>NC_069796.1:37217500-38467500 GCF_027406575.1 Nycticebus coucang | reverse complement strand
AATGAATCAGGACCAGCCCACATTTCCCAGAGGTTTCCTGCCCAATCTAATCCCAGATGGGGAGGGCAGATATAATATGAAGTGGGCTGTATTCTGGCTCTCCTCCTCCCCTCTTTGCCCCTGGCCCCTGTGTCTGCCAGCGGGGACACAGACAAGCTCCTCCAGGGGCCCTGGACAGCTGTAAGTAGGAATCCAGGGCATTTCTCCCAGTTCTGGTTGAGCCACTTTTTTCCTTCCCCTCTTTTAGCTTTGAATGCCCCTAGAACCTCCACTCTTCTCTGGAGGAGGAATACTGGGGGCTCAGGAGAGGCTGCCAGAAGAAGACTGCTCAGCCTCTAGGCTGCAGCAGTACAAGCTGCAGTTGCTGCCACAGGCATTAAGTGAATCCCAAACTTCCTACTTGTGCCTGGTCATAAGTATTGCCAGGATTTGTTAAAATACAGATTATCAGGCCCAACACCAAACCTCTACAGAAAAGGGCTGGTTATTTTTAGAAAGAGGCAGGTGTGGCAACACTGAGTTAGACTCCAGGAGGAACTTCTACTAAAAGGTGATCCTGAAAAGGAGGGTGAGTATACTTCTCTGGGAATTCCAGGCCCTCAAGGGGAGGTTGGCCACCACAGACCAGGGTTTAACCTGGGTTTTCAAACATGGAGTAAAAAAGGGCAGGACAGACAGATCTGGGGCCCCTGCCCACTTTAACTGATCATCACCTCTTAGAGCTTTGACTGCTGCATGAGAGTAAGATTTTACCTAACAAGAAAAAAGCCCACAGTTTTGTAATTTTTTTTTTAATCTGAAGAGCTAGACTTTAGTGTATCTGAGCCCTGGTCCTAAGACACTAAGGACCCCTAGGGGTTCAGCACTGAGTGAGGGATTCTTTCTGGTCTGCCCTAAATCCCTGTTGCTGCTGTTGCTATTTCAATCTGTTCCCTCCGGTTGTGTACTCAGAAGAGGGAGAACAAGAGGTCACCTCCTCAACTGAGACTCCTTGGTGGGGGAGGGACATTTAGAAAGGAAAGGGGGGGGACTTTGAGCCTGCTGCCTGAGTTCTAGTGCTCTGACCTGCTTTCTAGCTGAGGGGTTCGGGCACAAAGTTTCAAATGGACTCTGCCAGAATGCCTCAAGTTCACACAGCCATGTCTAGAGGCTGACCCTGGCAGGGTGGGGCACCCTCCCTGGGTCAGAACTCCACCTGATCGCCCACTGAAGCCTAACATTTGAGATGGCTCCATTTAATATGGAATGTTTCACTTGATGCTCACTCCACACCAGTCCCAAAACCAGGATTGTGTATAAACCAAAGACCTCTTGGGAGACCCCTCCACCACCACCCCAACCTCCAGCAGCTGCCTCAGGCTAACTCCAGCCCTACCTGCCCTGCCATGTCCTCCTACAGCAGGGAGTAAGATGGTGATTCTGCCAACACTAGGTACTGGCCCTACCTCGGTTTCTGCACTGGGCAGACAAGGGGCAGCATTGAGCTCCACTCTGGGCAGGAGGCCCAGAGTCCCTGCCTAGGCTGAGGGCCAGCAGAACTCAGCAATAGCTGAACCAGGACCCTTTCTCTTGCTGAGTCCAAGGGAGGGGTTTATAGAGGGAAAGATTTAGGACAGAGGCATAAAACAATGCCCCGATACTCACTCTAGGTGCCCTGTGACTCATCATTGCCCCCTGTGGTCTTTGTGTACCCATCTGTAGAATGGGAGCATCACCTCTGTCCTCCTCCCACCTTGACTGGTGGGACATTTAAGGTCATGGACGCTGAAAGAGCTGAAATCTGAGGAAGGGCAAACTCACTACAGAGGTCAAGGACGAAAAGCCCTAATGTTCCACTTTTCCCACTACCACATTTGACAAATGGTGAGATTGAGGCAGAGAACCCAGAAAGACTTTGCCTGAGCTCACACAGTGAGTAGCTATCTTCAGAACCCAGGAGTAGCCTCCCTCTGCAGCTAGATGAGCTGGAGATGCAGGATGATCCAGGCCCCCCTATTAGGCCCTCCCCATGAGATCTAGGGCCCAAATTCTCAACCAGGAGAGTTGGACTAAAGCAGTGACCTTGCCCACCTGCTGGCAATAGAGGAGGGTAGAGGAGCAGTAGGGTCATAGGACTCTCATCCCAAGGAGATGCCTGCAAATGACAGGTTGCCAGAGGCCAAGATCTCCCACAGCCTCTCTCAGCCTGATCCAGACCCCTCTCCTGGCAGAGGAGGGCCCTGGGCTCAGCTGCCTCTTTTTGGCACTAGCTGAAACGGGGCCCATGGTGATAGTGGACCCCTGGCTAGGCTGGGGCTGACTACCAAGCCAAGCACTTTCTGGGTCTCGGCTGCTCCTGAGACAACCCTCCCCCCTCCCCCTGTGGCGGATGAAGTGAGCTGTGAAAACACAAATTACATGATCTCCCTCCCTCACTCATGACCCTGTAACAATTCCCACTGTCCTCAGAGTAGAATCGGTCTCCCTAGCATGGCCTAAAAAGGCCCTGCCTGCGGAGCTTGTTCTGCTGCCCTCTCCCCCCTCCCCCCTTCAGCCACACTGGCCTTCTTTCTGCTCCCTGAGCTCATTCCCACCTCAGGGCCTTTGCACCAGCTGTACCCTTGTCCTAGAATGCTCTTACCCTAGATCTTTAAAAGACTGCCTCTTCTGCCATTAGAGACTGCTAAGTCCTCAGAAAGGCCCTCTCTGATCACCAGCACTCTACCCCACTCCTCTACTGAGCATCACAGCACCAAGTAGAAGCAAAAGTCTCTTTTCTATTTGTATACTTAGTTCTTGCATCTCCCTCACTAGGATGTAAGTTCAGTGTGTGGGGGGGGGGTACTATATAATGTTCATGCTGCCTCCCCAGAGCCTAGTGCAATGGCTGGCACACAGTGGGCACTTTCAAATATCCATTGAATGCACAACCTAGAAACTATAGTCATCCCCATTTTTGGCAAAAGCTAAGAGAGGTTGAGGAACATGTTCAGAGTCACAAAGCTGAAAAGCAGCAAGGCCTAGATTCTGCTTGGAATGCTAGGTTATCATAGGGATAATTTTATAGTCCCCTCCTTCCTGGAATCCAAGCAGGGGGCTGTGGGAAGTCTAAGAACAGGGTTGAAGGGAGGGATCCAGGGGCCACATGCCCTATGAGACACAGGGGTGAGTGCATGGATGGAGACACCTGTGAGCAAGCATAGGATGAAGGCATTTGCTATACACGCACCCACATACACACTCAGATGGATGCACACATGCACACAGATGCATGTACACTCACACACTCAGATGCATGCACGCACACATGCACACTCAGACACAATCACACACCCTAAGACACATGCATGCACGCTCAGACACATGAACACACATGCACACACTCAGACACTTGCACACACACACTCAGACACATGAACACATTCACATTCACTCAGATGCACGCACATTCACACACTCAGATACATTCACACACTCACACTCATGCATGCACACATTCAGATGCATGCACTCAACTCAGACACATGCACACACATGCACACATTCAAACACTTGCATGCATACTCAGATGCATACACACTCACACACTCAGATGCATGCACATGATCACTCAGATACATGCACACACACACTCAGACACATGCATATACTCAAACACACAGACAAGGAATGGGGCAGCTGCTCCCGAGGCTCTCTCCCAGGGTGGTGAAGTGGAGATGAGGAGCCTGCAGGCTTAGGAGCAAGATTAAGAGCAGCTAGACCTACATCATGTGGCATTCAGGGCCAAAACCTCTCTGCTTTGGGAGAAGCTGTGGACAAAGAAAGCACAACCCAGAGCTTCAAGCTGGGGCATAGGGCGGGGAAGATGCGCTCCCACACTGACCACAGCCACACACAGTGCAGCAGGGGGGCTGGGTGGGCATGAGAGAGGTGGGAACACAGGCCTCCTTGGCAGAAATGGGGGCACAGGAAGCGGAGTGAAGATGGGGGCCACAGTGCTCAGCACTACCCACAACAGGCAAAAGCTAAACCTCAGGATGTCCAGGGGTGCTTAGAGCCCAGGCCGGGTATGTAGAAGCGACTGGGATCAGAAAAAAACTGTTTTGGAATGTCAGTGTGGTGGCAAAGCTGAGACAACAGCTGTCCCAGGGAGTGGGGCTGGGATCCAGGACACTCAGGTTTTGCCTCCAGTAGGCTAGAGCAGCTTGGGCAAATGAAATCCCCTTGGCCTCAGGTGCCCATATCCCAACCAGTTCCTAGTCTTCAACCACTTTGAGCATCTGATGGAGCTGTGGCCCCTACCCCAGACAGACTGTCACATATGAGCTCATTTGAAGTATATTTGGGGAGGTTCATAGACCCCTAAAGCCCACCCATGGGCCTTGGGCATGAGCCTTTGGACAACACTCAAGAACCTTCTACCTCTGACACTGGACATTTGGAGAAAGCTAGAAACCTTTCTTTTTTTATTTTTTGCAGTTTTTGGCCTGGACCAGTTCTGAACCCACCACCTCCAGCATATGGGGCCAGCGCCCTACCCCTTTGAGCCACAGGCACCACCCAGAAAGCTAGAAACCTTTCATTCTTGGACCTATTCTCTGTCTCCTAGGAGCCTACCCTGAACATCTCCATTGGCTCACGGCCCTTCCCCCCCAATTCCTACTGCACTACCTGGCTTCCCAGGTCCCCCAGATTTTAGCATATGGGCTGGAATCTTTACACATACATACATACACACACACACATATGCATACATGCACACCTGGATACTTAAGCAAGATGATCAATGCAAACAGTTGGTATGTAGGAAGTGCTCAGAATAAACCCTCACCAGCTATGCCCCACACCACTTGGGGCCTAGGCTGCCCAGGCCTGGGCGCTCCAAGCCTCCATGGGAATCTGGAGCACAGGCAGTAGGGAGTTTCCTGAAAGACCCTTCACACAGCTCACCATGCTCTCCTACAGTTTCTGCCAGCCAAGGGGCCTTATGGTGAAGATCTTTCTCTTGCCCCTGAGCTCCATATCCCTCCCTAGGCCCAGGTCAGAATCCTCAACATCTCAATGGCCCAGGACACTGTAGAAGGGACATCCACCCAGGAACCTCAGGAACATCCCCAACTCCACACTCCAAAGTGATCCTAGACCCTCCTAATCCACATGGTCTTCCTAACTTGGACCCCTCATGAAACAACAGTTGCCACAGACTGGGACAGTTCAGGACAGTGGGTCAGTGCCCTAACTGCACAATCAGAAAGACCTGGCTCCAAATCCCAGCTCTGCCACTGCCCCACCTCTCTGAGCCTCAGTGGTCTCCTCTGTAAAATAGGGGCTGCTAACAACACCTGCCTCTCAGGGCTACTATGCAGAGCAAAGGAGATGGCATGTGCAGTGCTCAGGGAAGAGTGGTGCCTGCTGCCTTCCAGAAGCTCTTGGGGTGCAGGGGACCTGGATGGCTGCCCCCCGGCAGTGGGATGCCCAGGAGAACAACACACAGCACAGGTCATTCAGAGGGCGCTCAGTGGACATTTGCCCTTGGCAGCTGTCAGAGTGGGTTCTGAAGCAGGGGCTTCAGAGACCCAACCTGAGAGTGCAGGCAGATGAGACTTCTGTGGAGGCCAAAGAGGGCACCCCTTCCCTTTCCCAAGGCAGCTGAAGGACCCACAGTCCTCCCTCCCCTAAACACACTCCCACCCAAAGCCAGGCTCACTCCTATCTTTCCATCTCAAGTCACCAGGGCCAGGAACCTGGGCCTCACTTAAAGGTGCCCACCCTCTACAGGTGGTGCTAATTTGAGGATATAAACAAGCCAAGCACCCCCTGCTTTCCCTCCCTGGATTCAGCCACCAGGGAACCAGTCTTTGCCTTGGGTAGTGGGGGTCTGAAAGGCCTCTCTTTTCTCATGGTCAGGCAGACAGCGATCCCCGGGCTAGGTGCACATTTGCATCTTATGTACATGTGCCCCACAGCCTGCTGGGATTCTCAGGGCCCTTAGGCCTCTCTCCATAAAGGTCATTCCTGGACATCTCCCAGCTTGCTTCTCTCCCCCAGCACCCTGGCCAATCTGCATCCTCATTTGCCTACCATTTGCATACATCTGCATGCTCATTTGAAGAGCCCTTAACTAATGAAATCCACAATGACTTCTGTCAAATCTCAAATCATGTTTATAGCTGGTGACTCTACCTCCAACTGACTTCCCCGCGGGGTGAAGTGGAACCACAAAGGACTAGGCCAGTGGTTCGCAACCTTCCTAATGCCACGGCTCTTTAATACAGTTCCTATGCGTTGCAACCCAAAGGTTGACAACCGCTGGACTAGGCTGTCCTGGTTAAGGAAGTCCAACACCAGACGGGCCATTGCTCTGCTTTCCTCAAACTTCAGAGGGCATTTGGACTCACCTGGCTACTGAAGCCCACATTTGACCCATACTTCTGTGGGCTGAGATTCAAATTCTAAAAGCTACAATGGACTGACCAAGTGCAAGTCCTCCCAGCTGGCCCTGCCCCAGCTAAAATGCCTAGGCAGGGGCAGGCCTGAGGGTGCCAAGACAGCTCAGTCTCTGAGCAGTTTCCGCAGTCTGCTTCAACAGCCAAGAGAGATAAACCAAGAAATTTCATCCTCACTTCTCCCTGCCTAAGTTTCACATAACCTACAGCCTAGGTCCTAATGTTCTCTATCCACACACCCCAAGCCCTTTCCCTGTCTACTCCCTCCCCTGTGGCCTCCTCCACCTCTCCCTAAGCTCTATGTAACTCCTCTCACCTCCTCCCTTACAGAGTCCTCTCATCCCTCCTTCCCTCCTATTCCCCATCATTTCTTATCTCTGCTTTAGGACTTCAGCTCAGGGTCTGATGAGGGTTGTGACCTCCCTGCTGAAAAAACACTAGCATGTGCTACAAAGTGAGCCAGTATGAAAGGACTATGCTGGGCCATTCCACTGGCACCTCCTCTCTCATCCATAGCCATGAAGTGAGACCCTGGCACTGGTAAAGTCTCACTCCTTCATGGGCAGTATATAGGGCAGGACAGAAAGAGGGGAGTCGAGAGTGACACCAATGTTTGAGCCCTGAGCAACAGCAGGACACAGTTGCCACTTCTGGGAAGCGGAAACCTAGGTGGAGCAGATCTGAAAAGTTGAGTTTGAAGTGTCCAATAGCCATGAAAGTTGAGATGTTGGGGAGATGAATGGAGCTCAGGAGAGAGGGTGAAACTTGGGATTTAAACCGGGGGGCTGGAAGCACATATGTAGTACTTCAAGCCCCAGGATTAGATATCATTAGTATGAGGAGTGTAGATGAGAAAGAGAAGCTGTGCAGGGCTGGGTCCTGGGGTACCTGATGTCAAGAAGTGGGGGTGGGGGAAGAAACCAGCAAAGGAGGCTGAGATGGAGCAGCCCACAAGGTCAGAGAAGAATAGGAGAATGGGTGGCTTGGAAGGCAAGGAAAGTATTTAAAGAAGAAGAAAAACGAACACGTCAAATACTGCAGACAAGACTGAGAACTGGCCATTGAGTGCAGCAACTGGAAGGTTACTGGTGAGCTTGAGGAGAGTGGTCAGTGGAATGGAGAGGGTGAAAGCCCACTCAGAGTGGAGTCGAGAGTGGAGGAGAGGACATGATGAGGACAGTGTGTCTAAACAACTCTGCTGGGGAATTTCTCTGTAAAGGGTGGCAGAGTTGCAGTGGTAGCCGGGTTGGAGAACAATGATCTAGTGGAGAAGAGGAAACAATGATGAAGGAGAAGACACCTTCTCAAGCAGGCACAAAGGGATGGAATCTAATGCACAAGCAGAGGGGTGGCCTTAACCAAGAGCAGGGACACTTTGCCTACAGGGACAGAAGGAGGCAGAGCAGTGGGTGCAGAGGCTGGTAGACGGGTGAGTGTGGCTCTGGGAGCTGAGGAAGTTCTGACTGCTTCTACTTTCTCAGAGGTTGTCACCTGAAAGGGAAAAAGGGACAGGAGAGGCTGGGGCTTGCAGGTAGAAAAGTGAGTATGAAAGAGTCTTCCAGCTTTAGGATCCACCTGAAGTTCATGGGGTTGGACTTAAAGTGAGAGCAGTCAAGGCAGTGATTTTTCTCAGCCTCATTCAGTCACACAGATACAAGTGTGGAGCAGGCCAGGTATGGGATTTAACCAGCGTTAGGGTTTTGCTAAGTATGTGTCAAGAAGCAAAATGAGATGGGGAGTTGGGGGCTGCAAGGGAAGGATTATCCTGCCTTTTTCATCTTGCTTAGGCTCCATCCCTACTGGTGCCTGGAACCCACCATACATTCCCTGATGTGGGCTGTGTGTGGCCCCTTCTCTGCTCTGGTCTCACAATGAACTCCTGAGAGACGGCCACAAGTGGTCAACCACACCTGGGGAAAGTTTACTGGTGAGCTTGAGGAGAGTGGTCAGTGGAATCGAGAGGGTGAGAGTCCTCTCATCCCTCCTTCTCTCCTATTCCCCATCATTTCTTATCTCTGCTTTCCCTGTCTACTCCCTCCCCTGTGGCCTCCTCCTCCTCCTCAGTGTATGAGCTTCCCATACACTGTTCCTCTGACCCAGAAAGCACCTCAGACCTCACACACGCAATCTTGAGTCCTCCATCACCCTTCCTGTGCCACTGCAAGAGCTCTTCCTTCCACTCTCCCATTGCCAGTCAGACACAGGGCCTGTCCATTCTGCCTCCTAAGTCTCACCTAACTCCCCTTCTCTCCACCTTCCACCACCAACAGCGCAGTCCCAGCAGGGCCACCAAACCTACACAACTCCATTCTGTCAGCAAATGGAGTGCTCTCCCCAGTGCTCTCCCCTCCCCAACTCCCTTACCAGCCCCAGTTCCTGGCATCTTGCACTAGACGCCATCATATCCTCATAACCAGTCTCATTTCCACCTGCTGACCCAGCCAGTCCTGCTCTATCCTCCCCAGAGTGCCTTTCCAGCACCCAAAAATGCCCGTCATTCCCCTCTTTAAAACGCTTCAGAGGCTCTCAATGCCCTTGGGGGAAAGGCCAACTCTTCAGTCAATATTCCAAATATTCCAGGCCAGCTGTGGGCTGTGCCCATCTTCCTGTCTGGCCCCCCCATCCCCTCTTCCCTCGATGTCCCCCTCACTATATTCTCTGGGCCCCTCTATCCCCCAAGAAGCACCTGCCTGAGTTGTGGCTCACTCACTCCCCACTCCTGTGGGTGTTAAGCCCCATCCATGTCTGTTTGATCTCTAGTTCCAGCATTTGGTCTGAAGTGGGGATTCAGTCAGTTTTGCTGACCTGGTACATGGATGACTAGGTAGACGAAGCTTCTGGCAGTAGAGAAGGAGAGAAGTAATAGGTTTTAAACACAGGGAATGACCTTATCCCTCAGCCAAGTGACCTAACAGCACCACTTACTACAGGACAAGCCACTGACATGTGCCTCCTAATATGACACCCTGCAAATATGACATCACCTATGGGATGTTCTTGCTGAAAAATGTTTAACCTGAATCTAATCATGAGCAAGTTGTAAGACAAATGCAGAATGTGGGACATTCTATAAAACTTCAAAATTGACAATGTCATAAACACAATTTTAAAGCAGGTGATTAATCCAGATTAAAAGATTAAAGAGGCATTAATAAATGTGATATATGCTCCTTGATTAAACTTTTTAAACAACAGCTATAAAGGACATTACTGAAAGAGTTAGAGAAACTTTGATATGGACTAACATATTAGGTCATTACTAAGTTTCTCAGGTTTGATAAAAGTCATTTTGTAAAAATGTCCTCGTCTCAGGAAATTCACACTGAAGTATTTAGAGGTGAAGTGTTATAATGTCTGCAGCTTTCAAAAGGTTGAGCAAAGAAAGAGAAAAATGTGGCAAAAAGTTAACAACTGGCAAATCTAGGTCTCTAGGTTAAGAATATATAGGTGGGTGTTCACTGTACTATCAGGGTTGACAAGACAAAAAGTTAGGGGGAATAGAGGGAGACACTTGAAAAAAGGGAGCTCAGGAGCAGACTTGTAGATAGCAGTCAGAGGAGAAGACACTCGTTCCTCCGAGGGGCCACAAACCTGAGGCAAGCTGGGCTGTGAGCCTGCCCTGGGCAGTTCATTACCTAAAAGGGCCAGACCAGACTCTGAGGAGTAAACTCACTTGTGAGCAAACCTGTTCACCAAGGAGACAAGGAAAGTAACAAGTCCCAAGAAGACCAGCAGGCAGCCCTCAGCCGGGCCAGGGACATGGGCCCCTCCCCACCTCTGCTGAGTTAAGGCAAGGAGCCAGGTCTGGCCCTAGGCCTACCCCCCCCCAACAAACACCCCTTGAGGGGCGACAGCCTGAGTGTATCCTCCCATTCAAGGAGCCAGGCTAAATATGGAGCCAGACATAAGATGCCGCTCAAAACAGATTTTCCTGGAAAAGACCATCTGGCAAAGGAGCTCTAGAGCATCATCTGTCGAGAGAGGCAGTGTTGATCTCCTGCAAGCCAACATCCAGAATGGGGATAACTTAATCTCACCTCCCTAGGAGACCCCAGCTTAGTGCCTCAGTGTCCCCCAAGGTCACCCCTTTTCCCAGATGGAGAGACACTCAGTCCCATCTCCCTGCTAAATTGCCTGTCCTGGGAAGAAGAGGATGAGGCTGGGGATACAGGTCTAAGTGTCTTCCCAGGTGCAAATCCTGACTCTGACACTTATTATCCAGGTGACATTGAGCCAGCAACTTCTCCCTGAGCCTCAGTATCCTCAACCACAAAATGGTAATAATGGTAGTGACTCCCTCTACAGTTTGCTATATGATTTAGCACAGTGGTGGTACTTGATATATGGAAGCTGGGCAAGGATGCCCTCTAACCCCTCACTCTTTCAGTCCTGTAAGAGCAGGAAGTCACTCTTTCCAGCCACTTTTGCTCCCTCCCTTCAGAAAAGACCCTGGGAGGCACTATTGGTCAGGTCTGCTTGGGGAACATGCACCCCTTAGCTGTCTGATCAAGACAAGCTGCAGGAGGGAGACCTCTCAGTCTAGCATGGGGTACCCACGGGACTGCAGGGTACAAATTACTCAAGCACTGAGACTTCAACTAGCAAGAGGCTTCAGTGGGTGAAGCCTTCCAAGGACATCCCTGTCATCCCCTCTACCTTTCGCTGGACCACCACTCACATACTATCTCCCCCCCCAGTGTGTGGGAACCCTCTGGGGGTTCTAACCAAACCCTAGGGACCCTCTATGTTTCCACCAGGATGAAACTTAAGTAGCCCCACTCAAAAGCCACTGCCTCCCACCACATATCAGGGAAAGGGGGCTGTTTGGAGGGCAGGTCTCTCCTCCAGAAATGAAAGGAAGACAGAGGGGGGCAGCTGGCTGGTGTTACTGACTCAGAGACCCCAGGTCACAGAACTTGTAGCTTCCCTGGTTCCTAAACTCCTAGGAGAGGGGGTGGAAGAATGACTATATCTGGGGCCATGGAGTTGGGATGAAGGTAGTCCCAGTGCCCTTTACCCACTCAAGTTGCCTGAATAGCTCCCCATTAAGCAGCACTTGTTTCCAAGGTCTAGAAGAAGGAACTAAGGAAGCCAGAGAGTTCAAATGCCTCTCCCCAGACCCAGGCTGCCCATCTGCCCTGGGCAAACCCTGAACACTCTCCCTGGTCCCCATCAAGCTCAGTCTGCATTGAGTCTTGGACTCTCTTCCATTTTGACAAGTGTTTCTGCTCTCAGTTCTCTTCCTGGAACCCCCAAGATGGCCCCAAAACAAAAAAGTGGACTTCAGGCCGTAGCTCCCTGGGCCTATGCAATAACAATGGCCCCAGTTATCACTCCAGGGAACCCTGAGATCCTCCAGGAACAGCAAGAGTCTGAATACCTCCTCCTAAAAGGGAATCAGCTGGGCAAAGCGGCCCCACATCTGGATTCCCTGCCCCGCCCAGCCCCAGCAGCCCTCCAAGGACCCTTCCCTCCCTGCTGCTGCCTCGGCCATTATGTGCCTCCTCTGCCTTGCCAGCTGCCTGCCACGCCCCCATGCTAGCCCCTATTCTAGAAGCAGTCAGGGAGGCCTGGCCACCAAGCCCGGCTGTCAAAGTTGGGAAACTGGAAACAGAAATAAATCCTCAAAGCTGCTCCCTTGTGAAGGTGGCTGCCAGCAGGCCCTGGACAAACACCCGGATCTCCAGCCACCCAGCTGCTACTAACACCCATCAACGCACACATATACACACAGATTATACAAAAGGGAGAGAGAGAATCAGGAGGCAGAGTCCAGGAGACAACTAGGCTTGCCGGCCCTGACCCTTCCTGCAGGCTTGGGGGGAGGGCTTTCCAGCAGCGCCCCCATCCTGGCCCAGACTCGGCCATCCCGGGCTTCCTCTCTCTGCCTCATCTCCATGACAACCGTATCCTTCGGATGCTCCAGCCGCCTCGGAATTGATCTCGAAATGCAGCTTTGTTAGCAGACCCCAGCGGGGTACAGAGGGCGGAGGGCGGCGCCCGCCACCCAGAGTGTGCCTCCTCCCCCCAGCACCCTCTCCTGGCCCCCAGCCTCGCTTCGAAAGGGGAGGGGCGGGGTCCTGGAGCACGCGGGCCCTGGGGACAAGGTAGCCCCGCGGCACCACTCACCGCTCCTGGTCCCAGCCTCTGGGTCCGGCCTCTCACGACGGGGCCATGCGGAGGCCGCGCTGTACTGACGGTCCTGCTCAGTCTGTTGGAGCTTCCAGAGCTCGCTTCTGTCCCTTCAGGTGTCAGAACCACGGCTGTGGAAAAGCTGAGCAGAGATGTGAGGACGGGCAGCAGAAGGGAGGGAACGAAGGAAAGAGGGAGGGACGGAGGGAGGGAGGGAGGAGCGGGAAGGGCGGGGAAGGGCGGGGGGACTGCGGGAGGGCTAGCAGCGGCGCCTAGCCGGGAGGTGACAGCGGCCACCCAGCCCGGCCCGCCCACCGCGCCTTTCCACCAAGCGCTCCACCTCTCTTGCCCCCACCCGGGTGGAGAGGGCGCGGCCAAACCTGTCCCGCGCGGCCAAACCTGTCCCACACAGCCCCCGCGTCGGGCTCTTTAAGAAAGGGGGGGAGGGGAGAGCCGCGGGGTTCCGCCCCCTCCTAGCCCAGCCCGGCCCCTCTGTCCTCGAACCCCAGACCATACCCAACCACCGTCCGCTTGGCAGGACCCTCCCGACCCAGACCCTCAGCCCTTCTGACCTACTCGCCATCCTCAAAGTGTAGGAGGGGGCGGGTCCTCCTCTCCTGGTAAAAGACTCCTGTCCTCTACCCAGCCCACCACATGGAAGCCCCTGGGAGACGCGGACAAGGGACCAGCAGGGAGAGCAGGGGGCAAGTCACCCTTAGAGAAAGGGAGACTGAGCCCTAAAGATCTACTGAGACAGAGAGACAGACAGACAGACAGACCTGGGGCATGGGGTGAGATGGAGAATTTGAGACAAAGTTGGGGGGTGGGCAGAAAAGAGAGACAAAGGAAAAAGACAGTGGAGGGAAGTGGGAGGTGAGGAGTGGATCCAGCCAAGGATGCAAGCCCCAGTGCCAGGTTAAGAGGAAGCCACACTAGGGAGATACATGGTGACAAAGAGATAAGAGTGCACTCTGGGCTGTAGAAACCATCTCCCAAGGCCCCAGAGTCTCTTCTCTGTGAAGCTCTCCCCTCAGCTGAGGACCCTAACTCTGAAGAAGAAAGTTGACCAGATTGCACCTGGTCTAAACAGTAAGAAGAACTTTGGGGCTGTGAGCCTTCTGCATAACAACGTGCTACCTCTCAAAGAGATAACAGACCCCACCCATAGGGACCTAAGGAGACCTGGGACTGGGGGAAGGAGAAGGGGTGAGCAGGCCCAGTCCCTGGGAGAAGAGAAATCAGGTTAGAGTCAGGCCCTGCCACAGGAGGCCACTTTCTACCTCACTTCTTCCATTCCAGCCCCTAGGGCTACTCACCCCACCCAGTTCCTGCTCACCTCCAGACCTTTGCAGATGTTCCACACACCCTCTGACTGGGCCATGATCCTGCTGTGCTTAATCCAACTTGACCCTCAAATCTCTACATAAATGCCCCTTCCTCCATGAAATTTGCTCTAATCTAACCTTCTTTCCACATAGTCAGAGACTCTTTCCAGGGAGAAGGAAGAGGATTTGTCAGCCTATGAGGGGTGTCTGAACTATTCAGAGTGGCAATAATTGGAGGTGTGGGATCCGAGCTGTGATTAGTCTCCCTCTCTTCAAACTGGGTTATTAACTGGAACTAGGGTTTCACCAACTGTTGTGACACTTCTGCTGTTAACTGTATATTTACCATAAGCCACAGTTCACACTAAGGGATTTCCATGTGTTATATTTAACCTTCAAAACTATGTTGCAACCCATTTACAGATGAGAAACTGAGGTGCCAAGAACATAAGTGGCTTGCTAAAACTCCCAGGAGGTCTGAACCTGTGGACACAGCTAGGCAGTTAAGAGGGCACTCAGACCACACCCCTCCGCTGCTTATCAAATACTAGGACATCCCCACAGAGCACAGCAATGAAGGGACCACTCTGGATGCCCAGGATCTTCTTGAAGGGCCACACCACATTCTACCCTTCAGCAGGAAGCAATGGCAACCAACAGGGGCTGTGGAGGGAAGTGTAGGTGACAAGGCTTTGATTACACAGTCCCCATCCTTAGGACCATAACCTCAAGTCACAGCTGGATCACCTTTTACTGGGTTTCCATTTCCTTACCTGCCCAGTGAGGGCAGGGATGGGGATAAAAGGAGCTGATGTGCTCAAGACCTGGCACACAGATGGACTCAACAGGCCATGGCTATTTCAATTGTAAGGATGATTCGTGGAATGGATTATTTAATTTCTGTCCACCCAGTGGACTCTGAGCCCTCTGAAGCGAAGGTCTGCCTTGCTCATAATGCATCCTCAGCACCTAGCATACAGTATGGCTTAATAAATTACATATAGAGAGGGAAAGAACCTGGGAAGGGAGGAAGGTAGACATAGCTGTCTCACCCCATAATCTGGGCCAGGCCAGTGCATAGAACATGGTCTCACCTGGATCTGCTCCCATCTTTCTTAATTCTGGGGGCCTGTTGAAGGATCCAGGGAACCAGGCTTCTAGTCTAGCCTCTGCACATCCTAGTTGTGTGGTCATGGGTGGCTGTACCCTTTCCTGAACCCAACTTTCCCCTCTATCAAGCAGAAGTAGTTCAAAGGGCTCAAAAGGCTGCCTTGAGGCCACAGGAAGGCTGTCTGTGAGCGCTTCAGGTGCCATGGTCACAGGACAGAAGATTATTGTTATTCTTCCTTGCAGCTACTTTTCAAAGGGAGCAGGTCAGTGTCCCCCTACCCAGCAGTCAAAATGTACTGTGTTCCCAGCACCCCTCCAGGGAAAGAAGAATCAGTAGCTTCTCCAAGTGACTTCCCTTTTTTCCCCTACCTTACCTCCTGCTCTGAGGGGGTCTCACAGGAAGGCAGGTACTGAAGCTGGGCTAAAGACCTTCACACACAGGGGCCTTTCCCCTTGGTTTTCTTCCTGACCTTTGGTTGGTCCCTGGGGAAAGCACAGAGGGGTATGGGAGGGCCCAGATGCACTGGAAGTGGTCAGCACCCCAGTAGGGACAAGGGCAGGGGTGCAGCTTCTAGCCCAGTGAGCCCACAACAGCACCTGCCACAGTGAGGCCTCTCCCTGACCTCCTGCCTCCCTAGGTCCAGCATGGCCTCCTGATCTTGCTCAACCTGAGTAGAGTGGGGACATCCAGGGAGGAGAAGCGGCCAGAACCTGAGACCTACCAGCTGTAGAGACTCATTTTGGTCCAACCCTGTGCTCTAGGTGGCTCAGCTTGAAAAGCCCCGAAAACAACCAATTCACCCAACATCCAGTGGGATGACTGGGGATGAGGAGACTGAGGCCAGGGGAGAAGAGGCTTGGAAGGGATTGCCCAGGCCAATCCGAGAGTGCTCAGTGAGCACCTACTGTGTACCCAGCCCTGCACTCAGCACCACCATATCCCTAAGACAAAGGCCCTACCTAACTCCACCTCCTTGTATCCACTCTGACACCTCCCACCTCAAATTTGATGTTCTAGGACATCTCCCACCCTCATAGCCACCCACCCCCAACTATTTCTAGTGGCCTCACTTTGTTTACACAGGTTCTCTGTTTAGGCTGCCTTCCCCATCACCCGCCCTCACTTAGCTGATTTCTCTCAACCCTCCAGCTACTGTCCCATTATTCTTTACCTGTTATGGCAAAGCTCATTGAGAAAATTGTCCATCCTTGCTGTCTCCAATTCTTCTCTTTTTTGAAGGAACTGTAATCCAGCTCTTATCCCTCCACCCACACACACTCCACTGACACCGTTCATCGAAGTCACCAACACAGCTGCTGAGTATAGATGTATAGGTTAGGTGCTGCACAAGGGTACCTAGGGTGACAAAGGGTAGAGAGGGAGCTGAAACCCAGCCTGCATCTGCCAGGGGAAGGGACACCTATTTCTCTACACCAAGTGTCTGCCTGCTGTGTACCTGCCTGGCCTTAGCCAGGTCCATCTGGAATGGCCACCATTTTCTAATGTTCCTACAATGAGCTAGGCAGACAGATCATAGCCTGTTCCTTAGTGGCAGCCACAATACCAAATCCAAAAGTCAATCAGAGGCCTCAACTTAATTTACTGGCAGCACTTGACATCAGTTGATCACCCCTTCCTCCTTGAAATACTTTCTTCCCTTAACTTCCAGAACTCCTTACTGCCATGCTTTTCCTCCTACCTCGCTGGCTGTGCTTTCTCTTCTTCCTTGCTGGTTTCTGCTCCCCTCTCTGACCTCCAAATTCCAAAGTGCCCTTAGTCTTCTCCATCTCACACTCTCCTGTGGTGATCCACCTTGGCTTCAAAGCCCAGCTAGACCCTGATGATTCTCAATGTATGATTCTCCAGCCTAGACCTTTCCCTCTGAGATCAAACCCAAGTGCTGACGTGAAGTTGCCACCAGGATGCCCAAAGAGCAGCTCCACCTTAATCCAACCCAAATGACCTCCTCTCATTCTTCACATAAATGTCACAACTATCCTTCCATCAGCTCAAGCCCCAAACCAGAGAGTCATCCTTGCCTCCCTTT
Organism: Nycticebus coucang; assembly: GCF_027406575.1. Taxonomy (NCBI): domain Eukaryota; kingdom Metazoa; phylum Chordata; class Mammalia; order Primates; family Lorisidae; genus Nycticebus; species Nycticebus coucang. Next base: position 38,450,460 of record NC_069796.1, on the reverse strand, counting down.
CTCTCATACCCCACATCCAATACCTCGACAAATCCTGTCAGATTTACTTTCAAAGGATGTCCCCAAATGGCAACTTCTCATTAGCTTCACTGCCACCACCCTGGCCTGAGCCACTGTCATCTCTTACCTGGATTATTCCCATAGCCTTCTGTCTCCCTGTTCCCACACAGAGCCACTACAGACATTCCCGAAGGATATGGGAATGTCACATCCCCACCAAAGGGATCCTGTTAAATGTATGCTAGATCAGCGGGGGACAGTGGCTCATGCCTATAATCATAGCACTTTGGGATGCTGAGGCACCCAGTTCACATGAGGCCAGCAGTTCAAACCCAGCCTGGGAAATAGCAACACACACACACATACACACAATCCCTACAAAAAAATTAAAAAATTTAAATTAGCCAGGTGCCTGCCACTTCCTGTGCCACTTAGAGTAAACCAAGTCTTTACACTGGCTAGAAAGTCCTACAAGATCTGATCCCAACCTCTTTTCTGATCTCACTCCCCTCAAGCCACACCAGCCTCTGCCTCCTTGCTGTTCCTCTAGTGCATAGGCACACTCCCACTTCAGTCACCTTCCCTGACCGCTGTACCTAAAATACTCCTCCCTCACTCAGATCTCCCATTTCCCTGCTTTCTTCCTCCATCACATATATTTACATGCTGCATGTTTACTTGTTTATTCTGGTTATTGTCTGTTTCCCCACTACCATTGCTAGACCATAAAGCTCAATGAGGGTAAGAATTTTGTTCTTAGGCCAGGCACCGTGGCTCACACCTGTTATCCTAGCACTCGGAGAGACCAACGCAGGTGGACACCACCCGAGGCAAGGTTCGAGACCAGCCTGAGCAAGAGCAAGACCCCACCTCTACTAAAAATAGAAAAACTGAGGCAAAAGGATGGCCTGAGCCCAAAAGGTAGAGGCTGCTGGGAGCTATGATGATGCTATGGCACTCTACCCAGGGTGACCACTTGAGACTCTGTCTCTAAAATAATAATAATAATAATTTTTTTTTTTTTTTTTTGTAGAGACAGAGTCTCACTTTATGGCCCTCGGTAGAGTGCCGTGGCCTCACACAGCTCACAGTAACCTCCAACTCATGGGCTTAAGCGATTCTCTTGCCTCAGCCTCCCAAGTAGCTGGGACTACAGGCGCCCACCACAACGCCCAGCTATTTTCTGGTTGTTTTGCATTTTGGCCTGGGCCGGGTTTCAACCCGCCACCCTCGGTATATGGGGCCGGCACTTTACCGACTGAGCCACAGGCGCCGCCCATAATAATAATTTTTTAAAAAAGAATTTTGTTCTTTTACTTGTGTAACCCGTGGGGCTAGATCAGTGCCTGGCACGTAGTACCCAGGTAAAACAGTCAGCTAATGAATGCCTCAAGAGATGAAGGTAGATAACCAGATACTAAACAGAGCTTTGAAACAAACATACACAAAAAAAAAACTGGTATGTGGGTGGTGCCTGTGGCTCAAAGGAGTGGGGTGCCAGCTCCATATGCTGGAGGTGGTGGGTTCAAACCCAGCCCCAGCCAAAAACTGAAAAAAAAAAAAAAAAAAACTGGTGGGTGACAGCAGCTAGCTGAAGGACTGGGGGCTACTTCAGCCAGGTGTCCAGGGGAGGCCTCTCCAGGGAGGTGCCCCCAGGCTGGGCATGCATCCCCACAGGCTCCCACAGCACTATGCTCTTCCCCTAGCACAGCACATACCACAATGCATTGTTACCATCGGGACTGGACTCTCCACGAGAGCAAGGACCTGTCTCACTCCTCTGAGGCCCCAGCTCCTCCTTAAGCCCAGGGGCAGCATAAAGTAGGCACTCAAAAGGTGATGAACCAGAGAATGAATGAATGAGAGGCCAGGGACAAACCCATGCATGGACCATGACTCTGACAGGGCCCACAGCAGGGAAGCCATGCAGTCAGGAGCCTGGGCAGGGAGCCATAGAGGTCTGGGGTGGAATCACTGGAGCCCCAGAGTCTAGTTAGTAAGTGTGGACAACATTACTACAACTCCTGTGTTAGCTAGGAGGGAATGTGAGGAGGAAAGCCCATTCTCACAGGGCACCCCTGGCCAGGAGGGGCAGCAAGTCTGAGGTGAGGGGAGAGTCACCTGGAGGAGAGCAAGGCCACGGCAGTAGAAAAAGGAGAGTGCTGCCTGTCCTACCCCCTCCCCCAGCAAGCATGGCCTTGCCAAAGTTGGGCTAAGGCTGGTGGACAAAGCCCCACAGGGAGTGCCAGGGACTTGCAGTGCCTAGAGCCAGCCGGCCTAGGGCCCAGGGCACAGGCAAAGCCCGGCCCAGAACTTCATCTGAGAGCCTTTGTGGGCCTCTGGGAGCCTGTCCAGGGGAATACTGGGAACCGGCCAGGGTGGTATGGAGTGGGCACTCCCTTGCTTCCGGAGGTCCAGTTGGCCATCCATGCCTGGGTTGATGGGGGATGAAGGAGTGAACCCCTTCTGCCCCTCAAATTCCTACCCTTGAGGTGACCTCAGCCCGTCCCAGGAATTCGAGCCTCTAGGATTGGACTGGCCGGCACATCAGCTGAGTTAGGGTTAAGTTAGGGATGAAGCTGACAACCACTCCTATCCTACGCGCCCCCCCCCCAAGAATCCCGGCGGGAGGGAGGAGGGCAAGCCTTTTTCCAAAGCGAAGGGACAAGGGACATGTCCAGTCCTGCCCGGGGAGGTGCAACCAAGCTGCGAAGGTTCCCGGGAGGGCGAGCTCGGCTGGGAGCGAGCTGTGCCAGGCCCCGGAGGCTCTCTGCCTCCCTCTGGTGGCCACACTTAAGAGTTACCGAAGCGGCCGCGTCACCGGGCTCCACGGGCCCCGGGGTCCCTGGCGAACTGAGGAAGGCTCTCACCAAGAAAGCGAACGGAGGTCATATGGGTTATCCCTTGCCTCAGCACCAGGCCCAGCCGCAGGCACTCTATAATCAGCCTGCGCGTCGGGATGCTCGCTCTTCTGGAAGTCTTTTATCTGATCCAACCCGAGTATTTCCTCAACAATGGCCCAGCCTGCGTCCGAAAGCCTACACAACACGGATGGAAAACTGAGGCTTCTCTGACTATCCCACGGTGACCCAGGCCCCCTATTCCTAGAGCCAGAGGCCACTGGGAATTGAGGCGAGCGCAGGTACTTGGGCCCGCCGCAGCTGGGAAGGTAGGGGTCTAACTGGAAGAGATCCAAGAGGCCGCCCGTCCCGTCCGGTCCGCGCACCCAAGAAATCCAGAACCGGACTCTTTTGGGGTCGGGGTGCCACCTACTGGCGTCTACACGAACTGCACCAACACCACTAGGCAGATTCCCTGGCTCAGAATTAGCCTCCGACTTTCGTTAACGGGGTCCAGAGAACCCTAAGTTCACACTAAGTTCCTGGCACACATTATCTAATTTCAACTTCACATCAACCCCCTGATATGGACACTATTCATCCCTTTTCACCTGTGAACCACTGTAGCTCAGAAAGTTAAATGACTTAGCCCAAGACAAACCCCTGGTAAGTACATTGCAGAGCCCAGACATGTGCTTTGACTGGAGGCTGGAGAGGAGCTGAGGAATGAGCTCTAGTGGAGAGGTCTCCCGGTTCCTACTTTCCATCCCAAGCTTGGGCACCATCTATCTCAGCTAACCTTGCTGCTCAGGTATTGCTCACTCCATCAGTCTGTCTTGCCCTCCTTATTGTCCATGTCTTCTTCCCCTGACAACTATAAGGACTTTGGCTTTGACTCTTTTTTTTTTAATTTTTTTTTTTTAATTTCAGCTTGCTTGTTCATTCTTCTTCGTTTGAAGTACTCTTTTTGTTGTTGTTGTTCATTTTCTGCTCTTTCCCATTGCCTCCCCAGTAGCTGGGATTACAGACACCCACCCAACTTCCAGCTGTTTTTGATGTTGTTAGTAGAGACGGGCTCTTACTCTGGCTCACTGCTGCTCACACTGGTCTCAAACCTCTGAGCTCAGGCAATCCACCCGCCTCTGCCTCCCACAGCGCTGGGACTACAAGCGTGAGCCACCACTCCCAGCGGCTTTGACTCTTAATGACAGAAGACGCCTCTAAAGGTTTTGGGCAGAGAGCTGAACTGAACTATTTGACTGATATTTTTATTATTATTTCAAAATATTACCGGGGTCTCTGGGAGGCGAAAGCACGTGGATTGCTTGAGTTGACGAGTTCCAGACAGGCCTGAGCAAGAGAGACCCAGTTTCTAAAAATAGCTGAGCATTGTGGCCTGCTCCTGTAGTCCCAGCAGCTCTGGAGGCTGAGACAAAGGGATCTCTTAAGGCTGAGAGTTTGAGGTTGCTGTGAGCTATGATGCCATAGCACTCTACGAAGGCCACAAAGTGAGACTGTCTAAAAAAAAATTACAGGAGGTACAAATTTTTTTTTTTTTTTGTAGAGACAGAGTCTCACTTTACCGCCTTCAGTAGAGTGCCATGATGTCACAGGACTCACAGCAACCTCTAGCTCTTGGGCTTCTGCGATTCTCCTGCCTCAGCCTCCTGAGCAGCTGGGATTACAGGCGCCCGCCACAACGCCCGGCTATTTTTTGGTTGCAGTTCAGCCGGGGCTGGGTTTGAACCTGCCACCCTCGGTATATGGGGCCGGCACCCTACTCACTGAGCCACAGGTGCCACCCCAAATTTTTTTTATTATTGGGGAATCATTGAGTGTACAATGAGCCAGGTTACACTGCTTGTGTTTGCTGAGTGAAGTCCCGCTATTAAGGGTACAAATGTTTTAATTACATGGGTTACTTTTGTTATGCTTGAGTCAGGGTTATAAGTGTGGTCATTGTACCCCATGGATAAGTTTTTTGCCCATCTCCCCGCCCCTGACCACCACTTGAGTTTTACTTCCCTCTGCACATGTGTGCTCATTGGTTAGCTCCAATTTAATATCAAATACATGTGGTGTTTCTTTTTCAAATTTCTTGGGTCCTCAAACTTTTTAAACAGGGGGCCAGTTCACTGTCCCTCAGACCATTAGAGGGCCAGACTATAGTTTAAAAAAAAACTATGAACAAATTCCTATGCACACTGCACATATCTTGTTTTGAAGTAAAAAAACGAAATGGGAACAAATGCAATCACACCGCTTCATGTGGCCTGCGGGCCGCAGTTTGAGGTCCCCTGCTTTAGATACTTTACTTGGATAATGTTCTCCAGTTCCATCTAAATTGTTGCAAAAGGCCTCAAATCATCCTTCTTTGTGGCTGAGTAGTATTCTATAGTATACATACGTATACCACATTTTGTTAATCCAGTCAGGAATTGATGGGCACTTGGGTTGATTCCACATCTTTGCAGTTGTGAACTGTGCTGCAATAAACACTGACTGATATTTTTAAAGGCTCCCTCTGACTGCTGCTTTGGGAATAGATTGATGGGGTCAGGGTTGAAACCAGGTAAGAGGCAGTTGAGATATCAGTTGGCCATCCAGGCAGAGATGTTGAAGATGCAGACAAAAAATCTGGGCTAGAGATACACATTTGGGATGAGTGGGTAAGAGCCCCACGAGAGTGTGGGAGAAGTGTGTGGTAAGACTGAGAATGGAGCCCTGGGCCCTCCCACATTAAAAACTAGGGGAAGTGGAAAGGGAGAAACAAGAAAGGGAGCATCCAGAAGCCTGAGCAACATAGTCAGACCCCATCTCTACAAAAAAAAAGAAAAAGCTGGCCAAGTATGGTGGCACATGCCTATAGTCCCAGCTATTTGGGATACTGAAGCAAGAGGCCACTTGAGCCCAAGCATTGGATACTGCCATGAGTTATGATCATGCCACTGCATTCTACCCTAGTGACAGAGCAAGATCCTGTCTCAACATCAAGAGAAGGAATGCGGGAGATCCTTTAAGCCAAATGAAGAAACCTTATCAAGGAGGAAAGAGATAAACTAAATCAGATGCTGCCAATGAGTCAAATGAGATGAGGACTAAAGATTGGCCATTGGATTTAGCAACATTGAGGTCACTGGGTAATTTGACAAGACCTGTTTTAGTGGGAAAGGCTAGGGAGAGCCCATTAACAGCAGAATTATGAAATAACAATTAACAAACTTCACAGCAGCACTACTCACAATAGCCAAGAGGTCAAAACAACTCAAGTGTCCATCTATAGATGGATAAACAATATATCCATACAACGGAATATTATTCAGCCTTAAGAAGGAAGGGAATTCTGACGCTTGCTACAATGTGGCAGAGCCTTGTAAATACTATGCTAAGTGAAATAAGTCAAACACAAAAGAACAAATACTGTATGATTCTATCTATATAAAATATCTAGATTAGACACATTCACACACAGAAAGTAGAACAGAGGCTGGCTCATGCCTATAATCCTAGCACTCTAGAAGACCAAAGTGGGAGGATCCCTTGAGCTCAGGACTCCAAGACTAGCCCAAGCAAGAATGAGACCCTGACTCTACTAAAAGTAGAAAAATTAGCCAGGTGTTGTGGTGGCATTTGTTGTCCCAGCTACTCAGGAGGCTTAGGCAGTAGGATCCTTTGAACCCAGGAGTTTGATGTTGCTGTGAGCTACACTGATGCCACAGCACTCCAGCCTGGTGCAACAGAGTGAGACTCTCGTCTCAACAATAACAACAACAACAACAAAAGTAGAATATACATTAATGTTACTGGGGTCGGGGGAGGGACAGAATAGAGAGTTATTGTTCTATTGCGATGATGCAAATGTTATGGAAGCATGAGACAGGTACCAGTGATGATTACATAACATTCTGAGTGTACCTGATGCCACTGAATTGTTCACTTAAGAATGGTTAAAATAGTAAATTTTATGTCATGTATATTTTACCATATAAAAAAAATCAAATGATCTTCCCAAAAACCATTTATTGAGCACCTACTACACGCTAGCACCAGGCTGAGAGAGGGGGCCATGAAGGGCCACTGGAAGCCTACAGGGCCTCAAACAAGTGTTACCTCAGCCTACCTTTTGTTCCCTTTGCTTTTCAGACCCCCAGCTGGGTAAACCTGGGCTGGCGATTCTGACAGGAACTGCTGTCTGTGTGGAGACTTCAGGGAAGTACTTGATGAGTGTTCTCCTGAGATGATGGGGAGTCACAGCTGGATCCTAGTTCCATGACCTTGCAGCTAGTCAAATAATTGCTGTCAAAGATTCTGAACAAATGGAGTAAGACCAGTGCAAAAGGAAATCTTTTTTTTTTTTTTTTGTAGAGACAGAGTTTCACTTTATTGCCCCGGTAAAGTGTCGTGGCATCACACAGCTCACAGCAACCTCCAACTCCTGGGCTTAGGCGATTCTCCTGCCTCAGCCTCCCGAGTAGCTGGGACTACAGGCGCCCGCCACAACGCCCAGCTATTTTTTTGTTGCAGTTTGGCCGGGGCTGGGTTTGAACCCGCCTCCCTCGGTATATGGGGCCGGCGCCCTGCTCACTGAGCCACAGGTGCAGCCCACAAAAGGAAATCTTTAGAGGCATGCCATGGGGACCTAGGGGCATACTCAAAGGAAATCTTTAGAGGCATGCCATGGGGACCTAGGGGCATACTCAATGTGTTTTCAAAGACTGGGAGATGGAAGGAGATGGCATCGGAAATGGAAAAGAGGCAACAGAGTGAATGGTTAAGACCACAATGTTTAAATCCAAACTACCTGGTTTCTAATCCTACCATTTATGACTGGGTCAACTTAGGCAAATTACTTAACCTCTCTGTGCCTCAATTTCCTCGTCTCTAAAATGGGGATAATAGGAGCTCCCTCATACAATTCCTCTGCAGTCTGAATGAGTTAGCCAAGGATCTGGCGCATGGTACACGTATGTGAGTTTGCCACTGTCATCATTATTAGGATCAGCTGGAGGGTTAACTCAAAACCAACAATATGGAATTTAATGAGGACAAATGGAAAAGTTGACATTCAGGTTCCAACAAAGCAATCATACAAGTTCAGGGTCGGGGAGAACTGACTGGGCATCAATCCGTTCATCTGTCCATGAGAAACAGCCTGAGGTGTCCAGTTGATTGCCAGGGGAACTACAGCCAACCCTGTTGTTGTGACCTTCAGTGGTATTCAGCAAGGTGTAGCATCTGAAACCAAGGAGGTGTTCAGTGCTGAAAACTGAGTGGTAAGGATCATCCTTTATTGGTGGGAGTGTAAATGGCACAACTGCTTTATAAAGAGGTCAAGTACTTTCTTATATAACTAAACATATGCCTACCCTATGACCCAGCAATTCCACTCGTAAGTACCCAGGAAAAATGAAAACATGTGTTCACACAGACTTGTACAAAAATGTTCATAGCAGCATTATAATAGCCCCAAACTAGAAACAAACAGCCCAGGTGTTCATCAAGAGGCAATTACACATCTATATGGTGGAATTCTCAGCAATAAAAAGGAACAAGCTGCTGATATATGCAATAACCGGATGACTCTCCAAAACATTATGCTGAATGAAATCAGCCAGATACAAAAGAGTAAATACTGTATGATACCATCTTTATGACATTCTAGAACAGGCAAAAGTACAGTATGGTGGAAAGAAATTAGAATAGTGGGGGCTAGAAGGCAACTAGGAAACATTCTGAAGTGATGGAAATGTCCTTCATCTCAATAGAGGTTGAGGTATACAAGCGTATGCATTTATCAAAACCCTACGAATGTATACTTAAGAGTTGTACATTTCATTGTGCATACACTTTACCTCCAAAAAACAAAGAACCACCACTAACCACAGCTCTCCCTTCAGGGACAGCCATGGCCCAGCAGATGACAATACAGCTGCTGCTCCTTCTAATGTGGGTGGCTGCAGTAGGGGGGGCCTCCTACATAGGACCACTGCTCAGGCGAGGACTGAGCTTCTCAACATCTGTGTGGATGCCAAGCACCACAAGAAAAGCCAGGTTGCCAGGACAACTTCCATGATCAGTGCACTCCCTGGAAGAAAAACGCCTGGAGCTCCGCCGAGACCAGCCAAAAGCCTATAAGGGTAATTCTTACCTGTATGACTTCACCCCTGTGGAGTGATGGAGCCTGCCTGCAAACGACATTTCATCCACAACACCTGACTCTACAAGTGCTCCCATGACTTGGGGCCCTGGATACAGCAGGTGAACCAGAGCTGGGGAAAAGAGTGGGTCCTGAACGTGCCCCTGTGCAGAAGACTGTGAGTGCTGCTGGGAGGATTGTCGCTCCTCATACACTGGCCAGAGCAGCTGTCACAAGGGCTGGAACTGGACCTCAGCATTTAACTAGTGCCCAGTGAAAGGTGCCTGTCACTCCTTCTGCTTCTTCCCCACACCTGCTGCTCTGTGCAGTGAGATGTGGAGTCACTCCTACAAAGTCAGCAATGACAACAGAGGGAGCAGCCGCATCCGGGTGGTTTGACCTGAACGAGGGCAGCCCCACTGACAAGGTGGCAAGTTTCTGTGGGGAGGCCATGAGTGGAGCTGGGCTCCACGGGGCCAGGACTCCCCTGCAGCCTGACCCTAATGCTCCCCTGGCTGCTCTGCTGACCTCTCGCTGCCCTCTGACAGCTGGATATCCCTGCTCTGCTTATCCCCACAGCTGCCAGCTACTCAGTTCCTACTCCATGGTGAGACCTCTGACAGCCATTTTAAATAAACCACTCAAAAAAACAAAAAATGGAAAAAAAAACATAGAACCATATGTAAGTGTTGAATCCAGTTAATGATATACATGTTGAAGTGTTGTGGGGGTGAAGTGTATTGATGTCTAGAACTTGCTGTGGTGAGCAAGCAGAGGTGACTTGGTGGCTGGAGGAGGGGGGCAGAGATAATGGAGAAAAAAATATAGGATGAATGCAAATTGCAGGATCTGGGTGGTGGCTGTTTGGGTGTTCACTGGAAAGTTTGTTCAACTTTCGGTATGTTTGGAATTTTAACAATAAAATGTGGGGGAAAGAAAACAACTGATGGTTAAGGTGTGAGGAAATAGGTACTCGCACACAGTATTAGCTGTTCAGAGCAAAAAGTGGTACCACCTTTTGGGAAGTAATTAGTCAACATGTACCAAAAGCTTTAAAGTTTAATAAAAATAAAAAATAAAATAAAATAAAAATTCCTATAAAGATTTAAAAAAAAAAAAAAAAAAGCTTTAAAGATGTTCCTGCTCTTCAACCCAGCAGTTCCATTGCTAGGAATTTAGCCCATGGAAATATAGATGAATATGGGCAAAGATGTAAGCACAAGGATTTTCACTGAACATTTGTATCCCTTTAATATTTTGAATTTTTTTTTTTTTAGACAGAGTCTCATTCTGTTTTCTGGGCTAGAGTGCCATGATGTCAGCCTAGCTCACAGCAACCTCAAACTCCTGGGCTCAAGTGATGCTCCTGTCTCAGTCTCCCAAGTAGCTGGGACTACAGGCACCTGACACGATACCCAACTAACTTTTCTATTTTTAGTAGAGACAGGGTCTCACTGTTGCTCAGGCTGGTCTGGAACTCCAGAGCTCAAGGGATCCTCCTGCCTCAGCCTCCCAGAGTGCTAGGATTACAGGCAGGAACCACCAGGCCCAGGTCAATATTTTGAAATTTGTAAATTAAAACATTGATTGTAACAGCAAAAAGTTGTGAACCACTTAAATGTCTGAAAATACAGCATTGTTTAAAGAAACTGTGGTGTCTTTATGCAGCCATTAACACGTTGCATCACAAATATTTGCTGAAATGAAAAGACATTCTCTATGTACCTCGCTGAGAAAGAAAAGTAGGTCTCTGGGGTTACCCTTTTATTGACTAGAGAGCCTATTCTGTGACATAGGCTACTCAAGGCACCGGCTCCTGTCCCAAGCCCTGGACTTCTTGGGGAGCTTTAACTTCTTATCATGACCATTTTCCTAATTCCATGAAATTCTCCATCTCCCCTTGGCCTCGCACTTCATGCATGTACTGGCCCAATTCCCCTGTATTGTCCCTTAAGAATCTTGACAATCAACCTGATTCATTCACATGTCAAGTGCACAAATTGGACACACAACTTGACTGACATTTGGGGTGGAAGAAGTGTCCATGGTATAACTGGACCGTGTATGAGGCTTTTCCAGGGGAGGTCAAGACCACAGCTTCACTCTCCCCATTCTGAAGGAGCCCCTGCCCGTGGGACCCTAGGTTTGCCTTGCTCCCCAGCTCTAGGAGGTGGAAGGTGGTGAAGGACGAGAGGAAGTGGTTTGGGGGAGCCCATAGGGAGGATAGGGCTCCAGAAAATGCTCCCCATGCCTCTAGCATAGCCCCTTGGAAACAAAATTTTTCTTTAACATCAGAATTATTTTATTCTCTTGGTCCCAGGCCTAGTTTTTCAGAGCAGACCTGTCTTACAACCAAATGACCCTTCAAGGTATCAGGATAGACAGAAATTGCCTTCCTCCCTTAAGAGGCCTCCAACACCAACTTTGAAATAACTTTGTTTTTGTCTCTCACTTCATTAATTCACACACCAGTGTCAGTTTGGGAGAAGAGGCTCCAAGGAGCCAAAGGGGGTTATGTTTGGATGCTGAGACTGGGAATATTATTTCCTTGCATATATTTTCTACTTACCCTATAACAAACATAGTTTTTTCTTTTTTTAAATTTCAGATTAATACAAGGGTACAAATGATTAGGTTACAATGTTTGCATTTCTTAGGTAAAGTCCCTGTTGTAGTTGTGTCCCACACCCAGGAGGTGTACTATATACCCTTTACATTGTGCCCTTTAGGTGGGAACACACCAATCCTCCTCCTCTTCCGCTCTTCCCCCTCCAACTTCCCATCTCTTCCCTCCCTCCTCCTCACAAACATATTTCTTGTGTATTGAGAAAAATAGACACCACAGAAGGGGCCATTCCAGGGCGGCACCTGTGGCTCAGTGAGTAGGGCGCCAGCCCCATATGCCAGGTTGGCACCCTGGCCAAACTGCAACAAAAATATAGCCAGGCGTTGTGGTGGACACCTGTAGTCCCGGCTACTCAGGAGGCTGAGGCAGGAGAATCGCCTAAGCCCAAGAGCTGGAGGTTGCTGTGAGCTGTGATGCTACAGCACTCTACCAAGGGCAACAAAGTAAGACTCTGTCTCTAAAAAAAAAATGAAGAAGAAGGGGCCATTCCCAACTAGAGTATACCCAGTGGGAAGTTGCCTGGGAGATGAAAGCTTAGAAAGGTTGTTTATGGGGAACTGGACCATTTAAGCTGGAGAGAAGACTGGCATTGGGATCAGGGGACACAGACCTCTCTGCAACCATCCACATGCAGCAAATAGAACCACTTGCTCTGTGCTCCACAGAGTGAGCTAGTTCCAATAGTTGGACAGCATAGGAGGCCAGTTTGGTCTCACTAGAAGAAGCTGTCCTACAGTGGAATGGTCTGCCTTTTAGCAGTGAGCTCCCCATTACATAATGTTTGTAAGCAAGATGGGCCACTGTCAGGATGGCTAGACTGAGGTTTCTAGGCTGACCAGGAGAGTGGATTAAGGGACTACAAGACCCCTTAAAGAAGCTCAGAGTGAGTTTTCAGCCTTCCTGATGAGACGGAAATGTCAAGGGTGCTTTAAGGTCATTTCTGTTCTTGGGTGTCAGAAGGTATGGTCAGGGAGGACATTCAAGCAAGATGGGGACCTTATGGCCCCTCAATTTCCTACCTGGGAGTATATATCTTGCTGGCCCCTTTTCTGGAGTCATCCAGTGCTTTTCTGGACAAAAGGAACCAAACTTCAGCCCCTGCCTTGTGCCCCTGCCTTCAGCCTCTGCTTGATCCCGGTGACTCCCTGCTCCTCTCTGGGTCTCAATCTGCCCCTCTGTTCAATAGTCTCAGCTCAACAAACTGTCACAGTCATGCACTTAGGAAGACTCTGGTTGTATCCAAGCTTATAGTCCTTAGGACTTGGGCCTGATGCTCAGAGGAGATTCAGCTGAGGTGGCAGGGCCCCCAGAGGCAGACCTGGAGCCCAGCCAGCCTCCCTAGACACCCTTAGGAGAAGATCAGGAAAGAGGCTGAATGTTATCGTGCAAGTGTTTTGTTACCATGGTGATGGGGCATACACCAGAGCTCTCTCCAGGGCCCCTGAGCCCCTCCTCCCCAGCGGGCACAGGGAGAAATCTCAAGTCCCAGCCTAGCTCCCCAAGCTGTCCTGCCCAAAGTGACAGGCAGAGTTGGGGGCTGTTCTCTGGTGAGGCACAGAGTGGTAAGACCAGGAGATAGATGAACAAACCGGCACATCCCGCACAAATGAGCTCATTTCGGGTGAGTCCATGGGTAGAGCACAGGATGAGAGGTCAGGCCTGCCTGGTCTGAATTCCCCTGTTGAGTGACCTCTGGGCCTGCGAGCATGAAATGAGACGCCATTGGGATGGCGTTGAGCTCATAACTTCGTCTTCTCATATACACAGCCACCTGGAGGCAGAGACGCAGTCAAACCGCAGAGCCCCGCGGATGAGCTGCTCCAGCCCTTCCCTCTGTTCGGCAGAGCTGGCCACCCACTTCGTCTGCAATCCCTCCTCTCTCCGCGGCTCGGCGTCCCCAGCTGCCCCCGCGCGGCCCTCCTAGGTACTGCAGCACCCCCGCACTTAACTCTGTGGCCCCTGCGTCCCCTACTGCCTTGCAAAGGTGGGGCATGGAGACACTTCCTGGCCTCAATCTGGCAAGCCCTTGTCTCCAACCCTTTGAAGTCCCTTGGTCGTCATTATCAGAGTATAGCCTCAACTTCTGTGGGTTCCAGATCCTTCTTGCTGGTCCCAAGCCGATAGAAGGAGGGCAAGAGCAACCTTGGCTGAGGCAGTTGGGGGTGTCCAGACACACGCTTCATGCCACACACCACTGCCATGGGTCCACACAGCTACATCAACACCCAATCAGCCCCTGTCCGTCCTCTATCACCTTCGGTGCTTACTATAAAAGTGCAAATACAGGGGGTGGCGCCTGTGGCTCAGTCAGTAAGGCGCTGGCCCCATATACCGAGGGTGGCGGGTTCAAACCCGGCCCGGCCAAACTGCAACCAAAAAATAGCCGGGCGTTGTGGTGGGCGCCTGTAGTCCCAGCTACTCGGAAGGCTGAGGCAGGAGAATCGCCTAAGCCCAGGAGTTGGAGGTTGCTGTGAGCTGTGTGAGGCCACGGCACTCTACCCGAGGGCCATAAAGTGAGACTCTGTCTCTACAAAAAAAAAAAAGTGCAAATACAGGGTGGCATCTGTGGCTCAGTGGGTAGGGAGCAAGCCACATACACCCAGGCTGGTGGGTTCAAACCTGGCCCAGGGCAGCTAAAACAACAATGAAAACTGCAACAACAACAAAAAATATCTGGGCATTGTGGCAGGTGCCTACAGTCCCAGCTACTTGGGAGGCTAAGGTAAGAGAATAGCTTAGGCCCAAGAGTTAGAGGTTACTATGAGCTGTGACCACGGCACTCTACCCAGAGCGACAGCTTGAGACTCTGTCTCAAAAAAAAAAAAAAAAAATTACCATGAGATATCATCTCACACCCATTAGGATGGTTACTATAAAATAAAAAACAAGAAACAGCACCAGTAGCTCAGTGGTTAGGGAGCCAGACATATATACTAGGACTAGTGGGTTGGAACCCCACCCAGGGCCTGCTAAACAACAATGACAACTACAACAACCAGGACAAAAAATTGCTGAGCGTTGTGGAAGGCGCCTGTAGTCCCAGCTACTTGGGAGGCTGAGGCAAGAGCATCGCTTAAGCCCAAGAGTTGAAAGTTGCTGTAAGCTGTGTTGCACTCTACCAAGGGTGACATAGTGAGACTCTGTCTCAAAATAAAAAAAAAATAAGTGTTGGCCAGGATGTGGAGAAATCGAAACACTTGTGCAGCCACTATGAAAAATAGTATGGTGGTTCCTCAAAACATTAAAAATAGAATTATTATACAGTCCACCAATTCCCCATTTGGGCATATTCCCAAAAGAATTGAAACAAGGACTCAAAGAGATATTTGGACCCTCACATTCACTGCAGCATCGTTCGCAATAGCCAAGAGGTGGAAGTAAACTGAGGCACCATCGACAGACAAGATGGTGAAACCACCTGTGATCTATCCGTATAAAGGAATACCATTCAGCCTTAAAAAGGAAGGCAATTCTGACACATACAACAATATGAGTGAACCTTAAAGACATTATGCTCTGTGAAATAAGCCAGTCACAAATACTGTATGATTCCACTAATGTGAGGTATCTAGTGTAGTCAAATTCTTAGACACAGAAAGTAAAATGGTGGTTGCCAGGGGATAGGGGAAGAGAGAATGAGGAGTTATTGTTTAGTGGGTACACAGTTTCCATTTTGCAAGACAGAGGTGAGTTCTGAAAATGGACAGTGTTGTTGCACACTTTGAAATGTCTCTAAACCGTATACTTAGATGATTCTACGTTATATGTATTTTACCACAATTAAAAATAACAAATAAAAACAATATCAAAACATTAGTTTGGGCCAGGCGCAGTGGCTCACACCTATAATCCTAGCACTCTGGGATGCTGAGACGGGTGGATTGCTTGAGCTTAGGAGTTAGAGACCAGCCTGAGTAAGAACTAAACCCCGTCTCTAAAAAAAGAAAATAGCCAGGCATTGTGGCGGACACCTGTAGTCCCACCCACTCATGAAACTGAGGCAAAAGAATTGCTTGAGCCCAGGAGTTTGAGGTTGCTGTGAGCTATGACGCAGAGCACTGTACCAAGGGCAAGAAAATGAAATTCTGTCTCAAAAAAAAATTTTTTTTTTGTTTGCTTTTTCTTGTTTTTTGAGACAGAGTCTCTCTGTGTTGTCCAGGCTAGAGTGCTAGAGCATCAGCCTAGCTGACTGCAACCTCAGACTTCTGGGCTCAAGCAATCTTCCTGCCTGTCTTTCAAGTAGCTGGGGCTACAGGCACCTACCACCATGCCCAGATAATTTTTTTTTTCTATTTCTTAGTAGAGACAGGGTCTTGCTCTAGCTCAGGCTGGTCTGGAACGCCTGAGCTCAAGAGATCCTCCCACCTGGGCCTCCCAGAGTGCTAGGATTACAGACATGAGCCAGCACACCCTTGTTTGCTTTTCCCATCCTGCCTCACTCATTAAACTGTGAACTCCATAAGAGCAGGACCATGTCTGTGTGCTGCCAGTCACTAAAGACAGACAAGTTGCCCCTCCCGCCCCCCGGAGCTCACAGCCTGGAGAGAGGGGAGAAAGACACTAAACAAACAAGTAAATAAGAATATTATCATCTGTTACATGCTGTGCAGAAAACTAAAGAGTGAAATGTGTCAGAGTCACTGCATGAGGGGAGCTATCACCTGGAGCGGATACACCATCCCAGAGGAGGTGGCATTTGTACAGAGACCCAAGGAACAACAAAGTCAGTCCTTGAGCATCTGGAAAGATGCAGAAAGAAGCATCTGCAGAAAGAAGGGGCAGCAAGTGCAAGGCCCTGAGGTGGACATGCACCTGGTACCCTAGAGGGACAGCACAGAGAGAAAGAGGGAAAGTGGGGTAGAGAGGAAAGGAAGAGGGTCTCGTGGAGGGACGCGGGGTGAGGTGAGCATTCCTGGTGGCAGAGGAGGGAAGCCCCACTGAGTCACCACCTTTTCCACAATAGGGGAGCTTTCATGAATGGACACCTCCAAGTGCCCAGTGCAACACCAAATGCTTTTTGTGGCTTAGCTCAGAGAGTGCTCACAACAATCCTTGGGACAGTCATTACCTCATGATAGAAAGAAGAAAACAGGCTCCAAGAGCTTGGCTGAATTGGTGGGTCTGGGGCTAGAATCCAAGTCAAATGGTGGGAGAAGCGGTATGAACCACCCCCTGTGCTGCCCTCAGGGACAGCACAGTTCTTTCCTCGCCCATCTGCCCTGCCACCCCCACTCTACTCTTTCTGCCAGTGGTTTGAGGACCTCGCACAAGACCTGGCCGCAGGCTGATCGGGGTCAAGAGTTTTCCATTTCTCCTCTCACTGCCTGCTAAGAGCAAGCCAAGGAGAGAATTCACCATCTCTCCCTCACCTGGCTAGGGATGCTGAGAGAGGCAGAAGTCCATCTCCAGCTCAACAACAGCCTATTTCTGAGGCCCCTCTGAGATCCTCTTCCAGGGCAGCCCAATTTTAAGGAAGGAGAAAGAAGAACTGACTGGGCTGGTCAGGCTGATGGCAGCCTGGTGGTCAGTGAAGATGCCCCCAAAGCCAGGGGCACCAGCATCTTTGGGGCTGAGGGGCCTGGCTTCCCCCAGATGCAGCCTGCACTGCCCCAGGACCTGGACTGTGGCACAATGGGGAGAGAGCAGAACCCCAAGGAGGGCTGAAGACCTGTCTTTCCCCAGCTGGGAGGTATGTTATAAAAGAAGGCAGTTCTCCCTCCTGCCTGCACTCCTGGGCTCAGAGGATTGAGGCCTCACCCACCCCAGTAGCTGTATCACAGAGGAAGTATTCAGGGGTGGGGCAGCCCAAATCTCCACCCTCTCAGCTCCTCACCCTAAAATAGAGATTCAAGATCTTCCACCCAGGGCCAATTACATTGTGAGACTCAGCAAGAAATGAAAACATAGAGCCTGTTGTTCAAAAAGCAGTGGTGGGGATGGGGCATGGTGGCTCACGCCTGTAATCCTAGCACTCTGGGAGCCAAGGCAGGTGCATTGCTTGACCTCAAGAGTTTAAGACCAGCCTGAGCAAGAGCGAGAACCCATCTCTACTAAAAACAGAAAAAAAACAAAACAAACAAACAAAAAAAAAAAAACATCTAGGCAGGCACCTGTAGTCCCAACTACTTGGGAGGCTAAGGCAAGAGGATTGTTTGAGCCCAGGAGTTTGAGGTTGCTGTGAGCTATGATGCCATGACACTCTACCCAGGGTAACAGAGTGACTCTGTCTGAAAAAAAAAAAATAATCAGTGGTGGGGGGAAATGCCTAATATTAAAGATACTAAAATATAAAACTATATATCTGCAGATATATAAAGCTTTTTCCTTTTCTCTGTGGTCTGTCTCCTGATTATGATATTTTTTGTTATTTAATGTCATTTTTTTTTTGCACTTTTTGGCCGGGGTTGGGTTTGAACCTGCCACCTCTGGCATATGGGGTCGGCACCCTACCCCTTTGAGCCCCAGGCGCCACCCTATTTGATGTCATTCTAAGTAAAGAAAAATTCAAATGACTAGCTTGAATTTTGTCATTCATCTTTATATTTTACAATGTCAGTTTTAATGCAAATATAAGGATATTTAATTCATATGCAAAATCATCAAAATTATATGATTTGTATTTTATATCTTGAGCATTCATGTGTATTTCATTCTTTTTTTTTTTAATTTCAGATTGATATAAGGGTACAAACCATTAGGTTATATTGTTTGTATTTGCTAGGTAGAGTCCAAGTTGTAGCTGAACCCTTCGCCCAGGAGTGCCACATACCCCTACGTTGTGCCTGTTAGCTGAAAGCACAACAATTCCCCTCCCTCCTCCTCTGCCCCTCCCTCTTCTCCTTTCCCCCCTTCTTGAATGTAGTTGTGTTTTTCTCTCAAGCGCGCATGTAGTTGTTCATCTATTGATTTCATATTGTATTGAGTACAATGGATACTTCCTTTTCCAGTCTTGTGATACTTCACTAAGGAGAATGTTCTCCAAATCCATCTGGGTAAATACGAAAGATGTAAAGTTTCCATCTTTTTATGGCTGAATAGTATTCCACGGTATACATATACCCTAATTTATCCATGCATGGATTGGTGAGCACTTGGGTTGTTTTCACATCTCTGAATTGAGCTGTGATAAATCTTCTAGTTCAAATGTCCTTCAAAATGGTAAGATGATTTTTTTTTCTTCTGGATTGATACCTAATAATGGCAAGGATCAAATGGAAGGTCCACTTTTAGCTCTTGGAGGATTCTCCCTACTACTTACCTAAAAGGCTAGATTAGTTTGCAGTCCCACCAACAGTGTATAACTGTTCCCTTCTCTCCACACCCATGCCAGCATCTGCAGCTTTGGGACTTTGTGATGTGGGCTGTTCTCACAGGGGTTAGGTGATATCTCAGGGTGGTTTGCATTTCCCTGATGATTAGGGATGATGAGCATTTTTTCATGTGTTCATTGACCATTTGTCTGTGTTCTTAGGAGAATGTTCTGTTCAAGTCTCTTGCCCGGTGATAAATGAGATTGTTTGCTCTTTTCTTGCTGATTAATTTGAGTTCTTTGTTAGTTCTGATTATTAGTCCTTTGTCAGATTCATAACATTTCTCCCATTCTGAAAACTGTCTTTTTGCTTTAATTGTTATGTCCTTAGCTATGCAGAAGCTTTTAATTTGATCAGGTCCCATTTATTTTAGTTGTTGCTGCGATTGCTAATGAGGTCGTCTTCATAAAATCTTTCCCCAGACCAATATTATCAAGAGTTTTTCCCACTCTTTCTTCTAGAATTTTTATCATTTAGTGTCTTAGATTTAAATCTTTTATCTACTGTGAGTCATTTTTTGTAAGTGGTGAGAGGTGTGGGTCCAGTTTCAGTCTTTTGCATGTGGTTAACCATTCTCCTAGCATCAATTATTAAATAGGGATTATTTCCCCCCATGTATGCTTTTGTTTGGTTGTATTTCCTTCTTATCTGAAAGAAAGAAAACCGTGGGGAAACTGCACTAAACTAACTTATATTTCTCTTCTTTTCTCAGTTTTGAGACAAGAGTCTCACTCTGTTACCTGAGCTAGAGTGCTGTGGTGTCATCATAGCTCATTGCTACTCTAACTTTTATTTAGCATCAAGTGATCCTCCTGCCTCAGCTCCCAAAGTGCTAAGACGATAGGCATGAGCCACTGCACTCAGCCTAGTTCTCTTCCTGATGCATGCACATCCTACCAATACTCTCTATCTTCAATTTACTGATGAGTAAAGAAAGAAAAGAAACTATGGGATGCCTGATTTGTCCCTGTCCTATGTCATTTTGGTCAGTGTCAGGAGTTGGCTTATCCAGAGCAATAACAGGAGAAAGAAAGGCTATGCTAGGGTTCTGGGACAGTTTGTGTGTCTTAGAAGGCCACTGCCTTCTTCTTGTATCTGGCAAGCTCTGGTTGAGATGGAATGCATGGCCCCTTGAGGCTGCCAGATGTCCATATTTACTCAGTTGCAGACACAACTCACTTACCTTGCACTCACTTTGAGTCTCACTGAGCTCCCATCCATTGTGGGTCCCCCAGAATTTCATGCTCACAGGCATCACAAGTACCTGTGCACATGGGCCACAAGGAATCCCAATGGGCATGCGTGACACCCAGGTTGTACACATCTCCTCTGTGCATGTGCAGGCCCCACTGTCCCACTGGGCCTTACTCACTCACATTTCAAGACAGCTACAGCAGAGCATTAAACAAAGCAGGCTCTTTCAACCCTGTATGACTCTACATCCATAAAACTGCCCTGCTTCCATCCTCATTCTCCCCAGGACAGAGGGAAAATACTCCAGGAGGATTCCGACTGGCCCAATTCAGGTTGCATGCGCTTCCCTCAGGTCACATGTCCTTCCCTGACCCAGCCAGTGTCTTGAGTCAGAACTGAACAGATTGACCCACTCTGGCTAACAAGCCCACTCATGGCCTAGGAAGAGGTGGGACACCTATGATTGTCGACTCCCCAGAGGACAAAGGAATGTCCCTGAATGCCTGGGAAAGTGCTGGAAGGATGAGCACTCAAGCTACCACAGTCCTCTCGCCCATGCAAGGACAGCTGTTCAGGCAAGAGAGTAGCCTCTGCAAAGAAAGGAGGTGGGAAACCTGGGGACTGTGAGTGCTCCTGTCTTGCTGTCCCCCTTGTGAAGCCATGAGAGGTAAGCAGAGGAAGCAGGTCACATCATGAGTGTCTTCCATAGGGACTTATCCCACTCTGACCATGCCGTCCCTTCCTAGAAGCTTCTCTAGTTTCCCATTGTTCTAGGAAAAAACCCACAGCCCTATCTCTAAGCCCTTATACTCAGCCTCCTCGCCCACCACCCCCACTGCCACAGCCCTGCTCTCCCTGAATCCTGGAGTTTGGACCTACCCTGCCCTGTACCTAGAACCTGTTTCCCACCATGTCCCTTCTTCTGATCAATGATTATTCATGCTTTCGGTCCTGACCTGAATATTATCTCCTCCAAGAAGCCTTCCCTTACCTTCCAGTCTGGGTCAGGTGTCTCATCTTGACTGTACTTCTCCAACACTGCTGCCTAGTGGCTTATTTTCCCCCTCACTACAGAGTTCTGTGAGGGCAAGGACTGGCTCCTGTCTAGGTGACAGCCCCAGGCCCTACCCCAGCCCATTGAAAGTGCTCAGTAATGGTAGTTGAATGAATACATGATTCACAGGCAGTGGGAGCCTTGGACTCAGTCTCACCCATCAGGGTGTTTGTCCACGGAGTAGCAAGAGGCCTGACACATTCTGTTCCAGGTCCAGTTGGCACTTCACATTCCTGATTTCATTTTTTTTCTATTCCTATTCAGCTCAGGAAGAAGATGTTTTTATATCTGTCTCCCACAAGAGAAAACAGAGAGCAAGACTCATTCTCTTTTCTTGCACACACGCATCCAAACACCCGCCAGGCCAATGTCTTCTCAGCCCATCCAGTCTAGATGTTCTTTTCTTGCCCAGTCCCAGAAAGAACTTGCTCCCAGCTGGGGCCTATCCCATCCTTTCTCCCTCCCTCCTCTTCCTACCCCTCCCCACTTCCTTCCTTCCTGCTCTAGGATAGTCCCTTTGCAGGAAAGACCTCAGGTTCCGGGGCAAGGCCCCAGCTCCTGCTGCCTAGGCAGGACACATGCTTCCTCCATCAACCCACCCCATGACCCGGATATCTGATCCAGGCCTAGGGAGCATTGTACAGAAGACGGCCCAAAGTCTTCTTGCCTCTCCCTCTACCTCCAGCCCTACCACAGGCAGAGGAATCTGGAGCTCATCCTGGAGGCCTGGTAAGAGCTTTGTTACCTTGCCTGTGAGCTGGTCATTACCTGACAGTCTCTTTAGAGTAGGCCCTCTGAGCCAGGGGCTTTACTTCAGTCAATGTAGTACAATAACCACTTGGATCTCATGTGCTAAATCACGGCACAGCACCTGGCACAAAGTGAGCACTCAGTTAACATTTTAATAACTATGATTATTATTACTATTCTCCCCAACATCATCATCGTCTGATTCAATCTTCACAACACTCCTGGGCAGTAGGAGAGTTTTTATCCTCATTTTATAAATGAGAAAACTGAGGCTTAGTAAGAGAGAAGGGACTTGTCCAAGCTCAAACCCAGACAAGACCAGTGCTCTTCATCACTTCACTATTCTGCTGCCTACCTATCTACTCTTGGTGATCCTGGAACAATTTTTCACCTGCTGAGTGTCTCAAAATCCCCAGCCATGCAAGGAGGAGGATGGAGGAGGCATCTCTGAGAACCTGTAAGTCTAAGGAGTGGACTCATTGAGTGGAGTTTTGCTGAGTGCTATCCTGATGCCAGACCAGAGATGGGCACAGATCTAAGCCTGGAGGCTCCTACAGACCAAAGTCACCCAAACTCAGGACAGACTGCAGGAGTCTAACCTGGGTCACTTCTGCTCTAGTTCCTCCCACTTCCTTCATATACAGAGGGAGGGAAACCTCATATTGCAGGAGGGGGAGAGAGTCTTCCCCATCCCTCCAGGATGGAGAGATGAAGACTGGGAAGCAGGCTCAGGCAGGTGAAATGAGGGCTGGGGGCTCAGCGCCTGTGGCTCAAGTGGCTAAGGCACCAGCCATATACACCTGAGCTGGTGGGTTCAAATCCAGCCTGAGCCCACCAAACAACAATGACAGCTGCAACCAAAAAATAGCCAGGCATTATGGCGGGCGCCTGTAGTCCCAGCTACTTGGGAGGCGTAAGCAGGAGAATTGCTTGAGCTCAGGAGTTGGAGGTTGCTGTGAGCTGTGATGCCATAGCACTCTACCCAAGGCAACAGCTTGAGGTTCTGTCTCAAAAAAAAAAAAAAGAAAGAAAGAAATGAGGACTGAGCATTGGCAGATGGGCAGAGGCAGTAATAGACTGGTCATTGAGTGGGTCAATCAACAGAGATCCCATTTCTAAGATCTCAGGGACAGGCAAAAGCTGCCAGGGCCAGAATAGAGATACATCACTGTACCACCATTAACCTCACCTCCACACCCCCTCTGCTAATGGTATACCCAGGTAAAAGCCCAAACTGGGCCTGGCATGGTGGCTCACGCCTGTAATCCTACCACTTAGGGAAGCCAAGGCTGGAGGGCTGCTTGAGGTCAGGGTTTAAGACCAGTCTGAGCAAAAGCCAGACCCTATCTCTACAAAAAAATAGAAAAATTAAACAGGCGTTGTGGTGGGCACATATGTCCCAGTGACACAAGAGACTGGGGCAGGAGGATCGCTTGAGCCCAGTAGTTTCAGGCTGGAGTGCGCTATGACGACACTACTGCCCTCTAGTCCGGGCAAGAGTGAGACCCTATCCCCACCCTCTCAAAAAAGCCCAAATTGATCACGCTCCCACCACCACCACAACCGTTCTGACCTCACAGGCCCTCCCTGGGTCCTCCGTTCCAAGTCTTTTAACCAATGTTCTCCCTTCATCCCAGGCCCCTGCCCTGGGCTATGTTGCTGATCACTCCATTCCCGCCAGCTCGGCCCAGTAAACGAATTATCAGAGGGAACTAACCCACCATCCCTGTCTCGGAGCGGCTCCCGCTCCCCAGCAGCCCAGGAGGCGGCACTGCTCCGTGGCCACCAGAGGGCGTGCGTCCCCTCTTAGAGCCAAAACCACGACGGCGTCGGTGCAGGACCCGGCGGGGCTTGCAGAGAATGCAGGGTAGGGGTGCAGTCATTTCGGGCAAAAATTCTCCGGAACTCAGCCGTAACTTAGGCTGGGATACAGCTTCCATAAGACAAGGGTCTTCAATGCAACCCCTCGACCCCCAGCCAGGCAGCGCCCTGCGCTTCAGCTTCCAGCTGACCCCTCGCGCGCCCCCTCCTGGCCGATACCAGCACTAGAGGCCTGGCGGAGCTAGGGCTTGGAGGGTGCGTGGTGGGTAAGCAGGGGTAAACAAGGGAGTTTGGTAGAGGGTGTGTAGTGGGAATATACTGTGCAAAACGCGGTGGTAGTGGTTAGCACTAGGTGAACAGGAATATGAGAAGGTACAGAGAGCTATATTGGATGTTCAGGGTATTGGGTGGATTAATAGAAGGGCTTGGGGAGCAGTGGTTGGTCCAGAGGGAATTTAAGGGGCACCAAGCCTAAAGTGGAAAGAGGACACCAGGTGGTCACTAGGTGGCAACTGGGGGGCCTGAGTGGATATTTGAAAGTACTACTGAGTAGGCACTGGGGGTGGTGGTGGTGCTGAATAACAACTGGAAACACTGAGTGGGTACTGAGAAGTACTGGGAAGATGTTAGGTGAACCCCCAGGGTCACTGAACCCACAGTAGGGGAGCACTGAGCGGGTCAGGGGATATGGCATGACTGAAAGGGTAAAAAGGCACCAAGAAGGCTCATGACAGGTGCTGGGCATGGGAGCCACAAGTTAGAAGTGAGGACGCTGCTGGACACTGGGTGGGTAATGGAAGTCGCTGGGCTTACACTCAAACCCTGGAGCAGTTAAGGCACTTGTCCCTCAGTGTCCCCTCACAACAGCCCTTGCAGCCTGAATCACTGTATCATTTTCATAGCCTGGGCTGAGATCAGAGATGTCCCTTGACCAATGAGGGTCTCCTGCCCCGACCAAGACCTATATCTGACTTCCTGGAGGGGGTGGGGGTACTGCACATGGGCAGAGGGCAGAGCCCTCATTTTATCTGCCTCCCTGAGATGGGGAGGGAGTAAATGCAAGTCAGTCCTTCATCCCTAGAAAAATAAGAAGCCCCCTACTCAGCCCCTCCCATCAGGCTTCGGCCTCCTAGCCTAGCTTGCTGGCTGCTGGGCCGGGAGGGGCTGCCAGGCTCGGCCTCCTGCCCACTGCGGGGCGCCGGGGGAGGGCGGCGCGCGGCTCGAGATGCCGCGTTGTCATGGAGACGCTGCCGCATCCTGACTGCTCCTGGCAACGGGGTCCCGCAGCCAGGCAGGCGCTCGGCGGGGACCCCAGGGAGCAGGCGCGCCAGGCTGCCCACGGCGCCGCCAGACCCCGGGGACACGGATACGGCTCCCCCACCTACAGACACCCCTCACTCTCTCTCCCAGGGGCACACACATGTACACAACGCGTCCCAGCTGCAGCAGCCCAGGCGGAACTGCCGCCCAAACCCTCCCTGCAGCCCCCACTCATTAATTCAGCAAACATTTGCCGACCGTCTCAGTGCCAGGCGCAAGCTGGCCACTGCGGCTGCAGTGACGAGTCACACGGGGACGCCTCACCGCCTCCCCGCATCTCACAGCCCGCAGGGGAGGCAGAGACAGAAACAGTGCGATCAATACTGTGACCCCAACAACAGCCACCCGCTGACTGTGTGCTAAGCCCTCCTCATGCAGAGTTTTGTCTAAACTGCACAACCCTCGGGAAGCACTATGAGAACCCCTTTTTACAAATGAGGAAACTGAGGCACAGGAGAGCTGGTTTGTTTACCCAAGGCCACACAGTTAGTATGAGACAGAGCTGGCCTTCTAACTTGATCTTAGTGAGTTCCCCACACTACCCCTGCCGGAAGTGCTTCCAGAGCGTTGAGAAGGAGGTGGCAGGGAGAATTTCAGACTCAATCTTGAGTCTTGGGAGAAAATGTAAGTCTGCCAGAGAGAGCAAGGAGGGCAGACATACTAGGCTGAAAGAACAGCTGGTGCAAGGACCTGGAGAATTTAGACTGGCAGGCTGGGTGTGAGGAGAGCAAGGGCAGAGATGTGGTTAGAAAGCTGCGTGGAGGCCAATCCCGGAGGTTTGCTCTGCCAGGCTAAGGGGACTGGACTAGCTTCAGAGAGGAGTAGGGAAGGTGTTAGCAAGAGAGGGCAGGCACTGACTGTTGCTCTGGCAACCATGGGGGGAGCTGGACTGGAATGGGTAAAGCTGGGGCTTCGAGACTGGAGAGCAAGCTGTAGGCATCATCCTGGCAAAGAACTAGTGGACCCACCCAGCTTAAGTCCAGGGAGGAAGCAGACATGTCCTTCTTACCTTTCCAGACAAAGATCCTAGATCCTAAGGAGTGACCAAAGAGCTAGATCCATGACAAAATAGGGGCCTCAGGGAAAACCAGGGTTTAAAGAACAGTGAGGGCCACAAATGGAAACATTTTTCAGACTGACACAAGAAAGAATCAGGGCTAGAGCCCTGGAAGGACTTCAAGGAGGAATGGATTTGACGTTCGAAGAAAGGCCAGGGAATCCTTGAAAAAAAAGAAAAAAAAAAAAAAGAGTCCCGTACATCTCACACATGTAGACATGGGAATACACAAGATGTCCCTTCCAGACCCCTCCTGCTGTGGTTATTCCTCCCTAGCCCCTGCCCAGCTTCTGTCCAGCTAAAGCCTGCTCAGGGCAGCCCTCTGAGGAGACACAGCATCTGGCCCCTAACCTGCCCCACAAGGTTAGCCTAATTTTTTTCCTTCCACGGATTCAGGTCATTGCTCTCCGTCCTCTCTCTCCTCTCTCTCGGCGCCTCTCGGAATGTGACTAATTCCCTCCCTTCATTTACGGGTCCTGTTACCTGAGAGGTATTTATAGCATGACAGCCTCCCTTCTTCCCCAGCGACTCAGCTCTCTCCCCCAGGCCATCTCTCCCCACTCAGCCAGACTCTGCCTCCCTTCTCTACTGCCACAGCACTACCACCTCCCCAGCCAGCCCTCCCACCCCTGCAGTCCCCCTGGCAAGAAGGGAGGGCTGGCTCTGGCTGGCAGAGATCTGGTCCAGAGGCCTTTCTGAGTGGAGTGCCCTCTGCAGGGGGGATGATGCCAGTGCCCTCTTGAACACGCCCAAAAAGGCAACCTAGGGGCCAGGCCAGAGGAGGGCAAAGATGGGCTGACCCCTCTGTGACTTCAACATGCAGTCTGATACTGCGACTAACACTAGGTAACAGTTATTGAGTGCTTACTGAGTGTCTGGCATCATTATTTCCCTTGGGTTGTAGATATGGACACTGAGGCTCCGGAAGGCTAAATAACCCTCCTCAGATCCTTATAGCCAGGATGAAGTACTCCTACACAGCCACCTTCCGGAGTCCAGCCTGGTATGTGGGAATGTTGGCTCTGAAAGGCAGGCTGGGTGAGGTGAGGGTTGCAGGCTAACCAGAGGGTACCTGACTGAAACACACATCTCACAATGCCAGCAGTATCCCCACTGGTCATAAACCATGGATGATCTGCCCAAGCATTGTCAGGAAAGACCAGCAAATGGAGGCCACTGGGCTTCAAGATACCACCTGTCACACACACATCTCCTCCTCTAGGCGAGGGTCATTAAAGAGCAGAGATGGGGGGCGAGGGGTGAGTACTGATCTAGCTGGGAACAGAGAAGAAGGAAACTCTACATCCCTTAGTGAAGAGAAACTACAACAGATAGGAAAGAATAAGACACCATGAGGGGCCAGCGCAATGGCTTAGGCCTGTAATCTTAGCATTCTGGGAGGCCAGTGAGAGAGGATAACTTGAGTTCAAGACCAGCCCTCGTTCAAGAACGAGACCCCATCTCTACTTAAAAAAGAAAAAAAAAAGTAGAAAAAGTATCTGGGCACAGTGGTGCCTTCTATACTCAGGAGACTAAGGCAGGAGTCCAGGAGTTTGAAGCTTCAGTGAGCTATGACACCACTGTACTCTAGCAGAGGCCGCAGATCTGGAAAAAAAAAAAAAAAAAAAGACTCCATGAGGGACTTACCATGTATTTAGGGCTGAAGCAGGGACCAGCTTTCACATCCCCAATATCACAACTGCCCTGAGACCCCTAATTGTAGCTGCGAACACTGAAACTCAGAGAGATGAACAGACTGGCTCAGCTTTGCCCAGATCCCCTGACCAGAAATTCTACTGACAAAGTGACTTCACCAAGATTTCTGGGAGATGAGAGGGAACAGAGGAGAAGGCTGAGTTTAAATCCCAATGTTGTACTCAAAAGCTTAGTGATGTTGAGCAAGTGACTTCACCTCTCCGAATCCTGATTTTCCTATCTGTAAAATGGGCTGGAATCACACCTTGCTCACAAGTTCTTATGAGGACTCAGTGATGTAAAGCAGGCAAAAATCTGAGCACCGAGCCCAACATGCAGCAGGGACTCCATAACTATCAATAAATAATACTGTGGTTTATATTTTCCCCTAATTCCCTCTTCTCTCTCAGATATGAGCAAAGGGGCAATATCTCTTCCCTAAGACTAGGGCATCTTGAGGATAAAGGCTATGTTTCCTCTGTCAGCCTATTATTGTCCATCGTTGAGACCAGGAGATCCTCGGGACAGGGCAGACTACTGTCCCAAATGAGCAGTCGCTGTTGCTGTCATTAGATTTATTATTGTCAGTATATCATTCTCTATGGCTATAGCCCCACTAGCCCACACCCAGCCAGGCTTTTGGCTCTTGTTTAGGGAATCCATTCCTCCTCACATTGCCCCCAAAGATGCACCACAAGTCCATGAGGGGAGTCACTGTGGATCCTGCAAACCCCCCTTGCCACTACCCCCCACCATGGGATACCAGAGCCAGTCCGAAAGAAGAAAGTCACTGAGTCATTCTCATTCCTGCCTCAGGGAGCCAAGGCCAGCAGCAGCTCAGCTGGCCCCACAGAGGCAGGGGCAGAGCTATTACCTGGGACTCTCATAGCTGCCACCCAGCCTAGGAGCTGAGCATGGTGGCACCAGGAGAGAGATTTGGGAGGGGCAGCGAAGGCAGGAAATGCAGGGCTACAATGGCTGGGCCCCGACAGAATAGGAAGGGGCAGTGGCAGGTGTCTGTGACCACCCCTGTGACCTGGTACCAGGCCAGACCTCCATCACCCAGGGAGAGAGAGAGCCCAACCCAATTTATAGGTAAAAGCTATAGACTCAGAGAAGTTCCATCACTGCCAGAGGTCACAAAGTACTGGTAGGGGAATTCAGGCAATCCCTCATCCTCATGCCCTGAGTACACAGCCAGATCCAGGGATTGGGTAAGGGGAACGGAGGCAGTCACCAACCTCGTCCTCACTGGCTGAAGGAGGGGGGGACCACGCATTGAAGGAGATTGAGGACAGAAGGTCAGGGATTAATTAGGGCAGTGAAAGTGAGGTATTCTGGGCAATTGGATACAGCCTAGGACTGAATGCCAGAGGCTTTAGTCTTCAGCCTGGCTCACCCCAAGTTGGCCATGTGACCTAGAGCAAAGCCTAGCCTTTCTCTGAGCCTCAGTTTCTCCAGTCATGATATCCAAAACTCTGAGTTCTAACATTCTTCCTCTCTGTTCTATACCAGGCCTCCCTAGGAATATCAGCAGGCTGAAGGGCCAGAGAGGGGTATATGCCCAGATGGCTGTGTCCTTCCCACCCTGGGCACAAAGGGTCCTCATTGAAGAAACATGGTATATACAAATAATTAAATGGAAGAATTGGAGTGATTAGGGCAGATGATTATTGTCAAATTATGATTTATCTTGTAGTAGAATTAGTATTCCCCCAAAGGGCCTGGCGTGGCGCGGCGCCCGCCACGGCCCGTGATTAATCGCCATCTCCAGAAGGTCACCTCCAGCCACTGCAGATTAACTCAGTGGGGAAACTTCTTTCCGTAATTCAAGCTGTTGTTCCCACAACCTGTCATCCGCCACGGAAAAGGACGATTTCGTCAGGGAGCCCAGGGAGGGGGCTGACCAGCTCCCTGGGCCCCTCCCAGCTGCAGATATGATATATGGTGAGTCCGGACACGGGTGACCGCGGGGGGGTTGGGAGGGCAGCATCCGCCTGTGGGGTGGGCAAGCAGGAGGCAAGAATAGGGGTAATGTGAAGGGAAACGAGGCGCTTCCAAGCAGAAGTAGGCTGTGAGGGGAGAGAGAGCGCGGGCGGTGGCAATTAGGAAGAAAATTGGATTTTTCAGCGTCCAGAGGCAGCTGGGATCTGTGGTGTGCAGTACAGCCAATCCCCCCTTTCCAACATACATAGGCACCCAGATCCAGACAGGCAGGGACTCCCCAGGAGAGATGGAGGATGGAGAGACAACAACACTCCTCCAGGAAGACAGAATCAGACCTGTGCAGGGCAGAGAATTCAGCCCTCAACTCTGTGGCCTGCGCCCCCTTGCCCTCAGGTCTTCCCTTCAGTACCACCCAGGGCATGGACTATGAGCAGGAGGAGGAGGCAGGACTCAAGATGGCTCTGCCAGTCAGCCGAGAAGAACCTGGTCAGGCCTGAGCCGGGCTCTGCAGAGTCCCCCAGTGGCAAAAGCAGCTTTCCCCACCTGCGAGCCAGAATTAAGATCCCATTTCTCCAGTGGAAACACTGCCAAAGCGACGTGCCCACATCACCTGGGGCTTCTGATCATGGCCACCTCTGTCTGGCAACTCTGTGCAAGTCTGGGAGGAAGCTTCACATCCCTGGCCTGTCTCCCTGTGCATGAAGAACAGAGGATACAACGCACCCCCATCCCTGCCTCTTCACTATTACCTCACGCCCATCTGTAGTTCCCTGAAGGGAAGGAGGTAAGGGGTAGTTCAAGGTATACTACCTTCCCTTCCTCTATCTCATTTAGCTTCCACCCAGCCCTGCGTGGGGGTGGGGGTGGGGGGTGATGTCTTGTGCCCATACTACTGGTGAGGAGGCTGAAGCAAGGTGACTTCCTGCTCTGAAGCTGCCCTGGGTCCCCAGTACCCTCAGGATCACCTCCAAGATTTTTTGAGGCTGTGCCCTTCTGTGGTCCAGCAGCACTTTCCAGTCCAACCCCCTTATTCCTTCTCCGTACCTCCAAGAACACTCACTAGGCACTATTCTTTCAGGCCTCTGGCCTTCAAACATTCCTAAATTGTGCTTCCTGTCTCCAGCTCTCATCCAGTGAACTTCTGTTCATCCTTCACTATCCACCTCATTTGTCTCTCCAGGAAGAGAGCATGCTCCCAGACTCACTAGAAGCCCTGCCCATGTGAGCAACAAACACCTTGTATACAAATCATACTCCTTATTTGATTTTTTTTTTTTTGAGACAGAGCCTCAAGCTGTCGCCCTGGGTAGAGTGCCGTGGCATCACAGCTCACAGAAACCTCCAACTCCTGGGCTCAAGCAATTCTCCTGCCTCCACCTCCCAAGTAGCTGGGACTACAGACACCTGCCATAACGCCTGGCTATTTTTTGGTTGCAGCCGTCATTGTTGTTTGGCAGGCCCAGTCTGGATTTGAACCCGCCAGCTCAGGTGTATGTGGCTGGCACCTTAGCCACTTGAGCCACAGGCGCCGAGCCACAAATCATACTCTTAAGGCCTTCCTCACCAGACTAGGCACTCTGCATGGGCCTCTAAACATCTGTCTCCCCAGTGCAGTGAGACAGATCCAGCCAAAGTACTCAAGAAACCATCTAAGAGCTAGTGGGAAGGGGGCCTCCACTTCCCACTCTCCCCACCTGACAACCCCTACTTGCCAGAGCCCAGAACTGGGGCATAGGGGATAGAAGACAGAGGTGAGGTCCCTTGCTGGCTGACACCCTAGAGGTCTGAAGACCTGTTTTTAGTTGAAAACAGAAGCAGTATTGTGTACACCACAATTTACTCAGAACATTCTAGGGTCTGAGATACTTAAAGTTATGAAGCATCTATTTGGAAGAGCAAATCTATTTCTCTCCCTCTCAAGGGCAGTAATGGGGAACAACTCTCTCCAAAATATCACTAGGATCAACACTGGCATTGTCTTTGGGGAAAGAAGGGGAAATTTCCATTCTCTTCAGGGACTCCTTGAGACAACCCCCTGCCCCAGTCTTTGGTGGATACTGATAAAACTCCCATTTATACTGTATCTGATGTTCAAAAGACTTTGCTGCATTCACACATTCATTCATTGACTGCTTTTGCTCGTTGTCACTCAGGACAAGCTGAAGAAGCTTGTTAACCCCATTATAGATACGGAAGCAGGCAGGGAGTTGGGGGACAGCAGGTGACTTGCCCAAGGTCAAGGGCTATAGGTAGTGGAGGTGGCTCCCAATGTGGGGAGTATAATTCTGGTCCCACCTCCTACCCAGCCCACTCTATGGACCCATGGGCTCCCCCTACAGGTAGCTCCAAAACCTTTACTCCGGTTCTTCCCTTCGGGCCCAGGTAGGGTGGGAGGAGGGAACCCTCCCAAGAGAGAACCCCATTTCCCCTGATCTATATGCCTGGTCCAAATCCTAGCCACACCCCTCACCAGAGTGGAACCTTGAGCAGGTCACTTTCCCTCACTGGGCCTCTGTTTTCTCATCTGTAAAATGAGTCCCAACCATGTAGGGGCTGTTGTGAGGCTGAATGTAGACTAAGGCCTGGCCTGGCAAATAGTAAGTACTCAAGAAATGTGAATTATGGTAGTTTATTGTTGTTTTATCATATTCATCACTTCAATAAACTCTAGTGGAGGTGGTGATAGCTTCCACATTTCCCAGAGGACAAAATTGAGTCAGGGCATACCTCCTAGCAAGCAAAGGCCAGGCCTGATAAATTGTCCTGAAGGGCAACTAAGATTCAGTCAGCCCCTCTGAAGACGATCCATTCCTCCCAGCCCAACACCATACAATACAAGCACTTGGCCAGAAGAATCCCACCAGGGCAGATTCCTCTCTGTTCCTAAAACCCTCTCTGCTGATTCCTGCCTCCCAGTCTCTGACCAAGCCGGTCCCTCTGCCTAGAAGGCTACTTCTCTGTTAATCTCCACTTTTGTTGCCAAAAATCTTTCAAGGCCACGCCCTCTATGAAACCTACCCTGGGAACCCTGGTGCCCTCCTAGACCTCGCAGCCCAGTCCTTGACCACCTTCGTCATGCGAGGCAGCTCCCTGAACTCCCTCACAGGTCGGATGAGGACGTCCCAATCTGACCTTAGGTGCCAGAGCAGGATGCTGGCTGGGTGCCTCAACCCCCAGGGGAGCACAGCCTGCTCCCACACCCCACTGCCTCCAGCGCCGCTGCGGCCGGGCTTTGATCCCACTGCCTCAGCGCCCCAAACCTGATTGGCATCGAATTACGCCGCACGGCGGAGGGAGATAATGGCTGGAGGCGCGGCAGACATGAAAGGGGGTGGGGGCGCAGCAGCAGTCCAGGCCGTTGTTAATGACCCAATAAAAAGGAAGAGGGGGGAGAAATAGCCCTTTCTTCCATCCCCGCCCCCAAGACAGCGGCCCCGCGCACACAAAGCCACCACCGACTCGGAAATTACTGAGGCTCAGACCGGAGCGGCGTGACTGGAGGAGGGGAGGGCTCTCACCTGGCTGGGCTCTGGAGGACCGGCACACAGTTAAGGGGACGCTTGCTGAGACACGGATACAGACATGCACGCATATTGTGACTCTTTTAAAAAAGTACACTAAAATAGTATTTTTCCTGATTTTTGAGATTTTTTTTTTGGAGGCATCCCCTTAAATTTTGTCCCCATCCTAGTCCAGGTACTGAAACACAAACAGCACCATTTAGTCACACACACGTGTGTCACATACACACAGAACAATTACAGTCTTAACACACAGTCACACCTAGAGTCACTTTTGGAAACAGACATGGAGCCACATGGACACCCCCTCCTCAGCAAGCCTGCAGAGATGCTCACACAGAAACAGACATGTCAAAGGTACACAATACAAGCAGAGACAAATGGGGAGGAAATTCACAGGGACACCAAGACATACCCACAGGCAGTGCAGAAAGGGACACAGAATGATCAACACTGAGATCTATAAACAAGCACAAACTCACAATGCAACCCAAAGACACCCACCCACACAAACACACAGGCTTGGGTCACATCAAGTCACACACACATTCGAGCACAAATCCTCACCTCAACAGTCTCTGGCGCACACTCCATATGTCCTCAAGGCCACCCATTTCAGATACTCACTCACAGCTGTTCAAGTGTGTGTGAGTAAGTTCTCTGGAGGCCAAGGGCTGGGTTGACCCACAGCAGGATGAGCTTGTTTCACTGGACCACAGATCCCAGAGGACATGGCAGTGGAAAGGAGTGTGTATAGAGGTTCCTCGAATGAATGAGACTGGAGCAGATGGCTTAAATTGTCAGAATCTCAGTTTTACTTATCTATAAAATGGAGTCCGACTCCTCCCCGTGGATTCTTGGAGACTCAATACGCAAGTACTAAATGTTGGCTGCCATTATCATGTGGACTCTCTTGAGAGTAGCCGAGACCCTCCATTGCACACATACACATGTGTGCACGCTCACACATACACACACACACACACACTTCTCTTGGATTCCAATCTCTAATGCTGGGGAGGTCCCTCTTTAATCTAACTTGATTCCTCATTCTGTAATCTAACCCCAATTTCAGGAACTATAGTGATCTAGCTTCTCCAAAGAGATGCTCTTGCTCCCAAAAGCAGCCCCCTGAGCACCAGGAGTCCTGGGGACAGGATGAGACTCTGTTATGGGATCTGGTTCTGGGTCACATTAGGTACACTTTGCTTTGCTGCCTGAATTCAAATCCCAGCTCCACCTTAAACCAGCTATATGACCTTGGGCAAGTACTTGACCTCTCTGGGCCTTGGTTGCTTTCACTGTCAAATGGGTTAACAGCATCAGTACTCAACATAAGAAGCTTCTGGGAGGAAGAAACAGCTCTCAGACTAAGTTCATGGACCATGGCTAGTGCTGATGGTCTATGTCATGTCAGAGGTGAGGGGTCAGGGTGCATAGTCCCCTCCCACGAAGATAAAGGCCCATCCTAGAGCCCCTTCTTAGGTGGATAAGTGGACTTTAGAGCCAAACCTCAGGGCCTAATTAATGCAGTTAATCACAGGCCCAGTCACACTAATCATGGGAACTGCTGGGAGGGAGGGTCACAGTTAAGTTACCCAAAAGGACGGAGGGGCAGGAAACAAGGTTTTATTGGGTTTTTTTGTTTGTTTGTTTGTTTTTAAGACAGAGTCTTGAGGGTGGCGCCTGTGACTCAGTGAGTAGGGTGCCGGCCCCATATACCGAGGGTGGTGGGTTCAAACCCGGCCCTGGCCAAACTGCAACAAAAAAAATAGCCGGGTGTTGTGGCAGGCATCTGTAGTTCCAGCTACTTGGGAGGTTGAGGCAGGAGAATCACCTAAGCCCAAGAGCTGGAGGTTGCTGTGAGCTGTGATGTCATAGCACTCTACCGAGGGCAACAAAGTGAGACTCTGTCTCTAAAAAACATAAATGAATAAAAATAAGAAGATTAAAAAAAAGAGAGAGACAGAGTCTTGCCGTGTTACACAGGCTAGAGTGCCATGGTCATAGCTCACCTCAGAGCAACCTCAAACTCCTGCACTCAAGCAGTCCTCCTGCCTTAGCCTCCTGAGTAGCTAAGACTACAGGCATGTGCCAGCATGCTTGGCTAAGTCATTTATTTATTTATTTATTTATTTATTTATTTATTTATTTATTTATTTATTCATTTGAGACAGAGTCTCACTATGTCGCCCTCAGTAGAGTGCTGTGGCATTACAGCCTACAGCAGCCTCCAACTCTTGGGCTTCAGCGATTCTCTGGCCTCAGCCTCAGTCCAAGTAGCTAGGACTACAGATACCCGCCACAACGTCAGGCTATTTTTTTGTTGTAGTTGTCATTGTTGTTTGGCAGGCCTGGGCCAGGGTTCAAACCTGCCAGCCTTGGTGTATGTAGCCGGCGCCCTAACCAGTGAGCTATAGGCACCAAGCCAGTTTTCTATTTTTTTAGTAGAGACAGAATCTCATTCTTGCTCAGGCTGATCTGGAACTCCTGAGTTCAAAGGATCCCCCCACCTCAGTCTCTCAGAGTGTTAGCATTATAGGTGTGAGCCACCTTGGCTGGCCAGGAGATAAGGTTCTTTTTTAATGTTTTTTTTTGTTTGTTTGTTTGTTTGTTTTTTAAAGACAGAGTCTCATTTTGAGGCCCTTGGCTATTTTTTGTTGCGGTTTGGCCAGGCTGGATTCAAACCCTCCACCCTTGGTATATAGGGCTGGTGCCCTACTCATTGAGCCACAGGCACCGCCCCCAAGGAGATGAAGTTCTTGATGGCCTTTTCTCCTAAGTCCCTGAAAGGAGGCTGTCCCATTCCCTGCTGACTAGAGCCCATCATCCATTCCCAGATCACCAAGGAAGTCCTTTCCTGTGTCTAAATCCAGTTTATCCTGCTTCAGCTTAGGAAGCATATGAGATCTGCAGTCAAGGTCCTGACTGTTTAGAAAGATTGCCATTGGTCTCCCAAGGACTGGGCTGTGTAGTGCTGAGTTTGATGGTGGTGATGAAGCAAGTTGAGTTGAGGTATAACATCTCTGCCTGGCCCAAGAGAAAGGCAAAAATGAAGGGAAGAGCTGGTGGCAAGGAAGAAAAGACCTCCTCCTCCCTCCAAGAGGACTGTGTGACACTGTGTAAGGGTTAGTGGTGGGAGAGAAAGTCGAAGGCTCTGGCCAGGGCTGCAGCAGGAGGGGGCAGCCCACGCAGGCAGGGGCGCTGCCGTGTTATAAATCACCGTCGACTCAATTAGAGCCTGTGAAAGGTTGTGCACACCCAGCAGAAAGCGCCTCGCTTGGCGGGCAGCCAGGGCCTGGGGCGGGGGTGGAGGGTGCCTATGTGTGTGTATATGTGTGGGCCTTACTGTGCAAATGTGCTTATGTGGCTCTGAGTGTCTGTATGTATCTGTTTGTGCTTTGTGTTCTATGTATGCATGGGGTGCAGGGAGAGCATATATGCCTTTAGATTGTTGTTTTTTTTTTTTGTTTTGTTTTTTTTTAAGACAGAGCCTCAAGCTGTTAGCCTGGGTAGAGTGCCGTAGCATCACAGCTCACAGCAACCTCCAACTCCTGGGCTCAAGAGATTCTCTTGCCTCAGCCTCCCAAGTAGCTGGGACTATAGGTGCCCGCCACAACACCCAGCTATTTTTTGGATGTAGTTGTCATTGTTGTTTGGCAGGCCCGGGCTGGATTCGAACCCACCAGCTCTGATGTATGTGGCTGGAGCCTTAGCTGCTTCAGCTACAGGCATTGAACCATGCCTTTGGATTCTTGCATGTGCAGTATGCTTGCATGTTCTTATGTGTTTGTCACTGGGTGTGTCTCTGTGCACCTGTTTATACTATTTGTGCTGTCTGTGTACTGGCATGTGTGTGGGTTGGCTGGCTGTCTGCACGCCCATGTACACTCAATTGTGAGCACATGCATGTTTGCGTCTCCACCACTTTGCCTTTGTACATGTCTCCTTGCCTATGTGCACCTAGGTGACAGTGTATGTTTGTGATAAGTTGAACTGGATGTGTGAGTGGGAGTGAAAGGATATTCTTCTGGGTGGTAGGGGGCATTCTATATATTTAGAGGGAGGCAGAAAACAAAGAAAGAGACATGATGGATGAAATTATGGGACAGAGAAGGCTAGTAGGGAGAGACTGTGACAAGTAGGGGAACAAAGTTTTCAGGAGTGTGGAGGACTGGACAGTTTTTTTTGTTTGTTTTTTTTTTGTAGAGACAGAGTCTCACTTTCTGGCCCTCGGTAGAGTGCCATGGCCTCACACAGCTCACAGCAACCTCCAACTCCTGGGCTTCAGCGATTCTCTTGCCTCAGCCTCCCAAGTAGCTGGGACTACAGGCGCCCACCACAACGCCCGGCTAGGACTGGACAGTTTGACAGACCTGCCAAAACCAAATACCTCTACTCTGAGTCGCGAGACTGGACACCAGCCATGCCAGGGAGGCACTGTCCTAGAGTGGCCAAGGAACAAACTTGGAGTTCATCTCTCCTTCATAATTTTGTTGTTGTTGTTTTTAGATACAGTTTCACTTTTTTGCCCTCGGTAGAGTGCTATGGCTTCATAGCTCACAGCAACCTCCAACTCTTGGGCTAAAGCGACTCTTTTGCCTCAGCCTCCCAAGTAGCTGGGACCACAGGGCCCACCACGATGCCTGGCTATTTTTTTAGAGACAGGGTCTTGCTCTTGCTAAGACTGGTCTTAAACTTGCGAGCTCAGGGCAGTCCACCTGCCTCAGCCTACCAGAGTGCTAGGATTACAGGCATGTGCCACTGCACCTGGCTTCTCTCCTTGATAATTAACAGTGATGAGCATTTACATCTGAGTTATCTCATTGAACCATCATAGGCACACTATGGAACATGCATTATTCTAACTCTCACTGACTTACTCCCTCTGAATAAAGTAGAGCCTGAGTCTGAACTTTGTTGGTCTGATTCCAGTCTTGCCATGTTCATTACTGCTTCCTCAGGGTTCCCAGTGGGTCACACTCAGGGGATGAGGCAGGGGAGACTGTGCCAGTATGTGTTGGTGGGTGAGTATCCCTCTCCATCTGCCTGAGCACTCTCAGAACTGCAGGCTACTGTGCCCCGAGTGCCTAGCACATGGATGTCAAAGGAATCTCTATTTGTCAGAGTACAGAACCAAAAGTAGGGGCGGTGCCTATGGCTCAGTTGGTAAGGCGCTGGCCCCATATGCCGAGGGGGGCGGGTTCAAACCCAGCCCCAGTCAAACTGCCACCAAAAAATAGCCGGGCGTTGTGGCGGGCGCCTGTAGTCCCAGCTGCTCGGGAGGCTGAGGCAAAAGAATCGCCTTCAGCCCAGGAGTTGGAGGTTGCTGTGAGCTGTGTGAGGCCACAGCACTCTACAGAGGGCCATAAAGTGAGACTCTGTCTCTACAAAAAAAAAAAAAAAAAGAACCAAAAGTAGCTAGCAAAAGCATGAGGTAGGGAGAGGTGGTTGTGAAGCATCCCATGGATACTGGCTACATCTGCCTCCCTCTTAGATAGGAGGTGCTGCCCTGGCTGGTAAATAGAGGCCATGGTTTTCCTAGAGCCATGCTGGGCCCCACCTCATCTTCATGCACACGCAGAGGTGGAACCATCTGGCTGTATCTACACCAGCATCATGCCTTGCCTGCTCTTCTTCTACCCAAGCCACAGATTTTCAGATCCTTTTATACCAGCAAGAACACTTGGGGTCCTTGAATCTGGATCCCCATGGAACAAGCCTACATAGACATCATTAGCCAAGAGCCAGTTTGGGTCAATTTCCCCCAGCTAGAATGACAATGTTTGAGAAAAAGTGTGGATCTAAACCATTCATTCCTGGGTCTCCTGGCACAGACTGGAGAACCCAGCCCTGGAAGTGACCACCCCCTGCACCCTCCAGTTCCCAGATCTAGTAGTAGGGCTGGATAAAAGGTGGAATGCAAACTCCAAATGGGTTTCAGCCTCTCTCCTGTCCTAAACACCAAGGCCCAGCAAGCGATCCTTTCCTCAGGCTCTTGAGAGACACAACCCCCACCCCCACCCCTGAAACACACCATTCCATCAGTGGTCACATTCTACTCCCAGGCGCCAGAGGAAGGAAGAGGATAGGCCTCCCCAGGACAGCTGAGAGGAGGAAACCTAGTAATGTGCCAAACCTTCACCCTGCCTCTTCTGCAAGCTCCTGCATGTCCCACATCTGGAACCATTTCAGGCAGGGGAAGCCTAATAGGGGTGAGCTGCTCCTCCTTTGATGCTGTGGCTGTGGGGAAGGGTCATACCCTCTGGGAGGTTGGGGGGGTCATAATGCATGGACGGCACCCCTCCTGAGGCTAGGAAAAGGGGGGAGTAAGAGGAGCAGGAATGGGG
Organism: Nycticebus coucang; assembly: GCF_027406575.1. Taxonomy (NCBI): domain Eukaryota; kingdom Metazoa; phylum Chordata; class Mammalia; order Primates; family Lorisidae; genus Nycticebus; species Nycticebus coucang. Next base: position 38,410,839 of record NC_069796.1, on the reverse strand, counting down.
AGGGCTTGGGGGGGAGGCCCAGCAGAATGGAGTTGAGGTAGTTGTGTCTTGTGCTCAGCACTGGAGGAGGAGCAGCTCCTTTTAAGAGTGGAATGGGGACAACTGCAGAAAGGACGCAGTAGATGACCAGCACCTGAATCCTGGGGGAAAGGAATCTAAGCTTCATTTTTGCTAAGCCTCAGTTTCACCATTGCTAAAATGGGGATATTACTTTCCACACAGGATTCTGGGGAGGATCCATGAAGAAAGGATATTTTAGTATAAGGCCAGCACATCAGTAATGCTCAGGATGGGGCAGTAGCTGCTGCTTTCATCACTATTTTGTTTAAAACAGAGCTGCTTCTCACCAAAGCTGCCATCCAGCAGAGAGCAAGTGAACATACCCAAATTATTCAGAGAATGTGGAATCAGATACTGGAAGGTTGGGAGGGGAGGATCCTTCAGGGCTGGGCAGTCAAGTCAGTAAGAAGTTTCCAGAGGAAGTAACCTGGGGCTAAATTTCAGAGATGTAAGAGTCAGGCAAGCCAGAGTGGTGGGGAGAGGGCATTCATTCCAGGGGCAGACAGGCTTGAACAAGACCCTGGAGACAGAGGGTGCCCTACAGGTCAGGTGGGCCTGATTGTGTGAGGATCAGAGAAAGGGCAACTGGGATGGGGTGAGTGCTCCAGGGGGCCTGCCTTACCCTGGGGAGATGAAAGAGAAGACCAGATCCTAATTGCCACCCTTAAGGAAGGACTTTGCCTGGAGGCCTACCCCACCCCCACCAGCACTGCATCCCAACAGAAGCCCTGAGGATCTGCAAAGGGCCACTGACACCCACCCCCATGTGTTCCACTACCACCCCACCAGGGCTTCAAGAAATCAGGTGGCTGCTCCCTCCTCTATTTATTCTCTGTTGTTTTTTTTTTTTTTTTTGCTTTTCAGGAGATGATAATTATTCAGATCATCGCGGTGATTTACTCGGCAATCAGAGCCGCTCGATGCGGTGGCCGCGGAGCTGAGACAGACGAGCATCGCCAAAGAGGACGAGGCTGAGGCCGGGGGCTCATTCCCACCTCTCTCCCACCCGCCTGGCCTTTGTTCTCTTCCAGGTCTGCACCCGCGCTGCCTGGCGGGCAGTGGAGGCGCCCACCTGCGCGGACACAGCAGCAAGCCCGGAGTCTTGGGAGCGAGTGTGCATATATGTGTGTCCCGGGAGGGGCATGTGGGGGCTGGTGTGTTGCTAGGTGCTGATCTAAGAAAGATGGAGTACCTGTGTGTATGTTTATGGGGGGATAGGAGTGTACCAATGCATGAACATTGAGGTCAGGTGGGTAATTGGAATGTGTGCACCTGTGTGATTACCGGGGGCCTGGGGTGCATCTGTCTCCGCAGGCTTGTTCAGAAGTGTAATGGGCAGGTGCCTAAATGTGTGTTATTTTAGGTATATAGTGGAGAGGGGACGGGGATTAGGGCTCCAATGCTGAAGCTGTCTAAGGTGATCATAGTTGAGGTAGGGATAGGTTCCAGTTTGGTCTCTCTGTCCATTTGTGGTAGGAGTGGGGGTGTGAGCGATCAACTCAGACCCAAATGCCGAGTTCTCCTGGGTCAGTGCTGGGGCCTCAGAGGTCGTGTGGATACAGGTGTGGCTGTGTTCACAAGGGCTGTGTTCACACATGTCTGCAGACCTTCGCCCCTCCTGCCCGCCGGCTGGCGCGGTGACGGTGACCTCATTACCGCCTCCGCAAAGGCCCGTTGAAATCCCTACGCCGTCGCATTTGGCTGCTCTAAGTGATGGGAAGGGCCTGCGCTTCCTGATCAATCGCTTAAAATTCAGGGTCGGCTCGCTCGCGGGAGAGGGCTGCCTGCCAGCCCCGCGCACCGCGCTCTGCCGCCTCCCCCTGCACCCCCTCCATCCTTAAGGGGGGGCGATGCTGTCGTATTGGAAAACATCCCCGCGCTGGCTGGGGGGCCCGGTGGGGCCAGCGCTGGAAGCCGTTCCACTCGAGCAGATGGCTGTGAAACTTTGGCGGCGAGATAAATTGGGTCTGACGGCGTGAGGCCGGCTCACAGATGGGCGGGATTCTCACGCCGGCCCCCACGTCCGGCCCCGCCGCGGGCAGGGCCGGCACTGCTCAGAGCCCCCTTTGGGCACCCACCCGGCCAACACAAACCCTCAGGACGCCACCCATTAGGCAATAGCTCTCCTTAGCCGTAGGCGCCCTCCATCACATTCCTTACGGGCCCCACATCTCCCCAGAGACCAGCCCACAGGGAGGGGCAGCCCCCAGCCCCCGCGCGGTCACCTCCGCCAAGCTGGCAGCTGGGCTTTCCCCCTCCTCTGCCATCCGCAGAGGCCTGAAGCGTGAAGGTTAACAGCTGGGGGGGAGGCTGCGTCTCCCTCTCTCACCCCTTCTCTCTGCAGCCCCGCCCACCTGCCAGCCCTGGGGATGTCGTAAACAGGGCTATGAGGTGTGTGTCCGCGCGCGTGGGGGGGTGTCTGATTAAAGGGAGGGAGAGAAGAGAGAGCTAGATAGACAAAGAGAGAAAGCGAAAATGAACAAGAGGCGAGCAGAGACAGCCTAAGACAGAGGCAGGCAGAGAGAGAAATGGAGATGGAGAGATAGACGCAGAGACACCCACAGAGAGAGAAGGGAGGGAGGAACCTCGGAGCCAAAGAGAAGACACAATGAAAGTGAGAGAAAGGCAAAGGATAGGGCAAGGGGATTAAATACTGGCAGAAATACCGGCGGGACTGTCTAGGGCTGCGGGCTACCGTGAGGAGGCGGGCGGCAGGAACCAAGGAAGGTTGGGGAGCAGGGCGTGACCCTGGGCTACCCCCACCCCCGCCATGAGGGCCAACGCCCAGAGCTGGGGAATGCCCGCTGCCTCTGGCCGCTCCCCTAAACCACTTCCCCGCCTAGTTTCCCCAAGAATGCTGGATGGAGGGGCTAGGGTGGGGGGCTGTGCGGACATCACTCAGCAACAGAGACCGCCTTGTTGAGCGGCCTTCTCTGCACATCAGTCCAGCGGCAGATATTGATCTGGCCCAGCCAAGCTAGATACTTTCAGCCAGCAGCCTGCTTTGCGCTTTGCTAAGGTCTTTTAAAGAAAGAAGGGGGTGTCACTTCCTGGCCCATCCCTATGGGGATTCTGTGCCAGAATTACCACACACACCCCCGCCAGGGCCAAAGCATCGCACTCACCCCAGGGCAGCCCCATTTGGTGGGCCATGTATCTGGGGATAGTGAGGGGATGGCCGGGGTGACCCCTGGCGTAGCCTGCTGTGGGACATCCCAGGACAGAAGCCAAAAGGAAAACTCTTCACTGGGTTGACGAAGTTGAAGTTTTGTAAAGGGCATAAAGGAGACAGCCAATCAGCGGGCCGTTATTTACATGGGCTCTCTGATTGGCTCTCACAGCGCCTCTTTAGATTGTTACTTCGATACCTTATGAAAATGTTAAGTCTTACTGGTGGGGGAGAAAGGCCCTAGCTTTCATGTAGATCCCCCCCCAGACCAAGCTCTGAGGGAAGATGGGGAGCTTAGACAGAGTTTGGTCCAAACCTTCCCATACAAATGACCAATGTGACGCCTGCAGGACAGAGGTGGATCTTGGCCTAAACCCAGATGATGCCCATCTCCTGACACCCAGATGTGTGGTCAGAGGTCATTTCAGAATGGAGGTGGAGAGGAGGGCCTTGGTCCTGACAGGCTGTAAAGAGCCATTCAATGGTGCAGAGAGGGCCTGATCCAATGGTTTGGGGGAGGGGGAAACCTGGCCACCTGCAGTCTTGTCTGTGACAGGAAAAGTGTAGGTGGTATCACCAAGTTAAGCAAGTTGGCAAATAATGCGGCTTCAGAAGTAGGCTCAACTAGTTCCCCAAATGACCTAGGCCAGCCTGACCTTGAGATCATGTTTCTGCTCATAACCTGGACACGTAGGCATGAACACATGGGAGCCTGGTGACTGGCTGAACCCTCCAGGGCCTAAAGGATTATGTTTGCTCTGTGCAGGGAGTGGGGCCAGGCCACTGCAGCATCACCCTGCCCTTCATCCATACTTCTGGGTCTAGCAGACCTTGAGCCACTCTTGCAGAGAGAGAGGTCTGGATATTGGTAATTATGAGTAGAGAACCAGTTTCTGTCATGAGGCCTCCACCCTGCCTTCCTCCACTGAGTTGGCCCCTCCCATCTATGCTGGGAAAAGGGTCCCCTGGGGTTACCATTCAAAAATCCAGCCCAGCTTCCTGGCCTACACTCCTCCCCAGGGCCTCAGCATAGATGACTCAGGACTGTGGGGTAGGGGCTGCCAAGGGGTGAATGGGAGTGGGTACTGAGTCTGTGGCTAAGGCTGAACAGAAAACCCCTCCACCATCTGCCTGTGGCGAATTGGAGAACAGGTGGAAGAATTCACTCTAGTGGGGTTCTAACCCTGCCCCAATTCTTTCCCAAGGACATAGCGTGGAGATCCAACTCTATCACACAAATCCAAATAGCCTTCACGCAGAGCCTGGCAGTGTATGTGAAGGACAGACTGTGCCTGTAAGTCCTGTGTGCATGCAGTTGCCCCTGTGACATCCCTGTGGAAACTTGGGCTACAACAAACACACCATGTTTGCAGAAAACCCAGGGACCTCACAACCAGTGCCCAGATATCTAAGAGACTCTACCACCTGCCACCCCCAGGACTCAGCCTGCTGATGAAAAAAACAACTTGCTGTGTGGCTTTGGGCACAGCTTGCACATCTCTGGGCTTCAGCCTTTTCTGTAAAGTCATGCCCTCCTGAGCATACCATTCCCAGCTGAGTCAGCTGCAGAGAAATCCTAGTGGCAGGGGCAAAGTCCAAGAAGGATCTGGGAGGACCTTCTCAGAGGCCCAGCTGGTTGAGCCTGTGGTTTGGCCCCTGAGACAGGAAAGGCCAAGATTGCCAAGTCTCACAGTTCTCATTCTTATAATCTCATCTCTCCTCCTGCCTGCCCACCTCATAAATAGCAGGAGGTTAGGCTGGGGCTGGGCTGGGACAGGAGCAAGGAACTGCATGTGTATGTGTGCATTTGTGTGCAAGTATATGTGTACACAAATGAGGAGAGCTTTCCCCCCACCCCTGCCACTGCCGCCATCACGCTCTGAGAAGCTGAGATAATCCCTCGCCATCTGTCTTGTGTTGCTAACCCACTCAGCCGGACAGCTGCCTGGGCCACAGTTCTTCAGGCAAGCCAGTTGGGGGGAGCAAGGGGCACTGGAGGAGCTAGCCAGCTCTGAGGACCAGGCAGCAGGGACACTCAGTCCTCCCACCCAAGAATATCCCTGCTCTACAAAAGGGAACATAAAGTAAGAGAAGAGATTGACAGGACATCCCCTATTCCTGCTCAGATCATGAGAAAGAGTAAAGGAGCGAAGAACATTCCCTGGTCTAGGGGCTTGGGAGTGACACTCCCAGAATGCACGGGGATGGACAAAATGACCTATTAGCTTAGGAGCCCTTCAGTGGTCAACTTCACAGAGCCAGAAGGAGATGGCAGGCTCTTAGCACATTTGCTTAGTGTGCAAGCCCATTATTCTGATGAGGAAACCGAGGCTGAGAGAGGGAAGTAACTTACCCAGCTTGCTGGGACTTGGGCCAAGGTATCAGGCTCTAGCAACCCTCATTCTGTACCTAGTTCTCTCTCCCGCCCCCAATAATTGAGCCTCTTGCCTTGTCTCACTTCTCTAACCTGTAGCTCTCCCCTACATGGGTCTCTGATGTTCTGCCAACCAAAGCCCAGAAATTGGACTCTACCAGCATGGTCCTGGTGCATTCAAGGGGCTATCAGGCCATGACAAGCAAGACCCAAGAAAGGATGAAACTGTGCACCTGAGTGTGGACCTCCACCTGCCCTCTCCCCATCAGTCATCTTTGGCCTCTCCCACACAAACAGCATGCTTCCACACACATGCACTCTCAAACACAGATGGTACATGCTTGTGTGGTCATGCAAACAGGTCTGCACATACAAACAAGCAGATAAACACAAACATGGTCACATATACAGTGCTTGTAAACATATAATCTGACAGAAACACAAACTCAGCCTCCCACATCCTCACACCAACACACAGACCTCAACACTCACACCCCCCAACCTTCATATGCAGCTGCAGGCTCCCTATTCCTAAATCCCACACCCCACCCCACCCCCAGGTCCTCCACCTTTCCACACACAGAACAGTAACTCTATTACAGTGGGAGAGGGGGTAAGCAGACATCTGCTCTCTCCAGCAATGTGTTGGTGAACCCCCTCACGCTCCCCAGCATGCCCCAAGACTTTGGAGAGCTTCCACCCAGCCATAGATCCAAGAGAACAATCCCTATCTCTCACCTACAGGGGCTCAGCTCTCCAAGGCCCTGGAGGAGGAAAGGCACCAAGGGGAAAGAACTGCCTCTCAGCTGAGGGTCTGTTTGTCAGGAAATGAGACACACTAAAATAATGTGACTAGCAGTGGTCTGAGCCCCCACAGGGGGCTTGTCCATGATCTAACCACCACAAACTCTTCTTCCCAAACCTCTGCCTTCCCCTCTCTACCCCGCCTATAAGAGACTCCAAAAGTAAAGGTGGGCTGACCCTTTCCCTCTCTGCACTGGGATTTGACTCCCAGATCATGGTGAACTCTGGAGCCAGAAGGAGCCCCTCTCTAAGGCTGGCTTCCCTACAGCTAAGGAGGGCACAGGCCCCAGACACACACACACACTCACTCACACAGTGTTGCACACATCCTCACTCACAGGCACACATACACCCTCACACCCTCATGCTCTCACATGCTGTCACTCTTCCACACTCAGCCATACCTCACCCTATCACACTCATGGCCCCACCTGAACAGGCCACAGTTCTGGGGCCCTGGGGTGAGTAGATCCCTGGCAGAGGCTCAGAAGCTAATGTTGACAACCTGGTGTGCAGGGAGTCAGGACAGGCTGCCACTGAGGCCTGGAGGGCCTTGAATAATTCAGGAAAGTGGCAGCTGTGGTAGCCACAGCCTGTCAACTGCAGGGAAAAATTAGTGGCTAGGTTGTTCTCGATCATTCCTGATGCTCTGAGAAGAGTCAGACCATTTGGGGGGCTCACCGAACTCACAGAGGACACATGCTTTCATTTCTAATCCTCATCAGGAGCCTGCACAACAGGTATCAATCATAGCCTCATTTTACAGATGAGGAAACTGAGGCCCATATGCAGAAATGACTTGCTCAAAGTTGTGAAGCAGGAGCCTCCAGGCTTCTACCTGCATCCTCCCTCTAGATGCACACACTGACACTCTAGAGAGAGGTGCCGTGGTCACTGTGTCCAGATAGAGATGAGAGATGCCAGCCATATGAGGACATGTTGGGTATGCTGCTGGGGCCCAAACGCAGGAAGTACCCTGGCTCAGGGCCTGTGCATAGCAGGGGCTCTGCTGCTGCCCACAGAATGAAGGCATTGTGCAGTTGCACAGAGTAGCCCAAGGCCATACTTCTACATTTTACGCAAGTTACTAGATCCTCTCTGCGCCTCAGCTTTCCCATCTGTAAGATGGACACTAAGTGTGATGATCTCACAGGTTTTGGTAAGGATCGGGAAGACACACGTAAGACAGTTAATGTGGGGTCTGGACTCCAGGAAGAGCTCCACATTGCAGATAAAATTGTGATGTGGATATACCACAAAGAAAGACAGCCACAAAGGGTTGGTCTGTGCACACACGGTTCCCTCTGCCCTGATCATCTTCCCTACCCTCCGTTGCTTGTTGTCTCCTCTTCAAGATTGAGTGCATCTGCCACTTCCTCCAGGATGACAGCCATGATTCCTGACACATCCAGCATCAACCTGTTGATTTTCTCACTACCCTCCTTGGTACCCAAATGGCTTATATCCTATGGGTCTTACTGCTTTCTCTCTTTCCTTTCTTTCATTCTTTTTTTTGAGACAGAATCTCACTCTGTCACCCAGTCTAAAGTGCTATGGCATCATAGCTCACAGCAACCTCAAACTTTTCTTTTTTTTTTTTTTTTTTTTTTTTGTAGAGACAGAGTCTCACTGTACCGCCCTTGGTAGAGCGCCGTGGCGTCACACGGCTCACAGCAACCTCTAACTCTTGGGCTTACGCGATTCTCTTGCCTCAGCCTCCCGAGTAGCTGGGACTACAGGCGCCCGCCACAACGCCCGGCTATTTTTTTGTTGCAGTTTGGCCGGGGCTGGGTTTGAACCCGCCACCCTCGGCATATGGGGCCGACGCCCTACTCACTGAGCCACAGGCGCCGCCCACTTTTCTTTTTTTTTGAGAAAGAGTCTCACTCACTATGTTGCCCTCAGTAGAGCATGACAGCTCACAGCAACCCCAAACTCTTGGGCTTCAGTGATTCTCTTGCCTCAGCCTCCCAAGTAGCTGGGACTACAGGCACTTGCTATAATACCCGGCTATTTTTTTTTTGTTGTAGTTGTCATTGTTGGTTAGCAGGCCCGGGCCCTGTTCGAACCCACCAGCCCCAGAGTATGTGGCTAGTGCCCTAACTACTAAGCTAAGGGTGCCAAGCCTGCAACCTCAAACTCGTGAGCTTGAGCAATCCCCTTGCCTCAGCCTCCTAAGTAGCTGAGACTACAGGCACCCACCATAACACCCAGCTAGTTTTTCTATTTTTAGTTGAGACGGGAGCCTCACTCTTGCTCAGGCTGGTCTCAAACTTGTGAGCTCAAGCAATCCACCAGCTTCAGCCTCCCAGAGTGTTAGGATTATAGGCAAGAACAATCGCACCTCGCATTTTTTATTCTTTTTTGAGACAGAGTCTCACTCTGTCGCCTTCAGGTAGAGTGCTGTGGCATTCTAATTGGCAGCAACCTCAAACTCTTGGGCTCAAGAGATCTTCCTGCTTCAGCCTCCTGAGTACCTGGGACTATAAGCACCTACCATGATGCCTGGTTATTTTTTAGAGACGGGGGTCTCATTCTTGCTCCAGGTGGTCTCAAACTCCTGAACTCAAGCAACTCACCTGCCTCAGCCTCCCAGAGTGCTACAGGCATGAACCACTGGGCAGAGCCTGCCATCTCTATTTTGTATGGGAAGGAAGCCCAGCCTGCCCCAGCTCAGGGCCTGCACACAGTAGAGCTTAAGTACTTCCTGCTGAACTGACAGCCCTATAACAATGTCAGCATAAAGCAATCAGCAGTTAGGGTATACGTGCAGTTAAAATAAACTGTTGAGGTCATGGGTGTGTTCTCTCTGCATAAACAAAAATACCCAACTGTTCATGTTTGATGAGAACCATAGCAAAAGATTAGAATGTGGCTGCTTCGTCCAGAGGCCAAGCATCAGGCTCCCAACCACATCCCTGACCTGAAGAAGAACCTGCCCAAGCCCATGGGTACCAACACTTGGAGGCAGTTGGTGCGTGATGACTGTGTCCTGTGGGAAAAGGCAGATGCTCAGTCCCCAGGGCTGAGCCCTGAGACTATGGAACATCCTCCATATTTGATTCAAAATAAAAACCACAGTAAACCATAGACCCAAAACTTATACGTCGGCTGAAATTAAAATAGCTTCTTGCTACGTTTTCTGGTTTCAATATTCTGGATAAGCTCATGGAAGCTGAATCAGGCAATTTATCTGTCTCTCTTGCTTTGTTTTTGTTGCTGCCCCTGCTTTACTGGGATCTCAGCACATGTCTGATCTCCCCTCTGAAGACCGGTCTGGGGGTGCCCTGGTTCCACACTCCTGAGACTGATCCCCCTAGGAAAGTGTCTGTGCCTATGCACTCCCCATAAGTTCTGTGGCCCCTCAAGAGGGGAGCAGGGCAAGGGCCCAGACCAAGCCAAGAGCTGCCCCAGCAGGCTCCTCTCCTACCACTGCTCCCACAGGGTTTCCAGCACCCCCTGGCCCCCCTCTTCTGGGGAACCTTGCGGCTGGGCCCGTGCCTGCGGCGAGTCTCACCCCAGTATTATTTTAGTCGCAGACAGACACGAGGCAGATGGTGACAACATCCCTTCCCCGCTCCCCACTGACGAGAGCCGTTGCCGCCCTGAAGCCTCAGGGTTCTTCTCCCTCAGGAATATTTCAGTCCCGACTCGGTGGCTAAATGTGGCTGCTCGTGTGAGACAAGCACACATCTGCGCTGCCTCCTCCTACCCCCTACCCATTTCCTGGGGCTGAGCAGAGAGAGAGCCCTGGGGAGACCCTGCCCAATTCTAGCTCAGCTCCATCCCCTCCGATGCCCTACTGTGTGCCAGGCATCATACTAGGAGCACTGTACCACTGGAGAGGGCAGTTACTGTGCCCACTTTATAGATGAGGAAGCTAAGACTCGCAGTGAAGCAGGGCCCCATTACGGATTACACAGCGGGTTAGGAGGCGTTCCCCTTGATCCCAGTGCACCCTGGAGACACAAAGTGCTCACTCCATTCTTTCCCCATACCTCACTCTCCATCTTCCCACCTCTGTGGGAAGGCAACCCTCTTTCCTAAGAGCTCACTATTTTGTTGCTGTGACCACTCTCTGCCAATAGGCCAAGACACACAGCTGGCCAAGTGCTGCCACCCTCTCTTGCCCTGCTGCTCCCAGCCCAGTGGACTTGCGGCTGTACTTGTTATTATCAGGAGCCAGATGGAGAGGTACAGCAGGGGAGGGCTCCGGCACTAGACAGGTCTGGTTCCAAACCTCAGCTTTGCAGTGACTTGGGCAAATCTCTTAATCTCTCAGGACCTATTTGTTCACTTATAAAATGCACAACAGTAGTATCCCACCACCCTTCAATTCAGTGAGGTGACTGCAATATTCCCTGCACCTAAAGCAGGGCCTGGAACACAGCATATGTTGAGTGTATGACACAGGTAACAAAATTAGCACCAGGCCTGGCTAAGTGGAGCTTGCCCTCCTTGCAGCTCCACCCCTAACTCTGCCATGGTGATCTACAAAGAGCTGAAGTTGGTCACAAGAAGCTAATCTCTGGGCCTCTGCCCAACCCTTGCAATACAAAGTGCTGAGAGCCTTGGTGGGTAGGCCTGGGCACCAGAGCCCTCATCTGCCAGCAAGGAGTTGGGCTGAGGTCATTTTGGTTCCCTTCTTTCCCTTTCTCCAGCTACCCACCCTACTGGCCAGGGTGGTGAAGCTGGACAGAGGCTCTTTGAGGGCTTCGGATGCTTTCTGGGCCAGCGAGGACAGGTCTATTCCTGGTCAGATCTCCGGCCATGGCTCAGCTGGCCTTCTTTTAGGGCTGGGCCAAGACTATCATCACATGAAAACTCACACCTCGTAAAGATGTATAAAGCAGGGCGGCGCCTGTGGCTCAGTTGGTGGGGCGCCGGCCCCATATACCGAGGGTGGCGGGTTCAAACCCGGCCCCAGCCAAACTGCAACCAAAAAATAGCCGGGTGTTGTGGCAGGCACCTGTGGTCCCAGCTACTCGGGAGACTGAGGCAAGAGAATCGCTTAAGCCCAGGTGTTGGAGGTTGCTGTGAGCTGTGTGAGGCCACAGCACTCTACCGAGGGCCATAAAGTGAGACTCTGTCTCTACAAAAAAAAAAAAAAAAAGATGTATAAAGTATACTATATACACAAATATGCATCACCCAACTAAAGGCACAAAAACAAACATATCCATAACTCTGTATGCATGGCAAGGTATATAAGGTCACAAATTTCCATTCTGCAGAAATCACAGACACATGCGGCACACAATGCACCCACACAGTCACATAGCACAGCCATGAACACATGCCTGGCACAACCCACATGGGCCCAAGCACAAAGCTCAGGAGCATAGATATGTACAGCAGAATGTATGAAACCTGTCTTGCACAGAAACTGGGGTCTGTCTCCCCACACCAGAACAGGGACAGTTTGGGGTAGGGACACGGGCCACTAGAAGATAAGAATGTTAGACCAAGCCCAGGTGTTAGTGGCTTGGGGTCAGCTCTGCAACCCCCTCTTTTTTAAAATCCATTTTGTTGTTGTTGTTGTTGTTGTTGTAGTAGTTTCTGGCCGGGGCTGAGCTTGAATCTGCCAACCTCGGCATATGGGGCCAGCGCCCTACTCCTTGAGCCATGGGTGCCGCCCTGCAACCCCCACTTTTACAGGACTTGGGCTTAGGCATCATTGCCAGCAACAAGTAGGTCCCTTATGGTGAAGAAATCAGGAACTTCACCCCTAATCACACACCAACATGTTATGACTACTAATCTCTCCCCTCAGCAGCCCCTCGGCCCAGGTAACCATTGCACTCATGCATGGCACAAGAAACGGGGTGCAGCCACTCACTATCACCACAGAAGCCAATACAAAGGAAAAGAGAAGCTTAGTGTCAGTGCAGACACCTGTGGAAACACTTTTTTTTTTTTTTTTTGTAGAGACAGAGTCTCACTTTATGGTCCTCGGTAGAGTGCCACGGCGTCACACAGCTCACAGCAACCTCCAACTCCTGGGCTTAAGCGATTCTCTTGCCTCAGCCTCCCGAGTAGCTGGGACTACAGGCGCCCGCCACAATGTGGAAACACTTTTAAAACAAGGAGTTCTGGACAGCAGACTATACTCTGCCAGTTATGGTCAGGAAGGGAAAGTCCATCTGAGTGGCCACACATCAACCCCAGCCTGAGGACAGCCCTGAGACTAGCCATTTTGGGAAGGCCTCTTGGTGAAGGAACAAGGCCCTCTTCTCAGACCCACTCTTTCTGACACATCTCATCCATTGCTTCCCATCTTTCAGCACTGCTGTGTCCCTTTGCCCTGGGCCTTCCATTCTGGGCCCCTAGTTATCTGACCCCATCCTGTGTTCTTTTCACTAGGCCTTAACCAATGATGTTCCCTCCACCAAGAATGCATTCCCAGCTCCCACCTTTTGGCATCCTGCCCATATATCAGAATCAATGCTCCCTCTCCAAGGATCCCCAATCTCTGACAGAAAAAAATTCTCTAAAATGCTGGAATGAGACTGGGCACGGTGGCTCACACCTGTAATCCTAGCACTCTGGTCAACTGCTTATCCTCAGGAGGTCAAGACCAGGCTGAGCAAGAGCAAGACCCCATCTTTACTAAAAATAGAAAAATTAGCTGGGGGCAGCACCCGTAGCTCAGTGGGTAGGGCACTGGCCGCATATACCCAGGCTGGCAGTTCGAACCCAGCCCAGGCCAGGTGAAACAACAATGACAATTACAACAAAAAAAATAGCCATGGTGGCGCCTGTGGCTCAGTCGGTAGGGCGCTGGCCCAATATACTGAGGGTGGCGGGTTCAAACCCGGCCTCAGCCAAACTAAAAAATAGCCGGGCGTTGTGGCGGGCGCCTGTAGTCCCAGCTACTCGGGAGGCTGAGGCAAGAGAATTGCTTAAGCCCAGGAGTTGGAGGTTGCTGTGAGCTGTGTGAGGCCACGGCACTCTACTGAGGGCCATAAAGTGAGACTCTGTCTCTACAAAAAAAAAAAAAGAGAGAATCGCTTAAGTCCAAGAGTTTGAGGTTGCTGTGAGCTGTGATGCTATGGCACTCTACCAAGGGCAACATAATGAGACTATCTCAAAGAAGAAAAAAAAATGCTAGAATGAGAGATGAGGACCCACATGGGCCGCTGCTAGACCTCAGTGTCCTAATCAATGAAATATGTAAGACAAAGTCCATCACCACTGAGAGCAGAAAAGACAGAATAAGTAGTTCAGAAATTCTTAAAGCAGAGTACATGGGAGTCTCCTAGACCTTTACAGGGTAGATAAAGTCAAATTATTTTACTAATAACAGTAAAACATTATTTTCACATGTGGACATTTGCATTGATGATGCAAAAGCAATAGTGGATAAAACTGTTGGTGCCTTAGCACTAATCAAGGCAATGACACTAAACTGTAGGAGTCCTATGTGGCACCCCCAGTCACTTGCATCTAAAATAAAAAGTTTCACTTGGCTTCCTTGTTGAAGTGAGCAATGAAATTAGTCATTGGCGGGGCACAGTGGCCCACACCTGTCCTAGCACTCTGGGAGGCAGAGGAAGTTGGATTGCCTGAGCTCACAGACCAACCTGAGCCAGAATGAGACCGCCCCACCTCTAAAAATAGCCAGGCATTGTGGCAGGCACCTGTAGTCCCAGCTACTTGGGAGGCTGAAGCAAGAGAATTGCTTGAGCCCAAGAGTTTGAAGTTGCTGTGAGCTATGATGCCACAACACTCTACCAAGGGTGACAAAATGAGACTCTGTCTCCAAAAACAAAAAAAAGAAAGAAAGAAAGAAAAAGAAATTAGTCATTTTATTAAATCTCAACCCCTGAGTACACACCTATTTACCTTTTTGTTAAATTCATATGATGTTCACTGAAATTCCCATATATGGGAAATTCATATAAAGCGCTTCTATAACATACCTAAGTATGCTGGTTGCCTCAAGGAAAAGCATTTATGCCATTGTTTGAGATGTGAGCTGAACTAGTGGCTTTTTTATGGAACTCATTTTTAACTTGACAGAAAGACTGACAAACTTTAGACTTGGATATTTAACAGTTATTCTCTTACAAATAATGAAGTAAACTAATCACTTCAAGGGAAACAACTAACAGTATTTGTTTCCAATGATAAAATTCTATTTTTTTTTTTTTTTTAGGAATAGGGTCTTGCTCTGTTTCCCAAGTTGGACTCAAACTTCTGGACTCATGGGATCTTCCTTTCTCAGTCTCCCAAGTAGCTGGGACAACAGACATGCACCATTGTGCCTAACTAAAATTCTACTTTTTAAGTGAAAATTCAAATTTTGGAATACTTGTATACATCACTATAAGCTTGACAGCTTTCTGGTACATTTTTTATAAAATTGGTGGTGATATCAATGGATGTGATTATTTACCACGCTGTAAAATGTGTTGACATTTGAGAGATCTTCATCATAACTCAGTGAACTAACATTTTCTTTTTTATTTTATTTTATTTATTTTGAGACGGAGACTTGCTCTGTCACCTAAGCTAGGGTGCCTTGGCATAGTTAAACTTGCAGCAACCTCAAACTCTTGGGCTCAGGCTGAGTGCGGTAGCTCAGGCCTATAATGCTAGCATTCTGGGAGGCCATGGCAGGTGGATTGCTTAAGCCCAAGAGTTTGAAGTTGCTGTGAGCTATGACACCATAGCACTCTATGGAGGGTGACAAAGTGAGACTCTGTCTCAAAAAAAAAAAAAAAACAGATAAAATATGTATCAGACAGGGCGGTGCCTGTGGCTCAGTCGGTAAGGCAGCGGCCCCATATACCGAGGGTGGCAGGTTCAGGCCCGCCCCAGCTGAACTGCAACCAAAAAATAGCTGGGCGTTGTGGTGGGCGCCTGTAGTCCCAGCTACTCGGGAGGCTGAGGCAAGAGAATCGCTTAAGCCCAGGAGTTGGAGGTTGCTGTGAGCTGTGTGAAGCCACGGCACTCTACCGAGGGCCATAAAGTGAGACTCTGTCTCTACAAAAAAAAAAAATAATAATGTATCAGACAAAGTTGGAATTTAATAATTTAACAGAATTTGAAAAGTTCATTGATATGGCTTTAGACTCTAAATGTTAACTAACCTTTAGGAAACTACTACTTGTCAAGTTTTGGTGTGGTAGCAAATTATCAGACAAGACTATTAAAATACTCCTCACTCCTCCAACTATAAATCAGTGTGAGGCCAAGTTTTCTTCACATTCTTCAACAACAAATACATATGTGTGTGTGTATATTTATGTACACACACATATAAATAGTCTGAAAGCAAAAGCAGATATGAGAATGCAACCCAGCCCAAGGCAGACTGTTTGCTCTAAGCCAGATTTTTTTTTTTTTTTTTGAGACTAGAGTCTCACCATGTCGCCCTAGGTAGAGGCGCCCTAGCTGTGTCATCACAGCTCACAGCAACCTCAAACTCTTGGGCTTAAGTATTCTCGTGCTTCAGCCTCCCAAGTAGCTGGGACTACAGGCACCTGCCACAATGCCGGGCTATTTTTTTGTTGTAGTTGCCATTGTTGTTTGGCAGGCCCAGGCTATGTTTGAACCAGCCAGCCCTGGTGTATGTGGCTGGCACCCTAGCCACTAAGCTATACTCGCCAAGCCATCTAAGCCAGATATCAATGAAACTTGCAAAAATGTAAAAACAATGTTACTCTTCTTGCTAATTTTGTTTTGTTCTAGAAAATATATATATATTTTTTTTTGTTTGTTTGTTTGTTTGTTTTTTGCAGTTTTTGGCCAGGGCTGGGTTTGAACCTGCCACCTCTGGCATATGGGGCCAGAGCCCTACTCCTTTGAGCCACAGGCGCCGCCCTGTTTTTTTTTTTTTAATTGCAACAGAATCTCACTGTGTCATTCTCTGTTGAGTGCTGGAACATCATAGCTCACAGCAACCTCAAACTCTTGGGCTCAAGCGATTCTCTTGCCTCAGCCTCCCTAGTGGCTGGGACTACAGGCACTGGCCACAATGCCTGGCTATTTTTGTTTGTTTGTTTGTTTAGCAGGACTGGGCTCGGTTCAAACCCACGGGCTATGGAGCATGTGGCTGGCACCCTAACTACTGAGCTATGGACACCCAGCCTAGAAAATATATTTTTCATATAACTATATACGATAGGGCAGCACCTGTGGCTCAGTGGGTAAGGCGCCAGCCCCATATACCAATGATGGCAGGTTCAAACCCAGCCCCCACCAAACTGCAACAAAAAAATAGCCGGGCATTGTGGCGTCTGTAGCACCTGTAGTCCCAGCTACTTAGGAGACTGAGGCAAGAGAATCACCTAAGCCCAGGAGTTGGAGGTTGCTGTGAGCTGTGACACCACAGCACTCTACCAACAGTGACATAGTGAAACTGTCTCAAAAAAAAATATATATATATATATAGATATATGATAACATGTAATGGAATTATTACTGTTTGTTTGTTTATTTATTTATTTTTAGACAGTCTTACTCTTGTTGCCCTGGCTTGAGCACCATGGCCTCAGCCTAGCTCACAGCAACCTCAATCTCCTAGACTCAAGCAATCCTTCTGCTTCAGTCTCCTGAGTAGCTGGTACCACAGATGCTCCCTATGCCTGGCTAATACTTCTATTTTTTAGTAGAGATAGTATCTCCCTTTGGTCAGGCTGGTCAATAACTCCTGAGCTCAAGCAATCCTCCCACCTCAGCCTCCCAGAATGCTAGGATTACAGGGGTGATCCCTGTAACCTAGCACTTTACCTAGCATTAAACCTAGCACTTAAAATTTTTTTAGAGCCGGGCGGCGCCTGTGGCTCAGTGGGTAGGGCGCCGGCCCCATATACCGAGGGTGGCGGGTTCAAACCTGGCCCTGGCCAAACTGCAACCAAAAAATAGCCGGGCGTTGTGGCGGGTGCCTGTAGTCCCAGCTACTCGGGAGGCTGAGGCAAGAGAATCGCTTAAGCCCAGGAGTTGGAGGTTGCTGTGAGCTGTGTGATGCCACAGCACTCTACTGAGGGCCATAAAGTGAGACTCTGTCTCTACAAAAAAAAAAAAATTTTTTTTAGAGCCTACAGCACTCAGTAGTCCAAGGCTATTTCCCATTCAAGTATTAACCAGACCTGACCCTGCTTAGCTTCTGCGATCAAACAAGATTGGGCAGGGTGGTATGGCTGTAGGATATTACTATTATTTTGAAATGAATGAATAAATGTATGTTTTTAAATTTTTTAAAAATTTAATTTCCAATATGATAGATCTTGATGGATATATATAACCCATGTAACAAAAGCTTTTTGGTCCTCAATAATTATTAAGTGGGTAAAGGAATCCTGAGAACAAAAAGGTTGACAACTGCTGGTCTAGTGGGTTCCACAGGAAGAAAGACTAGGGGTAGACAAGCAGAAAGTCTGGATCAGTGGACACAAGCAGTGGCCAAAAGGAGGGCTACAAGAGAGAGTTCCTTTGAAGTCTGGGTAGGCAGGGTGAAGGAAGAGGGCTTGGAGCAGGGCAGGAACCACATGACTTCATGGTAAGGGGTTATGCTAGAGACTTCTGGCAGTCCCTGACTTGCCTCTCCTGCCCCATAGGTACTGTAAGTGTGCAGGGGGTGGCCCCAAACACACAATAGACCTCCCCTCCCCACACAGAGGGCAGAAACCCAGACCAGGAGCTCTTGCCCTTCTCAGAAAGCCTTCCCCATCCTGCCCCACCCCCACCCATGAAAAGCTTTTGGGCCTTAAAATCGTCGTCACCACAGCGGTGCAGCAGACAATACAGAGGGGACATTATGCACCAAGAGAGAGGCCTCGTTGTTGGCACAGCCGACACAGCAGCACTGTGTTCTGAGCAGACTAGGGGGCTGCTCACATGCTCAAGCACAGACCCCTCACACCCAGAATCACCCTGGGATACCCCTCGGGCATAGGCTATACCACACAGGAGTCTTTGGATGTGCCACTCAACCCCATGCAAACTCCCACCCACCACTACCTGCTGTGGGTCCACACTGCCAGCCCCATACATACCATGTCCTCTGTGGTGTGGCAAAGGCAACCTCACCAGAGGAACATTACAGGGGCACCGCGGACACCAGGAGCCACAAGGAGGACCCTAAGGAAGCACACCCTGCCTGCACCACCCTGTACAGCCTGACTAGGATCATAGGGCAGTGAAATCAGCAGCCGCCTAGGCTGAGCCAGACGTGCCTAGACCCACAGAGGGACACAAAGGCTGCGTTGTTGCTTTGCCAAACACTCCCAGCTCTGGAGTGGGAGGGAGGGACCTGAGTAACTGGCGCCCCCTACCCCCAGCTCCTGGGGTGGCCCTGGAGCTAGTCTGGACTTCAACCTCTTAGGCCACTACCCATGGTGCTTGGACCAGAGGGCAAGGAGGGACAACACAAACCTGATAAATCTACCCAGAGGGGGCTCCCCAAGACAGAGCTTAAACTCCACTTGAAGTCTTTTTGATTCCCCTATAAGTCAGGATCTCTCTCTTTCTCCCTCCTCCCTCCCAACATTTGCACAGATTGGTCCCTCTGCCTAGAACTTCATCCCCATCCATCATCTGGAGAATTTTCATTTTCCCTTAGACATTATTCAGAGAACACTTCCCAGAGAAGCCCTCCTGACCCCTGAGCTGGACCTATTGGTCCTGTCATGCTTCCTGTCAAACAGGGAGCCCCAGATGCTCACAGGTGAATCCCTTGCACCTCCTAGCACCGCCCAGCCTACAGTAGGCTCCTGGGGAGCCTCAGTCCTGTCAGAGGTAACCAGTAACTCCATGGACCCAGTCACGTCTCAGGCCAAGGTCTGACCAGCCCCAAGACTACACTGAGGCAGTAGAGAGGAGAGGGCAGAGTTACCAGCCCAAGTCCTAGACCAGGACCATCAATGCCATCAGGTGACACAGAGGACACAAGGAAGTTCCCTGGAGTAGCCTGCTTTCTCACATCCAAGCCTTTGTCCCTTTGCCTAGGACACGCTTTCTCACCCATCTGCTTGCCAAGTCCTACTCATCTAAGTGATAGCTGTTTTTATTTTTTATTTAACACTTACAGAGCATTTACTGTGTGCAGGGTGCTATTCTAAGGGATTTACATGTATTAACTCATTGAATCCTCACAACAACCCTTTGACATAGGTACTATTATTATTTATTTATTTTTTTTTTTTGTTAGATGATGTCTCACTCTGGCTCAGGCTGGTTTCGAACCTGTGAGCTCAGGCAATCCACCCACCTCAGCCTCTCAAGTGCTGGGATTACAGGCGTGAGCCACCACGCCTGGCTCAAAATAGGTACTATTATTATTTTTGTGTGTGTGTGGTTTTTGGCTGGGGCTAGGTTTGAACCCGCCACCTCCAGCATATGGGACCGGTGCCCTACTCCTTAAGCCACAGGCGCCGCCCCAGAATAGGTACTATTATTATCATTCCCATTTTAAAGATGGGGAAAGCTGGGGCGGCACCTGTGGCTCAGTGAGCAGGGCGCCGGCCCCATATGCCGAGGGTGGCGGGTTCAAACCCAGCCCCGGCCAAACTGCAACAAAAAAATAGCCGGGCATTATGGTGGGCGCCTGTGGTCCCAGCTACTCGGGAGGCTGAGGCAGGAGAATTGCCTAAGCCCAGGAGTTGGAGGTTGCTGTGAGCTGTGTGATGCCACGGTACTCTACCGAGAGCAATAAAGTGAAACTCTGTCTCTACAATAAAAAAAAAAAAAAGATGGGGAAAGCAAAGCACAGTAAGGTTAAATAATTCTTCCAAGATCACACTGCTAGTAAGTGGTAGAGCTGTAATTGGAACCCAGTCATGGGTTCTAACTGCAAGTCATGTCTGACAGGCAGTCTTCTTTAGCCTCTCAAGCCAGGTTAGGGGCCTTTGCATGAGCATACCCAACCCTAAATCCATCAGCTGCCAACTGGCTTGGCTCCCCATTCCTGTTGATGAGTCCCTTGAGGACACCAAGGGGGACATGTTTTTTCTGGGTTCCAGAGCCCAGCCTATAGCACAACACCTGGCCCACAGAGGCTCTCCAGAAATATTATTGGGGGCGGCACCTGTGGCTTGAGGAGTGGGGTGCCGGCCCCATATACCGAGGGTGGCGGGTTCAAACCCAGCCCCAGTCAAACTGCAACAACAACAACAAAAAAATAGCCGGGTGTTGTGGCAGGCACCTGTAATCCCAGCTACTCAGGAGGCTGAGGCAAGAGAATCGCCTAAGCCCAAGACATGGAGGTTGCTGTGAGCTGTGATGCTACAGCACTCTACCAAAGGCAACAAAGTGAGACTCTTGTCTCAAAAAAAAAAAAAAAAAGAAATATTATTGGCTTGGTGCAGTGGCTCATGCATGTAATCCTAGCACTCTGGGAGGAAAAGGTGGGCAGATCACCTGACCTTGGAGCAAGACCCCACCTCTAAAAACAGCTGGGCATTGTGGTGGGTGCCTGTAGTCCCAGCTACTCGGGAGGCTGAGGCAAGAGAATCACTTGAGCCCAGGAGTCTGAGGTTGCTATGAACTATTACACCACAGCACTCGACCGAGGGATGATAAAGTGAAACTCTGTCTCAACAACAACAAAAAAGAAATATTATTGACTGAATAACTAAAAGCATAAGCATGGCTCGGCGCCTGTGGCTCAAGCGGCTACGGTGCCCACCACATATACCTGAGCTGGCTGGTTCGAATCCACTCCCGGCCCGCCAAACAACAATGATGGCTGCAACCAAAAAATAACCGGGCGTTGTGGCCGGCACCTGTAGTCCCAACTACTTGGGAGGCAGAAGCAAGAGAATCGCTTGAGCCCAGGAGTTGGAGGTTGCTGTGAGCTCTGATGCCACTGCACTCTACCTAGGGTGACAGCTTGAGGCTCTGTCTGAAAAAAAATAAAAAATAAAAAATAAAAGCATAAGCAGGATGGCTGGACTCCCAATACTTAAGGGAGAGAACCATTTTCCCTCCCTAAACTGCATACCATCTGCTCTGTCACTTACTGCTAAGACTCTGCTGTACTTGGGCACATGGGGCTATGGAAGGAAGGCCACCTTAAGGCCCATGGGTTCCCAGGTCTCCATGTCCCTCCAGACAAAGGGTCTCTTGAGGGACCCAGCTGGTGGCTCACACCTGTAATCCCAGCACTCTGGGAGGCCAAGACAGGTGGACTGTATGAGCTCAAGAGGTCAAGACCAGCCTGAGCAAGTGCGAGATCCCTTGTCTACTAAAAATAGAAAAGCTATTTGGGAACTGTGGTGGGCACCTATAATCCCAGCTACTTGGGAGGCTGAGACAGGGCATAATTTGAGCCTGGAAATTTGAGATTGCTGTTAGCTATGATGATCCCATGGCACTCTACCCAGGGCACGAAGTGAGACTCTGTCTCCAAAAAAAGGGGGGAGGGTCTCTTGAAATTCTCAGGCATCATGAACCAAAAAGATAAGGTCCTTTTTTGATCTGCTGCCCTATTTCTCTCTTCTTATCCCCAATTTTCCAGCCAATTGATTAGTTTCTCTAGCTTCCATCCAAGGTTTCCAAACTGCTGCTCAGACCCTAGCCAATGGAGAGATCTGGATGGAGAGGGACATCTACACCCAGTGGTCCAGCCAAACCAAAGGGCCTTTCCTCATCCTCTGGACAGGGCACCTTCCTCCAGAAGCTCCTCTCCATCGTCTGTGACGCTAAAAGGAGATACAACTAAGCCCAGTCTCATACTGGCTGTCTCTGCACTTCCAAAGAAGAATGGATCTCACACCCTGGAAAGAACAGCCTCAGGATAGGGCCACTGCCACTTCAGTGCAGTTTACCCAGCCCTGAAACTGGACTAAGAAAGTAGCCTAAAGAATGGGCGTGTAGGGCGGCGCCTGTGGCTCAGTGAATAGGGCGCCAGCCCCATATACCGAGGGTGGCGGGTTCAAACCCAGCCCCGGCCAAACTGCAACCAAAAAAAAATAGCCGGGCATTGTGGCGGGCGCCTGTAGTCCCAGCTACTCGGGAGGCTGAGGCAAGAGAATCGCTTAAGCCCAGGAGTTGGAGGTTGCTGTGAGCTGTGTGAGGCCACGGCACTCTACCAAGGGCCATAAAGTGAGACTGTCTCTACAAAAAAAAAAAAAAAAAAAAAGAATGGGCGTGTACCTGTGGTCTCAACTACTCAGGAGGCTGAGGATCCCTTGAGCACAGGAGTTTGAGATTGGCCGGGGTAACAACTCTTAAAAAAAAAGGAGGGGGGCAGGAAAGGTTGCAGATCTTTAGGGAGTAGCCCCTCTCCCTTCCACCTCACAGTACCACAGTATATTTCCCGACCTGCCCTATTTTTCTTTTTTTTTTTTTTTTTGTAGAGACAGAGTCTCACTTTATGGCCCTCGTTAGAGTGCCGTGGCCTCACACAGCTCACAGCAACCTCCAACTCCTGGGCTTAAGCGATTCTCTTGCCTCAGCCTCCCTAGTAGCTGGGACTACAGGCGCCCGCCACAGACCTGCCCTATTTTTCTGCTAATGCTACTCAGACCTGGTCTCCCCTGTGAAGGTGACTGAAGACAACACTTCCATGAAAGGAGGTGTGTGTGTGTACGCATGTGTCCGCACGCACCTGTGTGGTGGGACAGAGGCAGCTCCCAAATTCCTACTCAGAAAAGATTTGGGGCAGCAGTCTGTTTGGAAGGGAGCTAGGGGCCTTGCTTAAAGCTATGTGTACAGCTACTGTTTGTAAATAATAGGTTATAGATCAATAAAAACAACAAACTTAAAAAAAAAATTTTTTTCTTTCCTTTTTTTTGAGACAGTCTCACTTTGCTGCCCTTGGTAGAGTGCCGGGGCATCACAGCTCACAGCAACCTCAAACTCTTGGGCTTAAGCTATTTTTAGAAACGGGGGTCTCTCTCTTGCTCAGGTTAGTTTCAAACTCCTGAGCTCAGGCAATCTACCTGTCTTGGCCTCCCAGAGTGCTAGGACTACAGGCATGAACTACCACGCCAGAACACAGCAAACTTTTCCAAAAGAACTTTACACAAAATGAAGAAAATGCCAGTTGTCCATCAAAAAATTAATTATGGAGCTGGGAGCAGAGGCAAATGCCTATATAGTACTAGCTACTCAAGAGGCTGAGGCAGAAAAATCCCTTGACCTAAGAGTTTGAGTTCAGCCTAGGCAGCACAGCGAGACCCTGTTTCAAAAAACAAAACACGCCTGTTCATACTGGCTCATGCCCATAATCCTAGCACTTAAGGGAGGCTGAGGTAGGAGGATCACTTGAGCCCAGGAGTTTGAGACCAACCTGAGCAACACAGTGAGACCCTATGTCTATAAAAAAAAATTAAAAATTGGCTGGGGGGCGAGGCGGTTCACGCCTGTAATCCCAGCACTCTGGGAGGCCGAGGCAGGTGGATCGCCTGAGCTCACAAGTTCGAGACCAGCCTGAGCCAGAATGAGACCCTCCCCACCTCTAAAAATAGCTGGGCATTGTGGCGGGTGCCTGTTGTCCCAGCTACTTGGAATGCTGAGGCAAGAGAATCACTTGAGCCCAAGAGTTAGAGGTTGCTGTGAGCCATGATGCCACAGCGCTCTACCAGAGGTAACAAAGTGAAACTCTGTCTCAAAAAAATAATAATTAGTGGGGCATGGTAGTACACATGATACTGTAGTTTCAGCTACTCAGGAAGTTGAGGCAGGAGGATCACTTGAATCCAGGAGTTAAAGGTTACAGTGAGCTTCCCACTGTACTCTAGCCTGGTGACAGAGGAAGATTGTGTTCTCAAAAAAAAAAAGAAAGAAAGAAAGAAAAATTACTGGCCAGGGATGGTGGCACATGCATAGCTATAATCCTAGTACTTTGGGAGGCCAAGGTGGGAGGATTGCTTGAGCTCAGGAGTTCAAGACCAGCCTGAGCAAAGCAAGACCCTGTCTATACTAAAAATAGAAAAACTAGTCAGCCATCGTGGAGGACACCTGTAGTCCCAGCTAATAAGAGGCTGGGACAAAAGGATCAATTGAACCCAAGAGTTCAGTTGAACTCAGTTGATGCCAGTTGTCCATCAAAAAATTAATTATGGAGCTGGGAGTAGAGGCAAATGCCTATATAGTACAGTGAGCTTACCACTGTACTCTAGCCTGGTGACAGAAGAAGAGTTCATTGAAGAGTTCAATTGCTATGACATCCCAGCACTCTACCGGGGGTAACAGAGTAAGACTCTGTCTCAAACAAACAAACAAAAAAAATCTCTTTTCTCCAAGCCTGTTTCCTCATCCATAAAATGGAGAGAACAATAGTATTTGGCTACTTGGATTATTCTAAAGATTCACAGAAAGGCACTAAGTACAGAGTAAGGTAATCACTCAAGAACTAAGGATTGTTGTTACTGAGTAATAGGGAGCTACTGAAAGCTCCAGACAGAGAGAGGGACATAAGTAAACTAGAGCTGGGAAGGAACTGACCTACCTGCTCACTCTTAACCATAAAGGAGCTCTGAGTCTCAAGAAGAGTGAAAGTAGATCCTTTGGTCTAAGCCAGCTGCCCCACCAAAGGTTTCTTTGACATCTCCTGTTTTATCTTTAAAGAATCTTGTGAATTCTCCTATAAGAAATCCAGTTTTTTAAAAATAATGTATTAAGTTACTGAAGTCTCCTGTACTGACAGATATTCCAAGAAACAGAGCCCTTGATCTCAGGTTGTCCAGTCATGCCACACTGCCAGGTCACAAGCTGAGACGAGTAGGTAGTTGCAGTCAACAGCACAGCCTCATGAGGGGAACCCTGAGTAGGAGTTCCCCACCTTTACTTTCACTGGTTTCTTTCCCTGAAATGCTCTCTCTTCTTACCCCAGCCAAGACATCTGCGCCAGCTATGATAGGGTTGGATTTTCAGAAAATCTGTTCCATAACTGAAAGATTATCTTTTTTTTTTAGATAGTCTCACTCTGTTGCCCCAGGATCCAGTGCCATGGTGTCATAACTCACAGCAACCTCAAACTCCTGGGCTCAAGCAATCCTCTTGCCTCAGCCTCCTGAGTAGCTGGGACTATAGGTGTCCACCACAGTGCCCAATGCCTGGCTAGTTTTTCTATTGTTAGTAGACAAGGGGTCTCACTCTTGCTCAGGCTGGTCGTGAACTTCTGAGTGCAAGCAATATACCCGCCTTGGCCTCCCAGAGTACTACCCTGTTTCCCGAAAATAAGACATCCTCCGAAAATAAGACCTACTTACAGGAAAGATAAGACGTCCCCTGAAAATAAGACCTAGCACATCTTTGGGAGCACACCTTAAAATAAGACTTATTTTTGGGGAAACGGGGTAGGATTATTGGTGTGAGCCACTGTGCCCAGCCGATATCTTCTTATTTACCTTTTACCAGTGTGTCTTATCCAATCAGCCTGTATGCTCCAATTTCTTTCATGCATTGCATCAATACCACATAGGACAGTGCCTGGCACATAGCAGATACTCAATAAATATTTACAGAAATGGAAAAGGAAG
This sequence comes from Nycticebus coucang, assembly GCF_027406575.1. Classification (NCBI taxonomy): domain Eukaryota; kingdom Metazoa; phylum Chordata; class Mammalia; order Primates; family Lorisidae; genus Nycticebus; species Nycticebus coucang. Next base: position 38,384,999 of record NC_069796.1, on the reverse strand, counting down.
AGCAAGGTAGGAGAAAAAGAATTAAAAAAGAACAAAATCTGGGTTCTTGTCCCCAAAACTAGGAGGCTCCTTTGAACTCTCAGTCCCCTATCTGTGCAGTGAGCAGGACCTCAGTCCCTCAGCTCCTGACCAGTGCCACAGTGTACACACTCTAAGATCATACCCCTTCCTGTAGAGCAGCGGTTCCCAACCTGTAGGTCACAACCCCTTTGGACTGTATTAAAGGTTCGCGGCATTAGGAGGGTTGAAAACCATTGCTGTAGAGGGTTGAAAACCATTGCTGTAGAACTTCCATAGGCCTGCCTCAGCAGCTGCCCTCCCTTCCCCATGCCCCATCTTGGAGGGACAGAAATTAATTTCCTTTGGCATAAACTGATTTTGATGAGCCCAGTCTCCGGCGAGTCATCACAGACCTCTCAGGGAGCAATGCAGGGAATGGCGGCAGGCAGCATGACTTATGGGCCTCCAGGCCCCAGACACCCGGCTGCTTCTGATGGTTCTGGACACCTCCAGCCCCCTTAAATCAGCTGCGACAGAGCAACCTGGAGTTCTGCCCAGCCTGTCCTCAGGCTCGGCTGGTGCCCCTGGCAGGCGCCTCCCAGGTCAGGGGGCTCAGGCTGCGCGGAAGTAGGTGACTTCATCCAGGCTGACTCATCCCAGCCAGCCACTGGGGATGGACTGCAAGAGGGAGGAATTTTTGGTCCTCTCCAGCTTGGAGCTTTGGCGGGATCCTCATCTTTCCTCTGTACCCTGAGGGGATCCTCAAACCAGACTATGCCCCTATCCTATCCCATACCATCATCCAAGAATCCCCACAGGCTGTCCTGAAAATAATCCAGGCCCTTAGATCAGTACCAGGCCCCCTGCCCCTCTTCCCAGCCAGGTTAAGACAGACCAACACTGCAACCTAAGAGACTCAGTTTCTTATCTGTAAAATGGGCACGGTGACTCCTGCTCCACCTACTACCCAAAGGTATTGGGCAAAACTGGCCAATGTGAGAGGGTCTTAGAGATAGGAAAGTACCATGTGGAAGGGTGGGGTGAGGGGTGGGGGTGGGGCAGGAGGCTGGATCAGTGGATCCAGGATTGGGCCCACAGGGTTGGGCCTCTTTATCCTGGCCTACAGTGTCATGAATGAATGCCTTGGCCTTCTCTGTCCCTTGTCCCCTCATACGCCAGCCTCTGCCACACTTAGCATCCTTAAGTTCCATAGGCAGGGTTCCCTCCTTGTTATTTCAGGCCTCTGGGGTGATATTCTCCCAGCCCAGAACTCTTCCTTCACCCTGTCTTTGCCTGGCTAAATCCTATTGAACCCTCAGTCCTCAGTTTAACTATCATTTCCTCCAGGAAACCCTCCCCACCTCCTCAGTTTATCCCTACAGGCTAGCTGTTCGCCTACATTAGTCCAACTGTCTCACATCTGCCTTCCAGACACTGGCCTACCCTAGAGCCTGGCTCATGGAAGTGCTCACTAATATTGGTTAGTATGAACTGAATGTCTGTGCCGATAGTGGGATAGTGGCTGTCTGAAGCACAGTGTTGAGAAGGATTCTGAGGTTGTATAAACACATATAAACATCATTCCTGGCACAAAGTGAGTGCTCAATCCCCACCAGCTATTAACACTGGTCTTGCTATCAGAAGTTGGTTACGGGCGGCGCCTGTGGCTCAGCGGGTAGGGCGCCGGTCCCATATGCCGGAGGTGGCGGGTTCAAACCCAGCCCCGGCCAAAAAAAAAAAAAAAAAAAAAAGAAGTTGGTTACTGGGATCTACACTCTTCCCTTACCTGCCCTTAGTCACATTTCCAGCAACCCAATTGTGGGTAAGGGAACCAGAAAAGGCTTCTGTTCTGAAATTATTTGAAGACACCTGCCTCTAGCAGGAAGAATATCAACATGGAGTCAGGAGACCCTGCTGATGCACGTAGGGAACTATAGCCTCAGTATGTTCATCTATAAAACAGGAGTAACTCCCACCCTGCTGAACTCACAGGGCTGCTGTGAGACCAAATTCAAAACTCCAGAGGAAGATGCTTGGTTCACCTTGACAAAGAACACTCCTCAGCCTCCACCACTCAGGCCTGTTATGGACTCAAAAGGGTGTGGACCCCAGAACCAGGGCCACTACCAGCCCTGGTGGAGTCTTCTTTCCTAGGCCCCACACTGAAACCCCTGTCTTCATACAAGTGCAGGGCCTGTTCTGGAACCTTCACAGCAGGGTCAAACCTCCACTCTCTCACTCTCTAGCTGTGTGACCTTGGGCAGTCCACCAACACTGATATCTGTTTATTCATCTACCTAAGGACAATGAAGCTGGCTGCAGTGGCTCATGCCTGTAATCCTAGCACTCTGGGAGGCCAAAGTAGGAGGATCATTTGAGCCCAGGAGTTCAAGACCAGCCTAAGCAAGAGTAAGACCCTGAGGGTGGCACCTGTGGCTCAAAGGAGTAGGGCACCAGCCCCATACGCCAGAGGTGGTGGGTTCAAACCCAGCCCCGGCCAAAAAAAAAAAAAAAAAAAGACCCTGAGGATGGGCACGGTGGCTCATGCCTTTAATCCCAGAACTTTGGGAGGCTGAGGTGGGCAGATCACCTGAGTTCATGAGTTCAAGACCAGTCTGAGCTAGAAAGAGACCCCTGTCTCTAAGAATAGCCAGCTGTTGTGGCAGATGCCTGTAGTCACAGCTACTTGGGAGGCTGAGGCAAGAGAATTGCTTCTGCCCAAGAGTTAGAGGTTGCTGTGATCTATGACACCAGGGCATTCGACCAGGGGCAACAAAGTGAGACTCTGCCTCAAAAAAAAAAAAAGAAAAGAAAAGAAGAGGGTGGTGCCTGTGGCTCAGTGAGTAGGGCGCCAGCTCCATATACCAGAGGTGGTGGGTTCAAACCCGGCCTCTGCCAAAAAAAAAAAAAAAGAATAAGATTCAGCACCCACTCAGTCAGTAGGGCACCAGCCACATATACCAAAGCTGGCAGGTTTGAGCCTAGGCCAGGCCTGCTAAACAACGACAACTGCAACCAAAAAATAGCCAGGCGTTGTGGCAGGCACCTGTAGTCCCAGCTACTTGGGAGACTGAGGCAAGAGAATCACTTAAGCCCAAGAGTTGGAGATTGGGGCGGCGCCTGTGGCTCAACGGGTAGGGCGCCGGTCCCATATGCCGGAGGTGGCGGGTTCAAGCCCAGCCCCGGCCAAAAAAAAAAAAAAAAAAATAGCATAAAGTTTATTTTGGGCGGCGCCTGTGGCTCAGCGAGTAGGGCGCCGGCCCCACATGCCGAGGGTGGCGGGTTCAAACCCAGCCCCGGTCAAACTGCAACAACAAAAAAAAATAGCCGGGCGTTGTGGCGGGCGCCTGTAGTCCCAGCTACTAGGGAGGCTGAGGCAAGAGAATCGCGGAAGCCCAGGAGTTAGAGGTTGCTGTGAGCCGTGTGACGCCACGGCACTCTACCCGAGGGCGGTACAGTGAGACTCTGTCTCTACAAAAAAAAAAAAAAAAAAAGAGTTGGAGATTGTTGTGAATTGTGTCACTATAGCACTCTACCAAGGGTGACATAGTGAGACTCTTCCTCAAAAAAAAAAAAAAGAATAAGACCCTACTAAAAATAGAAGAAAAGGGGCGGCGCCTGTGGCTCAACGGGTAGGGCGCCGGTCCCATATGCCGGAGGTGGCGGGTTCAAACCCAGCCCCGGCCAAAAATAAAAAAATAAAAAATAAAAAAAATAAAAATAGAAGAAAAAACATAGCTGGGCATGGTGGCACATACCTGCAGTCCCAGCTACTTAGGAGGCTGAGGCAGGAGGTTCACTTGAGCTCAGAAGCTTGATGTTGCAGTGGGCTATGATGATCCCACTGCACTCTATGGGGGAAACAAAGCAAGCAAGACTATTCTCAAAAATAATTTTAAAAACCCTGACAATGGGGCGGCGCCTGTGGCTCAGTCGGTAGGGCGCCGGCCCCATATACCGAGGGTGGCGGGTTCAAACCCAGCCCCGGCCAAACTGCAACCAAAAAATGGCTGGGCGTTGTGGCAGGCGCCTGTGGTCCCAGCTACTCGGGAGGCTGAGGCAAGAGAATCGCTTAAGCCCAGGAGTTGGAGGTTGCTGTGAGCTGTGTGATGCCACGGCACTCTACCGAGGGCTATAAAGTGAGACTCTGTCTCTACAAAAAAAAAAAAAAAAAAAAACCCTGACAATGGCTCAGCACCTGTGGTTCAAGCGGCTGAGGTGCCAGCCACATACACCTGAGCTGGCAAGTTCAAATCCAGCCTGGGCCAGCCAAACAACAATGACAGCTGCAACCAAAAAAATAGCTGGGGGTTGTGGCAGGCACCTGTGGTCCCAGCTTGGGAGGCAGAGGCAGGAGAATCTCTTGAGCCCAGGAGTTGGAGGTTGCTGTGAGCTGTGATGCCACAGCACTCTACACAGGGAACAGCTTGAGGCTCTTTCTGGGAGGTGGGGAGAAACAACCCTGACAATGAGGCCAGCCACAGTAGCTCATGCCTGCCAAACCAGCACTTTGTGAGGCTGAGAAGCATGAAAATCACTTGAGGCCAGGAGTTTGAGGCTGTAGTGAGCTATCAAGCCACTGCACTCCAGCCTGGGCAGCATTATGAAACCATCTTTAAAAAAAAAAGACAATGGTAATAGTATAGCTCCCTCTCAGACGTCTTTTGGGTTTTTTTGTTTGTTTGTTTTTTGAGACAGAGTCTCAAGCTATCGCCCTGGGTACAGTGCCGTGACGTCATAGCTCACAGCAACCTCAAACTCTTAGGCTTAAGCGATTCTTTTGCCTCAGCCTCCCAAGTAGCTGGGACTACAGGTGCCCACCACAATGCCCAGTTGTTTTTTGGTTGTAGTTGTTATTGTTGTTTGGCAGGCCTGGGCCGGGTTTGAACCTCCCACCCTGGTGCAGGTGGCCGGCACCCTAACCACTGAGCAACACAAGCCAAGCCTGGTTTTTTTTTGAGACAGTGTCTCAAGCTATCACCCTGGGTAGAGTGCTGAGGTGTCATAGCTCATAGCAACCTTCAACTCTTGGGCTCAAGAGATCCTCTTGCCTCAGTTTTTCTATTTTTAGCAGAGACAGGGTCTCGCTTTTTCTCAGGCTGGTCTCAAACTTGTGAGCTCAAGCAATCCACCCACCTCAGTCTTCCAGAGTGCTAGGATTACAGACACGTGCCAATGCACCCAGCCAATGCCTTGATTTTGGACTTCTAGTCTCCAGAACTGTAAGACAATAAATTTCTGTTGTTTAAGCCACTCAGTCTGTGGTACTTTGTGGAAGCCCTAGTAAACTCACACAAGTAGTAACTGTTTCTCACAGCCTCCCTTGCCATAGGTAGACTTGAACAGAAATTGTAAGAGTACTTGCCTTACAGCTTACTGTGAGGCTGAAATGAGAGGGTACCTGTGGCACAGTGTTAGGCACACAGATATACTGGATAAACAATGGCTGCTTTTACTATTATTATTATTCAACATATGGCCATTCATTCCTATAAACACATACTCTAGACAATACTGTGTTATATATCTTCTGAGCACCAAGCCTGTGGGCTCTGAGGTTGAACAAGCCTCTCCCCTCTTAGTAGACTTGGCAATGAACAAAATAACCCCATTTTCATGGGAAACGGTCTATATACACATAAATTAGCTGATAGAAGAGCAAATGCCTATGAGCTTGCCCATATGAGTATGCGGTGTTAGTGTGTGCATTGGTGTATCAGGGTGCCCGTGTGCTTGTTTATGTTAAGATGTGTGCATCTGGATGCCCAAGTGTATACATGTGTATCTGTGCATACCAAAGTATACACATGTGTGCACAGGTATGTTAGTGTGTACATGAATGTATGTCTGAGAGGATGAGACCATATGGGACAATATGAACCTGGGTAAATGTGGCTGAGTGTGGACAGACGTATGGGCAAGTGTATGTTAGAAGAGTAGGGTCCAAACCCAATACTTTCTATTGCCTATAACCAAAAAAAGCACTCTTGACAGGTCAGTCTCAAGCAGACAGACATCCCTTCCCCAAGTCAAACTGTAATGCTCCTGTACCGTACTGAGGCTGTGCCCCAGGATCCTCCCGCTACATGGCCCTGATTTTCAGGAAGTCCTTTTGGCATTCTGACCACAATCCCCAGGTGATTCTTCAGAAACCAGCAGTCCCAAACATCCTGAACGAACCAGACACTAGCCCTATACTCCAGGTCTACACTGTTCTTATGTCCTCACGCAGCTACTAATCTACCTCACCAAAGGCCTCTCCAATTTGGGCATCCTATTCCTATATCACAAATGCCCAATATCAACATTCCTTATCTCCCTACTACCTGGACCTTTTTCCCACTGTCACAGAACCTGGTACTTTACAAAGATGTGAAGCTGGACATGGATGGATCTAGGCCAAACTTTCATGTTCTAACCAAGCCAGTGCCCAAAGGGCTTCTGTACTCCAAGTTGGAGCTATGAGAGGGCAATATTTAATCCAAAGGTGAAAGAGACCTAAGGCACTAAGGCTTGGGGTAGGCATGGGAAGTGGAGACCCACAGATGAGCCCACACTCACAGGTTTCCTAACCTATGCCCACTCTACCCTGCCAAGGACCTGGTGAGCTCCTAAAGGACCAGGTTTAGGGAATGAGAGACAGTTGAAGTAGACTGCCCTCTACTCCAAAAACTAGTGTCTGAAGTACAAACTTTAGTTCCAGTTCTTGTTGTAATAGTAATAATAATGATTAAAAACAAAAAAGGTTCACATTTATTATGCAATTACCAAGTACCTGGATTTATGCTCAGCATTTTCCATGCACTGTCTCACTGAAGTCACACATTGTTTTGATAGGGTTAGGGAACATTAGTTTTACCACTAATTTACAAAGGATCTTACAAGGAAACCAAGGCACAGACAGTAATTAGGTCATCTGCCCTCCTTAAGTTTGGTCCTTCCAAATCCAGAACACACACTTTTTTTTTTTTTGAGACGGAGTCTCACTTTATTGCCCCGGGTAGAGTGCCCTGGTGTCATAGCTCACAGCAACCTCAGACTCCTGAGCTCAAGCGATTCTCTTGCCTCAGCATCCTGAGTAGCTGGGACTACAGGCGCCTGCCATAAAGCCTGTTATTTATTTATTTATTTATTTATTTATTTTTGAGACAGTGTCTCACTTTGTCATCTTTAGTAGGGTGCCATGGCATCATAGCTCATAGCAACCTCAAACTCTTGGGCTTAAGTGATCCTCTTGCCTCAGCCTCCCAAGTAGCTGAGACTACAGGTGCTGGCCACAATGCCCGGCTGTTTTTTTTTGTTGTTGCAGATGTCATTGTTTTAGCTGGCCCCCGCCAGGTTCAAACCGCCAGCCTCGGTGTACATGGCCGGCGCCCTACCCACTGAGCTATGGGTGCCAAAGCCCGCTATTTTTAGAGATGGAATCCCACTCTAGCTCAGGCTGGTCTGAACTCTGAGCTCAGGTGATCCAACCACCTAGGCCTCTCAGAGTGCTGGGATTACAGGCGTGAGCCACTGCACCAGGCAGAGCACATACTCTCAACTACCTTACTGACAGCCCATTCTCCGCTCTCAATCTCTCATTCTGTTCAGTGACTTGCTAGACCCTATGTTTCCTGTGGGACTCTGCCACCAGGCCTCTTAAAGTGCCAGAGACTCCTCCCCTGGGGTCTTGTGAGGCATGCAGGTGACAAGGTCACTCCAGACTCACTGAATCAGACTTTTCAAACACTGCTGGGGCCCCCACTCCTCCCCACAACTGTATGACCACAAGGCCAGTTCCTCTGCTATGCACCAAGGTTTGAGAACTCCTGAGGTGGTGGATCCCTTGGCTAAAAGGAAACTAGGGGAATGGGGGAAACTCTCTTCCCCAAGCCCTCGTGGGGGAAACTTCAGATCATAACGCTAGGGATGCTCTGAGGCCTGGCTACCACCCCTTCCTCCCCAAATTGATATTAACAGGGAGAAGATCCATGAATACCAGAGGAGTTCCTAATTATAGGGGAAGGGAGGAAGAAAATCTGAGATCTACCCCACCTCCCCCATTTTCCTCTGCCATCCTTGAGCCAGAGATGCCCAAGATTCTGAACAGACCCCCATGCCATTCCATCCCCTGCCACCAAATTCGAGTGGGGTAGAAGTAACCGGTACAGCTTGAAGGTGTGGGGTGGGCAGTAGCAGGATAGAGCAGCAGAAAGGTGGGAGCCCTCACAGACAAAGGCTGACCCCAGCTAGGCCTTCTGGCCGGCCAGCCAGCCCATCCCCACCCCTCTGCAGCAGGCAGCCTGGCAGGGCTGAGCGCCAGCTCCTTGCTCCAAACTGAGTTCCCACCGAGCGTGCTTAATGCAGCGGCAGTGACATTTCTGCCTTCAGAAGCAAAAACAGGAACCCGGCCATTTTGATGAAGAGAGCCCCAGAGAGCTGGTAGGAGACAAGGAGGACCGGGTTCTGACTCCTGTATCGCTGCCCTAACCTCCCACCCCTACCCAGGCCCCAAGCCAAAAGGTCAAAAAAACAGGGTCACCAGACAGGAAAGCTACTACAGAAATCTCTCCTCCGCGACTCTCTTGTATATAGGTGGGGAAACTGAGGGCATAGTACTAACACTTAGCGAGATCCGGGGAAAGCAAAAACAGGAAGGATGACTTGAGAACTGTCCGGGTGAGAGCGTCTGTCTGAGGAGCCAAAGGGCTGAATCCGGCGAGCCCCAATAACCCATACTAAGGCAGTCTGCACACCGGGCCCCGCCCCCGCTCTGGAACGCCCTCATGAGGGCGCTCTCTGCGCCTCTAATTCTCCAAGCAGCGAGAGGGTTAAGCTTCCTCACAGTACTTGCCGCAGTAAGTGGAAAGGAAAGAAGTGTCAACTCTGTTCTCACCACAGCGGGGCTGTTGGATGGCACCTCCCCCCGCCCCGCACACCCCGCCCGGCCTGCTCCCCCGCCCTTCCCTCGGAGCGCGCGCGCATACACCTCCCACAGCTTTGCCCAAATTATTTTCGATCCCGGGAGACTCCGGATGCCAGACGCGCTCGGCGGCGGCGGCGGCGGCCGCGCCTGATTCATTGCGCCAAAGCTGCAGATGCGACCTCCCGCCTGCGCCCCGTGCCCTGGCCCGCGCTGGGCTGCGCGCGCGCCTGGAGAGATTTGGAGGGGGGCAATTTGTAAGCGCTCCCCCACACACATAAGAGGCGGGTCCTGGCCCCCCGGGTCCAGGTCCCCCTGTCTCCAGCTCCCCGGGCTGCGCTAATTAGCTTCCTCTGCGGGCGCCACGCGGCGTGAGAGGCGGCAATTTCCCGGCTGGGCTGCGGGGGAAGCGCTCCCGCCGCCTGGGAAGGTGAAATGGGAAACTCGATTCAAAGAGAGCTTTCCTCCCCCTCCCGCCAAGCGCCGTAGAAAACGGGTTTGAAATTCCTCCTCTTTTTTTTTTTTTTTTATTTATAGTGCACGGTCTCCATGGCAACGGCGGAGGAGGTCACGGTAGCTGGGCCCCCGCGCGTCACCCCGCGCCTCGCCGGCTGCAGGCGCCCGGATTGCGGCCTCCCAGGCGCCGCGGCCCGCGTGGACTCAGCTCCGAGTTCTCCGCCCCCGCTGCGCCCTGCCAGCGACTCAGGCCCCCGCCTTATGACTCTGCCAGGTTCCAACCCGGAATGGTGCACCTGGGCACCAGTGCGCTAAGCTGTGCCTCTGTCCCCGGGCTCTGACACGAGGGACTGCGCCAGAAAACACGTGCTCAACCCCAAGACAGGAACACGTGCAGCAAAACGCCGCCGAGGTGCTCTCTGTACTTGTGGATGTCCGGGGTAATCGACCTATATTGGCGCACAACTGGGGAGCTCTCGCCAAAATGTGACCACCCGTGGTTAAGAACACTGGTTTGAGAGAGCCGAGCCCCACCTCGCTAACTTACTAGCTGTGAGACTTTGGCCTATTCAAAACCTCTGTACGCCTCAACTTGCTCATCAGCAAAATGGAATTGTTCTGAGGCTTAATTGATACAAAGTACGTTTAACGTTTATCATGGGAGTTTGGCACGTGGTTCTGAAAATGTGTGGTTGAAGTTATTTTTTCCCAGCTGGGAAAGCGGAGGCCCTAAAAAGTCTGATTAAGGGCGCGCGCTCAGCCAAAGGGCTGGGAGTTACAACTCGGGGCTCCTTAGTTTAGGCGCACAGGCAGCTGGTGAGGGACGCATGCGAGCTGCTCACCGCCTAGGCCCCCCTGGGCCACGGCAGCAGTCTCCAGAGCTCGCCACATCCGCACTCGGAACCCTGGAAACAGGGCTCTCCGCTGTTCCTGCCCCCACCCCCCGTCCCAATACCATTAGCAACAGGCCAGCCTGACCTCCCTCCCAGAACTGAGGCCGCACCTGATCCACCGGATGGCGGCCCCAGGGCCGAGCTGTGCCCCCCACAGCGCACACTTCCTCCCGGACCCCCAGCGCCCCATAGAGTGCACCAGGGGGAGGGGATTGGGCCGCCCCCGCTCCACTGGCTTCCCACAGCCTGAGCTGCCCGGAGCCAAGGAGGCAGGAAGTCTCAGAGCCGGGGCGTGGAGGCGGGGTGGGGGCAGGAAGTTGGGGGTGACTCTCCCAGAGACCCTAGACTGGGCCCCGGCGTGGGAGCAGGGTGGGCGGGTGCGTAGGGATTAAGGCCCGGCCCCTCCTGTGTAGATTTAGGCCATGTGACCCTGGCTGGAGCGCCCTGCAGGGTAGGGGCGAAGGCCGCTACCTCTGACGACCCCCAGCAGCTCGCACTGACAGGGAGGGGCTGCCTTTGTCTACTTTGCCGCAGAGACTGCCCCCCACAACCCCTCCCACTAAGCCCCGCCAGGCCCTGCACAGCCCGGGTTTTCCATCCGGCCGGGCTCGACTCGGCAGCTGTCAGGGGACCGAGCTGACCTTCGCGAGCAGGGAGTTTCAATTAGCTGCAGATCAGATAAGCGGGCAGGCCCGTCTCTCCGGGCACCGCCGGGGCGCAGCCCCGCCCCCGCCACGCCGCGCCAAACGCGCTCCAGATGGGAACAAAGATGTGGACGCAGCTCCACCTGCCTCCCCGGGGAGGGGGCCCGGCCGGGAGGAGCTTCCCACCCTAGAAAGGGGTTATAAGCCCTCCCCTGGCAGTCTGGGATGGGGCAGGGGTCTGGCCAAGATGATATTTGTGGTTCTGCTTGCCTTCTGCATTGAGAGCCTCCTGCTTCACTGACCTCATCCCCAAGCGGGCACCGTGCCCTCCCTTCTCTTGGAGGGAGGGTTTTGCCATTTCTGATCTCATCCAGAGGGGGCGGCTGGGAGGCTGGGAGAAGGCAAAGGCCAATTGAAAAAAGAAACTGAGGCTGGGACTTAGTGATCCAGGTTACACCAACCACTATTGTTTGAAGTGTTTACTGAGTGCCTACTAAGTGCCAGCTACTATAGACTATGGGGACACCATAGAATAGTCTTGTCCCCGACCTCATAGAACTTACATTCTGGTTCAGGGAAACAGACCATAATCAAGTTAACAGTTGAACAAGATCACTTCAGAAAGTCTAGGGAGCCATGAAGACATTAAAACAGGTCATGTGAGACTGACTTCAGGGAGGAGACCATATTAGTTAGCTATTGTAGTCAAGGAAGGCCTCTCTGAGGAGAAGATGGCTGAGGTCTGGGAGACCAGGAAGAGCCAGCCAAGCAAAGAAAAGGGACAAGATGCAGGGGTCCTCAAACTGTGGCCCACGGGCCACATGAGGCAGTGTGATTGTATTTGTTCCCGTTTCGTTTTTTTACTTCAAAATAAGATATGTGCAGTGTACATAGGAATTTGTTCATAGTTTTGTTTTTAAACTATAGTCCGGCCCTCCATCAGTCTGAGGGACAGTGAACTGGCCCCCTGTTTAAAAAGTTTGAGGATGCCTGGAGAGGGGAGAGGGAGAATGCAGAGATAAAGCAAAGGCTTCAAGTCTGTAAAGGACTTGCCTTGTTGAAGCTTTGAGAGCATGACCATAGGCCCAAACAATACAGATAGGGCAGGGTCTTGCAGGCCCAGTGAGGGGTCAGGGTTTATGCAAATTGCAGTGGGAGCCTTTGGTGGGTTTTTAGGGGGAGGTCTAACTGAATTTTTTTTTTTTTTTTGGTTGAGGGAGAGTCTCACTTTCTTGCCTCCAGTAAAGTGCCATGGTGTCTTAGCTCGTAGCAACCTCAAACTCCTGGTTTCAAGTGATCCTCTTGCCTCAGCCTCCCAAGTAGGGAGTCCCAAGTGAGACTACAGGTGCCCAGCTATTTTTTAGGGTCTCACTCTCACTGAGGCTGGTCTTGAACTTAAATGCCTGAGCTCAAGTGATCCACCCACCTCACCTCCACCTCCCAGAGTGCTGGGATTACTTACAGGCAAGAGCCACTGCTCCCAACCTGACTTAATTTTTTTTTTTTTAGAGACAGAGTCTCACTTTGTCACCCTGGGTAGAGTGTCACAGCATCACAGCTTACAGCAATCTTCAACTCTTAGGCTTAAGCAGTTCTCTTGCCTCTCTTGCCTCAGCCTCCCAAGTAGCTGGGACTACAGGCGCCTGCTACAATGCCGGGCTATTTTGGTTTCAGTTGTTATTGTTGTTTAACAGGCCCAGGCCAGGGCTCAAACCCACCTGCTTCAGTGTATGTGGCCGGTGCCCTACTCACTGAGCTACAGGTGCCAAGCCATGACTTAAATTTTTAAAAGGTCTTTCTGACTGCCCTGTAGACCAGAGGAAGGCAAAGTTTCGAGCAGGGAGACCAAGGAGGTTGGGTGGGTAGAAAGGGGGAGGAAGAAAAAGAAGTGGAGGAGAGGTTGGTGGCTTAGTGATGTATTTTGGCAGATGAATTGGATATGGGGTGAGGTAGAGAAACAGAAGCTTGGTAAAAGGTAGGATTTGAACCTAGGTTGCCCTTTGGGAGCATGGAGGAGCTGTTTATAGAGATTAAGGGTAAAGTTATGGAGCAAGAACACCAGGGTTTGAATTCTGGTACTAATAATCATGAGCCTACTAACCTGAAGCAATCATCTAGATCAATTTCCTCAAGCATTTCTATGGTTTTTCTTTTCTTTATTTTATTTTATTTTATAAATTTATTTATTTATTTGAGACAGTCTTACTCTGTTATTCCAGGCTAGTGTGCCATGGTGTCAACCTAGCTCATTGCAACCTCAAACTCCTGAGTTCAAGTGATCCTCCTGTGTCCTGTTTCAACCTCCCAAGGAAGGACTACAGGTCACTGCCACTACTTTAGTAGCAATAGAGTCTTCCTTTTGCTCAAGCTAGTCTGGACCTCCTGAGCTCAAGCAATCCTCCTGCCTGCCTGCCTGGGCCTCCCAGAGTGCTAGGATTACAGGGCTGAGCAAAAGGAAGACTATCATGCCCAGCTTCCTCAAGCATTTAAAAAGACAAGGAGGGGGGTGGTGCCTGTGGCTCAAGGAGTAGGGAGCTGGCCCCATATGCTTGGAAGTGGCAGGTTCAAACCTGGCCCCAGCCAAAAACTGAAAAAAAAAAAAAAAAAGACAAGGAGGGGATGATAATCAAGATTGTCTTTTTTTTTGGCTGGGGCCGGGTTTAAACCCGCCACTCCGGTACATGGGGCCAGTTCCCTACTCCTTTGAGCCACAGGCGCCTCCCATCAAGATTGTCATTTTAGGGCGGCGCCTGTGGCTCAGTCGGTAAGGCGCCGGCCCCATATACCGAGGGTGGCGGGTTCAAACCCGGCCCCGGCCAAACTGCAACCAAAAAATAGCCGGGCGTTGTGGCGGGCGCCTGTAGTCCCAGCTGCTCCGGAGGCTGAGGCAAGAGAATCGCTTAAGCCCAGGAGTTGGAGATTGCTGTGAGCTGCGTGAGGCCACGGCACTCTACCGAGGGCCATAAAGTGGGACTCTGTCTCTACAAAAAAAAAAAAAAAAAAAAAAAAAAAGATTGTCATTTTAAGGTTTAAATATGATGTAACATGAAAACTGTTCATTATAGAGCCTTGTAAAGAGTAGGTGCCCCTTTAATGATGGCTCTTAATGTGAATGTTGTTGGGATTTTTGGTTTGTTTTTTTTTAGAGACAGAGTCTCGTTCTATTGCCCCAGGCTAGAGTGCCCTGGCATTATAGCTCACAGCAACCTCAAACTCTTGGGCTCCTCTTGCCTCAGCCTCCCAAGTAGCTGGGACTACAGGTGCCCGCCACAATGCCCAGCTAGTTTTTGGAGAGATGGTCTAACTCTTGCTCAAGTTGTTCTTGAACTCCTGAGCTTAAGCGATCCTCTCACTTCGGCATCCCAGAGTGCTGGGATTACAGGGTAAGCCACAGCCTTTATTGCAGGCCATTACTATTCCACCCACCCCCACAAGCCTGGCAGTAGTGGAGCCATCCTTTCCACCCCACCTCTAGCTTTGCTTTCATTTGCAAAGAGCAGAAGCTTCTCCTTCTCCCATTACCCACACCACCACCACCACTACCCCCCCCACACACACACACCTTTGTTTGTTGAGCATTTGAAGGAGTAAGGAGATCTTTGTGAAGAGAACCACCTAGTCTTTGTTCACTAACCTGCTGGAATCCTCCTCACCTCTAGACCCTAGGAAGGGCTCTGTGGTCTCCATGGGAGCCTTCCCTCCCTGCCAGCCAGAAAAATTGAGAGCCTTCAGTTCTCATTCATTCAATCAGTTGAGTGGCTCTCCAGCCCAAGCCCTGCCTTCAGGCAGATGCCTGGGCTACTCACTGGGGGTTATGGCATTTTGTGTTCTAGGAGCTCCAATGGGGCAGAGGATGGAGGTGGGACTACAATTACAATTCCCATTTAGAAGCCTTTACTCTGTGCCAGGTACTTTGCTCTGGCCCATCCATGTCTCATGTACATGTCATTGAATCCTCATAACTACTCTATGGGATTGGTAAAACTCTTGTCCTTAATTTATGAGTAAATAAGCAGAAACTTCCAGAAGTTATATGCCTTGCCCCAAATCACACAGCAATTAAGTAGTAGAGCTAGGAATCAAACCCAGGTCTGGCCAAAGCCAGAACAAGAGAATTTAACTAGGGCAGCACCTGTGGCTCAAGGAGTAGAGCGCCGGTCCCATATGCCAGAGGTGGCGGGTTCAAACCCAGCCCTAGCCACAAAAAAAAAAAAAAAAAGAGAATTTAACTATTCTGCTATATGGTCTTACATGTCATTAAATAGACATATGCCTCTGAAAGGCTCTCAACCTAAGTGCTATGGATATACCCCTTCTACTCTTGACTTTCCTGTGTTCCTGAGTGCCTTCTCTGATGAGGCTTCACATGAATCCTCAAAGGCTAACCTGGTGCTAGGTATACAGGTACTGCTTGAATGTGGCATCATCCTCTTGACAGAGCAGTGGTGATGCCTTCACTTCCACACCTTCCCTTAAGTTCTGGCTGCCCTACAGCCCATTTCAGAGCACCTCAGAGCTGTTGACTGGAAAAAGAAAGTTCTACTTTGCATAATATTTGCATCTGCATGCTGTTCACATAATATCAAAATGCATAGAAGCCTGGCCCTGGCCCCTTGCTGCCCTTCTTGGCCTCTTGGCCTCCCTACCCACCTACTGATCCAGAGCAGGAGATAGGGATTCTTTTTTTTTTTTGAGACAGAGCCTCAAGCTGTCACCCCGGGTAGAGTGCCGTGGTGTTACAGTTCAACGTAACCTCCAACTTCTGCGCTCAAGCAATTCTGCCTCCGCCTCCCAAGTAGCTGGGACAACAGGTGCTCACCACAACGCCCCAGCCATTTTTTGGTTGCAGCCGTCATTGTTGTTTGGCGGGCCTGGGCTGGATTTGAACCCGCCAGCTCCGGTGTATGTGGCTGGTGCCTTAGCCACTTGAGCCATAGGCGCCAAGCCGGGGATAGGGATTCTTAGGGACACCCATTTAAGCTCTACCTAAAGTTGTCCACATCTAATATTGTGGGCAAGGGGATGGGAAGATTAGTGCCTGCTGTCATCCCTGTCCCTCCATCCCTTAGGAATTGTGATAGGTCAGGCCAGGGGAGCTAGGCAGCAGATGCACATATGTGCACACATACGTGCGTGTGCACACACACAGCAGTGCAGCAGGAAATATCTTAAGTCTGATTGCCTGCCACCCCACAACAGAGGTTGAGGAGAAGGGACAAGAGGCTTTGCTGCAGTTGCTGCTGCAGAGGGCCGCCTGGCTGCACCTAGCTGTATCAATCCTTACACCCGAGCCTCTTCTCACACAGGACTAGTCTGCCTCCTTAGAAGTTCATACCTACAGGCCCTTCTGATGGGGCTGCCTGGGCTGGAGGGAAGGAGCCGGGAGGGACAGGAAGAAATGGAAATGACACTAACGGGAAGGTAGCAAGGACTACAAAGAAAGAAACTGTGGTTCTGTGATCCTGGAGGAAGAGCAGGAGAGTCTGTGCATAGCCTGGCCTTAGCCTGGACCTTTAACAAGGTCAGGGCCTCTTAAGAGACTCTGATATGGAAACCTAGGAGGATAGAGCTCCTATAGTAATTGGTTGATGAGGTGTGATCCATGTGAGTTAACAGAGGCCAATAAACTGTGTTTTTGTTTTTGTTTTTTTTTTGAGACAGAGCCTCAAGCTGTCACCCTTGGTAGAGTGCCGTAGCAGCACAGCTCACAGCAACCTCCAACTCCAGGGCTCAAGCGATTCTCCTGCCTCCACCTCCCAAGTAGCTGGGATTACAGGTGCCTGCCACAACGCCCGGCTATTTTTTGGTTGCAGCTGTCATTGTTGTTTGGCGGGCAAGGGCTGGATTCGAACCTGCCAGCTCAGGTGTATGTGGCTGGAGCCTTAGTCGCTTGAGCCACAGGTGCCAAGCCCAATAAACTGTCTTGATTAGAACCAGCCATCATTATACCCAAGCCATGAATGTCTTGAGATCTCATTGGCCCATGAGGTATCTATAGTTGAGAACTGTGGTTGACAGCAGTATCTTCAACCCACACATCCCTTTCCCTACTCCAGGTTGAGCTTTGCAGCTTAGAGGCACCTAGTTGATGCTTGAGTAAGACCAGAGATCCAGGAACTCAGAATGCTAGGTTCACCTGGGGTCTACAGATGAATAGGAGGCAGCAGGATACTTGCTAAGTGGCTTTGTGCCAGCCATGTGATGGGTGCTGAGGGTGACACAGGGTGCTGACAGCTTGGCAGGGATCCTTAAACCTGTAGACGACCATAAAACAAACACTAACCCTAGGAGCCCTTCTTGGAGGAGCCAGGACAGGGCTTCAAAGGATGGATAGAGAAAATAAGACATGTGACTAAAGGCACAGTTGGCAAGGACTTCTTCAGGCTTTTGGGGACTGCTAGGGGAAAAGAAAAGGCAGCAAGGGTGAGATCATGCCGAACCTTGAATACCAGGGCCAGGAGGCAGCACTCTGACAGGAAGGAGGGAGCATGAACGATACATGGAGACTGAAGGAAGAGGCTTTGAGATCCTCCCGCCTGCCCCAACACTCACGCTTCCACCCCTACTCTGGCAGGTAGAGTGCCATGCCTGCATGAGGTCCCCAGTGCACCATTAGCTCTATCTATCCACCTCTCCAAACAACATGTTGGGTTCTGCCCCCAGACCCAGGAGAGACTCCCTAGGCTGCCCTCAGCTGTACTCCCAGAGAAATTTTCCACCAGGGTATAGATTCTCCTGGGCCCTGGACTCTCCTTGTGTGTGTACTTATCACCAGCCTATATTCAGCTGAGCAGCCATGCTGGCAGAGACCTTCACAATCATTCCACAGCCCTTACACCCCTAGAGTCAAACAGTCCTAGGGTTTATTCCAGTTACCATAACTTACTGTCACATAATCTCCTTGCCTCAGTTTCCTCACCTCAAAATAAACATAATATTGGCTCAGCGGCCATAGCACAGTGGTTATGGCACCAGCCACATACACCAAGGCTGGCGGGTTCGCTGGCAGGTTCAAACCCGGCCTGGGCCATCTGCATAACAATACAGGTACTGCAACAACAAAACAACAAAAAACTAGCAGGGGTGGGTGGGTGGTGGGTGGGCTGTGGTGGGTGCCTGTAGTCCCAGCGACTAGGGAGGCTAAGGCAAGAGAATCTCTTAAGCCCAAGAGTTTGAGGGTGCTATGAGCTGTGATGCCATGGGACTCTACCGAGGGCGAATAATGTCTTAAATAAATAAATAAACATACTATCAAGTTTCTAAGATTCTTATAAGAATTAAATTGGATGAAGTACTTGATAGAATGCCTGAATTTCACTTATTTAATCATTCTGTATTTACTAAGTGCCTTCCATGGGTGTGGCATTGTTTTAGGCGCTGGGTTTTCATCAATAAATCATACAGACAAGGTTGCTATTCTCAGAGGTTTCAATTCTACCAGGGAAAATAAACCACAAACACATACATGAAATAGTTTCACATTGGCCAGGCATGGTGGTTCACTCCTGTAATCCTAGCACTCTGGGAGGCTGAGATGGGCAGATTGCTTGAGCTCAGGGAGTTTAAAACCAGCCTGAGCAAGAATGAGACCTTGTCTCTACTAAAAATAGAAAAATTAGCATTGTAGCAGGTGCCTATAGTCCCAGCTACTTGGGAGACTGAGGCAAAAGGATTGCTCAAGCTCAAGAGTTTGAGGTTGCTGTGACTTATGATGACACCATGGCACTCTAGCCCAGACAACAGAGTGAGACTCTGTCTCATAAAAAGAAAAGAAAAAGAAATAGTTTCGCATTATGACAAATGCTGTGAAAGTATAAATAGGATAATGTGGGTGGCGCCTGTGGCTCAGTGAGTAGGGCACCGGCCCCATATACCGAGGGTGGCGGCTTTGAACCTGGCCCTGGCCAAACTGCAAAAAAAATCGCCGGGCGTTATGGCAGGAGCCTGTAGTCCCAGCTACTCGGGAGGCTGAAGCAAGAGAATCGCCTAAGCCCAAGAGCTGGAGGTTGCTGTGAGCTATGACCTCATGGCACTCTACCAAGAACAATAAAATGAAATGCTGTCTCTAAAAAATAAATAAATAAATAGGATAATGTAAAAGGGTAACCGAAGTGGGAGAGCCATGAGGGACTTCTTCTCTGAGCTGTCATTTGGGATGAGATCCAAAGAAAGAGGAGTCAACCATTCTAAGGGCTAGAAGGTATTCCAAGGAGCAGAAACAGCAAGTGCAAAGGCCCTGGGGCAGGGAGAGCTTGTTCTGTGGGACACTGGAGCGGCTGGAACAGGGGAAGCAGGGATGGGGGTGGGGACCTTGGGAAGGGTCTGACTTGAATTCCAAGGGCCATAGAAAATCATCAGAGGTTTTCAACAGGTGTACTTGATTTACACAGTAATTGCTCTTTAAAGGCTTGCTGTTATCATTATGAATAATAATGTGAAGCCCAGAGAGGAATAGCAATTTGCACAAGGTCACAAAGTCCCACAGCCACTTCCTCTCCTTCTCCTCCCCTAAGGAGTCATGTGGATCAGCCCCAAGCTGGAGAGAAGTAGGTGAGGGTGGCTTCCCTTCCCTCATTCTCTCTCCTTCCCTCCGGCCATTTCCCGTGCTCCTGGCGCCTGCCTCCCAATTAGCCAGAGAGAGGCTGACGGTCTCAGCTCCGAATGACGGACACCTCCTGTCACCCCCTGACGGGTGAGGAGATTAACTCGGAGCAGTGCCGGCTTGGCTTAAAGGGACGAAGGCACTACAGCAAAGGGAGGAATGGGGAGGGGGTGACCAGAACTCTCCTACCAAGGGCCCCCCAGTGCCTCAGAAGGAAGGACTGTAGGAGACCCTTGCCCTCAGAGAGGAGGGCTGTCAGGCAGTGAGGACCGCCCCCACTCCATGATTGGTTGCTCCCAGCTGGGGCTGGGCTGCCTGGACTTCCACCCTCAGCTCTTCTGAGGGCAGAGACCATGCCTATGGGTGCTTCACAATTGAGTCTGCAGTTCCAGGCACAGGGTGAGTACCCAGTAAATACTTGTATACTGCCTGTGATAAATACTTCTCATGCAGATTCATCCGATCCTCACAATATCCCATTTTAAAGAACAGAAACTCAGAAAAGAGAGACTGGTTCAAAGATCACACAGATGCACTAGAAGCTGCCTGATGCCAAAGCCAAGTTTCTAACCACTATCATCACTCCTCTCTTTAGGAGGAGACTCAGTTCCCCAGTTCTTGCCATGTAGGAATTTACAATCCATTTTGGGGCTATAAGATACAAGCCCCAGAAAAGGGAAATTAACAGCAGTTGCAGGCAAAGCCACTGAGTACCAAGCTGGGCAGCAGCTCCAGGTAACTCTCCAGGAGAGTGGAGCCAGGAGAGAAGAGTAAAGAATGGTAGCCAGTGTTCTGGAGGAGCACTCTGGCTTATAAATAGTAGAGGGCAAGAGGAAGACATTCAATTCCAGGCAGAGAAGAATTACATGGACAATGGCAGAAATGGGCAAGGCATGCAGATCTAGTCAAACCTTCAGGCTGCAAGTGACAATAATCCAACATACACTGGCTTAAGAAAAATTGGAACCAACTAGCTCATTCTGAGGCTCAAATAGAAGAGCGTCTGGCCCTAAGTACAAAGATACCAATTTCTTTTTGCTGGCTTCATTCATGGATAGCTCTCCTCAAAAATTGGTGGCCCCAGATCCCCAGATTACTACCAGGATCAGATCACCACCCCCAGCCCTATTTTCCCAATAATTCCAACCAAAGCCTTGGAATTCAGCTTGATTGATCAGGCCCAAGTCACACAGTCATCGAGGAAGGGTCTGCTGATTGGCCAGGTCCCTCAGCAGCACTGTAGGTGAGTCCTTTTAAAAACCTAAGGCTGGTGAAGGAGGGCAAAGGTAGTCCCTCTAGAGCATCGGTTCTCAACCTATGGGTTACAACCCCTTTGGGGGTCTCCTGCATATCAGATATTTACATTATGATTCATAACAGTAGCAACATTACAGTTATGTAGTAGCAATGAAAATAATTTTATGGTTGGGGGTCACCACAACATGAAGAACTGTATTAAAGGGTCGCAGCATTAGGAAGGTTGAGAACCACTGCTCTAGAGGTAAGAAGGCCTCTCCACACCAGGGTGCTCTAGTCCCAGGGCTAGATTTTGGGCCCTGGGCAACCCTTCATGGGCAAACTGAAGACTCCCCACTCTCTTCCCAATTCTAATAGTTCCCTGCTGTATAGATGACATCCACAAGCCCAGCTCTCAATAGATAAGAGAGGCCTCCAGGAAGTCTCCTGATTTTTTTTTTTGAGACAGAGCCTCAAGCTGTCACCCTGGGTAGGGTGCTATGGCATCACAACTCACAGCAACCTCCAACTCCTGGGCTCAAGCGAGTCTCCTGCCTCTGCCTCCCAAGTAGCTGGAATTACAGGCGCCCACCACAATGCCTGGCTATTTTTTGGTTGCAGCCGTCATTGTTGTTTGGCGGGCCCGGGCTGGATTCGAACCGGCCACTCAGGTATATGTGGCTGGCGCCTTAGCCACTTGAGCCACAGGCTCCGAGCCTTTTTTCTATTTTTTAATTTAATTTTATTGTTATTATTTTTTGAGACAGAGTCTCACTATGTTGCCCTCAGTAGAGTGCTGTGACATCACAGCTCACAGCAACCTCAAACTCTTAGGCTTAAGCGATTCTCTTGCCTCAGCCTCCCAAGTAGCTGGGAATACAGGCTCCCACCACAACGCCTGGCTACTTTTTTTTTTTTTTTTTTGGTTGCAGTTGTTTAATTGGCCTGGGCCGAATTCGAACCCGCCACCCTTGGTGTATGTGGCTGGCGCCATAACCACTGTGCTACGGTCACCTAGCCAAATCTCCTGATTTAGAAGCAGAAAGGGGCTCGGTGCCCGTAGCACAGTGGTTACGGCATCAGCCACATACACTGAGGTTGGTGAGTTCGAACCCAGCCAGGCCAGCTAAAGCAACAATGACAACTGCAACAACAAAACAAAACAAAGAGAACCAGAGGGTTCTGGACTATTTTCTCTGCCAAGCTTGCTCTAATGCCTTAGATGTCTCCATGGGTCTGCCTGATCTTCTCTCCACCCATCCTTCACCCTTAGCTCAGCTGTGAGTGAGTTTCCCCTAGAGTCTGTTTCATTATCAGGGTCTTTACTTGCCTTTTTTTTTCTTTTCTTTTGGCCGGGGCTGGGTTTGAACCCACCACCTCCGGCATATGGGACCGGCGCCCTACTCCTTGAGCCACAGGCGCCACCCTTTACTTGCCTTTTATAAAGTCATCAACTGACTGGGAGTCCAAAAAGGGCAGTCTTGCAACAGGAAAGACTATGGCCAGGTACCAGGAAGGACTGCCACAGAACATTTCACCATATAGCCAGGAATGGATACGGTTGTCAGTCTTAGGAAAGGACAGTCATCAGTCCCACCAACTCCCAGGTTGAGAGCTGTGGCAGGCAGCCCATTCTAGACAGAGCTAATGACTCTGGAGGTAATGAGCGGGATTCACCTGGAGGAAGGGGGAGGGACCGGACTTTCAGCAGTCATGCTGAAGGATTTGGAGCACTGACTTGGACGTCATACTAACAGAGATTTGAATCCCAGGTCGGCAGACAGAATGACCTTGAGCTTGCCCTCTTCAGCTTTGGTTTTCTCAGCAGTAAATGGGGTAATGCAAGGAAGGCCTGATCTCAAGGGATGGTGCAGTTCTATTTGTTTTGGGATTTTGTTTATTTATTTATTTATTTATTTTGAGGCAATCTCACTTTTATCACCAAATGCCTTGGCATCAGCTACCTCACAGCAACCTCAAATTCCTGGATTCAAGCGATCCTCCTGCCTCAAGCTTCCCAGTAGCTGGGTCTATAGGCGCCCGCTACAACGCCAGGCAAATTTTCCTATTTTTAGTAGAGATGGGTCCTGCTCTTGTTCAGTCTGGTCTTGAACACCTGAGCTCAAGCAGATCCTCCTGCCTTGGTCTCCCAGAATACCAGGATTACAGGCATGAGCCACGGCGCACACCTGCCCACTGGATAGGGAAGTTCTAATGAGATATTGCACACCGCATGCTGGCACCACTCCTGGCACAGAGACTCTTCTATAAAGGGGCCGCTGTTACTACTAATATTCTAGCTCTGGTCAGGACTGATCCTTACCTGGGATCTTGAGGCAGCCCTTTATGGACCTCAATTTCTCAGTTTGTACTTCCAGCCTCTCAGTCCCAGAGTGGTTGACTTGGATGATCTCACTGAAGAGAAGACCCCTCCCTCATCGGTCAGTCCATTGGTGGGGGGGGGCTATACTGGGGGGTGGGAAGGCAGCAATGCCCAACCAACATTTTCACCAGGCTGGGCGGGCAGCGCCAGGCAGGCGGGAGCTGGTCAGGTTTTTAATTGAACATGATGCAAATGAAATGTAAATACCATGCAAATAAGCTCTTGCCAGGAGGCGCTGGGCTGAGAGCTGAGGGAGCAGGGAGGGGACTGCTGAGCAAGGCTCCTCCCTGGCCCCCTTCCTCTCTCCTCGTGGTTGCCCACGCCCACCTCCTGGGCTACCCACCCAGCTGGGCCATTCCATTCCGGTAACAGCAGGTGGGCGCTCCATCCCCACAGCCCCTCCCAGACTCCTGTGGCTCCTGGAGATGGTGGTGTGCTCAAGGAGGAGGCAGGGACCCTGTGGATGAAGCCAGGCTGACAGAGACACAATCACACAGAAAGACCCACTTGTAGACATAGAAGGGACAAACAGATATAGACATACAGAAACATACATTCCCTCTCAAGCCACTCCAACACTGAGACCTACTCAGAGACAGCCAGTTACACATAAATATACACATTGCACATTCAATCACAAATACATACAGTGGCACAAATAGACATGGTCACAGGGCACATACGTACACACACATACACTCTCACTGCCTGTCCTGTGAGGACAGCAGATTGATGTCCCTGTGTTGGCTGGGGGTCAGAGAGGGTGGGGAGTGGTGGGAAGTGGGGACAGGCACCTTGTGTGGTCAGAGCCTGGTGGTCTAAGTTAGGCCAAACAGGTGATACCGGGTGGGGGGGGTCTTCAGAGTGCCTGGGCCTTTTGCCCACCCCACCACCATTCCAAGACACATAACCATTACCCAGGGCCACAGCCACTAGATATCCCAGGTGTTGGTCCATCCTCCAAGTCCTCAAAGAACTCTGGCTCCCATCTTAGGATTCAGAGTCCCCTGCGGTCCTACAGACCTCACTTCTGAGGCAGACAGCCATTTGAATGAGGCTGGCCCAAGAGGACAGGGTGCGGTTGGCTAGGTCAGAAATTGATTTCTCATCTTACCAAGGGGTAGGGAGTAAAGTGTTAGGGAGTAGGGGAAGGGCTGAACAGTCTGGACAAATCTCCATTCCACCTAGGATCCACATCTGGGGGTGATCTCGGCCTCCTCTCTGTGACTCATGTCGTACATTTAACTGTCACTAGTGCCTCTGAGCCCAGCTGGGAAGGATAAAGGCCAAACTCCCCCAGCAGACAGAGAGCTCCCAGTGGGCCACCCTGGCAGCCTCAGTTTCCCCCCAGGGGCCTGGTCTAGGGACAGGGCTTTGTGGGAGAGCAATGCTCATCATCCCCTTCGCCTTAGCAAAGATTGTCGTCCAACCCACAGAATAAGGGACTGAATGTGGAACCACCCGCCCCAGGCCCCCACCAGATGCACCACAGCTTCAGAGAGTACTTCATCTCAACCAGGGCCCAGAGGTCAGGAAGGAGGGAAAGGGGCAGACCTCACAGAATCTCAGGCAGGCCAGAATCTCAGGCAACCCAAGTTGCTAGTGGTCCCATGGCCCTCTAACAACCTCTGCTCCTTTGCATGCCTTATACAAGGTGGTGGTGGATGAAGCAGAGATATGGCCAAGACCATGGCCATTTTAGGCATCCTTCCTTCTTATTTTGAGTACAACTTCTCTGTCAGTCTCTCACCGTGGGTACAGAGGCCAGGGAGGCCAAGCCAAAGACCCCCACCCCGCCCATCCACCCCAATAGAAGCCAGTTCTGCCTGCCTCCGCCACACTCCCTCCCAGCTTCTCTCTGTGGGAAGGAGGCAGCTGGGGCGGGGGTGGCCATGGGAGCGTCTTGCCCGTGTGATCGTGCTGAGCAGGGAATTCATTCAGGGCCATGTGGGAAAGACATTAGTGCTGGCCGCCCTGCCAGCCAGGAATGCGCCCCCCACTCTGTAGCAGCCGCCTGCCTGGCCCAGAAATGGTGACTCACATGCTCCAAATTCCCACCCCCTCATCCTGTGCCCTCTACAACCCACCGGAGGTCTGGCCTGGGTTTTCCACCCTCCCACCTTTGCTCCTGCTGGTCCTCCTACCTACCTTGCCCATCCTCCATTCTCTCATCTCTGATAATACGAAGCAGATCACACTTCTCAGGAAATCCTCAGACACCACCCTCCATGGGGCCTGTCTATTCTCTGGACTCTTTCTGGTTAGAACACTCCTTTGGGGGCGCCGGCCCCATATACCAAGGGTGACGGGTTCAAGCCCAGCCCCAGCCAAACTGCAACAAAAAATAGCCGGGCGTTGTGGCGGGCACCTGTAGTTCCAGCTGCTCGGGAGGCTGAGGCAAGAGAATTGCCTAAGCCCAGGAGTTGGAGGTTGCTGTGAGCTGTGTGACGCCACGGCACTCTACCGAGGGCAATAAAGTGAAACTCTGTCTCTACAAAAAAAAAAAAGTTTTGGGCAGCGCCTGTGGCTCAAGGAGTAGGGCGCTGGTCCCATATGCCGGAGGTGGCGGGTTCAAACCCCCCAGCCCCGGCCAAAAAAAAAAAAAAAAAAAGAACACTCCTTTGGGACTTAGTTCCTATTGGTGTCTCTCTCACTCTGGAATGATTCACCTCTGGGTGCCCACACCCAGCATGGGACCTGGAGCACAGTGCAGGTGCAGAAAAAAGTTTGGGAAGCGGAACGCTGTGTGGGGAAAATAATAAAACAATGCCACTTACTTCAGAGAGTGTGTAAGCTTGGACCCTTGGTCCCTTTGTCTGAATATTGCTTTCTTCATTTTATAGACTGAGATAACAGTATCCAGCCCAGGTGCTAGCAGGGACAACCCGTGCAAAAGCTGATGTCTGGAAAGCTCAGGACCTGCCACTGAGAGGGACTCAGTCATGATGATGGTAGTGATATTACTTAGTTATCATGGCTATTTAATGGCCCTACTCTGTGCCAGGGCCCAGGCTGGATACTTTCTAGACTTTCTAATCTCTGCCTTAGTCCTATGAAGTAGGTTCCTTTGTGATCCCTCTTTTATAAATGAGGAAACATTGAGGCTTAGCAAGGAGAAGGCACTGACCCAGGTGTGCACAAGAAGCAAAACCCTAGGCCCACACCCAGAGCTCTGGTCCTGGCATATCCAGAGCTCTCCTGAGCCCATGTGGAAGTATCCCTAGGTAGGCCGGGCACAGTGGCTCACACCTGTAATCCTAGCACTCTGGGAGGCTGAAGTGGGTGGATTGCTTAAGCTCAGAAGTTTGAGACCAACCTGAGCAAGAGCAAAACCCTGTCTCTCCTGAAAATGGAAAAATAAGCTGGATGTGTAGGCGGCACCTGTGGCTCAACGGAGTAGGGCGCCGGCCCCATATGCCGGAGGTGGCAGGTTCAAACCCAGCCCCAGCCAAAAACTGCAAAATAAATAAATAAATAAGCCGGATGTGGTGATGCATGCCTATAGTCCCAGCTACTCAGGAGGCAGAGGCAAAAGGATTGCTCAAGCCTAGGAGTTTGAGGTTGCTGTGGACAGCTTGAGGCTCTGTCTCAAAATAATAATAATAATAATAATCAATTTAGCCAGGCCTAGTGGTACAGGCCTATAGTCCCAGCTACTTGGAAGACTGAGGCAAGAGGATCCCTGACCCAGGAGTTTGAGGTTGCTGTGAGCTATGATGATGCCATAACACTCAAGCCTAAGGCAACAGAGTGAGATGCTTGTCTCAAAAAAAAAAAAAAAAAAAAAGGGCTCAGCGCCTGTAGCTCAGTGGCTAGGGCGCCAGCCACATACACTGGAGCTGGCAGGTTTGAATCCAGCCTGGGCCTGCCAAACAACAATGACAACTACAACCAAAAAAATAGCTGGGCATTGTGGCGGGCGCCTGTAGTCCCAGCTACTCGGGAGGCTGAGGCAAGAGAATCACCTAAGCCCAAGAGCTGGAGATTGCTGTGAGCTGTGACGCTACGGCACTCAACTGAGGGCAACAAAATGAGACTCTGTCTCAAAAAAAAAAAAAAAAGACAGAAAGAAATGTATCCCCTAGGTCTTCCAAAGATGAAACTTGTAACCAGATGTCATGGTGCATGCCTAGTTTTAGCTACTTGGGAGGTGAGGGAGGGAAGGCCTTTTGGGACCAGGAATTTGAGGCTGCAGTAAGCTATGATCATACCACTCCTGCCTGGACTATAGGGCAAGACCCTGTCTCTAAAAAAATTTTAAAAACAAAAACAAAAAAATCCATGGCTCAGCGCCTGTGGCTCAAGCGGCTAAGGCGCCAGCCACATACACCTGAGCTGGTGGGTATGAATCCAGCCTGGGCCCGCCGAACAACAATGATGGCTGCAACCAAAAAATAGCCAGGTGTTGTGGCGGGCACCTATAGTCCCAGCTACTTGGGAGGCAGAGGCAGAAGAATTGCTTGAGCCCAGGAGTTGGAGGTTGCTGTATGCTGTGATGGCACAGCACTCTACCCAGAGTGACAACTTGAGGCTCTGTCTCAAAAAAAAAAAAAAAACTGGGCTCCAGTGGGCAGTTCTCTGCAGCCCCCAACCTCACTGGAACCTCGCAACCAGCCTTCAAGCAGGGCCACCTCTCATAACTTTTTTTTTTTTTTTTTTTTTGTAGAGACAGAGTCTCACTGTACCGCCCTCGGGTAGAGTGCCGTGGCGTCACACGGCTCACAGCAACCTCTAACTCTTGGGCTTACGCGATTCTCCTGCCTCAGCCTCCCGAGCAGCTGGGACTACAGGCGCCCGCCACAATGCCCGGCTATTTTTTGGTTGCAGTTTGGCCGGGGCTGGGTTTGAACCCGCCACCCTCGGCATATGGGGCCGGCGCCCTACTCACTGAGCCACAGGCGCCGCCCTCTCATAACTTTTTTTTTTTTTTTTTTTTTTTTTTGGCCGGGGCTGGGTTTGAACCCGCCACCTCCGGCATATGGGACCGGCGCCCTACCCGCTGAGTCACAGGCGCTGCCCCTCTCATAACTTTTAATAAGAGGTAAGAGCACCAAGCAGCAGGCATCAGCTTCATTTTTAATTATCTAATTTACATTTAATTTTCCCCAACAACGTGATGCAGTTTATTAATGTTTTACCTAAGAGCATCCATTCATGGGCAGAAAACATGTTTACAAAACTAATGGGCATTGCTTCTTTTTTTGGAGGTCCCTAGTTCAGAGTAGGGAACCCCAGCTGGGGTCCCAGACCCAGAGACCCATAGTTCTCTGCCTGGAATAATTAATGAACAAACATCGTAGAATTTGTTCAGTGCATGCCCCTTTTCTGTCAGCCTCCAGAAATAATTACTCTGCCAGATACTTTATGGAAAATCTCACTTAATCCTTGTACAAACCCTTATAAACAGGTACTATTAAATACCAGTTTTACAGGTAGAAAAACTGAGACCCCAAAAAATGAAGTGTCTTACCCAAGGTTACATAGCAACCAAAGGGAAGAGCTGGCAGGGCAGGGTGGCTCTTGCCTGTAATCCTAGCACTCTGGTAGGCGCAGATGGGTAGATTGCCTGAGTTTAGGAGTTCAAGACCAGCCTGAGTAAGAACCACACCCAGTCTTTAAAACTAGCCAGGTGTTGTGGCAAGTGCCTATTGTCCTAGCTACTTGGGAGGCTGAGGCAAGAGAATCAATTGAGCCCAAGAGTTTGAGGTTGCTGTGAGCTATGATGCCATAGAACTCTACTCAGGGCGACAGAGTGAGTCTTAGTCTCAAAAAAAAGGCCGGCGCCTGTGGTTCAGTGGGTAGGGCACTGGCCCCATATACCAAGGGTGGCAGGTTCAAACCCAAAGCCCCGGCCAAACTGCAACAAAAAAATAGCCAGGTGTTGTGGCGGGCACCTGTAGTCCCAGCTACTTGGGAGGCTGAGGCAAGAGAATCGCCTAAGCCCAAGAGCTGGAGGTGGCTGTGAACTGTGTGACACCACGGCACTCTATGGAGGGTGATAAAGTGAGACTCTTGTCTCTACAAAAAAAAAGGGGGGGTGGCACCCAGGGCTCAAAGGGGTAGGGCACTGGCCCCATATGCAGGAGGTGGCGGGTTCAAACCCAGCCCGGCCAAAAACTGAAAAAAAAAAAAAAAAAAGGTGGGGGAAGAGTTGACATTGCAAATTTGTGTGACATGAAACCTCCAGTCTGTGCAGGATTGGAAGGCCTTTAGAAAATTCAGACCTTGCAGCTCAATTTACCATTGCCAAAATGTGGAAACAGCCTAAATGCCCACCAACCCAGGAATGGATTAACAAGCTGTGGTATATGTATACCATGGAATACTATTCAGCCATTAAAAAAAATGGAGACTTTACATCTTTCGTATTAACCTGGATGGACGTGGAAGACATTATTCTTAGTAAAGCATCACAAAAATGGAGAAGCATGAATCCTATGTACTCAATCTTGATATGAGGACAATTAATGACAATTAAGGTTATGGGGGGAAAGCAGAAAGAGGGATGGAGGGAGGAGGGTGGGGCCTTAGTGTGTGTCACACTTTATGGGGGCAAGACATGATTGCAAGAGGGACTTTACCTAACAATTGCAATCAGTGTAACTGGCTTATTGTACCCTCAATGAATCCCCAACAATAAAAAAAAAAAAAAAGAAAAAGAAAATTCAGACCTGCCTGGTCCTGAATATACCAACTCCAAACTTTGAGACATTGGGTCTGTGGAAATGTGCCTTGTGGATCTTAAGATGACAGGGGATTGGGCGGCGCCTGTGGCTCAGTCGGTAAGGTGCCGGCCCCATATACCGAGGGTGGCGGGTTCAAACCCGGCCTCGGCTGAACTGCAACCAAAAAATAGCTGGGTGCTGTGGCGGGCGCCTGTAGTCCCAGCTACTCGGGAGGCTGAGGCAAGAGAATCGCTTAAGCCCAGGAGTTGGAGGTTGCTGTGAGCTGTGTGAGGCCACGGCACTCTACCAAGGGCCATAAAGTGAGACTCTGTCTCTACAAAAAAAAAAAAAAAAAGATGACATGGGATTTAGCAAGAGGCCTAGTAGGGAGAAGTGTGGGAACTAAGTGACTCAGGTCCTACAGCAGTGTACCCCCACTAGGCATCCTTAAGGCTGGGGTCTGGTTTTCTAGGCTTCTCAATGACCAGTGGCTCTGACTTCCATGATGAATATTTCTTAGCACCTGCATATGGTCCCAGAAATAGCAGGGGCCTTCCATCTTTCTCCCATCGGCCCCCAGATTAAACTGGGCCTCCTTTGCTGAGCAAAGATGATTCTGGTTTCCAGGAGGGAATAGGGAATAAACCCAAATTGAAATCCTAAGCCCAGGGCTGGTGGAAACTACATTTAGGATGGCCAGACGCAGTGTTCACCCCTGTAATCCTAGCACTCTGGGAGGCTGAGGCAGGAGGATTGATTGAGCTCAGGAGTTTGAGACCAGCCTGAGCAAGAGGGAGGCCCTGTCTTTACTAAAAGTAGAAAAATTAGCTGGCAATGGTGGCACATGTCTGTAGTCCCAGCTACTGGGGAGGCTAAGGGAGAAGGATTGTTTGAGCGCAGGAGTTTGAAGTTGCTGTCTGCTAGGCTGAGGCCATGGCACAGTAGCGCAAGTAACAGGGAAAGATTTCATCTCAAAAAAAAAAAAAATAGACTTGGGGCTAGGGCAGTGTGGATACTCACTTTGACCTTAGCTTCTGGGGAGCAGTGTAAACCCTCAATGCAGCTTCAGCCAGGACTGGGCAGACAAGCACTCAGGGCACTCACTCCAGCCTTGATCAGGCCCAGGTAAATGAGCAATATTGACATTCATTCCATGCCTTAGCTAAGCCTTAGCCAAATGGACATTGTAGACACTCACCTGAGCTTCAACCACTGCCTAGTTGAGAAACCCTCACCCTGGCCTTAGCCAGGCCTCTAAGCAGGCAGGCAGTGTGAAGACTTAACTTCAAGCCTCTGCCAGACCCCATGTAGAGGGCAGTATGGACTCCCCACTGCATTCTCAGTCACATTCACAGAACTGGGAAGTTCTTTGAGATATGATGCCACTAGTTCCCTGTTCCACTGGGGGAAAGGCAATAGATCTATTTTTCTACAAATGCCTGGAGGTCCCAGAAGCTAAATTGGCCATTACAGGGCAAGAGTGGGCCACCCTGGAACCCAAAGATTTGGATTAGCATCCCCTGGGTCACCTGCTCCAGCCTCTATGTACTTATCTAGAGAAAGAAGATGATACTGTATACACTTCAGGGGGTTGTCAGGACTTCTGCAGTAATTAAATGAGATGGGGTGTCCAAGACCTTGAACTACGGGCGCCCGCTACAACACCTGGTTATTTTTTTGTTGTTGTTGCCATTCTTTTTTTTTTTTTTTTTGTAGAGACAGAGTCTCACTTTACGGCCCTAGGTATCTTGTTTTAGCTAGCCGGGGCCGGGTTCAAACCTGCCAACCTCGGTGTATGTGGCCAGCACCCTACCCACTGAGCTACAGGCGCCACCTCCATGTAACTTCTTGACTATGAAAAAAAGGGGAAACCAAGGCCCAGAGAAGCCAAAGGACTACCCCAAGATCGCATGGCAAATTGGGGTTAAAGTGGAAGTGGAGGGCGGCGCCTGTAGCTCAGTGAGTAGGGCGCCGGCCCCATATGCCGAGGGTGGCAGGTTCAAACCCAGCCCCGGCCAAACTGCAACAACAAAAAAAATAGCTGAGCATTGTGGCGGGCGCCTGTAGTCCCAGCTGCTCGTGAGGCTGAGGCAAGAGAATCGCATAAGCCAAGAGTTAGAGGTTGCTGTGAGCTGTGTGACGCCACGGCACTCTACCCGAGGGCAGTACAGTGGGACTCTGTCTCTACAAAAAAAAATAAATAAATAAAGTGGAAGTGGAACCCAGATCTGGATCTCACGGAGGGCTGGGATTTCAGGAACCTCCACCGACCATAACACTGTATGTTTAATTGACACCTTGGTATATGGTCCTGGCTGGGCCTAGGATGTGTGTGTGTTATGTATGTGTTGCCAGGAGTGGGTGGGGGGGAGCAATGGACAGGGTGTTAGAGGAGCTGCTGCTGCTGCGTCCCTGGTATTTTTAGCTTCAAGAATGAGCTGAGCTCAGGGCTCTGAGCTCCCATCAGCAGGGAGGGAAATAGGAAGGCCCCCACCACCCCTCCCTACTACCAGCAGCCTGGAACAGGGTTGAGTGGGGGTGGGTCTGGAAAGCAGCAGGGACCCCAGGGACTGGGGACAGTTCGGTCCTGACCTCCAGCACTGCAGCCTACCCCATGTCCAGGTCATCCTTCCAATGCCCTCTTATAAGTTGGCAGGGACAGGTGCCCCCATCTGCCCCCAGCTTCCTTCAGCTTCCCCTGCTAGGAGCTCCAGGCAAGCTCTTGCCTGCACCAGGTCAGATCTGCAAGGTTCCCATGACAACCGATGACAGCAGCAGAGGCTGCTGGCCACAGGGTCAGGGGTGAGGGGAGTATGAGTAGAGGAGCAAGAGAAGGGAAGGGGCCCATCACAGGGTGGGAGATGGACTAGGTCCCCAAAATTGCAGCTCCCTGCTGAGCTTTAAACCCTGAGGAAAGGCCTGGAACCATGGCTGACTGATGCTGGAAGGTACTCCATTGCACTGATTAGGAAAGCTAGGCTCAGGAAAGGCTGGCTCTGTGGTCATGTGATCACAAAGCCAGCTTGGAGTAGGGCCTGGATAGAAATCCTATCCCCCTACCTCGGAGCTGAGGACTCTGCTGCTTCCAAGCTAGAATCTTAGAGGATAAGGGGTAGAACTGATGCTCCCTTATCCCTACCTTCAGGAAGTGATTGGGTCCTGAAGTCCTCTAACCAGCCTGGCCCTTCTGTGACTTAGATACAGCAATGAGTGGTCAAGGCCCCTAAACTGGCAGGTTACTTCCTGTCAAGCCTAGCTCTCCCCCATATGTTTTGGTTCCCTTGGAAGGAGACTCCCTACCTCAGCCCTAGGGGACTAGAATGGAGTTGGGAAGTTGCCCCACATAAAGAGGTTAACTCAAGGTTTCCTTACAGATTTTAGTCCCTCCAAAGGCTGCCCAGGTTCCAGAACCATCATTGGCTCTCACTTTCCCCAAGACAAAATATACTCATTTATCTTGGATCTTGAGATTGACCCTACAGTCCCTCCACCGTGGTCTTCTCACCACCCTAGTGGTCTCCAAGCCTCTTAGGTAAGCAGCATGGTCCTTCAAGGCTCAGCTTCATTCACACCTCCTCCAAGAAGCCTCCTTGGCACTTCCCATCTAATTTCTTGCTTACCAATGAGCACAAGGCTAGAGAGTTCTCAAAGGCCTTTCACACAGGATTTCTCATCTCGGTCTCACAGTGAATCTGAGAAGTGATGTTACTTGCTGATGAATAAACAAGGCCCACAGGGGAAAGACTCTTGTGGGTCATACAGCCTGTGAATGTCAACTTGGTGCCTGGCTCCAAGTCCCATTTTCTCTTGGCAGCCACCAGCCTGTGGCCCTGTACTTGGGACCCTTAAGCTCAGCCCTAAGAATTATTTTCCCATCCCCTCATGTATAACCCATGTCCTCATTCAACTCATCCACTTATTCAATCTTGTTGAGTGCCTGACATTTGCAGGGCAGACCAGCCCTTCCCTCCCAGAGCTCTCCTAGCAAGTTAGCAGGTGAGTTCATCCACTGTGATGCCACCAGGGCTATGATGGGGTCCCCTGGGGCAGGGGTATGTACAGAATAGAGTCCTCTCCAACCCACACTAACAGAGTGACCACAACTCAGACTCCTATAAGTTCCATCTACCTGGGGATAGAATGCCTGGCGTCACAGCTCACAGCAACCTCAAACTCTTGGGCTTAAGCAATTCTCCTGCCTCAGCCTCCCAAGTAGCTGGGACTACAGGTGCCCTCCACAACGCCCAGCTATTTTTTGTTGCAGTTGCCACTGCTATCTTTAGCTGGCTGGGGCCAGGTTTGAATTCATCACCCTCGGTATATGGGGCCAGTGCCCTACCCACTGAGCTACGGGCGCCGCCATGGGGAACTTTATACCCATGTCCAACATCAAATTCCACTTGCTGCAACTCCTCAAAGATTTTCTAAATGGGTAATTGGCTGAGAAAGTCCAGTGCTTAGGTCCCTGACCCCAGTACCTTACCAACCAGCAGCCTCACTCTCCATCTGTCCAGGACCTCTTCTCTCCAACCATCTCCTCAGGCCCGTGGGATATAGAGGGGGATCAGAACCACCCGATCCATCACACTCCTCTCTGAGCCCCCATATAAAGACTGCAGGCCCAGGGACTTCCTGCAGCAGGAAGCTTCTTTTCAGGAGCTTCTGAAAAGAGAACTTTTTGCTCCTCCCTGCTTCAAAAATGCCACACTCTTTGCTTCTACCGTGGGCCACTGTGGGCAGTGGCAGGTGGCGTGGCACTGCATGGAGCCAGCAAGCTGACCTCCAACTCAGCTCCCTGCTCAGGGACAGTGGACAGGTTGCCTACTGGGACACTCCAGGTTGTCAGGTCCTTGGGGAGGAGTTAGGGAAGGGGCAGCATTTCCTTCTCTCTGGTTTGGGGTGAGGGCTTTCTCTTCTCAGTACCTGCTGTCTTTCTACTTTTTAATTTAAATTAAAAAAGCTTTGGGGGGGGCGGCGCCTGTGGCTCAGTGAGTAGGGCGCCGGCCCCATATGCCGAGGGTGGCGGGTTCAAACCCAGCCCCGGCCAAACTGCAACAAAAAATAGCCGGGCGTTGTGGCGGGCGCCTGTAGTCCCAGCTGCTCGGGAGGCTGAGGCAGGAGAATCACGTAAGCCCAGGAGTTAGAGGTTGCTGTGAGCCGTGTGACGCCACAGCACTCTACCGAGGGCGGTACAGTGAGACTCTGTCTCTACAAAAAAAAAAAAAAAAGCTTTGGGGTCCTGGCAGGCCAGTGGAGCCATGGGAGGTAGTGGGGCCAGCAGAAACAGCAAGAGGTAGGTAGGCAGGCTAGGGTCAGAATCTCTCCACCCAGGATTGCTGAGCCAGACCAAGAACTGGGGAGAAGAGAACACAGAATTGCTGCTTGGCCCTCAGGGTACTCAAGAGAAAAGGAAGAGAAAATGAGAAAGGAACTCATTTTCAGCTCCCAAATTCTCCCATGAGTTGGGACTGGGGGCCATGAGGCTGCGGGAGGCAGGGTAGGCTCCTAACACGGACCCAACACCCCTACTAGGGGTTGGGGTGCTGTAGTGCTAGGCGCCCTCATGATGAGGTGGGCCGCGGGGCGATTAATCTTGTGAGGCCTACAACAGCCCCCCCCCCCCGACCATGGCCAACCCTGCCCATGCTGCCCTGGGAGTTAATCTTCGCTCTGGGGGACTTCTCAGCTGCTGTCACTGCTGCATTAATTCTGAGACAGAGGGAGGCAGGAAGGAGGGAACATAGTTGTGGAGTGGTGGATAGCCTCCTTGGGAGGGTTTTATGATCAGCAGCTGGTGAAGAGGGGTCCCAAAGGATGAGGCCTGGGTCCCCTTAAGGCCCCAGCCCTGGATGAAGGGTAGGGGCATCCCTACCATCCCCATCAGACCATCAGAGACCTTGCACCCCCAGTCTCTATAGCCCTCGTTGTTAACCAGAGAAGCCCCAAATGCAGTTTGCAGTTTTGACAGCAGATGTCTCTGCTATTATGATTTATCAAAATGCTTAAGGTAAATAATGCACACATATTTTAGGAAAGGAGGGATGACAGAAGGGAAGGGACTCAATGGGTGAGGAGGCATTGGGCCCTAAGGACTCAGAGTACCCTGCCTCTGTCCTCAGCCCTCAGTACTCAGGTCCAATGGTTGACCCCAGCCTGGCCCTGGGGAAGTGCAGCTGGGGTGACATCAAGCCTGCCCAGCTGCCAGCCCAGACCTGGCCCCCAGGAGGGCTGGGAGTGAGGCAGCCAGTGACTAGACCTGTCTTGCTGGGCCCCTGCCAGGCCTGGGAGGTGGCCACCTGGGGGAAGTGGCTGAGCCAGCCTCCCCCTCTGCCATGTTTCCATGGCTTCACTGCATCCCATCTCCTGAGGGCTCCATTGCCTTATCCACAGCAGCAGGCACTGCCTTTGCCCTCACCTCACAGCCACTCCTCTCTGCAGATACTACCCCCAGACCCCACTGCTGCAGAGTCAAAAGAAAGCCACAGAGCTGCCCCTTCCTAGGCAGGCCTCAGAGCTGGGAGCGGGACTGGGGACATGGAGGGAGGATGGGAGCCTTTGCAGATTTAGGCTGCACCCACCTTTGGTCCTCAAATACCCTGTCTATTCCAGGGGAGGAGACAGTGATTGTTGGCTACCCTCTTCCTCCCATCCTCACTCCCCACTGTGGTCTTTGTTTCCAGATCTTTCTGGGCTTAAAAATGTTTAGTTAAATAACTTTATTAGGTATTCGGATTTGAACAGCAATGTATGTTCACTGAAAAAAAAAAGTAAGGGCTGGGTGTGGTGGCTCATGCCTGTATTCCTAGCACTCTGGGAGGCTGAGGCAGGTGGATCACCTGAGCTCACCAGTTTGAGACCAGCCTAAAGACCCCGTCTCAAACAGAGCCTGGTGTTGTGATGGGCTCCTATAGTTCCAGCTACTCAGCTACTCAGGAGGCTGAGGCAAGAGAATTGCTTGAGCTCCATAGCTTTATGTTTCTGTGAGCTATGACGCTTGGGTACTCTACTGGAGACAAGAAAGTGAGACTCTGTCTCAAAAAAAAAGAAAGAAAAAAAAAGGCTTGGTGCCCGTAGCTCAGTGCTTAGGGTGCTGGCCACATACACCAGGCCTGACAGGTTCGAATCCCGCCTGGGCCTGCTAAACAACAATGACAACAACAACAACAACAACAAAAATAGCCAGGTACTGTGGCTGGCACCTGTGGTCCCAGCTACTTGGGAGGCTGAAGCAAGAGAATCACTTAAGCCCAAGAGTTGGAGGTTGCTGTGAGTTATGACGCCAGGGAACTCTATCTTTGAGACTCTGTCTCAAAAGAAAAAAAAAGGTGGCACCTGTGGCTCAGTGAGTAGGACGCCAACCCCATATACCAAGGGCGGCGGGTTCAAACCTGGCCCTGGCTGAACTGCAACAACAACAACAACAACGACAACAACAACAAAAAATAGCCGGGTGTTGTGGTGGGCGTCAGTAGTCCCAGCCACTCAGGAGGCTGATGCAAGAGAATCACCTAAGCCCAGGAGTTGGAGGTTGCTGTGAGCTGTGACACCAGAGCACTCTACCAAGGGTGATAACGTGAGACTCTGCCTCTACAAAAAAAAAGAAAGTGCGGATAGGTTTAAGGAAGTTAAGTAATACTCAACCCTAATCCCCACATCTGGGCATCATCACAGGCAGGGTATGGGGTGGGACAGGGGGGGTTTCCTTCCAGCCATAGCCTGAAGCATAGCCAGGTATTTTAGCTTCTGAAAGCAGAAGAACCTGGCTGTGTGACCTTGCATATGTTCCTCTACCTCTTTGAGCCTCAATTTTCTCATCTATCAAATGGGGATAACTGAACAAAGCCCTTTGCACAGGGTTGTTGTAAGCAATGGACTATCCCAATTCCTGGCACACGGGCCACCAGCTCTATGGCTCTAAACACAGGGTATGGAGCTTCCAGGGGGTGGGGAAAGGAAGCTCTTTATAATAAGTCTCCCTCAATGTGGACAGCACCCTAAGTAGGGTTGGAAATTCATGAGAAAAAAATGCCCAGAAAGAGGAGATAATGTATTTATTCAGCCCACAGATGTTTTCTACACCTTCCATGTGCTGGGTACTAATGCTGCCCTTACTGAGCTACAGCCCACAGCTCTGAAGTCAAACAGTGTCACCAAGAGTGATTAGTGCTATGACGCAGGGGCACAGGAGCACTTGACCCAGCCTGCAAGGAACAAGAAGGCTCCTGAGGGGATGCTATTTGAAGGGAGAGGAAGGTATCCATCAGGAAGGAGATAGCAACAGGAAACAGACCTGCATCTGATGGGGCATTGGGAGGCTGGTGTAGCTGCCACCTTAGGGCCCAGACCAGGCCCCATCAGCCCAACTGTTTTGCACCTACGCCTAGAGCCCTGGACGACCCAGCTTATCTCCCCTGGGCCAGCCCCATATTTACGCCCTGTTGCCTGGAATCTGAGGCAGCCCTTTTTCTCTGGCAGGAGTGGAATTTAATGCTGCTGAGAGATGGCAGGTTGACAGGCGGAGAGAGATGAAATTGTCCACACTGGCAGCCTGGCCAGCAGCCTCGGGGAACCCTCCTGCACCCCTACTATCCTGCTCAGCTATTGCCCACTTCATGTGGCAGGAAAAGCCCTCAAGTGGCATGTGGGCCTGTGGTGACAGGACTCCCTGTAGGGCTGTGTAACCCTAGGGGACAGCTGGGCCTCTCTGTGCCATTCTTGCAGGGTTTTGGACCAAGGTCTGTGTTATTACTATGCTGGTGGCTTCCTGTCCCTCCTTCAACCCTGGCTGTCATCAGCAGTGGCCTGTCAGCCCAGGGCTGTGGGTGGGCAGAGAGGGACTGGGTAGGCTATACAGTGGCTTCCATCCATCCATCTCCGGTACCTGGGTAGGGGTGGGAGCCACTGCTTAGTTAGGTCAGACCCAAATGGTCTTGCCTACAGCCAAGCTGTGTGGTCATCACTACTACCTTCTTTGTGGCAGCACAAAGACAGGCTGAACTTGAAAATGGAAGCTGGGGTCCCAAACCAGAATCTGCCTGCATACAAACAACCTCATGTCCCTGTTGGAGATGCTGTGGGTCTGTGAGGTGACCTTGTCACATTGCAAAGCACCCTGTCAAGTGCCCCACCCCACAATCCCTGGCTTCTTTCTTGGAACACAGACAGGCAAGGCATTTGGCCAAGGTCATCCAGCAAGGACACACACACACAACACACGAATACATACACAAATTTGGCTTTGACATTTGACATGGTGACCAAAAAATGAGCAAGCACCCATGTGTCCAGACTCCCAGGCTCTCTCTCCATTCTTTTGGAGGCAGCTGGTCCTTCTCCCAAGGCAACTAGGAGCCTGGGTTATAATCAGGGCCCTGCTGCCATTTTGCTCTTGGGCAAGTCACATATTCTCTGTCAGCTTCCATGCCTCATCTATAAAATGAGCAATAAGTCTTGTCCTGATGACTTTCTAGAGCTAAAGAAGTAAACTTATTGGACAAATTGAAACTGTCCTAGACTGATGACTAAGCATCCTTCTAGCCTTGGGCCAAAGTACTCATACAGAGAGCACAGCTCCTGGTCCACAATCACCCAGTACAGCCACAGGAGCTATCCTGATTCCTTCTTCCTGCACAGAAAGCTCACAGCAGAGCACCAACAGCCCTGTCTGAAGTCCTAAGTCAGGTCCAGGGTATAGGACAGGGGCCTCAGTCTGGGTGGAGTGTGTGTGTGTGGGGTAAGGGCAGCTAGAGACTAGGTCAGGCTAAGCCTGGCTGCTGTGGGGTTAGGGGGTACCTGCCAGGCATGGGGCAGGCAGGGATGGGGTGGGGGTGGGGGCTTTGGCGGCCTCTGAGAACAAAGAGGCTGGGGTTGCCAGGATATTCTGTGGAGCTGAAGCTGGTGGTGCTGGGGCTGGGAGAGGAGCCACAGTGGCTGTGGGAACTGTGCCTGCTGCCCCCACACCAGCTCCCTCATCTACACTGGGCCTCAGGGCCAGGAAAGGGCACAGGCTGGGGGTAAGAGGGGCTGCCAGAGCCCCTAGTCTCTCTCCAGACTTGCACAGCTGTCAGGCAGAGACCCAGGAAATGCTGTAGGCAAAGATGTATGTGGCAATGGTGTTAGCATCAGAGGCTCACAGGTGCACACTGACACAATGTCACGACCACACATCCAGGGTTAGCCAGGCCTTATAGGGTCACACAGATACATCACACACTCAGTACACAATCCCTGATGTCAGTCTCAGGGCCACATCCATGATGGTCACACAAATACAAGGACACACACATATAAAATCACTTAATTTTGCCACAGGGTTGCACAATGCCATACATCAGTATTGTATATACAATGTTACACTTTCGGTTGTACAACCTAGTATCACACTGGTTCTATTTTTTGTTTGTTTCTTTGTTTTGTTTTTTTTTTTCAAAGACTCTGTTTTTGAGACAGAGTCTCAAGCTGTGGCCTTGAATAGAGTGCCCTGGCATCATAGCTGACAACAACATCCAACTCTTGGGCTCAAGTGATCCTCTTGCCTCAGTTTTTCTATTTTTTGTAGAGACAGGGTCTCTCTTTTGCTCAGGCTGGTCTCAAACTCATGAGCTCAAGCTATCCACCTGCCTTGGCCTCCCAGAGCACTAGGATTACAGGCGTGAGCCACTGCGCCCGCCACACTGGTTCTATTATAGGATGGTACAATGTCTGTTATAGGATCACACAAGCAATGTCACAGAACATCATGCACTAAGCTGTGGCCACATAAGGTTTCAAATCACAATCTCCCACACACTGTCACAAACCCATTTTCATAATGTCACACCTGATGTCACGCATAGCCACATTGATGCACAAGGCCTCATGTGCTTGTCAGGGCGTTGAAGTATCTCTCTCTGACACAAATGTGCACGTGCACATACACACAAACTCATATTCAGGGGTCTGTGCAGGGGCTACATGGAGGCTAGACATGGGTTATAGCCCACTGTGTGCACCTAGCCTCTTGAACCCCCACCTTCCCACCCTCAGAGCTCTCCCTGAATGCCAGTTCACCCAGATGGGGAGACCAGGTGCCTGGGGTGAAGGTTCCCAACTGCTGCAGAGGAGTTGAAGGAGGGAACCTGGGCACACAACTGGGAGCCTGCCTCTATGACTTCTCTGTCAGATGGGAAAGCAGCAGGGATGAGCCCGCAACAGAAAGATATAGAGGTGCAAAATACAGGGAGATACAGAGAGATATGTAGAAACCCAGAGACGCAAAAAGAGGCTCAGGGATCCAGAAAGATGAAGAAACAAAAGACACACAGAGTCAGGGACCAGCAGAGACCATCAGGATAGAAATGCAGAAGCCAGGCACAGTGGCTCAGGCCTGTAATCCCAGCACTCTGGGAGGCCGAGGTAGGTGGACTGCCTGAGCTCGAGAGTTTGAGACCAGCCTGAGGTACAGTGAGACCCTATCGCTAAAATTAGCTGGGTGTTGTGGCAGGAACCTATAGTTTCAGCTACTTGGAAGGCTGAGGCAAGAGAATCGCTTGAGCCCAGGAATTTGAGGTTATGTGAGCCATGACACCATGGCATTTTACCCAGCATGACAGTGAGACTCTACCTCAAAAAATAAAAAATAAAAAGAGGCTCAGCGCCTGTAGCTCAGTGGCTAGGGCGCCAGCCATATACACGGGAGCTGGAGGGTTCGAATCTAGTCTGGGCCTGCCAAACAACAATGACAACTACAACCAAAAAATAGCCAGGCATTGTGGCGGGAGCCTGTAGTCCCAGCTACTCGGGAGGCTGAGGCAAGAGAATTGCTTAAGCCCAAGAGTTGGAGGTTGCTGTGAACTGTGATGTCACAGCACTCTACCGAGGGTGACATAGTGAGACTCTGTTTAAAAAAAAAAAAAAGCACAGGCTGATGCAGGGTGGGGCCAGGTGGGGGGAAAGGCTGGTGGCTGGGCCACTCTGTGGAGGTTGGGGGTTGAGGGTGGCTAGGGCTTCGTAGAGGATATATAGCTCAGGGAGAAAGTGGGGGGCATCTTGGTGAGATTTAGGTGAATAATAGTTTTATTTATTTATTTATTTATTTTTGACACAGAGCCTTAAGCTGCCGCTCTGGGTAGAGTGACTTGGCATCACAGCTCACAGCAACCTCCAACTCCTGGGCTCAAGTGATTCTCTTGCTTCCGCCTCCCAAGTAGCTGGAACTATAGGCACCCGCCACAACACCCGGCTATTTTTTGGTTGCAGCCATCATTGTTGTTTGGTAGGCCCAGGCTGGATGCGAACCCACCAGCTCAGGTGTATGTGGCTGGCTCCTTAGCCACTTGAGCCACAGGTGCTTGAGCCTGAATAATAGTTTTTTTGTTTGTTTTTTTTTTTTTTGTGGAGACAGAGTCTCACTGTACTGCCCTCAGGTAGAGTGCCGTGGCGTCACATGGCTCACAGCAACCTCTAACTCTTGGGCTTACGCGATTCTCTTGCCTCAGCCTCCTGAGTAGCTGGGACTACAGGCGCCCGCCACAACACCCAGCTATTTTTTTTTTTTTTTGTTGTTGCAGTTTGGCCGGGGCTGGGTTTGAACCCGCCACCTTCGGCATATGGGGCCGGCGCCCTACTCACTGAGCCACAGGCGCCGCCCCCTGAATAATAGTTTTAAAATAGCAACACCAGCTGCCATTGACTGAGTGCTTACTATGAGCCAGGCCCTTCCCTAGTGTGATCTCATTTCATCCTCAGGCAACTTTATGGGGGAGAGAATTACTATCCCCTTTCCCAGATGAGGTAACTGAGTCCTTGGGGGTGTTTTCAGCCTCACAGCTATCCCCAGCCTGGCTTCCTCCAAACACAGAGGGCTGGCCTACCATTTCCACAAAGCTGAGCATGAAGCTGGAAGAGGTAAAGGGCTTTGAGCTTTGGGTATCTTTGTTGTGGGGGTAGGCCCAAGAGACATGGCTGTGCTGTGGGTTGGCACATTAAAAAGTACAGGCTGGCTGAGTCACAGCACCCCCCCCCCTTGGGGCTGGCCCCAGAGCTGTCCACCCCACACCTGTAGGTGTGCCAATGAGGGCCGGCTGAGGCCATCTGCAGCCTGTGTGCTGCCAGCAGCAGGCGGGCGGGTGGGTGGGGGCAGGCAGGGGCCTCTTGCCCGGTGTTCCCTTCTGGCCAGGCTCCCCCCCAACACCCCCAGGGAGTACTCTTCCCCCTTGAGGTTGGGGAGGCTGCAGTCTCTGCCTTGTGTTGGGAGTGAGGGTACCCCCCAGCTGCAGCACCTCCCCCAACTCCCTGCTGGACGCCCCCCTTCGGCAGAGCCGCCTGGAGAGATCACAGGCAGCCACATGAAAGGGAATTTTTCCCAGGCAGAGATGAAGTTGAAAGCTGCCTTCCACCACCCCCAACCGCCCCCGCTGGGCCAGGCCAAGCTGCTGAGGCCCTGGTTCTGGAAGGGAGATTGTGACACCCGGGAAGGGGTTGGGGGGCACTGCCTCCCACCCCTACCCCCACTGCTTTCTCCTCCCAGGAACAATGGCAGAGATAGCCCATCTCTCCTACCTCATAGCTCACTTGGCTTCAGAAGTTGCTCCTTCCCTCACCTATCTGAAGCCAGGCCCTAACATTATCAGGAAGTCCTTCCTCAAGTCTACCCTTGGGCTTAGCCAGGCTCGAATTAGCTGGGTGAAAAGAAATGATCCCCCAGCGGACAGACAGGCCTCTTCCTTCAGACTGCCGCTGTGATGTATGGGGAGGAGAGGCAACTGCTACCCCAGCCCAGACCACATAGCTATGTGGTGGCTTCCCTAGACATCTGGCCCACGAGGTCACAAAAAACCTTGTACCAAAAATCCTCTGTGATCAGGGTAGTCAAAGGCAGGGATGCCCCCAGAACTCAGTCTAGCCGCCCTCAGACCTAAAGTGTGTCTGTGTATGTGTATATGTCTGTGTGTGCTGGGAATAGCCAGGCCCCCATAAACCTAGGCTAAAACTACTCCCTGGGGATCATCAGTGGTTAGAGGAGTACTAGATCCCTGCCAGGCAAGAATAAATAAATAAGGGCGGTGCCTGTGGCTCGGGGAGTAGGGTGATGGCACCATATACTGAGGGTGGTGGGTTCAAACCCAGCCTCAGCCAAACTGCAACAAAAGAAAAATAGCTGGGCGTTGTGGCGGGCGCCTGTAGTCCCAGCTACTCGGGGGGCTGAGGCAGGAGAATCGCCTAAGCCCAGGAGTTGGAGGTTGCTGTAAGCTATGATGTCACCACACTCTACTGAGGGTGACAAAGTGAGACTCTGTCTCTAAAAAAAAAAAAAAAAAAAGACCCTGAATAGGCAACCGACCCTCCACCCCATGTCCCCTACTGCTAGCAGCTTGGCACTGGTCAGGCCCTGATGAATTTAGGTAAATAGAGAAGGTAGCCTGAAGGTCCAGATTCTGAGGCATGGGATACAGCCATGCAGGTGAGGTGCTCCAGTACCAGCCACTTCCAGATTAAGAGCATTTCTTCATCTTGCCTGCAGGCTCACTGCTCCTACTCTCCCCCATTCTGGATCCAGAAGGCCTCTCTTCCCAAGAAATCTTCACTCTAAATGTCCCTGGGCCATCCTTCTTCCCTCAAGGTGATCCCAGACATCCCCTGCCCAGTAACAGCCCCCAAAGCCAGCTGCCCCAAACCAGAAAGCAAGAAGCCAGTGGTGCTTCGTGACACAAACATGCATTCCTTTTATTCACAAAACAGCCTGGTTTCCTAAAACAATACAAACAGCATGTTCATCAGCAGGAAGCTGGCCAAGGACAGGGGGGCCCAGGCCGCAGGGAGCCCTGTGGGCACCCACCCCCACTGGCAGGGAACCTTGCAAAAAGCCCTTTCTTCTGTCACCATCAGCCAGGCCAGAAAAAAAAAGGACTTATTTTCTCTAAGGGAAGTAGCCAGGATTGGAAATATCGACAGAGGGGCTCCCCAGATCTCAACGGATAAACAAACAGAACTTTCATTTTTCCAAAATCATTACTGTTGGGGTGGGGAAATCCCAGCCTGGGGGCTGTGGGTGCGGCATGGCTGGCCTGGGCCTGGGCCTGGGGGTGGGCACTCCCTCCCCCTCTGTGAGCTCCTCGCTGGCAGCTCTGCACGCGTGGATGGATACAGAGGGGCTTCTACACAG
This sequence comes from Nycticebus coucang, assembly GCF_027406575.1. Lineage (NCBI taxonomy): Eukaryota > Metazoa > Chordata > Mammalia > Primates > Lorisidae > Nycticebus > Nycticebus coucang. Next base: position 38,340,073 of record NC_069796.1, on the reverse strand, counting down.
CGCCATCAACATTCTCTATAAATGTGAGTGGATTCTCCAGGCAAACTATGCACTATTTCATGGTCGGAAAGAATCAAAGGAAGTTTAAATGAGGGTGGAGTTAAACTGTGCTAAATTACAGTAGTGCTTATTAGTAACTAGATTCAAAAGGTTACAGAAAATTTACATTCTCTACACAAAAACTGCATCTCCTGCACAGACAACATCAACATCGACACAGGAAGGAAACTGATTGTCCATTCTTTGCCCAGGAAGTCTTGGTACTTTATAGATTCATCTTTACCTCCGTTTTTGTTGTTGTTCTTCCGAAAAAGCAGTTAAAATTTTTTCTTTTCTTTTTCTTTTTATACTAGGGACGTGGAGATGTTAAAACGACAACAAAAAATATATATATATAAAAACAGGAATGAAATCTGTGAGAGAATATTTTTGGTTCTAAAGACGGGTGCATCCGTTTGTCTTCGCCCAAATCCCTTGCTGGAGACCACACGAGCAGTGACATTGCACGGAGAGGGCAGCTTTGGATTCCGCCGCCGTCACTGAAACCACCGGAAGGCGGCTCCTGTCGGAAGCATCACCTTCTGGCGGGGGCAGGAGACAAAAACAAGGAGAGAGTTCAGTCAGGGTCCGGATGGGCCTGGTGCAAAGACGTCCCTGTAGATAGCCTCATGGTGGAGGGACAGGCACGGAGTAAAAGCAGCCACCGCGAGGCGCTCCTGCTGTCCCAGCCAGGCCAGAGAGGGAACCTGACCCGTTGGGTTGTTGCAGGGCCCAGAGTACCCTGAGGCCTCCTGAGCTGCTGTGCCCAGGAACCCTCCTTCCAGATAGGAAGACCCCTTCCTTGGCCCAAAGGCAACAAGAGCCAGGAGGCTGTGGTGCATCTGGGGGCTGTGTGCATGCTTCTGGCAAAGGAGCACATAAGCATGTGCACTGGATGTGAGTATGAGTGTGTGCCTCACGCTCTGCTAGACTGTAGTGTGCATGGAGCTGTGGTGGCTGGTATTTGGTGTGTTTATCAAGTGGCTGTGTCTGTAAATGTGTGTACTGGGTAGAGGTGTATGTGTCTACACTGGACCAAAGAGGGAGCCTATGTGTGCACACAGCAAAGCAGAAATATGAGGTTTGGGGCTGGAAAGGAGAAAGGCGGCCAGGAGGCCATGGCTAGGACACCACTGTTGTTTTTCAACCATTCTGGACATTCACATCAAGCCCACTTGTAGAAGGGGCAGGGACAGGGACAGAGACAACAGGTTGAAAAAATGCCTTTTTTACCCAGGCCTAGTATTCCAGCTGCATCTGAGGGCACAGGGATAGCCCTGCCACAATGCGGGAGAGAAAGCAGCATTGGGGGGGTGGCGCCTGTGGCTCAGCGGGTAGGGCGCCGGTCCCATATGCCAGAGGTGGCGGGTTCAAACCCAGCCCCGGCCAAATTAAAAAAAAAAAAAAAAAAGAAAGCAGCATTGGGAACTCCTCTGCCTTCTCTAAGCCAGTCATATAGTGGACAGCCCCTTGCCTATACTCCAGGGTCATGGCCACCCTGACTGTAGACTAAAAGAATCTGTCACCTAGGATTCTTCCAGGAGTCAGCTCCATTCTTGGATGGCCTTGGGGGAAAAACTGGGCTCTGGAGGGGCAAATGAAGAGCCTACCCTCAAGGCCACAGCGTCCATGGGACAGAACCCTTCAAATGGGATAGGGGAAAGCCCTGGAATCTTAGGTCATGGACTGGATGCTTTCATGTCAGAACATCAGAAACTTAGGACATGTATGGGAATCTCAATATCTGACCCAGAACCCAGGGCCAGGCTAGGAATGCTAGGCCCCTGCCTGGAATTTTACGCTTGCCTTGCAAATTATAGCTTCATGGGATCTCAGGATCTGGCTCTGACTTTTCAGGGCAGTGAAGTGGTGTCTCGAACAGAGTCCCCAGACCTCAGGGACTGGCTGGGCGTCCACTCAGACATTTGCCCAGGTAGGAAAGTTGGGGTTAGGGTTTAGGGGTGGGTTTGGACAGCCAGACAGATGCAAGAGCCCACACACCTCCCTCTATGGCGCCGTTACCTCCAGAGCAGCGGAAGGCTTCTTTTTGAGTTCCTCACATTTTCTGAATTTGCAAATCTGATGGCCAGTCTTTCGGTTCCTACAACTGCTGCACTGCTCGCAGTTGATGCGCCGCCGGCAGGGCGCACACATGCCACAGCGTTTCCGCTTCTTCTTGCCCGAGCTGATGGCGGAGGCCAGCTCTCCCTGCATGGGGTACTCGGCCAAACCGGCCATGTGCAGCGCACTCTCGGCCAGGAACACGCCTGCCGGGGTCATGATGAAGAGACCTGGGTTGATGGGGAAAGCGCCCAGATAGGGGAAGTCGGACTGGCCATTGAGGGCTTCAGCACCAGCCACGGCCTCCATGTCAGGCAGACCAGCGGCTGCTTCACTCATCAGCGGCAGGTGTTCCTGCACCACACGCTTCAGCATTTCTGTGGACTGCGCAAACTGCTGCAGCGTCAGCTGTCCCTCGGCTGCCAGCTCCGTGGCCCGCTCTGCCTTGCTCAGCAGGCTGGCCACAGCACCACTTTTGTGCTTTGAGGTAGGGTTGCTTTTGTCCACCACCATGGCTGCTGCCAGGTCATGCCCATTGGCCAACAGTGAGGCAGCGGCTGTAGCCGCAGCAGCCTTGTCAGCAGACTCCCCGCCCATCATGCTACCACCGCCACTGCCACCACTGCCACCAAAGGACGAGTAGTGGGAAAGTGGGCGGGAACGGCGCAGGCTCTTGTTGAGGGGTTCACTGATGATACCGCTCTTGTTTCGACGCTCAGGGGGTGGCGCATCATCGGCCACTGAAGCTGAGGCAGCCACCACTGCACTCTTGTCTGCTGTTCCTGCCTTTTGGCCACTGCCACCACTGCCATTGTTATTGCTGCTGCTGCCGCCACTGGTGTCCTGGGAGCCACCGCTGAGGCTCGACATGGTGGGGCCAAGGCCCGGATCCTGCTGCTGGGGGAGCTTGCCCACTGCTGGAGGTCCACAGACGAACACCTGGCTCTGCCACCTACAACAGAGACGCCTGGTGGGCCTCGCTGCTCAGGGCAGGCACATGGTTAACTGTCCACGTGGAAGGTCTTCACTGTCAGGACAAAAGGATACAAGGTCAGGGTGGCAGTGAACACGTCACCTCCTCCTTCAACATCACCACCACCACCACCACTGTCAACCATATTGTTGTCACAACCACAAGATTGACCGGGCATTTATTAAGTGCCAGACCCAGCCTGGTTAGGAGTTTTTTACTTACACTTTTTCAGCTAAGACTCACAAGAACCCCATGAAGTAGTGGCTGGTAATTCCCTAATTTATAAATAAGAAAAATGAGGTTTAGGAGAATTACTAGTTATGGGTACATAAGCCATCGAGTGGTACAGTGGAAGCTGAGCATCTTTCCACAGCCCACATCTGCTAGCAAGACCTGATGGAGGCAGGCAGTCCCTTCCTGTGCTTGAGTGGGAGAGAACCAGAGACACTTCCTGACCTTGGGGGAATATAGAGTCACCTCCACTTCTTCATCTTCTTTCCCCTGACACATCTTAGGAGAGGAATATTTGAAGGTAGAGACCAAAAAGTCTGGTTAGCTGCCCCTGGATCATTTAGAGATTTCTTTTTCTTTTTCTTTTTTAAATTGTTGGGGATTCATTAAGGGTACAAGAAACCAGGTTATACTGATTGCATTTGTTAGGTAAAGTCCCTCTTACAATCGTGTCTTGCCCCCAAAAGGTGTGGCACACACCAAGGCCCCACCCCTCTCAGAGATTTCTAATATACGTAGGACATCAGTTATCTCAAGGCTCTGACAGGTCCTGCAAGCAAAGAAACCTATTTGCCCTTTGTTTAACCCAGAGTTTGCCAATAGAGTACAGAACCCTTACTGCACACACCACTGGGCCAGAGGACAAGCCTCCCCCAGAAGTGGGAGGTCATGCTTGTGCAAAGACTTCCTCCTCCCCTCCTAAACCACAGCCATTATTATCTCAGACCCCATTCTTCTCTCTACTCAGGCTGCACTGTGGTGTTGTGGCCTGGGTCCCAGATTGGTGAGGGGGCAGAGCCTCACAAGAGTAGGGCCTGGGTGGAGGTTGCAGAGACCCAGAGCTGATGCGGGAAGCTGTAGATAGGAGGGGCCCTTGGCTGGGGCAGACTGGCACTACGAAAGCAGGTATGACCCTTGAAGGAATGGAGCCAAGCAGAGCCTGTTCTCTGGCTGCTTCCACATTTCTGGGTTCCCTCCCCAGTACAGGGCTTGCTCAGGCATCAAAGCAAAGGCATTAGAGCAGCCAGCCTCCTTGGCTGGAAGGAACAGGTCCAGATGGAGTGGGGTGGCAGTTTTCTCATTGGCTGTCCAGTGTCCTTTCCCTGTCTGCCTGCTGTGGCCCAGCACCCCCCAGGAGAGGGGTGGGAGGACAGGGCCCAGCCCCTTAGCAGCTGGCGGCTCAAGAAGGAGGCACACATCTGGTAGCCCCATCCCGCCCTGGGCTTGCAGACAGTACACACTGGATCTTTGTCCCCAGGCAACCCCACCATCCCCCAGTCACAGGACTCAGGCAATCCTGGGAGATCATCTAGTCTAACCCTCTACATTAATAAAGGGGGAAACTGAGGCCCCGAAAAAGGCAGGGCTCCCTGCCCCAGGACTGCTAAGGAGTGGCCACAAAGAGGACAAGTGTGGGAAAGGGAAAGCTCTGTCTCCAGGATGAGGCAACTGGCAGGCGTCTACAGCTACACTGTGTGGCCCTCACCTACTGGCACCAGACTGCCTATAGCTCCTTCCTAGCAAAGGCAAATGTTGGTGAAGAAGAGCCAGGCAAGCTGACAGATTCTACGCAGACACACCCAGGAGGGCCTGGCAAGAGTATCCAGACTGGGACTGGGGGGGAGGGTGTCAAGAGGTCAGAGGTATAGTAAGAGGAAGACCACATGTGCCCCAGGATATGTGTTCTCTCTCACCTCCAAGGCCAAGCCCAGGCTGGCTTTTCAGGCCCTGTCCTCATGGAATGGTGACCCCTTATCCAGCTCCTGCCAATCTGAGCTCAACTATCACACCCTGGACGACAACCCTGGCAGCCCCAGATACAAGGTGAGAGGAGAAGACAGGAGAAGGCAGGTGTCTGTGGGCTGAAGAGGTAGGGAGGGGAGCAGTCTGTGCCCCAGCCCCCGTGCATGTCCTCCGCCTCTGCGGCCTGCTGGCTGGTGGCAGAAATCGATAGCTGCATTAACGCTGCTCTTGCTCTGCTCCCTCCTCCCTCCTCCCAGCTTCAGGATCTGGCTCTGCTTGGGGGGGGTGGCAGGTCAATTAGAAGTCAGCTCCCTCCAACACAGCCAGCCTGCGTTTAGGGCAGGCGTTCTGCTGTGTTTCTCAGCTTTTGTCTCCATCCTGAGTCTCTCTTGGTAGGGACAAAACCTCGTGGTCTGTTCATCTCTGATCCTCTTTTGGAATTGCTCTGATCTTCCGCTTTTCTATTCTTCCTCAGGGACCACCTACTTCCAGCATCCCAGGTCCTGGGACATTGCTGGGCTTGGGACCAGAAGATGTGATATGTCACTAAACAGGTGCTGTAGGCAGAACACTATGGTTTGTCAGCTACAGAAGTTGAAGGGGAGCTATACAAGGGGTATTGGCCTGCAGGGACACCTGGTCCTCAAATCCAGAGTAGGCAAACATCAACATCTAGTACTCAAGGTTGTTCCAAATCTGCCCCTGTACCTGGCTGATCTTCTTCAGATCTTAGGAAAAATGATGCCCTGGTCCCAGTGGACCCCTGACCATAAGCCCCATGTGTCCTACCCATGGAAGGAAAGACTATAAATGGAACATTCTCCCCAGCCTTCTTTCTACTGCAGGGCACACAGCAAACCCCTTCCAGGCCAGGAAGGGCCTGGCAGTGCCCAGGCAGCAGGGGAGGAGCTGGGGCTGCGTTGAAGCGGAGCGGGAATGAGCGGGAGGGAAAGCTGGCGGGCAGGCGGGCGGCGGCGGGCGCATCCATCATCGGCCCTGCCAGGAACGCATCCAGCCCCCAAAAAGAAATACTGCGCCTGAGGAGGGACAACAAAGGGCTCCGTTTCATCAGCAATGCGGAGCCAGCGCCCCGCCGCCCCGCCAGGCGCGGTCAGCCCACAAAGGACCCCATTGTCCATGCAGGAGCCGGCCAGCCGGGAGCTGGGACCAGGGGCTGACGGGCGGGGACAGAGCCCAGGGGGCTAGGGGGCGGTCAGTCACGGAGAGCTGGGGGGCAGAAGAACAGAGACAGGTGGTGGGGATAAAGAATCCTGAGACAGAGAACTTGAGGGGTGGGTCAGAGAAAAGGAGACCTGGAAAGGAAAGGGCAAAGGGTCAAGGTTAGGGGACAGATATCATAGGGAGCAGGGTCTGAGAGGTGTGGAAACCGCCCTGGAGAGGGAGGCTCCTGACACAGGGCACAGGTACCAAGGGAAGGGCAGCTGGACAAGCCCATGGAGAGGGAGGCAGAGAAGGGAGAAGTAGGGGAGGCCAGATCAGACCCATCAGCTCTGCCAAAGGCCTGGAAAGAGTAAATGGGGGAGAAGGCTGGGGGGAGATGGGTTTTCGGCTTCCAGTGCCTCCTACAGGCCTGAGCTCATTGGTGGAGCTGGGTAGAGAGGGAGAGTCAAAGCTGGGACCACACTCCTCTCCTCACCCTAAGGCCTTGGCCAGCTTCAGAAGGCAAGGACCCTGCTCCTTCTAGCTGGCCCCCACTATAAAAGTTGACACTCAGGTAATCTTCAGTAACTAATCCTATCAACTAGCATTTACTGAGCGTCTACTGTGTCTCAGGTCCTGTTTTCTCATGCTTTACAAGTCATATCTACTGGAGATTGCCCTAGAACCCTAGGGAGACAACAACTATTAACAATTTGAGAGATGAAGAAATGTTTAGGCTCACAAAGGTTCAAGTTGTCAGCCTAAGTCAAACGGCTGGTGCCTGGTAGGGGTAGAACGTGAACCCAGAGCCCGTGTTAGTCACCCTGCTCAGTGACTACCTCTGCTCTTCCTGGCAATAGATAGACAGGCCCAAGGTAGGGTAACCCATCTACCCCTGAGGCTACTCCCACCCCCCTGGATCGTTACCATGCCTGTCACTTCTCCATGGTGGGGGGTAAGTTGTCACAGACCCCAGTGGAGTGCCCCCACCTGGGAGGCTTGGAGATGCCCAGGCAGGAACCTGGAATGCTAGGCCGGTGACATCATAATGCCAGCTGGCAATGAGGTCACCGGAGGTAGTGGCAGTGCCCTTACTCTACCCTCAGCCCTAAAAGAGCCTTACTTCACCCCAAGTAGGGTTGTCCTGAACCTTCGGGTCAGAAGGCATGGTAGAGGAGGGGATATCTGGTGTGGAGTGGTGCTATATTCATGTAGCCAGGTACACAGGTGGTCCCCAGATGGATGTTCTGCAAGTTCAGTTGCACACATCCCCCCCTTCTACCTATCCCAATAGCAGCCCTGTGCCCTGTGGTACTGGGGAGACAGCACAGGACACAGACCCAGACCTCAACGCTGCCTTCCAGGGGAGTGCACAGAAGCTGAGGCCACAGTCATGCAAATTAGTGTGAAATGAGCTGGAAGGGGACCCAGTGGGGCATCTGAGGTCTTCTTGGAGGAAGGGACTGCTAGGCTGAGAATTAAGGATAAGGAGTGATAACTAGAGGGGACACAAGCCTGAAACAGTTTCTAAGAAATGGAGGAAGTGGGTCTGAGGTATGGCTATGGGGTCAGCAGAGTCCTAATTGGGCAGGGTGTTGAGGCCAAGGGCAGGATTTTTAACAAACAGGTTTACTGAGGTGCAGTTTACATACTATGAACTCCTTCCACTTGATAGTATATAACTCAGTGATTTTTTTTAGTAAATGTACAGAGTTGTGCAAACCACTACCACCAAGGGCAAGTTTGACCAAGGCACCATCCTTCCTCTATTCCTTGCAGCTGTCCTGCCTGCCCAGGCTCCTGGAGAAGGCTGTATTTCAAGACTCCGAGGCACTGGCCCAGCAGAGATGACCATTTGTAGGCAGTTTTGCAGACCCACACACCCTGGTCCAATGCACGCTACCCCACGCTTCTATGCAGCTCTCGACATACCTCATGACCCCCACCCCCTACCTGGGTGGACTGGTCCCCTTGGCCACTGAGGGAGAGGCAGGCTGGCCAGTAGTGGCAGAAGAGCAGACCACGGGCTGCAGTGGTTAAACTGAACTGAGCAAGAAGGGGGATGTTCCATCTCTGATTTCCATGAATCAGCCTGGGGAGTTTCCAGAGGGAATAAAAAGCCCCACTCAGGCTGGGGGAAATGCAGATAGAGACCTTGGTCTTGGAGGCAGGGAGAAATGCAGCCCCAGATGGAGAGCACGGGCACACGCCTAGCTACGGATGAACACATACACTACACACTGAACACTGCTAGCAACTGCTAGCACCCAGCGGGTGGCCTGGGGTGAGACATGCCCTCAATACCACTAGGGTCACCCCAAGACTAACACTAAAGACCGACTGCCAAGAACTGAATGGGTTGGGGAAATGATATATTTCATATTTCCTCATATTTCCTCCCCTACCCCTCTTACAACCTTCCTTCTAGGGAAGGTACCACCTCCTTGGCCTATGAACTAAAATAACCTGGTGAGACACACTGGTGAATACTCCCTGTATGTGGGCCTCTGTTCTTTCTTTTTTTTGTAGAGACAGTCTCACTTTATGGCCCTCGGTAGAGTGCTGTGGCCTCACACAGCTCACAGCAACCTCCAACTCCTGGGCTTAAGCGATTCTCTTGCTTCAGCCTCCCAAGTAGCTGGGACTACAGGCGCCCGCCATAACGCCCGGCTATTTTTTGGTTGCAGTTTGGCTGCGGCTGGGTTTGAACCCGCCACCCTCGGTATATGGGGCCGGCGCCTTCCCGACTGAGCCACAGGAGCCGGCCTGTTCTTTCTTTCTTTTTTTTTTTTTTGTAGAGACAGAGTCTCACTGTACCACCCGGGTAGAGTGCCGTGGCGTCACACAGCTTACAGCAACCTCTAACTCTTGGGCTTACGCGATTCTCTTGCCTCAGCCTCCCAAGCAGCTGGGACTACAGGCGCCCGCCACAATGCCCAGCTATTTTTTTTTTGTTGTTGCAGTTTGACCGGGGCTGGGTTTGAACCCGCCACCCTCGGCATATGGGGCCGGCGCCCTACTCACTGAGCCACAGGCGCCGCCCGCTCTGTTCTTTCTTACAAAGCTTCCCAGAACAGCCCCTCGTGAACAGCAAATCTGAGGCTCTAGGTAAGCAGTCTGCTCTGATCTAGAGCTCCAGTGATACCTCTGATAAAGCAGGGCCTTCCTCTTAGGCACCCCCTTCAGGCCACTTTCCTTCCCTAGAAATTGAAGGATAATGAGAGCCCTTCTTCATTTTGTGACCTTGGCATATGGCCTCTAGGTTCCCCCCTTTCGTCACATGCGACCATGGGGATCACACCTAAGATGTGTGGAGCCCTTCCTATTTGCCAGATATTATACATGCTTCATCTCATGTGATCCTTGTACCCACCCTCTCAAGGAAGTACTGTTATCGCCCCATTTAGAACAGGCAATTTAGTAAGTGGTGTGTTGTACAGAAAATGATGCCCCACTCATTTGGGATCCCCTGGATCTTAAACTAAATGTTTCCCAAAGTGGTGATGTCTAAGCTGACACCAATCAGGGATCAGAGTCCACAGGTCCACCCTCCTGCTGAGCCTCACTGTGGGACAGGCCAGAGAAGGCCGGCTCAGAGATACTTGAGCCAAGAATCAATCACAGGGGCGCTGTCCTCCGGGGGATTCTGTGGGGTATGCTTGAAGACTGGTTAGGACACTGGAGTCCTAAGGTCTAGGTCTGTGTGGCTCCACCCTGTCCCTCCCTGACCGTTATCTCTGATCTAGCCCTTTCCCCACTGAGTCTCAGTTTCTCATCTGTAAAATGGAGAAGAATGTTTCTTGCTCCTCACCCCAAACTGCATGAATCACGATCTCAGTGTCTCATAGGGAAAGAGGCAGAGAAAACAGAAAAAAGGTTTCCAGACAGTGATCCCCATATCCCCCCAAATCTCAGGCAGAGGGCCCCAGAAGGCCTGAATTTGTTGATGTAATTTGCAGATAGAGAAAGCTGATTTGAAGATAAGGGTTTTGAGTGGATCACAGAGCTGAGACCAAGCCCCAGATAATACGAGGCCTATTTAGCAAGGAGCACCCAGTCCCTCCAGCTCTTATTTCCCCAGAGGACATGGTAAGAGCTGTTCCTAATAATAAGCACTCATTCTCTGCCAGTGCTATGTGGAGTTTACATGCCATTTTCATATTGGATTTTTCTAACCTTTATTATTATTCCCATTTTACAGATAAGGCAACTAAGGTCCAGGGAGGTAAAGTCTTCTGCCTAAATTCACAAGGTCAGTGTCAGAGCCAGGACTGTGATGCTCTCCAATACTACTAGCCAAGGGCTTGAGGCACATGGAGGCAGGATTTCAGCTGAAGGTTGAGGTCCAGTTCAGTATCAGCATGGTGGAACTCCTTAGGTTTCCCATAGTCCAGGAGGTGACTCTCAGTCTCTGGGCAAATCATATCAGTCTGCGGCTGTACCCCACCGCTCAGGAAAAGAGAAAGGAAGGGTCTGCGGGTGGGCTGGATGGGCCAAGCTAGGCCAGAGCTCCGGGCATTCCGGCGGCCTCCGCAGGAAGCAGAATAGGACGGAAACTGGCTCCTGCCTCCTCCCCCAGAATCCTGTGGGCAGCCCAGCCGGGTGCACAGAGGCCCTCTTTGTGCCTGCCCTAACCCCGCCACACGCGGCTGGCCCAGGGTTTTGAGTTTCCTGGGGGGTGGAGGCCCAGCCACTGCTAAGCTTCCAGCTACCTCCCCCTCTTGAGGGTAAGTCACAGCAGTCCACAGCTGGAAGAGGAAGTAAGTAGATGACCAGGGCTGCTCTAGAGACCCTGGGGGACCTGCAAAGATCCCCCAGTATTACATACCCTAATCAGGTGCTGGAGGTGGGAAGAAGGACCCAGGGGCAGAAACTGAGTGGTCACCCCCCTGAGTCTACCACCCCTGTCACCAGCTCAAGCCCATCAAGATACATCTGGAATCCCAAACCTCATCCTGGTGCTCTTAGGCCCAGGGTGGTGCACATCCTGAGGCTGTCCAGGTGGGTAGGGCAGTCCATCTGTTAAAACACCATTTCTCACATTTTAGGACTCCCTGGACACACAGCACTCACCGAGCAGAGCCCTCAAGCTCACCTCCCAGCACTGCAAGGGACAAGAGTTCCTGAGTGGTGTAACTGCTCAGGCAATACCAGGCACCTGGGAGTCAGGTTGGGGGTGGAGTGTATATCATGAAGACAGCACCATGTACAATTATATTTATGTGTGTCTACCCAGGAGGTATGTCAGACAAACATGCTGTAAGTATGTGTGCGTGTGTTCAATGGGTGGTAGCACTGAGATATACACGGGGCTTATATACTAGCACAGGGGGAGGTTTCCTCTGTGTACAGTAGAAGGGGATGCAATCCACACCTGTGAATGTACACAGCTACTCAAGTGTGTGTGTGTATAAATAGAGTGGTTTATGTGGTGCGTAAATGTTTGTGTGTGTCAACATATCTGTTGTATGAACACCAGTGTGTGTATGTGTGTGTACACCGTAATTTGTGTCAAAAGCCTTGGGAATTATGTGCTTTTGGGCCCTTACTGAAATGGGGATAGTGCAGACAGGAACTAGTGCCACGTGCTGGGGCCCCTATGGAAACAGGAAGCTGCCCACAGGTGCACCTGGGCTGTGGGGGGGGAGGGCGGGCTGGGCTCCACCCAAATTTAATTTGTCCCAGAGAAACCAACCCATAATTCCAATACTGGAGAATCTGTCCCAGACATGAAGGAGACACCTATCTTGTCTACTATTCAAGGTCCAAAAGCACTAGCCATTGTCATCTACCTGATTGCCTGGTCTGAGCGTGGAAAAACTGGAAAACAAAAGCCCCCAGACCCCAGGCCCTCCGTGCAGAGGCATGGGGGAGGCAGGCAAGAGGAGGGAGGCTGAGGGGGAGGGAGGTATCGCTGAAGACCCAGAACACAAAAATAATGAGGCAAGAGGGGCCATGGGGACCAGACGGCTGGTTCCGGAAACGCTATCTGACCTTGACAGATGTCACAGCTGGGCACCTGGAGAGGTGCCCAGTGCCACAGTGCTGCAGAACACCCCCCGCAGTACCTCCCCCAGGCCAGGGTCGATGAAGGCTCAGGCTGGCCCCAGCCACAGGCAGCCACCTCACCAGGCAGGAATCAAGAGACCTCAGAGCACATCCCAGTGGGTGGGGGGTGGTGGTGGAGGAGTCTGGAGGTAAGGGAATAGAGGCAGGGCCACTGCAGGGCATGGGGGGCAGCAATGAGGTATCCTATGGGTGTCCCAACCCTCAGGTACAGCTACGTGTGTGAGAAATACTCAGAACATTCCATTGTGCTTGTGAAGCTGTGTATGTGCAGGGAAGGGAAGCAAAGTCTGAGTGTGGGCGTGACAGAGACAAAGATTTTACTTGTGTGTGTCCTTGGGGGTCACACAAGGCTGGAAAAGACAAGCTAATGTCCCTGAAATGGGTGTAGCCACATCACTCAGGGGTGGGCTCTGATTACTCCTGCATTCCCTTCAAGAGCCACAGCTGTCCTGGCTGGTGCAAACCATGCTGGGGCTGGGGTGGAATGGGGGATAAAGAGAGCCACAAGTCCTGTCATTTGCAGATGGAGAGGCCCCCCAAGGCTCTTCCTGGTCTACTTTCTCTCCCACAGTGGCACTCGGACATGGGCACAGGGCTTTGTATCACCACCCTGGGGACATCAGCCAGGGGCTGGGGTGTGAGCTGCAAGAGGGGATGCTGGGCTGGAGGTGGATTAGCAATTCTGAGCACTGGCTGTATAATTAAAAAATCATTACAGCAGGCGGGCAGAGCTGAGTGTGAGCTCACGCTAAGGAGCGGGCGGGGACACTGCCATGGCGCTCCACCCCCCACCACTTCCCTGAGGAAAAAATCCCACCTGCTAATATAATTATGGAAAAACACAAGCACGGAAATTTGGTTTCAGCAAACAACGTGCCTGAGTGCCCAGGGCCTGCCTGGCCCTCAGCATAGCAAGCAGGCTGGTCACTGGCACCCAGGGCTCATGGCAGTGAAGCAGGCTCTGCTGGGTCTCGACTCTGATCTCCATCTCCTCAGCAGCCCCCAAGAGGAGGGTGAGAAAGGCACATAAATCCCAGCTCCCCAAATCCCAAATCTAGGAGAAAGCTGGCTGGTCCTAACAGTTTACAAATGGGGAAACTGAGGTTAAGGAATCTGCATATGGTCACCCTGTTGTGGCAAAACTAAGAGGAGCTGGATCTCCAGGCACAAATGTGACACCTTGAGGGAGATCAATACCCTCCTTTTCTCTGTACGACCCACAGCACCTTCCAGTCAGGTGAGGACCAGCCTCTCCCTCCCTAAGACCAAATAGGACTGTCTGAATCATGTACACCAGCGTACCCCAGAACCTAGCCAGCCCCGCAGTGGGGGAGGGGTGTGGCAACCTAGCCTCGCGCTTCTGGGACAGGGCGTCCTGGTCCTGGGCTCGCCTGGGTTAAGCCAGGCTAGGAGAGCTGGCTGGCTTGAGCAGGCTCCAGCCCCGCCCCGAGAAATGCGGCCAGCTCTGGGGCACAGGCCCCAGAACGGCTGTTCCTGCCGCCATCACCTCGGGCTTGGAGCGGGCAGTGGGCGGCGCAGGGAAGGAGCCGGGCCTAATTAGTCGGCCTGGGACCCGGACCGGCGCCGGGCGGCAGACGCGACGGCCAAAGCAGCGCAGGCACGTCCGCGTCCGGCAGGGAGCCGGGTGGCGCCCTGGGCCGCCGCGGGACAGGCGGCCCGGGAAGGCCAGGACCAAGGAGATTCAGCACTGAGAAGGCCTGCCTCCCTTCATTCCTCGGTGCCACCAGGCACAGCAATTAGAGGCTTTCAAAGTTTGTCCTTAATTGGTTTCATTTTTGCCTCATAAATGATTCATGGCCCCCCGAGGTCTGGGAGGCGGAGGGAGTGGCAGGGGAAATTTGGGGAGGCTTTCGCTTGGGGCCAGGACCCCTACCTGAGGCTGGGGATGGGAGCCGCAGCCCCAATCCAGTGGATGGATGAGAGTGGCTGGGAAGCCTTGGGCAGGTAGGACCCTGCAGCAAAAATTAAAACCTAGGCCTTTTCCTTGGAGCACTGACTAATTAGGATCTGCTACTTTTTTTCTGCAGACCAGAGCTCTGCGCCCAGGCCCAGAGCCATAGGAGCACTGCTGCTGCTGCTGGGACCCTGAGAACATAAATAATGGGATGATGCTTAACAGTGTCCATAGTAGTAATAACGATGGAGAACTCCAGCCACTAGAGCTAAGAACAATACATGGATGGTATCTTTTAACCACCACCCTCTTCTCCTTGGCACTACCAGCAGAAGCACTAGGATCTGTTTTACACATGAACAAACTGAAGCTCAAAGAGATTAAAGCCTGCCCTTTGACCCTGTCTGATGTCAGAACCACCAAAGATGTCAGGAGCATAGGGCTAAAGAATCAACACCAAGAACAGTGCCTACCAAGGAGTAAGAAACTACAAGGCCCAGGGAAGTCTAGGAATGGTCCTAAGGCCTGAAGGAAGGCCCCAGGAGGCATACACCTGAGCTCTGTCTGCCCCTCAACAGGCTGTGCGACCTTGGCTGAGCAAAGTCCTCACAGAGCCTTAACTGACCTATCTGTAAAACAGAAACACAGAAACCCCATGACCTCTCATTTTGTTGTAGTCCTATGCTAGGATACAGATAGGAGATGCCATGAACCACTCATTCGGAGGGAGCTCCCAGCCTAGGACACACACACCGAAGGGTTTAACAGAGTCTGCAGAGAACTCTTGAGTACTCAACAAAAGGGATAAAGTGCGAGGGAGCACTTCTTGGAGGAAGTGAGGTTAGCAAAAGAAGCATCTCCCCTCTGACCCCAGGCCCAGCTAACTGGATGCTCAGGGAGTCAGTGTGGCCCACTTCACCTGGGAGTCAAAAAGGGGTAGGGGTCAGATCTTGAAAAAATTTAGGACTACAGGCCATATCAGAGTGATGGGGATGCAAAGTGCCCAGCTTAGCCTGCCCATGCCTGTCACTTTTATTCGTAATAACTATGGGTTAGCCGGGCATTGTGGGGCACCTATAGTCCCAGCTACTTGGGAGGTTGAGGCAAGAGAATTGCTTAAGCCCAAGAGTTTGAGGTTGCTGTGGCTGGCGACATAGTAAGACTCTGTCTCAAAAAACAAAACAAAACAAAAACAAAAACAAAACAAAAAAAACTACTGGAGGTGAGGCATACAAAGTTAAACAAATCCCAGGTGCATGCTGGGTGGACCAATTCCCTCAGAGCAGGCCCCAGAAATCTGGGCTGCTGGCCATTTCCTCTTGGGTGCCTCCACCTGCATCCTTCAGCTCCTCTGTCACATGTACCATGTTCCCCTCCAAAACCCCACTGGCCCTCAGGCCCCAGCACCAGCACAGTCCCAGTAGGTTCCTTGCTCTCCCACCTACCCTGCCTCTACTGGGCAGTGAACTAGCCTATGCCAGGGTGGTTATGTGTCCCTGCACCTCACCGCACCTCACCTCACCACAGCATCTGAATGGTATGGATGATCATTTCCATGTCTGAGATAGGGAAAATGAGGCTCAGAGAAGCTAAGGGACCCCCAAAGCCACACAGCTCAGAACAGCCCATGTTCCTCACCTCACTGGCCCCCTATGGGACAGTGTCCCTGACCTGTCCCACGCCTGGCCACCTCTTGCCCCATCCCAGATCCTTCCCCTGTCTGGACAAAGTCCGCTTGAAAACCTTTACTCCTGGCGCCTGTGGCTCAGTGAGCAGGGCGCCGGCCCCATATATCAAGGGTGGCGGGTTCAAACCTGGCCCCGGCCAAACTGCAACAAAAAAATAGCCGGGCTTTGTGGCAGGCGCCTGTAGTCCGAGCTGCTCGGGAGGCTGAGGCAGTAGAATCGCCTAAGCCCAGGAGTTGGAGGTTACTGTGAGCTGTGTGACGCCACGGCACTCTACTGAGGGCGATAAAGTGAAACTCTGTCTCTACAAAAAAAAAAAGAAAACCTTTACTCCTCTAACTAGGACTTGGTCTGCCTGAGGCTTGTGGTCAGGAGCCCTGCAGGAAGCCCAAGAGGTAGTGGGGGTCTCTATGTACCCTGGGACCTCTGGGGCATGAGCCCCTGCCTCATCCCAGCTAGGTCTTCCTAAGGATTGGATGGGGTGGTGGGAGCCGCCTCTATACGTATACACAGGGTACCGCGAACGTCAGAGGTGAATGGGTAAGGCGGCAAAATGGGGTCAGAAGTGGGATTGGCTATGTTCTGCAGCCTCCTCCTTTGAGAACAGTCGACTTTAAAGTCCCCTATCATTCATAGTTGGGAGGAGGCTGTCCATTGGTTGGATTCTAACAACTGTGCCACCCATCCTTTGGGAAGAAGATCAAGCTTTATATCCCCTGCTCCACCCTGTTGGAGGATACAGGTGAATAACCTAGGCAAGTTGCACCCTCTCTGAACCTCAGTTGCTTCATCTGCACAATGGACTCAATAATGTCCCTTGAGCCCTTTAGAAAAGCCTTCGAGAATAGGTTTAGAGAGGTTTTCCTTGAAAAAAGAGGTTTGGAAGAAATGGACAAAACATTCAGTTGGTATATTTTGGCTGGGGACACTCGAGACAGTGGGATCAGTACACCGTAAAAGGTTGACAATGGCTTGTTGAACATACAAAGTGGCTGAGTTCTAAGGACACTGAGTTTATCCTCAGCAGGTCTCGTCAACAAACCCTCCTCAGGTGCCCACTGTGAGCAAGGACACCAGTATGCCCTCACTGTCTAACTACCTGTCCCAGGGATACTCAGCCAGGTCACTGTTGTCGCTCTTCCCAGCCTACCCAGGAAACTGCGTGTCTCCAGCGGGTCAGCACTTACGTCAGCAAGATCAGCCGGGCGTGGAGCCTGCCACCTCCGGAACCTCCAATTAATTAACTTTTTAAAATTAATTTCCCAAGCAAAATTCCATAATTACATCTGTCTCCATCATCCCAAGCTGCGTTCTGCCACGAGATGAGTTATGGGGTGAGGGGTGACCATACTAGCCCTGGGACCAGGTCGGAGAGGCCACTGGAGGTTAGGTATCACCATGGCAGGGTGTTTGCCTAGTGTTCTTATGGGTGTTACCTGGGAAAAGAGGGGGCTGAGCCAGAGTGCCCCAGTCAGGAAATGGAGTTTCAGGGAGACCCATCGCCTGCCCAGCTCATCCTGCTGCCCCTAAACCACATAAAGGTCTTGGCATGGCCCAGCAGCAGCACAGGCACCGGGAGGCTGAGGAGGCCATGGCTGCAGCGTTCTAATTTCCCAAAGGGGCTGAGATTAATTAGCTCACACACAGGCGCAGAGAGGGAGAGAAGAGTGGGAGTAGGAGCGGGCAGCATCAGACAAGAAACTGGCTGGCGCTCCCCCCTGCCTGCCTGCCCGCCCAGCAGGCAGTCAGGCGGCCTTGACAGCCTGGGTGCTCTGAAGGTCAGTGGCCAAGCTGGCTGAGCCAGCAGACTGGCACCGTCTCCTTCCCAGAATCCTCAATACAATGGCTGGGGGAAACAGTGATCAGGAGGACAGTCTGGGGGGAGGAGGCCTCACTGTCACCACCATCTATCAAGTCTGTACTATAGGTGCTCTGTCTATGCCACCTTGTTTTTTATCCTTATGGCAGCCAAAGAAAGTAGGCACCCTGGTTCTCCCATTTCAAAGATGAGAATGCCATGGCTTAGAGCTGAGTGAGGGCAGTGAATGGTCCAGGTCACCCATGTTGTGGACAGTGGAGGTAAGCCTGAAATTGAGGTTAGCCCAAATCTAGAGCCCACTGTGCTCAGTCACAGGGCTCATAGAATGTGTCTGTGGGGAATAAGCTCACCCTTGCCTCAGACAATCACAGCAGACCCTAATAATCATTTCACAGATGAAGAAACTGAGACCAGAAAGGGGAAGTGATCTGAGTCTGGGATCAACCTTCAGCAAAATCAGTCTGACTCAGTCACCTTTAGTAAATCCTGACCCATGGTCACACAGTAGATGAGGGGGGTGTCACTGTGGCTGTCCCTCTGTACCAAAGAGGAAATGCCAGTTCAAGGTCACTTTCTCAACTAATCCCTACAGGGCTCCCCAGAAAGGGGAAAGGAACCCCAAGAAAGGAGGGGGCTGAAGTAGGTGTGTGACCCTGACCAAGCCCATAGGTGGCTCTCACAAGCCCAACAATGGAGTTTCCCAGAACTTGCCTGCAGGGGAATCTCAGAAACCCCAAGGGGCTCAATCTTCTCCCCAGGGGATCCACTGCCCCCTCAATCCCCCAGTGAATCACTTCCCCTGCAGCAGCTAAGGCCAATAGGGGCTCATCCTTCTTCCCTAAGGAGGGTGACAGTTCCTAAGGAGTTAACAGTTCCAAGGCCTTTGGCTTCAAACCTGGGAAGTACCTTAAGATAGCACAGGGCCCTAGCACAGGTAATGGGGCTGGGCATGAGGGCTGGCCCCATCAGGAACATTATTCATCCTGTGTGATAATGGGGGCTGGGGGAAGCCCCTCCCTTCAGAAGCACAGGTTCAAGTGCCTGGATTCAAATGGGCTTTGGAGACAAAGTTCCTATCCCAGTTCTGCAGTCTTCAGCCTAGGTAACCACAGAGAAGCTGCTCAACCTTGCTAAGTCCATGTCCCTAGCCTGTGAAATGCAGACGATGACAGCCCACCCTCTTCAGGGACCTGGAAAGGACATATGTGAGGCTCTCAATGCAGGGCCAGCATACACTATGTGCTGAACAAATCATAGTTTATTTTATTTTCACTGTC
Source organism: Nycticebus coucang (assembly GCF_027406575.1). Taxonomy (NCBI): domain Eukaryota; kingdom Metazoa; phylum Chordata; class Mammalia; order Primates; family Lorisidae; genus Nycticebus; species Nycticebus coucang. The sequence goes on along the minus strand of NC_069796.1, from coordinate 38,321,100 downwards.
ATTGTTTGCCAACATGAGAGTGAATGTCAAGGACAGCTCAGGCCAGGGGTGTTGAGGGACCTGGGTCATGGCCCTAGTTCTGCCCTGTTTGCCTTTGAACTCTGAGCCAATCCTTCATGCCTCAGTTTCCCTAGCCCCAAATACATCCTGTTGCCCTGTGACCTGTAGGACCATGGGGAGATGAACATATGATAGGAGTCTGAAGGTTACAAGGAAGGTAAGCACGCAGCTGGCCAGAATTACACCTCCTCTCTAGCCACAGGAAGAGCCAATCTACACTTCCAGCCAGTCCCAAGCTCTGTCTGCTCATTGCTAGCACTTCGTAGATCTCCCATAGCCCCAAAAGCCCTACCACACAGGCATGTGCATTCACCACCTGCAAAGGCTCCACTGGCCATCTGGAAGTCCCTTTTCAAGTCTAACTTGTTGCAGCCTTGCTGTGTGAATGTTGGAGTGGGGAACAGAGAAAGCCTTGGAACTATAGTTGGTTCTTTGTATTTCCTCTCATATGTGAAGCCTCCAAGAATTCCCACCCAAGGACCTAGGTCCAACCCATCCCCATCCCTTCCCCCACCGTGGCTCCCAGATAAGCCTCTTCACTCCTTGACCTCATCATTCCTGTCTGAGAGCAGCCCTAGAGAAGGTGAAATCCAAGCCATTCTATTTAAGGAGCCCTTATTATAGGGTACCACCCCCAGAAAAATGCTGCCTTGGGGGAGCAAAGACGGGGGGCGGGAGGGGTGTGCAGTGGGCTAGCCTCACCTGGACACAGGTATGATATAGTTAAGAACTGGTGAGCACATAACCCCCCATCTGCTGCAGGTCCTACAGCTCTGAGACAGATGAGGGTCACACTCACTATTTTATACATGACAAAAGATCAGAGAGGTGGGCAGATGGGCCCATGATTACAAAGCAAGATAATCTTTTTTTTTTTTGAGACAGAGTCTCCCTTTGTCGCCCCCTGGGGTAGAGTACAGTGGTGTCACAGCCCACGGTAACCTCAAACTCTTGGGCTCAAGTGATTCTCTTGCCTCAGCCTCCTGAGTAGCTGGGACTACAGGCGCCCACCACAACACCTGGCTATTTTTAGAAATGAGGTCTCACTCTGGCTCAGGCTGGTCTCAAACCTGTGAGCTCAGGCAATCCACCCACCTCCGCTGCCCAGTGTGCTGGAGCCACCACCCCAGCCTGCAAGATAATCTTAAAACCAGGTTTGGAGCCAGGGCTGGCCCAGCTCCTTTGAGTTCCTCACTCAGGGGATATCCAGTCTTTTTGGCCACTGCTGCTTATTTTCCTCAGGATGCCAGGGCCGCTCTCTCCTCCTTGACCACTGTCCAGACCTTTATGGAAGACTCGTATGGCCAGGAGGTAGAAGCCTACCTGGTCCTCAGTCCTTATAGCTACTTATCCCATGACCATTACTAGGATATCACTATCTTGTGGGCCTAGAATGATCTGTAATCTGATTGTTGGGTGACTGTCCAAAGCCCTTCATGACCATGAGGCCATCCCCAACAGACTCAGTTCTCCTCTGAAAATGATATTTTTTTTTTTTTTTTTTTTGTAGAGACAGAGTCTCACTGTACCGCCCTCGGGTAGAGTGCCGTGGCGTCACACGGCTCACAGCAACCTCCAACTCCTGGGCTTAAGCAATTCTCTTGCCTCAGCCTCCCGAGTAGCTGGGACAGGCGCCCGCCACAACGCCCGGCTATTTTTTGGTTGCAGTTTGGCCGGGGCTGGGTTTGAACCCGCCACCCTCGGCATATGGGGCCGGCGCCCTACTCACTGAGCCACAGGCGCCGCCCCGAAAATGATATTTTTTTTTTCCTGCAGTTTTTAGCACATGGAAAACAGGCTTACCCCTAGTTCTGCCCAGTCCAGGGAGAGCAGTCCCCAATCCCAATGGAAGGGAGAGGCTTAGAAGCTCCCTGAGAACAGTGGCCCACTCAGCGGCCATGCCCTTTTTGTACTCAAGCCAGCTCCATACCCATTTTGCAGGGCTGTAGAATAAGAATCAGAGCTATGAACAAATTTTAAGTGGGGGAGGGCACTGGATAATGAGCGCCTGGGGTACTAGGGTGACAGAGAGAAGTAGATACCAGATGAGCAGGAAGAGCAGGCAGATAGACTCCTGGGCACAATCCACTGTGAGGACCCCTCCTGTGCCTGCAGTTAGTGGTCTCATTCCTCCCCCAATCTCTAGCACCTCCACCTCCCAAGCCCCCTGTGTGCCTGGGAAAATCGATTTTCCACAGCATTCAGTCTCCAGCCTTTCCTTTCCCCAGTTCCTCTGCATCCCTACCCTTCTACCCCAACCTACTCTGCCTGGGCCAGAGTTCCCTCTGTTGCAGGGCAGCATCTGATTCTTGGGCCTCTTACCCCAGAGAGGACCAAGTCCACCTGGGGATAGGGGAAAATGGTCTCCATCTCCCCACCCCCACCTTACAGAACTCAATTAACTAACATGGCTGAGGGTTAAGCTTCTTTTGTGTGAGTCTAAATGGGGGGCATATGGGTAAACAGAACCGTAAACACATCAGGTGAGCCCCTGTGTGCACAGATGTGAAGCAGCCTATGCTGTACTCTTGGCCTCACTCTATGGCAGCAATTCTCAACCTGTGGGTTGTGACCCACAGGAACTGATGAGGTGATGAGGTTGGAGGTCTTTGTGTAAGGGGATAAGGGCTGAGGACCTTAGTGCTGCAGGGAACTACGGCAACCCTTGCCATATAAAAAGGGTTGCAGCATTAGGAAAGTTGAGAATCACTGCTCTATGGGATCATCTTGGCGTAAGCTGCAGTGTGAGGTTCATGTCTGAGCCTGTGACAGGATGGAGCAGACATACAACTGCCTTACCAGGGCCCATTGGGTACGTGCAGGTAGGCTCCTCCCAAGGAGGGAGGACACACCTGTAAGTCCACTTGCCAAGGTACATGGCAGCAAGTGTGAATGCAACAGTGAGTGTACTTCTGGAGTGCCCAAATGGAAGCTGTGCGTGCACAGTGCATATGACCAAGCCTGCACCATACATGTCAGCTAGGTGTGCTACATCATGTGGAACTATGTGTGCTGTGAGTGACTGTGTCTGTCCTGAGTGTATGCCCCAGGGTGTGCTGTGTGTGAGGTGCGTGAGCGTGTGCTCTGCCTGCCAGGCCACAGGGCCTCGTGGGACTGCTAGGGATGGGGTGACTCATGTCTCTTAAGCTAATCCCGCGCCCGCCCAGTTCACCCTGCTCTGCTGGGCTCATGGCTGCCAGCGCAAGAGGTGGGGGGTGGAGGGTAGGCGCAGGCAGACGCAGCAGGAGACTGGCTTGATAAATAACCTGCTGCTTCCCCAAGCCTGGAGAAGGTGAAACTGCATTGTGGAGAGGAAAGTGAGGTGGGGAGGCATCCCTGGCCCCCAGGCTCTGACTGCCCTGGCCTCTGCAGCCCAGGCTGCAGCTCCGGTTCCTGTTTCATCGAAACCTGAGCTGGGAAAAGCCTATCGGGTCATCTTGCTTGTCCCGCCGGCTGCCAGGCCCAGGCAAGCTGCCCCTCAGGGGACAAGCCTGCAGCCTGGCCGCCCAGCCAGTGGGTAGATGGGTGGGGGTAGGATATTTCTGTCCAGACTAACTGCAAGTCCAGGCCCCTATCTGTGTACTCCCCCAACAACAGCTGCTCCCAGAGACCCATGGCTCTGCAGGACTAAATATAGCCCCCCACCCTAGCAAACCCCCAATGTTCACTAATTTCTAGAGACCCTACACATGTGAGGGTAGAGGGAAGATTGGGGAGCCCACTATATAACTTTGGGCTGGTGTATTCCCCTCTCTGAGATCTCAGCTATGAAAAATCAAGGATTACTCACTTTTGGGCCCTACCCTGACTAACATGCTACTGGAGAGACCACAAAGGTGATGAGGTTGGGGTCTTTGCGTAAGGGGATAAGTAAGGGCTGAGGACCTATCCTCACAGCATCTCATAAACATGGCCACTTCCATCCTGCCTGTTCCTTGCCCAGGCCGGGCAATACCAGGCTCCTCCAATCTGCCCTGGACGACCCTGGCCAGGAAACAAGTGCCAGGATTAGTGGGGGTGGAGGGGGCAGGAACATGACAGCTGCTATTTCCTGGAGGCCACGGTCGGCACAACTAGGATTCCTGCCCGGTTTCACACTCCACCAGAGCCTCTCCCAGGCTCCAGTCCCTCAAAAGGATATCCCCTTCCCCTGTGTCGGCACCATTATCAGACTAGCCAGGGTCAGTCCCACTCCTTTCACTGCATTGGCAAAGCCAGGAAGAAGGCACCTGGGTTCAGCCTGCCTCTAAGACTGGAGAAAGGTGGTCTCTTCAAGGTTCAACAGGCCAGGAGGCAGCCCCAGCTCCCCCCTCCCTGCATGCCCACCCGGCTGCTTCCCCCAGCCCCACATGCACCAAATTCCCCACATGCCTGTCTGTCTCTGACAGCTCGAGCAAATACTTGGCTGCGCGGGCACCCGCTGTTCTGAGCCCCATTTCGCCTCCTCCCTGCCTTCCCCAGGGGCTCTGCAGACTCAGCCAGGAATGGGAGGGGGCAGAGCCAAGAAGCTCAGTGGGCAGTGGCGAGGGGCGGGGGGGGGCGGGGGGAGCAAGGACAGGAGAGACCAGCCTCAATTCAGAAGTACACCCCCAGCCCTCGGGACCTGGAAGGCCACTGCAAGCCAGCCCAGGAGGGGTAGCAGCTGCTACATTCCCACTGCCCCCACCACCCCGGAACCCCATGAGGACCTTCCGGAGGCCTCCCACTTGCCTCAGCCTATGAAACAGCATCTGCCACCCCCACAGTAGCAACTCAGGACAGGGTGGAGGGCAACCCGAGGCCCCTGGGGAAAGCTATGAAATCTGGACGTTGGCCCAGCCCCTCCTAGCAGTACCCCCACAAGCCCAGACTGCAAGCATGAGGGGTGCATTCCAGCCCTCCCGCCATGTGAGGGGCACACCCACCCAGCTGCCGGGCCTGGGATGTCTCCAGTTGGACTAGCTGGGGGGGCCTTATTTGCCCCCTACACTGCCCTCCTTCCTCCTTGCCTTGTCTCCCTCCAAGGAGACCAGTGGAGGAAACACTTCCTGACAAAAGCTGGGATTTTCCGCTGGACAGTGTGCCTTACTGGCCAGCTCCTTACCTCTCCTCACCTCATTCCTTCTCCTAGAGTCACTCCTTTGACCAAATCATACCTCACCCCATGTCTGCAGTCAAGGATTCCTCCCCTCCCTGGCTGATCTGCCACTAACTCCAGCATCCAGCACATGTCCAGGCACAGTAGAGATATTGAATGAATGACCTCCTGGGCTGACACCCTCCATTTTGCAGATTGGTATGCTGAGGTCAGGAAAGAGCCCAAAGAGCTAAGCCTCCCATCCTGTGGTCTTCCTGAAAGGTACTCTGACTGCAGGTCCCTTTTCTTCCATCGATTGTTTGCCTCCCACCACACTTCTTGCCCCCAGTTTAGCCCTCCCAGGCTTGCAGAGGCATTGGGACAACCCAAACAGAATCTCTCAGTGTTCTGAGTTCAAATGCTCAGCTGGCTATTTTGGACTACTCTCCAACTCTCCCACAGCCTAACAGTGGTCTTCAAAAGAATCCCAATTGTACTGTCTCTGTGACACTAGACTGTGGGATAAAGCCTCCTCTCCCCATTGCACAGATGGGGCTGCTGAGGCCCCCAGGGGATGGGGAGCTGCAGGCAGCCATGAGTCAGAGGGGGAGCTGGGAAGCCGCCCGGCCCTGCCGGCTGTTGCTGGAAGCAACAGCCAGCATTTCCTTCTCATGCTGGTGCCTCGGGAAGCGTGGGCAGCAGGAGGGCGGGCACTGCCGTGAGGACCCCTCCTGTGCCTGCAGGCCAGCCACATCCCCTTGCTGCCTGACTGGGCCCATAGCCCACTCTCTACACTGGCCAGATCTCCAGAGAGAAGCAGACCGGAGGCAGAAGTGGGATTTCTATCCCACATATGGGCTTATGTCACTTGAGGGCATCAGGCTGGGCTTGTATCACCAGAGGGTAACAGGCTCTATGACTTCAGGGAAGCCCCTCCCCCTACCATCAAACAAGATTTAAACATGACCCTTTATGCTCCCTTGGTTCTATGATGACTCTGGAATCCCAACACAAGAAGACTGACTTAAGAATTCCTCCATTCTAAGCATTCTATTATTCTAGATTCCTATGACAAAAATTCTAGGCCACCAAGATCTGACATCCTGCAAAGAAAGGGGGCTATACCCACCTCCCCCATTTAGCTTTGGGGGAGGCCAGCAGGTAGGAGGGGCTGTATCTCTCTCATTAAGGTCAACAGAAACTGAAAAGAAACTGTGGTGTGGGGAAGTGCTGGTCTAGTCCCAGGGGAGAGGCCACCTCTTCCTGGCACACACTAACACTGCAGATGTCAGGAAGTCAGTCCGTACCACAATTAAGAGTGGGTGGCTGAGGGTTTGTGCGCCTGCACCCCCATCCTGAGGCTCAGAGGGAGGGCGGTGTCAGGTCAGGACTGGTCTCTCTGCTTCTCAGGTTCCAAGCCAAGCTCCACGCTTCATCCTCCTGTCTTCACCACCCACTGCTTCCTCCAACCCACCACAATCTCCTTACCTCCCAGGGCAGTCCCAGCCCAGGCCAGCTGGCAGCCAGCCAGGGCAAAGGCTCTCAAGCCCATTTGACAGATGGAAAAACTGTGTTTTATGGGGGAAGAAATGACTTGCCCTGCTGGCTCAGCCTATTGGTCTCTGGCCACATCTTTCAGCCCTACCCCTTATTTCCCAGAATCCTCCATAAGACCGGGTCTCTACACACCAGTCTGTCCAGCAGCATATCCCTTATTCCAGAGTCCCTTAAGAGTGTTAATTCCCTAGGGCGGCGCCTGTGGCTCAGCGGGTAGGGTGCCGGCCCCATATGCTGAGGGTGGCGGGTTCAAACCCAGCCCCGGCCAAACTGCAACAAAAAAATAGCCGGGCGTTGTGGCGGGCACCTGTAGTCCCAGCTACTCGGGAGGCTGAGGCAAGAGAATCGCCTAAGCCCAAGGATTTGGAGGTTGCTGTGAGCTGTGTGACGCCACGGCACTCTACCGAGGGCGATAAGGTGAGACTCTAGTCTCTACAAAAAAAAAAAAGAGTGTTAATTCCCACAGCCAGTCATCCATTAATTCATTCTTTTCTCCATCCATGAAGCTATAAACCACATCACCCCACCACGTCAAGCCCATTGCCTGGGTTATGGGTCCTCAAGAAAGAAAGAGAGCAAGCTCTGTGTGTTCAGCAAGCATTTAGGGAGTCTTTTCTGTGAGCCAGGCAGAACACAAAGTGCAGGAAACACCACATACAGACCAACCATGGCTGTCCTCATAGAGTTCACAACCTATTAAGGGCTCTGCCAGGACCCAATCCCACTAGTCAGTGACAAGTCACAAACTCCTCAAGCCTTAGTTTTCTTATCTGTGTATGGGGACACTAATACCCAACTCAATGGGCTACTATGGGGATTAAAGGAGACAAAAGCCAGAAAGCTGATAACATAGTGCCTGCACCAAGTTTAGGATAGGCTCCCCATTAACAATGCCATTGTTACAACCTATTATAATAATAGTAATAATAGTTAGGGGCAGCAATGATTACAGCAGCAGCTCAAGCTCTTCATTACTTGATGCCAGGTTCTGGGGGTGCAGGTACGAATCACTGCCATATCCTATTGCAAAGCTGGCGAGGAGCAGGCTCAAAAATCCCCTATAAACATCTGATGAATGAGGGAATCAATGACAGGAGGCATGGCCCTGCCTCCAAGAAAGGTGCAATCCTGCATATTTTTGTAGGTAAGGGAGTCTTTCTGCACACATGTGTGCAAACACTTGGGTGCATACACGTGTATCCATGTGAGGAACTGAGGGGGAGGGTGGCATCCAGTAATGCAGGGAACGCAGCTGCGCAAGTCACTCACCCCCCTGCTCCAACCCCAGCCTTGCCAGTGACTGCAACAGAGCTGAGGGGATTGTGGCAAGAGTGGGGGCCACACCCGTGGAGAGAAGCCTGGAAAGATGCTTTGCATAGTTACGGCCACCAGATTACAGGCCTAGGCTAGGCCCCCGGGTGCGAGTATAGGGGCTGCTAGGTGTTGCCCACACAAACCAGGCCCCCAGTGCCCACCCCATATACCCGTACCAGTATAGCACACAAGTGTTCCTGCTGGCAGGCTGGGCAAGTCCAAGGAGGTCAGAAGAGGTCATGGGCGAGGGAGAACGGTGGGCCGAAGGGCTATGTGGGGTCTGCCAGGCAAGGGAGGGCGGGTACAGGGCTCCCCGGGGGCCACCAGGCAGGCCTGGGTCTGCCTTGCTGGGGCCATCAGCTGGAGGGGAGTAAATATAGCGAGGAACGTCCCAGCCACATTCCTGGGAGGCCAGCAAGGCCAGCCTGCCCGCTGCTCTAAGCACAGCTCAGCAGCCAGGGCCCAGAGCTGCCACTGCCCTCTTCCCAAACAAACAGAAAAATAAATAAAACCAGCTCTCACGGCCAGCACAGCTAGGGGCAGGGGGGGCAGGAAGGGGTGGACCGGGGCAGGGGGCTTGATAGGCAGGCAAACCAGTTGCCTCGGTTTCTGTTCCACTGGGAAAGAGGTGGCCAACAAAAGAGTTAAATGGAGGAAAAGGGCAGAGAGATGGTCAGAGATGGGGAGAAAGTCCCTATGAGAAAGGAAGTGGAGGTGTAGGGGAGGCAGGTGAGGACGGGAAGGGAAAATGTGTGTGGGAGTGGGCACAGTTGGCAGTCAGCACAGTCACCCCCTGGGTCAGTAATTTAGTCACAAGGATGCCCTTTCTCAAGCATAAGGATACTGAGGCTGGCCCCCAAAGGCCAGAGGGGCAGCCTAAAGCGCCATGAAATATTAAAGAGCTAGGCCAGTGAGTGACAGAGGTCATAAGTAGGAGACTAGCCAGGGAGTGATTGGGGACCCTGAGGCAGGGGGTTTCCCCACCTTTGGCCTGTCTCTCCACCATCTCCATCTTGGGTCTCCCCGGATCCTGTCCTGCTGGCTTCTTTCTGTCTTTCCGATGGGGAAGGAGAGGACAGGCTGAGGGTGAAGAGGGGCTGTGGGGATTAGCGATGGGAGGGAGACCTCTTCCCTCTGGCAGATCTGAGCACAGTCAGCCTTCCAAAGCTGCCAGCCACCCTAGCAAGAAAGCCAGGAAGCTTGTCAGCACGCTGCTGCTACAGTAACCTCCTGGGGAAGAAGGGGGAAGATATTCAGCTTCTCCTTCCCAAGAAAAAGTCAGCCACTTTCCACAGAGACCTGCAGGAGGGAAGGCTGGCCTCACAGCTCAGCTGAGCCAGCAGGTCGTCCCCTAGCCCTCCCACCCCACCCTGGCCCCATTATCAGCCTCATGACCTTGGCCAGTCCCCTTATTCCTAAACCTGTGTCTTCACCAGCCCCACCCCACCACAGGCTTGGTATAAGGAAAGAAAGAAGGCAAATAACATGCTGAAAACCTGCTGGGGCCAAGCATCTGCATTCATTATCCCAGATAATCCTCTCATGTGCCCTATGAGGTCAGCCCTATTACCAGACCCATTTTACAGATGGGGAAGAGCAACACAGAGAGGCAAAATGATGTGCCCAAGGTCACATACCTGGTTATTAGCAGAATGCAGACAGAAATGCTAAGTGTAAGCCACGTGTTCTTTTCTTCATTGGGGGATATGAAGTCCTTGTCACAATAAAAGCCGACTTTTATTGATTTCTGACTGTGGGTTAGCCCCCATGCTGGGCACTGGGCAATCATCCCTGTGTCCATCTGAAAATGGTCTTGTAAGGCAGGTATTCTCATTGTTCCATTTCAGAGATAAGGAAATCCCAGGTTTGTAGAGATAACACAACTTGCTAAAATGCCATACATCCAGCTAGCTAAGTGGTAACTTGGCCAGGATTTGGAACCAAGTCTGATGGACTCCAGAGTCACTGCTCATACACACTTGTCTGGGTAAGGTCAGAGAGGGGGTTAGGAGGATCCAGTAGGCATGGAGCTCAGTGATTTGATTTCCTCCTAGAATGGATACCATGAAAAAACAAGGTCACAAGTGCTATGCTAGGGGTGGCCAGCACTGCTCTGGGAGCAGGAGGTTGGCAGAGCCTGTAGGGGCCCTGGGTCAGGGTACAGCCTATGGGCCTAGCTAGTGTGATGTCCCTGGTTTACCCAAAGCCCTGGTACCAGGTTACAAAGCCCCCTCCCCCAACATGAGGATACTCAGACTGGCCCCCAAAAGGCCAGTGAAGCCCTGTCTTCTTGGTCCCCAATGTTCTAACTTGTGCTCCAGGGCCAATGTGCTGGGAACTAATCACCCGTCCAGAACCCCCAGTGCTGTGGAAGGGGGGCAGGGTCCCTTCCATTCCTCCCAGGCCCTGTGAGCCCAGAGGGAGGCCAGCATCAGAGGCAGGAAATGAAGAAGAATTTGCGATCTAATTGAGCTGGTGGGGGATTAGGCAGCAGAATGCAATTACAGGGGCTGGAGCAGGGCCAGGGGCACTGACACCCCGAGATGTGACCTGGCATAGGTGACTGGGCCCAGCTAGTCTCCGGGCCAGAAACGCCCGACTTGGGATGGGGTGGGGAAGATGCGTATAGACAAGGGCTAAAACCTCAGCATACAGAAGATCGCAGGGTTCCAGCTCCACATGATACCCAAAAGCAAGAAGTTTTCTTGGGAATTCTCCCCTGGAAAACAGCCTTGTGGGCTCTCATACGGAGACTAGGCAGACAGGCACACATGCTCTCACAGCCTCTGTTCATGAACATACATGCATATCTTCACACTCCCAGGTAAACCCTGCATAACCATGTTCTCCTGTGTTGGGGCAGCATTCCCAAATGGCAGACACATAGCTCTGGCCCCTTGCTGCCACTGGCTCCACCAAAGTGGGGATAGCCCCCCCCCCCAGAACTCGTGACCTTAAAATCCTTTTATTCCTATAATCACAGGCTGCCATCGCTGTGGATACACGCTGTCACCCTGGCCCCAGCCTGTCTCCCTCTGCAGCTTCCAAAACTCCCGGCAGGCAGGCAGACAAGGAAGCTGGCCAGTTACTGCTGGGGGCAGGGGCAGGAGTGGGGGGGAATAGGAGTTGGGGGTCAGGTAGGAGAGTCAATTCTCTATATATGCTACACACACTCAGGGCCTCAAACAACCAGAGAGACTCAGAAAGATAGGCTGGCTGACAGAAATATAGCAAGAGAATGGGACACATAGCTACCAGCCACCAAAGACAGACCACTACCCACACAGCTCAGACATGCACATTCCCACATTCACACACACATTCACAATTCAGATATGCACTGCTAGGGAGTCAGACACTCCCAGATTTATAAGCACATACAAAACATGGGCGGCGCCTGTGGCTCAGTCGGTAAGGCGCCGGCCCCACATGCCCAGGGTGACGGGTTCAAACCCGGCCCCGGCCAAACTGCAACCAAAAAATGGCCGGGCGTTGTGGCGGGCGCCTGTAGTCCCAGCTACTCGGGAGGCTGAGGCAAGAGAATCGCTTAAGCCCAGGAGTTGGAGGTTGCTGTGAGCTGTGTGAGGCCACGGCACTCTACCGAGGGCCATAAAGTGAGACTCTGTCTCTACAAAAAAAAAAAAAAAAAACAACAACACATATACACAAAAATAACAAACTCTCCAAAATTCTATGTGCACAACTCAGCAAATACATACATTCCCAGATTCAAAGGGACATACCCAACTTTCAGCTAACACAATCTCAGATTCACAAATACACATGTATACATACAATGAAGATCCACACACTTCCAGATCCACAGATACATGCCCTGATTCATAAACCCATGTATGCTCAGCCTCCCACACCCTAAGACAGACAGACATTTAACACAGAGATTCACAGACATAGATACACAACTTACAGACACACATGTCCTGAGTCATACATAAGCACACACATCATGCAGATTCCAACATGAGACCAACAGACCAGTGCCCACACAGCCTCATCTCTGTCAGCTGACACTGCCTCTGGCTTTAAGGGGGTAGGCAGATGGTTGGAGATTCCTGGGTCTTTGAGGGGGCAGTCCTTTCTCACTGCCCAAAGCCTGGGAGGGTAGGCTCAGCATTGCAGGGAGGTAAGGGGGGGGGGTAAGAGAAAGCAGAAAATACTTTAGTGGGATATTCTTGTTGGGCAGTGGCGCGTGAGTAACAGGGGAGGCTTTTTGTGGTCTGGTGAGTTCCAGCTATGAGTGAGAGTTTAACTATTAATACACTTAATCAAGGACACTTCACACACACATACCCAACCACACATACAGGGCTAGGGCAGGACCAGGTGGTGGGGATAAGTAGACAGCACCCCAGAAAAAAAGAGAAAGCCCCAATCAGGGCCCAGGGGGCGGGGAAAGGGGAGGAGCTTCAACGGGCAGGCCTCTAGAACAGAGTGATTCATTTCTGCACCCTCAGAAGGGTGGGGTTTGATACACAGCAGGTGGTCAACGAATAAATGAATTACATATAAAGAGTGGGCAATAATAACTAATAACAAGCCATCCTTGGTCAATTAAGGCATGCTCCAGAGCACCACGACTGGGGAGTTAATTTTGACTAAATGATCAACCCACTAGACAGGGAGCTCTGGGAAAGCAGGTCTGGGTCTGGCTCACCCGTATTGCCCCCATTCCTCCACCTACCCTGCACCCAGGAAAGAAGCAGATGACCTCAGTCCAGTCCACACCCCTCTCCCCTTCCTAGGGAGCCCCTCATCTCTATGCTATCGTTCCATAAAATAACTGTGTGGGACCCTAAAGAAAGTAGGGTACTTAATTCCCAGAGACTTGGATTTTTTTTTAACCAGACGCAACTCTATTCCCATACTCTCAACAGGCCTGTTTCACATTTGCCAAATGGGAAGGAAGATAGCAAAGAGCTGGAAAGAGGCAGCAAGAGTTTAGGGTCACAGGGGGAACCCGTGTGCTTTGGATGCAGAATCCTACCCTCCCCTTCCCCCTCCCAGTCCAGCCCAGCCTAGCTCGGCCCGGCCCAGCCCAGCCCAGCCGGGTGGACATTCCAGACCTCACGTGATAAAGACGAGGCCACTGGCCCTCGGGTAAGTCAACAGGCTCTGTCGCGGGAGAGATAGGAGGCCCAGGCCAGGGTCACCTGCTGAGCCGGGAAAACAGCCGGCCCAAATATACACATAAATAAGGCATCAAACGACAGCCAGCCAACTAAGGGTTTGTCTTTGCAGAGGCTCACCTTGGAAAGGGAAGTGGCATGGAAAGGGAGGCCAAAACTTCCCTAGGGGCTTCCCCAGGAGAGACTCAGCTCCTGCCAGGACTGGGGTTGGGGTGGGGGGTGTGTTCTGGTGTTCTACCAGGCTCCCCAGTGTTGACTAAGAACTTAGAGGCCAACCTCCTTCAGCTGTTTCCACCTCTTCCCAGAGCAAAAATCAAACCATCACCCCCCCCCTCCTCCCCAAAGAGAGAGGACAATTTCCGTTCTGGGAGGGGGGTGACAGCTGCAGAGCGGGCCACTCCCAACTCCTACCTCCCCCCAAGCTTCAGCTCGACTCTCAGCTAGGGAAACTGTTAAATCAACACTAGGCAATTTAGGGGTAGGTAGTGCCCGCGTGAGTCTCTCCGCAGGGCTATCAAAATCGGATTTGGAGAGTGGCTTCGGGTCCCAGTTCCTTGGTTTCCAGTGGCGGTTGTAACCCACCGTACGGGCGTCTTTCGGGAAAGGAATCAGGCCAAGCTTAGGCCAGTGGCCCCCTCCCCCCAAACATCTCATTTAAATGCTTCCAATCGCAAGGACAGGCACCCGTAACCCCCACGGGCTTGGGTAGCAGAGGTGGCGCCGGGCGTTCAAATCGCGCTCCAAACAAGTCCGCGGCAACCGTGCTCGCAGCCCCCGCCAGGCGGCCCCAGCGGAAAACTTGAAAGGGACTCTGTTTGCCAGCGGCCCTGGGGCGGCTCCGGCGGGGGCGAGGGCAGACCGATCATACTCGCCCCCCTCTCCAGCGCTTCCTGAGCAAAGACGGGGCGGGGAACGGGGGCGGGGGCTGGCCCACCACAAATCCAAGCGCTCCGAGCAGCGCCCGCTGCGCATGGAAAGGCGGGGATCAGGAGACTGGTCCGCCAGCCACCCCTACAGCTCCCCCATCTGAAGACGCGACTCGGACCACCCAGATTCCGGGGGGCAAAGTAGAATGTGACTGCTACATCTTCAGACTCCTGTCACAGGAGACTTCAGGAAGAGAGTCTTATCGAATAAGTCAATACAGAAGCCCCCAAATTTACTGGTGTCTCATTGCAGCCCGTCGCACGAGCCCAACTCTGCGCTCCCATTCCTATTCCCAGGGAATAAAAAAGAACAAAAAGAGATCTTGCTCCCTCATTGGGCACTTCAAATCTTCTGACAGATTCTGGAGGTGCCCCCCCATTTAAAAACTGGGGTCGCTTACTTCTGTTGATCCTACAAATAAACAAAGCCAGGCGCACCTCGCCGGAAAGCAGCCCATTCTGGGCCAGGACAACTTCCCCTGGTCAGAAAATTAACACATTCCTTTCGCAGCGGCTCAACCCCTCACTCAGATCCCGGGAAGCGAAGGGGGTGGGGGTCGGGCCGAACTTCAGGGTTAAATTTGGGGCCAGAGCAGCATGGCTGGCAGGCGCCTGGGACGCCCGCCTTCCACAGTTCCGCAGCTAGAGAAACACCCCCATTTTCCTTCCCTGGCTTTGCACGCTGTTTGGCCCACGCGGGGCTCAAGAGACAGCCCATAAGACTCCCAAAGGTTGGGGAGGGAAGAAGAGAGAGACCGCAGGGCACCGTGGTGGTGGGGGTGACACTTTGACGGAAAAAAAAAAAAAGGTCAAACTTGATCAGCCCGCCAGGCACCCTGAGGGCAGCGGGGGCGAGGAGCCGAAGGGGAAATGCAGAAGTGGCCACCGACGATCTTCCTAGAGGTGGGGGAGGCTGAGCCACGCGTGGTCATGGGTGCTCAGAGCAGTTACCGTCGCCCCTAACTCAGGGCTGCTAGTGGGATGGGGGGGCAGTGCGCTCCGGAGATCTCCAAGCAGCCGCCCCCGCAGGCGGAGCGTCATCCCAACGCTGAAAGGTGAGGACCCCAAGAGTCCGCCGCCCCAACGCCAGCGAGCTCCAGTAACGGGGGCGGTACCCCACAGGGAGAGCCCCAGCCCCTCTCCGTGGAGCCCAACTCGCAGTCCTCGGCCCTAAAACCCCTCTTTTTGTCTGAACTCAGCGATCTGCGACCGAGTATACTGCGGCTTGGGGAGAATTGAGTACAGCAGCAGCCACCGAGCGATCACCAGTGCTACGTCTCCCAAGCTCCGGGGCTCTACGGCTCAGGCTGAGGGTGCCCCCCACACCTACCCAACACCGACCCCTCCTTCCCAGTCTCTGCCTCTCCGCACCTGAACTTTGGGGAACCCGCGCCGCCAAACTTTCCGCCGACTCGCACCGAACTCCGGCCCTGGCCGCGCACCGAACCCCGGGGGAGGAGAGGGAGGGCGGAGGGGAAGGGGAGGGGGCCGGACTCCGGGGGGGTCGAGGGAGGGCCGTGGCCCGACACCTACCAGCTCTCCGAGTCGTCCAAGCCGCCACCGCAGCCGTTGCCGCGAGGCCGAGGGGGAGGGGCGGGGCGGGGAGCTGCGCTCAGCTCTGGGCACCGCCACCACGGTGCGCTCTGCTCCAGCCGCCAGCCGCGCTCGGGTCCGGAGCTGGAGTCGCGCCGCCGCGGCTGGCCCGAGGCGGGGAGGGGGGGGAGCCTGCAGCACCTGCCCCTCCTCCCCCTCCCCGCGGCCCAAATTAAAAAACAACAAAAAGCAACTAATCACCCCCAAGACGAGTGCGGCGCAGCGGGCGGAGGGCTCGGCGTGCGGCGCCCGGACTCAGCGGGCGGCGCGCATGGTTGGGCGCGGGCTGGGCAAGATTGGGACGGAGGGCCGGGTTTCGGGGGGTAAGGCTCAGTCGCTCTTCTCGTTCGGCTCGGGCGCCTGCTCTTGCCGCCACCGCCGCCAATGCCGCCGCCTCTACATCCCAGCTCAGGCTCCGCCGCCTCTGCCGCCGCCACCGCGCGCCCGCCCGGGCAGGAGCTCTGAACGCTGCCCGGGGGCTGCCGGCAAAACCCGGACCGGACTAGACGCTCCCTCCTCCTCCCCCCCTTCACCTCGGCTCCCCTCCCTCCTCCCGCCGCCTCCCTCACAGCGCAGATCTGGCCACTTGGACGCCGCAAGCTCTGAGACCAGAGCCGCAGCCGCTGCGCCTCCAGCTCCCTAGGCCCTGAGGAGAGCCTCCCAGACTCAGCTCCCTTGCGCGCCCACTCTTTAGCTTTTTTCCACAACTTTACAAAAGAAGACCTCCCTCCTTTGGTAAGGGGTGACTGGGCTTTAAGACGCACCTTCTGGGAAAATCTGCCGGCTCTTCGGCGAGGCAAGAACCTTCGAGGGAGGGTTTCGCTGCGCCACCAGCTCAGGTGCGCGGCTGAGGGGATTCCTAACTGAGGGCTCTTGGAGTTAGACGCCTGTTCAAATACCCCACCCTTGCCAAGCTCACTGAGAACTAGGTCTCCAGGAGAAAAGGGAAAGGTCTGCAGGAGATTCCTGTTCCCATTTCACAGATGAGGAAACAGATTGAAGAAAGGGTTTTTTTTTTTTTTGTACGCAGGCGCCAGCCTAAACTCCAAGCAACTTGTACATTGTGGTGCCCTGAGACCATGAATTAGCAACTCGAGAGTCTGAGACAGTGCAGCCCTCAATAGATATTGGCTGAAAGAGAAAAAAACTCAGCCTCGCCAGAATAGGCGCCCATTGAGGACAGATTTGGGCCGCACAACCTGGCTTTCTGTTAGTGCCTCCTCCGTCTGCCCAACTTGGGTAGTTCCGATGACTGCAAATATCTTCTTCACCACCCCCAGGGATCCACAAAGCGAGCCCCAGACTCATATAATCTCAAACTACATATAATCATTAAGTGGAAGTTTTCTTCAATTATCTGGAATTCGTAGGGGCCAGTTTATGTAGCAAGGCAGATTCTCCTCATTGAGGCAGAGAAAACGCACCCTCAGACATGACCCAGTGGAGGAAGAGGACAGGAGCAGGGCGTTTGGGGAAGTCTTAAGGTTAAACATTACTGCCTGAGATTGGGGCCCAGATAACAGGGAGTTAACTATGGCAACCTCCAGCCACAAGCCCGGCTTGGGTGAAAGAAACAAAACCCTTCTCTCTCACCTCTGCTTCCTGTCCGCTGCTCCTCTGCGTGGCCAAGCTATTTCAGAGGCAGGCCTGAGAGCTATGTGCCTGGGTCCCCTGGGAACAGCAGCTGGCACCCACCCTCCAACCCTTCTAAAAGTGGCTTTGGGGCCTTGACCCAGCCAGATGGGGGACTGTCAAAGAGCAGAGCTCAACCAGAATGTGTTACCTCTCTCCCATTCCTGACCTCTGAGGCCTCAGGAAGTGACCCCTCCCTAAACATCATGGACACCCCCTCCCAGCCAGTTCTTGCAGGACTGCGGACAAGTGTCCTCTTTTATTGTGCCAAGGAATGGTTCCCTTCAGGAGATGTTTACCCTCTCCTCCACTCCAGCAGCCTTTTCCATTTCCATACCCCCAAACAAACACACAAAATGAGTAAAAGCAAGGTACTTGCTATGGAAACGGTGAACCCTCCACATTATCACCCCTAAACAGCTTAAAGATAGACATTTTGGGCCATATCCTAAGTGTCAGGCACTGTGTTAGGCTCTGACCATGTAAAGAAAAAGGAAGCAAATTTTACGTCTTGATGCTCCAAGATCTCCAAGCACTTACCTTCTCCTGCCATTTCTGGGGAAGCTGAGGCACAGACTATGAGGGACAACCTATTCTGGAACTCAGCAGCAGGCCTCAGAGGATTAGGACCCAAGAAGTGAAACTATACCCTGGCCCAAAGCTCAGTGGCAAGGGCTGGTGGGTTTGAACCCCGCCCCGGCCTGCCAAACAACAACAACTACAGCAAAAAAATAGCTGGGTATTTGTGGTTGGCACCTGTAGTCCTAGTTACTTGGAAGGCTGAGGCTAAAGAATTATTTAAGCCCAAGAGTTTGAGGTTGCTCTGAGCTAAGATGCCAAGGCACTCTACTGAGGGCAACATAATGAGACTCTGTCTCAAAAAAAAAAAGGAAAAGAAAAGAAACTGTATCCTGCAAAGCCCCTGAAGCTGAGGGTCAGTGCAAATCAGGTCATATACGTACCCCAAAGTTTTACACTGGGATCCATGCAGAGGACGGGTAATAGCTTCACTTTAGGGACTTGTTGACTATTAATTATCCCCTTTTTTTTAGATCTCGTCCCCCATCTCCATCCCCATCCCCCTATCCAGGAGGGCAAAGGCCAAGGAGCTGCAGGCTACAATGGAGGAAAGCCAGGTGATCTCCACAGTGATGGCTTCTTCAGGGGAACCAGTGATGCTACATGTATGGCCCAGTTTAGAAGGCAGATCATGAAGTCTTCCCCTTCTAGAAATTAAGAACGGGGTGGAGACCCAGATCCTTACATATCCAGCCCAGGTGGCAATCAGAAAAGAAAGGGGTATAACTCTTCACATGGAAAATGCAACATGGACAGAAAATGTCACGTGCAAGCCATCCACACAGAACGCTCCACTGCAGATGGTAAGTGAAAAAGTAGGGGATATCCAGGAAGGATACCTTTCCCTACCCTTGTGCCATTTCCCAAGGAGAAGGAACATCATCACTGGTTTACTATTCTCTCTCCCTTTTCCTTACCTCCAAAAAGGAATATTTTAGTCTCACATTGTTTATTCAACTTTCTGCTGAGTTTCCAACCCATCCATCAGTCAACCTTCACCTCAGGAAGCAAGTTCCTTAAGTTTCCAACTGTTGGAAAGAGGGCTCCTGTATCCACCTGTCTTGTTTCCATGTCCCACCTGGATTGTGCTCTCCTGGATCCTGTGATAACATCTATGGTTGGTATTTGTGAAACTCGTAGCCTGAGCAGGGTATTGTGCTGAACAGTTCAAGTATATTATGTCATTTCATCCTTATAACAGGTCCAGTAGTATTATTGTTCCTATTTTTCAGATGATGAAACTGAAGTGAGATTAGCACCAAAGTTGTTCTCTAACCCCTGAAGAGACTTGCTGTTCTAGCGAGGCCTCTCATATACAGATCTGACCTGGGGCTCACCTGGCTTACATCCTGTAGTGGCTCCTCAGAGACCACAGAACTCTGCCCAAACCCCTTCCCCCACTCAGCCTGGGTTTCCAAACTGGCCCTTTTCTTCCCTACAACCCCAGGCCCTGCTGACCAACACCACCTAATGTTGGCAGTTTCCTCAGACACCACAAGACCCCTTCAGATTTCCAGGGCTTTCATAGACTGTTCCTTCTGCCTAGAAGGGTTTTAATCAAGCTCATCTTATGAACTGTTCTTTGAAGTCCAAGAGCATCTACCACCAACACTCTGCCACTCCCAGCCTGAGTTTGAGCCATACCTACAGGACCACCACTAGCCTTTGTGCAAATTATAAAAAGATATACCCTTTTGGTAGATATAAGAAACCACAAAAGTTACAAACTCCCTTTCAGCTTTCGTAGCTATCTTTGCTAGGTGCCTTTTTCTAGCACATGCACAGAACTACACACTGTGGGCTGACTTTGGGCCTCTCATCTGTTCCCTCTTATGGACATAGTGACCACACTACATAGACATGGCTTTTATTTGCTTATCTTACTACTCATCCCTTCACTACCACCATGAAAAGTCTTTTTTTTTTTTTTCAGTTTTGGCCAGGGCCGGGCTTGAACCCGCCACCCCTGGTATATGGGTCTGGCGCCCTACTCCTGGAGCCACAGGTGCCACCCAACCATCATGAAAATTCTTTGAGGGTAAGGAAGCGTCTCCTACCTGTCCTGTACCTGAAGCTTGGATTCTAAGGATGAACCAGTAATAAAAATTGCAGCCAAGCTCGGTGCCTGTAGCTCAAGCAGCTAAGGCGCCAACCACATACATCAGAGCTGGCGGGTTCGAATCCAGCCCAGCCCCGAAACAATGACAACTATAACCAAAAAATAGCCGGGCGTTGTGGCAGGCACCTGTAGTCCCAGCTACTTGGGAGGCTGAGGCAAGAGAATTGCTTAAACCCAGAAATTGGAGGTTGCTGTAAGCCATGATGCCACAGCACTCTACCCAGGGCAAGAGCTTGAGACTCTGTCTCAAAAAATAAATAAATAAAAATTGCAGCCAGGTGAGGTGGCGCATGCCTGTAATCCCAGCACTTGGGAGGCTGAGGCAGGTGGATTGCCTGAGTTCATAGGTTCTGTGGATTGCCTGAGTTCACAGGTTTGAGATCAGCCTAAGCCAGAGTGAGACCTCATCTCTAAAAAATAGCCGGGCATTGTGGTGGGCGCCTATAGTCCCAGCTACTTGGGAGGCTGAGGCAAGAGAATCACTTAAGCATAACAGTTTGAGGTTGCTGTGAGTTGTGATGGCACAGCACTCTACCAAGGGCAACCCAGTGAGACTCTGTCTCAAAAAAAGAAAAAAAGAAAAGAAAAGAAAAAAAGCAGCCAGCATCTTTCTGACCACTTACTATATGTCAGGCACTGTACTAACTGCTTTCTGTGCTTGTGCTTATTTAATCCTCAGACTCAGAAACCAGCTCAAGGTTACAAGGTAGCAAAATCAGGATTTTAATTCATGCCTTGTTTGAGGCATTTTTCATGACTGCCATTTACCTGCTAATGTCCATCATTGATTAAACATCCAGTGATTAGAAATGGCCACATGGGGGTGGTGCCTGTGGCTCAGTCGGTAAGGTGCCGGCCCTATATACTGAGGCCCTGGCCCCGGCCAAACTGCAACCAAAAAATGGCCGGGCGTTGTGGCGGGCTCCTATAGTCCCAGCTACTCGGGAGGCTGAGGCAAGAGAATCGCTTAAGCCCAGGAGTTGGAGGTTGCTGTGAGCTGTGTGAGGCCACGGCAGTCTACTGAGGGCCATAAAGTGAGACTCTGTCTCTACAAAAAAAAAAAGAAATGGCCACATGGAGGGGCAGTGCATGTGCCTCAAAGGAATAGGGCGCCGGCCCCACATGCTGGAGGTGGCGGGTTCAAACCCAGCCCCAGCCAAAAAAAAAAAAATAGCCACATGGAAAGAAGTATAGAAGTCAGGATCTCCAATAAAGATAGCCAATCCAGAACTGGGCTTCTTGTCTACCCCTTTGGGCTCAGGTTCTCTCATTTGTATCACAAAGGATGGGAATAATGCCTGGTGCAGTCCTGCACATCTATATTACCAGCCACTCAGGAGACTGAGGTGGGACGATCTTTTGAAGCCAGGAGTTCAAGACCAGCTTGAGCAACATAGTGACATCTCATCTCTTTGGGTACATGTGAAACTTAGTGAATGCAGAATATGATTGTCTTAACACAATAACTAAGAAAATGCCAGGAATGCTATGTTAACCAGTGTGATGAAAATGTGTCGAACTGTTTATAAAACCAGTGTATGGTGCCCCATGATCGCATTACTGTACACAGCTATGATCTAATGCTAATAAAAAAAAAATTAGCTGGCCATGGTAGTGCCCCCCTCTAGTCCTAGCTACTCAGGAGGCTGAGGTGGGAGGATCTCTTTGAGCCCAGTAGTTCGGTAAGCTATGATTGTACCACTTGCAGTCCAAACTGGGTAACATAGCCAGATTCCATATCAAAAAATAAAAATAGGCTGGGCCTGGTGGCTCACTCCTGTAATCCTAGAACTCTGGGAGGCCAAGACAGATGGATTACTTGAGCTCAGGAGTCTGAGATCAGCCTGAGCAAGAGTGAGACCCCATTTCTACTAAAAATAGAAAAATTAGCCAAGAATGATGGCATGTGCCTGTAGTTCCAGCTACTTGAGAGGCTAAGGCAGGAGGATCATTTGAGCACACGAGTTTGAGGTTGCTATGAGCTATGATGATGTCACAGCACTCCAGCACCAGTGAGACTCTGTCTCGAATAAATAAATAAAATAAAAGGATGGGAGTGGGCGGCACCTGTGGCTCAGTTGGTAAAGCGCCGGCCCCATATACCAAGGGTGGCAGGTTCAAACCCGGCCCCAGCCGAACTGCAACAAAAAAATAGCCTGGCGTTGTGGCGGGCGCCTGTAGTTCCAGCTACTCGGGAGGCTGAGGCAAGAGAATCATTTAAGCCCAGGAGTTGGAGGTTGCTGTGAGCTGTGTGATGCCACAGCACTCTACTGAGGGCTATAAAGTGAGACTCTGTCTCTACAAAAAAACAAACAAACAAAAAAAGGATGGGAGCAAGAGCACAGGATAGTCTTCAATGGGGTGATCATACTGGATTGTGACCTTAGCCAAAATGCCAGGGCAGGCCTGGAGGTGCAGACATGGGGTAGAGAGGCAGAGGAACTTAATTATAGCAGACTATAGATCCAGGCCTTTGGAGCCTCAGACCTTACACACTGACCACTGGACTTAGGCTCCCCCACCCCAATCCCCATTACTTCTGAAGGGGCAAGAGAGCTGTGAAATGAAAATTCAAAAAAGCCAATTCTGTTTCTCAAATGACCCATGTTTGCCCACTCCTGATAAGTCAGTTTGGTGGCCAATACCTAGCCTTGACCTGTGTCAATGCAGCAAGTGGGGAGGACCGAAAGGAATTCTAGCCCCAGAACAAAATGACTCTGGGGACAGAGGCTGGGACAGAACAGAAACCAGGCCCACATTTCCCTTCACCCAGGCATAACTATACACATGCCAGATAACCAGATACAGCCCCATTCTCTGCTTTGCACTGAGAATTCAGACTGTATGTGGAGGGAGTGGAGAGGGGGACAGTTTGGGGGGCATCATGGTCTAGGTACAACCATGGTTCAATTCAGTCCTATGGTAGTGGGGCTGAATACTCCTGAGGCCAAAGCTGTGGCTGCAGGGCTCTGGGGGCTAGGAAGAAGTAGGAGCAAACATTGCCAAGGGGAAGAGAGATAACTGAATGGGGGCTTCAGGGAGGGGAGGGCACAGAGTCCCAAACCTGGAGGCACTAGAACTGGAGGAGGCATGCCCTTGGCACAAGAAGCTAGCCTGGCCAGAAAGTGGCCTAGTCGAAGTCTGCAGGCTAGGGTGGGGTGGTATGGGGGAGGCTTACTAGAGAAGGGGTGGGGCTCAGCCTCCCTTCACAAATCTGGCTCCAGAGGGTAGAGAGCAAGGTCGTAAATGCTCCTCATGCTGAGATTTCTGAAGACCGTCCACCCTCTCTCTTCAGACTCAGGGGCCCCCAAGGCCTCCTCTACCAACTCCTACTTTGCCTTCTCTTTCAGACTCCAGAGAATGGGGTGCTTAGACAGTGCTTGGGGGTGGACCTGGGATGAACTACTCTTTGAACTGGAGGGACTGGTTTTGTGTCTAGCCGCCTGGGCAGTCACGGGTTGTGGCCAGGCCTGGGAAGAGAGAGGCCTCAGGAAGGGGCCCCTTGTAAATTGTTAACTCCTAGAACCAGCCATTGCTGGGTCCCCTGGGCTCCACCCCAAGTCATGACTCTGGCCCTGAAAGTGCCCATCCCCAGGGCAGAAGTCAAAGGTTAGAGGTCAGAGCCAGAAGTCCCAGCACCTGGGCTAGTCCTTCCCCCAACTAACAGGAGGGAGGGGTGGGAGATAGAGTTTCTGTGGGGAAGTTGCTTCCTTCCTAATCCTGAGAGCTTCTCACCCTAGTGTGCCCTCCAGCCTCCAGACCTTCCTCTCAGGGAAGAGTCTAGGCATTTTGGGTGGGCCTCCTGGGGCAACCCTTTGGCAAGTCCCAACCCCACCAGTCCCTCGTTCTCCTGAGGAGATAATTATGCCAGTCCCACCCTCTGTACATCAAGGGGCCTAGATAATGAACAGGAGTGAGGAAAAGAACTAAATAGTGTTTAGAATTGGGACAGGACCCTCAGCATCATTCGAACTCTGCTTCCTAGTGCTAGGGTCCCTAGGAGAAACATAAAACACGTCAGCGGCGCCTGTAGCTCAGTAGGTAGGGTGCCTGCCACATACACCGAGGCTGGCAGGTTCGAACCCAGCCCTGGCCAGCTAAAAGAACAATGACAACAGCAACAACAAAAAAAATAGCCAGGCGTTTGTGGTGGGTGCCTATAGTCACAGCTACGCGGGAGGCTGAGGCAAGAGAATTGCTTGAGCCCAAGAGTTTGAGGTTGCTGTGAGCTGTGATGTTATGGCACTCTACCCAGGGTGATAGCTTGAGACTCTGTCTTTAAAAAAACAAACAAACAGGGGCGGCGCCTGTGGCTCAAAGGAGTAGGGCGACCGCCCCATATGCCAGAGGTGGCAGGTTCAAATCCAGCCCAGGCCAAAAACCGCAAAAACAAACAAACAAACAAACAAACAAAAAAAAAAACACAGCAGTAAATTGTTAAGTAAACACTTTACCAGCTTGGTAAGTAATCTATTTAGCAATTGCATCCCCATTTTGCAAATAAGGAAACGCTAAAGCAGCTATACAGGAACAGGGTCAGGATTTGGATTAGGGCCAGCATTTGGATCAGTTTTTTACTATCAAGCTGAACCCCCTCAAATTCCTAAGTTACAGGTTGGAGAACACACCCTAATGGCAGAATGGGCTGAACAACCTCTGCCCCCTAGTGTAAAACTGTTGAGTGTATGTGGGCAAGACACTATCAATGCTCCCCACCTCTCTGACTCCCTCACCCAAGACAGCTGTCTTCCCCAGGTCACACACTCCCAGATAAGCACCTGGGTTATCACAGGAGAGGTTCGACTGCTGTCCCCTACTCACCTTTCCCCCTCCCCCAGAAGAATTTTCCAGACAGGCTAATGAGGGGGGGATTGATGGTGCAACCACCCTTTTCACTAGGGAGGCATCTCAGAAGCTGAGAAGAAAAAACAACAACTTTTAATCGAGATTGCAGATTCAGAAAAGATTCATAAGAGAAATGATTCCCCAAGGAAATATAAAAAGTTACTTACGGCATTGCTAAATTGGGCATGCTTCAATCAGGGGCTGTTGAGAAATCATTAAGATATACAAGATGATGTTTTAGATGTATGTGAGCTCTGTCAGGAGGGCTGGCTATTGCTGCAGCTAGAGAGAAGGGATCTGGCCCTAAGCTGGCATGGCCTCAAGTATCACTCATCCCCTCCACCGCCAACCTACGGCTGGGAAAGGGGAACCTAGAGGGGAAAGTTGGGGAGAATCTTTCCTGCCAGGCCCCAGGGGCCACTGCCCAGAGGCTTCTACTCAGGGACCCAGAGACTATAACAAGGGAGAGTGGAACGGGAGAGACTGGTTAGATAGTACTTTTTCCCTCTTTCAAATGGCATAATGGGATTGGCAGACCTATAACTACTCACTTCTCTTGAAAAACTAAACAGGATACTTTCTCTTCATATCCCGAGCCCTTTCCTTATTCTTTGGTTTGGCCTGAAGTGGGCACCCTACTCAAACATGGGAGAATCATTAGAATGCTCTCTCAGACCCCTGCTTGAAGTCTTTGCTGGGGGTGGGGGTAGTGCAGGTCAGGTCATTTTGTTTGGTCACTCCCTCTAGGGAACGCAGGAAGAATGAACCACTCTGGGGAAAAATTCTAGGATGACCAGTTGCTTTTCTTTTTCTTTAATCTTTTTATTTTATTTTAAATCACTTGCTTTTGAGGATATTCTCCCCTCCCCATTGAAGTCAACTTCATTTTCTCAGGTAGAAGGGTTACCTGAATCTAACTCTTCTCTCTGGCTGCAGCCTATGGGGGCCTTTCTGCCCCTTGCTTTCCTTAGGCCTAGGGACCTTTAGGTTGAGTCTGGGACATCAGTGAAGCATGAAGGGACAGGGTCAGTACTGTATACTGAACTCTTTCCCCTTCTGCACTTCTGGAGGCCAGAACTCTTGGGGACCAAGACTGGGATAAGGCCTTATCCATCTCCATGCTCTGTTCAGGGCCTAGTCCTAGCTGATGCTAAATAAACATTTACTGAAGAGGAGGGTGAGACAAAGGAAGAAGACCTACAGGCCAAGGCCTGGTCAGGGGGCTATAGTGGCTATAGCTGGACTCCTTGCCTTAGACCCATCTGTCTGGGTAGCCCCCTCCTTCACTGCCAAATCATCTGGGAAGGCAAGAAACTGGAGCTGGAGGGTGGTTGCCATGCTGCTTTGTGGGTGACCTGAACCTGATCCTAGCCAGGCTGAGGCACTATTTTAAATCCCAGTTCCAAGCTGCTGCCATAGCCCTCCAGAACCATCTCTCATTACAAAGGCACTGCCCACCTCCCAGGGATTCCCTCCTAGCTCTGGGACACCCCTGGGCTGGTGCTGAGTTTAATGTCTTGCTGCAGTCTGACAAATGACATCAATGCCCCTCTTCATCCCCTCATAGGGACCTGTTCATTGACCCATATTCTGACTAAGATTTCCCCCACGGATGAGTTTATCTTCCCTATGAATGAGGTCACACTCTGGCCTGAAAGCCTGAAATGTTGGGCCCGCTTTCTGCTAGGGCTAGAGCATATAGCCCAGTACAGGGCTGATGCTATAGGTAGCAATGAAATAGGTTAGACAGATGTAGGAACTTCCCAGTAGTGAAACTGTTTACTAGGACACTTTCCCTCCCCTGCCTGCCTAGGCAAGAAGGAGAAAATGACTCCAGAGAGACAACCCCTCCCCAAGAGCTGTGAGGAGGGAGGGGATCACCATGTGGCTGGAGGGTGAGGCACAGGAAGAAGGGGTTGGGGATTCTTTACCATATAGCCAGCCCATAGTGCCTTTCTCCCTCCCACCTTCCTGGAGGGGGCAGTCATCATTTCAGTGCTCAGGTGGCCCAGCTGTCAGCTGGCTGGGCCTGTTGGATCTGTGTCCACAATCTTCCTACTCAGCAGTCACCCCTACTGGCTCTGAGGCCTGCCAGCCCCACTCCCAGCCCAGCACCTGGCCCAGAGGGTGGCAGCACAGACATTGCCAGGGTACCAAGGGAAGGCAGGAGGCTGATCATCCGTATTAGTGACCCCATCTCAAGCTGGATGGACAGAAGTCTGCCTACACAGCCCAAGTGCCCCCAACCACGCCTGGTTCCCTGCCCCCATGACTCGTAGTCTCAGCAATGAGGTGTTGGCACCAAGCCTGGCGCAGCTGAGCAGTGACGCCAGCAGCCCTGCCATCTCAGGCAAGCATAGTTTGCTCTAGCCTCACAGTTGGGGCCACTGGTGGGGGTTGGGGGGCATCTCCCACCCTTCTGGGCCCGAGATAGCAGGGGATAGAGCTATTTTGGAAGATCTCTCTTCCACATTATTGCACATCTTTGGTATTCCTGAGGTCCTAGCTATCCCCTCTTTGGGGGCTAATCCTTAGGTTAAATCAATGGTTCTGAACTAGAGAACCTACCGGGGACATTTGGCAATGTCTGGAGACATTTTTGGTTGTCACAACTGCTGCTACTAATATCTAATGGGTAGAGAGCAGGGATGTTGCTAAATATCCTACAATGTACAGGACAAAGAATTAAATGCCCCCAAATGTCAATAGTGGTGAGGCTGAGAAACCTGAAGATAAACCCTGAGAGGAACTTCCCTGACTAATCTGGGAAGGCAGCAAGAGGCATTTCCATCTCCCACACATATAGGGTACAATGCTCATCATCTCCCACCTCTACAGGTAGAGAAGGCCCTTTTGCCCCTCTGACTTCAAAGGCCCCTTGTGGCCTTAGGACCATGATAAGGTAGCTGCCTACCTGCTCATCTTCCCATAAAACAGCCTCTGTGCTTATTAGAAAAAATGTCCATGATGGAAGACCTGGCAAAGTTCCTTATCTGTATGTGGAGGGGGGGCTCACTAGTCCCACCACTAGGCAAACTCTAAAGAGCCCTCCCCTTATGAGGATTCTGCCCCTAATGCCCCTCCAGGCCCATACCCAAAGGGCTTGCCCAGGCTTGGGACTGGCTAGAAGCTCTGGGGATCCTCCTCACCCCCTCCCATTTCTGTTTAGGAGTCAGTCATGATGGCTCTGTTCCTGTCTCTGGTTTCCTAGGGAGCTCTGCTGAAGCAGCCTGGCCTCCGTGAGTCCATCTGTCAGGGAGGCTGTTCCGCCCCATCGATTGCTGTTCCCATGGGGCTATGTTGCTTGAGGGACCCAATGTGGACGCTGGATAAGAGGTGGGAGTGTGTGTGTCGGGGGGTGTCAGCTTGGCAACAGGCAGAGCCAACAGGGGCTGACAGTGCAGAGAGAAGGCACAAAGCTAGACAAGCATGAGAAATGCAGAGGGCCAGGGGCAGTGAGGCAGGAGGGTGGCTGGAATGACCTCTGAAGCTGGCTCACATTCTCAGGATTCAGTTTTGCCTTTGGACATACCAAGTTCCCACTTGCAAAACAATAGCAGACATTTATTGAGCAGGAATGGTGAGCCCAGCATTGGGCTGGGGGTGCTTTGCACATCTCTGTTTTCACTTGAGGATCATATCTCTTCAAAGCAGGTGCTTTTATTATCTTCTAACAGGAGAGGAAGAAGCTCAGAGAGGTCGCAGCACTTGTCAGTAGCCACCACAGAAGAATTGCAGCTAAACTTGGAGGCAGGTCAGCCTGGCCCATGGCTGTGCCCCAGCCCCAGACAGGACAGAGCCAAGCTCCAGGGGGAGGAGGCAGTCTCGCCCTGCCAGAGGCCCAGCCTGTCCTCCCCTCGGAGCCACCTCCTCCCTTGGGCTGCGTGACATCTGCCCTGCTTCCCGGCCCCAGACAGCTGCCCAGAGCCACGTCAGCACTTCCACCAGAGTCTGGAAACTGGTTCCGGCCCTTGCGTGAGGGGGGATGAGGGGGACTGCGGGTTCCCGACAGGATGGCTCTGGTAGAGGATGACCCACTCAGCTCAGCAGATGGGTCAGCATGACCTTGGGCTCTGCTTCTGTGAACCTCAGTTTCCCCTGCTCCAATTAGTGTGGGGAGTTTGGGAGAGCCGCTCAGAAGAGACGGCTGTAGAATCCTGGGTGGACAAGAAGCAAATATTCCTACACAGCCACAGTTCCAGGGACATCCAGTCAGCCTGCGACCCCCACCGTCCTCCACTCAGGGTCAAGTGGTTATTTGGTGGGGCTAGGGAGGTGTCTTTGCCAGGGCCCAGTCCCCCACCCCCACCAGAGCACACCGGCCGGCTGGGACAGGAGATAACCGGCGCCTCCCGGAAAATCATTAGCATCTGTTTGGGCCGGCAAAGTTGGCCAGCCGGCGCCTCCGCCCTCCGGAAACGGCCCTGCGCCCCTACCCTTGTGAAAAGGCGCACGGACAGAGCTGGGGCTGGGGTTTCCAACCCCAGCTCCAACTCGTGTGGCAACTAAGTTCAGCCACCCCGGGAGGAGTATCCTGGGTTACAGAGGCACAGGGTACGCAAGCGGACAGGGGTCCGGCTGTGCCGTCGGGGGCTTCCTCCCGCAGTGTAGGTGGTGCAGTCCGCGCTCCGGGCGATCCAGGCCGGCTCTTGGCAGCGCCCGTGCTGGCAGCAGCCCAGGGAGTGTGTGGAAATGACACCGCCAGGGCGGCGGAGATCCCCCCTCCTGACATTGGCTGGAAAGTAGAGCAGCTCGTCAGGGACAATCAATGGCGATCGATCGCCTAGCAGCGCGGCGGACAGCGCGGGGGAGGGGCAGCAGGGCCGGCAGGGGTGGGGGCACCCTCGGCCGAGGTCAGACGACACACAGACCCGAAAAGGGGCTCAGCAGCTAGGTGGGTGTTGGGGGGGTGTCACATGGACACACAGTTTGTACAGGGAACCACTCTGGGCTGCCACACCACAAAGGAAGCACACTCACCACACTGGAGTTACACAACAGTCTGACACAAGTCAGGACACAACAGGGTCAAACATTTGGTTTGACATCTCTGGTCAGAGACACATAACCATACAATATACAGTAACGCTATCACACAACCTCTTCAAGTCATACACCAAAACAGGGCCTCACACCACCACAACAAATGACCCTATACTAGACATCCATAACATTACCAGCACACAAAATGAGCCATACATTCCCCTAGCTGGTTTCGACCACACAACAGTGGTCAGTTATATATTCTGGCTGCACAACAAAGTCACACAAAACAGAAAAGTCACATAGTCATATCATACATCATTACTACCTCAAACAACATTGTCAAATTGGCTTTTGCACTATGCAATAACACAATAGCATCAGGGCCAGGCACTGCTACAAACTGCACTCCAGTAAAGAAGAGAAGGATAAAGTTGTTTCACACCCCCAACCCTGTGGCACAGGCCAATCAGCATCAACTCTCAGGGTTCTGACAGCTTTAAATGAGCTAATGGCAGGTGAGGTGCTTAGCACAAGACCAGGCACATGATAAGCACTCAGTACATAGGGGGTCTTGGGTCATTATTAATGGTTATACACACACTAGGAAGTGCTATCTATATGATGGCTGTAACTACTCTCCAGGGGCCCAATTTGCCCCAGCTATAAAACTAGTTCTGCCATTACATATACCTGGGAAACACAACTCAAGGGTCACACAGTTCACATTGCTGCATTCACCCACATACAGCAGTATTCTCACCTCCCCAATATACAACCACACCCATCCCAGGATCCCTCCCAAAAGGGGCAGCAGGCTGTAGACATATTGCTGAAACCACCCCCAATCTCTCACCAGATGCAACTCAACTAGTGCATAGCTACTGGCCTAATTTCCTGCCACTCTCACAAAGTTGTAGGATGACACAAAGCACCTCCCTCCTGTGTCACCCACCCACACAGGGTCCCAGAGCCTCCCAAATAAGCTTCTAGTCAGTCTTTCTCTCCATGCCTCCATTACCCCCTCGAGAAATTGAGGCATTGGCTTCAAAGTTCCCAGAAAGGCTATTCCATTCCAAATCCAAAGCAGGAAACAGGGCTGGCCCCAGATCTCAGCAATCTTCCCCACCCCCATTCCCAGCAGTGCATGTGTATGGGAGCAGGGCCAAGATTCGTCAGTCCTTCAGCACACCCTTATAGGCCAATGCAGGGCCAGCTGGGCTGTAGCCTTCACTTCCTCCAGTTTAGGCCTGGGCCCACCCAGGGGCTTCCAGGAATCTCTTGTAGCCAGGGAGCACCCCCTAAAGGTCCTGCCTAGAATGACTCCTAACATTCCTCTGTTTTACCTGGCTGTGTGACCTAGGGTAAGACAAGTGGGCCTATGATCTAGGATGGGGAGAGCCAGGATGCTCAGACTGTAGGGGATGCTATACTCACAAAATCCTTCCCCCTTCCCCTTCCACAGCACACCGCCTCCTAGATGGACAGAGGCAAATCCTCCTACCAGGCTTTTTTTATTCACCAGGAGGGTCAGCTGGGTTCTCCTTTTGTCCCACAAGAAAAGCAGAGGGACAGAAAGACAGTGGACAAGGAAACATACGCCGGCCAGGTATATCTATTCATTTACCTACCCACCCTATTTATGGGTACAGAGCCTTGCCAAGTAAGTACATAAGCCAAGGGCCCCAAAAGAGCTCAGATGGTCTGCCCCAGGTCCCTGGTTGTCCCAGGAGCTGGCTTGGCCCTGCTCAAAGAGGGGCAGACCTCTGAATCTTTGGCCCCTCAAACAAGAATTCAAGATATCCCACTGTCCATGCTTACTTCCCTGAATACATAAGCACGCATAGCCAGAACCTTTTAATTTCATAAGACCATTTTCTACCAAGCATTGTCTATGGGCCAGGCTGGGGGCAAGTGCCCATTTTCTATGCAAAAATCAAAGGAAAACACAGAAAATTTGTTGCTCAGGATTATATAACTGAAAAGCCATTGGCCTGTGATTCAAACACAGACCTGAATCCTGTTCTTCTTAGGCTCACACCCATATGCATAAACACTAAGGAATGTTCAAGCTCACAGTTCCCTCATACTCTCACAGGCTCTTGAATACATGTGCACGCACACACACAGGCTGGCCTAAGCTCTCCACGCCTGGGGCCTGTCAGCCACATTCTCCATGGCTCCTTTCCTCCAACAGGGACAGGGGCAGACAGAGAATCTACATTCCCAGGTTTCCACCCTGACCCTGACACCCCCCTAAGAGCACACATTCCTCCTGCTACAGCCAGATAACCAGCCCCAGGGGGAGGCCTGGAGGAGAATAAGAATTCTGGGGGCGAGGCTGCCTAAGCTCCAGCTCTCTTGCCTGGGTCTGGCATACTAGTCAGCAGCTTTCCCTGCAGGTAGCCCCCACCCTTTAGCCAAGCTAGACCCTAAGGCTCTCCTCCTTATTCCAGAAACTTTAGGTTCACAGGTTCCTTTGATATAAAATCTCTTACATGGTTAGGTATTAGAACAGGATTTGGGGAGCCCTCAAAACACGCTCCCTTGAAAGTCTATTAGTGAGCAAAAGCCTGAGTTCTAGCACCAATAGCCCCTAGACTGCTTTCCCTCTGTGGAGGTAATAGTGATTAATTCTCACAGCCCTGCTTGGGGTGCAGCCACTTGGTGGGCTCAGCAAATCTGGAGATATTTGCATACCCAGATGGCCAAACCTAGAATTTCAAAGATTTCCCCATGAAGAGGCAGCTGGCTTCCGGGTGGTTGCCCTGGAGGATCACAGCTGTTGGGCTGGAAGACAAGGGAACCTAGGGGCCCCAAACAAGGATAGATAGAGACAAACAAAAGTTCCCAGGCCTTATCACCAACCCCTAGTTCTAATTTTCTGGTCCTCATCCTCAGGATCTTCATCTTCAGGGTCTAAGGAGCCATGTTCTGGATGCCCAGGATAGGTAGGACAGGCAAGTGATACTGGGCTAGTTGTGTGGGAACACAAGGACTGGTCCCTTTGGGAAAAGGTAAAAATGGGAACCAGAGAACTATCAGATATATGGGATCCCTTTGCTCACATGAAACAACAGACAGATCTCTGCCCCCATGTAACCCGTAGCCAGGTAACAAAGGCCCTGGCTTGGACCCTAGTTAACCTGTTCACACACAGGGATATAGTCACAATAGCAATAGGGAGTTCAGAGGGGAGCTGCAGCTTGACATTTCTGGTAGGCCTTGGACGGAAATACAAGCCACTAAAGTGTTTCCTCACTGCAAGGCTGAGAACTTGACTGAACTAGCACTGGTTCATCTGGTTCTAAACAAAGCTGAACCCAAAAGAGGCCAAGGAGGCCTCCCTACCCCAACAAAAGCTCCTCTCAGGTTCTGTCCGTAAAGATTCACTAACCACACACAACCCCATGGCTGTTATAACTGTGGGTCACCACTGCCCTCTGCTGGCCATTCAGGCATAAGCATCCACTCAGACACCAAGACCATCCCACTCACCACCCAGGCAAGCAAAAACCTCACTCATCTCCAACTGTTAGTACTGAAACATAACCCCATCCATCACCTGATTCAGAGCGCTGACAAAGGATAGGATGTTGGGAACATAATCTATCAGGGGAGAAATCACAAAAGAATTCTGTTCCCTCCTAATACAAACCTCAAATTTCAGAAGGAAGTGCAGCTTTTTCTATGCAGCAGAGGGTGAATCCACCCTCATGCAAACCTATCTCAGTTATGCAGCAGAACTGCCCACTCCTTCTCTTATATCTTTGCCTTGTTTCCTCTAAAGGGGGGCTAAGTAGATTTGAAACCATCCTTCCAAAAAACTCAACTTCTCTGACAGGTCTGGGAAAGCCTTGATTCCCCTTGTTCCTGTCACAAGGCCAGCTCCCCGGTGTGCATCATCCTACATACAGGTAGCCACACCTTCAAAGATGGCAATGCTATTGGCTAGGGGGACTAAACCAATTACCCCATATTTGCTGAGAAAGCTCCAGGTAGCTTGCCATGCAGGTAGCCTAGAGCTTTTGTCAATTACCTCAAACGTTTCTTTTACCCGCTGAAATGGTGTTAAGTGTGGAACCTAAATGTCAGATTGTTTGTGGGTTGTCTCTAGAAATCTCCAAGTCAGAGGACTCAGAATGGAGCTTTGGAGCTTCCAAAGCAATCATTTTCTAGGGAGAACTTCAAATCTTGGAAAGCTGGCAATTTGGGGAGTAGCTGGTGTTTTTTGTTTGAGACAGAATCTTGCTCTGTTGCCTAGGCTAGAGTACTGTGGTATCAGCCTAGCTCACAGAAACCTCTAATTCTGTGATGATTCAAGAGATCCTCCTGCTTCAGCCTTCTGCGTAGCTGGGACTATAGGCACCCACTACAATGCCTGGTTTATTTCTATTTTTAGTAGAGACAGGGTTTTAGTCTTGCTCAGGCTGGTCTCGAACTCCTAACATTAAGGGATCCTTCTGCCTTTGACCTCCCAGAGTGCTAGAATTATAGATGTGAGCCACGGGGCTTAAGTAACTCACTTGCTCTCGTTTTCTAGATGCTGTACAGTTTAGGCAAAGGAAATACCTTTTTTTTTTTTTTTTTGAGACAGTCTTAAGCTGTTGCCCTGGGTAGAGTGCCATGCTGTCACAGCTCACAGCAACCTCAAACTCTTAGGCTTAAGTGATTCTCTTGCCTCAGCCTCCCAAGTAGCTGGGACTACAGGCACTCTCCACGATGCCTGGCTGTTTTTTTTTTGTTGTTGCAGTTGTCATTGTTGTTTTAGCTGGCCCGGGCCAGGTTTGAACCCCCCAGTCTAGGGGTATATGAGCAGTGCCCTACCCACTGAGCTACGGGCACTACCAGAAATATTTTTTAAGATTTAATATTTTTGGCTCAGTGGCCGTAGCACAGTGCTTACAGTGTTTAGCCACAAACATTGAGTTGGCGGGTTTGAACCCAGCCTGGGCCAGCTGAAAAAACAACAATGACAACTACAACAACAAAATTAAAGTTCTTTAAAAAAAATAAAAGATTTAATATTTTTAAGTACTTAGGAGAAGTTTAAATGAATCTTGAGGACAAGTGGCTAAGGGCAGGGTGGAGGGTGCCTAAGAAAATGGCAGTTATGGGTGGCGCCTGTGGCTCAGTCGGTAAGGCGCCAGCCCCATATACCGAGGGTGGCGGGTTCAAACCCAGCCCCGGCCAAATTGCAACCAAAAAATAGCCGGGCATTGTGGCAGGCGCCTATAGTCCCAGCTACTCGGGAGGCTGAGGCAAGAGAATCACTTGAGCCCAGGAGTTGGAGGTTGCTGTGAGCTGTGTGATGCCACGGCACTCTACCGAGGGCCATAAAGTGAGACTCTGTCTCTACAAAAAAAAAAAAAAAAAAGAAAGAAAATGGCAGTTACGTTATTATCCCTCATATCCTTAAAAGTTTGAAAAGGAACGTACTTTCACCAAGATTGCTGCTTCTCCTCCCTGTATTCAGCAATCAAAGGAGGTTTGGCCCAGGCACTTGGTAGCTTCTTCCTGGCTTTTCTTTTTTTTTTTTTAAGAGACAGAGTCTTATTTTGTCACCCTTGGTAGACTGCCCTGGCGTCACAGCTCACAGCAACCTCCAGCTCTTGGGCTTAAGACGATTCAGCCAAAGCCTCCTGAGTAGCTGGGACTACAGGTGCCCAACACAACGCCTGCCTTTTTTTTTGTTGTTGTTGCAGTTTGGCCAGGGCCGGGTTTAAACCCACCATCCTCGGTATATGGGGCCAGCGCCCTACTCACTGAGCCACAGGTGCCACCCTCCCTGGCTTTTCTAAATAGGATAAACCATTTGCTTTCAGAGCATAATGTAGGGTAATAAAGTGCTTCAGCTCCCCCCCAAAAAACATTCTGATAACAACTTAGGAGGTTAAAAGCAAACGAAAAACCTACTCTAGACTTTTTTTTTTTTTTTTTAATTTGGTCAGGGCTGGGTTTGAACCCGCCACCTCTGGCATGTGGGACCGGCACCCTACCCGCTGAGCCACAGGCGCCACCCCCTACTCTAGACTTTTAAGCTGCTGTCTTGGTACTAAGGTATTCATAGTTTTGCATCTGCTAAGCAGACTACTGCTATACCTCTGATCAGATAAAACTCTATGAACAATTCAATGATAAAAAGTGGTCACTCGGGCGGCGCCTGTGGCTCAAGGAGTAGGGTGCTGGTCCCATATGCCGGAGGTGGCAGGTTCAAACCCAGCCCCGGCCAAAAACCACACACACACAAAAAAAGTGATCACTCATCACCTAAATGTCTCTGCTTCAATCAGCTAAGGAGCAGTCACTGAGAGAAAAGTTGGTTGGTGCCTATATTATACGTTCAGCCACTGAAGCCAAAGGTCTTAAAGGTGTCCCAACCATTTAACTTTCCTGCTCATATTGACTAAGATATAATATGGCAACAGTGAGGGAATTTTTCTTTTCAGTTTTTGGCCGGGGCTGGGTTTGAACCTGCCACCTCTGGTATATGGGGCCGGCGCCCTACTCCCTGAGCCGCAGGTGCCGCCAGTGAGGGGAATTTTTCATGAATATTAACCCTGACAATGTGATCTACTGGCTAGTTTTCCTCCTTCCAGGAATTGGCCAGGAAATATATAAAGGGGCTTAAATATCAACAATTGAAGGCTTATACTAGCCTTTGCTAGCCAAGTTACAGTGCCATGGAAAGGCTTTTATTTTTTTTTTAAGGGCAAAATACCTAGCAAAAGGGAAAATTTTCTTTTTCTTTTTTCTTAAGAGACAGAGTCTAGAGTGGCTCCTGTGGCTCAAGGAGTAGGGCGCCGGCCCCATATACCAGAGGTGGTGGGTTCAAACCCAGCCCTGGCCAAAAACTATAAAAAAAAAAGAGACAGAGTCTCACTTTGTTGCCTTTGGTCGAGTGCTGTGGCATCACACAGCTCACAGCAACCTCCAACTCCTGGGCTTAGGCGATTCTTTTGTCTCAGCCTCCTAAGTAGCTGGGACTACAGGTGCCCGCCACAACGA
This sequence comes from Nycticebus coucang, assembly GCF_027406575.1. Classification (NCBI taxonomy): domain Eukaryota; kingdom Metazoa; phylum Chordata; class Mammalia; order Primates; family Lorisidae; genus Nycticebus; species Nycticebus coucang. The sequence continues at coordinate 38,284,281 of NC_069796.1, read as the reverse complement.
CTGGCTATTTTTTTTTTGTTGCAGTTTGGCCAGGGCTGGGCTTGAACCCGCCACCCTCGGTATATGGGGCCAGCGCCCTACTCACTGAGTCACAGGCGCCGCCCAAAAAGGGAAAGGTTTTTAAGGAAAGTTTTTGGGGATATAGAGAACAGGGACAGAGCCAGTTTTCATCTAAGTACATGCACAATAAAAAGGAAAATTAAACACGGACCAGGCTCTAGAAGTGCTCCAAAGATGTCTATTTCTTCTTCTTGGATATATAGTAGAACCTTCATAGTTGATGATTTCCCTACATTGACCATCTCCTTAAGTTTCCCTAATTCTCAGTCTGAACATGCACCTCAAGTATTTATCTGTACAGTGGGCCTAGTTCCTCCTATTGACCACCACCATAAGTTAACCAGTTACAGTCCTTATGTGGTCAACTTAGAGGTTCTACTGTGTATGAATGTATACAGTCTAATAGTTTGCTACCTGTACTTTCATATTAAAAATTTGCTTTCAGTCAGGAGGCTGAGGCAAGAGAATCGCTAAAGCCCAGGAGTTGGAGGTTGCTGTGAGCTGTGTGATGCCATGGCGCTCTACCAAGGGCCATAAAGTGAAACTCTGTCTCTACAAAAAAAAAAAAAAAAAAATTTGCTTTCAGATTCAGTGCCTGTAGCACAGTGGTTACGGTGCCAACCACATACACCCAAGCTGGTGGGTTCGAACCCGGCCTGGGCCAGCTGAACAACAATGACAACTGCAACAACAAAAAAAATAGCCAGTCGTTGTGGCAGGAGCCTGTAGTCCCAGCTACTTGCAAGGCCAAGGCAAGAGAATTGCTTTAAGCCCACGAGTTGGAGGTTGCTGTGAGCTGTGACACCATAGCACTCTATAAAGGGCGACATACTGAGACTGTCTCAAAACAATTTTTGTTTTCAGGCTAGATGTGGTGGCTCATGCCTGTGATACGATTAGCACTACGGGAAGTAGAGGCAGAAGGATAACTTGAGCTCAAGAGTTTGAGAACAGGCTGGGCACAGTGGCTCACACCTGTAATTCTAACACTCTGGCTGATTGCTCGAGCTCAGGAGTTTGAGACTAGCCTGAGCAAGAGTGATACTACCTTTCTACTAAAATACAGAAGCAATTAGCAGGGTGTTGTGATGTATGCCTATAGTCCCAGCTACTTGGGAGGTTGAGATATGAAGATTACTTGAGCCAAGGAGTTTGAGGTTGCTATGACCAATGACACCACAGCACTCTAGAAGGTTCTACTACATATAAGGGATGCTATATAGCAAACTGAGACTAAGCCTGAGTTTCACCTTAATTGCAGAGTGAAACTCTGTCTCAAAAAACAAACAAAACTGCTCTCTCCGGCATAACATCACACCTACCAAAATAACTCATCACCTGAAATAAAAGTGTTGCATAAAGACAAAAAGAAAAATCAAAAGAAGACAGGTTCTTAACACTAGTGACAATTTTCTGTAGCATAATATAGATGCTTATTCCTGATTTGAAAGGGTAAGAAAGATGTGTCTGGCTTGGTGCCTGTAGCTTAAGCAGCTAAGGCTCCAGCCACATACACCAGAGCTGGCGGGTTCGAATTCAGCCTGGGCCTACCAAACAACAATGACAAATACAACCAAAAAATAGCTGGGTGTTGTGGTGGGTGCCTATAGTCCCAGCTACTCGGGAGGCTGAGGCAAGACAATCACTTAAGCCCAGGAGTTGGAAGTTGCTGTGAGCTGTGACGCCGCAGCACTCTACCCAGGGAGACGGCTTGAAGCTCTGTTTCAAAAAAGGAAGAGGAGAGAAGAGGAGAGGGGAGAGGAGGGGGAAAGGGAAGGGGAGGGGAGGGAGGAGGGGAAGGGGGAGGGGAGAGGAGAGGAGAGAACGATGTGTCTATAATAAAGAAGACCCAGGAATGGGCCAGGTACGCTGGCTCATGCCTATAATCCTAGCACTCTGGGAGGCCGAGGTGAGTGGATTGCCTGAGTTCATGTGTTCAAGACAAGCCTCAGTCAGAGCTAGACCTCATCTCTAAAAATAGTTGGACGTTACTCTTAGCAAAGTATCTCAAGAATGGAAGAAAAAAGGCTTGGCGCTTGTGGCTCCAGTGGCTAAGGCGCCAGCCGCATACACCTGAGCCTGGTAGGTTTGAATCCAGCCTTGGCCTGCCAAACAACAACGGCTGCAACCAAAACATAGCCGGGCATTGCGGCAGGTGCCAATAAATAGTCCCAGCTACTTGGGAGGCAGAGGCGGGAGCATCACTGGAGCCCAGGAGTTGGAGGTTGCTGTGAGCTGTGATGCCATAGCACTTTACCCAGGGCAACAGCTTGAGGCTCTGTCTCAAAAAAAAAAAAAAAAAAGAATGGAAGAAAAAGTATCCAATGTACTCAGTCCTACTATGAAAACAATTTATAGCTTTCATATGAAAGCTATAACCCAACTATAGCCCAAGAAGAAGAGGAAAGAGGAGGGGTTGGGGGAGGGTAATTGGTGGAAACCCAGCTGCGGTGCATTTTACAAGGGTACATGTTAAATTTACTAAGTGTAGAGTATAAATGTCTTAACATAATAACTAAATGAGGTGAAGGCTGTATTAACCAGTTGGATGAAAATATTTCAAACGGTATATAAAACCAGCACATTATACCCTATAAATTGCATTAATGTACCCAGCTATGATTTAATAATAATAAAAAAAAAGTTGGATGTTGTGGTGGGCGCCTATAGTCCCAGATACTTGGGAGGCTGAGGCAAGACAATTGCTTGAGCCCAAGTGTTTGAGAATGCTGTGAGCTGTGATGCCACAGCACTCTGCTGAGGGTGACAAAGTGAGACTCTGTCTCCAAAAAAAAGACACAGAGGGCGGCGCCTGTGGCTCAGTCGGTAGGGCGCCGGCCCCATATGCCGAGGGTGGCGGGTTCAAACCCAGCCCCGGCCAAATTGCAACAAAAAAATAGCCGGGCGTTGTGGCGGGCCCCTGTAGTCCCAGCTGCTCGGGAGGCTGAGGCAAGAGAATCACTTGAGCCCAGGAGTTGGAGGTTGCTGTGAGCTGTGTGAGGCCACGGCACTCTACCGAGGGCCATAAAGTGAGACTCTGTCTCTACAAAAAAAAAAAAAAAAAAAAGACACAGGAATGGGTTCTTCTATTAAAACCTCATCATTGGGTGGCACCTGTGGCTCAACGGATTAGGGCACCAGCCCCATATTTCAGGGGTGGCGGGTTCAAACCCAGCCCCGGCCAAAAACTGCAAACAAACAAAAAAAAAACCCTCATCATTGTGCAGCGCCAGTGGCTCAGGGAGTAGGGTGCTGGCTCAATATACTGAGGGTGGTGGGTTCGAACCCGACCCCGGCCAAACTGCAACAAAAAATAGACGGATGCCTGTAGTCTCAGCTACTTGGGAGGCTGAGGCAAGAGAATCGTCTAAGCCCAAGAGCTGGAGGTTGCTGTGAGCTGTGATGCCACAGCACTCTACCGAGGGTGACAAAGTGAGACTCTGTCTCTAAAAAGAAGAAAAAATAAAACCTCATCATTGAGTGTTAAGGAATGCTATATAGCAAACTGAGACTAAGCCTGAGTTTCACCTTAATTGCAGACAAGGGATAGGTTGTAGGCATTACAACTGTAATTTAGAAATAATTATTTCTCCTGCCAAGCAACCTAAGGCTTAAAATAACTTATGGCAAAGAGTTGAATATTACAGCAGCTGAAGTGGAAAAGGAATGCCTCTATTATGAGGCTAGAGCAGAGAAAGGGTCTGGCAATTATTCTTTCTATCTCTCTACAGACTTTCCTACTTCTCTTTCCTTCCCTTATAGCCGCTCCTTCCAAGTCTTCGTTATAACTAAGGTGCAGAAAGTAGTAGGACAGTGCCACCTTTGACCACTGGCCAATAACAAAGCATGCAAGTATCTGAAATGACTCAGTTTTACCAAAAGAGACTGCTTCAACCACCATTTGACAAAGTACTCTAAACTAGTAAGAAGCAGTAAATCCATACACTTAACATTCCCTTGTAATGAATGCCTTGCCAGAATAACCAAGGTTGCCACAGACTAGATTTTCCGTGTGACAAAACCAAAGAAACTCCTGTAAACAGCAACGTAATCTGAAGTGAGAACCACCAAGTGACTTTTGTGAATGGGAAAGGTGGCCTCCCTCACTGAGCCTTCATTCTGGCCATGTACACATATACGAACTAGACCCAAGAGGCTTTATACTCAAATGGGCAAGACCAAACTGCATTCAAGGGCCTAATGTTGTGACCTAAATCCTTTCATTTGGCACCTGCACACCAGGATGATGGCTTTTATTTAGCACTTAAAAATAGTTAATAGCACTCTTGCAAAAATGTACTCATTATGACCTAACAAATAATAACAAGCTGGCTGCTAAGATCATAGGCAAATATAGAATGACCTTTCTGAATATGTGCAAGTGACCCATGATCAATAGTATAGTTAATAGCAAGTAAAAAACTGATCAGGTCCCACCTGCTCATGATGATTTTAGGTTAGATCTCAATTCTAACTCCTTTCACCACAACTGTTAACAGTCAAACCTTTTCTCCAAGGTCAAAGATGCTAATAAGTATCCTTGAAAATGCTTACAAGTAAAAAGTTGCTAAATACAGAACTATAAGAATTTTTTTTTTTTTTGGCCAGGGCTGGGTTTGAACCCACCACCTCCGGCGTATGGGGTCTGTGCCCTACTCCTTTGAGCCACAGGCACCGCCCAAGAACTGTAAGAAATTTTAGGTGGTATCATACAAGTTCCAAGGTGAAAGAGTAATGACAGTGAGAGATGAGACAAAGTGAACAAGTTTAAAACCAAAAGCAATGGACATTTATTCCTCAATTTTTGTGCAAGAGTGTAAAGATGCATTTGAAAGAAACTTATGGCTAGAGAGCATCAGCCATGGCCTTCCAGTTGGCCTGGTTTACAATTAGATTAGGAAAAGAAGTGAGGGGGGAAAAATAACTTGTCTAGTTCACATGAATGTTTCTGGCAAACAGTTGTTTACAAGTTTCAAACTACATTTTACTAGAGTCAAGGGAAGACTTTGAAAAAGCCACATATAGTACAATTTAAAATTCTGCAAACGTTAGTGCAAAGTAATTATGTAGACTCTTCAAAACAAGATTCTGCTCATGTTTTCTAGGTTTGGTCAATGTTGCTTTTTTATAATTACAATCATAGAAGCTTAACTTACCAAATAGCAATGCCTTTTTGTTTTATGTCCTATGTACCTAGGGAATGTCACAAGCTTTTGGTGAAATGCAGCTTTAGTTTCATTAATAAAGCAAATTTTATATTCAGTTTAACAGTCATATTCCTGGAATGCTGCATGTATTAAGTTTCACAAAAATGCTTTCAAGCTTATGTCCCTATCTTGTTCAATGAAATTACTCTCAAGATATCCTTTTTAAAACTGGAATTGTTTCACGATTTTGAAATGTAACCAGTATAAATGAACATAAAGGGGTGAGGAAAAATCAAACACTAATCTTGACTAAACAAAGTTGTTAAAAATCAAAAAGCCTATTCACACAAAATTGTATGTAATGACTGTAGTAATCAGTTTATTACACAGATTAATCATTCTTGAACGTACAAGCTCCAGAGGAGCAATTGGGTCTTTAAATATACACAAGTATTTCCATCAAATGAATTTTCACCCTTACATCCAAATAGACCTAAGCAGTTAAAAACATAAGAAAAATAAGAGCTATTAGCTATGTATTAACTGAGAAACCACATACAAACCGAAGAATATGGAAGAGAGAAAGAGGGGCTGAAAGGCTGAAGGTTGAGGGTGTGGGGAGACGTAAAAGAGTTGGGAACAAAGCCCATCACACTTTATGTACTAATAGCTCCAATCCATTTAAATATTGACTGGTTAAACTTAGACCTTAAAATACAGGATGTGGGTAGAGTTTAATCTGGTTGGTCATAACTTCCACCTAAGACGTAGGTCCTTTGGAATAAAATGAATACAGAAACAGCTTCATGTTCTTCACCTTGCTTTTCATAACTGTTTTGAGTTTAAATGGATTCCACTTAAAAACAATCTCGTAAAAGGTCAGTGGAGCTTTTCTTCCCCGTCCAAGCACACACCAAACCTACCACCCCTCACACCTTGCCGTTATCCAAATTTAAGTCAATAAGGAAAGCTTTTAGTTTCACACCTAGGTTACGCCTGGAGAACTGGCTTGTCACACACACACACTTCTCTGCTAGGAGGCAATGTTGGTACAGAAGTACAGTATTTCTAGTTTGTTGTTCCAAGTATGTACAACACGCAGCACTGCTGTATCAGGTAAACATGTGCACAGGGGAAGATGAGGCGTGGGCTCATAGAAAGCAGTCAAATGGAAATCAAAAGGATTTTCTCTTTCAGAGTTCCCCTATCTTTATTTGTAGAGGTTATCCAATAATTTCTTTAATTACATCGCATACTTCTGAGTCCATTCCCGAGCTATTCTGTTGTACCTGTACACACAAAGAGAAGCATGGCTTAACATAGGTGAGGAATCAGTTAGTAAGCAACAGACTTTATTCATTGCCCCATCTATTGAAGGGAATAACTTATGTGACACTCAAACAAAACTACCTTTTCACCTCAAATTTCTAAATATTACTTATTCAATAATAATGAGAAAAAGCTGTAAAATGTGAGTTTCCTTTAATTGCTGCTTATAAAGGGTTGTGATTAAATTTTAGCATTTGCTTGGCATATACCTTCTTCCATACTTGATTGACCTGTTTCTACAAAAGACCTCAACTCTTCGTTCTTTTATTTCAAGGTCTTGATACTATGTAATTCTACATTATGTGATTCTAGAAACCATATACTAATAATGACTAAACTGATAATATTTTCCTTTATGTCAATAAAATAACTAGAGCTGGGCGAGGTGACTCACACCTGTAATCCTAGCACTCTGGGAGGCTGAGGTGGGTGGATTGCCTGAACCCACAGGTTTGAGACCAGCCTGAGCAAGAGCGAGACCTAGTCTCTAAAAATAGCCGGGCGTTATGGTGGGCACCTATAGTCCCAGCTACTCAGGAGGCTGAGATAAAAGAATTGCTTGAGCCCTTGAGCAGCGCCTGTGGCTCAGTGAGTAGGGCGCCGGTCCCATATGCCGAGGATGGAGGGTTCAAACCCAGCCCCGGCCAAACTGCAACAAAAAAATAGCTGGGCGTTGTGGCGGGCGTCTGCAGTTCCAGCTGCTCGGGAGGCTGAGGCAAGAGAATCGTGTAAGCCCAAGAGTTAGAGGTTGCTGTGAGCCGTGTGATGCCACGGCACTCTACCCGAGGGCAGTACAGTGAGACTCTTTTCTCTACAAAAAAAAAAAAAAAAAAGAATTGCTTGAGCCCAAGAGTTTGAAGTTGCTGTGAGCTATGACACCATGGCACTCTACCAAGGGTGACAAATGAGACTCTGTCTCAAAAAGAAAAAAATTAATAAAATAAAATAACTGTGTGTTTTCTTTTTTGAGACAGAGCATCAAGCTGTCGCTCTGGGTAGAGTGCTGTGGCATCACAGCTCACAGCAACCTCCAACTCCTGGGCTCAAGCGATTCTCCTGCCTCAGCCTCCCAAGTAGCTGGGACTACAGGTGCCTGCCACAACCCTGGCTATTTTTTGGTTGCCGCTGTCATTATTGTTTGGTGGGCTCAGGCTGGATTCGAACCTGCCAACTCAGGTGTATGTGACTGGCACCTTAGCCACTTGAACCACAGGTGCCGAGCCAAATAACTGGTTTTGGTAAAACTTTATTTCAACAATTTGGTTAATAAAATGAATGGGTTTATTGTTTCTGAAGAACACTCCAATAGTAAAACAAGCAGAGCAAATGATTCTATAAATCTTCCATTAAAAGAAAGACGCAGGAAAGTTCTGCTGAACATTATCATCATACTGACTTAAGAAACGACTTCAGGTAACCATTCATGCCCACACTTCTAGATACTGAACAAAATGGTTCTTTAGGCTTGGCGCCAGTAGCTCAAGCAGCTAGGGCGCCAGTCACATACACTGGAAGTGGCAGGTTTAAGCGCAGCCTGGACCTGTAAACAGCAATGACAACTACAGCCAAAAAAAAATATATATATATATAGGCAGTGTTGTGGCGGGCGCCTGTAGTCTGAGCTACTTGGGAGGCTGAGGCAGGAGAATCGCTTAAGCCCCCCAGAAGAGTTTGAGGTTGCTGTGAGCTGTGATGCTACAGCACTCTATGGAGGGCGACATAGTGAGACTTTGTCCAAAAAGAAAAAAAAAATTCTTTAATTTAAAAAATTTATTTGTGGGCTGAGATCACACCTTTAATCCTAGCACTTGGGGAGGATCCGTTGACCTCAGAAGTTTGATACTAGCCTGAACAAGATCAAGATCCATCTCTACTAAAAATAGGAAAATTAGCCAGGCATCACGGTGGGAACATGTAGTCCCAGCTAGCCAGCAGGCTAAGGCAGGAAGACTGCCTGATCCCAAGAGTGAGAGGTTGCTATGAGCTAGGCTGAGGCTACAGCACTCTAGTTTGGACAGCAGAGTGAGACTCTGTCTTGAAAATAAACAGGGTGGGGGCAGCTCCTGTGGCTCAAGGAGTATGGCGCTGGCCCCATATACTGGAGGTGGTGGGTTCAAACCCAGCTCCGGCCAAAAAAAATAAAATAAATAAAATAAACAGGGTGGCACCTGTGGCTCAGTGGGTAGGGCATTGGCCCCGGCTGAACTGCAACAAAAAATAGCTGGGCATTGTAGTGGGCGCCTGTAGTCCCAACTACTTAGGAGACTGAGGCAAGAGACTCTCCTAAGCCCAGGAGTTGGAGGTTGCTGTGAGCAGTGTGATGCCACAGCACTCTACTGAGGGCAACAAAGTGAGACTCTGTCTCTACAAAAAAAAAAAAAGAAAAAACAAAATTATCCAACCTCTCCTACCTAATTCCTCAATAATCTCACTGTATACATAAAACAAAAACTGTTATTAGAACACTTTTAGATACAACCTCTTTTTATTCTTTCTTTTTTCTTTTTTTGATAAAGAGTCTTATTTAGTCACCCTCAGTAGAGTGCTGTAGCATCATAGCTCACAGCAACCTCTAACTCTTGGACTCAAGTGATCCTCTTGCCTCTGCCTTCCAAGAGGGAGGCACCTCTTGGGAGGTGGGACTAAGCACCCACCACAATGCCTGGCTATTTTTAGACATGGGGTCTTGCTCAGGCTAGTCCAAATTTGTAAGCTCAGGCAAACCACATGCCTCAGCCTCCCAGAGTGCTAGGATTACAGGCATGAACCACTGTGTCCAGCCATGGATACTATTATCTTTTTTCATATTCTGACCACTCTTCAATAATTCATAGCACTATTCTAAAATATCCAAATTCTACATCAAGTTTTACTTTTAAAACAAATTTTAGGGGGGCGGCGCCTGTGGCTCAGTCGGTAAGGCGCCGGCCCCATATACTGAGGGTGGTGGGTTCAAACCCAGCCCCGGCCAAACTGCAACCAAAAAATGGCCGGGCGTTGTGGCGGGCGCCTGTAGTCCCAGCTACTCGGGAGGCTGAGGCAAGAGAATCGCTTAAGCCCAGGAGTTGGAGGTTGCTGTGAGCTGTGTGAGGCCATGGCACTCTACCGAGGGCCATAAAGTGAGACTCTGTCTCTACAAAAAAAAAAAAAAAAAAAATTTTAGGGGGCGGCGCCTGTGGCTCAGTCGGTAAGGTACCGGCCCCATATACCGAGGGTGGCGGGTTCAAACCCGGCCCTGGCCAAACTGCAACCAAAAAATAGCCGGGCGTTGTGGTGGGCACCTGTAGTCCCAGCTACTCGGGAGGCTGAGGCAAGAGACTCGCTTAAGCCCAGGAGTTGGAGGTTGCTGTGAGCTGTGTGACGCCACAGCACTCTACCGAGGGCCATAAAGTGAGACTGTCTCTACAAAAAAAAAAACAAACAAATTTTAGGCTTTAATTTCCTTTTTTTTTTGTAGAGACAGAGTCTCACTGTACCACCCTTGGTAGAGTGCCATGGCGTCACATGGCTCACAGCAACCTCTAATTCTTGGGCTATGCGATTCTCTTGCCTCAGCCTCCCGAGCAGCTGGGACTACAGGTGCCCGCCACAATGCCCGGCTATTTTTTTTTGTTGCAGTTTGGCAGGGGCTGGGTTTGAACCCGCCACCCTCGGCATATGGGGCTGGCGCCCTACTCACTGAGCCACAGGCGCCGCCCTTTAGGCTTTAATTTCTTTTCTTTTTTTTTTTATTTGGCCGGGGCTGGGTTTGAACCCGCCACCTCCGGCATATGGGACCGGCGCCCTACTCCTTGAGCCACAGGCGCCGCCCTTTAGGCTTTAATTTCTAATGGCATCTATTTGTTTTTTTTTTTTTTTTTTCCTTTAGATTATGCCAAATGTAGAAAATCAATTCCCTTGTCCTATTTATTTACCTATGTAAGACAAATGGGCACTTGATGCAAAATGCTTTATATGTTAAAAGGCAAGCATGGCTGGTCACAGTGACTCGTGCCTGTAATTTAAGCATTTTGGGAGGGAGAGGTAGGAGGATCACTTGAGTCTAGGAGTTTGAGAATAGTCTGGGCAACAGAGTGAGAATTCCACCTCTACAAAAAATAGAAAAATTAGCCAGGCGTTGTGGCACATGCCTATAGATCCAGCTACTCAGGAAGCTGAAAGCAGGAGGACTGCTTGAGCCTAGGAGTTTGAGCTTGCAGTGAGCTATGATGATGACACTGTACTCTAGCTCAGGCATCAGAGAAAGGGCCCTATCCCAATTTTACTTATTTATTATTTATTTATTTTTAAGACAGAGTCTCAAGCTATTGCCCTGGGTAGAGTGCCGTGGAGTGACAGCTCACAGAAACCTCAAACTCCTGGGCTTAAGCTATTCTCTTGTCTCAGCCTCCCAAGTAGCTAGGACTACAAGTGCCTGCCACAATGCCTGGCTACTTTCTTTGTTGTTGCAGTTGTCATTCTTATTTAGCTGGCCCAGGCCAGGTTTGAACCCACCAGACTCAGTGTATGTGGCTGGTGCCATAACCACTGTGCTACAGTCACTAAGCTCCTATCCCAATTAAAAAAAAAAAAAAAAAAAAGCCGGGCGGCGCCTGTGACTCAGTTGGTAAGGCGCTGGCCCCATATACCGAGGGTGGCGGGTTCAAACCCGGCCCTGGCTGAACTACAACCAAAAAATAGCTGGGTGTTGGCGGGTGCCTGTAGTCCCAGCTACTCGGGAGGCTGAGGCAAGAGAATCACTTAAGCCCAGGAGTTGGAGGTTGCTGTGAGCTGTGAGATGCCACGGCACTCTACCGAGGGCTATAAAGTGAGACTCTGTCTCTACAAGAAAAAAAAAAGCCAATCATAGGCGGTGCCTATGGCTCAGTAAGTAGGGCGCTGGCTCCATATACTGAGGGTGGCAGGTTCAAACCTGACCCTGGCCAAACTGCAACAACAACAACAAAAAAATAGCTGGGCATGTGGTGGGCACCTGTAGTCCCAGATACTCTGGAGGCTGTGAACTGTGACGGCACAAAGTGAGACTCTGTCTCAAGGAAAAAAAAAAAAAAAAAAAAGCCAATCATAAGCCATAAAGCTGTAGAAAAATATACTACTGAAAAGCTTTTATATATAATAGAAGTCACATAAAGCAATTAGAGATAAGATTGGTATCATCTAGCTATAATGATACTTAGTATAAATATTGCTCTTTCCTATCCCCAGGAGAGTATGTTAGGACTCCATTTAACATCTTGCTTATATCCAGCCTTTAAGAAAGATTTGAGACAAACATGTCCATCTTACCAGACAGCTTTCCATCTAGAGGCCATACTTACTTTTCTCTATCTGTTTTGTAGATCCGAGCAATCTCAGGCACTAAAGGATCATCTGGATTGGGATCACACAACAGAGAACAGATGGACAAGAGTACTAGAATGAACAAAACATAAATTAGTAGAGGATAAAAGTAAAGGGCTGAGAGAAATATGCAATGCCAACAAATGAGGAAAATTCTAAGAAGCTATCTTATTTCTAATGTTCTGTACCAAGAGGCAGTTAACTCTTGAGACCACTTTATTCCCAAACAAGGAAAAAAAAGATTTATTCATTTTCCTATCTATTCTATAGAGATCAAGGGCTTCTCAGAGGTGAAGAAAAAGCTGACATGCCCTTTATCATTCAGTTTGGTAGCAAAAATGCTATTTCTTTGCCTTAAGAGTATATGGGAGAAAAAAAAATCAGGAAAGATGTTTTCTGACTCTTCATTCCCACTGCCCACAATGGCAGATGCCATTTCCAAAATATCTTCTTTTCCCATTGTCAGGTGTCTCACCTCATGCCCTCTTCATGCACATAACAATCTAACAGCAATTAGGAAAGATTTTGTGCATTTCCTGGAAATTATGAGGAGTTACAGATTTTTGAATGCTCATAAAAAGTAGTGACCTTAGAAAAAAGGAACTTATCTGGCCTATCAAACTGGCAATAGTACAAATGATTTTTCACCTAAAATTAGATATATAGTTTGACCCTTGAATAACATGAGTTTGAACTGAGTGAGTCCACATATACATGAATCTTCTTTCACCTGTCACCCTAAGACAGACCCCTCTTCTTCCTCAGCCTATGCAACATGAAGATGACAAGGATGAAAGATCCTTATGATGATCCACTTCTACTTAATGAATAACAAATATATTTTCTGGCCGGGTGCGGTGGCTCACATCTGCAATCCTAGCACTTTAGGAAGCGGAGAGAGGTGAATTCCTTGTCTTACGAGTTCAAGACCAGCCTTAGCAAAAATCAAGACCCCTGTCTCTACTAAAATTAGAAAAACCGAGGCAAGAGGATCGCGTAAGGCCAAGAGTTGGAGGTTGCTGTGAGACTCCAACGGTGTAAGACTCTGTCTCAAAAAACAAAAACATTTTCTCTTCTGTATGATTTTCTTTTTTTTTTTTTTTTTCAATTTGAAAGCAGTCACTGTTTTTTATTTTTTATTTTTTTTCAGTCACTGTTTATTAACTGACCAGATTACAAAAACAATCAGGGCAGATACCTTAGTTCATTCTTCTAATAAGCCTATTGATTTGATCTTCCCTATTACCAGCATCTCCACCTTCTACAAAGTGGGTTGTTTTTTTCTTCATCCCTCCCCGTGGAGATGATAACTTAAAGGGCCACAAGAAGTTATTTGCTTCTTTGAAGCGTTTTCCAACAGTATAGATCTCATGAATCAGATCCTCCATGCAGATGATGCCATATTTACCAAGAGATTGTGCAATCAAACTGTTATCAGCCAACGCAATTCGTTTCTTATTGATTTTGCCATAACCACGCTTGTAGATTAGCTCATTTACTGACTTCAGATTTGGGTACCCCCATGCAATATACGGTTCTACAATCCTCAGCATGTTAATGGAAGCCTTGTTGAGCTTAACAAAAGTTCCATTGAAGATCTGGTGAAGGCGAAGAAGCTGCAACACTTTTCGGACCTTTGGACTCACACCATTGATACCTCTGATCCTGATGACAAATGCCAATTTTGGTTCTGCAGGTACATAGAAGTTGCCAGCTTTTCTTGCCATCCTAGCCATCCGAATCTCAGTTCTGTACATCTGCCTATATTCTTTATGATAATGCTTAGCTTTTTCATAGATAAGCTTCCTCCTTGCCTTTCGAAGCATCTTTTGGGCACACTTCTTTCTCAGATGCTTGATCTTCAGCTCTGCGAAATTCTTTCGCTTTTTCTTAAGGGTTTCTGGCACAACAGGAACCTTCTTTTTCTTCTCTTCAACAGCCGCCATGGTTCCAGCCGGAAAAAGAGGACTGATTTTCTTTTTAATGTTTTCTTTTCTCTAGCTTATTTTACTGCATACAACTAAATATAAAATACGTAATACAAGTAAAATATAAAATACATCTTAACTATTTATGTTATTGGTAAGGCTCTGGTCAAGAGTATACTATTAGCAGTTAACTTTTTGGGGAGTCAAAAGTGGTGTAGATTTTTGACTACGTGGGAGGCTGGCTCCCCAAGCCTTGTTGTTCAAGCATCAAGTACACTACCAAATTAGTACTTCTTACAAATTCCATTTCTTTCTTTCTTTTTTTTTTAATTAAATCATAGCTGTGCACATCAATGCAATCATGGGGTACAATGTGCTGGTTTTATATACAATTTGAAATACTTTCTTTTTTTTTTTTTTGTAGAGACAGAGTCTCACTGTACCGCCCCAGGGTAGAGTGCCGTGGCGTCACATGGCTCACAGCAACCTCTAACTCTTGGGCTTATGCGATTCTCTTGCCTCAGCCTCCCGAGCAGCTGGGACTACAGGCGCGGGCCACAACGCCCGGCTATTTTTCTGTTGCAGTTTGGCCGGGGCTGGGTCCGAACCCGCCACCCTCGGCATATGGGGCCGGTGCCCTACTCACGGAGCCATAGGCACCGCCCTAATTTGAAATACTTTCATCAAACTGGTTAACATAGCCTTCACGGCATTTTCTTAATTATTGTGTTAAAACATTTATATTCTACATTTAGTAAATTTCCGCACATACCCTTGTAAGATGCACTGTAGGTGTGGTCCCACTGATTACATTCCCTCTACCCTCCATTTATTTATTTCTTGTTCTAAGAGCTCCAATGGTATAATCAGTTAACACATGGTACTGATATTTGTTGTTCTAATTATTCTAGTAAGGAAATTTTATATTGATAAATTTAAAGAAATAGCTTTTCTGACTTTCCAGGAAAGGAAAGTCAGTTTAGTGGTTATCTGGACTTGACGAAAAGATTCTTAGTATACTACTTAGCTCCTTTAATTCATGGAAAATTGATTTTGACTTACATCATATTTTTTTTTTTTTTGAGACAGTCGCTATGTCATATGTTGCCCTTGGTAGCGTGCCATATCATCACAGCTCACAGCACCCTCAAATTCCTGGGCTTAAGTGATTCTCTTGCCGCAGCCTCCTAAATAGCTGGCATTACAGGCGCCCTACACAATGCCCAGCTATTTTTTTGTTGTTGTTGTAGTTGTCATTGTTCTTTAGCTGGCCCAGCCTGGGTTCGAACCTGCCAGCCTTGGTATATGTGGTTGGCACCCTACCCACTGAGCTGCGAGCACCGCCTGGTTTACATTGTATTTTATCTTCTTCTTCTGTAAAGAGAGAAACTCCTACTTCTACAAACTGTACAGGTACTTCACTTACTTGACAAGCTTTCACCCAGATACATTGTTTATCAGTATATATTCATTTTCATTAAGGGTATAACCCATAGTCACTTTCATTCTAAAAACATATAATCAAATGGCTTTATAGCACATTTATCTGCTTCCTTTAAGTTTTTGTATATTAAGATCTTCAACATATATCTTCAAAGTGGAAGACATTGTCCTTGAATTATTGTCCTTGAAAACAGACTATATATTAAAGGGATAACTGATATCACACACAGAATTAAGTCCTTTCATAGAACTCTCTCTCCATACATTCAATTTACAAAAGGGATTCATAAAAATGTTAAACCTAGATAGCTGATATAATCAAATTCTACACAAAGCACTGTAATTATTCTATTTATCTATTTATTTTTTGAAGACAGAGTCTCACTTTGTCACTCTTGGTAGAGTGCTATGGCATCATAGCTCACAGCAACCTCAAACTCTTGCACTCAAGCGATTCTCTTGCCTCAGCCTCCGAAGTAGCTGGGACTACAGGTGCTCACCATAACACCCGACTACTATTTTTTTTTTTTTTTTGTAGAGACAGAGTCTCACCTTATGGCCCTCCGTAGAGTGCCATGGCATCACACAGCTCACAGCAACCTCCAACTCCTGGGCTTAAGCGATTCTCTTGCTTCAGCCTCCCGAGTAGCTGGGACTACAGGCACCCGCCACAACGCCCGGCTATTTTTTGGTTGCAGTTTGGCCGGGGCCGGGTCTGAACCCGCCACCCTCGGTATATGGGGCCAGCGCCCCACCGACTGAGCCACAGGCGCCGCCCCACCCGACTACTTTTTTGTTGTTGTTGTTGCAGTTTGGCTGGAGGTGGGTTCGAACCTGCCACCCTTGGTATATGGGTCTGGTGCCCTACTCACTGATCTATGGTGCCGCCCACACCCGACTATTTTTTTTTTTTTTTTTTTGGTAGAGACAGAGTCTCACTTTATTGCCCTTCGTAGAGTGCTGTGCCATCACAGCTCACAGCAACCTCCAGCTCCTGGGCTTAGGCGATTCTCTTGCCTCAGCCTCCCCAGTAGCTGGGACCGCAGGCACCCGCCACAACGCCCAGCTATTTTTTGTTGCAGGTTGGCCAGGGCCAGGTTTGAACCCACCACCCTTGGTATATGGGGTCGGCGCCCCACCACTGAGCCACATGGCACTGCCCACACCCGACTAATTTTAGAGACAGGTTCTCATTCTTGCTCAGGCTGGTCTCAAACCAGTGAGCTCAGGCAATCTGTCTTGGCCTCCCAGAGGGCTAGGATTATAGCCATGAGCCACCTTGCCCAGCCTGTATCCTTTAAAAAATTAATTTGTAGGGCGGCACCTGTGGCTCAGTGAGCAGGGCGTCGGCCCCATATACCGAGAGTGGGGGGTTCAAACCCAGCCCCGGCCAAACTGCAACAAAAAAATAGCCGGGCGTTGTGGTGGGCCTGTAGTCCCAGCTGCTCGGGAGGCTGAGGCAAAAGAATCGCCTAAGCCCAGGAGTTGGAGGTTGCTGTGAGCTGTGTGACGCCACGGCACTCTACTGAGGGCAATAAAGTGAAACTCTGTCTCTACAAAAAAAAAAAATTAAAAAAAAAAAAAATTAATTTGTAGGGGCGGCGCCTGTGGCTCAGTGAGTAGGGCACTGGCCTCAGATACTGAGGGTGGGGGGTTCAAACCTGGTCTCAGCTAAATTGCAACAAAAAATAGCCGGGCGTTGTGGTGGGCGCCTGCAATCCCAGCTATTTGGGAGGATGAGGCAAGAGAATTGTCTAAGCCCAGGAATTGGAGGTTGCTGGCAGCTGTGACCCCATGGTACTCTACGGAGGGTGATAAAGTGAGACTATGTCTCTACAAAAAAAAAAAAAAAAAAAAAAAAAATTTAATTTGTAGGCACGGTGCCTGTAGCATAGTGGTTATAGTGCCCAGGCCCTAGCCAACTAAACAATGACAACTGCAACAAAAAAAATAGCTGGGCATTGTGGCAGGTGCCTATAGTCCCAGCTATCTGGGAGGCTGAGGCAAGAGAATTGCTTAAGCCCAAGAGTTTGAGGTTGCCGAGAACTGTGATGCCACAGCACTCTACTGAGGGCGACATACTGAGACTCTGTCTCAAAAAAAAAAAAAAAATTTAATTTCTAGACTGGTGTGGTGGCTCACCCCCTATAATTCCAGCAGTATAGGAGGCTGAGGAAGTAGGATCCCTTGAGCTCAGGAATTAGAAACCAGGCTGAACGTGAGAGCCCACCTCTACTCAAAAAACTTAAAAAAATGAGCTAGGGGTGGAAGTGGGTGCCTGTAGTCCCAGTTACTTGGGAGGCTGAGGTAGGAAGATCACTTGAGCCAGCCTAGAAGTTTGAACATGCTGTTGAGTTAGGCGGATGCCATAGCACTCCCGCCTGGGCTTTGTCTCAAAGAACAAAAAAATAAAAATGAAAAATTTAATTTATAACAGTGAGACTTAACAACATCCAAGTTATACACGACAAATATCCAACACTTTTGCCATTTGTACTATTATCCTAGTTACTTGGCGTGCTTACAAAGAACCTGTTATCTGTGCATTTTCTTTTTAGATAGTAACAATGAAATATTTATTATTGTCCCATTTCTAGAGATGAAAAAACTGAGGAATATAGAGGGCAATTTGTCTCAAGTTTCATTTAATAAGAGGTGATCTGAGATCTGATCATAGGCAACTGAATACAGAATTTAGGTTCTTTACCATGAAACCATGTTGCCTCCCATCTATATACATTAAAGAAATGGTAAATTATAAGCAGACAGAAAAATATTTTTCATACACATTTTACCACCCAATACTAAAAGTAACGTCTATTTCTTATGATTTAATATGCTTTACTTTTTTTTTTTTTTTTTTTGTGGTTTTTTTGGCCGGGGCTGGGTTTGAACCCACCACCTCCGGTATATGAGACCGGCGCCCTACTCCTTGAGCCACAGGCGCCGCCCGCGACCTAAAACTTTTGGGCTGAAGTGATCCTCTTGCCTCAGCCTGCAAGGCTGGCTACTGCTGGCTAATTTTTCTATTTTTAGTACAAACAGGGTCTCACTCTTCATCAAGCTGGTCTCGAATTCTTGAGCTCAAGCAATCTACCTATTTCAGGACCCCAAACTGCTAGGATTGCATGTGTGAGTCACTGTACCTGCTTGACTTTTATTTTTCCCCCCAACCCACTGTACTTTAAAATGATTTTTCTTTTAAGCAACTGCTTTCATTTTTTACAAATCTAGTGATCACTTTCTTTCTTTCTTTTTTTTTTTTTTGTAGAGACAGAGTCTCACTTTATGGCCCTCGGTAGAGTGCCATGGCATCACACAGCTCACAGCAACCTCCAACTCCTGGGCTTAAGCGATTCTCTTGCCTCAGCCTCCCAAGTAGCTGGGACTACAGGTGTCCGCCACAGCGCCAGGCTATTTTTTTTTTTTTTTTTTGGTTGCAGTTCAGCTGGGGCCGGGTTTGAACCTGCCACCCTCGGTATATGGGGCCGGCGCCTTACTGACCGAGCCACAGGCGCCGCCCTAGTGATCACTTTCAAAATAGACAATTGAGAGCTGATACTTATTTTCATCTTCTTCTGTTAATTATGGATTAGTGTTTTGTTACACCTGTGATTTCATCTGGAGATAATATTGAGGGGTTGTACAATTTCAAATCAAAATACAAGACAATATTTGTAAACTATGTTACTCAATTCATCGACATAAAAAAATCCCTAACCTACTCATGTAAGTAATTAGGTCTTATTAAGAAGAACTACTGGCTGGATCTCTCATTACAAACTTTTTTTTTTTTTTGTAGAGACAGAGTCTCACTGTACCGCCTCGGGTAGAGTGGCGTCGCACGGCTCACAGCAACCTCCAACTCTAGGCCTTACCATGATTCTCTTGCCTCAGCCTCCCAAGCAGCTGGGACTACAGGTGCCTGCCACAATGCCCGGCTATTTTTTTTTTGTTGCAGTTTGGCTGGGGCTGGGTTTGAACCCGCCACCCTCGGCACACGGGGCCGGCGCCCTATTCACTGAACCACAGGCGCTTTTTGATTTTTTTTTGAAACATAGTTTCATCATGTCACTCTCGGTAGAGTGCTGTGGTGTCACAGCTCATAGCAACTCTTGGGCTTAAGTGATTCTCTTGCCTCAGCCTCCCAAGTAGCTGGGACTATAGGTGCCTGCCACAACGCCCAACTATATTTTTACTGCAGTTGTTTAGCTGGCCTGGGTTGGGTTTGAACCTGCCACCCTCAGTGTATGTGACTGGCGCAGTAACCACTGTGCTACAGGCGCTGAGCCCTGGAGCATTCATTACAAACTTAGCAACTAACTTTCACATTTTCTTTTTTTTTTTAGACAGAATCTCACTGTGCCACCCTGAATAGAGTATGGTGTTATCACAGTTCATAGCAACCACAAAGTCTTGGCCTCAAGTAATCCTCTTGCCTCAGCCTCCCAAGTAGCTGGAACTAAAGGCGCTCGGCCATAATGTCAGGCTAGTTTTTCTATTTTCAGTAGAGATAGAGTCTCGCTCTTGCTCAGGTTGGTCTAGAGTTTCTGAGCTCAAACAATTTACACACCTTGGCCTCCTAGAGTACTAGGACTATAGGTGTGAGCCACCGTGTCTGGCCTTTATTTTACATTTTCAAACACAGACACACATGCATACATGGCAACAATGACTATTAGGATGTTCATAATCTTAGCAAGAGTGAGACCCAGTCTCTAAAAAATAGAAAAACATAGCCAGGCATTGTGGTGGGTGCTTATAGTCCTACTTACTTAGGACGCTGAGGCAGGAAGATCATTTAAACCCAGGAGTTTGAGGTTGCTGTGAGCTAGGCTGATATTATAGTGCTCTAGCCTGAGTAAGACTGTCTCCAAAATAAACAAGATGTTCACAGAAGTTTATGTGAGTCCGGGAGCAGTGGCTCATGCCTGTAATCCTAGCCCTCTGGGAGGCTGAGGTGGGTGGACTGCCTGAACTCAGGGGTTTAAGACCATCTTGACCAAGAGTGAGACACCATAACGGAAAAAAAAAAAAAAAAATAGCCAGTCATTGTGGTGGACACCTGTAGTCCCAGCTACTTGGGAGGCTGAGGTAAAAGAATCACTTGAGCACAAGAGTTTGAGGTTGCTGTGAATTATGATGCCACAGCACTCTATCAAGGGTGACAAAGTAAGACTGTCAAAAAAGCAAACCAAAAAAAGATGATTATGTTAAACTGATCATCTTAACAGGATGAATCTGTTCCTTCGCTAACCTAAAGATAAAAGCTGGTGAAACCGGCTCAGCACCTGTGGCCCAGTGGTTAGGGCATCACCACATACACTGAGGCTGGTAGGTTAGAGCCCAGCCCAGGCCTGCTAAACAATGACAAATGAAACAAAAAAAACAGCCAGTTGTTTTTTTTGTTGGCAGGTGCCTGTAGTCCCAGTTGTGTGGGAGGCTGAGGCAAGAGAATCACTTAAGTCCAAGGTTTGAGGTTGCTGTGAGCTGTGATGCCACTGTAATCTACAAACGGCGACATAGTGAGACTGTCTCAAAAACAAAAAAACAAAAAAGACCCCATCTCTACTGAAAACAGAAAAATTAGCTGGGCATTGTGGCAGGCGTCTGTAGTCCCAGCTACTTGGGAGGCTGAGGCAGGAGAATTACTTGAGCCTGGCAGTTTAAGGTTGCTGTGAACTATGATGATGCCATGGCACTATAGCCTGGGTGACAAAGAGAGAGACTCTATCTCAGATAAAAAAGAAAGAAAACGACGTTACCTATATTTTGTTCTTCAAGAACATAATGTCTATGTTTACAGCACGAGCATTCTTTGAAATGGCTAATATTGCCCATTCTGGAACAGTATCTCTCCTTTCCATTCATGAATCTCAAGATTGGAAGGAACACTGTGTTTTACTTTTGCTTTAAAAAACAATTCATCCATTTAAATACCCCCTTCTAAACCTATGCTTGAATAGCACAATCAATATAGACAAGTCACCACATCAGGGAATACTCATATGTGAAAATCCAACTCTTTCTAGTTGTCTCAAGGTCTATTTCAGAATGAGAGAAAACTGCTACCTCCTCTTTAAAAGAAACATGAGAGATCTTTGCAAAAACAGAGATAACACAGTCACTTTATCTTGATACTATTTTGTTACCTTTTGAAATAGTTAGTGCTGGAGACCACTGTGACCGTAGAATATCAAGACAAATGCTGCCATTACTGTTAATATTTGGATGATAAATTCTTGTTGTAAATGCAACCTATATAAAAAAGGAAAACTTTTTATAAGTTGGTTTATTAGTATTGTAGAAAGCACATTAAAAACAATTGCCACATCCCAATTACCTTAGGTGGTTTGAAGGGGTAATCTGTTGGGAAATGAATTGTCAAGAAAAATACTCCACCCTGATATGGACTATCATTCTGTTAATGAAAAGAAAAGTGGGATTAAAATGAGTAAATTATATCAACTATTTTTTCTGAAATTAATCTGAATACTTACTGGCCCCATTATTGTAGCTTGCCAATGGAACACTGAAAAAGAACAAGAAAAAAATCACCATATAGCAATATCCATTGTATCTTTACCATAGTTAACACATCATTCCCTATCTAATCCAAGTTGATTTATAAGTAATATGATAATGAGTATGGGAAAGATGAGGAACCTAAATCAAGTGTGAGAATTAAGAGAGAAAAAAAATGAGTACTAGGTGGGGTGTAGTGGATCATGCCTGTAATCCTAGCATTGTTTGAGGCTGAGGAAGGTAGATTGCCTGAGCTCAGGAGTTTGAGACCAGCTTGAGTAAGATTGAGACCCTGTCTCCACTAAAAATAGCAAACCTAGTCAGGTGTTGTAGTGGGTGCCTGCAGTCTCAGCTACTCAGGACGCTGAGGCCAGGGAATCGGTTGAGCCCAGAAGTGTGATGTTACTCTAAGCTATGATGCCATAGCACTCTTTGTCTCCAAAAAAAAAAAAAAAAAAAAAGTACTGACTCATTAAGAAAAAGCACTTGAGTTAAAAAGTCTTAAAAATTCTTTTTTTTTTTTTTAATTTTTTTATTTTTTTTGTAGAGACAGAGTCTCACTTTATGGCCCTCGGTAGAGTGCCTTGGCCTCACACAGCTCACAGCAACCTCCAACTCCTGGGCTTAAGAGATTCTCTTGCCTCAGCCCCCCGAGTAGCTGGGACTACAGGCGCCCGCCATAACTCCTGGCTATTTTTTGGTTGCAGTTTGGCCGGGGCTGGGTTTGAACCCACCACCCTCGGTATATGGGGCCAGCGCCTTACCCACTGAGCCAGAGGCGCCGCCCAAAAAGTCTTAAAAATTCTTGTCAAGGAGATAAACTTTTTGACAATGCTCAAGTTCTACCTTTAAGCAGTTCTACAGTCTTAACTGTTGCCCAGGCTAGAGTGCTGTAATGTCCTACAGGGTAAATAATTTCCTCAAAACAATTATATATAATACAGTCCTTTTAGGTTTGGCGCCTGTAGTTCAAGTGGCTAAGGCGCCAGCCCCATACACCACAGCTGGTGGCTTTGAATCCAGCCCGGGGCCTGCCAAACAACAATGACAAACTACAAGGAAAAAAACAGCCGGGCATTGTGGAGGGCACCTGTAGTCCCAGCTACTTGGGAGGCTGAGGCAAGAGAACTGCTTAAGCCCAGGAGTTGGAGGTTGATGTGAGCTGTGATGCCACAGCACTCTACCCAGGGCGACAACTTGAGGCTCTGTCTCAAAAAAATACATATATATTCCTTTTAAAATGCTGGTATAGGGGAAAAAAAAAAAAAATAGGGCAGTGTCTGTGGCTCAAAGGAGTAGGTGCTGGCCCCATATGCCAGAAGTGGCTGGTTCAAACCCAGCCTCGGCCAAAAACTGCAAAAAAAAAAAAAATGCTGGTATAGGGCAGAACTGTAAAGTCAAGGTAGACAATACTCAAATAAGGAAAGTCTGGTTTTAACAATGAGAAAAAAAGCAGGCATGGTGGCTCACACCTGTAATCCTAGCCCTCTGGGAGGCCAACGTGGGTGGACTGCTTGACCTTAGGAGTTTGAGACCATCCTGAGAAAAAGTGAGATGGTGTCTCTACTGAAAATAGAAAAACTAGCTGGGCCTTCTGGCAGGCTCATGTAGTACCAGCCACTCAGGAGGTTAAGAGGATCACTTGAGCCCAAGAGTTTGAGGTTGCTGTGAGCTATGACGACATGGCATTCTACCTAGGGTGACCACGTAAGACTCTGTCTCAAAAAAACTAAACAAAACAGACAGAAAAAAGGAGAAAAAAATGTAAGTGCTTGCATGTACAGGTCTTTAGAATTACAAGCCCTCATTAGATAAAGAAAATATGAGCTGAAAGCCCAAGCTTTATTACAAACTCTAGGAATAATTTCAATAAGTAAGAAAATATTTTCTTCTTCTTCCTTTTTTTTTTTTTTTTTGCAGTTTTTGGCTGGGGCTGGGCTTGAACCTGCCACCTCCGATATATGGGGCCGACACCCCACTCCTTTGAGCCACAGGCGCCGCCCCAGAAAATATCTTCAAATGTATAAAATGATGGTGTTTGTTCCACTTCTTTTTTTTTTGAGACAGAGCCTCAAGCTGTTGTCCTGGGTAGAGTGCTGTGGCATCACAGCTGACAGCAACCTCCAACTCCCTGGGCTCAAGGGAGTCTCCTGCCTCCCCTCCACTTCTAAGGAGGTTCCTAGTACAGCATAGAGACCAAAAGCTAAAATTTTCAATTATAAGCAAGGTATTACTTAGGATTTAACATTCACATTAGGATCTCAGCAAAATTAAGGGAAGATGTCACTGGGATTATTTCCAAATAACACAAACCAAGCAACCCTTGTCATAATAAAATAGAAATATCAAGACTAAGAAGCCATATAAAAACCCACTAGAGGCTGGGTGCGTTGCCTGAGCTCACGAGGTCAAGACCAGCCTGAGCCAAAGAAAGACCTCATCTCTAAAAATAGCTGGGCATTGTGGCGGGTACCTATAGTCCCATCTACTTGGGAGGCTTAGGCAAAAGAATCACTTAAGCTCAAAAGTTTGAGATTGCTGTGAGCTGTGACAACACGGTAGTCTACCCAGGGTGACAAAGTAAGACTCTGTCTTAAAAAAAAAAAAAAAAAAAAAAATCCACCAGAATGGCAGCCAAGTACTAAAGCTCCTTCTCGCCTCCTTAATGTGAAAGTGTCCGTCTGCTTTGCTTTTTCCTTCACCGAGACCTGAGCACACAAATAGCAGCCTGTTTATTAGAAATGAAAGGTGAAAAATAAGTACTGCTGAGGCTCTCCTCCTTAAGACTACTCCTCACTGGTACTAGGAAAATTCTTCATACTTTCTACCAACTGTGTAATGGCTTGAGTAAAGTAACTAAGGAGAAAGCAATTTTGAACCAGAGAGTGGTCCCAGTATCTTCAACAAAAGTGCTATAAAAGGCCCAGAAGTCTAAAAGTTCTGCAACAAGACATTAGGATGTGCTGTTTAAAGAAACTAGAGATAGCCAGGCATACTGGCTCATGCTCCCAAAGTAGGAGGATTACTTGAGGCCAGGAGTTTAAGACTAGCCTGAATAACACAGCAAGACAAAAAAACTAAAAAATTACTACCACTACAAAAACTAAAAAATTAGCTGGGCAGTGTGGCACATGCCCACAGTCCAAGCTACTCTGAAGGCTGAGGTGGGAGGATTCTTAGCCCAGGAGTTTAGGTCCAGCCTGGGCAAGATAGTAAAACACCATCTCTAAAACAATTCTGTTTTAAAAAGCTTCATTCTATTTTGAATCACAAATATATTTTAATAAAGCACACTGATAACTAGAGTTAACCCTGTTAATGAGGCTAAAACATAATTAGACAAAAGGATGAATAATTGGGCTGAGCTCAGGATGTTCTCAAACTCAAGGATGAGCCACTGCGCCCAACCTCTACTGGATTTTTTTTTGAGACAGAGTTCCACTATGTTGCCCTGGGTAGAGTGCTGTAGCGTCACAGCTCATAGCAACCTTCAAACCCTCAGGCTTAAACAATTCTCTTGCCTCAGCCTCCCACGTAGCTAGGACTACAGGTGCCTGCCACCATGCCCAGCTATTTTTTGTTGCAGTTATCACTGTTTTAGCTAGCCTGGGCTGGGTTCGAACCCGCCAACTTTGGTGTATGTGGCTGGCACTGTAACCACTGAACTATAGACGCTAAGCCAACCTCTAGTGGATTTTTTCTTTTTTTTAAGAAACAAAGTCTCACTTTGTCGCCCTTGGTAGAGTGCCATAATGTCACAGCTCACAGCAACCTCCAGCTCTTGGGCTTAGGCGATTCTCTTGCCTCAGCGTCCTAAGTAGCTGGGACTACAGGCACCTGCCACAAAGCCTGGCTAACCTCTAGTGGATTTTTATATGGCTTCTTAGTCTTCATCTTTCTATTTTGTGACAAGCGTTACTTGGTTTGTGTTATTCAGAAATAATCCCAGTGTGGGTGGTGCCTGTGGCTCAGTGAGTAGGGTGCCGGCCCCATATACCCTGGGTGGCAGGTTCAAGCCCAGCCCCGCCCAAACTGCAACAACAAAAAATAGCCGGGTGTTGTGGCGGGTGCCTGTGGTCCCAGCTACTTGGGAGGCTGAGGCAAGAAGATAGCCTAAGCCCAAGAGCTGGAGGTTGCTGTGAGCTGTGATGTCACAGCACTCTACCAAGGGCAAGAAAGTGAGGCGCTGTCTTGGGGAAAAAAAAAAAAAAAGAAATAAATAATCCCAGTGACATCTTCCCTTAGTTTTGCTCAGATCCTAATGTAAATGTTAAATCCTAAGTAGTACCTTACTTATAATTAAAAACTTTAGCTCTTGTTCTTCTACTCACTCCTTT
Organism: Nycticebus coucang; assembly: GCF_027406575.1. NCBI lineage: Eukaryota > Metazoa > Chordata > Mammalia > Primates > Lorisidae > Nycticebus > Nycticebus coucang. Next base: position 38,258,172 of record NC_069796.1, on the reverse strand, counting down.
TCTATTTAAATTTGCAGTTATAGGCTTGGCACCCATAGCACAGCAGTTACAGCACCAGCCACACACACAAAAGTTGGTGGGTTCAAACCCAGCCCCGAATCTGGCCCAGGCCAACTAACCAACAATGACAACTGCAACAAAAAGTAGCCAGGTGTTGTGGCGGGCGCCTGTAGTCCCAGCTACTTGGGAGGCTGAGGCAAGAGAATCGCCTGAGCCCTAGAGTTTGAGGTTGCCGTGAGCTGTGATGCCACAACACTCTACGAGGGGGATATAGTGAGGCTCTGTCTCAAAAAAAAAAAAAAAAAGTAGTAAAATAAAATAAATTTGCAGTTATAAATGGAACAATATTAATTTCCCCTGCACTCCTGCTCCAAGTCACAAGATAATAAATATGATAAGAAAGCACTGAGATATACTCATCCACCCTCACATTGTCCTTACTCTCCAACACCGGTGCCACCTTCCTCACCCAGAATGGAGGTAAGTAATATGTAATGGAGGTAAGCTACATCATGACTCTTACGAAGTTGACTGCCCACAAATCAGTCAATGGTAAAACTCACAAGTGTGTATTCTCTCTGTTAGAGGGATGAAGAAACATCATTGTTATAGGTCTGGTACTGTGGTACTCTGTGAAATTGGACCTTGTCCAAAATCCACTGAATTTCTTTTTTTCTTTTTTCTGAGACAGAGTCTTACTTTGTCACCCTTGATAGAGTACTATGGCATCATAGTTCATAGTAACCTCAAACTCCTGGGCTTTAGCAATTCTCTTGCCTCAGCCTCCCAAGTAGCTGGGACTGCAGGCGCCTGCCACATACAGGTATTTTTTAGAGACAGGGTCTCACTCTGGCACAGGCTGGTCTTGAGCTCAGGTGATCCACCCACCTCCTCAGCCTCCCAAGTGCTGGATTAAAGGAATAAGCCACTGCAACCAGCAGAAATCCACAGAATTTCTGATTTGCACTCTTCCTTTCCAGCATCTGGTGCAATAAATTGCTCATAGTTTCCAAACAAATGTACTTCAGAGCATGGCTATCTAGTTGGCATGCCAAAAGACATCCAGCTAGTTCACTGAATACATGGAGAACATGTTGAAAATTCCATGACAATGTGACAACTTTTAAAAACAAACAAAAACCTCTGATGGGTCCAATGGCTCATGGTTGTAATTCCAGCACTTTGGGAGGCTAAGACCACTTTGGACAACAAGGGAAGACCCTGTCTCTACAAAAAATTAAAATACATTAGCCAGGCATGGTGGCATGCACCAGAAGTTCCAGCTATGTGGAAGGCCCAGGTAGGAAGATTGCTCGAGTCCAAGAATTCAAGGTTGCAGTGAACTATGACCATACCACTCTACTCTAGCCTGGGTGACAGAGTGAGACCTTGTCTCTAAAAAACATAAATATACATCTTCTTCCTATTATTGGTAGTTCTGAACATTATTTCTTTTCCTTATGGAGTCTAAACATACCAAAATATATGGAAGTGGCAAAATATTGAGCAGAAACCAAGTAATGACATCTTTTCCATTTTCATGTGTGTGAATTTTTTTTTTCTTGAAGTAAGAGTTTTACTTTGTTGCCTTTGGTAGAGTGCCGTGGCGTCATAGCTCACAGTGACCTTAAACTCTTGGGCTCGAGCTTGCCTCAGCCTCCTAAGTAGCTGGGATTACAGGAGCCCACCAGTATTTTTAGAGAAGGGTCTTGCTCTTGCTCAGGCAATGCACCCACTTCAGTCTTCCAGAGTGCTAGGATTACAAGTGTGAGCCAATGTGCCCAGCCGTGTGAATTTTTATTATATTATTATTATTTTTTTTGTGACAAAGCCTCAATCTGTTGCCCAGGGTAGAGTGCTGTGGCATCACAGCTCACTGCAACCTCCAACTCCTGGGCTTAAGTGATTCTCTTACCTCAGCCTCCCAAGTAGCTGAGACTACAGGTGCCTGCCACAATGCCTGGCTATTTTTTTGGTTGTAGTTATCATTGTGTGGTGGGCCCGGGCTGGATTCGAACCTGCCAGCACTGGTGTATGTGGCTGGCGCCTTAGCCACTTGAGCTACAGGCACTGGTGATTGGTTACACCAATTATTTTTGAGACAGAGTCTCAAGCTGTCACCCTGGGTAGACTGCCATGGCATCACAGCTCACTGCAACTTCCAACTCCTGGGCTTAAGCGATTCTCTTGCGTCAGCCTCCCAAGTAGCTGGGACTATAGGCAACTGCCACAAAGCCTGGCTATTTTTTGGTTGTAGTTGCCATTGTTGTTTGGCAGTCCCAGGCTGGATTTGAACTCACCAGCTCCGGCCAACTCCAGCAGCTCACATAACCAAACAATTCATTTGCTGAAATACGAGATTTAATTATTATTATTTTTGAAATTTAATTATTTTTATTATACTGACAGAGTTGTGTAACCAATCACCATAATTAATTTTAGAACCTTTTCATCACTCCAAAAAGAAGCCCCAAACCCATTAGCGGTCATTCCCTATTCCACCTAAAATTCTAGTCCTATGCAATCGTTAGTTTTATTTTCTGTCTCTATGGATTTGCCTATTCTGGATATTTCATATAAGTGATTCACACAATATATGGTCTTCTGAGCTAGGTGTGGTACTGTAGCGCCTATACTCAGCTACTCGGTGGCTAAGGCAAGAGAACTGGTTGAGTTCGCGAGTTCAGGCTGCAGTAAGCTATGATCCTGCGACTGCATTCCAGCCTGGGTAACAGAGGCCCCATTTCTATTAAGGAAAAAAAAAAAATTAGGGTGGCACCTGTGGCTCAGTGAGTAGGACACTGGCTCCATATACGGAGGGTGGCAGGTTCAAACCCAGCCCTGGTCAAACTGCAACAATAACAAAAAAATAGCTGGGCATTGTGGCAGGCGCCTGTAGTCCCAGCTGCTTGGGAGGCTGAGTCAAGAGAATCACCTAAGCCCAAGAGCTGGAGGTTGCTGTGAGTCCTGTGATGTCATGGCACTCTACCAACAGTGGTAAAGTGAGACTCTGTCTCTACAAAAAATAATAATAATACAAAAATGATCTTTTGTGTCAGCTTTCTCTTAGTATAATGTTTTCTTTTTTTTTTTGAGACAGAATCTCACTATGTTGCCCTCTGTAGCGTGCAATGGTGTCGCAGCTCACAGCAACCTCAAACTCTTTGGGCTTAAGCAATTCTCCTGCTTCAGCCTCCCAAGTAGCTGGGATTACAGGAGTATAATTTTTTTTTTTTTTTTTTTGAGACTGAGCCTTAAGCTGTTGCCCTGGGTAGAGTGCAGTGACATCACAGCTCACAGCAACCTCCAACTCCTGGGCTCAAGCGATTCTCCTGCCTCAGCCTCCCAAGTAGTTGGGACTATAGGTGCCCGCCACAACACCCACCTATTTTTTGGTTATCATTGTTGTTTGGCAGGCCCAGGCTGGATTCAAACCCACCAGCTCTGGTGTAGGTGGCTGGCACCTTAGCTGCTTGAGCTACAGGCGCCAAGCCAGGAGTATAATGTTTTCAAGGTTCATCCATAGGTAGTGCATTATCAGTACTCCATTCCTTTTTCATTGCTGAAGAATATTTTACTGTAGAGTATACTAGACTTTACCCCTTCATCATTTATTTGATGGGCATTTGGGTTGTTTTCACTTTCTGGCTAATAATAAGAGTAAATGATGTTAGGGCCGTGTACCGTGGCTCACGCCTGTAATCTTAGTGCTCTGGGAGGCCTAAGTGGGAGGATCTCTTGAGCTGAGGAGTTCAAGACAAGCCCAAGCAAGAGTGAGATCCTATCTCTAATAAATACAGAAAAATTAGCCTGCTGTCATGGTGGGCACCTATAGCCCTAGCTACTCTGGAAGTTGAGGCAGATGGATTGCTTGAGCTCAAGAGTTTGAGACGAGTCTGAGCAAAAGCAAGACCCATCTCTAAAAGTAGCTGTGTTGTGGTGGGTGCCATCCAGAGGATCACTTGAGCCCAAAAAGATTTGAAGTTGCTGTGAGCTAAGATGCCACAGCACTCTACCAAGGATGACTAAGTCTCCAAAAAAAAAAAGAAAAGAAAAAGTGGGGGGATCCCCCCCATATGATATCAGCATAGCTCACTGCAACTACATGGGTTCAAGCAATTCTACTGCCTTAGGCTCCCAAATACCTGGGATAACAGGTATATACAAACTATGCCCAACTAATTTTTTAATTTTTTTGTAGAGATGGGGTCTTACAAGATTGCCTAGGCTGGTCTGTAATTTGTGGCCTGAAGCAATCCTCCCACCTCAGCCTCCCAAATTCTGGGATTATAGGTATGAGCCACTGTGCCCAGCCTAAAATGAGTTTTTTATATTTAGAGTTATAACAGTTTTTAAAAATATATTCAATATATGTCACTTATGACTTGCAAAATTTCCTATTCTATGTATTTTATCACTTTCTTTTCTTTGACAGAGTCTTACTTTTTTGCACTCCATAGAGTGCCGTAATGTCATAGCTCAGAGCAACCTCAAACTCTTGGGCTTAAGTGATTCTCTTGCCTCAGCCTCCCTAGTAGCTGGGGCTACAGGTGCCGCCTGCCACAACCTCCAGCTATTTTTTGAGAAAAGGTCTCATCCTGGCTCAGGCTGGTCTCAAACCAGTCAGCTCAGGCAATCCAACTATCTCAGCCTCCCAAGTGGTAGGATTATAGGCATGAGCCACCACGCCCAGTTGTCTCTTTTATCACTTTCTTCTTCTTTTTTAAAAAGAGACAGAGTCTCACTTTGTCACCCTTGGTAGAGTGCTGTGGCTTCACAGCTCACAGCAACCTCCACCTCTTGGGCTTAGGCGATTCTTTTGCCTCAGCCTCCCAAGTAGCTGGGACCACAGGCGCCCGCCACAACACCCGGCTTTTTTATTTGTTGCAGTTTGGCTGGGGCCAGGTTTGAACCTGCCACTCTCAGTATATGGGGCTAGCGCCCCACTCACTGAGCCACAGGCGCCGCCTTATTTCCATTTTTTGAGACAGTCTCACTATGGTGCCCTCAGTAGAGTGCTGTGGTGTCACAGCTCACAGCAACCTTAAACTCTTGGGCTCAAGTGATTCTCTTGCCTCAGCCTCCAAAGTAGCTGCAACTATAGGCGCCCGCCACATGTCCTGTTATTTTTATTTTTTATTTGTAGTTGTTGGTGTTTAGCAGGCCTGGGCTGGGTTCAATCTTGCCAGTCTCGGTGTATGTGGCCGGCACCCTAACCACTGAGCTATGGGCACCGAGCCCACCTGGTTATTTTTAGACAAGTTGGTCTCAAACCTGTGAACTCAGGTACCACCACTCCCTACCTCCCCACCCCCAGCCTCCCAGAGTGCTAGGATTACAGGCAGGAGCCACCACAGCCACACCCCAAAGTGACATAGTCTCACTTTGTCACCCCAGGTAGAGTGCTGTGGTATCATAGCTCACAGCAATCTCAGACTCCTGGGCTGAAGTGATTCTCTTGCCTTAGCCTCCCAAGTAGCTGGTATTACAGGTGCCCACCACAATACCCAGTTACTTTTAGAGGCAGGGTCTTACTTTAGCTCAGGCTGGTCTTGAACTCGTGGGCTCAGGTGATTTGCCTGCCTTGGCCTCCCAGAGTATTGGGATTATAGGTGTGAGCCACCATGCCCGGCCTCTCAAACCACTTTTAAGTAATGGTTTTCAGCCATTCTCAATTTTGAGGAATTCGCATCAAATAAAACCTTGGAAAAGTACATTAATGCAGGCAGACCCTATTATACAGTGGACTGTCAAACCTAGAATTAGAAAACTTGAGAATGAACCTACTTCAGGAATGTCTAAGAGCCTCTCATGGGACTCTTCTATAATAGTTTAAAATTTTTAATCTATTCACCTAAAGGAGCTGTGGTAAGGCTTAAATGAGATAATGTGTGTAAGAGCACTTAATTATTTTGCATGGTTTAAATACTTAGCCTCTCATGTTTGGTACCAAATATAACAGTTACTCATGCTGAATATATTAATGCAAAAGAGATATTTTCATCACAGGTACATAGTCTCACAATTTATAATATTTACCTATTTTGCCTGTACAATAATCCTTATAAAAAGGCCTTGTGATTCTTAAGGATTTAGCAGAACAGATAAAATACTATTATGGAAAAAATCAGAAATAATTTAAACACAAGCTAATCTAGTTTCATACTCATTTTGGTCTTAACCTATTATACTTTTTCTACACAAATGTTTCCAAGTATGCTCGTTTTTAAAAACTTTGCTAAATATTACAATTTTTTGTAAATTAGTTCTATATCACAAAGCATAGTCTCATTTAAATATCATCCGTTCTTTTTTTTTTTTTTTTAGAGACAGAGTCTCACCTTGTCACCCTCGGTAGAGTGCTGTGGCATCACAGCTCCCAGCAACCTCTAGCTCTTGGGTTTAGATGATTCTCTTGTTTCAGCCTCCCAAGTAGCTGGGACTACAGGCACTTCTTTTTTTTTTTTTTGAGACAAAGAGTCTCAAGCTATCACCCTTGGTGGAGTGCTGTGGGGTCACAGCTCACAGCAACCTCAAACTCTTGGGCTCAAGCAATTCTCTTGGCTCAGCCTCCCAAGTAGCTGGGACTACAGGTGCCTGCCACAACACCCAGTTATTTTTTTTGTTGCAGTTGTTGTTTTAGCTGGCCCGGGCTGGGTTTGAACCCCCCAGCCTTGATGTATGTGGCTGGTGCCCTACCCACTGAGCTATAGGTGCCGCCAAATATCATTTCTTTTAAAATGGTTAATAAAAGACCCTATAGGGGCCAGGTGTGGTGGCTCACACCTACAATCCCAGCACTCTGAGAGGACAAAGTGGGAGGATCCTTTTTTTTTTGAGATAGAGTCTCACTATGTCGCCCTCAGTAGAGTGTTGTGGAGTTACAGCTCACAGCAACCTCCAACTCTTGGGCTTAAGCAATTCTCTTGCGTCAGCCTCCCAAGTAGCTGGGACTACAGGTGCCCACCACAACACCCAGCTATTTTTTTTTTTTTTTGGTTGTAGCTGTCATTGTTGTTTGGCAGGCCCAGGCTTGGTTTGAACGCGCTAGCTCCGGTGTATGTGGCTCACCCTAGCTGCTGAGCTACAGGCACCAAGCCAGGGAGGACCCTTTGAAGCCAGGAGTTCAATACCATCCTGGGTAACATAGCCAGACCCTGTCCATAATAAAAAAACACCCAGGTGGGTGTGGTGGTGCACACCTGTTGCTTTAGCCACTTGGGAGGCTGATGCATGAGCCCAAGAGTTCAAAGTGCAGTGAGCTATGACTGCACCACTGTACTCCAGCCTGGGCAACAGGGCAAGACCTCATCTCTATGAAAATGTATATAATAATAAATTAATTTTTAAAAATGTTTAAAAGACACAGTGGGGGCAAAGCTATGTCAGGATAAAGTAGAACAAAAGGAAAATTATGATCCAATTTATGTTATAAATTATAGGATTAAGCAGATAAATTTGACATTAAAAATAAATTATATGTGCTTTCACAATTTTGAGCCAGGCAAAGACATCTCCCCACCCCCAATCATCCTTAGTCTTTCTCAAAGAACAACAGCCAGTTGTATACAAAAGCTAAATAGAGTGCTGGGAAAATACCCAGAAGAGATGAAGGATAGTGAGGAAGGGACCAGAGGGCGGCGCCTGTGGCTCAGTCGGTAAGGCGCCGGCCCCATATACTGAGGGTGGCGGGTTCAAACCCGGCCCCAGCCAAACTGCAACCAAAAAATAGCCGGGCGTTGTGGCGGGCGCCTGTAGTCCTAGCTGCTCGGGAGGCTGAGGCAGGAGAGTCGCTTGGGCCCAGGAGTTGGAGGTTGCTGTGAGCTGTGTGAGGCCACGGCAGTCTACCGAGGGCCATAAAGTGAGACTCTGTCTCTACAAAAAAAAAAAAAAAAAAAAAAGGAAGGGACCAGAATAAACTATACAGACAATGCCTGGCAGAAGCTGTTCAAAATGTAATGAACACAATAAGATGATGAGGACACTGAGCTGTTTTTTTCCACAGGCAACTAAGGATAAACACTGCTTTTTCCTTATACTATAATTATCTATTCACACAAAATAATCTTAACAGATACATATTTATCTGTTTCAGAGTTCCCCAGAGACAAGCTGTTTTGCTGTTTTATTTCACTATTCCTTTGAAATACTTACTATCATCTCCAACAGGACCTGCCGAACACTGTGCTGGGGGATCCCGTGCCAAGTCATTCAACTCCTTAAGAAAGAAGAAAAGAAATTCATTCAACATAAATGTAACTTTTATCCATTAATAAAATTTACAATGTTACCAATATTCTCTGTCTTACTGGTGAAGCTCTTTTAGGAGCATTCCTTCATAGTCAGAAAGGCATACACTTTAAAGTATTTTGGGTTCTTCAGTGTAAAGGAATGTTTTTATAAACGTGTGTCATTTTTGCTCTGTTGAGAGTTTTGTAGGTAAATATGATGATAAGGAAGTTAAACAAGTATTAAGTACTAATTTTGTGAGGCACAAAAACTGTTTCAAAGTAAAAATTTCATTTGTTACTTTTCAAAAAATATTCAAGATCAATTTTTGTACATCACAACTATTATGTTACACTTGGGATAAGCTCTTAAAGTCATAAACATTCCAGAATTATATTGGACCATCTGATAAGATGTTAAGTTTTCAGGTGATGTTCACTAACAGGATTCCAAATATAGTAGAAAATACTCTGAATGAATGTATTTTAAAAGGCTGACTGAAAAGTGTTCAGAGACTATTCAACCTATAATAATGTTCTATAACTAGATGTCAGCTTCTTAGCTATTTTAACATAAAAGCCCAGAAACTGAGACTTGTTATTGGTAGGGATGCCTAAAAATCACAAGGCAGGAAATCATACTATATTACATTTCCCCTAAGCTTGGTTTCTGAGATAAAAACAAATTCTGGGGAAAGACTAGTTTTAGATTATGTTTTATACTATTTTACACTTTGGAGTACAAAGCATAAAGTACAGAAATAAAGTTTGGGGGAAAGAAAGAATGCACTGGTATTGAGATAAAGAGGAACAATATAAACTTTCTCAAGTATCTCTATTTTTGGCTTTGTGTCTTCTTGTAACAGATTTTCTGCCCATCTCAGGGAAAAAAAAAATAACCTACTATATAGTTCCCATTCCCAAATGTTACTGGCAACACAGGTCAGTACAATTAAGAACATTTACTTGATTTAAGACAATGCTAAATCAACAAGTTGCTAGTAAAATATGATCTGAATTTAACAAACTATTCTGAAGTCCTACCGTGATCATTAAATGCAATTTTACTTTTGATTTAGCCTTAATCTTCTGCTCCTTTCAAAGTTACTCTTTTTCATGCTGAATGACATCAAGGTTTAACACCCCCCAACCCCAAAGCTAACATTTATCTAAGCTGAACATAAGATCCATCAGTCCATTTCATAAGCCAGTATGATGTAATTATTTTTTAAAACCTTAACCCAGAGCCAGGAGTGGTGGCTCATGCCTGTAACCCTAGCATTCTGGGAGGCCGGGGCGGGTAGATCACTTCAAGTCAAGAGTTCGGAGACCAGCCTGAGCAAGAGCAACACACCATCTCTACTACAAACAGAAAAACTAGGCGGTGCCCGTAGCTCAGTGAGTAGGGCGCCAGCCACATACACCGAGGCAGGTGGGTTTGAACCCAGCCCAGCCTAGGCCAGCTACAGCAATAAAGACAATTGCAACAAAAAAAAGTAGCCAGGCATTGTGGTCCTGGCTGCTTGGGAGGCTGAGGCAGGAAAAAAAAAAGTTGTCACCATCTGGAAGGTAATCTAAATAGCGAAAACCCAGTTACACTGAATAAACACATGACTTATAAAAATTCATGTCCCTACATTAAGATGAAAACTGAAGGCAAATCTTAAAATTTAATAAAGGTACTGATCTAAAAGAAGACATGGATGGGCTCAGCGCCTGTAGCTCAAGTAGCTAAGGCACCAGCCACATACATGTTTGCTGGCAGGTTGGAATCCAGCCTGGGCCTGCCAAACAACAATGACGGCTTCAATGGACGGCTACAATCAAAAAACAGTCGGGTGTTGGGGCGGGCGCCTGTAGTCCCAGCTACTTGGGAGGCAGAGGCAAGAGAATCATTTGAGCCCAGGAGTTAGAGATTGCTGTGAGCTGTGATGCCATATTACTCTACCCAGGGTGACAGCTTGAGGCTCTGTCTCAAAAAAAAAAAAAAAAAGAGGGATGGGGATATATATATACATCTCTCTCTCTCAGGCTGTATTTTTTTTTTTTTTGCAGTTTTTGGCCAGGGCTGGGTTTGAACCCGCCACCTCTGGCATATGGGACCGGCACCCTACTCCTTTAGCCACAGGTGCCGCCTCTCAGGCTGTGTTTTAACAGTTGGCTTTAAATCTAATTTTTTATTTTATTTTATTTTTTTGAGACAGAGTCTCACTTTGTAGCCCTCGGTAGAGTGCTGTGCCATCACACTGTTCACAGCAACCTCCAACTCCTGGGCTTAGGTGATTCTCTTGCCTCGGCCTCCCCAGTAGCAGGGACCACAGGTGCCCGCTACAACGCCCGGCTATTTTTTGTTGCAGTTTGGCTGGGGCCCGGTTTGAACCTGCCACCCTTGGAATATGGGGCTGGGGCCTTACCCACTAAGCCACAGGAGCCACCCCTTTAAATCTATATATTAATTTCTCCAACTTTGTTTTTTTATGAGAAAATGTATTCAGTTATCTTTATTGGGACTCAGAGTAGGGCTAGAATAAATTCCAAAATCAAGGAATCAGTCTGTTTACTGAAAAACTTCTTTTTTTTATTTTTATTATTTTTTTTTGTAGAGACAGAGTCCCATTTTATGGCCCTCAGTAGAGTGCCATAGCATCACACAGCTCACAGCAACCTCCAACTCCTGGGCCTAAGCGATTCTCTTGCCTCAGCCTCCCAAGTAGCTGGGACTACAGGCGCCTGCCACAATGCCCGGCTATTTTTTGGTTGCAGTTTGGCAGGGGCTGGGTTTGAACCCGCCACCCGCGGTATATGGGGCCAGCACCTTACTGACTGAGCCACAGGCGCTGCCCACAAAAAACTTGTTTTATGTGGAAAGAGCACTAGAGAAATAAAGTACAAGTTTAAATATTTTTTTTTGATGCTGTATATGCACTTTGTTTTCTACTTTTATTTTTTAGTTTTTTTGAGGGTGGGGCCTGTGGCTCAAAGGAGAAGGGCGTGGCCCCATATACCAGAGGTGGTGGGTTCAAACCTGGCCTTGGCCAAAACTGCGCAAAAAAAAAAAAGGTTTTTTGAGGCACAGAGTCTCACTCTGTTGCTCTGGGTAGAGTGCCAAGGCATCATCATAGCTCATAGCAATGTCAAACTCTTGGGCTCAAGTGATTTTGTTGACTCAGTATCCCAAGTAGGTGGAACTACAAGCACCTATCACAACATCTGGCTAGTTTCTTTTCTTCTTCTTTTTTTTTGAGACATAGCCTCAAGCTGTCCCCCTGGGTAGAGTGCTGTAGCATCACAGCTCACAGTAACCTCCAACTCCTGGGTTCAAGCGATTCTCCTGCCTCTGCCTCCTAAGTAGCCGGGACTATAGGCACCCGGCACAATGCCTGGCTATTTTTTTGGTTATAGTTGTCATTGTTGTTTGGCAGGCCCGGGCTGGATTCAAATGCACTAGCTCTGGTGTATATGGCTGGTGCCTTAGACACTTGAACTACAGGCGCCAAGCCGCTATTTCAATTATTAAAGAGGAATTTTTCTTGAAATGGACCATTATTCTCTAAGCTCAAAAAACTCTAGATGGGGTGGCATTTGTAGCACAAGTGGCTAAGGCATCAGCCACACGCACCAGAGCTGACAGGTTCGAATCCAGCCCAGGCCTGCCAAACAATGACAAACAACCAAAAAACAGCTGGGTGTTTTGGTGGGCGCCTGTAGTCCCAGCTACTCGGGAGGCTGAGGCAAGAGAATCACTTAAGCCCAGGAGTTTGAGGTTGCTGTGAACTGTGACACCATGGCACTCTACCCAGGGTGACAGCTTGAGGCTCTGTCTGAAAAAGAAAAACAAACAAACAAAAACAAAACTCTAGATGTCCTTCATTTTAGTAACTGGTTCTATTAAAACAGGCCATGGAATTATTATTATTATTTTTGAGACACAGTCTCACTTTGTCTCCCTTGAAGAAATGCTGTGGCATCATAGCTCACAGCAACCATAAACTCTTGGGGCTCAAATAGATCCTTTTGCCTCAATTTTTCTTTTTTTTCTTTGAGACAGAGTCTCACTTTGTCCCCCACGGTAAAGTGCCATGGTGTCACTGCTCACAGCAGTCTCCTGAGTAGCTGGGATTACAGAAATCCACCACAATGCCTGGCTATTTTTTAGAGACAGGGTCTCGCTCTGGCTTAGGCTGGTCTCGAACCTATGAGCTCAAGCAATCCTCCTGACTTAGCCTCCCAAGTGCTGGAATTATAGGTGTGAGCCACCTCGCCTGGCTGAATGGAAATTTTTTATGCTGAAATATTGAAAACTAAGCATCTCATGTGAAAGTATGTAAATGAAAATAAGGATCAGTTCGGATTATAAACGTTATTCCATAACCTGCTTACTTTCCTCCCAGTATAAGTAGGAGCAAGAGGCAGAATTTAGGTTTTATAAATTTTAAAAGTTTTTGATGTTTTTTCATCATTATGCTCCCAGGTAATTTTAAGCAAGTCACTCAACTTCTCCAAATCAGTTCTCATATCTGTAAAACAAAGGAGCATGGTTTGTTTTAAGGGTCAGATAAGTTCAGGAAATGTTATAATCCACATCCTCATACTTTATAATAATTAAGGTACTATATAACTCCTGCATAAAGAAAACATGATAGTTTTATGAATAAAAGCTTTTCAAGCATGACATAAAGAAATCACCACAAAACAGCTCAAACTACACTATAGTCATTTCTCATATCTATATCAGCTCTATACTATAAACTACTTCAAAATGTTTTAACAGAATATTTAAAGCAAGAGAGGCCAGACATGGAAGCTCACACCAGTCATCCCAGCACTTTGGGAGGTCAAGGTGGGAAGATTACCTTGAGACCAAGAGCTCAAAACCAGCCTGGGCAATACAGCAAGACTCTAACTCTTAAGAAAAGAAAAAGTATTACGGCCAGGCTCAGTGGCTCACGTCTGCAATTCTAGCACTCTGGGAGGCTAAGGTGGGAGGATTGCTTGAGCTCAGGAGTTTTAGACCAGCCTGAGCATGAGCAAGACCCAGTCTCTAAAATACACAGCCAGAGCAGTGACGGGCTACCCAAAAGGCTGAGGCAAGAGGATCTCTTGAGCCCAAGAATCTGAGGTTGCTGTGAGACATGACGACACTATCACACTCTACCTGGGATGATAGAGGGAGACTCTGTCTCAAAAACAAACAAAAAAAAGGGACGGCATTTATGGCTCAGTGGGTAGGGTGCTGGCCCCATATACTGAGGGTAGCAGGTTCAAACCCGGCCCCAGCCAAACTGCCAAAATAATAATAACAATAACAATAATAATAATAATAATAAACAAGATGAAATGGGTGTGTTTATAAAAAAAAGTAATATTCTTATTATCTTTCTTTTTAATTCCAGGTTTATGTGAGGATACAAATAACTAGGTTACAATACTTGCATTTGTTCAAGTCCCTCCTATAGATGTGTCCTGCACCCACATTAATATTATTATTATTTTTTGAGACATTGTCTTGTTTTGTGCCCCTTGGTAGAATGCCTTGGCTTCATAGCTCACAGCAACCCCAAGCTCTTGGGTTCAAGAGATTCTCTTGCAGTTGGCACCTGTAGCTCAGTGGGTAGGGCGCTGGCCACATACAACTGAAGGTGGTGGGTTCGAACCCAGCCTGGGCCTACTAAAACAACAATGACAACTGCAACAACAACAAAAATATAGCCGGGAAGTGTTGTGGGCACTTGTAGTCCCAGCTACTTGGAGGCTGAGGCAAGAGAATCACTTAAGCCCAAAGAGTTTGAGGTTGCTGTGACATCATGGCACTTTACCCAAGGCAACAGCTTGAGACTCTGTCTCAAAAAAAAAAATTAAAAAAAAGAGACATTCTCTTGCCTCAGCCTCTGGAGTAGCTGGGATTACAGGCGCCCATCACAATGCCAGCTATTTTTAGAGATGGGGTCTTGTTCTTGCTCAGGCTGGTCTCGAATCTGTGGAGCAATCTACCCGCCTCAGCCTCCTAGGGTGCTAGGATTACAGGTGTAAGCCACCTTGCCTGGCCCCCACACCCATACTATCTTTTTGGGAGACAGAGTCTCACTCTGTTGCCTCAGGTAGAGTGCAGTGGCATCATCATAGCTCACTGCAACCTCAAACTCCTAGGCTCAAGTGATTCTCCAAACTTTATCCTCCCAAGTAGCCAGGACTATAGACATGTGCCACCAAACCTGGCTAATTTTTTCTATTTTTGGTAGAGATGTGGTCTCACTCTTGCTGAGGGTGGTCTTGAACTCCTGATCTCAAGTTACCTTCCTGCCTGAATCTCTCAGAGTACTAGGATTATAGGTGTGAAACACCGAGCCTGACCTACAAATGTTTTTGCATTTAAGGGCAAGAGAGGCTGGATGCGGTGGCTCATGCCTGTAATCCCAGCACTTGGGAAGCCGAGGCAGGTGGATTACCTGAGCTCACAGGTTTTGAGATCTTGTCTCTAAAAACAGCCCGGCATTGTGGCAGGCGCCTATAGTATCCCAGCTACTCCAGAGGCTGAGGCAAGAGAATTGCTTAAGCCCAAGAGTTGGAGGTTGCTGTGAGCTGTAACCCAGAGCACTCTACCAAGGGTGATATAGTGAGACTCTCAAAAAAACAAAACAAAACAAAAAAACCATTAAGTTCTTCATTGGTATTGTTTGTAAATAGCCACAATTTAAACAAGAGAATCAAGTGATGTGGTTTTTGCCTTTGATGGAGTCAAGCAGGAGCAAACAAAAACCCTGTTCTATTGTAAACGAAAGTAATTTATGAGTTTCCAAAGAAATAGGAACTACCACCCAAAGATGTGAGGTATGTGTGTAGTAAAAATGATTACTAAGGGCAGAAAACTAATAATGATGTGGCAGTCAGCTGAGTTGAGACAGAGTAGAGGAAACAACCAAGTTCTACTTAATAAATTTTAAGCCTTGTCTACAGCCGGCAGTGCTGGTCGGCTGGGAGCGCGGGGGCACCCTGTGCTTTGGGCCGCAGGTTCCACCCCGCCCCGCCCAGGCTCTGGGTAAAGGCCGCTGCGGGGACATGTTGTGCCCACCTCAGCCAGGGCGGGAAAGCGTGAAAGGCAGCTGGGCTGCCAGAAAGCGAAATGTCATCAGTGGAGTCACACCAGGAACGGTTGTCCCAGTCAGATCCATCCTCCTCACCAAACTCATGTAGTTCCTTTGAGCTGATAGACATGGATGCTAGCAGCTTGTATGAGCCAGTTTCTCCGCATTGGTTTTATTGTAAGATAGTAGATTCTCCCATCCAAGTACTAACCAGGCCCGACCCTGCTTAGCTTCCGAGATCAGACGAGATCGGGCGCGTTCAGGGTGGTATGGCCATAGACTAAGATAGTAGATTCTAAAGAGACATGGATTCCTTTCAACTCTGAGGATTCACAACAGCTAGAAAAGGCATAATATGGCTCTGGGAAAGATTGCAATGGGAGCGTTGTCCCCATGACGGGGGCAGATACGATGTTCATTTGGGGGAGAGAATGCAGTATGCTGTATACTGGGATGAGCTAACATCAGAAGTGAGGCAATGTACGTGGTTTTACAAGGGAGATAAAGACAATAAATATGTTCCCTACTGGGAGAGCTTCAGCCAAGTTTTAGAGGAGACTTACACGCTTGCTGTAACTTTGGATGAATGAAAAAAAAAAACTAGAGTCTCCCAACAGAGAAATTATCATATTACACAATCCAAAGCTCATGGTACATTACTGTTTCCCCGAAAATAAGACAGTGTCTTATATTAATTTTTGCTCCCAAAGATGCACTAGGTCTTATTTTCAGGGGATGTCTTATTTTTCCATGAAGAAGAATACGGTACACATTTATTGTTTGCCGCGACCTGTCCGCTCTGATCCTCCCGTTCTTCTACACGCATCTGCAAAAGTCTCCTCCTCTCTCCCGCCCCGCGCTAACCGCTCACTCCAACCTCCATTCTGCCTCCACACAGCAGTGACGTCAGGATTCTGCATAACCTCACTGGTTGCTAGACACCAGTTGGGGCGGCCCTAGCAACCAGTTTACGTAAATTAATTTTCATTCCGAGACAGAGCCTGGGGGGTGCTTATTTTCAGGGGGATGCCTTGTATTTCACCCAGAAGGAAACCTGTAAGTAGGTCTTATTTTCGGAGGATGTTTTATTTTCGAGGAAACACAGTACCAGCCAGTTGCAGGGTCTGATGAATGGGGGTCAACACCTACTGAGCAAGGTGGACCAAGAACAGTGAAGAGAGGGGTTGAGAATATCTCTGCTGACGTTCATCGTGGAGAAACTTTACAAAGAGATCACTTGGTTTTCATAGTCCATGGGATTGGACCAGCTTGTGATCTCCGATTCCAAAGCATTGTACAGTGTGTTAATGATTTTCGAAGTGTTTCCTTCAACTTGCTACAGACACATTTTAAGAAAGCCCAAGAAAATCAGCAAATTGGGAGGGTAAAATTTCTTCCAGTCAACTGGCATAGTCCTTTGCATTCTACTGGTGTGGATGTAGATCTGCAGCGAATAACTCTACCCAGCATTAACCGCCTCAGGCACTTCACGAATGACACAATTCCGGATGTCTTCTTCTACAATAGCCCCACCTACTGTCAGACTATTGTGGACATGGTTGTTTCTGAGATGAACCGAATATACACACTTTTTCTGCAGAGGAACCCTGATTTCAAAGGGGGTGTATCCATTGCTGGTCATAGTTTAGGTTTGCTTATATTGTTTGATATCCTAACAAATCAGAAAGATTCTTTGGGGGACATTGACAAATAAAAGAATTCACTAAATATTGTTATGGATCAAGGAGATACACTGACACTAGAGGAAGATTTGAAGAAACTCCAACTCTCCGAATTCTGTAGTATCTTTGAGAAGGAGAAAGTAGATAAAGAAGCTCTGGCTTTATGTACAGACAGAGATCTTCAGGAGATGGGAATTCCTTTAGGACCAAGAAGGAAGATATTAAACTATTTCAGGACCAGAAAACATCCAACTAGAATCAATAGACCAACTTTACAGTCAGCTTCAGAAGCAAACATTCCCAAAGAATCTGAATTCTGCAGTCGTACTAATGAAACTAGAAGTGAGGAGTATTTAGATGTTGGCATTGGGCAGGTGTCTGTAAAATACCCCAGGCTTGTATATAAACCAGAAATATTCTTTGCCTTTGGATCTCTGATTGGAATGTTCCTTACTGTCCGAGGTCTAAAAAGAATTGATCCTAACTGAGAGACTCCAGAAGTCTTAGTTATTTGGTAATAACTTAAGATATAAAAGTTGATGAAATTACACAGCGTTCACGGGCTGTTTAGGTTCTAAGTAGAATCTTTTAGTGGTCCTTTTATAGTGAAAAAAAATTTTTTTAAGCCTTTGGAAAACTCTATTCCTGTTTGATATCAACTTATATTTATGTAGGCATTTGAATAAAGTTTATCTATCCACAATTAAAAAAAAATAGGAAAAAAAGTAGCTGTGCAAGTGCCTGTAGTTCCACCTACTTAGGTGAGTGAGGCAGGAAAATCATTTGAGCCTAAGACTTTGAGGCTGCAGTGAGCTATGATTATGCTACTGCACTCTAGCCTTGGTGACAGAGAGAGACCCTGTCTCTTAAAAAACAAACAACAGGCTGAGCACGATGGCTCATGGCCTTAATCCCAGCACTTGGGAGGCTGAGGCAGGTGGACTGCCAGAACATATATATATACTTTTCCAGTCCATTGCTGACCAAACATCATCATCATCATTACTATTTTTTTAGACAGAGTCTCACTATGTCACCTTTGGTAGAGTGCCATGGTGTCACAGCTTACAGCAATCCCAAACTCTTGGGCTTAAGCGATTCTCTTGGCTCAGCCTCCCAAGTAGCTGGGACCACAGGCACCCACCACAATGCCTGGCTATTTTTTTTGTTGCAGTTGTTATTGTTCTTTAGCAGGCCCAGGCCAGACTCAAACCTGCCAGCCTCACGGTATGTGGCCAGTGCCCTACTCACTGAGCTACAGGCACCGAGCCCAAAACATCATTATGCAGTGCATAACTATATTCTCTTCATTATTAAAGATCAAGGATCTTTCCCATTTCACCTATTTGAACTACCATTTATTGATACTCATTTCAAAATATTTTTTCATTATTTTTTTATTTTATTTTTTGTAGAGACAGAGTCTCACTTTATGGCCCTTGGTAGAGTGCCATGGCATCACACAACTCACAGCAACCTCCAACTCCTGGGCTTAAGCGATTCTCTTGCCTCAGCCTCCCGAGTAGCTGGAACTACAAGCGCCCACCACAATGCCCGGCTATTTTTTGGTTGCAGTTCACCTGGGGCCAGGTTTGAACCCGCCACCCTCGGTATATGGGGCCGGCGCCTTACCGACTGAGCCACAGGCGCCGCCATTTTTCGTTATTTCCTAATATGTATGTGTGTGTGTGTGTGTGTGTGTGTGTATTTATGAGAAAGAGTCTCACTCTGTTGCCCAGGCTAGAGTGCCATGGTACCAGCCTAGCTCACAGAAACTTCGAATTCCTGGTCTTAAGGGATCCTCCTGCCTCAGCCTCCTGGGTAGCTGGGACTATAGGCACCTACCACAGTGCCTGGTAATTTTCTCTCTCTCTTTTTTTTTTTTTTATTAAATCATACCTGTGTACATTAATGGAATCGTGGTTATTTTTTTTTTGGAGACAGAGTCTTATTATGTAGACCTCAGTAGAGTGCTGTGAGTCACAGCTCACAGCAGTCTCAAACTCTTGGGCGCAAGGGATTCTCCTGCCTCAGCCTCCTAAGTAGCTGGGACCACAGGTACCCGCCACAATGCCTGGTCATTTTTGTTGTTGCTGTGGTTGTGGTTGTCATTGTTGTTTTAGCTGGCCCAGATTGGGTTTGAACCTGCCAGCCTCAGTGTATTTGGCTGGCGTCACAAACACTGAGTGCCGAACCAATGCCCAATAACTTTTATATTTTTAGTAGAGATGGGGTCTCGCTCTTGCTCAGGGTGGTCTTGGAACTCCTGAGCTCAAAGATCCACCTGCCTCAGCTTCTCAGAGTGCTAGGATTACAGATGTTAGCCACCACACCCAGCCAAATGTTGAAATTTTGTAAGTGCCAACATGATGCCACAAGTATAAAATTCTACACCTGATCTCAAATGATGAGCTGCAGTCAAAATGCTATCAAAACTTTGTTTCATGAACTAAAAATATTATATAAAATTACTTTCAGGCTTCAAAAAATTCTATGAAGTGTATATAAAACATAAATTAACTCTATGTTTAGATTTGGGTCCCAACCCCAACATATCTCATTATGTGTATGCAAATATTAAAAAAAATACTAGGCTCAATGCCCATAGTCCAGTGGTTAGGGCGCTGGCCATGTATACCAAGGCAGGCAGGTTCAAACCTGCCCTGGGCCTACTAAACAACAATTACAACAAAAAAATAGCTGGGTGTTGTGGCAGGCACCTGTAGTCCCAGCTACTTGGGAGGCTGAGGCAAGAGAATCGCTTAAACCCATGAGCTTAAGTTTGCTGTGAGTCGTGACACCACAGCACTCTACTGAGGGTGACATAGTAAGACTCTTATCTCAAAAAAATAATACCAATAATAAAATAAAATAAAATAGGGCAGCACCTGTGGCTCAAAGGAGTAGGGCACCAGCTCCATATGCTGGAGGTGGCAGGTTCAAACCCAGCTCTGGCCAAAAACTGCAAAAAATAAATAAAATAAAATAAAATAAAAGGCTCAGCACCCGTAGCACAGTGATTATGGCGCCAGCCGCATGCACCAAGGCTGGCAGGTTTGAACCCAGCCCAGGCCTGCTAAACAATAATGACAACTGCAACAATAAAATAGCTGGGCGTTGTGGCGGTTGCTTGTAGTCTACTTGGGAGGCTGAGGCAAGAGAATTGCTTAAGCCCAAGAGTCTGAGAGAGTGACATAGTGAGACTCTGTTTCAATAAAAATAAATAAAATAAAATACCATTAAATATAATAAAATAAAATACTAAATTTGAAACACTTCTGGCCCTAAGAGCTTTGGATAAGGAATACTCAACATGTATTTTATTTCATTGGCTTTTAACTTTTAACTAGTCTAAGACCACCCAAATCTGCCTTGAATACTCTCCCTAACCCCACCCCATCCCCTATCCACCGTTGGACTTCATTTAAATGTTGCCCTTAAAAGACTTTCCCAGAGATCCCCTCCCCCACTTCCATTTGTTTCTTATTAAATGCTATGGAAAACGAGTGCTGGCCCCATATACTGAGGGTGGTGGGTTCGAACCTGGCCCTGGCCAAACTGCAACAAAAAAACAGCTGAGCGTGGTGGCAGGTGCGTGTAGTGCCAGCTACTTGGAAGGCTGAGGCAAGAGAATCTCCTAAGCCCAAGAACTGGAGGTTGCTGTGAGCTGTGATGTCACAGTACGCTACAGAGGGTGACAAAGTGACACTCTATCTCTAAAATAATAATAATGATAATAGGCTCGGTGCCTGTGGCTCAAGTGGCTAAGGTGCCAGCCACATACACCTGAGCTGGCAGGTTCGAATCCAGCCCGGGCGCACAACAATGACAGCTGCAACCAAAAAAAAAAAAAAAAAAAATAGCTGGGCACCTGTGGTCCCAGCTACTTGGGAGGCTGAGGCAGGAGAATCACCTGAGCCCAGGAGTTGGAGGTTGCTGTGACCTGTGATGCCACGGCACTCTACCCAGGGTGACAGCTTGAGGCTCTGTCTCAAAACATAAAATAAAATAAAATAAAAGTTACTTTCCTCTAACTTTAGGCAGTAGGGTTAAAAAATAAATAAATGCTATGGAAAAATCCAAGTTGCCTTAACAATTTAGCATACTTATCCTGTGATTACTTAATGTCTCTCTACCCAGTAACAAACAGGAACCTGACCTTCAGCTTTTTGCACAGTGCCTGATACAGGGGAACTGTCCAGTAAATATCTATTGATAGATATTAGAATTACAGAGTATTTCTTATGTGTTATACAAATAGTTGAAGGTTAATTAGCAGTATAACTGTAAGTAATAATGCTGCCAGTCTCCTTCAGACAAGAAACTTTATAGAAAGTGGTTAAATGTATTAGGTAAATAGCAGGTCTTTATCTACAAAAGATGTGACCATTTAGGTTTTCTGTTATGGGAAACTAGGATTTTAAAAGATATGTTTGAAGGGTAGTATAATCCACGTATGCTGGTTCAGAACAGACTTTGGAGTTGATAGCCTGGAATTCTAATTCCAGCTTCAGCAATGCTCTGATTCTCTGAGCTTCAGTTTTTTTTCTTGGGATAAAATGGGCATGAATTCTGCTTGCCATGACATTGCATATAAAAAGTGCTAAGTAAATAGTGGCTGTTATTAACCCTGTGTTTTCTATGCAGAAAATAAAAAAAAATAGAATTACACAGAGTAATTGCCACTGATTATAAAAACCTGAAATCAGACTGCATATTATAATCAATGCCCTGTCAGCTTAGTTTCCACTAAGTATGTTTTCTTGTTTTAGTACAATAACAGTGTTTCAATTGATAGTATCAATTAAAATAAGGTATAAAAAAAGCAATAATCTCACTCTCTGATACTGTAGCTATGAGATCACATTCCTAAAAAAGCAGAAATTTTGAATTGACAATCAGGACTAAAATGGAAGATAACCAAGTTGCCAGGAGTGGTGGCTCACGCCTGTAATCTTAGCTTTCTGGGAGGCCAAGGCAGGTGGACCGCCTGAGTTTACAGGTTCGAGATCAGCCTCAGCAAGAGTGATACCCCATCTCTAAAAACAGCTGGGCATTGTGGCAGACGCCTGTAATCCCAGTTTCTTGGGAGGTTGAGATAAGAGAATCGCTTTAGCCCAAGAGTTTGTGGTTGCTGTGAGGTATGATGCCACAGCACACTATGGAGGGTGACAAAGTAAGACTCTGCCTCAAAAAAAAAAAAAAAAAAAAAAAACTAAGTAAATGACAGAGATAGGATAGGAAAATCCTAAGTATTCCAGTAAGACTACTTCTGTAGCAAGCAGGGGAACAAATTATCACGAAGTACCCGTGAAACCAAAAGCAGATCAGGCAAATAGCTATTTCCTGCTACCAATTCCTAGAACTGATTAGCAGTGGCTAAGTTATCAGGGCAGGTCTGACTCCACACAGGATCTGTCAGGAACTGAAATTCCCTCTATTTTTATCAGCTGAAGTAGTGGTCTCAGCTCCTCACAAAATGAGGGTGGCGCATAGCCAGGTAGATGAGAAGTCCATGTGCTAATAGACAGATGGTGGAGTATCTATGCCAAAAGAATTCACACCATTCACTAACCTCCAGAGAAAACACTGAAACGCTAGGAAAAGAGCTTCCTTCCTAGCATTTGAGTGACCAGGATCGCCTTTACCAGCTGAATCCCACCTTATTCAACAACCACATAGCAAACTGGGAACCTAAAGAACTTATTTGTCAGAGTTACCACCACACTCTTCTATAACATGGATCACTCTATATGCCATAGTCCAAGCTTGAGAAAATGGGGGAAAAATAAATGTTAGTATCACTACCTCAATGTGCTTCTGTGCTAATGTGGCAGGATAAAGGAGACCTCAAAAAGAGGTAAAGTGGCCGGGCGCAGTGGCTTAGGCCTGTAATCCCAGCACAGATAGCTTGAGCTCCTGAGTTTGAAACCAGCCTGAGCAAAAGCGAGACACTGTCTCTACTAAAATAGAAAAACTGAGGCAAGAGGATTGCTTGAGCCCAAGAGTTGGAGATTGCTGTGAGCTATGACTCCACGGCAGTCTTCCCAGGGCAACAGTTTGAGACTCTGTCTTAAAAAAAAAAAAGATGGGGTGGCGCCTGTGGCTCAGTCGGTAAGGCACCGGCCCCATATACCAAGGGTGGCGGGTTCAAACCTGGCCCCGGCTGAACTGCAACCAAAAAAAATAGCTGGGTGTTGTGGCGGGCGCCTGTAGTCCCAGCTACTCGGGAGGCTGAGGCAAGAGAATCGCTTAAGCCCGGCAGTTGGAGGTTGCTGTGAGCTGTGTGATGCCATGGCACTCTACCGAGGGCCATAAAGTGAGACTCTGTCTCTACACACACACACACACACACACACACACACACACACACACAAAAAAAGATGTAAAGTATCATTCTGCTTCCCATTATGTAAAACAACAACCATTCAGAAGAATCCACATGAACTATTTTTAGTAAGTAGCATATGGATATTTTAATGTAATACAACATTCTGAAATATGTAGTATGATATATAAAAACTATTCACCTAGAAATGTAAACCATGAAACTTAAAAGTAGTTTCTCACGAACTTTACTCATTTTTTTTTTTTTGCAGTTTTTGGCCAGGGATGGGTTTGAACCCACCACCTCCAACATATGGGTCTGGGTGCCCTACTCCTTTGAGCTATAGGCGCCACCCAACTTTACTCATTCTTTTAAAGCATGATCAGTTGAATTCCTGTTTCAAAATTCTTCATCATTAGCTAGCCACCATACACACTAGGGGCAGTGAGTTTGAACCTGGGCCTGATTAACAGAACAAAAATGAACAAAACAACAACAAATTCTTCATCACTAAGGTAAAGAGTTGAAAACAATGAAACTGGGCGGCACCTGTGGCTCAAAGGAGTAGGGTGCCGGCCCCATATGCCGGAGGTTGCGGGTTCAAACCCAGCCCTGGCCAAAAACTGCAAAAAAAAAAAAAAAAAGAAAACGATGAAACTGACCATGGATCTTCCTATAGACTAATAATTTCTATAAGATGAGTGGGATCAGTAGCCAAATAAGCTATTAAATTTTACTATGCTAGAAGCTAACTACATTATTTTCAAAACTATCTCAGATGATGAATCAAAGGGCAGAAAATATAATTCAAGTTAAAGGAAAAAAAGCTGGAACCAACTTTCAAGCCTAGGAATTTATTTCAGAAAAGTTATTCAAAACACCAACTAACAAGAGATTTTTGTATCTTTCTGGAACATTTCATCCTCCAAAACTAGACACTAGATAGTATTAACAAAAATGTGAATAGGTACAACTGAAGAAATGCTGTCTTAAAATTACATTTTATGTAAGCTTAAAGATAAAAGCCTTTTGTCCACATTGAAAGCACTTACCACGGCATCTCATCAAGTATCTTCAACACAGTAATAAAAGCATTTACCACTGTCTTGGGGGAAGATATTACAGAACCAGGAATAGTAAGAAAAATGAACAGTTTCTGTTTTCTATGATAAAATTCATATCTAAAAAGGATTCCCATGTTACCTGGAGCAAGGGTTGGAAGAGGGCAATAGAGAAAATTTAAGTCCATTGTTAGGGTGGGAAAAGGTTTGGTACCAACAAGTATTACCTGTTTCAAAAATATTTTGTACTTTTATACAAAGCATAGCTCTGCTCTAACATGGTAGATCTGACCAATTAATCTTCAGGGAAAGTTTAACCCGTAAGATCATTACACTGGTGCTGCTTGAGCATTCTGAGAGCATTTTTGAGGTTAATACAGAGGCAGCAAACAGAGAAGCAGTTCTTTGCTATGATAACATAAGTATAAAAACATAAATCAATTCCCTCTCACATTTCAAAAAAGCACAGCTAAGTCCAGCCTCAAGTTTATTAATATATGTGGGCTGCCTTAAGACTATGACTTAAGTGACAAGTCTCAGTAGGTACAAGGGTGGTGTACACTTCTTTCTGTGACTCAATTTTTTTTTTTTTTTGTAGCCAGTCTCATTTTGTTGCCCTCCATAGAGTGCCATGATGTCATAGCTCACAGCAACCTCAAACTCTTGGGCTCAAGCGATTCTTTTACTTCAGCCTCCCAGCTATTTTTTTTTTGTTGTTGTTGTTGTTGCAGTTTGGCTGGGGCTGGGTTCGAATTCGCCACCATTGGTATATATGGTGCTGGTGCCTACTCACTGTGCCACAGGTACTGCCTTAGAAAGTTATTCTTTTCTTTTTTTTTTTTTTTTTTTTTTGGCCAGGGCTAGGTTTGAACCTGCCACCTCTGGCATATGGGACTGTTGCCCTACTCCTTGAGCCACAGGCACCGCCCCTAGAAAGTTATTCTTAAAGAAAAAGACCAGGGGCTCGGTGACCGTAGCTCAGTGAATAGGGCACCAACCACATACACCGAAGCTGGTGGGTTTGAGCCCGCCTTGGGCCTGTTAAACAACAATGACAACAGCAAGAAAAAAAATATAGCCGGGCACTGTGGCGGGTGCCTGTAGTCCCAGATACATGGGAGACTGAGGTAACAGAATCACTTAAGCCTAAGAGTTTGAAGTTGCTGTGAGCTGTGACACCACAGCTCTTTACTGAGGGCGACAAACTGTTTCAAAACAAACAAAGAAACAAAAAATAAATAAAAAACCAGGACCCAAGTAAATAACTATACTTCTCAAAACAATTACAATTTTAGGTTTCAATATCCACCAACCCTTTTCCTTCCCTTCTACTCTCTCTTCCTTTCTTCTCTCCCCCTCTTGATTAGTCAAACAAATTTTTAGGAAAATATCTGAATAAAAATGTAGTAAAAATGTGAGTTTAATATTACTCAACCATTAGAACAAGTTTTTAATGAATCCAAAGGAACAAAATTATACTACAAAGTTAAATTTATAGGTTGAGAGTAGTGACTCAGGACTGTAATCCTATGACTATGAGAGGCTGAGGCGGTGGACTGCCTGAGCTCAGGAGTTCAAGATCATCCCAAGCAAAGTTTTTTTCTACTAAAAATAGAAAAAAAGCTAACCAAGCAGCATAGCAGGTGCCTGCAGTCCCAGCTACCTGGGAGGCTGAGACAAAAGGAGCCCTCCAGCCCAGGAGTTTGAGATTGCTGTGAACTATGATGCCACGGAACTCTACCCAGGGCAACGGAGAGAGACTCTGTCTCAAAAAACAAACAACAAAAACAAAAACTAAGTTACATTTATAGGATGTGACCTTATCCAAGAAGAGAATATGTTAAGACAACATTTATTATAATTTCTCTTGTAATATACAATCTTCAAAGGGTGGGTTTAGTGGCTCAAGCCTGTAATCCTAGCACTTTGGGAGGCTGGGGCACAAGGACTGCTTGAGGAGTTTGAAAGCAGCCCGAATAACATAGTAAGATACTATTTCTACCAAAAAAAAAAAATTAATTAGGTAGGAACATATCTACAGCTCCCACTACTTGAGAGGCTCACCTGATCCTAGGAGTTCAAGGCTGCAGTGTCACTGCACTGAAGCCTAGGCAACAGAGGGAGACCCAATCCTTAAAAAAAAGTGTCTGTCAATAGTTTCTCCCCTCCTAATAAAAACATGCCACTCCCCACCAGGCACAGTGGCTTATACCTATTGTACCAATTACTTAAGGAAGCTGGAGTAGGAGGATCACTTGAGCTAAGGACTTTAATAAGACAGTAGTGAACTATGATCATGCCTGTGAATAGCTACTGCACTCCAACATGGGCAATTTAATAAGACAAGGACGGACAGGAGGGAGGAAGACACAGGGCTCCCTCTGTTGCCTCATTTGAGTACACTGGCATCATCATAACTCACTGCAACCTCAAACTCCTGGGCTCAAGCAGATCTTCCTGCCTCAGCCTCCCAAGTAGCTGGGACTATGTGCTGCCATGCCCAACTAATTTTTTTAATTTGGGTGGTTTTGGCTGGGTGAGGTAGCTCATGCCTATAATCCTACTACACTGGGAGGCTGAGGCAGGTGGATTGCTTGAGCTCAGGAGTTCTGAGACCAGCCCAAGGAAGACTAAGACTCCATCAACTAAAAATATCCGGGCATTGTGGTAGGCACCTGTAGTCCTAGCTACTCAGGAGACTGAGGCAAGAGGATCTCTTGAGCACAAGGGTTTGTTTGAGGTTACTGTGAGCACAGCACTCTACCTGGGCGACAGAGACTCTGTCTCAAAAAACAAAAAAAAAATTTTTTTTAATTTGGCAGGTCTTAAACTTCTGGTCTCCAGCAAATCTACCCACCTCAGCTTCCCAAAGTGATAGGATTATAGGCATAAGCCAAGAAAATAAATTTAAACCAACTGGACACTGATACCAGGAAGTGACTGTTCATATTTTTAGATCATTGCAATGGGTGTGTGACTTTTTAAAAAATCCTTATTTTGGGCGGCGCCTGTGGCTCAGTGAGTAGGGCTTTGGCCCCATATACTGAAGATGGCAGGTTTGAACCCAGCCCCGGCCAAACTGCAACAAAAAAATAGTCGGGCACTGGGTCGGGTGCCTGTAGTCCCAGCTACTCAGGAGGCTCAGGCAAGAGAACTGCCCAAGCCCAAGGGCTGGAGGTTGCTGTGAGCTGTGACACTACAGCACTCTACAGAGGGCAACAAACTGAGACCTCTGTCCCTAAATAAATAAATAAATAAATAAATAAATCATTATCTCAGCTCTACACCTGTAGTTCAGCAGCTAGGGCGCAGCCACATACCCACATGGTGGGTTTGAATCCAGCCCAGGCCTGCTAAACAACAATAACAACTGCAATAACAACAATAACAAAAATAGCCAGGCGTTATGGTGAGCGCCTATAGTCCCAGCTACTTGGGAGGCTGAGGCAACAGAATTGCTTAAGCCCAAGAGTCTGAGCTTGCTGTGAGCTGTGATGCCATTGCACTCTACCAAGGATGACATAATGAAACTGTCTCAAAAAAAAAAAAAAATTCCTTATCTCAGAGTTTTTTTTTTTTTTTTTACTTTCACCTGTATTGGTATTTTGGGGCTAGATAATTCTTTGCTGTTGGGGAGCTGTCCTTTGCATTGTAGAATGTTTAGCAGCATCCTAGGCCTCTGTCTACTACATGTCAGCAGCACCCATCCTTCCCAGTTGCAATGACCAAAAATGTCTCCAGACAATGACAAATGTTACCTGGCAAACAAAATTGACCCTAGTTGCAAACCACTGCTTTTCCTTGTTGAAGTACTTTCTAAGTTACTTTCAGGTAAAATGATAAAACACTTGGGATTGGCTTCAAAATCATCCGGTGAGGGTGGAAAGGTAATCCAAAATTACAAGATGATAGGTGGTGGTGGTACATGGAAATGTTTTAAAACTCCCAATTTTCGTATTTAAAAACTTAACTAAAGGTAATTATACCTTTATCTTTCTGTAGTGTATTATATTAATAAGGGAACTATTTTTTTTTTTGAGACAGAGCCTCAAGATGTCGCCCTGGGTAAAGTGCTGTGACATCACAGCTCACAGCAACCTTGAACTACTGGGCTTAAGCAATTCTCTTGCCTCAGCCTCCCAAGTAGCTGGGACTACAGGAGCCTGCCACAACACCCAGCTATTTTTTGGTTGTAGTTGTCATCCTTTGGTAGGTCTGGGCTGGATTCGAACCCGCTAGCTCTGGTGCATGTGGCTGGCACCTTAGCCGCTTGAGCTACAGGCGCCGAGCCAATAAGGGAACTTTTAAAAGAAAAAAGTTAAATAGAAACTCATATTCTATAGTTGGGAATTTTAAAAACTCTGTTTACAAAATATTCATAACAAGGCTTGGTGCCTGTAATTTAGTGGTTAGGGCACCAGCCACATATACTGGGGCTGGTGGGTTTGAACCTGGCCTGGGCCTGCTAAACAAAAATGACGACAACTGCAATAAAAAATAGCCGGTGTTGTGGCAGGCGCCTGTAGTCCCAGCTGTCTGGGAGGCTGAGGCAAGAGAATTGCTTGAGCCCAGGAGTTTGAGGTTGCTTTGAGCTGTGATGCCACTGCACTCTACCCAGGCCGACATAGTGAGACCGTCTTCAAAAAAAAAAAAAAAAAAAAAAAAAAGAATCATAACAAAATTCTACAAAGAGATGTATATTAGAGAATGTTTTGTAAATATTTTGTAAAGCCATACAGTTTATATTACCATACAATTCTAATGATTGATTTTTTTTTTTTTTTTTTTTTTTTTGTAGAGACAGAGTCTCACTTTATCACCCTTGGTAGAGTGCCATGGCATCACACAGCTCACAGCAACCTCCAACTCCTGGGCTTAAGTGATTCTCCTGCCTCAGCCTCCCGAGTAGCTGGGACTACAGGCGCCCGCCACAACGCCCAGCTATTTTTTGGTTTGCAGTTCAGCCGGGGCCGGGTTTGAACCCGCCACCCTCGGTATATGGGGCCGGCACCCTACCGACTGAGCCACAGGCGCCGCCCCCTAATGATTGATTTTTATAAAGAGAACATCTCGGCTCAGTGCCAGTGGCTCAAGCGGCTAAGCCCCAGCCACATACACCTGAGCTGGTGAGTTCGAATCCAGCCTGGGCCCACCAAACAATGACAGCTGCAACCAAAATATAGCTTGGCATTGCAATGGATGCCTGTAGTCCCAACTACTTGGGAGGCGAAGGCAGGAAAATCGCTTGAGCCTAGGAGTTGGAGGTTGCTATGAGCTCTGATTGCTACAGTACTCTACCCAGGGGGACAGCTTGAAGCTCTGTCTCAAAAAAAAAAAAAAAAAAAGAACCTCTCACCTACGTACAAGAGACATATATGTAGGAGTTGATGCTTCACCGTCTGTACTAGTAAAAAACTAGAAATAAATTCCATCAAAGGGGAATACACTTTTTAAGTTGTTGGCATATTTGTATTGAGTGAAAATGCATGTTATAGTTTCATAACATCTATATAAATTTTGATAACATACAAAACTTTTTAAATATACAACCATATTATATGTTGTTTATGGATAAAAATCTTGAAACTAATAGACACAGCTTGATCTCTAGAAGACTTCCCTGACTCTGGACTCCTCTGGTAAATGCCCTCCCCACCTAAGCAACAGGCTGGAGGATTAAAAAAAAGATTTCTAGACTTAAAGAACTAGGTACAGTCAAGGGCATGGGTGATATGTGGAAAATAGTAAGGTTAAGTCAATATTTACATACCCATCTTTTCCCCAGTGGTTCTGGATAATACCAACTGCCTAACCTGTACACCTTCCAAGCAGGAGATTAGAAGATCGTTTCCAGGAAAATCTCACCAACATAAGATAAAGAGAGCTATACCATTGCCATTAGAGCTTCATCCACAGAAAAAGCCTAGTCAACAAAGCATAAACTGAATTCCAGCTGGGTGCTCATAGTTCAATGGTTAGAGTGCTGGCCCCATGTACCGAGGCTGACAGGTTCGAACCCAGCCTGGGTCTGCTAAACAAAAAACAAAAACACCTGAATTCCATAGCTGCTAAACCTCACCCTAATTACGAGGGAATCAATCACTTGATAATTCATCTTTAATATAAGAAATAAAGACCAAAGCAATAGGGAGAAAAAAGGAGGAAAGAAAACAAAAGGCCATGCAGGGGAAAGAAAAAGTCAAAACAAAAGAAACACTATTATAAATATCATTTAAAAAGGAGTTATTTTTCCATGAATAAGAAAATGCTTAACTTGGTAAACGGTCTGTAAAGCTAGTGAATGATGCCCCATGATCATATCAATGTACACAGCTATGATTTAATAAAAAAAAAAAAAAGAAAAGAAAATGCTTAAAAGGGCGGCGCCTGTGGCTCAAGGAGTAGGGCGCTGGTCCCATATGCCAGAGGCGGCAGGTTCAAACCCAGCCCTGGTCAAAAACCATAAAAAAAAAAAAAAAAAGAAAATGCTTAAAAACAAATGGAATATTCTGAAAATAAATGCTCAGCTCAGCACCTGTAGCTGAGTGGTTAAGGCACTAGCCACATACACCAGAGCTGGTAGGTTAGAATCTAGCCTGGGCCTGCCGAACAACAATGGCAACTACAATAAAAAAATAGCCGGGTGTTGTGGTGAGCACCTGTAGTCCCAGCTACTTGGGAGGCTGAGGCAAGAGAATTTTTTGAGCATGGAAGTCGGAGGTTGCTGTGAGCTGTGATGCCACAGCACTCTATTCAGGGTGACATCCTGAGGCTCTGTCTCAAAAAAAAAAAAAAAGAAAAAAAGAAATGCTCAACTGAAAGACTGAAAGATAAAGTTGAGAAAGCAGAAAGTAGATAAAAGACAAAAAGATGGAAAATAGAAAATATGAAAGGACTCATCCAGATGCTCCCCAAATTGATCTACATATCACATGATCTCTATCAAAATGCTAACTGCCTTTTTTACAGAAGTAGACAAGTTGATCCTAAAATTCATATGGAAATGCAATGGTCCCTGAAGAGCCAAAATCATGTTGAAAAAGAATAAAGGCAGAGGACTCACCTTTCCCAATTTCAAACTTAGTACAAAGCTATAGCATTCAAGACAGTATGGTACTGTCTTCTGTTCTTGAATAAGAACAAACACAGAGATCAATGGAATAGAATTCAAAGTCTGGAAACAACCCATGCATCTATAGTTGATTAGTTATTTTCTCATCAGGTCATTTTTCCCCTCCCCTTTTTGATTGGGGTGGCAATGAAGTGAAATGCTAAACATACATTTAACAACGACACCTAAGATTTTAAGATTAAATTCCATGGGTAAACATTATTGACAGTGATAATATTTTAAAACCTATCCTGTTCAGGCTGTCTTGAACTCTAGAGCTGAAGTCATCTTCCAGCCTGGGCATCCCAAAGTGCTAGGATTATAGGCATGAGCCTCTGCTACTAGCCAGATGTGTATGATTGACTTATTCTTTTTCATTGTTGGATCATGCTCCACTGTATGTATATTATACATTTTGTTTATAAATTCACTTATTAATGGATATTTGAGTTATTTCCAGACTTAGGGTACTATGATATATACCAGGCATAGTTGTAAAAAACAAAAACAAAACAACAACAAAAAACTACCTTTTATATAATCCCCAAGTACCAAGCTCTCTTTCTAATCTTCCTCATAGACTTGCAGGGAATGTGACATAGTCCCCATTCGATAGATAAAGAAGCTGAAGCCTCTGGCTCGGCGCCTGTGGCTCAAGCAGCTAAGGCGACAGCCACATACACATGAGCTGGCAGGTTCAAATCCAGCCCGGACCGCCAAACAACAATGATGGCTGCAACCAAAAAATAGTGGGGCATGGTGGCAGGCGCCTGTAGTCCCAGCTACTTGGGAGGCAGAGGCAGGAGAATCGCTTGAACCCAGGAGTTGGAGGTTGCTGTGAGCTGTGATGCTATCGCACTCTACCTAGGGGGACAACTTGAGGCTCTGTCTCAAAAAAAAAAAAAAAAAAAAAAAGAAGCTGAGACCCAAGAAAATTAATTAAAGCCAAATTAATTAACTAAAGCCAATGTTCCAAAATCCTACTATATTTTTCTGCTACACCACCTGATTGATGTTAGTTAGCATTCACTAAATGTTGTTGGTAAACACTGAATCCCTACAATGTATCAGGTAGTAGGAATATGGAAGAATAAGACAGGAATTTTGCCCAGGAGAGTTTGGTCTAGTTAGTGTAATAACCAATTATGTGTATGAACTAAGAAACAATTCTACATTGTAACTCTGACTGCCTGTGGGGGGCATGCTTCTTAGAGAATCCATTTCTACTAGGTCTCCAAAGAGAATAAAGAATTTAGAAAGAAGTGAGAGTGGGGTTAAGACGATACTTCCTGCATAAGAAAAGGCACTTAGGGCGGCGCCTGTGGCTCAGTGAGTAGGGCACCGGCCCCATATACCAAGGGTGGCAGATTCAAACCTGGCCTGGTCAAACTGTAACAAAAAAATAGCTGGGCATTGTGGCGGGCACCTGTAGTCCCAGCTGCTCGGGAGGCTGAGGCAAGAGAATCGCCTAAGCCCAGGAGTTGGAGGTTGCTGTGAGCTGTGTGATGCCACCGTACTCTACCAAGGGCGATAAAGTGAGACTCTGTCTTTACAAAAAAAAAAAAAAAAGGGACTTAAAAAGACCAAAAGAGAATGATTTTGAAAAGCCTCAACTATAACTTTAAATTACAACAGTACTTTCCTTTGTGAGCATTCCTTTGCCCACTTACTAATATGTACTATGGTAATAAAAGTATCAATATTTTTTGTTTCTAAATTTTATCACTTTTAGTACATTTTCTTAAAAAATACAACATATTTTTGCAGTTTTGAAGCAATAATTTGCCTGAAGAAACCTGCACACCACAAAGCAAATGACACCCACATGTGATTTTCCATCTGTGTTCTCTCGTGTATAAGCAGCATTTAACCTCCAGTACCTTAGTCTGTTTGACAGTCACTGATCTATTTTGTCATAATTCAATGCATATTTGAGAAATTATTTAACCAAAGTCTATTGTATAGTAAATGTTTTTAGTGTACTAACCTATTCCCTATAGACTTGTACCTAGAATAAAGAAGTTTTAAATGGGAAGCAGAGTCCTTGATACTTAAGCCCAAGAAGTCAGATTTTTAAAAATAAATATAAGCAAAGCACAGACACCTATTTTTCCAAAAAAATAGGTGACCTGCCCAGGATGGGCAATTAATAACGTCAGCAGTAGCCTAAATGCCTGAATACAGCAAAATATGCAGTCTCTGTTCTTTCTTTTGCTATAATGTATCTGTTTGAAACAAATTCTTGTATTATACTATAATAAAAATATATAGTAACACATTTAATGCAGCACTTAAGTAGGTTGCTTTTATCATGTAAGAAAATACTATTCTCTGGCTTGGCACCTGTAGCTCAAGCAGCTAAAAGAGCCAGTCACATACACCAGAGCTGGCAGGTTCGAATTTGGCTTGGGCCAGCCAAACAACAATGACAACTATAACCAAAAAAAATAACTGGGCATTGTGGCGGCACCTGTAGTCCCAGCTACTTGGGAGGCTGAGGCAAGAGAATCACTTAAGCCCAGGAGTTTGAGGTTGTTGTGAGCTGTGATGCCACGGCACTCCACTCAGGGCAACAGGTTGAGGCTCTGTCTCAAAAAATAAAAAATAAATAAATAAAAACTGAGGTATCCATTGAATTTGTCAATTAAGTAATCACAGTAACCTTATTAAATAGTTCCAGAACAGTGAATAGACTATTCTTCCAGGAATTTTGGCACTGAACTGTCACAGAGATGGTAATGATAAAGATGAGGAAGGAAGAAGTTCTAGTTGGGGGAGGGGAGGTTTAAAAAGTTATTTTGCTGGGTGGCGCCTGTGGCTCATTGAGCAGGGTGCCAGTCCCATATACCAAGGGTGGCGGGTTCAAACCCAGTCCTGGCCCCAGACAAACTGCAACAACAACAAAAAAAATAGCTAGGCGTTGTGGTGGGTGCCTGTAGTCCCAGCTACTCAGGAGGCAGAGGCAAGGGAATAGCCTAAGCCCAGGAGTTGGAGGTTGCTGTGAGCTGTGTGACGACGCCATGGCACTCTACCGTGGGTGATAAAGCAAAACTGTCTCTACAAAAAAGAAAAAAAAAAAGTTATTTTGCTGTTTTAGAATGAGAGGAAATCTTGGATAAGTTTGGATGCTGAGGAAAGTTAGAGAAAGACTGGAACTATGAAAGCAGGCACAATTACTAAAGAGGCAAGGATCTAGAAAAAAGAAAGAATAGAATGAAAAGCAAGTTAGCTTGGCAAAAAGGTCAAGTTTCTCCAGAGACAAAAAGGGAGAAGAGTTATGACTAAAACAGGTAAATCTGGAAAGACAATGGTTCTCCAATCAAGACTGCCTGCATCTGAAACTGGCTTTTCCTACATAACCATATGATCTTAGCCAAGTTTATTTCTCGAAGTCTGTTTTCTCATCTAACCTAGAGAGAATAGAATTCTCAAAGGATTGTTAAAAATATTAAGTATAGCCGGGCGTTGTGGCGGGCGCCTGTAGTCCCAGCTGCTCGGGAGGCTGAGGCAAGAGAATAGCGTAAGCCCAAGAGCTAGAGGTTGCTGTGAGTCCTGTGACATCATGGCACTCTACCCAAGGTAGTGAAGTGAGACTGTCTCTACAAAAAAAAATAAAATGATTTCTATTTTCGGGCAGTGCCTGTGGCTCACTGAGTAGGGTGCTGGCCCCATATACTGAGGGTGGCAGGTTCAAACCCAGCCCTGGCCAAACTACAACAAAAAAATAGCTGAGCGTTGTGGCGAGTGCCTGTGGTCCCAGCTACTTGGGAGGCTCAGGCAAGAGAATTGCCTAAGCCCAAGAGCTGGATGGAGGTTGCTGTGAGCTATGATGCCACAGTATGCTACCTAGGGTGACAAAGTGAGACTCTTATCTCTAAAAAAAAAAAAAAGATTTTTATTTTCTTTACAGAATAGTACTTTGGTCATCTGCTGGGATTAAAAAGCCATTCAACTCTGATGAAAGATATACAGAGAACAGAACGTCCAAATTTGCATATTTTTTGTTTTTTTTGGAGACAGAGTCTCACCTTGTCACCCTTGGTAGAGTGCCCTGGTGTCACAGCAACCTCAAACCCTTGGCCTCAAGTGATTCTCTTGCCTCAGGCTCCCAACTAGCTGGGACTACAGGCACCCAATACAAAGCCAAGCTATTTTTTTGGGAGTGGTGGTGGCGGGGAATGATGCCTCACTCTTGCTCAGGCTGGTCTCAAACTCGTGAGCTCAAGTGATCCACCCACCTTGGCCTCCCAAAATGCTGGGTTTACTGGCACAAGCCACTACACCCAGACCAAATTAGCACCCAGAGTGTTCACTAATAGCTCACCAACAATATAAAGGGAAGGCGAGGAAGATCTTCAGGTTCCATGACATAGTTTAATAACCAAATTGTGTGAATGAAAGAAAAAAAGATTGCATCCTATGGTTTTACTACGTAATGGCTCTGTAAGGGTAACGATGGTCTGCTAGAAAATACACTGGACACAGTCAAAAAATCCATATTCTTAAACTAGCTCTAGTGTAACAAGCAAGTCATACTTTTCAGACAGCAGCCTTTTTTTTTTGGGACAGAGTCTCACTATGTTGCCCTGGGTAGAGTGCCTCAGCTCACAGCAACCTGAAACTCTTGGGCTTAAGCGATCCTCTTGCCTCAGTTTCCCAAGTAGCTGGGACTACAGACGCCCACCACAACGCGCAGTTATTTTTTTTGGTTATAGTTGTCACTGTTGTTTGGCAGGCCTGGGCTCAATTCGAACCCATCAGCTCCGGTGTATGTGGCTGGTGCCTTAGCTACTTGAGCTACAGGCACTGAGCCACAGCAACCTTTGGATGTGTTGCAGTGCTAATGTTTTGTGATTCTATTATTTGCAATCTCACTTGATTCAGTAGACAGAAAAACAAATGGTAGTTCTGTTTAGTTATCTGAACCTCAGGCTCAATCCTCCTGCCTCAGCTTCTTGAGTAGCTGGGACTATGGACATGCATCACTTGGCTGGCTATTTGGTTTCCTTTTTTAATTTTTGTAAAGACAAAGTCTTGCTATTGCCTAGGCTGGCCTCAAAAGATTCTCCTACCTTGGTCTCCCAAAGTGCTTAAGATTATAGGCATGAGGCACTGTGCCCACCCTGTATGTTATAGTTTAATATGATTTTGAAGGTTAACCTGGGAACCTAATGATCAAAACTTTATTTCTACAGAGAAAAGAGTATGCTCCTACATCTCTGGGATGAGGTTGCAAAGGTTACTGGTGCATCACACATGAATGAGTCAGGTATTCCCTGTCTGAAAACTAACTGGCTAGAATATTTTAGTAGCCATCTCTCTTTGGACTAAAATATACAGAATTGGGCTTGGCGCCCGTAGCTCAGTAGGGCACTAGCCACATACACCAAAGCTGGCAGGTTCAAGCCTGGCCAGGGCCTGCTAAACAACACGGAAAACTGCAACCACAAAACAGCTGGGTGTTTTGATGGGCACCTATAGTCCTGGATACTTGGGAGGCGGAGGCAAGAAAATCACTTAACCCCAAGAGTTTGAGGTTGC
The DNA here is from genome assembly GCF_027406575.1 of Nycticebus coucang. Classification (NCBI taxonomy): domain Eukaryota; kingdom Metazoa; phylum Chordata; class Mammalia; order Primates; family Lorisidae; genus Nycticebus; species Nycticebus coucang. The sequence continues at coordinate 38,221,139 of NC_069796.1, read as the reverse complement.
TGTGAGCTGTGGCCCATGGCACTCTACCAAGAGAGACATAGTAAGACTCTGTCTTAAAGAAATAAATAAAAAATAAAATATACAGAATTGGACCTTGTCAAAATCTACTCTTTGTCACCAGTACAATAATCCACACTAGGATACTTTAAAGAAAACCTAGATTTATTAAGTTATCCTCAATAATGGCTGTTTAAATTACTTTTTTTTTTTTTTTTTGTAGAGACAGAGTCTCACTTTATGGCCCTTGGTAAAGTGCCGTGGCCTCACACAGCTCACAGCAACCTCCAACTCCTGGGCTTCAGTGATTCTCCTGCCTCAGCCTCCTGAGTAGCTGGGACTACAGGCACCCGCCACAACGCCTGGCTATTTTTTGGTTGCAGTTTGGCCGGGGCCGGGTTTTGAACCCGCCACCCTCGGTATATGGGGCCAGCGCCCTACCAACTGAGCCACAGGTGCCGCCCTTAAATTACATTTTAATAGCAACCTGGTAAAGACAAGAAAATTTCTCAATTCAATGATCTTTTACAAAGTGAAGAATCCTTTTTGTTTTTGAGAAAGAGTCTACCTTTGTCACCCTGGGTAGAATGCACTGGCATCTTAGCTTACAGCAATCTCAAACTTTTTTTTCTTTTTTTGAGACAGCGTCTCACTTTGTCGCCCTCAGTAGAGTGCCAAGGTGTCACAGCTCACAGCAACCTCAAATTCTTGGGTTTAGGCTATTCTCTTGCCTCAGCCTCCCAAATAGCTGGGAATACAGGCGCCTGCCATAACACCCAACTATTTTTTAGATACAGGGTCTCACTCTGGCTCAGGCTGGTCTCAAAGTTTGTGAGCTCAGGCAATTCACCCGCCTCAGCCTCCCAGAGTGTTAGGATTACAGGCGTGAGCCACCATGACTGTTGAAGAAGCCTTTTCTAATAAAAAAAAAAAATTTCCTTTTTCCTTTTTTTTTTTAAGAGACAGAGTTTCACTTTGTCGCCCTCGGTAGAGCGCTATGACGTCACGGCTCACAGCAACCTCCAGCTCTTGGGCTTAGGTGATTCTCTTGCCTCAGCCTCCTGAAAATAAACCTTCCTAAAAATACTTCTGTCAAGGAGCCTATTTTTTGGAGTTAAGAAGGTGTGTCTGGGGGCGGCGCCTGTGGCTCAGTGAATAGGGCACCGGCCCCATATACTAAGGGTGGCAGGTTTGAACCCAGCCTTGGCCAAAATGTAACAAAAAAAATAGCTGGACCCTCAAGACAGGTGCCTGTAGTCCCAGCTACTCGGGAGGCTGAGGCAAGAGAATTGCCTAAGCCCAAACGCTGGAGAGGGTTCTGTGAGCTGTAATGCCATAGCACTCTACTGAGGACAACAAAGTGAGACTCTCTCTCTTTAAAAAAAAAAAAAAAAAAAAAGGCGTATCTCTGGGCTGGGCATGCTGGGAGGGATCCCTGAGCTCAGGAATTCCAAAGCAGCCTAAGCAAGGGCAAAACCCACATCTCTACTAAAAATAAAACAATTAGGCGGGCATTGTGGTAGACATCTGGCTGCGGCAGAAGGATCTCTTGAACACAGGAGCTTTTGGTTTTTTTTTTTTTTTTTTGAGACAGAGTCTCTCTATGTTGCCCTCAGTAGAGTGCAGTGGCGTCACAGTTCACAGCAACCTCAAATTCTTGGGCTTAAGCAATTCTCTTGCCTCAGCCTCCCAAGTAGCTGGGACTACAAGCACCTGCCACAACACCCAGCTATTTTTGTTGTTGTTGTTGTAGTTGTCATTGTTCTTTAGCTGGCTCGGGCTGGGTTGGAACCTGCCAACCCCAGTGTATGTGGCTGGCGTCCTATCTGCTGAGCTATAGACGCCGAGCCTGAACATAGGAGTCTGAGGTTGCAGTGAGCTAAGCTGACACTATGGCACTCTAGTCTGGGCAAGAGAGACTCCGCCTCAAAAAAAAAAAAAAAAAAAAAGAGTAAGATGTAAATTTCTGTCTGGGCATGATGGCTAACCCTGTAATCCTAGCACTCTGGGAGGCCAAGGTAGGAAGATTCCTTGAACTCAGAAGTTCTAGACCAGCCTAAGCAAGAGTAACATCCTGTTCTCCACTCAAAATAGAAAAATTAGCCAGGTGTTGTGGTAGGCATCTATAGTCCCAGGTACTCAGAAGGCTGAGGTAGAAGGAATCACTTGAGCCCAGGAGTTTGAGGTTGAAAGGAGCTAAGATGATGTCACTGCATTCCACTGAGGGTGACAAAGTGAGACTCTGTTGAAAAACAACAAAAAAGATGTAAGTTTCTACTAGGAGATCAATGTATCTACTAAACTGGCTTTCCCCACGACTTCATACAAAAATGGTAATTTTTTTTTTTTTTTTTTGTAGAGACAAAGTCTTACTTCATTGCCCTCAGTAGAGTGCCATGGCATCACAGCTCATAGCAACCTCCAACTCCTGGGCTTAGGCGATTCTCTTGTCTCAGCCTCCGAGTAGCTGGGACTGCAGGTACCCGCCACAATGCCCTGCTATTTTTTTGTTGCACTTTGGCCAGGGCCAAGTTCAAACCCGTCACCCTTGGTATATGGGGCCAGCGCCCTACCCACTGAGCCACAGGCACTGCCCTAATTACAATTTTTTTAAAAAAGTCTAGTCTAAGGCTGAGGTGGGTAGACTGCCTGAGCTCACAGGTTCGAGACCAGGCTGAGCCAGAACGAGACCCTACCTTTAAAAATAGCCAGACACTGTGGCGGGCACCTGTAGTCCCAGCTACTTGGGAGGCTGAGACAAGGAATTGATTGTGCCCAAAAGTTAGAGGTTGCTGTAAGCTATGATACCACAGCACTCTACCAAGGGCAACAAAGTGAGACTCTGTCTCAAAAAAAAAATAGGCTTGGCACATAAATATTTAAACTGTAATGCTAACTTTAAGAGATTACAATAAAGTTGCTTCAGCTAAACCTGTTAAAAAAAAAAAAGGGTACCCGTAGCTCAGTGAGTAGAACATCAGCCACTGTGCCTGTACAGTGAAGCTGGCGGGTTGGAGCCTGGCCCAGGCCTGCTAAACAGCAATGACAACTGCAACCAAAAAATAGCTGGGCCTTGTGGCGGGCACCTGTAGTCCCAGCTACTCAGGAGGTTGAGGCAAGAGAATTGCTTAAGCCCAAAGGTTTGAGGTGGCTGTGAGCTGTGATGCCACGGCTCTCTACTGAGGGTGACACAGTGAAACTCTGTCTCAAAAAAATAATAATAATAATAAAATAAATAAAATAAAATAAGACTAATCTTGCTCATCTGCATAAAATAATGTATTTTAAACTTTTATTTATTTACTGTTTTTTGATAAAGGGTCTCACTCTTTCACCCTTGGTAGAGTTCTGTGGCCTCATCATGGCTCACAGCAACCTCAAACTCTTGGGCTCACAAGATCCTCTGGCCTCAGCCTCCCAAGTAGCTGGGACCACAAGAACCCCACACAATGCCCAGCTAGTTTTTCTCTTGCTCAGGCTGGTCTTGAACTCTTGAGTTCAAGCAATCCACCTGCCTTGGCTCCCCAGAGTGCTGGGATTACAGGCCTGAGCCACCATGCCCAATCCAATATTTTATTATATTATTTGCAGTTTTTGGCTGGGGCTGGGTTTGAACCCGCCACCCTTGGTATATGGGGCCAACGCCCTACTCCTTTGAGCCACAGGCCTTCCTGCTATCCAATATTTTTAAACTTTTAAAAATAAAGTAATGGTTTAAATGATGTGATCTTCTTACACTGATTATTTAATGAACCTCAATCTTTAGTTACTTTTAATTCACATATTAATACGGTGCCTACCAAAAAAGTGTCCTGTTTTGTTTTAATGTGAATCAGTTGCCAAAAATCTGGATTTGCAGCTTCTCTCTCTTTTTTTTTTTAAAGAAAATCTGGCAACACTGGACCTAAAGATTTTGGCAATGGTAACATTTGGAAGGAGTTGGATAGCAGCTTAGCAGCTGCCCTCATCTGATAACACATGCATTTGCTAGCTTCCTTCATTCTCTTTCTTTGCTCACTTTGGTTACCTGCCTGGCCTTTATAGCCATGGAGTTTGAAACCTTTATTTCACTGAACTTTATTTTCTGGCTCTTGAGGAAGAAGCTAACCATAAAAATCTTGATCACAGAAATAGAACTAATCAAGTAATGATCCTGGTATTCCTTTGTTTTAACAAACGTTAACTACAACTAGTGGGACACCATTAAAATGAAGAGTACAGTATTACTCTTAAGAAGCTTGTAGTATCCTAACTTTGGTCTGTCTTTAACTCCTCAGTATTCAGCTTTTTATCTTTCCAATAATAGAGAAATTAACCTTATCTTTCAATATTAGGGCACTCTAAGAGCACCAAACAGCCTCCTACATCTGTATAACAAAAGTAAAAAAGAAAAACAGGAAGCAAGTCAAAAAGGTCTCAGATGAGCTAGAGACTAAACATTCACAAAACATATGAAGCCCTCTTCACTCAGAGCCTACAGGATCTTATTTTAGACACAATTTCAATAAGCTCCGTGATCTGGTTTCTTAGCCCACAACAGATGAGATGCAGCCAACTGGAAAAGGGCTGGGGGTGGTGCTGCTAGAGGCAGGCACTCAAAGCATCAAAATTAAAGCTAGAGTCCTATAATGTCAGCTGAAAATCTCAAATCCTAAAAGAGTGAGGCCATGTAACGCACATACAAACAATCCCAAAGAATCCCAATCCCTACCCAAAGTATACTGGATGTTCTTGACACCCTTTGGTACACTGCTTCTAGCATAGATTAGGAGATCTTTTTTTTTTTAAACAGTCTCACTACGTCACCCTCAGTAGAATGCCGTGGCGTCACAGCTCACAGCAACCTCAAACTCTTGGGCTTAAGCGAATCTCTTGCCTCAGCCTCCCAAGTAAGTTGGGCTTACAGGGGCCCGCCACAAAGTCTGGCTATTTTTTTGTTACAGTTATCATTGTTGTTTAGCTGGCCCGGGCTGGGTTTGAGCCCTCCAGTCTTGGTGTATGTGTCTGGCACCGTAACCACTGTGCTACGGGTGCCCAGTCAAGTCAGGAGATCTTAAGATGTATATCAAAATGAAATCCATCAAGGCTGGGTGAGGAGGCTCATGCCTGTAATCCTAGCACTCTGGGAGGCCAAGGTGGGAGAATTGTTTGAGTTCAGGAGATCAAGACTAGCCTGAGCAAGAGTGAGACCCTGTCTCTACTAGAATTATTAAAATTCGGGTGGCGCTTGTGGCTCAGTGAGTAGGGTGCCAGCCCTATATACTGAGTGGGGGTAGGTTTGAACCCAGCCCCGGCCAAACTGCAACAAAAACCTTGTTGTGGGTGCCTGTAGTCCCAGCTACTTGTGAGGCTGAGGCAAGAGAATTGCCTAAGCCCAAGAGATGGAGGTTGCTGTGAGCTGTAATGCCACAGCACTCTACTGAGGGCGACAAAGTGAGACTCTGTCTCTAAAAAAAAAAGAAAGAAAGAAAAAAAAAGAAAATTATGAAAATTAAGCAGGCATGGTGGTGCTTGCCTGTAAGTCACAGCTACTTGGCAAGCTGAGGAAAGAGTAAAGATTGAGCTCAAGAGTTTGAGGTTGCTATGAGCTATAAGGACACCACGACACTCTACCTAGGGTGACAGAGGTAGACTCTGTTCCAAAATAAAAAATAAATAAAATAAAGTCCATCAAAAGCTTTCTCCAAAAAATAGACATGGTATTTAAAAGACTGCCAAGACTAGGCACAGTGGTTCATGCCTATAATCCTAGCACTTTAGGAGGCCGAGGCAAGTGGATTGCTTGAGCTCACTGAGTTTGAGATCAGCCTGAGCAAGAGAGAGACCTGTCTCTAAAAATGGCGCAGCACTGGGGTGGGGACCTATAGTCCTAGATACTTGGACTGAGTACCCAAGAGGATACTGAGCCAAGTGGATCGCTTGAGCCCAAGAGTTTGAGGTTGCTGCAAGCTGTAACATCACAGCACTCTAACCGGGCAAGAAAGTGAAACTCTGTCTCCAAAAAAAAAAATTTTTTTTTGATCTAAATTTTATTTACAGTCTTTTTGACTAGTTTATCAAAAATAATTTTTTTTTTTTTTTTTTTTGAGACAGAGCCTCAAGCTGTCGCCCTGGGTAGAGTGCAGTGGCATCACAACTCACAGCAACCTCCAACTCCTGGGCTCAAGCGATTCTTCTGCCTCCGCCTCCCAAGTAGCTGGGACTATAGGTGCCTGCCACAACACCCGGCTATTTTTTGGTTGCAGCCGTCACTGTTGTTTGGTGGGCCTGGGCTGGATTCAAACCCACCAGCTCAGGGGTACGTGGCTGGTGCCTTAGCTGCTTGAGCCACAGCCACCGAGCCTAAATTTCATTTTTTTAATCACTGGCAGGCTCACCAAATTCAAGCCGTACTTTTAGGAAGGGAAGCTGCTGCCTCCTCCTATAAATCAGGGAGAAAAAAGGTTAACATTGAATTTTAAAAGTTCAAATTATTTTAAAATTTATTTATTTTTTTTTTTTTTTGTAGAGACAGAGTCTCACTTTATGGCCCTCGGTAGAGTGCCGTGGCTTCACACAGCTCACAGCAACCTCCAACTCCTGGGCTTAAGCGATTCTCCTGCCTCAGCCTCCCGAGTAGCTGGGACTACAGGCGCCCGCCACAACGCCCGGCCATTTTTTGGTTGCAGTTTGGCCGGGGCTGGGCTTGAACCCGTCACCCTCGGTATATGGGGTCGGCGCCCTACCGACTGAGCCACAGGCGCCGCCTATTTTAAAATTTATTAACGAAATTTAACATAGGGTACAATTTAGAAAAAATCCATTCTAGAAAATACGTAGTAACTCATAAGGCAAGTATTATTATAAGTTTAAAATGTATGTTTTGGGTTTTTTTTTTGAGACAGAGCTTCACTGTTTCGCCCTGGGTAGAGTCCCGTGGCATCACAGCTCACAGCAACCTCCAACTCCTGGGCTAAAATTCTCTTGCCTCAGCCTCCCAAGTAGCTGGGACTACAGGCACTCCCCACAATGCCCAGCTATTTTGTTGTTGTTATTGTAGTTTAGCAGGCCCGGGCTGGGTTTGAACCCACCAGCCCCGGTGTATGTGGCTGGTGCCCTAATGACTGAGCTATGGGTGCCAAGCCTAAAACTTATGTTTTTGAGTCAAAGTGTTATTTTGCTCTATGAAGAGGTCCCTAACAGATATATTAATAAATTTTTTTTTTTTTTTTTTTTTTTGGCTGGGGCTGGGTTTGAACCTGCCACCTCTGGCATATGGGGCCGATGCCCTGACATATCAATCAACGTAGAGATTAAAGGCTTCCAAATTATCACAATAATACTCACTTGGTCTTTTTCAGGTTTTATAATAAGAGCACCATCTCCAAGAAGTATAAATCAAGTGGCATCTCAAGTTGGTAAAGTTCCCAATTAGACTCTATAAGGACCTAGTAACCTAAAATGCCTTAAAGATACCTATGTATGTTCTTTACTTGGATGACTATTCCTCAGTATGCTCCTATCCCTTAAATAGTTCTCTAAGAGATCTCTGCTTAAGGTTCAGGCTTCTTTTAACAAATATTCTGTTTTCATCTTAACACAAGATTTACTGTATAAAGTCTGCCCTTTTTAATTCGTTGGAAAAGGGAGAAGGGGGGTGGCGCCTGTGGCTCAAGGAGTAGGGCACCAGTCCCATATGCCGGGAGGTGGCAAGTTCAAACCCAGCCCCGGCCAAAAACCAGAAAAAAAAAAAAAAAGAAAAAGAAAAGGGAGAAGGGGTGGCGCCTGTGGCTCAGTAAGTAGGGCGCCGGCTCCATATGCCAAGGGTGGTGGGTTCAAACCCAGCCCCGGCCAAACTGCAACAACAAAAAAATAGCCGGGTGCCAGTAGTCCCAGCTGCTGGGGAGGCTGAGGCAAGAGAATCACATAAGTCCAAGAGCTGGAGGTTGCTGTGAGCCGTATGACGCCATGGCACTCTACCGAGGGCAGTAAAGTGAGACTCTGTCTCTACAAAAAAAAAAAGAAAAGAAAAGGGAGAAGTCGGGCGGCTCCTGTGGCTCAAGGAGTAGGGCACCAGTCCCATATGCTGGAGGTGGTGGGTTCAAACCCAGCCCCGCCAAAAATCACAAAAAAAAAGAAAAGGGAGAAGTCAAAAGGCATTAGTAAGGAGCTAATCTAATTTACAGTAACAACAGAATTCCACATTTAAAGCCCTTGATAAAGAATGAAATGAGGACCAATTGCTAAGCTGAGGTGTTTAAAACATCAATCTACATTTTGACTTAAGTTTAAGGCAAGGTGAAAACTGTTTCTCTTCCTCTTACATTTCCATCCCATAGTTTAGAATGGGTAATCCCAGGCAGGATCTACTTCTCTCACTAAGTAGCTACAGGTTTAATATAGCCAATCTCGGGCGGCGCCTGTGGCTCAAAGTGGTAGGGCGCCGGTCCCATATGCCGAAGGTGGCAGGTTCAAACCCAGCCCCGGCCAAAACCCACGCACACAAAAAATATATATAGCCAATCTCAGAACCCAAGTGAAACGCCAAATAAAAATGAATAGTGGTGCCTCCCCACTTATAAGAAAAAACGACAGTATGCGGGACTAACAAGTTTCAATATTGAAGGGGAATAAAAACCTAAACATTAAACCAAGCCCATACTTCAGATGTAGTATTAGGAAAACTTTACCAATAACTACATGAATAACATTTCATTTTAAAGAGCAAAAAAATCCTTCCTAGTAGAAAATCTAGTAAACCTATTCTAAGTTAAAAGGGTCTCCCTGAACGTATCACCTAGTTTCAGTGCTAAAGTCCATTTTGTGAAGAGGCTGTGAAAGAACTTTTGTGTAATTTCTCGGGTGGTTTTCAATGTTCACGTTTCTACCCCTACCTTTGACAATTTAACAGCTTTCCTATCAGATCCAATTCTGCTAAAGTGAAGTGTTAGTTTCTGACTACATATGGTAATCTCAAGGAATAAGATGCTTCTCCCTTTACTTCCCTTCTTCCTCAGAAGTCGTATTTTCTCCACTTCTGTACTTCTTACTCTAACAGTTTCTGGACGAGTAGGGTGGACCGGAGTGTGCGCCCGCCCAAAAGGTTAAGTGAACTAAAGAAATACTTGCGAATCGGGCAAAACGGCTTTCTCCGTCTGCCGGAGGAACGAGCCCCGATTTCAGGCGGTTTTGTGCAGACAGCTAGGGCGGGGGACGGGAGAATGCAGAAATGGGGCAAGGAGCCCTTTCGACCTCGGTCGATGGAGCTGCCCAACGCCCCAGCGCCACGCCTCACCCAGTCAGCCCAGTCGGACAATGGCCCTTAAGTACAGCCGTCCCAGGCTGGAAAGAAGCCCTGGGATTCCACACCACGCGGGCCTAGAAAGGGAGCAGGAGGAACGCAGAGACGGCGAAGAGTACCTCCGGCCTAAGCGCGGGCTGAGCGCCGGAGCCTCCACGGGCGCCATCACTGGGAGTGGGGTAATGAGGGCCGCCCGGCGGGGCCAGCGCCGGCAGCGGCATCCAAAGAGACCCAGGCGACGACGGAAGTGCAGGCCGAAGCCTGCTCAGCTGGCCCGCCCTGAGGCCCATCCCCTCAGCTGACCTCTGGTCCCTTACCTTGTGGATTCTCTTCAGAGCCATGGTGGGAGGCGGGTGGCGGCGGCCCCCGGGGCGGGGACGGGGGCGGGGGAGGGACGGGGAAGGGGCGAGGAAGCCTGAGGCTGCCTAGGCAAGCGCGGTCGGTCGGAGAAGATGGGGAGGCGGGATCTGGCGGGATAGGCTGAGGGCCGGGGCCCACACCGCTCCTGGGCCTACCGCAGCGGTCACCGCATCACCCGGCAGTGGCCCCTTTATGCGCTGCCGCCCCAGGCGCCGCTGCCGCCGCCGTCGTAGCAGCCTCTTCCTCCTAGGCTTTGCGCCGCCTCCTCAGCCGCCGCGGATCCCTCCGCCGAGGAGCAGGAGCCCAAACCTCGGGCTGGGGTCGGTGGGACTGCCGAAGGGACTGCTAGCCTTCCTGCTTGCTGCAGGTGGACAGAGGGACGCGCAAGCGGGCGGCACCGCCGGGGTGGGGCCGTCAGAGCGCTGGGTGGGCCCAGGCCGAAGTGCAGGTCGGGAGGCGCGGGGATTGGCGGGCCAGGGGTAAGGAGGGCCGGGCTGCAGCGGCGGCGGAGGGATATGGGCCGCCCTTGTGAGTATTCTAAGCACAGTCGCCTTCGCCGGCCCGGCCGCGGAGGCGATGACGCAGCCACCAAGCGCTGGGAGGAGATATCGCGAGATTTGGGGCGCGGATTCTGGATGTTCTCGCGCCGCTACCCTAGACTCCTCGGCCGGTAGAATCGCAGTGTGTGTTGTCAGAGGTCAAAAAACTTTGAAAGGCAAATGTTTTATAAATCGCATGACAGTCGCCGTATCAGTCATGGGAGGAGGCCCTTAGACCCATTACAAAGTTCCTGACGGAGGAAGGGACTTGTCTAAGGTCACACAGCTCTCTAGTGGTAGAACTAATACTTTCCTGAAGTCGCGGATCTTATCAGATCCCTTTCTGGGAGTCCTGTGGTAACAGCCTGGGCAACTGCCGGGAGTGAGATTTCTCAAGCTTGCGGTGGACAGCCCTGGGATTGACCTTCAGACTAAGCCCTACAACATGTAGAGTTGTTTTTAGTAGGTGAAGACAAAAAGGTATTCACTGAACACTTACTCTGTCCAGAGTCCTGCCCCTTCACCAGAATGTGATTTGAGGCCAGGCCAGGGCTGGGAAGTGATTATTATCTGGCTGGACACACTTGCATAGGAGAATAGGAAGGAATATTTTCTTGGGAGGTAATGCCCGCATTCTCAAATCTATCCCCGGAGTTTTCTGATTTTAAATATGTTTTCATTCTTCTGTCTCTGGAAAAGACTTTGCAGATCATTGATTCTAACTCCTGAATTAATTAATTAATTTATTTATTTATTGAGACAGAGTCTCACTATGTCGCTCTGGGTAGAGTGCTGTGGCGTCACAGCTCATAGCAACCTCAAACTCTTAGGCTTAAGTGATTCTCTTGCCTCGGCCTCCCAAGTAGCTGGGGCTAGAGGCGCTCGCCACAACGCCCGGCTATGTTTTTGGTTGTAGTTGTCATTGTTGTTTGGCAGGCCCGGACCGGTTCGAACCCACCAGCTCTGGTATATGCGGCTGGCGCCCTAGCCGCTGAGCTACAGGCGCCGAGCCAAAAAAACATTTTCGTATGAGAAAAACATATATTTGCAATAAATACAAATAAGCAAAAGGAAGGAAATAAAAGTCACATCTTCCGATTATTAATCACCTTTGATATTTGGTTAATGTCCTTCCCATCTTTTTTCCTTACATATAAATGCATATTTTTCTTTCTCTCTCTCTCTTTTTTTTTTTTTGCAGAGACAGTCTCATTTTATCGCCCTCGGTAGAGTGCTGCAGCGTCACAGCTCACAGCAACCTCCAACTCCTGGGCTTAGGCGGTTTTCTTGCCTCAGTCTCCCGAGTAGCTGGGACTACAGGTGTCTGCCACAACCCCTGGCTATTTTTTTGTTGCAGTTTGACCAGGGCCGAGTTTGAACTCGCCACCCTCCGTATATGGGGCTGGTGCCCTACCCACTGAGCCACAGGCGCCGCCCTAAATGCATATTTTTCTTTTAAAACTGTGGAATTATTTTCTGATACTATTAGGGAATCTACTTTTCAAAAAAATAATATATTTTGAATTTTCCTGTGTCAAACATTTCTATCTTATTTTAACCATTATATATTCTATCATATGAATGTACCATACTTATTTAACTGGTCACATTCTGGGGATTTAAGTTGTTTCCAGTTTTGTTCTTTTTTTTTCCTTGAGTGGGAGTCTCACTTTGTCACCCTGGGTAGAGTGCGGTCCTGCCATAAGCTCACAGCAACATCAAACTCTTGGCCTCAAGTAATTCTCTTGCCTGGGCCTCCCTAGTAGCTGGGACTACAGGCATCCACCATAATGCTAGGCCTCCTGGAGTGCTGGGATTACAAGCATGAGCCACCGCCCCCAGCCAGTTTCCAGTTTTTATTATTAAAAATACTTGTAGGCGGGCAGCCCCATATACCGAGGGTGGCGGGTTCAAACCCGGCCCCAGCCAAACTGCAACAAAAAATAGCCGGGCGTTGTGGCAGGCGCCTATAGTCCCAGCTACTCTGGAGGCTGAGGCAGGAGAATCGCCTAAGCCCAGGAGTTGGAGGTTGCTGTGAGCTGTGTGACACCACAGCACTCTACCCAGGGCAATAAAGTGAATCTCTGTCTCTACAAAAAAAAAAAAAAATACTTGTAGGCTAGGGGCCTGTGCCTCAGTGAGTAGGGATCGGCCCCATACACCTGAGCTGGCGGGTTCAAATCCAGCCAGGTCCCGCCAAACAACAATGAGGGCTGCAACCAAAAAAATAGCCGGGCGTTGTGGTGGGTGCCTGTAGTCCCATCTACTTGGGAGGCTCAGGCAGGAGAATTGCTTGAGCCCAGGAGTTGGAGGTTGTTGTGAGCTATGATGCCACACAACACTCTACTCAGGGCGACAGTGTGAGGCTCTGTCTCAAAAAAAAAAAAAAAGACCTGTAAAGCCGAGTCTGGTAGATTACCTGAGCTCACCCATTCCAGACCAGCCAGAGCAAGAGCAAAACCTTGTCTCTAAAAATATTTGGGCGTTGTGGTCGATGCCTGGTAGTCCCAACTACTAGGGAGGCTGAGGCAAGAGAATTGCTTGAGCCCAGGAGTTAAAGGTTGCTGTTAGCTGTGATGCCACAGAACTCTAGGAAGAGCAACAAAGTGAGACTCTGTCTCAAAATAAATAAATAAACAAGCAAATAACCTGTAATCCTAGCACTCTGTTTTAACTTCTTATATCAAAAAAGTGTCTATAACAGCCAAGTACTGCAATAGACCCTATGCCAGTGATTTTCAACTGGTGTGCCATGGGAATTTTTAAAGATCATTAATTGGGCCCGGCGGGATGGCTCACACCTGTAATCCTAGCACTCTGGGAGGCCCAGGGAGGGTGGAACACCTGAGCTCATGAGTTCCAGACCTGCCTGAGCAAGGGCAAGACCCCATCTCTAAAAATAGCTGAGTGTTGCGGCAGGCGCCTATAGTCCCTGCTACTGGGAGGCTGAGGCCAGAGGATCACTTGAGCCCAAGAGCTTAAGGTTGCTATGTGCTATGAGGCTATGGCACCCTACTAAGCGTGACAGAGTAAGGCTCTGTCTCAAAAAAAAAAAAAAAAATGCTGGGAGCCCGGAATCTGCGCTGCCTCTTAGGGCGTTCTAGGGGCTTCTTGAGGGAACGCCTGGTTTCGGAGATCTGAGGAGCCCAGCACTGCGTGTATAGCCCTGCTCCCACAGCACGAGCCCAGTCTCTTGCTGGTCCTGGTCCTGTTGGCCCTGCTGGCCCTGGTGGCCATTGGTGTCAGGTGACAGTAGGAGGCCCAGACTACCAACTCGTGGGCCATCCTGAAGAGACCATCCAGAACGGGGTTCACAAGATAGACACGTACCCGAACGCTGCCTTGTACCTTCTGGAAGGTGAGGCTAGGCCCTGCCAGTATTAAGTGCAGTGACAATCTAACCTTTCCCACATTATGGTTACCTCCCTGCCAAATGGATGTGGCTCTCCACTGTTTGATGTTCATCTTAACATTGGTATCCCTTCCCTGACAAAGTGCTGCAACCAACATGACAGGTGCTATGAAACCTGGGGCAATAGCAAAAATGACTCTGACGAGGAGTTACAGTATTGCTTCTCCAAGATCTGCCCAAAAGTGCAGAAAGCACTAGAACTAGCTCAGCATGTTCAGGCATGTGAAACAACAATGGAGCGGTTGTTTGACAGTGTCATACATTTAGGCTGTAAACTGTATCTGGACAGCCAACAAGCTGCATGTAGGTATCCTTATGAAGAAAAAACTGATCTTTAAAGGAGATACTGACAGCTGGTGACAGGTGAGAATGGAAGAACATAACCTTTGATCAAGAACTAATGTTTTGGCTCAGGGCCCATAGCACAGTGCTTACTGCCGCCAGCCACAGGCACCAAGGCTGGTGGGTTCCAGCCCAGCCGGGCATGCTAAACAACAATGACAACTTCAACAAGAAAATAGCTGGGGGTAGGGCGACGCCTGTGGCTCAGTGGGTAAGGCACTGGCCCCATATACCAAGCCAAACTGCAACAAAAAATAGCCAGGAGTTGTGGCGAGCGCCTGTAGTCCCCAGCCACTCTGGAGGCTGAGGCAAGAGAATTGCCTAAGCCCAGGAGTTGGAGGTTGCTGTGAGCTGTGATGCCACAGCACTATACCAAACGTGACATAGTGAGACTGTTGAAGAAAAACTAATGTTTTCATAAAACATTTTGTGAAAAGATTATTTTAAGACCTTACAAGAGTTTATATTTTGACATAAAACTTCAAAATAGGGGGCAGCACCTGTGGCTCAAGGAGTAGGGCACCGGCCCCATGTACCGGAGGTGGCGGCTTCAAACCCAGTCCCAGCCCAGGCAAAAACTGCAACCAAAAAAAAAAAAAAAAAAACCCACACACACTTCAAAGTAGGCTCCACTCTGTCTCAAAAAAAAAAAAAAGAAAAAAAACATACATAATTCATTATAAGGTCTATTCAACATTATTTTATTTGTAATTATGGGAAAATTCTTCACTTGGAAGTATTTGTTTACTAGGAAATTTTATTTATTTTTATTTTTATTTATTTATTTTTAAATTTATTTTTATTGTTAAATCATAGCTATGTACATTAGTGCAATCAAGGGGTACAATGTGCTGGTTTCATATACAATCTGAAATATTCTCATCAAACTGTTCAATGTAGCCTTCATGGCATTTTCTTAGTTACTGTATGTAGGCATTTGTATTCTGCATTTAGTAATTTTCGCCTGTACCCATTCTAAGATGCACCATAGGTGTGGCCCCACCCATTATCCTCCCTCCACCAGGACCTCCCCCCTCCCTTCCCCTTCCTTGGCCCTTTCTCCATAGTCTTGTGCTATACTTGGGTTATAGCCTTCATGTGAAAGCTATAATTTAGCTTCATAGTAGGGCTGAGTACATTGGATACTTTTTCTTCCATTCCTGAGATACTTTGCTAAGAAGACTATGTTCCAGCTCCATCCATGTAAACATGAAAGAGGAAAAGTCTCCATCTTTCTTTAAGGCTGCATAATATTCCATGGTATACATGTACCACAATTTGCTAGTCCATTCATGGGTTGATGGGCACTTGGGTTTCTTCCATGACTTAGCAATTATGAATTGGGCTGCAATAAACATTCTGGTACAGATGTCTTTGTTAAATTCCTTTTTTTTTTTTTTCACAGTTTTTGGCGGGAGCTGGGTTTGAACTCGCCACCTCTGGCATATGGGGCTGGCACCCTACTCCTTTGAGCCACAGGCACTGCCCTCAGATGTCTTTGTTATATTGTGATTTTTGGTCTTCTGGGTATAAACCTAGTAAAGGAATTATAGGATCGAATGGCAGGTCTATTTTTAGGTCTCTAAGTATTCTCCAAACATCCTTCCAGAAGGAACGTATTAGTGTGCATTCCTACCAGCAGTGTAGAAGTGTGCCCTTTTCTCCACATCCATGCCAACATCTCTGGTTTTGGGATTTTGTTATGTGGGCTACTCTTACTGGGGTTAGGTGATATCTCAAAGTAGTTTTGATTTTCATACTAGGAAATTTTAAATACACATTTATGCCTGAAGGAAACTGAATTCTTTATTTCAATTATACATAATTGGTTGTTTCTCTGTAGCCCATTGAGCATATAAATAAGTCACACTTCTATTAGGACTAGTTACAAGGACAAGGTTGCTATGTCTATTTCTATTTCTCTTGTAAAATTGAAACCATCAGCTGATTACCTCTCAACAAACCCAGGGTATCTAGGTATTATGTAATATGCCTAGAAGGTGATGTGAACAAGATTCAGAAGCATAGCTACTTCCATTTTATGAACCACTCAAAAGACGTCATCTTTTGCTATTCCACCTTTGCCTAAATTAGAGTAAAGATGGATTCAATGAAACAAATGAGAAGTTATTTAACAAACACATTAGGGCGCTATTTACTGTTATGCTTTAATGTTTATTTCCTAGCACTTGTTCCTTATGGTAGATATGAGGATATTTTTAAAAGACTGTAACCTTTTACTAATTGTGGTCTTTTTTTTTTTTTTTTTTTGAGACAGAGTCTCACTTTGTTATCCTAGGTAGAGTGCTATGGTGTCATAGCTCACAGCAACCTCAAACCCTTGGGCCCAAGTGATTCTCTTGCCTCAGTCTTCTGAGTAGCTGGGACCATAGATACCTGCCCAACAGTTGGCTATTTTTAGAGGCAGGGTCTTGCTCTTGCTCAGGCTGGTCTGGAACCCTTGAGCTCAGGCAATCCACCCACGTTGGCCTCCCAGAGTGCTAGGATTACAGGTGTGAGCCATCTTGCCTGGCCTATTTGGTAAATTCTTAAAAGTTAAATATGCATCTTCCACAGGATGCAATTCTACTCTTAGGTATTTACTCAAGGAAAATGAAAATATATGTCCACCAAAAGACTTGTACACAAATATTCTTAGCAGCCTTTTCTGGAGACAGCCCAAATATCAATCAACAGGAGAATGGAATAACTCATTGTGCTATATTCATACAATGGAATACTACTCAACAACAATAGAAGGACAAACAATTGACACACTCACCAATATGGATGAATGTCAAATGAGATTACGTGAAGCAAAAGAAGATAGGCCAGATGCTGTGGCTCACATCTGTCATGCTAGCAATCTAGGAAGGCAAGGCAGGACGATCTCTTGAGCTCAGGAGTTTCAGACCAGCCTGAGTAAGAGTGAGACCCCAGGTGGGGCAAGGTAGCTCATGCCTATAATCCTAGCACTCTGGAAGGCCAAGGTGAGTGGATCACCTGTATTTAGGAGTTCAAGATCAGCCTGAACAAAGACCCTATCTCTACTAAAAGTAGAGAAACTACCGAGGTGTGTGCCAATCACCTATAGTCCCAGCTGCTCAGGAGGCTAAAGCAAGAGGATCACTTGAGCCCAAGAGTTTGAGGTAGCTGTGAGCTAAGACGCTAGGGCGCTCTACCCAGAGCAACAGAATGAGACTCTGTCTTCACAAAGAAACAAAAAGGTGTTCTCAGAACTAACAGCTGTGACATAGCTGTAGATTAAATGATAAAATGATAAGAAGGACACTCATTAATATAATATAATGAATATAGGCAGATGACTACTGTGGGCTAAGAGTACAGCTCAAACAATTTGCAAAGTCCCTGTTTTTGGATCCCAGCAACCCTATAGGAGAGCTTATTGTGTCTTTTGGGAATGGATGACTAAGGAATATTAAGTAACCAGGTATTGATTTTCTAGTTGCATCAGTATAATCTTTTTTAAGGTGTAGTTTTTTGGTTTTTTTTTTTTTTTTTTTTGTAGAGACAGAGTTTCACTTTGTTGCCCTCGGTAGCGTGCCGTGGCGTCACACAGCTCACAGCAACCTCCAACTCCTGGGCTCAGGCGATTCTCTTGCCTCAGCCTCCAGAGCAGCTGGGACCACAGGTGCCCGACACAACGCCTGGCTATTTTTTTGTTGCAGTTTGGCCAGGGCCAGGCTTGAACCTGCCACCCTCGGTATATGGGGCTGGTGCCCCACTCAGCCACAGAGGCCGCCCTAAAGTTTTTTTTTTTTTTTTTTTAGAGACAGAGTCTCACTTTATCACACTGTGTAGAGTGCGGTAGTGTCACAGCTCACAGCAACCTCCAACTCCTGGGCTTAGGCGATTCTCTTGCCTTAGCCTCCTGAGTAGCTGGGACTAGTAGCTGGGATTACAGGTGCCTGCCAAAATGCCTGGCTATTTTGTGTTGTGGTTTGGCTGGGGCCAGGCTCGAACCCACCACCCTCACTATATGCGGCCGGCACTCTATCCACTGAGCCACAGGCGTGGCCCTTAAGGTGTGGTTTTTAAAATATAAGGATATCCCAAACATTCCTGACCCTTTAAGATGATACCACTATTAGCGGCTAACTATTAGAGGTTATGCAGGGGTCCTCAAACTGCAGCCTGTGGGCTACATGAGACGGTCTGATTGTATTTGTTCCCGTTTTGTTTTTTTACTTCAAAATAAGATATGTGCAGTGTGCATAGGAATTTGTTCATAGTTTTTTTTTTAAACTATAGTCCAGCCCTCCAACAGTCTGAAGGATAGTGAATTGGCCCCCTGTTTAAAAAGTTTGAGGACGCCTGTGAGGCTAATCTATTTCTTTGGAAAGCTAAGCTTTGTCAGTTTGAAGTAGCTCTTTTTTTTTTTTTTTTGCAGTTTTGGCCCGGGCCATCCTACTTATTGAGCCACAGGTGCCTCCCCAAGTAGCTCATTTTTTTTTTTTTTGTGATAAAAAATCAGAACAGTGGTGTTTTTTGTTTTGTTTTTGAGACAGAGTCTTACTTTGTCGCCCTCGGTAGAGTACTATGGCGTCATAGCTCACAGCTACCTCCAGCTCTTGGACTTAGGCAATTCTTTTGCCTCAGCCTCCCGAATAGCTGGGACCACAGGTGCCTGCCACAATGCCCGGCTATTTTTTTGTTGCAGTTTGGCTGGGGCTGGGTTTGAACCTGCCACCCTCGGTATATGGGGTTGGCGCCCTACTCACTGAGCCACAGGTGCTGCCCCAGAACAGTGGTTTATCAAAGAAATTACACTTGATTTTACAGTCCTTTTGTACTGCTCCTCTCTTTTGTTATGTACTTTGATTTGGGATTCACCCTGCTTACCAGCATTTATTCTATTGTTGAGATCTAGCATCATATTCATGCCCCACTTCATAGAAATTGCTAAGGAAATGACACTAGCTTTGTCACCTGACTCCTATGACACGTTCTCTTGTTTGTTAGAGGTCTGGTTTTAGCCTAAAGTCACCTCTTTCAGGAAGAGCAATTACCCTAGACTTTTTTTTTTTTTTTTTTTTGTGGTTTTTGGCCGGGGCTGGGTTTGAACCCGCCACCTCCAGCATATGGGACCGGCGCCCTACTCACTGAGCCACAGGCGCCACGCAATTATCCTAGACTAAGGTTAGGTGCCCCTAGATTAGAGTCCTGTCACCAGAGATTGATCGTACTTGATTGTAATTGTTGGACAACTATCTCGTTCAATGAACTGTCAGTTTCTGAATGGTAGACTTATCTCTATAATTTTTCTATTAATCCTCAGTGCCTGGCATTTCAAAGATACTTTTTTTTTTTTGAGACAGAGTCTCACTTTGTCATCCTCTTGGGTTCAAGTGTTCCTCTTGCCTCAGCCTCCCAAGTAGCTGGGACTACAGGTGCCCGCCACAATGCCTGGCTATTTTTTAGGGACAGGGTCTCACACTTACTTAGGCGAGTCTCGAACCTTGTGATCTCAGGCAATCTACCCGCCTTGGCCTCCCAGAGTGCTAGGATTATAGGCATAAGCCACTGTGCCTGGCTCAAAGATACTTCTTGAACAAATTCATGAATGACCAGCTGAATAATGAGCAGCCCAGGAAAAAGCCCTTTATACTCATAGGTTGTTGGGCAAGACAGCAGCCCTCAAAACACACAACACACACACATTGTCACACATTCTCACACACTCCATGTTATCTAAGACTTTATGTTACAGAATAATGGTTTAAACTCAGTGCAGAAGCTTTCAAAAAACAGTAGGGGTCAAAGTGGCTCGTATGTGTAATCCTAGCACTTTAGGGGGTTAGGGTGGGAGGATGATTTGAGGCCAAGCGTTGGAGGCTGCAATGAGCGTGATGATGGCACTGCACTCTATCTAGCCCAGGCAGCAGAGCAACACCTTGTCTCAAACAAATAAAATAAAATAAAAATTCAGTAGAAAGGAGAAATACTGTCCCTTTGTCCTTAGAGAAGATAACATCTTACAAATATGGAGTTCCCTTGGTGAAATAGTCCAAAACAAGAAGGAGAAGTTTGTGTATACTTGTGTTTCCTCCCATACTAAGAACAGTGTGGTACTTTGATGGAGTGGTTTAGAATCAGGACTTTGAAGTCAGGGGGCTTATGCCCTACTCTGCTATTTATTCATTTGTGAAGTTTGGAAAAATTTCTTGATGGGTTTTTCTCATCAGTAAAACATGGATAATGCTAGCATCTTCATAGGATTATGAGGTTAAATAGCAAAATATATATATAAAGTCCTTGGCCTGAAGGAAGTACTCAACAGATATCTATGATGACAATGATAATCACATGATTTTTTTTTTTTTTTAGAAAAGAGGGGTTATGAAAGACCCATCCTAGCCAATTTTTGCCCTTGAGGGAAATCTACAAGCTCAGTCCCTGTGAGGCTGAAGTTTGGGGTTCCTAAAAACCTCAACCACTCCTCTGTCCTACAGATCTTGTGGCTGGGATGACAATGTATCCACAGAAAGTGGACGGCTTCCTGTAGACTGAATCTTCACTCCATGTGGCAGCAATCTTGGGGGCTGTCAGCCTGAAAATCAAACAGCCTCACTGTTCAACCTATACACAGTCCCCCAACCTTCATATCTTGGTGAGGAAGTAGAAAGAGGAAGAACTCTTCAATGGAAGGCCGTACATATACAAGTTGTCCACTAAGTCTGTCATTATTGTTTGGCATTATTTGAAGAAAAAGGTTAACCAATTTTAAAATGAGACTTTATGAATTGTTTATTTTTATTTATTTTTTATTCTTTTTTTTTTCCTTTTGGGACTTTGTTAATTTTTTTTTTTTTGTAGTTTTTGGCTGGGGCTGGGTTTGAACCCACCACCTCCGGCATATGGGGCTGGCGCCTACTCCTCTGAGCCACAGGTGCTGCCCCGGGACTTTGTTAATTGTTAAGACTGCCCTTTAGGGCAGTGCCTGTGGCTCAAGGTGTAGGGCGCCAGCCCCATATACTAGAAGTGGTGGGTTCAAACCTGGCCCCAGCCAAAAGCTGCACACACACACAAAAAAAGGACTGCCTTTTAAATAAAGGATTTAGCTAACTGTAAAAGTGGCTTACATAGCAAAGGATGTGGACAACTCATGTATTTATCATGTGTCAGAAGGTAATTTGTGAAGATAAGAACAGAAAAGGACTTGGACTTTCAGAGGAATTTAGGACCCTTGGAGAGGTGGAGGATGGAAGGGTTGCCCTGGAAGGGAGGAGAGTCTAAGGATAGGGAAGCAGAACAGGTGGCAGGGTAGTATAGACAGACCTGTAAATTCCCCATTTCTGAGGACTTGATGGTTCTCACAGTTTGTAGCCTAAAACCCAACCTCTTCATGGACACAGAATTTCAAACCTAAAGGCTTCAGCAACAACCAGGATGTTTAGTACAACCCATACGTGTTTCCAATAGTGTACAGAGACTGCACAATATAGATGATATATGTGGTGGTTATCTGAGAGGAGATTATGAAAAACTTTGCTTTTTTTTTGCAGTTTTTGGCCAGGGCTGGGTTTGAACCGCCACCTCTGGCATATGGGGCCAGCGTCCTACCCCTTTGAGCCACAGGCACCGCCCCAAAAAACTTTGCTTTCTAAGCCATACATTTCTGAAATGTTGAATGTTTTACAGTAAGCATGTGTTACTCTATAGTAAACCACTGAAGAGACTGTAACTATATACATGAATTGGGAAAGGTAATTAGATTTCTGTACTTCATACTATGGAATACTATGCCACCAGGGAAAGAACAAATAGATATATATGCCCCATTATGGAAGAACTATCACAATATGGTTGAGTTGGCCGGGCATGGTAGTTCATGCTTATCATCCTAGCACTTTGGGAGGCCAAGGCGGGTACATTGCTTAAGCTCACGCACTTGAGACCAGCCTGAGCAAAAGTGAGACTTGTCTGTACTAAAAATGAAAAACTGGGGCAGCACCTGTGGTTCAGTGAGTAGGGTGCCGGCCCCATATACTGAGGGTGGCAGGTTCGAACCCAGCCCCGGCCATACTGCAACAAAAAAATAGCCGGGCATTGTGGCGGGTACCTGTAGTCCCAGCTACTTGGGAGGCTGAGGCAAGAGAATCACCTAAGCCAAGAGCTGGAGGTTGCTGTGAGCTGTGACGCCATGCACTCTATCCCAGAGCAACTGATTGAGATTCTTTCTCTCTCTTTTTTTTTTTTTTGGAGACAGAGTTTCACTTTGTTCACCCTTGGTAGAGTGCAGTGGCGTCATAGCTCACAGCAACCTCAAACTCTTGAGCTTAAGCAATTCCCTTGCCTCATCCTTCCAAGTAGCTGGGACTACAGGCGCACTACCACAATACCCAGCTATTTTTAGAGATGGGGTCTCCCTCTTGCTCAGGTTCCTGAGCTCAAGAAGTCAACCCACCTCGAACTCCCGGAGTGCTAGAATTATAGGCATGAGCCACTGAGCCTGGCCCCTCTCTGCCTTTTCTTTTCTTTTCTTCTTTCTCCTTTCCTTTTCTTTTCCTTTTATTTTTGAGATGTGGCAGAGTTATTTTGCCTAGACTGGATTCCAAATTCTGAGCTCACACAATCCTCTTGACTCAGCCTCCCCATCACCTGGGACTACAGGTGCCACCTTGCCTGGCTGTCCAAACTGTTTAATGCAAACATTGTATATACACATATACATACTGTATATCATAATAGTTAAAGATACAGGCTTTCAAACCTTAACCTGGACATTGGTTTCTCAAATATAAAATGGGATAATAATAGCTGATAACTACTATTTTTGTTTTAAACACAAATGGGTTTATGTCATATATAAGGTCTGTAGATGTACTTTTTAAACTTTATTCTTTTTTAATTATTTTTTATTAAATCATAACTTTGTACATAGATGCATTTATGGTTTCAGGGTACTGCTTCATTAAACTTTATTCTTGAAATATTTATAGATTCACAGAAAGTTGCAAAAGTAGTACAGAGAGTTCCGGTGTTTCCTTCATCCATTTCCCCTCCATAGTTACATCTTACATAATTATAGTACAATATCAAAACCGAGAAATTGAGGTTAGTAGAATGCGTGTATATAGTTTTATATTATTTTATCATGTGTAGATTTCTGTAACTACAATTATAATCAACATGCAGAACTATTACATCATCATAAATGTCTCCCTCATGTTGCCTCTTTATAATCTCTCTCTCATGTACACCACCCACCCCTAACCACTGGCAATTCCTAATCTATTTTCCGTCTCTATAATTTTGTCATTTTGAGAATGTTATATAAATAGCATCATACAGTTTGTTACCTTTTCAGATTGGCTTTTCTTACTCAGGATAATGCCTATAAGATCCACCTAAATTTTTTTTTTTTTTTTTTAGAGACAGAGTCTCACTTTGTCACCCTCGGTAGAGTGCTGTGATGTCACGGCTCACAGCAACCTCCAACTCCTGGGCTTAGGTGATTTTCTTGCTTCAGCCTCCCGAGTAGCTGGGACTACAGGCCCTCGCCACAATGCTCCACTATTTTTTTGTTGCAGTTTGAATGGGGCCAGGTTTGAACCCGCCACCCTCAGTATATGGGGCCAGCGCCCTACCTACTGAGCCACAGACGCTGCCCAAGAGCCACCTAAGTTGTATGCGCCAGGATTTGTCACTTTTCATTGCCAAGTAGTATTCCATTCTGCAATGTATTTGAACTTCTTCTTCTTTTTTTTTTTTTTTGACAGAGCCTCAAGCTGTCACCCTGGGTAGAGTGCCATGGCATCACAGCTCACAGCAACCTCCAACTCCTGGGCTCAAGCGATTCTCCTGCCTCCACCTCCCAAGTAGCTGGGACTACAGTTGCCCGCCACAACGCCCAGGTATTTTTGGTTGCAGCCGCTGTTGTTTGGCAGGCCGGGGCTGGATTCGAACCTGCCAGCTCAGGTGTATGTGGGTGGCGCCTTAACTGCTTGAGCCACAGGCACCTAGTCCTTTTTTTTGTTTGTTTGTTTTTGAGACAGAGTCTTACTCTGTCACCCTGGGTAGAATGCTGTGGTATCATAGCTCCCAGCAACTTCAAACTCTTGGGCTCAAGTGATCTTCTTGCCTCAGCCTCCTGAATTACAGGACTATAGGTGGCCCCCATGATGTTCTGCTAGTTGTTCTATTTTTAGTTGAGATGGGATCTCCTTCTTACTTAAGCAGCTCTTGAACTCCTGAGTTCAGGAAGTCCACCCACCTCAGTGTTCAGAGTGCCGGGATTACAGGTGTGAGCTATTGTACCTGGCTTAAACATTTTTTTAATTGAGATTTTACATATATAACAAAAAAATGTAGCATTTTAATTTTTTTAAGTGAATAGCCTAGTGACATTAAGTACATTTCCCATTGTTGCACAATCATCACTACCATCCATCAGCAGTACCTCATCTTTCAGAACTGAAAATCTGGCCAGGTACTCATACCTATAATCCTATCACTCTGGGAAGCAAAGGCAGATGGATTGCTTCAACTCAGGTGAGACCAGCTTGAGTAAGAGCGAAACCTTGTTCCTACCAAAAATAGAGCAACTAGCAAGGTGTGTGGTGAGAAACCTATACTCCCAGCTACTCAGGAGGCTGAGGCAAGAGAATCTCTTGAGCCCAAGAATTTGAGGATTTTGTGAGCTATGATGCCACGATACTCTACCCAGGGTGACAAAGTGAGACTCTGTCTCAAAACAAAGCAAAACAAAACAAAACAAAAATTCTGGAGAGATCAAGTACAGAGAAAATAAAAATTTCAAATAATGACTTGGTGCCTGAAGCTCAGTGGTTAGGGTGCTGGCTACATATACGTGGGCTGGAGGGTTCGAACCCAGCCTGGGCCTAGTAAACAATAATGACAACTACAAAAATAATAATAATAACGGGGCAGCCTAATGTAGACCCAGCTACTTGGGAGGCTGAGGCAAGAGAATCGCTTAAGCCCAAGAGTTTGAGGTTGCTATGAGCACTCTACTGAGGGCGACATAGTGAGACTCTATCTAAAAAAAAAAAAGTTTCAAATTAAAAAAAAATAATGAGGCCAGGCACTATGGCTCACGCCTGTAATCCTAGCCCTCTGAGAGGCAGAGGCAGGTGGATTGCCTTAACTCAGACTGGTCTCTAACCAGCCTGAACCAGAGCGAGACCTCATCTCTAAAAACCAACTGGGCATTGTGGCAGGTGCCTATAGTCTCAGCTACTTGGGAGGTTGAGGCAAGAGGATCACTTAAGCCCAAGAGTCCTAGATTGCTGTGAGCTCTAACAACACCATGGCACTCTACCGAGGGTGACAAAGTGAGACTCTGTCTCAAAACAAATAAATAAATAAATACTGAAACTCTTTCTATTTAATAGAAACTCTTTCTATTAAATAACTCTCTTTCCCCTTTCCCTGCAGCCCCTGGTAATTACCATTCTACTGTTTGTCTCTAGGAATTTGACTACACTTAAGTACCTCATAGTATTTTTCCTTTTATGACTGACTAATTTAGCACTATGTCTTCAAGGTTCAACTATGTATAACATATGCAGAATTTCCTTACTTTTCTTTTCTTTTTTTTTAGAGACAGTCTCATTTTGTCACCCTCGGTAGAGTGCTATGATGTCACAGCTCACAGCAACCTCCAGCTCTTGGGCTTAGGTGATTCTCTTGCCTCAGCCTCCCAAGAAGCTGGGACCTGGGCGGCCTGTGGCTCAGTGAGTTCAAACCCAGTCCCCGCCAAACTGCAACAAAAAAAATAGCTGGGCATTATGGCGGACACCTGTAGTCTTAGCTGCTCTGGAGGCTGAGGCAAGAGAAAAGCGTAAGCCCAAGACCTAGAGGTTGCTGTGAGCCGTGTGACATCATGGCATTCTACATGAGGGCGGTACAGTGACACTCTGTCTCTACAAAAAAAAAAAAAAAAAAGAAGCTGGGACCACAGGAGCCCGCCACAACACCGGGCTATTTTTTTGTTGCAGTTTGGCCGGGGCGGGTTTAAACCTGTCACTCTCACTATATGGGGCCGGTGCCTTACTCACTGAGCCACAGGCGCTGCCAAGAGTTTCCTTACTTTTTAAGGATAAATAATATTCTATTGTATGCATAGACTACATTTTGTTTATCCATGCATCTGTTGATGGACTTTGCATTGCTTCCACCTTTTGGCTGCTGTGAACATGCATTTTTCAAAACTATAATATGCCATGCATGGGTTAATAAACTAGTAGGTTAGGGAAGTTTTTCTTTATAGAAGTATTACAGCTAACATTTTAAGAAGGAACAATATAATATCAGCATCTTGCAACCTTTAATGAATTAATGGATCTAGGCTGCTAACTTTTTAGAAAGAGACAATCTAGCATTGTATGTGTTAACTATGAGGTAGTCTTGCCACCATATCTCTACATCTAACTAGCAATTAGTATGAAATATAAAGGACAGAGGAGCATGTCAAAACTCAGGAGTCGAGACCAGCCTGAGCAAGAACAAGACCCTGCCTATAAAAGCATTATGGCGGTGCCTGTAGTCTCAGCTTCTTAGGAGACTGAAGGGAGATAGCCTCTTGAACCCAAGGGTTTGAAGTTGCTGTGAGATATGATGCCACAGCACTCTTCCTAGGCCAACAAAGTGTCTTAAAAAAATAAATAGGGGGTGTGTGTGTGAAGTGACTCACACCTGCAAATCCTAGCACTCTGGGAGGCCAAGGCATGTGAATTGCCTGAGCTCACAGATTAGAGATGAGCCTGAGTCAGAGGGAGATCTCCTCTCTAAAAATAGTCAGGTACTGGGGCAGGCACCTATAGTCCCAGCTACTTGGGAGGGTAATTTGTCTCAAGTTTCATTTAATAAGAGGTGATCTGAGATCTGAACATAGGCAACTGAATACAGAATTTAGGTTCTTTACCATGAAACTATGTTGCCTCCCATCTATATACATTAAAGAAATAGTAAATTATAAGCAGACAGAAAAATACTTGGGCAGTGCCTGTGGCTCAGCGGGTGGGGTGCCGGTCCCATATGCCGGAGGTGGCGGGTTCAAACCCAGCCCCGGCCAAATTAAAAAAAAAAAAAAAAAAAAAAAGAAAAATACTCTTCATATACATTTTACCACCCAATACTAAAAGTAACGTTGTCTATTTCTGATGATTTAATATGCTTTTCTTTTTTTTTTTTTTTTTTTTGTGGTTTTTGGCCAGGGCTGGGTTTGAACCCGCCACCTCTGGCATATGGGACCGGCGCCCTACTCCTTGAGCCACAGGCGCCACCCTAATATGCTTTTCTTTAACTCATGTTACAATATAGATACTTATTCCTTCTTTTCCACTTTTTCAAACATAATTATTTCCCCATTTTTCACAGTATTTGTAAGGATTAATGCTCTTTTAAATGCACATGCAAGAATCAATTTATTTCTTCCTCTGCTATTGGATCTAGAAATAATTTCTAATTTTCAGAAATAATGCTGTCACAAATGTACCTGCCTTTCATATAAAGCTTTTTCAGCATTTGTGATTTTTTTTTTTAAGACAGAGTCTCAAGCTGTTGCGTAGAGTGCTGTGGTGTCACAGCTCACAACAATCCCAAACTCTTGGGCTTAAGCGATTCTCTTGCTTCAGCCTCCCAAGTAGCTGGGACTACAGGTGCCACAAGGCCCAGCTATCTTGTTGTTGTTGTTGTTGTTGTTCCCGTTGTCATTATCGTTTTAGCTAGCTGGGCCGGGTTTTAACTCACCAACCTAAGTGTATGTGGCTGGCGCCCTACCCACAGAGCAATGGGCGCTGCCCTGTGATTGTTTTCTTAAAACAATGAATGAAACTAGGATTAAGGAGTAAAAGGATTTGAATAAGTCTCTTAATATGCACAGGCAGAGTGGGATCTACAAATCTATACTTCCACTGTAAATGCTCATTTCAATATATCTCACCAGCATTTAGCCTTTTTTTTTGGCCAGGGCTGGGCTTGAACCCACCACCCCCAGTATATGGGGCCACCACCCTACTCCTTGAGCCACAGGCACTACCCAACCTTTTTTCTTTTTTCTTTTTTTTTGCAGTTTTTGGCCAGGGCTGGGTTTGAACCCGCCACCTCTGGCATATAGGGTCAGTGCCCTACCCCTTTGAGACACAGGCACTGCCCTTACCCAACCTTTTTTTATTTTTGAGACAGAGTCTATGTTGCCCTCGGTAGAGTGCTGTCACATCACAGTTCACAGCAACCTCGAACTTTTGGGCTTAAGCGATTCTCTTTTTTCTTTTTTTTTTTTTTTTTAGAGACAGTCTCCCTTTATCACCTTTGATAGCATGCCTGTGGCATCACAGGTCACAGTAACCTCCAACTCTTGGGCTTAGGCTATTCTCTTGCCTCAGCCTACCAAGTAGCTGGGACTAGAGGCGCCCGCCACAACGCCTGGCTATTTTTTGTTGCAGTTTGGCCAGGGCCAGGTTCGAACCTGCCACCCTCGGTATATGGGGCCGGCACCCTACCCACTGAGCCATAGGTGCTGTCCCCTTCAGTAGTTCTCTTGCCTCAGCCTCCCAGTTAGCTGGGACTACAGATGCCGGCCACAACGCCTGGCTACTTTTTGGTTGTAGTTGTCATTGTAGTTGTTTGGCAGGCTCCGGCTGGGTTCGAACCTGCCAGCTCCAGTGTATGGGGCTGGTGCCCTAGCTGCTGAGCTACAGGCGCCGAGCCAGCATTTAGTCTTTTTAAAGATCTTTGTTAGGCGGCGCCTGTAGCTCAGTGGGTAGGGCCCAGGCCACATACGCTGAGGCTGACGGGTTTGAATCTGGCCTGAGCCAGCTAAGACAACAGTGACATCTGCAACAAGAAAATAGCTGAGCGTTGTGGCAGGCACCTGTGGTCCCAACTGCTTGGGAGGCTGAGGCAAGAGAATTTCTTGAGCCCAAGAGTTCGAGGTTGCTCTGAGCTGTGACGCCACTGCACTCTACCAAGAGTGACAAAGTAATAATACAAAATAATCACACAAAATAATAAATAAATAAATAAATAAATAAATAAATAAATAAAAATAAAAATAGATAAAACTAACTGGGTGTTGTTGCAGATGCCTGTAGTCCCAGCTGCTCAGAGGGCTGAGGCTAGAGGATCTCTTGATCTGAGGAGTTTGAAGTTGCTGTGAGCTATGATGCCAGAGCACTCAACCCAAGGGAATAGAGTGAGACTGTCTCACAAAACAAACAAAAAAAAGAAAAAAGTCTGCCCCTTGTGGCTGTGGGGCTAGATACCTATACTCCCAGCTACCTGGGAGGCTAAGGCAGGAGTATCACTTGAGCCCAGGAGTTTGAGGTTGTAGTGAACTATAATGACACCACGATCCCTTATCTCCAAAAAGAAACAAACAAACACCTTCACCTTGGAAATGCAACCAGAAAAATCTGGATTATGAGGAAATATGTGACAAACAACATAGTTTCTTCAGCAAAACAATCGCCAAGTATGCACACACACACAAATGAAGCAAACCTATAAATCAAAAGATATTTAAGAACCCATACAGGGGTGGCACCTGTGGCTCAGTGAGTAGGGCGCTAACCCTATATACCAAGGGTGGCAGGTTGAAACCCAGCCCCCGGCCAAACTGCAACAACAACAACAAAAATAAAATAGCTGGGCATTGTGGTAGACGCCTGTAGTCCCAGCTACCTGGGAGGCTGAGGCAAGAGAATTGCCTAAGCCCGAGAGGTGGAGGTTGTTGTGAACTGTGATGCCATGGCACTCTACTGAAGGTGACAAAGTGAGACTCTGTCTCTAAGAACCCATATAAATACTCTTACACAAATGTTCATAGCAGCATTAATCATAATGGCCAAAAAGTAGAAGCAACACTTGATTAATGGGTAAACAGTATGTTATATTTATACAATGAAATATTATTCAGCCATAAAATAATAAAGTACTGATACATGCTACAACATGGCATGAATGAACCTTGAAAACATGTCAACTGAAAAGAGCCAGTCATGGGCAGCGCCTGTAGTTCAGTGGGTAGAATGCTGACCACATACACCCAGGCTGGCAGGTTCAAACCAGACTGGGCCTGCTAAACAGCAATGACAACTGCAACAAAAACATAGCTGGGCATTGTGGTGGGCACCTGTAGTCCCAGCTACTTGGGAGGCTGAGGTAAGAGAATCTCTGAAGCCCAAGAGTTTGAGGTTGCTGTGACCTGTGACGCCATGGCACTCTACCGAAAGCGACATAATGAGACTGTCTCAAAAAAAAAAAGAAAAGAGCCAGTCACAAAGGACCACATATTGTGTGACTCCATTTATTCAAAATGTTCATAATGGGGAAATTCATAGAAAGTAGTTGAGAGGGATGGGAAATTGAGGGGCAATGGCTACGGGCAGAGGGATTTTGGGGGGGAAGAGGTGAAAGTACTCTAAAATTCATTGACTGTGGTAATGGATGCACAACTCTGTGAATATACTAAAATATACCTAATTGTACTCTTTTTTTGTTGTTTTTTTGAGACAGAGTCTCAAGCTGTTGCCCTGAGTAGAGTGCCATGGTGTCATCGTAGCTCACAGCAACCTCCAACTCTTGGGCTCAAGAGATCCTCTTTCCTTAGTTTTTTTTTTATTTTTAGTAGAGATGGGGGTCCTACTCTTGCTCAGGCTGGTCCAGAACTCATGAGCTCAAGCAATCCACCTGCCTTGGCCTTCCAGAGTGCTAGGATTATAGGTGTGAGTCTGAATTGTACTCTTTAAATGAGTGGATTATATTTCAAAAAAGCTGTTAAAAAGGATATTTAAGAATCATATTAATCAAGCATGATATATGGACACTTTTGTATTTGGATTCAAACAAACTATTTAAATTTAAATTTATGGGCTCAGTGCCTGTAGCTCAAGTAGCTAAGGCGCCAGCTACATACACCAGAGCTGGTGGGTTCAAATCCAGCCTTGGCTTGCCAAACAATGACAACTACAACCAAAAAATAGCCAGGTGTTGTGGCAGGCACCTGTGGTTCCAACTACTTGGGAGGCTGAGGCAAGAGAATCACTTAAGCCAGGAGTTGGAGGCTTAAGTCAATGAATTTTAGAGTACTTTCACCTCTTCCCTGAAGACAGCTTGAGGCTCTGTCTTCAAAAAAAAAAGAAAGAAAAGAAATTTATGAGGCAATTAGAGTTTCGAACATTGAGTAGATATTTGAACATATTATGATTTCTTCTTATTTTTCTTTTCTTTCTTATTTTTTTTGGGTGGCGCCTGTGGCTCAAAGGAGTAGGGCGCTGGCCCCATATGCCGGAGGTGGCAGGTTCAAACCCAGCCCCAGACAGAAACTGCAAAAAAAAGCAAAAAAGTCTTTCTTATTTTTTTTTTTTTTTTTTTGTGACAGAGTCTCAAGCTGTCGCCCTAGGTAGAGTGCCATGGCATCATACCTAAAAGCAACCTCAAACTATTGGACTCAAGCCATACTCTTGCCTCAGATTTTCTTTTTCTTTTTGAGACAGAGTCTCAGTATATCACCCTCGGTAGAGTGCTGTGGCGTCATGGCTCACAGCAATCTCAAACTCTTAAGCTTAAGCAATTCTCTCGCTTCAGCCTCCCAAGTAGCTGGGTCTACAGGCACCTGCCACAATGCCCCACTATTTTTGTTGTTGTTGTAGTTGCCATTGTTGTTTGGCAGGTCTGGGCCAGGTTTGAACCTGCTGGCCTTGGTGTATGTGGCTGGTGCCGTAACCATTGTGCTGCAGGCGCCCAGCTGATTTTTTATTTTTAGTAGAGACGGGGTCTTGCTTTTGCTCAGGCTGGCCTCGAACTCATGAGCTGAAGCAAACCACCTGCTTCTGCTTCCCAGTTATTTTTCAAAGTATAATAATAAGATTGTGGGGGCGGCGCCTGTGGCTCAGTCGGTAGGGTGCCGGCCCTATATACCGAGGGTGGCGGGTTCAAACCCGGCCCCGGCTGAACTGCAACCAAAAAAAATAGCTGGGCGTTGTAGCGGGCGCCTGTAGTCCTGGCTACTCGGGAGGCTGAGGCAAGAGAATCGCTTAAGCCCAGGAGTTGGAGGTTGCTCTGAGCTGTGTGATGCCACGGCACTCTACAGAGGGCCATAAAGTGAGACTCTGTCTCTACCAAAAATAAATAAATAAATAAAAATAATAAGATTGTGGGCTGGGCGTGTTGTAGTCCCACGTGCTGTAGTCCCAGTGCTGTGGGAGGCCGAGGCGGGTGGATTGTCTGAGCTCAGAGGTTCAAGACCAGTATGAGCAGCAGTGAGCCAGAGTAAGACCCCATCTCTACTAACAACATCAAAAACAGCCAGCACCGCCAGAGGAAGAAGAAAATGAACAAAAAAGGAGTACTTCAAACAAAGAAGAATGAACAAGCAAACTGAAATTAAAAATAAAAAAAGAATAATAATAAGATTGTGGTTATGTGGCTCAGTGCCTGTAGCTCAAGTGGCTAAGGTGCCAGCCACACACCCAGAGCTGGCACATTCGAATCCAGCCCAGGCCTGCCAAAAAACGACAACTCCAGCCAAAAAATAGCCAGGTGTTGTGGCCGGGGTTTGTAGTCCCAACTACTTGGGAGGCTGAGGCAAGAGAGTTGTCTAAGCCCAAGAGCTGGAGGTTGCTATGAACTGTGACACCACGGCACTCTACTGAAGGCAATAAAGTGAGACTCTATCTCTTAAAAAAAAAAAAAATTGGGCAGCGCCTGTGGCTCAGTGCGTAGGGTGCCAACCCCATATACCGAGGGTGGCGGGTTCAAACCCTGCCCCGGCCAAACTGCAACAACAAAAAAATAGCTGGGCATTGTGGCGGGCACCTGTAGTCCCAGCTACTTGGGAGGCTGAGGCAAGAGAATCACCTAAGCCCAGAAGTTGGAGGTTTCTGTGAGCTATGTGACACCACAGCACCTTACTGACGGTGAAAAAGTGAGACGGTCTCCACAAAAAAAAAAAAAAAAAAAAGAAAAGAAAAAATTGTGGTTATGCTTATAGAGAAAAACATAACATATCTGGAATTTGCTTCAAAATAATGTTAAGAAGTAACATTAAATAGAAGTGTAAATGAAAAAAAACTGCTCTTGAATTAGTAATTTTTGAAGCTTGATAATGGATACATGAGAGCTCATTATAACCTAGTCTGTCTACCTTTATATATGTTGAAATTTTTCAATAGTAACTAAAACATATACCATAAACACCTTCCCATGTCAATCCAAGGAAGTCTGCCTAACGTTATTTAATAGTTACACACCCTTTCATATTTATTTAACTAATTCTCCATTAGAGGACCTTTGGATTATTTTCAAGTATTCAATATTCTAAACAATACTGCAAGGAGTATTATTGTATAAACATCTGTGCCCAATTAACTATTTTCTTAGAATAAATTCCTAGAAGTTAAGGTGCTAGGTCATAGGATCATAGGATGTACAGGTTTAAAAATTCTTTTAGCCTGTAATCCCAGCACTCTGGGAGACTGAGGCAGCTGGATTGCTCATGGGTTTGAGACCAGCCTAAGCAAGAGCAAGACCTCATCTCTAAAAAAATAACTGGGGACTGTGGTGGGTGCTTGTAGTCCCATCTACTCCAAGAGGCTGAGGCAAAAGAATCACTTAGGCCCAAGAGTTTGAGGTTGCTGTGAGCTATGATGCCACTCTACTGAGGTGGACAAAGTGAGACCATGTCTCAAAAAAAAAAAAAATTTTTTTTTTTTTTTAATATAGAGATTGTCCTCTAGAAAAATCCTGAGATTACCTGTTTCCTGACATACCTAATAATATACTTGTCCTTGTCACTCTTTTTTTCGACAGCTTTTGGAGGTATAACTTAAACATCATCAAATTTACTCATTTTAAGTATACATGTCCATAATTTTTTGTACATTTACAGATTGTGTGATCATTACTATAACTAATTTTAGAATATTTCCATCGATCTATGAAGAAGAAGAAATTTTGTGCCCATATACAGTGACTCTGATGTGTCTCATATCACAGACATGAAAAATGAGGTTGATGGGCGGCGCCTGTGGCTCAGTGAGTAGGGTGCCGGTCCCATATGCCGGAGGTGGCGGGTTCAAACCCAGCCCCAGCCAAAAACCACAAAAAAAAAAAAAAAGAAAAATGAGGTTGAGCGGCACCTGTGGCTCAAGGAGTAGGACACCGGCCCCACCCATATACTGGAGGTATTGGGTTCAAACCCAGCCCCCAGCCAAAAATTGCAAAAAAAAAAGAAAAGAAAAATGAGGCTGAGGGAGGTTTAGAAACATGGCCAAGGCTATAGAGCTAGGAAGTGGTATGGCTTGACCTACACTGTCCCACTTCTGTAGCTAAAGCTTTCTCTTGGTTTCAGGAGTACTTGGGAAATAGATCCAAAGTATAAACATCCACCTAATGAGTACTTAACATTGAGAGATAGAGTGGAGATTCTGAATCCTACCATGTCATTGAAATGGAGGGTGATTTTATGAAGGGTTTTTCATTTTTTCTGTCATTATTATTATTATTATTATTTTTTTGAGACAGCGTCTTACTTTCTTGCTCTGGTAGAATGTGGTAGTGTCATAGCTTACAGCAACCTCAAACTCTTGGGCTCAAGGAATCCTCCTGCGTCAGCCTCCCAGGTAGGATAGCTGGGAATACAGGTGCCTGCCACAACACCTGGCTACTTTTAGAGATGGGGTCTCCTTTTTGCTCAGGCTGGTCTAGAACTTCTCAGCTCAAGAGATCCAACCGTCTTAGCCTCCCAGAGTGCTGGGAATATAGGCATGAGCCACTGGGCCCAGCCCTATCATTCTTTCAGCAACTAGTTCCTGAATTTTAGCAACATCTCACAATGTCTGGTATATATCAGATGATCAATCAATAATTGTTTGTTCACTGAATAGATAAATGATTGAGTAAACAAATGAATGGGCATCTACTGGGTTCCAAGCATTGTATCACAAGGATACAATGAATAACACTGATTTAAAAGTGCTCATAGTCAAGCAGGACAAATACATAGGAAATTATAATTCTGTAAAATAAAATCAGTAGCAATAGCAAAAACAACAAATCATTTTACTGAACCCCAACTCTAAGCTTTTGCCTCATTCCAATCCTCCCAATCATCCTATGAGGTAGATACTATTTTTATTTTACAGATAAATAAACAATTTACAGATAAGGAAACTGAAGCTTTGGTGGGGATAGCCACAGAGGGTTGTGTAGCACACAGGAAGGGTCCTAATCCAGATTGTGGAGCTCAGAGAAGGAGTCTCAGAAGGGACGACATCTCATTTGAAACCTGAGTTATGGGTCAGAGATAATCAGGCCTAGATGAAGGAGAGGCTACCTTTCTAGGCAGAAGGGAAAGCAAGAATAAGGGCCTGTGGGTCCTATGAGTTGGGAAAGGAGTTGTGGACTCTTTCCTCTGCACTGGAATCCACAATTCAAAAATCCCAGGGCAAGCATCTGCTCTGTACCAGTTCTTCCTGTTTTTCCACAAAGACCTTTTTGTCATCTTGTAGACCAGAGCCTACATCCAAATTGCCCTTTGGGAATACCAGGTCACCTCAAATACTGCCAAGGGCCTGGGAATGGGCGGCTGAGCTGAGGCCAATCACACAGTATGGCCAGGGCAAGACCAGTGTAGTCAGCTGCTGACACTAAAGCCAGACAGGAAGTTAGGCAAGAGTGTTGGGGAGAAGGGGTGGTTCCCTTGGTACGCCACATTCTCCTCTATCCCTATATCAAATTTGCCCATCTAAAATGCAGATGGTTGTAGGCAGTGCCTGTGGCTCAGTGAGTAGGGCGGCGGCCCCATATACCGAGGGTGGTGGGTTCAAACCCAGCCCTGGCCAAACTGCAAGAAAAAAATAGCCGGGCGTTATGGCAGGCGCCTGTAGTCCCAGCTACTCGGGAGGCTGAGGCAAGGGAATCGCCGAAACCCAGGAGTTGGAGGTTGCTGTGAGCTCTGATTCCATGGCACTCTACCGAGGGTGATAAAATGAGACTCTGTTTCTAGAAAAATAAAAAATAAAATGCAGATGGTTTGTAATCCTAGCACTCTGGGATGCTGATGCAGGAGGATTGCTTGAATTCAGGAGTTAAAAACCAGCCTAAGTAAGAGCGAGACCCTATCTTTCCAACATAAATAAATAAATACAATGCACATGGCTCCTGCAAAGGGACATGTACAACCCTTAACATGTTAGGACCGGTTGTATCACCTATTTGATAGAGAATGAGGAGGGAGAAAGATGTATTATCTCATTAAATGAATATTTGTTGAGCAGCAACTCAACAAATTGAGTTAGCCCCTATATCAGCGGTTCTCAACCTGTGGGTTGCAACCCACAGGAACTGTATTAAAGGGCTGCAGCATTAGGGAGGTTGAGAACCACTGCCCTACATTAAGCCCTGGGCTGCAGAGTGTAAACTAGATAAAGTCGCAACTCTTTGATCAAAGAGCTCATATTCTAACGGAGGAGCATTCCAGTTCTTATGGTTGTGTAACTACTACAAAATTGAGTGGTGTAAAACAATAATGTATTATGCACATGGATTCTATGGGTTAAGGCACTGTGGAGATTGGCTCATCTCTGCTCTATGATGTCTAGGGCCTCATCTGGAAGACTCTAAGTCCAGGGCCTGGAATCATCTGAAGGCTTGCTTGCTTACATGCGTGGTAGTTGGTGCTAATTGTAGGCTGAGTCTGTAACTAGGGCTACTGGCTGGAATAACTAATATAAAGGAATGATGAACTTGAGAGATGGTAAGACAGAACAGTGTCAGAGGACAAGATTCTATAAGGGGCCTTGGCACCGTAATAACATCTCAAGTGATCCTCTTGCCTCAGTTTTTCTATTTTCTATATATATATTTTTAATTGAGACAGAGTCTCACTATGTCGTCCTCAGTAGAGTGCTGTGGCATCACAGCTCACAGCAACCTCAAACTCTTGGGCTTAAGCAATTCTCTTGCCTCAGTCTCCCAAGTAGCTGGGACAACAGGCACCCACCACAATGCCTGGCTATTTTTTTGTTGTTGTTGCAGTTGTCA
This sequence comes from Nycticebus coucang, assembly GCF_027406575.1. Taxonomy (NCBI): domain Eukaryota; kingdom Metazoa; phylum Chordata; class Mammalia; order Primates; family Lorisidae; genus Nycticebus; species Nycticebus coucang. The sequence goes on along the minus strand of NC_069796.1, from coordinate 38,184,178 downwards.
TTGTTGTTTTAGCTGGCCTGGGCCTGGGTTTGAACCTGCCACCCTAGGTGTACGTGGCCAGCGCCCTGCAAACTGAGCTATGGGTGTCGCTTCTGTTTTCTATTTTTGGTAAAGACAGGGTCTCACTCTTGCTCAGGCTGGTCTCGAACTTGTGAGCTCAAGTGATCCACCTGCCTCAGCCTCCCAGAGTGCTAGGATTACAGGCGTGAGCCACTGCACCCAGCCAACCGTTTTTCTTTTTAAAAGACTGGAAAGTATTGTACAGTTATGGTTGTATTTAACTAATCCCCTATTGAAAGACATTTAAGTTGAGGCTAATTCTTTAGCACATTTGTAGAATAAATTCTTAGATGTAAGATTGATGGGTTGAAGGATATACAAACTTAAATTTTTTTTTTCCCCCAGTGGTAAAATTCTTTTTTTTTTTTTTTATTGTTGGGGATTCATTGAGGGCAAACTTAAATTTTTTGATAGATATTGTGAGATTGCTTCCTAAGGAAGATGTACTACTGATCTATACCCCTTACCAATAGTAAATAAGACCGACTGTTTCCCCACACCCAAAAACGTCCCTCATCACAAATGAGGTCAGGCAGGCATACTTTTTCATATGCTTATTTACCATTCAATATTTCTTGCTCAGAGACTAGCATGCCTAAATTTTTCTGAAGCTTGGTTTTGTCATTTGTAAAAATAGGAGTGTAAACTCCTGAGAACCCTGGGGATAAGAATTATAAGATCAAGAATTTGGCTCGGTGCCCGTAGCGCAGTGAGTAGGATACCGGCCACATACACCAAAGCTGGTGGGTTTGAGCCTGGCCCACTAAATGACAATGACAACTGCAACCAAACAATAGCTGGGTGTTGTGGTGGGTGCCTGTAATCCCAGCTACTCAGGAGGCTGAGGCAAGAGAATCGCTTAAGCCCAAGAGTTTGAGGTTGCTGTGAGCTGTGATGTTGCAGCACTCTACGCAGGGTGACATAGTGAGATTCTGTCTTAAAGAAAGAAAAAGAATGAACATCAATGTTTATGCAATTCCTGCCTTCTCCCTTATCCTGTAGGTGATAATCCCATGCATTTTGGCTCCTTCTTTGATGGCCTCTGGCCCTGGAGCGGGGCACACTTCTGAAAAATCTCCGGAAGTCCCCAGCCTATGGTAGCAGTGACAAACAGAATCTGCTTCTACCTATAATCCTAGGTCAAAGCTTTATAGGAGGGGCAAGAGATCCTGCAAACAAAACACAAGGAACATTGAGAGGTTTCAGCGCCTAGCTAGCCACTCCCTTAAGGTGAGTGTCCAAGGGACAGGGTTGCCCAGGGGATACTGGGACTGCTACTTTTTTTGCTGAATAATATTGGGCAACTGGCCTACCCAGCTCTGAGCCCAGTGTTTGTACCTGTAAAATGGAAACAATGGTAGCACTTACTCAATGGAATTATTGTAGGGATTGATGAGTTTTTGTATGAAGAGTGTGCCAGAGACATAACTAGGTAGCTGTTATGATTCTTATAGCTCTCCAACAAAAGGTTTCATAACCTTTCTGTAAGTAGCTCACTTAACATTGCTGTCAGTAAGTAAATAAATCCCTCTTGCAGTGGAATCTGAATCCCTCCTATAGCCATTTCGCATTATTCACTTGAGTTCTGTAGTGAGAAGAAGTCATTTTTAAGGACCCCTGTAGTTTTTTCTGTTTTCTTGGTTCCAGGCACAGTCTGTCAAATCCTGTGGGGGTAGGGAAGCTGACACAGGGAGGGTACTCTTGGGGGCGCCTTCCATTCTTTCTTTGTCCTGAACCTATCTTGGGAGACCCAGATATTATCAGCAGGTGGTGGGGAAGGGGGTGAGGGGGAGGGAACACACTCACCTGGACCAGCTTGGTGAGGGTTTCCCTATTTTCACCAAGGATTTTTTCACACTTATCTAGCCAAGGCTCCAGTGATACTATTGACCCTTTCTAGAGAAGTGGGGTGGGGGTAATTGGGCCTGGCTGGAGAGTGGGCTCCTGTCTAGGGCCCAATAATCATGAAAAAGGCCTTCCTGGCTAGAATCTCAGGCTCCTTGGAGCCTGCTGAGGGGCTTTCACATTCAGGATCTCCAGGCCTCCTTTGATCCCTCCCTCCACCCTGGGACGCAGTGTAGGCTGGGCCTGCAGTGGGGTCAAGTAATGCATAACAATGCCCCTGTTACTGGCACTTAGCACTCTTTAGCCCATATACTAAGTACTTTGTAACAATAAAAGCCAGCGTTTATTGAGAGCTTATTAGGTACCAAACCCTTCACAACTATTCTGGGAGGAAGACGCTGTTACAGGCAAGGAAAAGAAGGCTGACTGCTTCTAACTGCTGAAAGTGACAAGGCAATAAAATTTTCTCTCTTCTTCTTTTTTTTTTTTTTTAGAGACGGAGTCTCACTTTATTGCCCTCGGTAGAGTGCTGTGGTGTCACAGCTCACAGCAACCTCCAACTCTTAGGCGATTCTTTTGCCTCAGCCTCCCGAGTAGCTGGGACTACAGGTCGGCCATAATGCCTGGCTATTTTTTTGTTGCAGTTTGGCCAGGGCTGGGTTCGAACCCACCACCTTTGGTATATGGGGCCAGCGCCCTGCCCATTGAGCCACAAGTGCCGCTGGCAATAAATTTTCACATGCCCATTCTCTTCCTCCTGCTTTCAGCTTTCTCTGGACTCCCTTATCAGGAGTTTTTTCCAGGCCCCTCTCTGCCTCATCTCTGGCCTAGCCACTAAGATTTTCAATACTCCCACCAGTAATCATTGTCCCTCCAATTATTCAAGATGCCCCTGAGATCACAAAGAAATTAGCTCCTCAATGCCTCCCAGTCCAGCCACCTCTCCATCCTTCTGGGTACCTCTGCTAGCCAACCTGCCTGAAGCTGAAAGGTTACCAGTGCTGGGAAGGAGCTCTGTCTGTGTCTCCCTCATCCTAGGGTCAGATTGGGAAATGGCCTAAGCCAAAGCTTCAAGTCCTCTTTTGTCAATTTCTCCCTTCCCAGGTGACCAAGTCTGGATGATCCAGGCAACCCAACAAGCAGGGCTGAGGGAGGGGACAAAGGATATCTTCAGAGCTCTTGCTCTACCACTTGCTATATGGCCTTGGCCAAGCCACTTAGCTGCTTTGTGGCTCAGTTTCCTTGTCTATAAATTGGGAGTAAAGATAACACCTACTTCATCAGGTTCTGGTGAGAATTAAATTAGATAATCATTTAGCACAATCAAATTAGCACAATTAAATTAGATAATCCTTTAGCACAATGCCTAAAATTAAAAACTGGAGAAGAGCAGAATGGTTTAAGATGGTCATTTCTTTAACACCATTTGTACCAAATAAAGCCAATCTTATTTCTTACTCCCCAGGAATAAAAGTTTCCCTCCCTTGCTAAAGCATGCCTTGGGAAGCGCTAGCTGGTGGATAACTGGATAGTATGCAGTGAAACCAGAGTATAATGTCCCACTGATCCCATAATAATTTCCTAGTTTGACCTCCCAGAGCTCCTTGAAATAGCTACAAACCTAACCTGGCTTCTTTTCCTCCTTCCTCTCCACCTCCCTTTAGCTTTATTATTTATTTTTTAATTTTTAATTTTTTTTTGAGACAGAGTCTCATTCTGTCACCCAAGCTAGAGTGCCCTGTTATCATCATAGCTCACAGCAACCTCAGACTCATGGGTTTAAGCGATCCTCCTACCTCAGCCTCCTGAGTAGCTGAGACTACAGGCGCCTGCCACAACTCCTGGCTAATTTTGCTATTTTTAGTAGGGATGGGGGTCTCATTCTTGCTCAGGCTCCTCTGGAATTCTTCTTTCTTTTTTTTTTTTGAGACAGAGTCTCAAGCTGTTGCCCTGGGTAGAGTACCATGGTGTCACAGCTCACAGCAACCTCAAACTCTTGGGCTTAAGTGATCCTCTTGCTTCAGCCTCCCAAGTAGCTGGAACTACAGGCACCTGCCGCAATGCCTGGCTATTTTATTTTGTTGCAGTTGTCATTGTTTTAGCTGGCCTGGGCCGGGTTCAAACCCTGTAGCACTGGTGCATGTGGCCAGCGTCCTATCTGCTGAGCTAGGGTGCTGCCTCCTCTGGAACTCTTGAGCTCAAGCTACGTACCCCTCTTGGCCTCCCACAGTGCTAGGATTACAAGTGTGAGCCACTGTAACCAGCCTCCCTTCAGGTTTATCTCTTAACCTGATTCCTAAAATCTGATTCTAAATATCACCTTTTGTATTTAGGCAATGTACTCAAAAGTTTGTTCCCTTTGACCCAACAAGTCAACATCCAAAAATGTATCCTGAAATAACTGCAGAGCCTAGCATGGATTTTATTATAAGGATAGTCCTATCAGTGTTATTTATAAACAGAAACAACCTCCATATATAGTGATAGGAAATTGGAGAGATAGCTATCTTCAACACAATAGTCTACAGCCATTACAATTTGTTCAGCAGAAACATGTTTTTTGGGGTTTTTTTGAGACAGAGTCTCATTTTGTCGCCCTCAGAAGAGTACGATGGTGTCACAGCTGACAGCAACCTCAAACTCTTGGGCTCAAGCGAGTCTCTTGCCTCAGCCTCCCAAGTAGCTGAGACTACAGGTGCCTGCCACAATGCCCGGCTATTTTTAGAAATGGGGTCTCTCTCTGGCTCAGGCTCCTCTTGAACCTGTCCACTCAGGCAATCTACCACCTCAGCCTCCCAGTGTGCTAGGATTACAGGCATGAGCCACTGCGCCCGGTAGGCGCACCTGGTAAAAAAACGTTTTAATGAGAGTAGCAAGTTTTGATAATACTGGGGGTGCCAAAACAATGTATACATTTTAAGAGATCTTGTTGGTGGCTGGTACAGTGGCCCATGCTTGTAACCCCAGCACTCTAGGAAACTGAGGCAGGCAGATTTCTTGAGCTCAGTAGTTGGAGAGCAGCCTGGGCAAGAGTGATTGGGTCTCTACTAAAAATAGAAAAACTAGCCAGGAGTTGTGGTGGGCACCTATAGTCCCAGCTACTTGGGAGGCTGAGGCAAGAGCATACCTTGAGCCCAAGAATTTGAGGTTGCTGTGATATGACACCTCAGCAGTCTACTGAGGGGGACAGAGTGAGATTCTGTCTCAAAAAAAAAAAAAAAAAAAAAGGCTCAGGGCCTGTAACTCAAGCAGTTAGGGTGCTAGCCACAAATACTGGAGCTGGTGGGTTCGAATTCAGCCCAGACCCGCCAAACAACAACTATACCCAAAATAATAGCTGGGCGTTGTGGTGAGCTCCTGTAGTCCCAGCTACTTGGGAGGCTGAGGCAAGAGAATCGCTTAAGCCCAAGAGTTGGAGGTTGCTGTGAGCTGTGACGCCACAGCCCTCTACCCAGGGCGACAGCTTGAGACTCTGTCTCAAAAAAAAAAAAAAAAGAAAGAAAGAAAATGTTGGCGCCCATAGCTCAGTGGATAGGGCACTGGCCACATACACTGAGGCTGGTGGGTTTGAGCCTAGCCTGGGCCAGCTAAACAACAATGACAACCACAACAAAAAGTAGCTGGGCGTTGTGGCAGGCGCCTGCAGTCCCAGCTACTCAGGAGGGTAAGGCAAGAGAATCACTTAAGCCCAAGAGTTGGAGCTAGTGAGTGATCCATGATGCCATAGCACTCTACGGAGGGCAACATAGTGAGGCTCTGTCTCAAAAAAAAAAAAACAAAAAACAAAACACAAAGTAATACATAGATAACATCTCTTAAAATGTGTACATATTGTGTTGGTATCCTCTGTATACTTTGTTTAACTTGTCACATTTTTGCGGAAAATGATACAAACTTATATAAAATATTTCTTCTTATTGTTTATTTGGCAAAAATTGGTACAGCCGGGGGTTGATAGCCTTCAACTGGCTTTGCATTTAGCCCTTGGATGGATTCCTGTCTTCTGGTAGCCCAGTGAACTCCAGAGTTGGAAGCCTCCAATATATCTAGAAGTTTGGGTCAAAAGAAAAGCAGTAGCAAGAAAGAAGAGATAAACACGTCTGTGATCCCCTTTTTGATACTTCTGGCATCCTCAGTTGTGTCTTTGATGATCTGGAGAGTTGGGGCAGCACCAAAGGGGGCTGGGAATCCCCTTCTCTTTTCTTCATATGGATAATTGATGTTTTGTTGTTTTTTTGTAGAGACAGAGTCTCACTTTACCGCCCTCGGTAGAGTGCCGTGATGTCACAGGACTCACAGCAACCTCCAGCTCTTGGGCTTCTGTGATTCTCCTGCCTCAGCCTCCCAAGCAGCTGGGACTACAGGCACCCGCCACAACGCCCGGCTGTTTTTTTGTTGCAGTTTAGTGGGGGCTGGGTTTGAACCTGCCACCCTCGGTATATGGGGCCAGCACCCTACTCACTGAGCCACAGGCGCCACCCAATGCTTTTTGATTATCATGCAAATGCACTTCCAAGGTAAAAATTCCCCCAGATGGGTCACCTTGGTGCTCCTTGGCACCCAGGGGCCTGAGCTATCTACCTCCTTTAGAGGTGCCAGCTTCTCTCTGATTTTTCTCCTATTGTCCTCCCAGCCATTTTCCCTGCCTTCTCCCCTCCATTGCCCTCTACTTGGTGTTAAACCCTAGCTATCTGTGGGGACAGGGTGCTCATCTAAGTTCAGTGGGACTACGAAAGATAACTACAGAGATTTTTTAGGGGTAATTCACATTTGTTGGGGAGCCTGCAGAAGGCTTAAAGGATAAGGTTTATATCTTCAATAGCATCTTGGATAATAGCATCCGTGAATATCTACTGATCACTCCCTATGTAATATGGATGGCACTAAGCACTCTAACAGCATCATCTCATGCTAGTCCAGGCCTCTAATCACTGCACTAGATTGCCTGCCCCTAGTTCACTTAACCCTCTCACAATACATGTCATGTCTTCTTTTCATGGTTTATTTATCTCCTCCACTCTGTGAGTCCCAAGAGAGGGAAAGGATGACATTGTCCTATGTGCCCTATCTATCTGGCATTGCCCAGCTTAAGGTCTGGCTCACATGTCGCTAAGACAGGGGAAGAATTGAGATGGTTGGGATGGGGTGTTACATCCTGTGCCCTTGCCTCTCTGAGGTTGATGCAGCTAAGTGGAGGCTTTGGAGGACCTGGCTTGGAGTGTAAAGGACGCTGGGAGTAGGCATGAGTATGTCAGGTCACTTACAGGGATCTAGACTTAGTCTTCACAGAGGCTGCCAGCTCAGATCTTCCAATAGCCTGCATTGCTTCAGATCTGACTAGCCTCCTCACATGTGCCTGCCGCTGGCTTATGGGGTACCAGATGCCCATGGGCAGGTGACTCAGTGGTACCTATTCCCACAGCTGGAAATGCTGCCCAAATAAGTGTGCAGTGCCTGCTTCCAAGAACCTATACATCAGTTCCATCTGGAGATTTGACCTGGATCCTAGGGAGGTGGCCTCATAGTAGCCTAGACACTTAAGAGAGGTGAGGGGCAGGAGGATGTTCCCTTCCTTTTCTCTTTCCTCATCTTCATCATCTTTTCTAATATACCAGCTCATTCACCTCTCCAGCCATCCCATCTACCACTAACCTACCCTATCCAGAATGTAGGACTATTTTTAAACTCTGGAGTGCTTAAGGAATGTCTTTTCTTTTTTTCATTTTATTATTATTATTTTTTAAGACACAGTCTCATTTTGTCACCCTCAGTGTCATAGCTCACAGCAACCTCAAACTATTGGGGTCAAGTGATCCTCTTACCTCAGCCTCCCAAGTAGCTAGGATTACAGACACTAACCATAATGCCTGGCTATTTTTAGAGACAAGGTCTTGCTCTTGTCCAGGCTGGTCTGGAATTCCTGAGCTTAGGCAATGTGTCCTCTTCAGCCTCGTGGAGTGCTAGTATTACAGTACTGAGCCACCATGCCCAGCCTCTTTTTTTTTTAAGACAATATCTCACTCTGTTGCCCAGGCTAGAGTGAAGTAGCATCATCATAGCTCACAGCAACCTCAAACTCCTGGGCTCAGGGGATCTTCCTGTCCTAGCCTCCTGGGCAACTGGGACTACAGGCCCATGGCACCATGTCTATCTATTTTTTATGTTGCTCAGGCTGTCAAGGATGTTTATAATCATGACATATTATCCCTTAGTCTTTCCTTTTTTTCTTTTTTCTATTTTTTTTTTGGCCAGGGCTGGGTTTGAACCCGCCACCTCTGGCATATGGGACCGGTGCCCTACTCCTTGAGCCACAGGTGCCGCCCCTCCTTTCTTTTTTCTTATGATGCCTGTTCTGAGCATCTCAAAACTGCAGGATCATTGTAGGTAGTGAGGGTGGTGTGCCTGAGGAAGGCTTTTGCTTTGGGTCTCAAAATGTGAGGAGGGTTTAGGCAGTAAAGAAGAGAGAGAAAGGGTTTATGCCAAAGCACAGAGGGGTTTGTGGCAAAGCCAACAAAGCATGTGGGAGAGGAAGAGATGGGCATGATAGGAAAGGAGACTGAAAGGACCTGGTAGACCAAGTCAAAGGTTTGAACTGGACCCTGAGGGCAGTCAGAAGCCACTGAAGAGTTTGGGGCCAGTGCGTATATTTCAGCAACACAGATGGAAGTGTTAAAATAGTTGATATTTAGTTCTTTCTACCAAGGAACAGTTTTGAATGAACTTTCATATACATGACTTCCATGATGAGCAGGACTAAAGGTCTAAGGGAACAGACGGGGAGGCAGAGAGGGCACGAGTGAAACAATAGCCTCGCTTTTGTCTTTATCACTAGCTGATTCCTTGGGGTCTGCTGAAAACCCAACACTGAGTGAAAGGAGGAAATTATTGTTGGATGTGGGTCTTTTTGTTATTATGTCAAACACTGCCCAGGAAACGGGGAGCATGTGTTTTAGAGGACAGGGGTCTGAAGTACACTGGAATTTACTGAGAAACTTGTTTGTAAAGACTATGGTTAATTATTACATTTTCTTACAAAACCATATTTTGGGAAATTGTATACTGTCGATTAAAGTGTTTTTGTGTGAAAAAATAGTTGATATTTATTGAGCATTTGCTTTGTAATGAAAATATTCTTTTATTTAGCCATTCAACCATCTTATAAGGTAGGTAGTATTATTTCCATCTTTTTTTTTTTTTTGAGACAGCCTCAAGCTGTCGCCCTCGGTAGAGTGCTGTAGCATCACAGCTCACAGCAACCTCAAACTCTTGGGCTTAAGTGATTGTCTTGCCTCAGCCTCTCAAGTAGCTGGGCTTACAGGCGCCCACTACAACGCCCGGCTATTTTTTGGTTGTAGTTGTCCTTGTTGTGTGGCGGCCGGGGTGGATTCGAACCCCCTAGCTCTGGTATATGGGCTGGCGCCTTAGCCGCTTGAGCTACAGGTGCCGAGCCTCCATCTTGTTTTAAGGGAAACTGGGGTATGGGAAGATTACTTCACAGCTAGGAGTTTATCCTGGAGCTTATTCCTTTAATCTTTACGCTGTGCTGGTCTGAGATAAAGCAGGAGTGCCGAGAAGACTGGAGACAGAATGGACAACCTGACGCGACGCGCGTTTGGATGTGAGGATGACGGTGCTCTCAAGGATGGAGCCCAGAATTCTGACTTGGGCGCCTAGGAGAAGCAAGCGAAGTCGCGGAGTCGTGAGCCAGAGCCAGCCAGTAGTCACAGCTGCGAGGCGGGGAGCCCTTGGGCAAGTCAGGACCTGCAGCTCGATCGGCGCTGGAGCCGCAGCGGGAGCGCCAGCCGAACGCGCCGAGCCGGCTGTCGACAGCAGCACCATCTAGCGGGGGCCGGGCCGCAGCGCTCGAGCCCCACAAGGTCTCCGCCCGCAGCCATGCCGGTAACCCGAGCCGCTGGGTTGGGTCACCGAAAGATGGAGGGAGATCCGGCCTTTGTTCAGACTGCGGACTCAACGCACACCCGAGCGTAGGGCCTCCTGACCTGGGGGTCCCAGACGTTCGGCGTCACCAACAGCTCTGCAGTGCCTTCCCCATCCTCCAGCCTGTGTTCTTGCAACTGTCGCAGCCACTGTGGTCTGTCCTCTCAGACCCCTCAGATTATGCAAGGGGTCCTTTCCTTTCCCCTTAATGCTATTACGCCTTCTTTTTCCAGGTTTGGCTCTTCACCACCCCTTGTGCTCCCTCTTATCCTTTACATCTCAGGGCCATCGGCAGTAGTGGGTCCTGTGAATCTCCCCCTGCTGCTCCCCAAATCCAAGAATATCTTTCTGCCCCAACTGCCACTTTCCCTAATTCATGTCAACATCAGTCCAGGCTGGAAGGCCACACCAGCCAGCAGTCCCACCCTCTTCAACCTGATTTCTGCCCTGCAGCTGGAGGAGGAGGAATCTTTGTAAAGATCCTGTTGATCCCAGCATTAGAGCTCTTAAGTGGCGTGGCCTTCTTGTGCTGTAAAGATGAGAGTCCTTCATCTGGCATACTAGCCTGTTAGGCCTGGACCCTGCACACTATGTCTTCCTCAAGTGGTGATCCACAGTCACACCCACATCAAAGTCACTCATAGAGCTTGTTAAATATGCAGATTCTAGGTCCCCATGCCACACACATTAAGTCAGAATTTCTGGGAGTGGAGTGTATTTTAACAAGTTTTCCATATTGAGACCCACTTCTGTAACATGGCCTGGTGATAATCTTGTCTCTGGAGAAAAATTACCTTTAAATGGATCCTTGAATTACTAAAATGATAATACATTGTTTAAAATAACAAGTCTGGGGCAGTGCCTGTGGCTCAAGGAGTAGGGCGCCGGTCCCATATGCTGGAGGTGGTGGGTTCAAACCCAGCCCTGGCCCAAAAAAAAAAAAAAAAAAAAAAAAAAAGTAAAATAACAAGTCTGGAGGGCCGGCCTCATATACTGAGGATGGCAGGTTCAAACCAGGCCCTGGCCAAACTGCAACCAAAAAATAGTCCAGTGTTGTGGTGGGTGCCTGTAGTCCCAGCTACTTGGGAGGCTGTGGCAAGAGAATCACCTAAGCCCAAGAGCTGGAGGTTGCCGTGAGCTGTGATGCCATAGCACTCTACCGAGGGCGACAAAGTGAGACTCTGTCTCTAATAAATAAAACAACAAGTCCAGTTAAAATACTTAGGTTTGTTTTTTCCTGGTGAGGTCTAATTTATGGGGTATAAAAATGGTTAACAGGAAAATAACTTAAAATGATAACTAAAACCTAGGTAAACTGCTAAGATAAATTAGGTAATTAAAAGATTAATAGTCTGAATAAAAATTTATGTTTAAAAGCTGACAATATAAATTCTGCTCTGTCTATATGTCTGTCTGTATATGTCACGTGCCTGTGGTAGTATTTCACTACCAAAATATAGAAAATAGCTCTAACTAATTTGCTTTAAAAAAGAAAGAAAAAATAGGCAGTGCTCGTAGCTCAGTGGGTAGGGCGCTGGCCACATACACCGAGGCTGGTGGATTCGAGCCCAGCCTGGGCCACCTAAACAACAATGACAACTGCAACCAAAAAATAGCCTGGCGTTGTGGCTGGAGCCTGTAGTCCCAGCTACTTGGGAGGTGGAGCCAAGAGAATTGCTTAAGCTCAAGACTTTGAGACTGCTGTGAGGGGGACGTGGTGAGACTGTCTCAAAAATAAAAAACAAAATAAAAATAAAACTGTTATTAATGTCCATATGTGCAAAGATTATAGAATTGCCACCTCTATGATATTTCTAAATTTGGGGCAGCACCTGTGGCTCAGTGGGCAGGATGCCAGCCCCATATTCTGAGGGTGTTGGGTTCAAACCCAGCCCTGGCCAAACTGCAACAAAAAATAGCCAGGCATTGTGGCAGATGCCTGTAGTCCCAGCTACTCGGGAGGCTGAGGCAAGGGAATTGCCTAAGCCCAGGAGTTGGAGGTTGCTGTGAGCTGTGTGACGCTATGGAACTCTATTGTGGGCAATAAAGTGAAAATCTGTCTCTACCAAAAAAAAAATTTCTAAATTTTGCTGGATTTGACTGTGGGCTTATGCTCTTAATTTTGAGCCTCTGAATTCTGAGGTCTAGATAGGCAACTGCGGTGAGCCTATGGGCATATTTTTAGTACTTAGGCCAGCAGCTAAGGAGCACAGTCTAACCCGTATGGCCCCTTCTTCCCTACTCCAGCTTTGGTCCCTTGCTATTCTGGGAGAAATTAAATCCTCCAAGTCTTCCTGCTTTGTGTCTTGAACTTTGCATCTGGTAAATGAATTAAGGATGTAGATAGGTTCTGTCCTTTGCAGCCATCTTTGACACCACATAACCATGGGAGACTTTGGAGGAACAAGAAAGACACCAGTGGATGATGCCTATGTTGTGGTTTCAGAAACATTTTTGAATGTGTGTTTTTTTTTGTTTGTTTGTTTGTTTTGTAGAGACAGAGTCTCACTTTATGGCCCTCGGTAGAGTGCCGTGGCCTCACACAGCTCAGAGCAACCTCCAACTCCTGGGCTTAAGCGATTCTCTTGCCTCAGCCTCCCGAGTAGCTGGGACTACAGGCGCCCACCACAACGCCCGGCTATTTTTTGGTTGCAGTTTGGCCGGGGCTGGGTTTGAACCCACCACCCTCGGTATATGGGGCCGGCACCCTTCCGACTGAGCCACAGGCGCGGCCCTTCAGAAACATTTTTAATAACTTAAAATCTTAAAGTTACATTATATGCTATAAAATGTCTGGGTCATTTGTAAGATGTAATACTTCAACTCCTTAGATTGTTTGGGAAACTTAGTCTTTTCTCTGTCAGAGAATAAGATTGTTTTTGCCTTTTTTTTTTTTTTTGAGACTGAGTCCCATTTTCTCACCCTCAGTAGAGTGCATCACATCACAGCTCACAGCAACCTCAAACTCTTGGGCTGAAGCTATTCTCTTGCCTTAGCTGTCCGAATAGCTGGGACTACAAGCACCTGCCACAACACCCGACTATTTTTAGAGATGGGGTCTTGCTCTTGCTTAGGCTGGTCTTGAACTCCTGAGCTCAATCCACCAGCCTTGGCCTCTCAGAGTGCTAGGATTACAGGTGTGAGCAACCACACCTGGCCCTTGTTTTTGCCTTTTAAAATCTTCTAAGTATCAGTTTGGCTAAGTGAGGGAGTAACTTTGTAATAAATTATATAAAAAACGTTATCAAGGCAACACCCATAGACCAGTGAGCAGCGTGCCGGCCACATACATAGAAACTGGCAGGTTCGAACCCGGCCTGGGCCCGTTAAAGAACAATGACAACTGCAACAACAACAAAAAATTGTCAAATAGGAAATAGTGTTTAATTTTCTGTGGGTTATGTTTGTATATATACATAAATATGCTAATATTGTAAAATATTGATATGTTTTAGTTACATTTTCACCAAAAATTTTTGATTCATCTCAGAAAGTGTTTTTATTAAACTGGCTAAGTCCAAAGTTTGTCCTTCAAGGAAAGTAATGGTGGGTGGTACCTGTGGCTCAGTGGGTAGGGTGCCAGGCCCATCCAAACTACAACAAAAAAATAGCTGGGCATTGTGGTGGGCGCCTGTAGTCCCAGCTACTTGGGAGGCTGAGGCAAGAGAATCACCTAAGCTCAAGAGTTGGAGGTTGCTGTGAGCTGTGATGCCATGGTACTCTACTGAGGGTGACAAAGTGAGACTCTGTCTCTAAAAGAAAAAAAAAAAAAAAAAAAAAGAAAGAAAGTAATGGAAAGGCTGACAGGTTCAGACCAATACAAATTTCTGATAACTATGGAGATTACATGCCATCAGACTAAAAACAAACATCCAGGACTTCATTAGAAAGCTAACATGTTGAGTTGCGGGTAGTGGTGCAGACATATCCAAGTCCTAAAACCACACCACACACAACCAATCCTGAAAGTGGCACAGAAATGGCATCAAGAAACCCTGATCGGGCGGTGCCTGTGGCTCAGTCGGTAAGGCGCCAGCCCCATATACTGAGGGTGGTGGGTTCAAGACCGGCCCCGGCCAAACTGTAACCAAAAATAGCCGGGCGTTGTGGCGGGCGCCTGTAGTCCCAACTACTTGGGAGGCTGGGGCAAGAGAATCGCTTGGGCCTAGGAGTTGGAGGTTGCTGTGAGCTGTGTGAGGCCACGGCCCTCTACCGAGGGCCATAAACTGAGACTCTGTCTCTACAAAAAAAAAAAAAAAAAAAGAAACCCTGATCACTGGCTTGGCGCCTGTGGCTCAAGCAGCTAAGGCGCCAACCACATACACCTACACCAGCGGTTCGAATCCAGCCTGGGCCCGCCAAACAACAATGACGGCTGCAGCCAAAAAATAGCCCAGCTACTTGGGAGGAGGAGGCAGGAGAATCGCTTCAGCCCAGGAGTTGGAGGTTGCTGTGAGCTGTGATGCCATGGCACTCTACCCAGGGTGACAGGTTGAGGCTCTGTCTCAAAAAAGAAAAAAAAACCAACCCTGATCACAAAGATATGAATCTCTTAAGGGGGTAGATCCCATAGATCCCAAGTTCCTGAGGAATATGTACTTTGCCAAGAAGCACAACAAGAAGGGCCTGAAGAAGATGCAGGCCAACAATGCCAAGGCCGTGAGTACACGTGCTGAAGCTACCCTGTTTCCTCGAAAATAAGACAGTGTCTTATTTTAAGGTGTGCTCCCAAGGATGCGCTAGGTCTTATTTTCAGGGGACGTCTTATCTTTCCTGTAAGTAGGTCTTATTTTCAGAGGATGTCTTATTTTCGGGGAAACAGGGTATCAAGGCTCTTGTAAAGCGACCAAAATTCCAAAGGGTGCCAGCTGTAAACTCGGTCAACTTGCCTACACTGCCCACCCCTTGGGAAACGTGCTCGTGCACACATTGTCAAGGGTCTCAGGCTCTGCCGGCCAAAGGCCAAGGCCAAGGATCAAACGAAGGCCCAATCTGTTGCTTCATCTGCAGCTCCAGCTTCAGTTCCAGCTCAAGCTCCCAAAGGTGCCCAGGCCCCCACGAAGGCTCCAGAGTACAGGCATCTGTCTGCCATGAGGACAATAGGACTGGTGTGACCTCTAGGCTTCTGTCTATATGGGGCTGGAGTCCTCCTGTGCTATTTGTACAAATAAACCTGAGGCAGGATTTGTTAAAACAAACAAACAAACAAAAAAAGTAAAAGAAAAGAAAAGAAAGCTAACCTGTCCATGAATATTGCTAACCTAACCTCAAACAGGACAAAAATTAATTATATGAGACTGAACTGATTTTTATGACTTTTTTTTTGAGACAGAGTTTCACTTTGTTGCCCTCGGTGGAGTGCCATGGCTCACAACAACCTCAAACTCTTGGGCTTAAGCAATTCTCTTGCCTCATCTTCCCAAGTAGTTGGGATTACAGGTGCCTACCACAACACCCAGCTATTTTTAGAGGCAGGTCTGGATCTGGCTCAGTCTAGTCTCGAACTTGTGAGCTCAGGAAATCTACCCACCTTGGCCTCCCAGAATGCTAGAATTACAGGCTTGAGTCAACACACCTGGCATTACTTTTTGTTCAAAACATTGCTGATTTTGTGTTCTTTTTTCCAAAAGTCAAGAAAACCCTTTGTCTCTTGAGCTATTTATAGCCTGCAACAATGTATATATTTGTAATGAAAAAAAATTTTTTTTGATACTGTTTCTATGTCACCCATCACAGCTCACAGCAACCTCAAACTCTTGAGCTTAAGTGATTCTCTTGTCTCAGCCTCCTGAGTAGCTTGGACTGCAGGTGCCCACCACAACGCCTGGCTATTTTTTTTTTTTTTTTTTTTGGTTTTTGGCCAGGGCTGGGTTTGAACCCGCCACCTGTGGCATATGGGACTGGCGCCATACTCCTTGAGCCACAGGCGCCGCCCACTATTTTTTGTTGCAGTTGTTTAGCTGGCCCAGGCTGGGTTCAAACCCACTAGCCTTGGTACATATGGCTGGCGCCGTAACCACTGTGCTATGGGCGCTGAGTCTGTAAACAAATTTTGAAATTTGTTTCTGTCTCCTTGATTTCTCTGGAATCTGAAAACCATTTCTAAGTATTCTTAGCTTCTGACAATATCGTTCAATAAAAATCTGTTTTCTTCTATAAGACACAATAAATGACACTGATTATTTTACCAAGGATTTGACTGGAATGACATATTTTTAGAAGTGTCCAGAGTGCGTTCAGAAATTAAAGTTAGGCTGGGAGTGGTGGCTCACGCCTGTAATCCTAGCACTCTGGGCGGCTGAGGTGGGTGGATTGCTTGAACTCACAGGTTTGGGACCAGCCTGAGCCATAGTAAGATCACGACTGTAAAAATAGCCAGGTACCGTGGCAGGTGCCTGTAGTCCCAGCTACTCGGGAGGCTAAAGCAAGAGAATCTCTTGAGCCTAAGAATTTGAGGTTGCTGAGGCAGTGCCTGTGGCTCAGTGAGTAGGGTGCTGGCCCCATATACTGAGGGTGGCAGGTTCAAACCCAGTCCTGGCCCAAAACTGCAAATAAATAAATAATAAAATAAAGTTTAATATGATTTTTACTTTAAACTTCTGTATAAAACTGTGATTTAAAAAATAGAAGATCATGGGCAGTGACTGTGGCTCAAAGGAGTAGGGCACCAGCCCCATATATTGGAGGTGGCGGGTTCGAACCCAGCCCCAGCCAAAAAACAAAACAAAACTGTAAAAAAAAAAAAAAAAAATAGAAGATCAGAACAGACTTAGAAAGACTACTTTCACTGTTCCCCAGAATCGCTGGCCTTCTGAGAATTAAGTTTGGTAAACCATCCCTGTCTCTACATATTGGCTAACAGTGACAGGCCACTGGACCCTCTTCATCTGGTAACAAGTAGAGGGCCTTTCCAGCCCCCCCTCAAGCTGCTCCCCACAAGGGTTTGGTTTAGGTACATACCTCCTCCCATGGATGCCAAGGACAGCCTGTATTCATACATCAGTTTTCTTCTCTGTGGCCCAGCCTTGCTCCTCTTCATGGGTTTGAATACCAATTGTACCCTCCAGGGCCGCTGGGGATGAGGTCTTTTTACTCCAGTGGGACTTTGTGTCTCTTTGGTTTTCAAGCCAGTAGTGAAATCCCAAGTCCAGGCAAATAACACATTTCATCCTCAAGGAATGAAAGCCAGAAAACCAGGCTCAGACAACAGGGCTAGCCTCTGCTCAGGCCACAGGGAATCCAGCCAGCAGATGTCCTCTAGAACCAACACAAACCACCCTTGTGTCCTGGGCTTTCCCTGGATACAAAGAAACCTGACCACTTCCCTCAAGGAAGTCTTTGTTCATTTAGTTGGGACTTGTGGGGAGTATATGAATTGGGCCTTAATTAGAATAACTATGGTAATAGCATCTCTGATTCTTTTTTTTTTTTCAGACAGTCTCATTTTATTGCTTCAGAGTAGAGTGCTATGGCATCATAGCTTACAGGAACCTCAAAGTCCTGGGCTCAAGTGATCCTCTTGCCTCAGCCTCCAGAGTAGCTGGGACTACAGATGCCCTTTATAATGCCCAGCTAGTTTTAGAGATGGAGTCTTGCTCTTGCTCAGGCTGGTTGTGAACTTCTGAACTCAAGCAATCCACCGGCTTCAGTCTCCTAGAGTGCTAGGATTACAGGCAGCTGATTCTTTTTGGATACTTACCAAGTGTCAAATACTGTTCTAAGTGCTTAACATGCAGTCTCTCTCCTCCTCCTAACAATCCCTTTACAGATTAGGAAGCAGACTCAGAGAGGTTAAACCAGCCCACATATTTGAAGGGATGAGTATAAGTAGAATGTTTGAGAAGAGAGGTTCAGATTAGTTGGGAGCTGCAGCTCTTCAACTGGAAGGAAAGGTGACTGCTATTTACAGTCAGTAGTGATGATAACAAGTTCTGCCTGCCAGGCTCAGGTACCTGTGCTCCCTCCTCTAGGCTCTACACCAACTGCTCCTTTCTCTGTATTTCTATCTTAGGTGGTCCAACACTATGGCCTAAGGAACTGGAGCTATGAGTCCTGACACTCCTATGGTCTGGCTGTGGGAAATTCAGCAGGCTCCTGCCCTCTCTGGGCCTCAGGGTTCTCTCTGAAAGAAGTGTAGTTCAGGCACTTCCAACCCAGTCCATGGCTCAAGGGCATGATTAATCTCTGATGTAGAAGCAGTTTTAATCAATTTCAGACTTTTCCCAGAACAGCCCCTTCCCCTGCCTCATGGGTGCTCTTGGAACACAGGACAGGCACAGAGGAAGGAGGCAACCCTGAGTGGATTAATTTCTGGCCTCCTCCTGCAGTTTTGGTTGGTCCCCATGGTGGGTTTCGAGGCCCAGATTTATAGTATCTTTTCCTCTTCTTCCTTTTTCTAGTCTATATTCATTTACTCATCCCTCAAAGTTGAGAGCCTTCTCTGTGCCAATCTTCCCAATACTGCGACCCTTTAATACAGTTCCTCATGTTGTGATAACCACCAACCATAAAATTATTTTCGTTGCTACTTCATAACGGTAATTTTGTTACTGTTATGAATCGTAATGTAAATATCTGATATGCAGGATGTCTTTAGACGACCCCTGTGAAAGAGTCATTCGACCCCCAAAGGGGTCACGACCCACAGGTTGAGAACTACTATTCTAGACCCTGGGATACAGCCACGAACTAGATGGACAGCTATCTTTGTCCCAGTCCAACTGGCCACTAGGTGTCACCCATGTCAGTCACAGGTGTGGGACATTAGGCAGGCTCTGCTCCTCTTGCAGTCCTGAGAAAAGATGGGCTGGGATGGGAAACTGTGGATGAGTGAACGTCCCCAGCTCTGCTCAGCTGAATCAGAAACAAGTTCCTCCAGTGGAAAAACGTCTACCTCCTTGCCCCTCCTCCACCATAAAGACAGTCTTAGGACTTCTTCAGCAACCTAACTGACCTAGGACCTTGGAAATTCACAACCTGTGTCCATTCTGGAATTCTTTCAGAGAGCCCACCAATCTTCTTGTAAACACCTTTGACAACCACGGCTCACTATCTCACAAGACAGCCTAGGTTATTAGAAGGTTCTTCCTGATTTAGAACCAAAATTAGATGACTTTGACTTGTCCTACTTTTGCCATCTGTGGTCAGAAAGAGGAAGGCTCTTCTGCCCCACACAGCCTTTCAGACATTTGAGGAAATTGCTTGAGTCACCTGAGTTTGTTTGTTCATTTATTTGTTTGTTCACTCATTCATGACCATAGCATTTGCTGTGTGTTAAGCCTTGGGGCCACAGTAGAGAGCAAATAAGGTTAAGACTTGTCCCCCCATGGTGTATAGTCTGTCCGAGAAGGCAACAACCAATTAGCAATAATAGTAAAGCATGCACAAGGCCAGATAGAATGTGGGCTGGCCTGAAGCAGGAGGCAAGGCCCCATCCAGCCTGGGGGCTGGGAAAACTTCCTGAGGTGATCAAGCAAGAAGACAGTGACGTGGTGGCACCTGTGGCTCAAAGGAGTAAGGTGCTGGCCCCATATACCAGAGGTGGCAGGTTCAAACCTGGCCTCGGCCAAAAACTGCAAAAAAATAAAATAAAATAAAACAGGACAGCAACTTCAAAGCAGTTTATTTATTTTTATTTTATTTTATCTTTTTGAGACAGAGTCCCATTTTGTCACCCTCGGTAGAGTGCCATGGCATCATAGCTCACAGAAACCTCCAACTCTGGATGGAGTGAACTTCCCCCAGCTATGCTCAGCAAAGTGCTACAAAATCTCCATTTTTTTTTTTTTGTAGAGACAGAGTTTCACTTTATTGCCCTCGGTAGAGTGCTGTGGCGTCACACGGCTCACAGCAACCTCCAACTCCTGGACTTAGACGATTCTCCTGCCTCAGCCTCCCGAGTAGCTGGGACAACAGGCGCCTGGCTATTTTTTTGTTGCCGTTTGGCCGGGGCTGGGTTTGAACCCTCCACCCTCGGCATATGGGGCCGGCGCCCTACTCATTGAGCCACAGGCGCCGCCCCAAAATCTCCATTTTTTTAAATGGCTGAATAATATTCCATGGTATACATATACCACAGCTTGTCAATCCATTCCTGGGTTGAGGGGCATTTAGGTTGTTTCCACATTTTAGCGATTGTAGCAATCTTCCCCAACACAGTCTATGAAGCAAACATCACCCTGATACCAAAACCAGGAAAAGACCCAACTAAAAAGGGAGAACTTTAGACCAATTACACTAATCAACATAGATGCAAACATTCTCAACAAAATCCTAACCAAAAAAGTCATACATCATGATCAAGTAGGTTTCATTCAAACCAGCAAGGCTGGTTTAATATACATAAATCCATAAACATTATTCAGCATATAAACAGAAGCAAAAACAAAGCCTATATGATCCTCTCAATAGATGCAGAAAAAGCATTTAATAAAATCCAGCATCCTTTTCTAATTAGAACACTGAAGAGTATAGGCATAGGTGGCACATTTCTTAAACTGATGGAAGCTATCTATAACAAACCCACAGCTAATATTTTACGGAATGGAGTTAAACTGAAAGCATTTCCACTTAGAACTGGAACCAGACAAGGTTGTCCTCTGTCACCATTACTATTCAACATAGTGCTGGAAGTTCTAGCCAATACAATTAGGCAAGACAAGAAAATAAAGGGCATCCAAATGGGAGCAGAGGAGGTCAAACTCTCCCTCTTTGCTGAAGATATGATCTTATACTTAGAGAACCCAAAGACTTAACCATAAGACTCTTAGAAGTCATCAAAAAATGCAGTAATGTCTCAGGATATAAAATCAATGTCCACAAGTCATTTGTCTTTGTATATGCCAACAACAGCCAAGGTGAGAGGTTAATTAAGGACACAACTCCCTTCACCATAGCACCAAAGAAAATAAAATACTTAAGAATTTACCTAACAAAAGAGGTGAAGGACCTCTATAAAGAAAATTATGAAACCCTAAGAAAGGAAATAGCAAAAGAATTTAACAAATGGAAGAACATACCATGCTCATGGCTGGGAAGAACCAACATTGTTAAACGTCTATACTTCCCAGAGCAATCTACCAATTCAATGCCATCCCTATTAAAATACCAACATCCTATTTTCAAGACTTGGAAAAAATGATACTGCATTTTGTATGGAACCAGAAAAAAAACCATATAGCCAAGGCAGTTCTTAGTAATAAAAACAAAGCCAGATTTTAGGCTGTACTACCCTATTTCCCCGAAAATAAGACAGTGTCTTATTTTAAGGTGTGCTCCCAAAGATGTGCTAGGTCTTATTTTCAGGGGACGTCTTATCTTTCCTGTAAGTGAGTCTTATTTTCGGAGGGTATCTTATTTTCTGCAAAACAGGGTATAAGGCCATAGTGGTCAAGACAGCATGGTACTGGCACAAAAATAGAGACATAGACGCTTGGATTGGAATAGAAAACCAAGAAATGGGGGCGGCGCCTGTGGCTCAGTTGGTAAGGCGCCGGCCCCATATACCGAGGGTGGCGGGTTCAAACCCGGCCCCAGCAAAACTGCAACCAAAAAAATAGCCGGGCGTTGCGGCGGGCGCCTGTGGTCCCAGCTACTCGGGAGGCTGAGGCAAGAGAATCGCTTAAGCCCAGGAGTTGGAGGTTGCTGTGAGCTATGTGAGGCCACGGCACTCTACCGAGGGCCATAAAGTGAGACTCTGTCTCTACAGAAAAAAAAAAAAAAAAAAAGAAAACCAAGAAATGAAACCAACAACTTACAACCACCTAATCTTCGATAAACCAAACAAGAACGTCCACTGGGGAAAAGACTCCCTATTCAATAAATGGTGCTAGGAGAAATGGATATCCACATGTAAAAGACTGAAACTGGACCCACACTTTTCTCCACTCACAAAAATTGATCCAAGATGGATAAAGAACTTAAATTCAAGGCATGAAATGATAAAAATCCTCAAAGAAAGAATAGGAAAAACACTGGAAGATATATGCCTGGGGAAAGACTTTATGAGGAAGACTGCCATGGCAATAGCAACAACAGCAATAATGAACAAATGGGATTTAATTAAACTGAAAAGCTTCTGTACAGCTAAGGAGACAACAGCCAAAGCAAACAGACAACCTACACAATGGGAAAGGATATTTGCATATTTTGAATCAGACAAAAGCTTAATAACTAGGATCTATACAGAACTTAAATTAATCCACAAGAAAAAACCAATAATCCCACACATCAATAGGGAAGAGAGATGAACAGAACCTTCTCTAACGAAGACAGACAAATGGCTAGCAAACACATGGAAAAATGCTCATCATCCCTAATTATTAGAGAAATGCAAATTAAAACCATCCTAAGATATCATCTAACCCCAGCAAGAATGGCCCATACCACAAAATCTCAAAACTGCAGATGCTGGTGTGGATGTGGAGAGAAGGAAACACTTTTACACTGCTAGTGGGACTGCAAACTAATACACCCT
Organism: Nycticebus coucang; assembly: GCF_027406575.1. Classification (NCBI taxonomy): domain Eukaryota; kingdom Metazoa; phylum Chordata; class Mammalia; order Primates; family Lorisidae; genus Nycticebus; species Nycticebus coucang. The sequence goes on along the minus strand of NC_069796.1, from coordinate 38,161,860 downwards.
TTTTGGAAGGAAGTATGGAGAAACCTCAAAGAACTCAAGCTAGACCTCCCGTTTGATCCTGCAATCCCATTACTGGGCATCTATCCAGAAGGAAAAAAAACATTTTATTATAAAGACGCTTGTACTAGACTGTTTATTGCAGCTCAATTTACAATCACTAAAATGTGGAAGCAGCCTAAATGCCCCTCAACCCAGGAATGATTGGCAAGCTGCAGTATGTGTATACCATGGAATACTATTCAGCCATTAAAAAATGGAGATTTTGCAGCATTTGTATTAACCTGGTTGGAGGTAGAAAACATTCTTAGTGAAGCATCATAGGAATGCAGAAGCATGAATCCTATGTCTTCAACTTTGATATGAGGACAATTAATGACACAGTGGGGCATGGGGGAAGAGGAGAACAGACAGAGAAAGAGAAGGAGGGAGGGGTGAGGGAAAGGAAAAGAAAAAAAAGAAAAGAAAATAGTAACTAATTCTCACATAAATTAGATTTAATTTTGACCAAAGTACATTACTTGAGCATTAATCTTTTTTTTTTTTTTTTTTTTTGTAGAGACAGAGTCTCACTTTATGGCCCTTGGTAGAGTGCCCTGGCATCACACAGCTCACAGCAACCTCCAACTCCTGGGCTTAAGCGATTCTCTTGCCTCAGCCTCCCGAGTAGCTGGGACTACAGGCGCCCACCACAACGCCCAGCTATTTTTTGTTGCAGTTCAGCCGGGGTCGAGTTTGAACCCGCCACCCTCGGTATATGGGGCTGGTGCCTTACCGACTGAGCCACAGGCGCCGCCCGCATTAATCTTTTTTTATTTTTTTTTTAGTGAACACAAATTGTGAGTTTTATTTAATTGCAACTTATATAACACACTTTGTTTCTCTTCCAAGTTCTTTAGTTGCTTAAATTACCCTTACAGAGATGACAAACATTGTAAAGTGTGTTTAATTAGTAATTTATTAAATCTACCTGTCAAGTGATCCATTTTGTATGGATCCTTGAAATGATGTTTTCAGAATTTATTTCTAATCATTGAAAGCAGATGGTTCTATAAAACCTGCAAGTAATTACAGGCTCCTTAAACTCACAATATACATATATCTTAACACTTAAATAGAAGCTCATTTTCTTCAAAAAAATAATTTTCTATAGCTTTCTTATAAAAATATAAAAAGAAAACATTTATAGTTTTTAAAACTTATATTTAACCCAAATCGAAAATTTTCTACAAATGATATTTCTTTCCAAAAAGTTTAAGACATTATAGGATAATGCGATGTTAAACCAAACGATCTCACCACAATAAGAGTATGTAACTTTTAAGAAATATTGTGCAGGCTTGGCATCTGTAGCTCAAGTGGCTAAGGCCACCTACACCAGAGCTGGCAGGTTCCAATACAGCTTGGGCCTGCCAAACAACGACAACTACAACTAAAAAATAGCCAGGTGTTGTGGTGGGCGCCTGTACTCCCAGCTACTTGAGAGGCTGAGACAAGAGACTCACTTAAGCCCAGGAGTTGGAGGTTGCTATGAGCTGTGATGCCACAGCACTCTACCCAGGGTGACAGCTTGAGGTTCTGTTTCAAAAAAAAAAAAAAATTGTGCAGTATTTTAACTTTTCATTCTACATATCAACTGTGCATGCTACGTAAACACACCAGATTAATCCATTCATATTTATGCAGATTATCAAATATGACCAGTTACTATATAAATTATGGTATCATGATATCATAATTCCAAAAATGGCAAAAGGCAATCTTTTTTTTTTTTTTGCTTCATCAGCCGAAACAGCAGAAGGTATGATTTATTGTATACTGGTTACACTCAGCCACAAGCGAGAACAGAATGAGTCCAGGATCTCAGGTCCAGGGCAAGGGACCAATAGGACTGTTTTGGTGTGAACAAGGTGGGTCTCTTAGGGGTGGTCTTGGTGATCGGATGGCGATGAGGTCTTAGATCCACTGAGAGCAAGTTCTAGACAGTAGCATGCAGTCCAGCAGCTTGTACTAGCCTCCTTAGCCTCTCGGCATTCCATGTTCCTTCTCTTGTGGCCTTCATGAGTGCACAACCAGGCTGTTTACTTGGACCTCTGCCTCTTCTTTCTCCTTTTGTGCTTCAGCCTGAGCATTCGCTTCTTCCTCCACTTGGCTCTCATGGCGCGGAGGTTTCTAGAAAGATGGTGCTAAGGCCGAGAGAAAGCCAAAGTTGGCAAAAGGCAATCTTTATGAAAGCTTAAAATAAACTTTTAATAAAAGGTGACCAGGCTCGGGGCCTGTGGCTCAAGCAGCTAAGGCGTCAGCCACATACACCTGAGCTGGCGGCTTCGAATCCAGCCCGGGCCAGCCAAACAACAATGATGGCTGCAACCAAAAAATAGCTGGGCATTGTGGTGGGTGCCTGTAGTCCCAGCTACTTGGGAGGCGGAGGCAGGAGAATCACTTGAGCCCAGGAGTTGGAGGTTGCTGTGAGCTATGATGCCACAGCATTCTACCCAGGGTGAAAGCTTGAGGCTCTGTCTCAAAAAAAAATAAATGAATAAATAAAAGGTAAGTAAATATTGCCCTCATTTTCTGTAAAAATTACCTCTCTTCCTCCTCTCCCCTGCCTTGAATGGGTACCTTTTATAGCATATTAATATATATAGCATTTTTACTTAGGGTTAGCCTTTTACCTGGCTACTTTATTTTCTGATATACTGAATTTATCAGAAGGCACTGAGATTAGACTCCTAAGTACTTTCAGATTTTTTGTCCTTTTTCAGATTCCTCTAGAATGATTTTCCTCAGAAAAGGATAACTCTAAGACCATAAGGAAGCAGAAGAAAATGAATGATACAACACAGCAACTTGATACTTGTAGCATTCAAAATGTAATAGGTTCCTTGAACTTATCATTTAGGACAAAAAAATCAGAATAATTTTCTGAACATAAACATACATTTAGAGCACATTAGCTAACAGAAAGAATACTCTGAAGCTTATAGTAAACAACATGTTTAATCTTACATAATCACACACAGCCAAAAGCATTAGAAATTCACTGCCATACATTCTGATGCACTATCCTGAAAACATATCTGATACATACTATTAGCCTGTAACAAAGTATGGCATTTATTTCACAGGGAGAAAAGTTTCATCACAAAACAGATTTACAGATTTCAGTTTTGATTAAATTCTAGAGATACATTTTAAAGATAAAAAGAACAAAATTCGCCCTTAAAATAAAAGTATATGTAATTCATTATTATTAATACCCTTTATGCTGTTATAATGAAAAACATTTAGAAACTCTTGAATTCTAGAAATTTTGACCAATATTTGGCCTTAACATATTCTAAATTTCCTTTTGAGAATCACATTAATGTTTTCAGTCCGTCAGTCCAATATGGATGGAGCAATTCTATTTCTTTTTCTTCTTCTTTGGTGGTTCATCATCAGAGCCACTGGAACTGTATGGAGTCATCAGTTAACTTCTTATTATTTTTTTTCAAAGTCTCAAATAATAGACAACTAATATTTATAAATAAAAATAAAAGATAATTTCAAGAAACAGATCATGCCAAATCTTATAAACAATAGAAAAAGAAGAAATACTTCAAAATTATTCTACTTCATCTGGATACACCTGATATTAAAACAGGAAAAAATATATTATTATGAAAGGAAATTACAAACATATTTCACTTATAAATGAAGATGCAATATCCTAAACAACATAATAACAAGTTGAATTAAAGATTAGTGCTCAGCTGGCCTCGGCCGCACTAAGATGGCGACTCTCATGCATCGGCTCACAGCCCGGAGACAAGCTGAAGCAAATAAGCAACATGTAAGATGCCAAAAATGCTTGGAATTTGGACATTGGACTTATGAATGCACAGGAAAAAGAAAATATCTGCATAGGCCTTCAGGAACAGCAGAACTAAAGAAAGCTTTGAAAGAAAAAGAAAACAGGTTGCTGTTACAGCAAAGCTTTGGAGAAACTAATGTAGAAAGAAAGACCAAGAAAAAAAGGTCTAAAAGCATAACCAGTTCCAGTAGCAGTAGCAGTGGCAGTTCAGCCAGTGATTCTTCATCGGACAGTGAAGAAACGTCTACCTCATCCTCCTCAGAAGACAGTGACACAGAAGAAAGCTCCTCTAGTTCATCATCTTCAGCCTCCTCCACAAGCTATTCCTCCTCCTCTGATTCAGACTCAGATTCCAGCTCTTCTAGTAGCAGCAGCACCAGCACAGATAGCAGCTCTGATGATGAACCACCAAAGAAGAAGAAAAAGAAATAGAATTGCTCCATCCATATTGGACTGACGGACTGAAAACATTAATGTGATTCTCAAAAGGGAATTTAGAATATGTTAAGGCCAAATAGGTTAACTGGTCAAAATTTCTAGAATTCAAGAGTTTCTAAATGTTTTTCATTGTAAGAGCATAAAGAGTATTAATAATAATGAATTACATATACTTTTATTTTAAGGGCGAATTTTGTTCTTTTTTATCTTTAAAATGTATCTCTAGAATTTAATCAAAGCTGAAATCTGTAAATCTTTTTTTGTGATGAAACTTTTCTCCCTGTGAAATAAATGCCATACTTTGTTATAGGCTAATACGTATCAGATATGTTTGCATCAGAATGTATGGCAGTGAATTTCTAATGCTTTTGGCTGTGTGGGATTATGTAAGATTAAACATGTTGTTTACTATAAGCTTCAGAGTATTCTTTCTGTTAGCTAATGTGCTCTAATTGTATGTTTATGTTCAGAAAATTATTCTGATTTTTTGTCCTAAATGATAAGTTCAAGGAACCTATTACATTTTGAATGCTACAAGTATCAAGTTGCTGTGTTGTATCATTCATTTTCTTCTGCTTCCTTATGGTCTTAGAGTTATCCTTTTCTGAGGAAAATCATTCTAGAGGAATCTGAAAAAGGACAAAAAATCTGAAAGTACTTAGGAGTCTAATCTCAGTGCCTTCTGATAAATTCAGTGTATTAGAAAATAAAGTAGCCAGGTAAAAGGCTAACCCTAAGTAAAAATGCTATATATATTAATATGCTATAAAAGGTACCCATTCAAGGCAGGGGAGAGGAGCAAGAGAGGTAATTTTTACAGAAAATGAGGGCAATATTTACTTACCTTTTATTTATTCATTTATTTTTTTTGAGACAGAGCCTCAAGCTGTCACCCTGGGTGGAGTGCTATGGTTTGAGCCCAGCCCAGGCCTGCTAAACAACTGATGAATCCATACTGAACCTCAGAGTCAAAGCATTCTATGCTAGGCATACTCTTTTTTTTTGTACAGACAGAGTTTTACTTTATGGCCCTCGGTAGAGTGCTGTGGTGTCACACAGCTCACAGCAACCTCCAACTCCTGGGCTTAGGCGATTCTCCTGCCTCAGCCTCCTGAGTAGCTGGGACTACAGGCGCCCGCCACAACACCTGGCTATTTTTTTGTTGCAGTTTGGCCGGGGCTGGGTTTGAACCCGCCACCCTCGGCATATGGGGCCAGCATCCTGCTCACTGAGCCACAGGCGCCGCCCTGCTAGGCATACTCTTATCTGACAATGTAAATGTTACTTTTTTGCATCATTATTATTATTATTATTATTGCTCAATATTTCATAGCAGCAATTGATTTCTTTCCTGAATGTATTTATCTTCGTTCGTTCTTTACGAGGCTTTTGTTTCTAGTCCTTATCTTGAATATTGTTATTGTTATTAAATTATAAGTCTTTTTAATTTTGTGAAGGCAAAAAGTGGAAACCAAATAAACACATGTATATGTATAGAGAAAAAAAAAAAGAAAGAAAGAAACCTCCAACTCTTTTTTTTTTTTTTTTTGGTTTTTGGCCGGGGCTAGGTTTGAACCTGCCACCTCCGGCATATGGGACCGGCATCCTACTCCTTGAGCCACAGGTGCCGCCCAGAAACCTCCAACTCTTGAGCACAAGCGATTCTCTTGCCTCAGCCTCCCAAGTAGCTGGAACTACAGGTGCCTGCCACAAAGACCGGCTGTTTTTCGGTTGTAGTTGTCATTGTTGTTTGGCAGGCCTGGTCTGGGTTCAAACTTGCCAGCTCCAGTGTATGTGGCTGGTGCCCTAGCCGCTGAGCTTATAGGTGCTGAGCCTTTCTTTTCTTTTTTTTTCTCTTTCTCTCTCTTTCTCTTTCTCTTCTCTTCTCTTTGAGACAGAGTCTCACTATGTTACTCTCAGTGGAGTGCTGTGGTGTCACAGCTCACAGCAACCTCAAACTCTTGGGCTTAAGTGATTGTCTTGCCTCAGCCTCCCAAGTAGCTGGGGCTACAGGTGCCTGCCACAATGCCCGGCTATTTTTTTTTTTTTTATTTCAATTGTCATTGTTGTTTAGCAGGCCTGGGCTGGGCTCAAACCCGCCAGCCTCAGTGTATGTGGCTGGTGTCCTACTCACTGAGCTACGGGCGCCTAGCCCATTATTTCTTTTCATTCTCATGACACTCCTATGAGATAAAAAGTATTACTGAGGCTGGGTGCCGTGGCTTACGCCTGTAATCCTAGAACTCTAGGAGGCAGAGGCGGGTGGGTTGACCTGAACTCACACGTTCAAGACCAGCCTGACCAAGCAAGACCTCATCTCTAAAAAAATAGCCAGGCATTGTGGTGGGTACCTGTAGTCCTAGCTACTTGGGAGATTGAGGCAAGAGGATTGCTTTAGCCCAAGAGTTTGAGGTTGCTGTGAGCTATGACACTACAGCACTCTACCCAGGGCAACAGAGTGTCTGTCTCAAAAAGAAAAAAAAACCTTTTCCCATTTTGAAGGTTGTCTATTTGCTCTGGTTGTTGTCTCCTTGGCTGTACAGAAGCTACTCCGTTTAAGTCCCATTTGTTTATTTTTGTTGTTGCAATTGCCGCTGAAGTCTTTTTCATGAAATCTTTCCCAAGACTGATATCTTCAAGTGTTTTCCCCACAGTTTCTTTGAGCATTTTTGTTGTTTCCTGCCTTAGATTTAAATCTTTTATCCATCTTGAATCAATTTTTGTAAGTTGTGAAAGGTGCGGGTTCAGTTTCAGTCTTTTACATGTAGTTATCCAGTTCTCTGAACACCATTTATTGAATAGGGATTCTTTTCTCCAGTGTATGTTCTTGTTTGGTTTATCAAAGAATAGACAACCTTCAGAATGGGAAAAGTTATTTGCATGTTATGAATCAGGCAAAAGCTTGATAACTAGGATCTGCAGAGAACTCAAATTAATTAACAAAAAAGATTCATGCCACTGGGCAAGAGACATGAATTGAACTTTCTTTAAAGAAGACAGGTGAATGGCTAACAAACATATGAAAAAATACTCATCATCCTTAAGCATGAGAGAAATGCAAATCAAAACATCCCTGAGATATCACCCAACCCCAGTGAGAAAATATACCTGTGATGTGTGTGGCCCACATCACAAAGTCTCAAAGCTGCAGATGCTGGTGTGGATGTGGAGAGAAGGGAACACTTTTACACTGCTGGTGGGACTGCAAACTAATACAAACTTTTTAGAAGGAAGTATGGAGAATCCTCAAAGAACTCAAACTAGACCTCCCATTTGATCCTGCAATCCCATTACTAGACTTCTACCCAGAAAAAAGAAAAAAAAACATTTTATCATAAGAACATTTGCACTAGACTGTTTATTACAGCTCAATCTACAATTGCCAAAATGTGGAAACAACCTAAATGCCCACCAACCCAGGAATGAATTAACAAGCTGCGATATACGTGTACAATGAAATACTATTCGGCTATTAAAACAGATGGAGACTTTACATCTTTTGTATTAACCTGGATGGAGGTGGAACATATTCTTCTTAGTAAAGCAACACAAGATGGAGAAGCAATGGGCGGTGCCTGTGGCTTAAGGAGTAGGGTGCCGGCCCCATATATTGGAGGTGGCGAGTTTAAACCCAGCCCCGGCCCCCCACCCCAAAAAAAAAAGCTGCCAAAAAACAATGGAGAAGCAAGAATCCAATGTACTCAATTCTACTATGAAGGCAGTAGATGACCTAATACATGGTAGGGGGTAGGGGAAGGAGGGAATAGAGAGGGTGATGCGAGAGGGGGATGGGTGTCACAGGGTATGTCACACCTCTTGGGACAGGACACAATTATAAGAGGGAAAACTTTTAAAAGCCATTGTATGAGGCAAAATTATTTTTCCAAATACCAAATTTCTATGTCTTATAACTTTTTTTAACCAATAAAAACCTCATATGCCAAAAAAAAAAAAAGGTATTACCATTCCTATTTTAGGTATGAGGAAACTAAGTCTCAGGAAGGTTGAATCAGTGGGCCAAAGTTACATGGCTTAGGAGAGACAGAGGCCAGATTGAATCCCAGGTCTACCATCATTAATTGCTATTAAAATCCCTCCAACATCCCTCTTCTTTCAGGATTAAAGAGCACTGGGGTTGTATGAGCAAAAGGGTGGCTTGGTAGAGGCCAGAGGTCTCCCCCTACCCCATTCACACCTGGTTCAAGGCCCAGCATCCCCTGAATGTTGGGGCTTATTTCTCTCTCTCTCTCTCTCTCTCTCTTTTTTTTGAGACAGAATCTCACTTTGTCATCCTTGGTTGAGTGCCATGGTGTCACACCTCAAACTCTTGGGCTCAAGCAATTCTATTGCCTCAGACTCCCTAGTAGGTGGGACTATAGGCGCCTGTTACAACACCTGGCTATTTTTTCTTGCAGTTGTCATTGTTTTTTTTATTTTTATTTTTATTTTTATTTTGTAGAGACAGAGTCTTACTTTATTGCTCTCGGTAGAGTGCTGTGGCATCACACAGCTCACAGCAACTTCCAACTCCTGGGTTTAGGCGATTCTCTTGCCTCAGCCTCCCAAGTAGTTGGGACTACAGGCACCTGCCACAACACCTGGCTATGTTTTTTGTTGTTGCAGTTTGGCCAGGGCTGGGTTTGAACCTGCCACCCTCGGTATATGGGGCTGGCGCCCTACCCACTGAACCACAGGCGCCACCCGCAGTTGTCATTGTTGTTTAACTGGCCTGGGGCAGATTCGAACCTGCTGGCCTTGGTGTATATGGCAGGTGCTGTAACCACTGTACTACGGGCACCGAGCCCTTATTTCTCTCTTTGATGATGAGCTTAAGGGAAAACTTGTGGGAGCTGTATATGAGTTGGAAATAGAAACCAGAGTCAACCAAGACCAACACTTCCGGCTGTCTGGAGGGAAGAAGCAACTCTCAGGAAGTGAGAAAGAGGCCCCAGGAACAGACTGTGCAGCAGGGTGTTGGCACTTGTTGACACTGGCCTGAGAACTTGAACTGGAGCCTAACTTCCCTGCAGGGCCCTCAGCTTCCTCCTCAGATGACCAGAGGGTCTGTCTGGAAGAGCTGTGAGGCTCCTGCCGGTCACCACAGCTGGTCTATCTGAATGTTGGACAACCCCATGTATGCAGTGGTGTAACGCTTCCCAGCCCCTGAGGAAGTTGTCCTATTCACTCTTCAGTCCCCTTCTTACATCTCTGATCCTGTTACAGATTAAATTGTGTCCCAAAAAAGGTATGTTGAAGATTTAACCTCCAGGTACCTGTGATTTTATCTGGAGATACAATCTTTGCAGGTATAATTAGGTTAAGATGAGATGATTAAGGTGGGCCCTAATCCCATAAAGGCTGCTGTCCCTGTCTCTCTCTCTCTTTTGTTTTTTTTGGAGACAGGATCTCACTCTGTTGTCCAGGCTAGAGTGTAGTATGAGGAAACTGAGTAGCTGCGGCTATAGGCACCTGCCACCATACTCAGTTAATTTTTCTATTGTTTGTAGAGAGATGGGGTCTCACTCTTGCTCAGACTGTTCTCAAATTCCTGGCCTCAAGTAGGGCATGCAAAATGGGCAAAACATAACTGTACAGTAAGGAATTAGCTACAAATATGGGGAGGGCCACAAAATATGCACTCAGCTTGCTGTCTGAGAGGAAACTGGAATATCCAAACCCAGATTTCCCAGATTTTCAGATTTCAACAAAGTCCTTGGCCTCCCAAAGTGCTAGGATTACAGAGGCGAGCCACTGAGCCTGAGAAGACCTTATCTCTTAAAAAAAGAGGAAATGTCACGTGGGTTCAGATACACAGAAAGGAGAACACTGTGCATTGATAGAGGGAGAGATTTGGTTCCTCCAGAACTATTAGAGAATCGTTTTCTGTTGTTTTTAAGCCGCCATACTTGTATTATTTTGTTACAGCAGTCCTCAGAAACCAACATAGACCTCCCAACACACTCATAAGCCCCAGCCATACCAGCCATTTCTCTGTTCTTCCACAAGCAAAGCTCCTCCACAGTCCAGGGCTTTCGTGTGTGCTCCTTCTTAGAGAACGTCCTACACCTGCCTACCCCACCCCTAGGCCTCCCATACTCCTTCCAAACTCAGCTTAAATGTCACCTTCAGGGAAATCTGGGTTTGCATGTTCCAGTTTCCTCTCAGACAGCAAGCTGAGTGCATTTTTTGTGGCCCTCCCCGTATTTGTAGCTAATTCCTTACTGTACAGTTATGTTCTGCCCACCTTGGATGCCCTACTCTAGGTGCCAGGACAACAACACTCTTGGTCTGGCACAAGTACTAGCAGTCCTATCTCCCACCAAGCAGTTTCTGCCCCACAGCAGGAAGCCAGTACACATGAGGACGGAATGCGTGGATAACGGTGTGCAGAAATGCCTGGCCTGGTGATGGGAGGCCCAGACAGTGGAGCAACTGCTCCCTTAGCAGCCTGTGCTCCCCTGCCCACTCTGTAGAACCTTTCTCTCCTTGTCAGGCCAGGCAAAGTCAAGAACTGGCCTCTGACCCACCAGGGCTGGCCTCCCTGGCCCCTATCATTCCCACTCCTCTCAGCCAAGCCGCATCTCCGTCTTCCTGAATGACCTAGCTCCAGTGCCCTCTATATCTGGCAGGCCTGCCTTGGAGCAGGTTCAAACCTGGGGAAATGAGCCCAGAGCAGCCAGTTGGGCAGAAGAGAGGTAGAGAGGAAAAACGGGAGTGGAAGGAGATTCTAAAACTCAAGCAATGTCGAGATTTTCTCTCTTTATAGCATACTTTAAACATGAAATAAATGATATGCATATAAGCTTGACATAGGGAAAAGAAATCTTAGAAAACATAATGAGCAAAAAGGGAAAAATAGAAGAAAAATCACCCACATTCCTACTGTGCAGAGTAACCATTGTTAGCATTTTGTCATATATCCTTCCAGATTTTTATGTGAGCCAGTCGTAGGGGAGAGAAAGTATAGGGAATTCCCTCCATTCTTAGGAAATTATTTTCAAAAATCAAAGGGTTTCTGGGAAGCCTCCTTGCTCCTGTGAGCCCCATCAGGGAGCAGCTGGAGACACTTCCCACTCCAAGGGAAACTATAAGCATGAAGCTTGGTCCTTGTACCTTCTACCACCTCCTATGAAATCAAGCCACCATGTCCAGCACAACTGCCTTTTAATTAATTTATTTTTTTGAGACAGAGTCTTACTCTGTTACCCAGGCTAGAGTGTTGTTGGCTTTACGCCAGGTCACAGCAACCTCAAACTCTTGGGATCAAGCCATCCTCCTGCCTTAGCCTCCCAAGTAGCTGGGACTACAGGCACCTGACACAATGCCAGGCTAATTTTTCTATTTTTAGTAGAGACAGGGTCTCACTCTTGCTCAGGCTGGTCTCAAACTCCAAGGGTCCACCCACCTCAGCTGAGCTCAAGGGATCCACTGCCTCGGCTACCCAGAGTGCTACGATTTTAGCAGCGAGCCACTATGCCTAGCTATAACTGCCTTTTTGACAGGAACCCGTGAGCTTGCTCTGAGAAGCCATGGGCGTGGCCATTTCCTGTAAAGAGCCAAAAACCAGCTCTTCTGCAGGCCTTCTGCTCCCACCAAGCCTTTTATTATAAAGGCTGTTGTTACAGGAAATAACTTTGCTCATTTTCCCCGCCTCCTGCCTGATGTCACAGTCTTCAGAGGTCTGCATCTGGAAATCAGAATAAAAATGATTAGACGGTGAAGCATCGCCTGGTGTATGTGCCAAACTGAGTGTGTGGAGTCCTGCCCAGGTATTAGGTAGAGTGCATTCATTTGATCATGGGGGGTTGCGGTAAACCTATGACTGCGGTGAGTGTGAATGTTTGTAGACAGCCTCAGTTTGGGGGTAGCAAGGGGTAATAGGATGGGGGCTTTCTTAATTTTACCCCTCCCACCCCAAGATGGGCCTGGCTCTTCGGGGCTTTTAGAGGAAGAGCAGGAAACACTCTCCTCTCCAGAGTTGCAGTTTGGAGAGATGCCAAGCCTGGAGTGCTGTGGAGAAAAAAGTTGTTTTTTAACTTTTCATTTTCAGGCTTCACTCAGAGCAGCTGCCTTTGGTTGCTGCTCGCGGTTGTGCAGCACCTTCTCTTCCTGTCACCTTAAAGGAACAGCCTGTGTCCAGGAAGCAGAAGGTAGGATCAGGAGCAGCTGGGCTGGAACTCCTAAGTCTAGGACCCCTGGGGACCTGGAGGTGAGGGAGCACCTTCTGGTTGCCCTGCCCCCATTCCCTAATTTTCTGTTTTGCCGACTAATGTCCCCTCCCTCTGCCCCTGAAGACAGATTCTAGGAGTTGGGAGCCCGGGTTCCCAAGGATCCCTGCAAGGGAGGGCTGCAAAGGAACCTCTCAAGTCTGGGTCTGGGGTAGTCACTTCCTTCTTTCTTCACCCCACTTGTGACCTCACTGGGGCTTGGTGGGGCACACATATGCAGGCCCTGCTCTGCTTTTATTGAAATGATGCCGGTCCTGCCACATGTGTCTTTGAGAGCAGCCTCTGCAAATGGGTGGGCACCAGGGAAAGGGAGACCTGGTGGGAGCTGCCCAGCCAGGGTCTCAGTTTCAGAAGGGCAGGAGAATGAGGAGAGCATGGCTACGGATTTCTTGTGCCTACAGATGCCCCACTCCAGCCTGCATCCATCCATTCCGCGTCCCAGGGGTCATGGGGCCCGGATGGCAGCCCTTGTCCTGCTGATTGCCTGCCTGCTAGCCCTGGTCCCCCTAGTGGGACCAACAACCCAAATTCTCCAATACCTGCTGTTCCACCTGGCCTCTCTGCAGCTGAGACTGCTGTTGAAGAGGGTCTGCAGTCTGGCAGAGGAGCTGCGCCACGTCCACTCCAGGTGACTCCCTGTGGTAACAGGGCACCCAACATGTGTTACTCCCTTGACACCCAGCCCTGCCCCTCCCTGAACTTCTCTGGCTGAGCTGGGCTGGGGGTGGGGCTTGGCTGTCTTCTGCAGGTACCAAGGACGCTACTGGAAGGCTGTGCAGGCCTGCCTAGGCTGCCCCATCCACTGTGGGTTCTTGCTGGTGCTGTTTTGTTTTTCCTGCTTCTTCCTCCCAGATGAGGTTGGCCTGACCTTCCCTTGGATGCTTGCTTTGCTGGGTGCCTCCGAGGCCCTGATCGTGCTCCTGGGCCTCCAGGTAAGATATAAAAGAAGATGGAGGGTCTGGCCAAATGGCTGTGGCCAGTGTGGCCTGCTCTGAGCTCAGTATTGGGAGTGAGACTAGTTTAAAAGTTTGGCATTCTTAGAGTAGAGCCTATAATGTCCTGGAACAGTAGGTTCAACAATGGTAGAGAAGGGAGGAAATCGGCTGCAGATTGGAAAACCTTGGAGGAGGAGGGCTCTGGGTGTCCTTCATAGAGACCTCCAGCCTCATCCTGCTCCCCACAGGGCCTGTCCCCAGCCGAGGTATCTGCAGTCTGTGAAGAAAGAAATTTTAACGTGGCCCATGGGCTGGCATGGTCATATTACATCGGGTACCTGAGGCTGATCCTGCCAGGTGGGCCATCCTCTGTATTCCCATTTCCAGACCTACAAGACAGACAATAAGACACACAGCCTCTTTTGCTTCCAGAACTCGCTACCCTTTTCAAAGCATTTTTATAGCTTACCAAATCATTTGTAGGCATGAAGGGTGTTATTATTATAGCTGGTTTACAGTAAGAAATATGGGATTGGGCGGCACCTGTGGCTGAAGGAGTAGGGCGCCAGACCCATATGCCGGAGGTGGTGGGTTCAAACCCAGCCCTGGCTAAAAATCACAAAAAAAAAAAAAAAAGAAATATGGGATTTAGAGTCATTGAGTGACTACCCAAGGTCACCTGTAAATTCTTTCTCTTTCTTTCTGTTCACTTGGGAGGTGTGGGATAGGGTCTTGCTCCGATTCTCAACTGGAGTGGCAGTGGTACAATCAGATCTCACTGCAGTCTTGAACTCCTGCATTCAAGCAATTCTCTCACCTTGGCCTCCTGAGTAGATGGGACTATAGGCACAAGCTGACATGCCTCGCTAATTAAAAAAAAAATTTTTTTTGTAGAAACAAGGATCTCACTATGTTGCCCAGGTTGGTATTGAACTCCCGGGCTCAAGTGATCCTCCTGTCTTGGCCTCCCAAAGTGCTGGGATTATAGGTATCAGCCACTTCATCCAGCCAATTCTTTCAATAAAATTTTTCCACATGTTGTTCACCCTTCATATGCATTTTTTTTTCTCTCTCTTTTTTTTTTTTTTGGAGACAGAGTTTCACTTTGTCACCTTTGGTAGAGTGCTGTGGTGTCACAGCTCAGCTCACAGCAACCTCAAACTCTTGGGCTTAAGCAATACTCTTGCCTCAGCCTCCCAAATAGCTGGGACTACAGTTACCTGCCACAACGCCCAACTATTTTTGGAGATGAGGCTGGTCTGGCTCAGGCTCAGGCTGGTCTCGAACTCGTGAGGTCAGGCAATCCACCCACCAGAGTGCTGGGATTACAGGCATGAGCCACCATGCCCTGCCTTGCATTTTCCCTTTTGATTCATATCCTGTGAGGAAGTAATAATCATCATCCCTATTTTATTATTATTTTTATTTTTGAGAGATAGGGTCTGGCTTTGTTGTTTCTGCTAGAGTGCAGTGGTGTCATCATAGTTCATAGCAACCACAAACTCCTGGGCTCAAGTGATCCTCCTGCCTCAACCTCCCAAGTAGCTGGGACTACAGGCACTTGCCACCACTGCTGGCGAATTTTTGTAGAGATGGGGTCTTGCTCTTGCTCAGGCTGGTCTTGAATTCCAGACCTCAGGCAATCCTTCCACTTTGGCCTTCTAAAGTGCTAGGGTTACAAGTGTGTGCTAGTGTGCCTGCCCCCATTTTATCTTATTAATTATTTAGAGACAGGATCGTGCTCTGCCACCCAGGCTGGAGTACAGTGGTACAATCATAGCTCACTGCGGCCTTGAATTCCTGGGCACAAGTG
Source organism: Nycticebus coucang (assembly GCF_027406575.1). Lineage (NCBI taxonomy): Eukaryota > Metazoa > Chordata > Mammalia > Primates > Lorisidae > Nycticebus > Nycticebus coucang. The sequence continues at coordinate 38,146,593 of NC_069796.1, read as the reverse complement.
ATCCTCCTACCTCAGCCTCCTAAGTAGCTGGGACTACAGGCATACGCTACCACATCCGGCTAATTTTTACATTTTTTGTAGAGATTGGGTCTTGTTATTTTGCTCAGGGTGGTCTCAAAACTCCTGGCCTTAAGTGGTCCTCTTGCCTCAGCCTTCCAAATCTCCCAGCCATCATCTCTAATTTATAGGTTAAAGAAAAGTATAGTTCTGAGAGATCAAGTTAACTTGTCAATGTCCCATGGCTTAGGGAAAGGAGGAGGGGAAAGTATTTGAGCCCTGGTCTGTCCAGACCCTGAATCCCTGACTAGTGTATTGTGGAGCCTGTGTGTCTCATTCCTCTGACCTGCAGGCTAAAGTTGCAAATCCTCTCCCATATCTCATTGCTATCTTCCCTTGATACAAGGGCTTCTGCTAGGAGATGAGACTATTCTGGAGCTACAGGCCTAGTTCTGTACACGTGGGAATACTGGGAATGTCACCTCCCAGAGCTCTGCCTGCTCCTCAGAGCTCTGAAAGCTGTGGTGAGAAGGAGTGGGATTGACACAGAAATCTGGAAAAAGGAGAAGTGGAGGAAGGGTGCTAGAGTAGGAGGGGTGGGGAGGGTTCTTGGATCCTCCACCCCTCCTGGCCTCATATAATGAGAGTGGACTGGACCCTCTGTTCTCTTGCACTCACACAGAGGGGACCAATGACTGGGCCTCAGTCCTGAATTGGGTAGGAGGCAGGTTAAAGGTAATGACTTCTGGCTCAGTGCCTGTAGCTCAGAGGCTAGGGTGCCAGCCCCATACACTTGAGCTGGGGGATTCTAACCCAGCCCAGGCCTGCCAAACAACAATGACAACTACAACCAAAAAATAGCTGGGCATTGTGGCAGGCGCTTGTAGTACCAGCTGCTTGGGAGGCTGAGGCAAGAGAATCGCTTAAGCCCAAGAGTTGGAGGTTGCTGTGAGCCATGATGCCACGACACTCTGCCAAGGGCGACATAGTAAAACTCTGTCTCAAAAAATAAATAAATAAGATGATGACTTCTTCCCTACCCCAGGGCTCCAGTTGCGGATCCGAACTTACAATCAGCTCCACAACAACATGCTGCAAGGCACTCGGAGCCGGCGGCTGTACATTCTCTTTCCATTGGATTGTGGGGTGCCTGATGATCTGAGTGTGGCTGACCCCAATATTCGCTTCCTTCATATGCTGCCCCAGCATAGTACTGACCGTGCTGGCATCAAGGGTCGGATTTACAACAACAGTGTCTATGAGATTCTGGAGAATGGGCAGCCAGTGAGTATGCAGGGAGCTGGGGACCCCTGGGAGGAATCAGGCCCCTCCATAACCCTGGGTCCTGGGTGAAAATTCATTACCCTTCTCTAAGCCTGTTTCCCAGTTGGTCCCAGGGCTGGGCGAGATTCACCTCTGAATGATAATGATAAGTAGCATTTATTGAGTGCTTATCCCATGCCAGATGCTATTCTGGGTGCATCATCTGACTACTGTATTGAATCCTCACCACCACCCTGTGGGGTAGGGTCTATTATGATTCCTACTTTACAGAGGAGGAAACAAGCTCAGAAACATGAGGGAAAATGGATGTTTTCAACTTAAATGTGCTATACTCCTGTCCATAAAGGTGTCCCAGATGAAGGCTGTGAGATTATCCAAGGGATTTCATGTGGGTGCAGAGGAACCCGGGCCAGAAGTCAGCCCCTGGACTTGATTCCCAGCTAGAGTAGTTGACAGCCTAGGTCTGTGGGCCTTGCCCTGGGATCTTAGGAAGAGGATCTGCGTCAGGTGATAGGGAACACAAGGAAAGTTGGAAGAAAAAAAAAAAAGGAAGAGACTACCTGAAGGATAAATTTAGCCCCAGCCCTGGCCCTGATTTCAGAGTGAGGTATCAGAGGCAAAGGCAGACCAGATGGCAAGTGTTGCCATTGGGAGCCACCTCCCAGGGTTCCATCTTTGCCTCAGCCAAGGGCACTGGGATCCAGGGTCTATCTGTTTGGCCTGTGACTTAGGTCTTCCTCTCATCTCCTACAGGTAGGCACATGTGTCTTGGAGTTCGCCACACCCTTGCAGACCTTATTTGCCATGTCACAGGATGGCAGAGCTGGCTTTAGCCGGGAAGATCGGCTTGAGCAGGCCAAACTCTTCTGCCGGACACTTGAGGATATCCTAGCAGAGGCTCCTGAGTGTCGGAACAACTGTCGCCTCATTGTCTACCAGGGTAAGGAGTTGATAAGCAGAAGACAGGAGAAGTCAGAGGTCCCAGAGTTTCCCAGAGGGTTAGAAGGAGATATGGCAGTACCATGCCTTGGGCATTCCCAGAGGTCAGAGCATTTAAGCTCTGCCTCTTCATTCCCTAGGAAAGGTTCCTTCCTATCCCGAGACACTAGATTCCTTTCTATGGTCCTTGGCTGTAGGCTCTGGGTGGAGCCTGAAGAAGTGGGCCTTAGAGGCCCCTCACTTCATTTTAGGGATGCCAGATGAAGCAGAAGAGTCTAAGGCCAGTCCAGGCACAAGAGACCAAGGCTGCAGCCTCAGCTCTGCCATTCCTTCACTATGTGACCTTGGGCAGGTGTCTGCCTCTCTCACAGCATCATCTTTAAAAACAAGAGAATGGGATTCCATTATCTGTAAAACCACTTCTAGGTTTAGGATCCCATGAAACTCTAGCCCCAAAGGTTTGGGGGTAGATAGGAAAGGGGTAGAGAATCCTCTGGGTGTATTCAAGTGGGAATATTTAAGGTCTTCACCCCCCTATTCTTAACCTGCAGAGGGAAGCAACTTCTCACTGTCACAGGAGATTCTCCAGCACCTGCGGCAGGAGGAGAGGGAGGAGGTTCCGCTGGGCAGCATGGGCATCCCCGTGGTGCCCAGTTCCTCCACACTGTCCCAAGAACCCAGGCTTCTCATCAGTGGTATGGAACAGCCTCTTCCTCTTCGTACGGATATCTTCTGAAGATACGGGGTCACTTTGCCTGAAGAACCTTGCCTGATGAACCTCCAGTCATCTCCAAGACTCTGGACTGGAGCTTTCTCCAAGACAGAGTCATTTTCTCCCACTGGGGTCCTTGCAGAGAAGGCCTAGACTTGACATCTCAAGATCAGTCCTATATCCTTGGGCAAGTCTTTTCACCTCTGTGAGGCTCTGTGTCCTCAGTATATGAGATTAGATTATAATTCTTGCCCTACTTACCTCAAAGGGCTGTGGTGAGGACTGTGAGCATATAGAGTGCATAAGTTCCTGCTATTCTAAGTACCAGATGTTGACCTGCTTTTCACCCTTCTCCACCTCCTCTCCCCCTGGGGGCTGACCTGTTTGGATGGTACCAAAAGTCTTCCTCTCCCTCTGGCTTCTGTTCTCATCAGATGAATGGGGATCCCTAGCAGGAGAATGAGAAGGAGGAGTGAGGTTGAGGTAGCCATTCCCTGGGGTCCCTCCCTGCAGAATCAAGGATGTTGTGGGCTCTCTTGGTGGGCAACCCTTTCAGTACCCCTGTCTATCTTTAGGTTTATGGAATTGCTCCTTTCCTGTGCCCTTTTAAGTCTAGCCTATATTGGTTCCCCACTGGGCTACTCACTATCACTTGTGGTTTCCTTCTACTGTGCCCTATTTTATTTTTTATAAAGTATTCAGGCCTTTATTTCATAATCTTGTGGAACAGAAAGCAAATGCTCTTTAGTTTTCACTAGCAGAAAATGTATGTGGATTTTAACTGTATGCTTACTACCACTTAAAAAGAGAAATAATCTAGGGCGGCGCCTGTGGCTCAGTGGGTAGGGCGCCGGTCCCATATGCCGGAGGTGGCGGGTTCAAACCCAGCCCCGGCCAAATTAAAAAAAAAAAAAAAAAAAAGAGAAATAATCTAATAACATACAAATAACTCTGTATGTGTAAACAAGTTCTTTCACACAGTTTTCCCTCAGAATCATATACCTTATCTTTTAAAGTCAATACTGTGCAAGTCAAACTCATCGAGTATTTATTAAACTGTGTGAACTTATCCCTTACCCCCATGCCCTTAACTTGTCTTAGACTTCTAAGGCAACACATACCCAAACACAAGACCCTTTTCAAAAAAGGATAGAGAAGTTTCTTTTTTTTTTTTTTTGTAGAGACAGAGTCTCACTTTACCGCCCTCGGTAGAGTGCCATGGCGTCACACAACTCACAGCAACCTCCAGCTCTTGGGCTTACATGATTCTCCTGCCTCAGCCTCCCGAGTAGCTGGGACTACAGGCGCCCGCCACAACGCCCAGCTATTTTTTTGTTGCAGTTTGGCCGGTGCTGGGTTTGAACCCACCACCCTTGGTGTATGGGGCCGGCGCCCTACTCACTGAGCCACAGGCGCCGCCCCAGGATAGAGAAGTTTCATTCAGCTTGACTCTTATGCTGTCTGTAGTCATAAGATCACTTTCCAAAGCCAATGTGTAACAGTTTGCTATTCCTAAGTCGCTGCAATGCAAACACATTAATGTAAGTTGTACACATCTTGCCGCTTGTTAAATGGCCTAGAAATAGACTTCCGACTACTAGCTCCACCTGCTGTCAAAACATCCACACCTAAAATTACCATTTCACAAAGGCTTTCAATAAATCTATTGAAATGCATTACCTTTGTCTCCCTGCCAGCCACTAGTGAAAGAATACGTGCAGAAAATTCTAATTTCAAATACCATATTGAGTCCTCTATGTACACTGTTCCACTAAAAATAGTTACCTAAACACAACTTCACTATTGTTACAAATTAGGATCACAACATTGGGACCCACAGAGATTTGTGTTTATTGTTAACACGTCTACAGAAGGTGTTCAGAAACTGCCTGTGTAGTTGGACTCTTATCAGTAGTTTGCAGAATTTTTCTTTTTAAGTTGTAGGAAAGGTTCTTCTCTATAAAGCAGGAAAGCCTGAAGTATAGAGGAGATGATTTGGTTTCAAACAAGGTGGGCTTCCCACCTTCTCTGTCCAGCAGTAACTCCGAATTGTCCCCACAGGACCCAAGACTAAGGATCATGGCTTAAAGATCACTAGAACCAATGATCTTTACAAATCCTTCCTGACTCTGGAAGTCTGTGCATTTTTTGTACGTTGGAAAACATCTTGCGTTTTATAAAAAACCATCAGCAAAATGAACTCTTCATGTTCTATAAAGTATATGTATGTTTACTTTCTAAACTACTTAATCCATGTGATTATAGATACAACCTATATATAGAGAGACCAGAAATGTCATCTTTTCTACTTTTTTTGTTTTAAGCAGTTTCCTAAGAGGGTAATCATCTTTCACCACAGGAGTGGGTATATTCAAGAAGTCCAACAAAACTCTGTAATTTTTTTCCTTGAAAGTTCCATTATGATAGTTTTTTGTGGTTCACAGTTCGAAGCTTCAGGGTCAGTACCCACAGAGAAATCCTCTTGAAAATGAAGTAGTCTAGAGTCTGGCTATCATGGTGAGCTCAAATTAGAAACTGCAATAAACCTCCCCTGCTCATAAAGCTTCAAAGGCTCCTTGGTGTTAATAGTGCAAAATCCTAATACCTTCTTCTGGAATCTAAAACTTCATCCTTCCAGGCAAACTAGCCCTTAATCCTTCTTTCTAACTCTTCACTCCTCTCAGGTCAGCTTGGTCTGCCGAGCACAATTCATTTACAGTAACGCAGTAACTCCTTGCTGGTGCATAGTGAAATTATTCCAAAGAAAGTGGATTCTGTTGCCAGGAGAACTCAGAAGTGCCTGGATTTATTGACGACATCACAGAATCCACTTCTATCTTGGAGGGTTTGTACCCGAACAGCATTACAACAGCAACTTTGAAGTCCTCTCTGCTTAGATAGCCTTTGTTATCTTCATCACATGCTTTAAATACTTCCACCCATTTCCTGTGTTCCGAAGGGCTGGCTTCCCAAGTCCATGGCCTGGGCCTGGCCTCGGAGAAAAACATCGCAAGCGCCACAACTTGCCGGAGCCACCAAACCCACCACCTCCACCACCAGAGCCCGCTAGGAAAAATTTGCCTACTGTGCCCTTTCTCAAGTGTGCATTTTTAAAACACTCCTCAGATTACCCAATTTGAGTGTGTCATTTCTTTTTCCTGCCAGTCTCTAATTGATACAGGGGATTGATTTATTATCTCCAGTGTCCAAATCTGCTTGCATGTATGTTTCCTTGTCCATCTCTGTAAAGATGGTTGGTCTTTATAGCGAAATAATAGAAAAATTATTAACTCATAGTTTTCACTAAGGCATAAAATCTCTCTACCTGGCTTGGCACCTGTAGCTCAGTGGTTAGGGTGCTGGCCACGTACACCAGGGCTAGTGGGTTTGAACCCCGCCCGGGCCTGCTAAACAACAATGACAACTACAACAAAAAAATAGCTGGGTGTTATGGTGGGCGCTTGTAGTCCCAGCTACTTGGGAGACTTAGGCAAGAGACTCACTTAAGCCCAACAGTCGGAGGTTGCTGTGAGCTGTGATGCCACAACACCCTACTGAGGGCGACATAGTGAGACTCTGTCTCAAAAAAACAAAAAGCCTCTCTACCTACCTTCATTCTCTTGCCAGCCCCCTCGCCCCACTCTTGTGCATCTCTGTCCCTTGAAAAACCCAACAAACCAAAAGGAAATGTAAATTCTCTTTACATTTCCCCAGTTCCTTTGTTTTCTGGCCTTAAATTCAGCTACCCACTGGACCTCAGGGCTGCCATTCTTTTCTTTCTTTGGGATGCTGTGACCTTTCCGCTCCTTTCCCCTCTCTCCGCCCATCTTCCCCTCTCTCATTCCCTGCACTCTGCTCATTCTTTCCCATCTCTTCCCCCTACTTTCCCTACTTCCTTTCTTTTCTCTAATATAAAATAAACTTAGACTTTTATATCCTAATCTTGGCCTCAAGAAATTCTTTTCTCGTCCCACAAGCAGCACCTACTGAGCAACTAAGCATTTTCCAAACCTATCACTATCCTCATCCTAAAACAGGGCCCTGGGGTGGTGGGTGTCATTTCAGTCTGGACAGAGTCCACCAGCCAGGCTGAGGGCATAGAGTTGGGCAGCACCCCCAGCTGCCCTTTTAGTGCTCTTGTCCCAGTGGGAGGCATGGGGAGCAGGGTCCATTGGTTGGCCTGAGCCAGCACACAGTGCTACACAGCTGTGTCCTCAGCAAGGGGTCACTCAAAGGATCAGGGACGACTGAATAAATGTCCCCAGATGAGAGAGCCTGCAAAGGGTTAAGGGGGAGAGAGGCTGTATGAGGAGATAAGACATGGGGGGTGGTGAAGGGGGCTTGCCACCACGCCATCACTGTTAGAAGGGAGCTGCTGCAACAGCACTGTGGAGATATAACTAACCCCCACCCAGGAGGGAAGGCAGCCCGTTCCTGCTAGCTCCTTCCACCAGGCTAGGCTTGTTCCCTCACTCCCACTTTCATTGGGTTTGTTTATTTATTTAATTTTTTTGAGACAGAGTCTCAAATTGTTACCCTGGGTAGAGTGCCCTGGCGTCATAGTTCACAGCAACCTCCAACTTGGGCTCAAATGATCCTCTTGCCTCAGTTTTTCTATTTTTAGTAGAGATGGGATCTCGCTTTTTCTCAGGCTGGTCTCAAACTCATGAGCTCAAGCAATCCATCCACCTCAGCCTCCCAGAGTGCTAGGATGACAGGCATGAGCCACTGACCCAGCCTCTGTTGGGTTTTTTTAAATCACAAATGCTCAATACACATTTCAGAGCACAGCGTCTCTAGGAATGCTTCACACACACAGACACATATTTGCCAGAAGGAATGGCTACCCCTAAGGATGACAGAGTCAAAGGAATCAGGGGGAAGACAGTGTCCTCTCTCCCCAGCTGCCCTAGCTATTCTGCCCCCAGGGTCTGAGGTCCTCCAACATCACACCAGTGACTCTGACACTATAAACCAGTCCAGAATCAAGGGCCTTTCCAACATGACTTTCAACCACCCATCCAGCCCTCAGGATGGTCCTCAGGTTGTGGAGTCTGAGGGCCCTAGATTCAAATCCTGACTCTACTACTTAGTGCCTTTGCCTACCTGGTTATCCTCATAAGCCTCAGTTTCCCTAAGTGTAAAATAAAATAAAAACAGTGGCCCTTCCTTTCAAGGTTGTTATGAGGAGTGAATAGTATGCAGGTCTATAGATAAGGCCAGTGCCCAGCACGCAGTTGACCCACAAGAAGGAACAGCTGTTAACGTTATAGCTGCCTCTCATCAGCCCCAGGGGAGGCAAGCCTGACCTCTGTACATGTAATCCCCCTGACCCCAGAGGTCAGGCTTGCCTCCCCTGGGATTGCCTCTCATTAGTCCCAGGGGAGGCAAGCCTGACCTCTGTACACGTAATCCCCACCTCTCTTCCTTTACATCTTCTGTTATGTCAGTCTCCCTGACTATCCTTGGGTCTCACTGAGGCCAGGACTCATGGTTCACTTGTCTTTGGGAGTTTCCTGGGATGAAGCACCAGAAATTCTTCCATTAATGTCTGCCAGAATTGGACATGGTGGCTGATGTCTGTAATCAGAGCACCTTGGGAGGCTAAGGCAGAAGTATTGCTTGAGGCCAGAAGTTTGAGACTAGCCTGTTTCTAAAAAGTTTTTTTTAATTACCTGGGCATGGTAGTGCATATCTGTAGTATGCAAGAGGATACTTAGAAGGCTAAAGCAGGAGGATCGCTTGAATCTAGGAGTTGGAGGCTGCAGTGAGCTATGATTGTGCCACTGAACTCTAGCATCAGTGACTATACCTCTTAATTACAGCAACACGAAAGTAGGCTGGTGTGGTGGTTCATGCTTGTAATCCTAGCACTTTAGGAGATGGAAGTGGGAGCATCACTTGAGCCCAGGAGTTTGATGTTGCAGTAAGCTGTGATGACAACACTGCATTTTAGCTTGGGCAGCAGAGTGAGACCCTGTCTCTCCTAAAAATAGAAGTATCCAGGTGTTGTGGCAGGTGCCTGTAGTCCCAGATACTTGGGAGGCTGAGGCAAGGGGATTGCTTGAGCCCAAGATTTTGAGGTTGCTGCAAGCTATGATGATGCCACGGCATTCTACCCAGGCGACAGAGTGAGACTCTGTCTCTAAGTAAATAAATAAATAAGAAAAATTTAAAAATCCATTGTATTTGTATGTCTGCATATTCTTAACTGCACATGGGTGAGGTTCAGAGTTGCCAGGGAAATAAGTACCTTTCCAGAGAGCCACCAGGAGGCCCAGCTTTGTCTTCCTAGTACCTGAGATCATGTTCCTGACACACACATACTGACTAGCCCCCCTCCCCTCCCTGTGGGAGGAGTGGTGCTCACCTCACTCCTTCCTTCCCCAAACAAGTTCCATAGAGCTCCTTTTCCTTTCCTGTTTTTCCACAGCTGGAGAGTTCTGGATGTGGAAAAAGTTTTGTGGTAAATTTTAGACTTGTCCCAACAGGCTCAGGCACACACAAAATGGAAATTAATGAGAGGCTCCCAAACTATTACCATCACGTCTGGGAAGGTAATACAGAGTCTGGGGGTACCATTCAGAGGCAATTTTTGAACTATAAATTGTACTTGGGGCTTACAAGGACTTTGAAGATTGACAAGGTCTGGATCCTGACAGCCAAAGGGTTGCCTTCCAATAGGTGAAAGGTAATAGATATTCCTTCCTTCCCCAAGTCCTACTGAGTCTCAGAGAAGATAGACCCTGGGTTCTTTGCTTTGAGTCTCCCCGGGTAGGGGCCAGGAAGGCAGGGCCTCTCCATGGCGCCTCTGACATCCCTGCTGGCAGGTAAAGTAGGTGGTGGTATCTCCCAAGCTGGATTCACCTTACACCAAAAGGAAAGAAGTGCAAAGAGGGAACAGAGACTTGGAGGAGGTCTGGGGGTCCAGTGGCTCCTGAAGAGGAAGGAGTAAATTTGTAAGGGTGGCATTGGGCACTGGGAATGTCCACAGCAGCGTGTTTCTTTTTTTTTTTTTTTTTTTTTTTTTGTAGAGACAGAGTCTCACTTTACTGCCCTGGGTAGAGTGCCGTGGCGTCACACGGCTCACAGCAACCTCCAGCTCCTGGGCTTAGGCGATTCTTCTGCCTCAGCCTCCCGAGTAGCTGGGACTACAGGTGCCCGCCACAGCACCCAGCTATTTTTTTGTTGCAGTTTGGCCGGGGCTGGGTTTGAACCCGCCACCCTCGGCATATGGGGCCGGCGCCCTACCGACTGAGCCACAGGCGCCGCCCAGCAGCGTGTTTCTTGGCAAGGTCCCAAGCTTGTTTTATTTCCCCTGTGAAAAAGGGGGCTTTCTCTGTAAATATTCTGAGAGGGCAGCTCCAGCTGTGTCTGATGTGCCCTCTGAAGTGCTGCTGGTCCAGGCTGCAATTTGCTTTTGCTCTAATTCTCTGTCCAGTTTCTTGTGTTGAGCCAGGTCAGGCAAACTTTCCAAATTCTCCCTCCTACAGGTATGTGACTTCATCAATGCTGGGCCTGGGCCCATATGGCTCAGGGCAGGAGCCAGAGAGAAGAGGTCCCTGCTGGGTTTCTTCATGATTGCCTTGGGGGCCCAGCACCCGCCAGTGGATGAGGTAGATGCCACCCTCTGGCTTTGGGGCTGGTGGCTCCGTAGGGAGAATGGCATGGCCCTGGTGCAGCCTTGGCCCCAAGTGGACTGCCACCACGATGCAGACTGCCAGCAGGACAAAGGCAGCGACGATGATAGTGAGCAGGGGAAGCCCATCCCCTCCAGGAGATTCCCAGGCCCCACCTGGCACCTCCGGGAGCTGCTTCTGGGGTTCCTGTCCAGATGAGCTGTTCAAAGCTGGAGAAGGCCAGGCGTAGTGGCCAGCCTGGGAGGGAAGTGGCAGAGAGAGAAAGTGACTTGGATGTGTGCACAAAGAAAACGATGAAAATAGAGACTGACCCCTCAAAGGAAACTGAGGGAGAGACAGAGAGGAGCAGAGACAAAGACCGAGAAAGAGAGACAAGAGACAGAATAAAGACATGAACAGAGGCGGTGCCCGTAGCTCAGTGCATAGGGTGCCGGCCACACACACTGAGGCTGGGGGTTTGAGCCCGGCCTGGGCCTGCTAAACAACAAGGACGACTGTAACAAAAAATTAGCCGGGCATTGTAGCAGGCGCTTATAGTCCCAGCTACTTGGGAGGCTGAGGCAAGAGAATCGCTTAAGCACAAGGGTTTGAGGTTGCTGTGAGCTGTGACACCACAGCACTCTACCAAAGGTGACAAAGCGAGACTCTGTCTCAAAAAAAAAAAGACATGAACAGAGAGAGAGCAGAAAGGCAGAGAAACACACATAGATAAAGCACACATAGCAACAGAGAGAATAAAAAAAAAAGATGAGGCTGGGAGTGGTGGCTCACACTTAGAATCCTAGCACTTTGGGAGGCTGAGGCAGGTGGATTCCTTGAGTTAGATACCTGAGCAAGAGCGATACCATGTCTCTAAAAAATAGGCAGGTGGCTGGGTGTCGTAGCTCAATGGTTAGAGTGCTAGCTCCGTGCACCGGGGCTGGTGGTTTGAACCTGGCTGGGGCCTGCTAAACAAAAAAATAAAAAAGTACAATAAAAAATAGCCAGGCATTGTGGCAGGCACCTGTAGTCCCAGCTACTTGGGAGGCTGAGGCAAGAGGATAGCTTGAGCCCAAGAGTCTGAAGTTGCTGTGAGCTATGACTCCAGAGCACTCTACCGAGGGTGGCAAAATAAGACTGTTTCAAAAAAGAAAAAAGATGGAAGGGGATACAGGATACAGAGAGAAAGAGGAAAAGGGGCTGGCACAGTGCCTCACTGCCTGTAATCCTAGCACACTGGGAGGCCAAGGCTGGTAGATTGCCTGAGCTGAGCTCAGGAATTTGAGACCCCCCTGAGCAAGAACCCGATTCTGGAAAAAAAGAACAAAAAAAAACAGGTGTTGCGGCAGGTGCCTGTAATCCCAGCTACTTGGGAGGCTGAATGAAGAGGATTGCTTGAGTCCATGAGTTTGAGGTTGCTGTGAGTTACGATGCCACGCGCGCTCTACCAGGGGTGACAAAGTGAGATTCTGCCTCAGAAAAAAAATAAGTCAATAAAACTTTAAAATAAACAAAAATGGAAAAACTAGTCAGGCATTGTGGTAGGCACCTGTGGTCTCAGCTACTCAGGAGGCTGAGGCACAAGGATTGCTCAAACCCAGGAGTTACAGGTTTCTGTGACCTATGACACTATGGCACTGAATTCAGGGTGACAGAGTAAGACTCTGTCTCAAAAAAAAAAAAAAAAAAAAACGGGCCAGGCATGGTGGCTCATGTCTGTAATCCTAGCACTCAGGGAGGCCAAGGCAGGTGGATGGCCTGAGCTCACAGGTTGGAGACCAGCCTGAGCCAGAGCAAGACCATATTTCTAAAAACAGCTGGGCATTGTCACGGGTGCCTGTAGTCCCAGCTACTTGGGAGGCTGAGGCAAGAGGATCACTTAAGCCCATGAGTTTGAGGTTGCTGTGAGATATGACACTATGGCACTCTACCAAGGGTGACAAAATAAGACTCAATCTCAAAAAAAAAAAAAGAAAGAAAGAAAAGATAAGGAGAAAAAAGAAACAGAGAAAAGGAGACAAAGTCATTTGGAAAAGAATAAAAGAAGAAGCTTCATTACAGTCTGGCCTATAGAGTTTGGCCTCCCAAGTCCCCTCCCAATGCCCTTTCTTTTTCACTCTTTAGCAAAATTCCTAAAAAGATCCTATGTCCTGGGTCAGGAATCTTAGCATGCTATGGCTGCTGTCCCACATCCTAGGTGGTAGGCAGTGGTCAGTGGGCTGCTGCTTCTTAAAGTCCTAGAAAAAGGGAGTCATTGTCTAACATCTTAGGCTCCCCTTACTTCTGACTCACGTAGAAGGTAGAAAGGTGGTACCCTGGGTCGAGGGAGGAAAAGGAGACTTGACCCCCCAGGTAGGGGGGATACCTTATCCCGTAAGTATGCCCTCCCAGGTGTCAGGATCAGGCTCAGGGAGATTGGAAGAAAGGAGGTGCTCAGTATAAATTACTAGCTCTGCCCAGGATGGATTAAGGGGACCCTGTGCCAATATACCTCTGTGAGGGCCCATGGATTCTTCTATGAAAAAGTAGGGTGCATGATCCCTACCTCTGTCAGTCTCTAGCCAGCTGGTGTTCAGTAAAGGTTGGAGGGGGCATCACTGTAAAGTAGCAAACCTCAAAACTGTAAACCCCAGGGTTGATGAGGTCATCACAGGCTCAAGAAACTTTTTCTCCCTAGCATGCCCCCTTCCTAGGACTGTCCTGGAGCAGATCCCAGGGGTAGGTAAAGATCCTGTCTTTAACCTTGTGCCCTCAGCCTAGCCTTCCCCGTGGGTAGGCAAGGAAAGGGTGGAGTCCAGGAAAGACTACACAGGACAAACCTATTTCTTCCAGTCCCTCAGCCGCACTGCCCACCATCCTCTGTCCCACATTGTTTCTTTGCTGTGGAAAGCCCAATATCTACTCCTTCTTGCAAGTTATGAGACTCTTAGGGACCTAACCCTTAGAACTCCAAAGACAGGGGGTGAGGTAGCAGCTCCGGATGTACAGAGGAAAAAAGGAAGCTTGGGCTGGTGAAAGGCCTGGGGCCCCTGCAGGGAGTCAAGTTAGTCTGGCAGGAAGGGGTGAGCAAAGAGTCTACCTGGTGCATTGTCCGGGACAGCGCAGTGCTCTCTTGGGACTGGTGGCCAGCCAGGTAAAGGAGGACTGGCTGCCCTAGCTTGGCCCCTACCCGGAGCTGCCACGTCTGTGGGGTTCCCAGGACACACACCCTGTGCACACACCCTCACTGCTCTCTCCCTCATTGTACTACTTCCTTCTAGAAACGTCTGGGCTACCCTGGGCTCAGCTTTTAACTCTGGTAGTACCTTAAGCTTCCTCCTTGGCACTTCTTTTCATGCCTCCTGGCAGCTTAAGGAGCCTGGGTCTGCCTCCCCACCCCACCCCACCTTCACCAGATCCCAGAAACCAGGCTAGTGCCCCACCTACCCTGCCCCTACCAGGACATGCTGACTCCCCACCCCAGCCAATTTCCTGGAGTTGCTGTGCTTTGATCTTTTCTTTTTAAATGCAATATCTCAAACACACTGGAAACTGTAGATTATAATCTACTCTTTCAAAGATATATACATATATTTATGTATACAGGCTGTCCATAAGTTTATAGGGAATTTAAATCACACACTATTTTAAATTGCACATGAATTTTATGACCACCATACACACACACACACACACACACACATAAATAAAATAAGTCTCTAAATCTCCATCAGCTCTGTCTTTTCTTTTCTTTTTTTTTTTTTTTTTGTAGAGACAGAGTTTCACTTTATGGCCCTGGCTAATCACACAGCTCACAGCAACCTCCAACTCCTGGGCTTAAGCAATTTTCTTGCCTCAGCCTCCCAAGCAGCTGGGACTACAGGCGCCCGACACAACGCCTGGCTATTTTTTTGTTGCAGTTCTCCTGGGGCCGGGTTTGAAGCCGCCACCCTCGGTATATGGGGCCGGCGCCTTACTGACTGAGCCACAGGTGTCGCCCTGTCTTTTCTTAATACTTTGCAACATTTTGGCTCAGCGCCTTTAGCCCAGCAGCTAGGACACCAGCCGCATACACTGGAGTTGGCAGGTTCGAATCCAGTCCAGGCCCCCAAACAACAATGACAACTACAACCATTTAGGTGCTCCACTCAGACCTTCAAGCTCACTTGAGCCCAGGACTCTGGGATACTGACCTGACGTGCAAAGTGAGTGAGGACTTGTTTCTGGCTGATCTTGAAGCCTCTGATTGACCTCCTCCAAATGAGCTCAAAGCTCTGATCATCCTCTGCTCCCACCATGGTCCATGTAGACTTCAGCAAGGGGGACTCTGGACATGTTTAGGTCTTTAGCCACTGTTTTGTTTTTTGTTTTTAGCCAGCCATTGTGTTGGGCGCCTCTAGTGCTGGTTACTTGGACTGGACCTGGTTACTTGGGAGGTTGAGGCAAGAGAATTGCTTAAGCCCAAGAGTTTGAGGTTGCTGTGAGCTGTGACACCATGGCACTCTACCAAGGATGACAAAGTGAGCCTCTGTCTCAAAAAAAAAAATAGTTTGCCACATTTTATTTTCAAAATGTTAGGAACTAAAATATTTCACAAATAAAATATAAGCCTCCACTCCCTGACTGCTCCCTTCCCCCTCACTCTAGGGGCAACCAATTCATAGAATTTAATGTTTGTCACTCCCACACAAGACATTCTTTTCCCTTTCAGGATCTTTCTCCCTTAGGTTTTTTTTTTTTTTTTTTGGAAACAGAATCTCACTATGTCATCCTGGGTAGAGTGCTTTGGTGTCACAGCTCACAGCAACCTCAAACTCTTGGGCTTAAGTGATTCTCTTGCCTCAGTCTCCCAAGTAGCCAGGACCACAGGTGTCCACCACAACGTCTGGCTATTTTTTGTTGCAGTTGTCATTGTTGTTTAGCTGGCTGGGGCCAGGTTCAAACTCACCAGGCTCAGTGTATGTGGCTGGTGCTGTAACCACTGTGCTACGGGCACCGAGCCTCCCTTAGGTTTGTTTTTTTTTTTTTAGAGACAGAGTCTCACTTTATCGCCCTCGATAGAGAGTGCCGTGGCATCACAGCTCACAAAAACCTCCAACTCCTGGGCTTAGCAATTCTCTTGCTTCAGCCTCCCGAGTAGCTCCCTTTGGTTTTTATAAATAAGAATTCTATATCTCTTTGCATTTGTCTAAGTGTAACTTCATCTAAGAATATATGTGTGATATTTATTTATTTATGGGACAGGTTGGAGTCAGCAGTATGATTACAGCTCACTGCAACCTCAAACTCCTGGGCTCAAGTGATCCTCCTTTCTCAGCTTCTTGAGCAGCTGGGATTCCTGGCACTGCCAACCCACCCAGCTAATTTTTTTTTTTTTTGAAACAGAGTCTCACTATGTTGCCATCAGTAGAGTGCCGCAGCATCACAGCTCACAGCAATCTCAAACTCTTGTGCTTAAGTGAGTCTATTGCCTCAGTCTCCCAAGTAGCCAGTACTACAGGCAACTGCCACAACTACTGGCTATTTTTTGTTGTGGTTGTCATTGTTGTGTAGCTGGCCCGGGCTGGGTTTGAACCCGCCAGCCTCAGTGTATGTGGCTGGTGCAGTAACCACTGTGCTACGGGTTCCAAGCCCCACCCAGCTCATTTTTAAAAAAGCTTTTTGTAGGCTTGGTGCCTGTAGCTCAGCAGCTAGGGCACTGGCCACATACACTGGGGCTGGCAGGTTCAAACCTGGCACAGACCTGCCAAACAACAATGACAACTACAACAACAACAACAAAATAGCTGGGTGTTGTGGCGGGCGCCTGTAGTACCAGCTACTTGGGAGGCTGAGGCAAGAGAATCACTTAAGCCGAGAGTTGGAGGTTGCTGTGAGCTGTGAGGCCATAGCACTCTACTGAGGGTGACATAGTGAGACTGTCTCAAAAAAAAAAAAGTTTTGTAGATACCGGGGTCTCACTATGTTGTCCAGACTAGTCTGCATCTCCTAGCCTCAAGCTTCTCAAAGTGCTGGAATTACAGGTGTGACCCAGTGTACCCTGTCTATGTGTGTGTTTTAGTGTACTCAAGTCTCAAAAAGTGCTCAATTTCTCTTTTCTCTAGAAACAGTTTTTACAAGATAACTTTTTTAGTTTCAGCCATCCCTCATTCTGTCTTTTGCTACACACTCAACATCTTCCGTTCCAGGCTGGAGACCAGGAGACTCTGGGAATTCCCCTCATCCAGTGTCTTGATTCAGGATGAAGCAGAATGTAGCCTCCTGGTTCCCCACCTCTCAGGCAAGCTGCCCCACACTTTGTCATTTAGGTGCTCCACTCAGACCTTCAAGCTCACTTGAGCCCAGGACTCTGGGATACTGACCTGACTTGTAAAGTGAGTGGGGACTTGTTTCTGGCTGATCTTGAAGCCTCTGATTGACCTCCTCCCAATGAGCTCAAAGCTCTGATCATCCTCTGCTCCCACCATGGTCCATATAGACTTCAGCCAGGGGGACTCTGGAAGTGTTTAGATCTTCAGCCACTGTTTTGTTTTGTTTTTTTTTTTGAGACAAAATTTCAAGCTGTGACCCTGGGTAGAGTGCCATGGTGTCATAGCTCACAGCAACCTCCAACTTGGGCTCAAGTGATCCTCTTGCCTCAGTTTTTCTAATTTTTAGAAGAGGCAGGATGTCACTGTTTGCTCAGGCTGGTCTTAAACCTGTGAGCTTAAGCAATCCACCTGCCTCAGCCTCCCAGAGTGCTAGGATTACAGGCGTGAGTTCCCGCACCCAGGCATTCAGCCACTGTCTTTTGCCACCTGTGTCCTTAAGACAGATGTACTGTGGCTCTCTCTTGCAAGTACCTCCACTGGGGCCTATCCCTGGACCAAAAGCCCAATTTCTAGCTCTTCTGATGGGTTACTTCTTCCCTTCCCCTGCCTTGTCAATCCTGGATCTATCTCCAAAGAGATTCAAAAAGGATAAAGGGCTGAAACTTCTGGGACCAGACTATGGTCTCAGACTTCTCTGTCACTTTTCTCCACACACATTTCCAGGAACTGTTGTGAGCTGCCCATCCATTCCCACCATCTAAACCTTAGTTTTGTGTTCAAGTGTTTCTCCTTTGGGAATGTGTTCTTTGGTCCACTATACTTGAATAGCTTTCTTTCTTTTCCTTAAACCCTATAGAAGTAAGTTTCTTACCTGCTCCTAATACTTTGTCCTATGTTATAGAGATATGTGGGCTCATTTTTCTAGGAACATTGCTGTGTCCCAAAGTCTATTATGGTGCCTGGTACCACACAGCAGGTGCTGTACAAAAGTTTGCTGATAGACTTGGAACCTGGAAGAAAGCACCCCACCCCAACATATATCCTATCCTTAATCTTCTGCTTAAGGCAACTTCTTAGTACCTACTAGCCAGATCTCAGTTTCTAAAAACCATTTGCTACTAAGCAGAATGGAAGGAGGCTCACAGCAAGCAGAGTATCCTTCACCTACAGGGAGGGCACTTCTGAGATACCATGGAATGCTCACCAACTCACACCTCTGTCTCCTTCTGCATTTTGTTGTCATGAAGCCTCTTTTTGGTGGATTCAAGGGGCTAAAATAATCAAGAATCTACTCTTATGGGCCAGGTTCCATGTTCACACCTGTAATTCTAGCACCCTGGGAGGCCAAGGATGGTGGATCACCAGAGCTTAAGGAGGTCAAGACCAGCCTGAACAAGAATGAGACCCCGTCTCTACTAAAAAAAAAAATAGAAAAGTTAGCCAGGCATTGTGGCAGGCACCTGTAGTCTCGGCTACTCAGGAGGCTAAGGCAAGAGATCTCTTTAGCCTAAGAGTTTGAGGTTGCTGTGAGCTAAGATGCCATTGGTACTCTACCAAAGGTGACAGAGTGAGACTCTGTCTCAACAGTGACAAAAAGAATCTACTCTTATTTCACAAAGAATGAAAGCCCTGGCTTTTGAGCCTCAAGCCCTGGAACCAAGGATGAAAAGACTCTGGGGTCCTTCCACACCATCACCCCTCTGAGCAGGAGGCCCCTGACTCACGTGTATACACCAGGGTCACCTCTCTTTTCCAATTCCAAGGGTGGAAGTTACCTTGTTGGATGATGAAAGGCAAGAAGCAGCCCTTCTTCCCTCACTTTGTCTCCTCCAAAGGAAGGCAGGGTTAGAAGTTCACAGAGGGAGCTGAAGGATCAGGGCTGATGGGAACTCCTGGGCAGGCCAGACGAGGTTGCCATGATAGATTCAGGTGAAGTCTGAGAACCTGCTGACATTCTAGGCCGTGGCAGGGAGTATCCAGGAAGAAGGGCTGCCCATCTCAACCACACCTGACTTCTAACCACCTTATAAAAAGCTGTAGGTCTGTAACAGGTGTGGAGTTTCTTTTTGGGGTAAGGAAAATGTTCTATAATTGATTTTAGATGGGATGGTTGAACAACTCTCTGAATATACAAAAAGCCACTGAATTGTGCACTTTAAATGAGCAAGGGTGAGGAAGGCATCCATATAGTGGGGGAGGAACCCAGTGAGGAGTGTCAGAGCCTGTGTAGAGTATGAAAGGCTGGGGATGGTGGCAGGGATGGGAGTTTGGTCACTACAAGGGGAATGAACATAAGTAAATATTTAAAGATTGTGGGAGCCAGAACTCAAGAGAGGGGCCTTGGAGAATTTACCCTCTAGTACCAATGAGCACACCTACCATTCAGATCTCAGTTTGTAAATACCATTTGCTACTAAAAGGAATAAGGCTTCTTAGAGAAATAGCTGATTCCAGGGCTGTGGTTAGCAAAGATACAATGATCCTGAAGCATCTCATTATGCCAGAAAGTAAGGAAGGGCTCAAAAAATGATGGAGACATGTCAAAAGTACACAGAAGCCAACATGAAGGGGTTCGCAGTGGCTAAAATGAGGACAATTTGAACACAAAATAATAAATGATTGTATTGTAACTCTGAATAAACAAGGAATATGAGTCCATACAGATATAAAAGGTACTCCCCACACAATCACTATTAATTACAAAGGAGAAAAGTGTAACTTTACAGTAAGAAAGCTGGCTCTCTTGGGCCTGCTGGTGACCTTCCCCAAAATATGTCCCTATCTTAATCTCTAGAGTCTGTGAACATTACCCTATTTGGAAAAAGTCTTTGCCAGCTGGGGTGTCACAACTCACAGCAACCTCAAACTCCTGGGCTTAAGCGATTCTCTTGCCTTCATCTCCCAAGTAGCTGGGACTGCAGGCACCCACCACAGTGCCCAGCTATTTTTGTTGTTGTTGTTATTGCAGTTGTCATTGTTGTTTAGCTGGCCTGGGCTGGGTTCAAACCTGCCAGCCTTGGTGTATGTGGCTGGCTCCGTAACCACTGTGCTATGGCCGCCGAGCCATGTAGCTAAGAATCTTGTGATGAAGAGCTATCTCAGAGTTTTCAGATGAGCCCTAAATTCGATGAAAAGTATCCTTCCAAGAGAGACCCAGAAGAGAAGAGACATACAGAGAAGATGATGTGAAGATAAAGGCACAGATTAAAATATTGCAGTTACAAGCCAAGGAGGAGGCAAAGAATGGAATTTTCTGAGAATCTTTGGAGGGAGTATGGCACTGCTGACACCTTGATTTCAACTTTGGGCCTCCAGAAGTGCGAGATAATACATTTCTGTTGTTTCAAACCAACAATTTTGTGGTAAAAAAAAGTAAAAAAAAAAAATATATATATATATATATATTTTTATATATATTTTTTTTTTGAGACAGAGTATCACTCTGTTACTCTGTGTAAAATGCCATGGCCTCATAGCTCACAGCAACCTCAAACTCTTGGGATCCAGAGCTCCTCTTGTCTCAGTCTCCCAAGTAGCTGGAACTATAGGTGCTTACCACAACATCTAAATAGTTTTTCTATTTTAGTACAGACAGGGTCTCACTCTTGCTCAGGCTGGTTTCAAACTCATGAGCTCAGGCGATCTATCCACTTCCCTCTCCTCTCAGAGTGCCAGGATCACAGACATGAATCACCACGCTTGGCTCGTGGTAATTTGTGATAGTAGCCCCAGGAAACTAAAAATACTGGTGGACACCATCTTAAGCAAGTGATCAAAGTGAACGTCATCAGCAATGGAAGAAATCAAAATCACGTGCACTGTGCATGGTGGCACATGTTGGTAGTCCCAGGCTGAGGCCAGAGGCTCACTTGAGCCCAGGAGTTTGAAACCAGCCTGGGCAACATAGCAGGCACCATGTCAAAAAAAATCATGCATTATTTGATAGAATCCAAAGAAAAGGACACAATATGTTTTCTGTGACATTCCTGCCAAAGGCAATTAACCTAAATTTAATCATGAGGAAACATTAAACGAACCCAAATTAAAGGACATTCTATAAAATAATTGAAACACTTTCAAAGTGTTAAGGTCATGAAAATCAAGGAAAGACTGAACTACTCCATATTGAAGAAGACTAAGCAGACGTGCAATGAATAATTCTGAACAAGATCCTTTTGCTACAAAGGACATTACTGAGACAACTGTCAAAGTTAGAATATATAGGAAAGCTGAGGACATGAATGCAATCCTAGCACTTTGGGAGGCCAAAGCGTGATGATGTCTTGAGGCCAGGAGTTTGAGACTTGAGCTTATCCTCGTCACTAAAAAAAATAGAAAAAAATTAGCCAGGCATGGTGGTGCAGGAAAGTCTGTAGTCCCAGCTACTGTGGAGGCTGAGGCACTATGATTCCTTGAGCCCAGGAGTTTCAGGTTCCAGTGAGCTATGATGATGCCACTGCACTCTAGCTGGGGCAACGGAGCAAGACTCTGTGCCCAAAAGAATTGGGATAGGATCTAAAGATTAGATGGTTATTAATATATTAAATGTGATTATGCAGGATACGGTCTTTGTTTGTAGGAAATACACACTAAACTATTCAGGGTGATGGGGCATCATCCTGTTGACAATTTATTCTCAACTGGTTTATAGAAAATAGTTCTGTATAGTCCCTTTGCCATTATATTACCAGCACTTGGCGTAGAAGACCCCCACACAGGAAGCACTCAGGACATATAACTGGAAGGAGGAAGACAAACTCCTAGAGTTCGTAATTTTTTTTTTTTAGAACATAAAACTCAGCACTAAATTCAGTGGCATGAAGTGCATATACAACGTAGGGCAACCATCTCACCCTCCATTCCAAACTTTCTGACCATAGATTCTGTGTGGGGTCCCAGAGAACATATTTTGAGGAATATTTGACACGATGGTCAGGGCTGTGGGAACCCAGAGGGATAAGGGCACATCTCTCCAACACAGAGACCTAACTGTCTAACCAGACACCTGTAGGTCAAGAGTTAGTTGGGGAAGACAGGCGTGAGCCTGAACAGAGGGACAGCAGGGGAAGGCCCAGGGCCAGCAGCATGTGCCCAGTCTGTGAAAGATACTTCCTGACTTTCCGAGGAGGGGCCGCTGCACGTAAGCAAAGAGCTGGTTGAATAACTAGGGATGCTCTTACTTCTCTGCTTTGCCCACCCTGATAATTAGTATTGTGATTTGGTGGTCGGCTAGAGCCCATTCATTTCAGAACTTGATTCACAGTATTCCTGAAGTGGCAGAGAACCGTTATATGTTGGCAACTTTTTCCCCTGCTTCTCAGCCTTCTGTCCCAGCCTGAACGTTTTCCTCTTGAGCTTTTGAGTTTTCTCGTCCTTACATGGTCTGTTTTACCTTTTTCTTTCTAGTCCTTTTGGTGGGAAGGGCAACTTTCTGATTGGGGGGCTGTACATTAATAGATGTTCCCCTTATTAAACAGAAATACAGATAACACAGTATTTTTTTTTTTTTTTGTGGTTTTTGGCCGGGGCTGGGTTTGAACCCGCCACCTCCGGCATATGGGACCAGTGCCCTACTCCTTGAGCCACAGGCGTCGCCCAATAACACAGTATTTTTATTGTAACACTGCCCTCCGTTTGCCCATGAAGAGCCCAGAAGTACTGCTGTTTGATTATTTTGTACCCCTGATTGTGAGGTCTATATCATTGTGTCACAATTCTGATTCAGCTGCATTTGGGAACCAATTGCATCTAGAATTGACACATACTTTTGTTTTTTTTTTTTTTTTTTTTTTTTTTTTTTTTTTTAATTTGGCCGGGGCTGGGTTTGAACCCGCCACCTCCGGCATATGGGACCGGCGCCCTACCCGCTGAGCCACAGGCACCGCCCAAGAATTGACACATACTTTTGAAGAGAGAATTCTGATTCCCTGAATTTGTGTTGATTGTTAATGATCTGTGAAGCTTCTAAAAGTTTATTGTGTGTGTTCTTAGAATAAAGTGGTAAGTGATGACACATTAAAAAAAAGAAAATAGTTCTGTGTAATGTGCTTTCAAGTTTTCTGTAAATTTGTGACTGATTCAAAATAAAATATTTATTAACAATAAAGAGAAGAGAATATCAATCATGTAAGTGATTGTATATGTATATGCATATTTTCACAGACTGGAAGGCATATAGACAGGAAGGAAATCCACAACAATGATGTAATTAATATTAAGGAGGGAGGATTGTGTGTAACCTTTCTCTGCCTTTTTTTTTTTTTTTCTTGTTTTTGAGACAGAGTCTCAAGCTGTCACCCTGGGTAGAGTGCTGTGGCATCACTGCTCACAGCAACCTCAAACTCTTGGGCTTACGTGATTCTCTTGCCTCAGCCTCCCAAGTAACTGGGACTACAGGCTCCTGCCACAACGCCTGGCTACTTTTGGTTATAGTTGTCATTGTTGTTTGGCGGCCTGGGCTGTATTCAAACCCTCCAGATCTGGTGTATGTGGCTGATACTTTAGCTGCTTGAGCTACAGGTGCCAAGCCCCTTTCTCTGCTTTTAAATGTTTTGAGTTTAGGGGGCCAGATGCAGTGGCTCCCGCCTGTAATCCCAGCACTCTGGGAGGCTGAGGTGGGCAGATTGCCTGAGCTCAGGTGTTCGAGACCAACCTGAGCAAGGGGAAGACCCTGTCTCTACTAAAAATAGAAAGCTAACTTGGTATTGTGACAGGCGTCTGTAGTCTCAGTTACTTGGGAGGCTGAGGTAAGAGGATCACTTGAGCCCAAGAGTTTGAGGTAGCTGTGAGCTAGGATGCCATAGCACATTACCCAGGGCAAAAGGGTGAGACTCTGTTTCAAAAAATAAAAAAACAAGAATAACAATAATGGATGTAGGGCCTCCTGGAGAAATGTTGGGAGTCTTATCTACACAGGGAGTCCTGAGGAGGGAGAGGAATGTGGCAAATTCAATCTACAGAGCATAGATGGCTGATGGGCTGAGATTCAGCCTTAATTATGGAGGAGAACCCAGTCTGAAACAGCAGGGGGTTAGATTGGGATTGGATTCCAGGAAATCCCCCTGGTGGTGTTCAGTGGAAACTGATGGACCCTTCTGAGAAGAAAAGAATGAGGATGGGGCCAAGTCACCATCACTGACCATCATGTATAGGCCTTAGGGGCCACACAGGACCCTGGCACATAGTCTCTGCTGCTGCAGCTTCACATCCTTATCTGGGCTGCCCGGTTTAGCAGGCCCCTGGAGCTAGTCCCAATCTGTTTCCTTCTATTCTTTGACAGGAAGCTCCTGGAGAGCCAGCCCCCACCCTCTACCCTGCCCCAGCACTCCCTCTCTCTTCTCCAGTATGGACAGAGCCTCCACTGAGCTGCTGCCTGCCCGCCACATACCCAGCTGATATGGGGACTGTAGGAGCCATGCAGCTGTGTTGGGCCATCCTGGGCTTCCTCCTGCTCCGAGGTAAGGGACACCTGCCACTTTCCTTCAGCAGTTCCTTTCCATGGCTGGCAGTCCTGGGTGCTTGGTCCCTCCTTCAGTCCTTCAGAATACACATGCTTTCCATCTGGGGCTGTGCTGAGGGAAATTCCAGAGCCCTTCTTCGAAGGGGACCAGTTGGGTTGAGGGTGCGTATTACCTGGCAGGGGTAGAATAGTGATTGGTTAAATTCTTTTGTGGGAAATTGTCTAGTGGGAACTGGGGCCCCCATGGAGGCTGGCCTCCTGAATTGTGGGAAGCGGCTATCTTGGTGTGAGACTGAGGCTGGAAAGCTCCTTTTAGGTGTATGCAGGCCTAAGAAACCAGAGACTACCCGTTGAGCCTCATCTTGGGGTCTAGGGCAGGGCTAACCATGGCCACTCTATCAACTGTTCTAACACCAAATTGTCTGCACCTTGGGCTTTATAGGTGATCATTTTTCTTCTTTCATATGAGGAGTAGCAACCCGGGAATTCCAAATGTTGACATTAAGCTCAAATCGTAGCAAGAGGGACTCAGATTAGACACAAAGAAAGAACTATTTATCAAAAAGAATTACCATTCTCACCCAGGGGGCTAGGTGAGAGGACCTCCAGAGAAGATTACTCAGAAACACCACTGCTCAGACAGGGCTCTGAGTCGTGGAGCAGCTCATAAGGGGTCCTCTAATTAGGGAGAAGTTGCTGGGAATCATGAAAAGTCCAGGACATTCTGACTCACAGGGCAGCAACTTCCCTTTGGTCATCCCTCCCCTGCCCCCACCTCACCCCTCCACAAGTCTTCTGTGCACAAAGCGGCAGAGTGCAAGAGTGCCTGGATGGGAAGGGTGGTGGCCCTTTCCTGGAGGTAGGTGAGTGGACCTGAGAACCAGAACACTCAGGTTTGGGGAAGGGAGGTCAGACTGCCCACAGGCTGGGGATAAAACTCTGAATGGCCAGGTGAGGCTGGTGAAGGGGCATTTTCACAGGCCTAAACTTCTCCCATTGTCCTCTCCCAGGCAAGTGCCAGGGCTCTCTAATGCCCTGTATAAACTAAGCCACTATCACCTCCCCTGAGGAGAGAGCGCAGAGCACTTAGCTGCCTCCTTCATTTTGGCAAACCGAAGAATCCTGAGCACATTCAAGCCCACAAAGGGACTCAACTGTGGATACATATAGCCAGGGCAGACTTGAGGATGTGAGAGAACGGGGCAAAAATAAATGTGTCTAGATTTAGTAAGCATGGATGATCTCTCAGGCACTGCGTAAGTGCTTTATATGCATTTTTCTCACGACTTGTGAGTTACTAATATTACCTGCAGTTTGTTTATTTATTAATTTATTTATTTTTGAGACAGAATCTCAAGCTGTCCCCCCGGGTAGAGTGCTGTGCCATCACAGCTCACAGCAACTTAAACTATTCTTTTGCCTCAGCCTCCCAAGCAGCTGGGACTATCGGCACCCGTCACAATGCCTGGCCATTTTTTTTTGTTGCAGTTGTCATTGTTGTTTTAGTTGGCCTGGGCTGCGTTCAAACCTGCCAGCCTCGGTGTATGTGACTGGAGCTCTACCCACTGAGCTACGGGTGCCATGATTACTTTTTTTTTTGTTTTTTTGGTTGTAGTTATCATCATTGTTGTTTGGTGGCCCGGGCTGGATTCAAACCCGCCGGTGTATGTGGCTGACGCCCTAGCCGTTTGAGCTAAAGGCACCGAGCCCATTACTTGCATTTTAAAGTAGAGAAAACTGAAGCCCAGGTCGGACGGTCAGTGACAGAGCTATGACTTGAACTCAAGCCTGTCCTACCCTAAGATGCATGATTTTAACTAATAAACTAGGCTCTTGAGAACAAAGAGGGTAGAGACTAGAGATAGACTGAAAGGGAATAAAGCTGACAGAGATTAAGGAGGGGAGACCAGGGGAATCAGAAATTCCTGTGACTAGAGTTCTTTGAGTATCTCAATGTTCAGTGGTCAAAGGCACCCTGACCTGCAGACAGAGATGCTCCCTAAATCCCTCCCCTACACACAGAGGAATCTTAATTAGTGACAAGTTTGGGTAGGGAGAGGGGGAAGAGAGAAAAAGAGAGAGCAGGGAACTGGGATTTGAAGCTTGTGATTTTGGAACTCCTCCCAAGCAGCCAATAAGAAGTTTTTTTCCTAGATAAATGCAGGAGAAGGTCCACTGTGCCTTCTCACCAAAGACTAAGTTATATCCTTACAGCATTTAAATAATGGATTAGATATGCTCAATAAATAATCAATTGGCTCAGCGCCTGTAGCTGAGTGGTTAGGGTGCCGGCCACATACATTTGTGTTGGCGGGTTCCAGCCCAGCCCGGGCCTGCTAAAAAAACCTAGCTGGGTGTTGTGGTGGGCACCTGTAGTCCCAGCTACTTGAGAGGCTGAGGCAAGAGAATCGCTTAAGGCCAAGAGTTTGAGGTTGCTGTGAGCTGTGATGTCACAGCACTCTACCAAGGGTGACATGGTGAGACTCTGTCTCCAAATAATAAAGGTGGCGCCTGTGGCCCAGTGGGTAGGGTGCCAGCCCCATATACCAAGGATGGTGGGTTCAAACCCGGCCCCAGCCAAACTGCAACAAAAAATAGCCGGGCATTGTGGTGGGCACCTGTGGTCCCAGCTACTCGGGAGGCTGAGGCAAGAGAATCGCCTAAGCCCAGGAGCACGCCACGGCACTCTACCCAGGGCGAGATAAAGTGAGACTCTTGTCTCTAAAATAAATAAATAATCAACAGATGTCTTCAGGATACACTTGTACTGAAAGGGTCCTCCCAGGGTCGTCCCCAGCTAGATAGGGTTCTCTTTAGCCTGAGCTTCTTACAAGTTTTAGCTCTCCTCTTGACTCTCTCTCCCACTCAACAAGGGAATAGGGGCTGAAAAAATGGTAACCTCGAAAAACATGGCCTAGGGTTTGGGCAGTTTGGACTTGGAAACAATTCTATGTTAATCCAAGTGATAGCCCCATGGAAGAAGGCAGTGCCTTAAGGAAAATAAACAGAGCAACAGGCTGCCACAGGCCTGGGCTTGGTGTTTCCCTGATGATGAGAGGACAGGGAGCAGGAGGGCCAGGCTGGGGACTGCAGGCCCAGCCCAAGCAGAAGGACGGGAACCCAGCTGGGCGGCTCCGCTTCCCCACATTGTTTTCCTTTCACATTGTTCACAGGTTTGAACAATGATTTCACTGTGGAAAATGAGCACACACAACCTGAACTTTCAGGTCCCACATACACAGCAGGACACACATGGAGACACACACGCACACACACATCTGTATAGAGCAATTGTTCTCAACCTGTGGCTTGCAACCCACGGGAACTGTATTAAAGGGCTGCGGCATTAGGAAGGTTGAGAACCACTGGCATAGAGGCTCACAGACACACTCATACATACAAAGAAGATAATGAGGCCTCTGACAGAGGGTGGGCCTCTGACCAGGGACTCCTGTATCTGACTCCTGTCTGGGTTGGGCCAATAACAACTGTTTCCGGAGTAATCTCTGCCTGTAAGAGTAAAAGGGTTGCTCATTCTGGAGCTTCCTGGCCTCCGATATGTGCCTAGGACCTGCCTTCCTGTTCAGGCTCCTACCTCCCCTTGGGGGAGGGCAGAGATATAGCCCAGATACAAGCCCTAATGCCTGCCCCCATCTACTTCACCTTTCCATCTTTCCATCCCCTTCTCTTGAGGTGGGTCCAAAATGATAGTCTTCACAAGGGCAAATGAATGGCCCTTTGGCAGCTTAGGGTAAACATTAGCCTAGAGATCTGGAGTCCTGGGTCCTGGTCTGAATGTGGCAAGTAAGTCATTGGTTCTCTGTCCTCGGACTTGTTGCTATTTTTTTTTTTTTTTGAGACAGAGTCTCACTATGTTGCCCTCGGTAGAGTGCCATGGCCTCACACGGCTCACAGCAACCTCAAACTCTTGGGCTTAAGTGATTCTCTTGCCTCAGCCTCCCAAGTAGCTGGGACTACAGGCGCCACCCAACCTTCAGGAGGCTGTTTTGTTATTGTTGTTGTTGTTGTAGTTGTCATTGTTGTTTAGCAGGCCCAGACCAGCTTCGAACTTGCCTGCCTCAGTGTATGTGGCTGGAGCCCCACCCACTGAGCTACGGGCACTGCCTGAACTTGTTGCTATTTAAAATAACCTTCCCCTGGTCCTGTGGCAGGTTGGTATAACCCCATGTAGGATCAAAGAAACAGGAGAAGACTCTGAGACTCTGAATATGAGGTGGTAGTGATGGTGCTACTGAGTCACAATCTCACTATGGGCTAAAGCCCACATTCGTAAGCCCTCTGACAAGTGTGTCTACCTTCCAGCATTGGGAGGCTTAGAAAACCAAAGGGCATGGTTCCTCTAGGGGTTCTGTGCTGGGCAGGAGACTTGCAAGCTAGTCTGTATGTTTTGCTTTCTCTTACAGGCCACAACTCACAGATTACAAGCCAGACCTCCAGCTCTCAGGGTAAGACTAAACATCTAGATTCTACTCCCATATTTAAGCCTAGGAGCTTTTAAAAAGGGTGAGAGGAGCTCTATGCCAGTGTAGCACTAACCTCGGGTGATTGGGGCTGGAGCCAGATTCATCTAAGAATGAGCTCATCTAGGGATTTTTTTCAGCTGGCCTAAAATAACATGCCTTGAAAGAGATGAATGGTTGGGGGTGGGAAGACAGATTCCACCAGATACAGCAAAGAAGAGAGAGAAAAAGAGCAACAGGAGTCAGCAGACCCCTCAGCCTCTTATGATCTGTTTCAGGAGCCTTCATCAGTCTAGGGCTGACCACAAAGCCAACTTTTCCCAACACAGGTGAGTGTGGTTGCTGAGGCGCTGATCTCCCCTCTCCTGCCCCATGCCCAGTCATTCAGACCTGCTTGGAGCCCCAGCATTCTTGGTGTAGTATCACCAAACCTGCACCACCTCCAATTCCCATCTGCCTCTGTCCTTGCAGGAGACATCCCTTCCTCAGAGACTAACAGCCCAAGCCCTCTGCCCAGCACCGGTACCGCAGGTATTGTGCCATTCAGAACACAAAAGCCATCTAGGGGGCGGCGCCTGTGGCTCAGTCGGTAAGGTGCCGGCCCCATATACCGAGGGTGGCGGTTTCAAACCCGGCCCTGGCCAAACTGCAACCCAAAAAATAGCTGGGCGTTTTGGCGGGCGCCTGTAGTCCCAGCTACTTGGGAGGCTGAGGCAAGAGAATCGCTTAAGCCCAGGAGTTGGAGGTTGCTGTGAGCTGTGTGAGGCCATGGCACTCTACCGAGGGCCATAAAGTGAGGCTCTGTCTCTACAAAAAAAAAAAAAAAAAAAAGCCATCTAGGGAGGGCCCAGAGACTTTCTGCTCTAAAGGTGAATATAAACTAGTCGGGGAACAGATAAGTGAATAGAATGAATAGAACCTCACACTGAGAATTACAGAGCAGGTGATGGGCACAAGAAGGTGTTATGCGATCCCAGACCAGTGCCAAACACTTCAGACTTGGGCAGCCAGGGATGATTCCCAGAGTGTGCAACCTCTAAAGCCGAGAGGGACTTAGGTGCACAGGCAAAAGCTGTGGGGTAGAAGATGATAGGGCTCTGTCCAGGCAGAGGGCACTGTACAGGTAAAGCACCAGAAGTGAATGAGAGAATGGCCCTGCCTGGAATTGAAAGCAATAAAGAAAAGGAGGATTTTGAACTGAAGAGCCCTTCCTATGCATATGCTGTGAGGCCCTGAGCAGGCCCCATCCACTTTCTCATTCCAGCTGCTCCAAAGAAGCCCTCACACACCCCCATGGGAGTGAGCAAACCTATAATGCCCAGGTTGAGCACCATGGATGGTAACTTCCTGTTCTCACAGGTCCAAACTCAGGCCCAGCCACAGAAACACACACTGGGACTTGGTAAGTACCTGGAGCAGGCTGGGGGTGGATGGGTGAAGGACTCTGGGGTACGTCTGAGTAATGTCTTCTCTTTGGGAGGCCCAGGTGTTACCCTACAATCAGGGGTCTTGGGGCCAGGATCCATATCAGCAGTACCCTGGTTTGCTAAAGAATGAGAGAGGTTTGGTGGGGAATAGAGACAGGAACTCAGGCCAGGCCAGAGGGAAGGTAAAAGGAGCCTGGACTGGGGACTGATGAAGACATAGCTAGGGAGGAATACTCTGAAGAGAAGGGAAAGGGAGGCAGAAAGTGCTGGGAAAGGGCTAGACTCTTCTCAGGACAGGTGGGCCTTCAACTAGCAGTGTGGGAGAAGAGCTGGGGAGGGGTAGATGCCCCCCATTTTGGCCAGGTGGTCTCATGGTGCAGGCACAGGGGCCCCAAATAGCAGTAGTGGTGGAGGCAGCAGCACAAGTGGAGATATGTTCTGTCTGTGCTCACAGTGAGGGGGAGCTGAGGGCAAATGTCTGTGACCTTCTCTCACATCTTATTCCTTGGCTCTGGGGGTTTTTAAACTTTTAGACTTACTTGGGAGGGCAGGGATGAGGAAAGATAAGAAAATAGAACAGCAACCAGACCTGAAGTATGAGTCGAGGAGGGAAGAAATGGGTGACCATAGCACTTTTTAAGAGGGCCAGAAACCTGCACGCCTTCACTGGCAGTCTGGATGGGTGCCTAGGTGTCAGCCTCCAGTGAGGCTCCCACCTCAACACTTGGCAAAACACAGATAGCTCTACCTTGTCCAGTCTGCCTCCCTATCTCTGTGGCATCAACCCCTTTCCTCTGATCTCAAAGGGTGGTGGGAAAATCACAAGGAGGGAAACATCCTGAACATTCTGGAGTCCTCTGGAACCAGTAACATGAGCAACCAGCAATGTTGTTCACATAACCCCACATCACTGCAGTTCTGACCTCTATCCTCACAGGATCTGGTTGGAGTGGCAGGGAGCAAGTCTTTTTTGTAGGGCATGAGCTTTCTCTGTGGTCTTTGACCTGGGGAAGCAGGAGGGAAGCTAGCTGTCTCTGGGAGGCTGTGTGGGTCCTCTTCCCTAACACACCTAACCTACTCCATTTTAGACATGTCTCAAAATGTTACTCCCAATTCAACCACCACAAGCTCAAGTGCAAGGGATGACTTGGGCATCCTGCCCAGCCCCACCTCAGAGACCGTGCTCACTGTGGCTGCATTTGGTGAGAAAGGGAGGAAAAGGTGGCACATGGGAGGAGAAAGTGGAACATGGGAAGGGATCCGAGCCTTGGACTTGAGCTGGACTCTGAGTTTGGAACCACAAGTTCAAATCTCACCCATTTGTTCTGATAGAGACTGGCAAATGAGGAAGGCCCTAATGGGAGGGAGCCTCTTCCATGTTCTCACGGGGTATGGAGCTGGGCTATGGAGCCCACGCTGGCCGGGGGCAGCAGGCTGAGAGCTCATTTGTTCCACAGAGAAGTGGAATTTACTTTGTTCCCAGAGCCTATTTATACAGGACTTGGCTGGGAAGGGAATTCTAGACTCCAGTTACCCTCTTTGTCCCTTCCTCTGCCTCCGTTCACCCTGTTCTGTTCCTTGTTCAGGTGTTATCAGCTTCATTGTCATCCTGGTGGTTGTGGTGATCATCCTAGTCAGCGTGGTCAGTCTAAGGTTTAAGTGTCGGAAGAACAAGGAGTCTGAAGGTACCTGCTGTGACCCTAAGGGCTCCCCTTTGCCCCTCTTTGCTGAAGACTGAGGGCCAAAGCCCAAGGTGACACCCAGCCTGGAGCTGAGGGAAGGAACAGCACAAGCACCACTCCATGAGATGGGAGGGTTGCCTTAGGTGGGCTTTGAGGGGAAGCCTGGGCCTCTGAGTTACAGTGTGTGACCCTTAATCTGTGTCTTTGGATTTTTGCAGATCCCCAGAAACCAGGGAGTTCTGGGCTGTCTGAAAGGTAAGACTGTCAGAAGCCTCAGGAAAGAAACTTCTGACCTACCACTCCCCACTCCAAGAGGGAGTTGACACTTCCTGCCTCCTACACACATATACCCCACAGCACACACACATCCTAATGCACCCCTCATCCCACATACACATATCCCACACCCCACCATCACACACACATACCTCATACCACATATCACACACACATACCCCACACCACATACTATACACACGATATACACCACACACACCACACCACAAGCACCACACCATACACTATACACCACACGCATCACACAATATACACCCCACACCACACATCATGCACACAATACCCACACCACACCACACCTACAACACACACACATACATGCCACAACCACACCACACACACACACACCACACACACCATCCACACCACGCACATATACCACACCCCCCAACATATACTACATAAACATAACATAAACACCCCACACACCACACACACACACACACCATGCACTCTCCCCACACCCCACACACCACACAGATCATCACACATCACACCGTGCACACATCCCAACATATACCACGCTACACACACATACCACATACACACACCCCATTCCCCGTGTACGCCCCACCCATACCACATCCACACCATATACCACACATAACACACACACACAATTCTGACAGCCCGTTGCTAAGGCTGAGGTTAAAAGTAAGCAGATAGGAGCAGACCTGAAAGGAAACATTCAGGTGACAAGAGATGGACTGAAACTCTTCAGCCCCAAGACTAAGCCTCTATAACCCCTTCATAGAAAGTACAAGAATTCAGATTCTAATATAAGAAGGCATTCCTGGGTGGCGCCTGTGGCTCAGTGAGTAGGGCGCCAGCCCCATATACCAAGGGTGGCAGGTTTGAACCCAGCCCCAGCCAAACTGCAACAAAAAATAGCCGGGCATTGTGGTGGGCACCTGTAGTCCCAGCTACTCGGGAGGCTGAGGCAAGAGAATCACCTAAGCCCAGGAGTTGGAAGTTGCTGTGAGCTGTGATGCCACGGCACTCTACTGAGGGCCACAGAGTGAGACTCTTGTCTCTTAAAAAAAAAAGCAGGCATTCCCTCAAAGCTTAGGAACTGGTTATTGAATTTCTGCTATGTGCCTAGCATAATGGTTTATACTTTCTAATATTATCTCAGATTTTTACAGCAGTTCTTCAAGATATATATTATTTCATTTTATATATTATAAAAAGTGAGAATGTAGAAAGGTTGTAACTTGGTCAGGATCAAACAAGTAGTAGGCAGTATAAGCAAGTAAATTTAAATACAAGTCTTTTGGGCTTCAAAGTATACTATTGCATCATTATGGTCCACAACCAAAATACAGATTTTTCAAACAAAAGTCCAAAGTTCAAGAATCCTATAGTTCCCTGGCTCCCATTGGCCTCCCCTCCTCTCTAACCTGGACTCCCTATCTCCCCAAGCTGTTCCACAGCCAGTCGAGAGAAAGACAGCATTACGCTCATCTCCATGAAGAATATCAACATGAATTCCAGCAAAGGATGCCTCTCAGCAGAGAAGGTGCATTCTTCTGTTTCCTTCCTTCCTTACCCAGATTCACCTTCTCCTTCCTCCTCCTCCTCTTTCAGTCCCTGGTTTCTTAGCCAGAAAGGAGATACTTTCAAAGATCCAGGCTCTTTTTCCCTCTTCCTTACCCCAACACCCTTAAGTTCACCCTTCCTCATTATGCATTTATTTTGCAGGTTCTTTAAAAGTGACTTTGGGCCCCATGAGTCCAAGAATGATGCAGCTGCCTCTTGACTGTAAGGAGGAAAAGACGGGATTGGCAGAGGCAATGAATCACATGTAAATTATTGTATCACTTGTGTCTGCTCCCAGATCTAAAGGACACGAACATTTCTCTAAGTCTGGGAGCAAGCTATCAATATAAGAGACTCTGTCCCACACAGACAGCCACTCTAGGCATACAGCCTGCTCTCCTACCTTCTCATGGTCCCAGGAAAGAGGAGTCAATAGAGCAAGAAAAATGACCAGATGGATTGATCCTTTCTACTTCACATTAAAATTATTTTCTGGCCTAAAGTCTAATTTCTTTTTTGTATTTTTTTTAAAGAGATGGGGTCTTACTTGTCACCTGGGCTGGAGTGCAATGGCATGGTCATAGCTCACTGCAGCCTTGAATTCCTGGGCTCAAATAATCCCCCTGCCTCAACCTCTGAGTAGCTGAAAATACAGGCACAAGCCACCATGAATTACTAATTTTTAAAATGTTTTTGTAGAAATAGGCTATGTTGCCAAGGCTTGTCTTAAACTCTAGCCCTCAAATGATCCTCTTCCTCAGCTTTCTAAAGTGCTAGGATTACAGTCATGACCCACCATACGTGGCTCTAATTTTTTTTTTTTTTGGAGACAGAGTCTCACTTTATCACCCTCAGTAGAGTGCAGTGGCATCACAGCTCACAGTAACCTCAAATTCTTGGGCTCAAGCAATTCTCTGGTCTCAGCCTCCCAAGTAACTGGGTCTACAGGCGCCCCACTCCACACAATGCCCAGCTATTTTTCTTTTTTCTTTTTTAAGAGACATGGTCTCACTTTGTTGTCCTCAGTAGAGTACTGTGGCGTCACAGCTCACAGCAACCTCCAGCTCTTGGGCTTAGGTGATTCTCTTGCCTCAGCCTCCCAAGTAGCTGGGACTACCACACCTCTGGCTATTTTTTTTTTTTCTGTTGTTGTTGCAGTTTGGCCAGGGCTGAGTTTGAAGCTGCCACCCTTGGTATATGGGGCCAGCGCCCTACTCACTGAGCCACAGGCACCATCCAGCCCGGCTATTTTTTTTTTTTTTTTTTTTTTTTGTGGTCTTTGGCTGGGGCTGGGTTTGAACCCATCACCTCCGGCATATGGGACCGGCGCCCTACTCACTGAGCCACAGGCGCCGCCCCCGGCTATTTTTTTTAGAAATAAGGTCTCACATTTGCTCAGGCTGGTTTTGAACCTGTAGCTTGGGCCATCGGACCTGCCTCGGACTCCCAGAGTGCTCTGATTACAGGCGTGAACCACGGTGCCCGGCCTTTCTAATTTCTTTTAAGGTCTGTGCTTACGTGTACATTTCTTTTTTTTGCAGTTTTTGCAGTTTTGGGCTGGGACCGGGTTTGAACCCGTCACCTCCGGTATATGGGGCTGGCACCCTAGTCCTTTGAGCCACAGGTGCCACCCTACATGTACATTTCTTAACAAAATGCTATAGTAACTTTGTGGCCTTCTTTCTTGTGTCAGGTATACATACAAGTGTCTTCCCCTGTGGGCAGCTTTCTGAGAAACCTAGGAGGTAGAGGGTACCTTTTGTTACATCTGCCTTGGTTCAGTGAGTTTATTAAGTAGGGTAGAGGTAACTAACCACCCCAATAGAAGAGAGAAACACGGTGCTGTAACAGTCACCAATTATCATCAGTAAAGAACCTTTAGGCTTATTATTATTGCTTAATATTTCGTTGCAGCCATCATCTGATTTCTTTTCCGAATGTATTTATCTTCATTCATTTTTTAAGAGGTTTTTGTTTCTAGTCCTTATCTTAAACATTGTTATTGTTATTAAATTTTAAGCCTCTTTAATTTTTTGAAGGCAAAAAGTGGAAACCAAATAAACACACGTACATGTATAGAGAAAATAAAATAAAATAAAAAGAAGAAGAAGCTTTAGGCTGGGTGCAATGGCTCCTGCCTGTAATCCTGGCACTATGAGAGGCTAAGGCAGGTGGACTGCTTGAGATCAAGAGTTCAAGACCAGCCTGAGCAAGAGCAAGACCCCCATCTATATAAAAATTGAAAAAAAAAACAAAACTAGCTG
Source organism: Nycticebus coucang (assembly GCF_027406575.1). Lineage (NCBI taxonomy): Eukaryota > Metazoa > Chordata > Mammalia > Primates > Lorisidae > Nycticebus > Nycticebus coucang. Next base: position 38,110,603 of record NC_069796.1, on the reverse strand, counting down.
TACATTACGGTGGATGCCTACCTATAGTCCCAGCTACTCAGGAGGCTGAGGCAAAGAGAATCGCTCTAGCCCAGGACTTTGAGGTTGCTATGAGCTATGATGACACCACAGCACTCTACTCAGGGTGACAGAATAAGACTCTTATCTCAGAAAAAAAAAGTTTTAAATCCAGAGAGCAAGAACATGAGAAGTGCAATACATTTGACTATGAAACTCCAGTGAGAAGAGCTTAAAGACACGAAGGCAAATATTCTCTGCCTGCCACAGGGCAGACATACATTTCTTTGGTCCTAGGTCTGGGACAAACACTGGGAAGATTTGCTGTGAGGGTAGATTTGTGACTCCAAAAGCCTACCAACTTTACCCCATACAGCTGTTATCTTTATGTCCTGAAATTTGTTTTGTTTTTTGAGACAGAGCTCACTTTATTGCCCCAGTAAAGTGCTGTGGGGTCATAGCTCACAGAAACCTCAAACTCTTGGGCTCAAGCAATCCTCTTGTCTCAGCCTCCCAAGTAGCTGGGACTACAGGTATGGGCCACAACACCTGGCTATTTTTAGAGACAGGGCTCACTCTTGCTCAGGCTAGTCTCGAACTCCTGAGCTCAAGCAATCCACATGCCTTGGCCTCCCAGAGTGCTAGGATTACTGGTGTTAGCCACTACGTCCAGCCTATGTCCTAGAAGTTTAATAAAGGATTGCAGGGTGGTGCCTGTGGCTCAACGGGTAGGGCGCTGGTCCCATATGCTGGAGGTGGTGGGTTCAAGCCCAGCCCCGGCCAAAAATAAAAAAAAAAAAATAAAGGATTGCAGAAATACTGTAAAGTCATTTACAAGAAGGAGGAAAAGAAAGAAGAATTTTCTTTCTTAGTATAGCCATGTCTACATGACAATGGTTTGGAAATAAATCTTGGTTAAAGAGACTCAAGGGAAGAGTGATCAGTGCATGTTTTCAGGGAGTGTTTAACCTTATAGGCACCTACTAATCAGCAGTTTGGAGCACAGAGAGCACATGGTTTATATATTCTGAACCAACAATGTGCTATTTTCTTCTGGTTTAGACTTTGCAAGGTGATATAAAACAGAAAGCTTAGAACTAAAAGTTACATTCTTGGCTTGGGACCTGTAGATCAGAGGTTAGGGCACCGGCCACATACACCAGGGCTGGTGGGTTCACACCTGGCCCAGGCCTGCCAAACAACAATGACAACTACAACAACAACAAAAATAAAATAGCCAGGCATTGTGGCGGGTTCCTGTAGTCCCAGCTACTTGTGAGGCTAAAGCAGGAGAATCTCTTAAGCCTAAGAGTTTGAGGTTGCTGTGAGCTGTGAAGCCTCAGCACTCTACCGAGGGCAATATAGTGAGACTCTGTCTCAAAAAAAAATAAATAAATAAAATAAAAATAAAACATACTGCAAAAAGCACATGACTTACTAGCCAATTCTCCTACAAAAATCTACCACTGGGATGGAACCCTCCAGGTGACATAACAATGTTTAGAAGTACTGGATTCTGTTTGAATTGTTATCGTTATTCTAACTGCCATGGGCACGTGGGTCAGCTGCTTATCATATTGGACTAATCAGGTCAAGGACATGCTTTTCACTCTAGGTAATTCAGTTAACGCCTTGATTATAAGGCCACAAATTTTCCTCTGATTCTGGACAATGTCCTACAAATATGAGCTATTAGTCATAGGATATTTTTATGTGGGGGTAGGGGGATTAGCTAGCACTAGTGATTTGAGATTGAAAGGATTTTATCCTGACACACCACAGTACCACAATAGCCATGTGGATTTTCCTGTTGCTAAGTAACACTATCCTCTGGGATGGGGTTGAGGATGAAACTCAGTGTCGAATTTTACTCTGGAGCAAAATATATTAGAGGGGTTCTATTAGAGGATCCTACTATTCATGCAAATATAAGACCCCACCTCTGACAGGAAATCTAGCACAGCCTTCCGCAGCCCTTGCAGCTTCCCTGAGACATCTCTTCCTTGATGTCTAGACAAGATGGTGGCTGTTTACAAGATAACTTCCTTCCTTTTCCCACACATGGTCCTAAAGCAGGAATAGGTGCCTGGGGTGAGGGGATTACTGCAGAGTATCCTTCTCTCATTTCTTCCGCCATCTTATGAGAGGGCAACCAGCAAACCAGCTCAGGCACATAGTTGGTCAGGGGGATCAGTTACTCAGCATTTTTCCTGCAGGGCTGGATGAATCAGCTTCTCAATCATACAGCGCACACAATAAACCTCAATATCACTGGCAAGACTTCACTACAGTTAAACAAATATCTTAAAAAGTAAGTGGAGAAAACAGAAACCTAAAGCTAGTCCTAAAGTAAAATGGTTTGACAGATGAGGAATCACTGTAGGCCCCTTGGCCTAGTTCTGGCACACATTTCCCCAAGCTAGGCTAGATATTCTATTTGAATCTGCTGGAAAACATTATTTGATTCTGTTCACCAGTTTCCTCCTGATTTGTGGATGTCCTCCTTTCTCTCCTCTTAGAACTTCTTTCTACCCCTATCTCCTTCGCTTTGAGAATTGCCTTGGAGATTCCAATTTCTCTTCCCTTATTTCATTCTCAGTTATTCTCTCACTCTTTCTGCTGGTCACTTTCCCAAGCACCTCCATCCTGTGCCCTTTGAGCCCATAGCTTCCTCTTTTACAAAACACAGAAATTGGATTTGCTGGTGGGAACTGTTTTTGCTGAATGGTTGGCAAGCTTAAGTAAAAACTGGCACAGAGGCTCAGTGCCTATAGCTCAGCAACTAGGGCACCAGCCACATACACCAGAGCTGGTGGGTTCAAATCCAGCCTGGGCCTGCCAAACAACAACTACAACCAAAAAATAGCCGGGCATTGTGGCGAGCGCCTGTAGTCCCAGTTACTTGGGAGGCTGAGGCAAGAGAATCGCATAAGCCCAAGAGTTGGGAGTTGGTGTGAGCTGTGATGCCACGGCTCTACCGAGGGCAACAAAGTGAGACTCTGTCTCAAAAACAAACAAATAAAAAAACCCCAAAATCTGGCACAGACATGTTCTCCAATGTCAAACTCTCAGAGTTCTAAGCTAGTCCAAGTGATATAGTCATAGAAAAATTCATCCCGAAGTGGTGACTGAGATATAAATGAGCTGAAGGGCACATTTGCATGGCAATAGCTGAGAAAGTTACAATGGTTTGGTTTTGTTTGTTTTTAGAATATAAAAGTATGAGTATTTTTTTTTTTTTTTTTGTAGAAACAGAGTTTCACTTTATTGACCTTGGTAGAGTGCCGTGGCGTCACACAGCTCACAGCAACCTCCAACTCCTGGGCTTAGGAGATTCTCCTGCCTCAGCCTCCCGAGTAGCTGGGACTACAGGCGCCCGCCACAACGCCCAGCTATTTTTTTGTTGCAGTTTGGCCGGGGCTGGGCCTGAACATGCCACCCTCGGTATATGGGGCCAGCGCCCTGCTTACTGAGCCTCAGGCACCACCCAAAGTATGAGTATTTTATATTAGAGAAAGGAAAGAGTGGGAGGAAGAGATGAGAAAGAGAAAGAAGAGACCAGAGAGCAGGGAGTGAGAGAAGGGAAGATGGGGGAGAAAGAAAAGGAGTGAGAGAATGGTGTGGCTCTCAAAGAAAGATTGCCAGGCAGAAGGTTACAATGTTGTACTTTTTTTTTTTTTATGGTTCTAGAATTAAGTTAGTCAAGTCTAGAAAAGAAGAGGAGGTGACGTCTCAGAGGATGATGGGAGAGGACACTGAAGTGCCAGACATCTGTAAGAGACCTCAGCTTCCCAAATCATCACTTGATCTTAGCCAAAAGGCCGAGAAGCAATAGCTTCCAAATTTTATCCAGTACTTGAGATTAGATTTTGCTCCTAAAATTTCCCTTCTCAATGAAGTTATTCCCTGAGGTGCTCTAGCACACCTACTCTAAGATAGATACCTCTGACTTCATGGTACCTCCAAGTAGTACCTCTAGACCTTAGCTCTGTGACCCTGTACACCAAGGTGGACTCTGCCCTTAGCTATCCATCTTCTAGAGCAGGCTTTCTAGCTTCCTCAAATGAGAAAAACTTCCTTTTTAATATTCACCCACCTGATGGATGTCCCCGATCAAGTGCCTTGGCTGCAGAGCACAAGTGGCTCCTTCAGGATCCAGTCTTCTGTGAGCACACTGCTGCCTGAACTAGATAAATGAGCTGGTCAGAAGTCCAGTATCCCAAGTCTGGCATTTGACTTATCCTATGGTTTTAGTGCCTCTCTTGCCTCTCAAGTTTAAGGGCATACATAATCTATCTCCCTTTTATATACTGGGGGTGGTGGGTTCAAACCCTGCCCGGCCAAAACTGCAAAAAAACAAAAAAACAAAAAACAGGATGGCAGCTGTCGCTCAAAGGAGTAGGGCGCTGGCCCCATATGACGGAGGTGGACGGTTCAAACTGGACCCCGGCTAAAAAAAAAAGAAAAAAAAAACTGCAAAAAACCCCAAAAAACAAATAACATAAGCATGTAATGGTCAACTAGTTTGGTAGTTTCCAAACACGTGTATTCTTCTCCTTTAGTAGAGCACGAAATACAAAACAGGAAAAAGCAGAGGTACTTTGATTCAAGAAGGATAAGCTGCCAATAGCTTTCCTTGCTGTGCTTTCCTTCCCCTTCCTACTCTCCAGTATAAGATCCCAGCGACATCTGCACATTGAGCCTTAAGGATTCCTCAATTTAAAAACCACCGATCTAATACAATCATTTTATTTATTTTTATTTTTGAGACAGGGTCTTTTTTTTTTTTTTTAGAGTCAGAGTCTGACTTCATCCCCCTTGGTAGAGTGCTGTGGCATCACAGCTCACAGCAACCTCCAACTCCTGGACTTACGTGATTCTCTTGCCTCAGCCTCCTGAGTAGCTGGGACTACAGGCGTCTGCCACAACGCCTGGCTATTTTTTGTTGCAGTTTGGCTGGGGCTGGATTTGAACCTGCTGCCTTCAGTATATGGGGCTGATGCCCTACCTACAGAGCCACAGGCACCACCTTGAGACAGGGCCTTGTTCTGTCACTGGGGCTAGAGAGCAGTGCCATCATCGTAGCTCACTGTAACATCAACCTCCTGGATTCAAGTGATCCTCTTGTCTCAGCCTCCCAAGTAGCCAGAACTATAGGCATGTGCCACCACTCCCAGCTAATTTTTCTTTTTCTTTTCTTTTTTTTAGAGACAGAGTCTCACTCTATCACCCTCGGTAGAGTGCTATAGCATCACAGCTCACAGCAACCTCCAACTCTTGGGCCTAGGCGATTTTCTTGCCTCCACCTCCCAAGTTGCTGGGACTACAGAGACCCACCACAATGCCCGGCTATTTTTTGGTTGCAGCTGTTGTTGTTTGGTGAGCCCGGGCTGGATTCGAACCCACCAGCTCAGGTGTATGTGGCTGGCACCTTAGCCGCTTGAGCTATAGGCGCTGAGCCAGCCTGGCCATTTTTTTATTGCAGTTTGGCCAGGGCTGGGTTTGAACCCGCCACCCTCAGTATTTGGGGCCAGCACCCTACCCACTGAGCCACAGGCGCAGCCCTAATTTTTCAATTTTTTTTATAGAAACAGGATCTTGTTACATTGCTCAGGCTGGTCTCAAACTTCTGGCCTCAAGTCATCCTCCCACCTCAGTCTCCTAATGTACTAAGATTACAGGCTTGAGCCATCATGCCTGGCTCCCTAACCTCATTTTTTTTTAATATTGTATTATTTTATTTTTTGGGATAGTCTCATCTTGTTGCCTCCAGTAGAGTGCTGTGACGTCATAGCTCGCAGCATTCTCTAACTCTTGGGCTAAAGTGATTCTCTTGCCTCAGCCTCCCGAGTAGCTGGGACTACAGGTGCCTGCCACAACACCTGGCTATTTTTATAGATGGGGTCTTGCTCTGGCTCAGGCTGGTTTGGAACCCTTGAGCTCAGACAATCCACCTGCCTTGGCCTTCCAGAGTTCTAGGATTACAGGCGTGAGCCACTGCACCCAGCCTAAACCAATGCTTTTTCTACAGAAATACCTTGTTCTGTAAGGGTTCTTAAGCACATATGATGTCAGTGACGCTAGGGCCATGACTGCAGGGAAAGGCTGGAAGTGCATGCCATCTGGGGCTCTGACCCTTCCAGTTTTTGTCTATATCTATGTACCTCCACAATGGTCCACTTTAAACTGCCTAAGTAGCTGCTGGTTAATATTATAATTTGTTTGGTCTTCTCGGATAAAATGTCAGTGAATTCTAGGTAACTAGGGGATGAACATGATCATTTTCCCTTTTGTAGACACAATCTTTGGCCATTTCAATCCACCTGCCTACAGGCATGAGTCAGTGAGGGAAGACACTGTAGCCATCCACCTATGAAGAAAGAGTTTTCTTCTTTCTTTCCTTCCTTCCTTTCTTTTTGTTGTTGTTGCAGTTTGGCTGGGGCCAGGTTTGAACCTGCCACCCTTGGTATATGGGGCTGGCCCCCTACTCACTGAGCCACAGGCGCCGTCCATCTTTCTTTTCTTTTTTGTGACAGAGTCTCATTCTGCCACCTGGTAGAATGTGCAGTGGCATCATTGTAGCTCACTGCAACCTCAAACTTCTGGGGTCAAGCAATCTTCTTGCCTCAGCCTCCCAAGTAGCTGGGAACTACAGGTGCACACTGCCATGAATAGCTTATTTTTCTATTTTTAGTAGACTTGGGATTTTGCTTTAGCTCAGGCTGGTCTCTAACTCCTGAACTCAAGCAATCTTCCCACCTTGGCCTCCAAGAGTGTTAGGATCAGTGGCCTGAGCCACCACACCTGGCCAAGAATTGCTTTTATTTTTTGGTAGATTTCATACAAACCATGGTGGGGGACACAAGAATATTTCCTCATTTCCTTTCTACTGTTAGAGCTTGGTCCTTCAGAAAAGAACAGACTAAGGAAACTAGGCTGTAAGAGTGTCAGGAGTGCAGGAGTTGAATGGATTGGAGAAAGGACAAGAGCAGAAAAAACAGGGGGGCTCTTATGCCGGCCCCAGTACCTGACCTTTTCTTCCTTGTCTATTATATCTGACTCTTAGCGGTCCCTCTGATGACTCAGTGCAGAGGAACTGGGGGAGGGGAGGCAAACCCAGATCACCCTAACCAAACATATCTTGGCTTTTAAGCTTCTCAGGGCCTGGGCTGGCATCCCCCAAACCCATCTCTGAATCTCCAGGGCCTAACCTAGACTTTGCACAGAATAGGCTGTACAGCCTATTTACAAAGGACACCCTAAGGAGAAAAATGGTCACACTGTCACTCTCTAGCCTATACTTTGTGAAGTCTTTCCCAGGCAGGACTTGAGTCGCTCCTCCTTGGACTTCTGCAGGGTCGTGCGGGACCGAAGCCACTACTATCCCTATTTTACAGATGACGAAAAGCCAGTAGTCACGCAGCTGTCGTCTAGCAGCAGTAAACCACCACAGGCCTCCCTGCAAAAGGTCGACCCCCTTCACATCTCTACTTCTCCGAAGGCCTCTTGCGCAGAGCCTGCTGGGAGTTGTAGTCCAGTGCGCTGGCAGCACACACGGACTCGACTACAATGACCAGCGTGCCCCGCGGTCCGCGCCCCCTTCTCTTTCAGCCTCGGGCTCTTGGGAGGCTCGGTGGACCTGCTGACTGGGAAGCGATATGGCAGCGACTCTGGGCAGCGGGGAGCGCTGGACCGAAGGTACAAGGTCCTGGCCGGAGGGTGGGACTGGGCGGCGTTCGGGAGAGAGTGGGGATTGGTCTCCTGAAGGAGCATAATTGCTGCGATCTTGGGCCTGAGATGAAGGATGGAGGCCTATGAGAGGATGCTAAGCCTGAGTAGGATTCCGGATGGGCTGGGGAACCGCCTAGGGCAGGGGCCGGAATCCGGAAACTGGAACTGAGGATCTGGCCAGGAGCCAAGAATTACAGGTGACGACTTTTGCCTCTGGCCTCCCGCCCAGGGCCCTGGGCATTTGATCCTTTCCTGTGCCGGAGTGACTGGAGGGCCCACAGGCTGCTGCGGTCTCTCTCTCGGTCTCTCGTTGCTTCCTTATCTGGCCCTTGTCCTCTGCCTTATCGGGTCACCTGACCTTCAGTCCTAACTTGATCTTGCCCCTCCAGTCTGCATCAGGACCAATAGGCCCGGGCAGCGCCTGTGGCTCAGTGAGTAGGGCGCTGACCCCATATACCGAGGGTGGCAGGTTTGAACCTAGCCCCGGCCAAATTGCAACAACAACAACAAAACAGCCAAGCGTTGTGGTGGGTGCCTATAGTCCCAGCTACTCGGGAGGCTGAGGCAAGTGAATCACCTAAGCCCAAGAGCTGGAGGTTGCTGTGAGCTGTGACATAACGGCACTCTACTGAGGGCGACAAAGTAAGACTCTGTCTCTAAAAAGAAAAAAAAAAAAAAGGACCAATAGGCCAGCCTTTTCTATCCTGCAGTCAGGGCAAAAGTATTCATCAAGTGCCTATTATGTAGCCTGCTTTATGCTGATCCCACAGTGGGGATTTGACTGACACAACCCGGAGCTCACAGAACTCTAAGTCCACTGAGAAAGATTGATGGGTAAACAGCCAATTACAGAGCATTGGCTAATAAGTCCTGGACTACACAACAAATTTGGAGATTTGGGGAGCACACAGACAAGACACCCAACACAGCCTTGGTATCTGTCAAGGGAGGTTACTTGGAAAAAGTGTTATGCATGGTGACATGAAGGATGTGCTAGAGTTAGCCAGGCAGACTTAGAGGAATAGTATCAAGGAGCAGTAGGTAATCACTGAGGGATGTTAAGCAGAACAAAAATATTTTTAAAGCCTTTGCCAGATCCACCAGACAAGACATGAATGCTCTACCCTTTTTAATTGGATTGCTTATGGTCTTTACATTCTGCAGGGGATCAGGATTTGCTGAATCCTCTTCCTTTAAACTGTAAGCTCTTTGTGGTCAGGAGTAGGCCTTACCCATATATCTCCCTAATCTATCTAGCCAAGCATCTTGTAACATATTAATTCTATAACTCTTAGTTTAAAAGCATTGAATTCCTCTCTACTTTAAATATTTGGGGTATGAAACATTGCAACAAAGAATATTATTTTATGAGCAATATTACTTTGACTGTGGACCACAGAGAAATAGACTTCCATGTGCGCTTTACTAAAGGCAAGGTATTGGGCAGATGCTTCTTAAGCCCCTTTTCTGGCTCTGAGTCAAGATTTTTTGCTGACTGCTGTAGATATGGTGGACGTTATCATGCTTCATGTTTCTTGTATCTGGCATTTTCTTTCTCTTTTCTTTCTTTTCTTTTCTTTTTTTTTTGAGACGGAGTCTCACTCACCCTAGGTAGAGTGCCATGGCGTCACAGCTCATAGCAACCTCCAACTCCTGGGTTTAGGCGATTCTCTTGCCTCAGCCTCCCAAGTAGCTGGGACTACAGGTACCTGCCACAATGCCTGGCTATTTTTTGTTGCAGTTTGGCCGGGGCTGAGTTCAAACCCACCAACCTCAGTATATGGGGCCAGCGCCCTACCCACTGAGCCACAGGTGCTGCCTGGCATCTGACATTTTTAAGTTTTTCTTGTTTGTTTCTTTTTTTTTCTGTATTGTTTTCTCAGGAAAGATGTTCGTTCAGCTTTGTTTGGATTCTCTCTCTCTCTCTCTCTTTTTTTTTTTTTTTGTAGAGACAGAGTCTCACTTTATGGCCCTCAGTAGAGTGCCGTGGCCTCACACAGCTCACAGCAACCTCCAACTCCTGGGCTTAAGCGATTCTCTTGCCTCAGCCTCCCGAGTAGCTGGGACTACAGGCGCCCGCCACAACGCCTGGCTATTTTTTGGTTGCGGTTTGGCCGGGGCTGGGTTTGAACCCGCCACCCTCGGTATATGGGGCTGGCGCCTTACCGACTGAGCCACAGGCACCGCCCCCTCTCTCTCTTTTTTTTAAGATAGAATCTTGCTCTGTAGCCTGGTCTAGAGTATAGTGGTATGGTCACAGTTCATTGTAACTTCAAACTCCTGAGCTCAAGAGATCTTCCTGCCTCCCCCCTCCTTGCCTTAACCTCCTAAGTAACTAGGACTACAAGCATGTGCCACCATGCTTGACTAATTTTTTATTTTTAGTTTTTGAAACATTGTAGCCCAGGCTAGTGTGTAGTAGTGTGATCATAGCTTACTGCAACCTCAAGCTCCAGGGCTCAAGTGATCCTTCTGCCTTAGCTTCCTGAGTAGCTGGGAATGCAGGTGTGTACCATCATGCCCAGCTAATTTTTCTATTTTTGGTAGAGATGGGGTCTTGCTGTGTTGCCTAGGCTGGTCTCAAACTCCTGACCTTAGGTGATCCTATTGCCTTACTCTCCCAGAGTGTTAGGATTACAGATGCAAATTGGCCTGTGTAGATGCTTAAAAGTCAACATGACATCCTTAGCCTGACCCTCCCGTGCACCTTCTCATGCTTACAAGTAGCCTTCCAGAGAGTTAAAGCAGATAACAAAGTTGATTTGTAGGATCAGATAGAGGCCTAATGGAGTGGCTATTGCTTTGCAGCTTACATTGATGCAGTTAGAAGAAACAAATACCCGGAAGACAGACCTCATGAGAGTCCTGACCCCTGTGGTTGCTGTAACTGCATGAAGGCACAAAAGGAAAAGAAGTCTGAAAATGAGTGGAATCAGACCTGGCAGGGGGAGGGAAGCTCTACTTACAGTGAGGAACAGCTGCTTGGCGTACAAAGGTGAGCATGTGATGGTATTAAATGAATGATTTTATGTAAAGTGTTTAGAACTAGAGTGTCTACAGAGGATGTGCTATATAAGTATTGGCCACTATTAATATTATTATTATTGTTATTATTCTTGAAACAGTAGCTTCTTGACCTCAGTGAGAAGACTAGCTAGAAGGGGAAAATTAGGGTATAATGTGAGCTGACTTCCTTGCTTCTGCTTTAAGAGAGGCAGGGAATCTATACATCTATAAAACCTTCTATCAGGGCGGTGCCCCTAGCTCAGTGGGTAGGGCACCAGGCACATTGACTGAGGCTGGCAGGTTTGAATCCAGCCCAGGCCAGCTAAAGCAACAATGACAACTGCAACAGAAAAATGGCCAGATGTTGTGGCAGGCGCCTGCAATCCCACTACTTGGGAGTCAGAGGCAAGAGAATTGCTTGAGCCCAAGAGTTGGAGGTTGCTATGAGCTGTGACACCACGGCACTGTACCCAGGGTGACAGCTTGAGACTCTCTCTCAAAAACTAAATAAATAAAATAAAAAATAAAGCATTCTATCAGCAATAACAGAATACACATTCTTTTCAAGGATACATATAATATTCTGTAGCATAGACCATACTGTAGGTCATAAAACAAGCCTAAATAAATTTAAAAACATTGAGATCATTTAGTGTATGTTCTCTGAAATAATAACAGAAGGAAATTTGGGAATATGTGGAAATTAAATGCCAAACTTCTAAAAAGAAAATAAGTCACAGATGAAATCACAAGGAGAAGTAGAAAATGCTTTGAAATGAATGAAAATGAAAATATAACATACCAAAACAGGTGAAATGCAGCTAAAGCAGTGCTTACAAGGAAATTTATATCTATAAATGCTTGTTTTTAAAAAACAAGCTTTTTGTGGTGGCAGTATCATAGCCACTGAAGTTTATCTGAGGCAGTTATTGCTAATTGAAAACTTTTCCCAATACTCCAGTGATGACTTACAACATAGTCGGCACTGGCAATTATTGGCAATCTATGGAGACTGAATTTAAAAATAATAATAAAATGAAACAAAGTAAAATAAAAAAAGGCTCAAAATCAGTAACCTAATCTACCTTAAGAAACTAGATAAAGAAGAGTAAATTAGGCTTGGCGTCCGTAGCACAGTGGTTACGGTGCCAGCCACATACACTGAGGGTGGCAGGTGCCTGTAGTCCCAGCTACTTGGGAGGCTGAGGCAAGAGAATTGCTTAAGCCCAAGAGTTTGAGGTTGCTGTGAGCTGTGACATTGCGGCACTCTACCAAGGGCGACATAGTGAGACTCTGTCTCAAAAAGAAAAAAAAAAGTAAATTAAACCCAAACAAGCAGGATAAAGGAAATGACAGAGAGTGGAAATAAATGAACTAGAGGATAGAAAAACAACAAAAGAGAAAGCCAACAAAACCGTAAGTTGGTTCTTTGAATATGTCAACAAAATTGACAGACCTTTAACTGCTAGACTGATAAAAGAGAGAAAAGACTCAAATAACTTAATTCAGGAATGAAAGAGAGAATATTACTACCAAAATAATAAGGATTGTAAGAATATAAACAATAAGGAACAAAATATAATAAGGATTAACAAAAATAATGATTATAAGAAATTATTATGTATGTCAACAAATTAGATAACCTATTGCTAATTGAAATCTTTTCTATCATGATGAGTTACAATAGTCAGCACTGGCAATTTATGATGGTCATTCAAATAAAATGGACAAATTCCTAAAAAGATACAAAATACTAAAATTTACTTTAAAAATGATGGAAAATCAAAATAGACCTACAACAAATAAGAAGGTTGAATTAATAATCAAAAAGCTGCAAAAGCCCAGGCCTAGATGGTTTCACTGGTAAATTCCACCAAATGGGAAGAATAATTACCACTAATCTTTTGTAAACTTTTTACAAAAAATACAAGCGAAAGGAACACTTCTCAACTCATTTTATAAAGGCAGTATTACCCTATAACCAAAACCAAACAAAGATATCTAAGAAAACTAAACCATCAACCAATATCCCATATGGATATAGATTCTAAAATCTTCAACCAAATACAAGCAAATTAAATCCAGCAACATATAAAAAGTATTATACATCTTGGCCAGGTGCCATGGCTCATGCCTGTAATCCTAGCATTTTGCCAGGCCAAGGCAAGAGGATCACTTGAGGCCAGGAGTTCGAAACCAGTCTGAACAAGAATGAGAACCTATTTTTTTTCTATGGTGGTACATTCCTGTGGTCCCACTCAGGACACTGAGACAGAAGGATTCCTTGAGACTAGGAATTAAAAAAAAAAAAAGAATTCAGCTCAATTTACAATCGCCAAAATGTGGAAACAGCCTAAATGCCCACCAACCCAGGAATGGATTAACAAGCTGTGGTATATGTATACTATGGAATACTATTCAGCTATTAAAAAAAATGGAGACTTTACATCCTTCGTATTAACCTGGATGGAAGTGGAAGACATTATTCTTAGTAAAGCATCACAAGAATGGAGAAGCATGAATCCTATGTACTCAATTTTGATATGAGGACAATTAATGACAATTAAGGTTATAGGGGGGGAGGAAAAGCAGAAAGAGGGATGGAGGGAGGGGGTGGGGCCTTGGTGTGTGTCACACTTTATGGGGGCAAGACATGATTGTAAGAGGGACTTTACCTAACAATTGCAATCAGTGTAACCTGGCTTATTGTACCCTCAATGAATCCCCAACAATAAAAAAAAAAAAAAAGAAAGAATTATACATCTTAACCAAGTGGGATTTATCCCATTTTTGCAAGCTTGTTTAACATTGTGGTCCCCAACCCATAGTCTGTGGCTTGTTAGGAACCAGGCCACACAGCAGAAGGGGAGCAGTGGGGCTAGTGAAGCTTCATCTGTATTTACAGCTACTCCCCATCACTGAGTTCCACCTTTGGTCATATCAGTGGTATCTTTAGATTCTTGAAAGAATGTGGGCTTGGTGCCTGTAGCTCAGTGGCTACGGCACCAGCTACATACACTGGGGCTGGCAGATTCAAATCCAGCCCAGGCCTGCCAAACAACAACAAATACAACCAAAAAATAGCCTGGCGTTGTGGTGGGTGCCTGTAGTCCCAGGTATTTGGGAGGCAGAGGCAAAAGAATTGCTTAAGCCCAAGAGTTTGAGGTTGCTGTGAGCTGTGATGCCACAGCACTCTACCCTGGATGGCATACTGAGACTCTGTCTAAAAAAAAAAAAAAAAAGAGGGTGGCACCTGTGGCTCAGTGAGTAGGGCACTGGCCCCATATACCGAGGGTGGTGGGTTCTAACCCTGCCCCAGCCAAACTGCAACAAAAAAATAGCCTGGCATTGTAGTGGGCGCCTATAGTCCCAGCTACTCAGGAGGCTGAGGCAAGAGAATCGCCTAAGCCCAGGAATTGGAGGTTGCTGTGAGCTATGTGACTCCACGGCACTCTAACAAGGGTGATAAAGTGAGACTATCTCTACAAAAAAAAAAGAAAGAAAGAATGTGAACTGGATGATGCCTGTGACTCAAGGAATAGGGTGCCAGCCCCATATATCGGGGGTGGCGAATTCAAGCCCAGCCCCAGCCAAAGCTGCAAAAAAGAAAAAGAATGTGAACCCAACCGTAAACTGCACATGTGAGAGATCTAGGTTGCACTTTCCTTATAAGAATCTAATACTTGTTGATCTGAGGTAGAACTGAGGCAGTGATGCTAGCCCTGGGGAGTGCTTGCAAATACATACTATCGTTAGCAGAGAGGTTTGACTGTACAGAGACCATAATAAATGAATTGCTTGCAGACTTATATCAAAACCATCCCCTTGGCTTGGTGCCCGTAGCTCAGCAGTTAGGGCACCAGCCACATACACCAGGGCTGGCAAGTTTGAACCCAGCCTAGGCCTGCTAAAAACAACAATGACAACTACAACAAAAATTAGCCGGGTATAATGGTAGGCGCCTGTAGTCCCAGCTACTTGGGAGGCTGAGGCAAGAGAATCTCTTAAGGCCAAGAGTTTGAGGTTGCTGTGAGCTGTGATGCTACAGCACTCTACCAGGAGCAACATAGTGAGGCTCTTCTCAAAAAAAAAAAAAAAAAAAACCAAGGGCCCGGTGCCTGTAGCACAGTGGTTATAATGCCAGCCACATACACCAAGGCTGGAGGGTTCGAACCCAGCCTGGGCCAGCTAAGCAACAAGGATAACTGCAACAGAGAAGTAGCTGGGCGTTGTGGCAGGCACCTGTAGTCCCAGCTACTTGGGAGGCAAGAGAATCACTTAAGCCCAAGAGTTTGAAGTTTCTGTGAACTATGACACTATGGCACTCTACCCAGGGTGACATAGTGAGACTCTGTCTCAAAAACAAACAAAAACCATCCCCTCCTCTCTGGTTTGTGGAAAAATTGTTTTCCTTGAAACTGGTTCCTCATGCCCAAAAGGTTGGGGACTGCTGGTTTAACACATGTAAATTAGGCTCGGTGCCCGTAGCACAATGGTTCTGGTGCCAGCCCCACATGCACCGAGGCTGGCAGGTTCGAGCCTGGCCTGGGCCAGCTAAACAACAATGACAACCACAACAAAAAATAGCTGGGTGTTGTGGTGAGCGCCTGTAGTCCCAACTACTTGGGAGGCTAAGGCAAGAGAATCGCTTAAGCCCAAGAGTTTGAGGTTGCTGTGAGCTATGATGCCACGGCACTCTACTGAGGGCGACAGCTTGAGACTCTGTCTCAAAAAAAAAAAAACCACATACAAATTAATCAATGTAATGCCCCCATGATAATAGAATAAAGGACAAAAAAACACATGATCATTTCAGTAGGTACAGAAAAAGTATTTGACAAAATCCAACACTCTTTCATGATAAAAACACTCAAAAAACTAGGAATAGAAGAGAACTTCCTCAATCTGATAAAAATTCATCCTCAAAATTTCCACAGCTAATATCATACTTAATGGTGAGCAACTGGATGCTTTCCCACTAAGATCAGGAACAAGACAAATATATCTATTCTTGCCACTTCTGTTCAACATTGTTCTAAAGGTTCAAATCTAGGCATTTAAGCAAGAAAAATAAATACCATCCAGAGTAGAAAGAAGAATATAACTGTATCCATAGATGACAATGGTATGTATAGAAAATCCTAAGGAATGCACACATAGACAAAAATACTATTAGAACTAATAGACAAGTTCAGCAAGTTGCAGGATAAAGATCAATTACAAATTAGGTGGGCATTGTGGTGTGTGCCCGTAGTCCTAGCTACTTGGGAGGCCAAGGCAAGAGGATTCTTTTACCCCAGGATTTTGAGACTGCAGTGACCTATGGTCGTACCACTGCACACCAGCCAGGACAACAGACCTTGTCTTTGTTGTTGTTGTTTAATATTTTAAGAACTGTCTTTGATTCTTTTTTAACTTTGTTAAATTAATATGAGGGTACAATATTTAGGTTACATTGTTCTCACTTTTCAGGACAAAGTTCCATTTGTAGAAGAGCCCTCAGGGGGCACATTATACACCCTCACAATGTGCACATTAGGTGAGATCCCACCTCATGCCCTCCCTCCTTCCCTCTGCCATATGTCCTCCCCGCCAGACCTTGTCTCTTATAAAAAAAAATAGTTCGCGTGCACTGAGCCTTGGCCAGTGCTGCGCCAAGGGCAACCCCAGATCAAGCTGGGGGCTTGGGCATAGCTGAGGTCTGTGCTCTGCAGGGCTGGTTCGTGCAGAGTCACTAGGCACAGCTGGTATTGTCAGGGCCAGGTGGAGCCGCGGGAGGCAGTGGCTGAGTCAGTTCTGTTACCTCAGACTTTTGAGGATGTTGCCATTTATTTCTCGGAGCAAGAATAGCAGAATCTAGCAGAGGTCCTCAAACTTTTTAAACAGGGGGCCAGTTCACTGTCCCTCAGACTGTTGGAGGGCCAGACTATAGTTAAAAAAAACAAAAAACTATGAACAAATTCCTATGCACACTGCACATATCTTACTTTGAAGTAAAAAAACAAAACGGGAACAAATACAATCACATGGCCTCATGTGGCCCGCGGGCCGCAGTTAGAGGACCCCTGAATTCTGAAGGAACTTTACAAGCATGTCATGAGAACCAATTGTGAGATGCTCATCTCTAGGGGGCAGAGCCCTTCAGGAAAAGCTTGTCTGTGGGGAAAGATTTGGAAGAAGAACCACTTAGTAAATCACCAGAGGAACCACTTGAAGGCCACACAGGGCCTGGAAGAAATTCAGCAGGTGAGCTGATATGCAGCCACAACAGGGTGCCCCCCAGGGACAGAGGCAGGAGAATGACTTGAGCCCAGGAGTTAAGAGGTTGCTGTGAGCTGTGATGTCACAGCACTCTACCCAGGGCGATAGCTTGAGGCTCTGTCTCAAAAAAAAAAAAAAAGAAATAAAGAAAGAAAAGAAAAGAAAAGGCTTAGCCAACTGTTTGCAATGATAGAAGCTGATTGGAGTTGGGGGAAGCTGGGACATCCAAAGCAGGACTGATGTTGCCTGGGACTCTACAGCCAGTAGTAACCAAACCTTCTAGGAGACAGATTTTTAGGAGGGGGGGTTCCTCTTGGAGCAAGAGTATAATACAAGTTAGGAATATAAAAAAACACAAAGGATTTTCTGTGCTGAAACATCACCAATATATGTCTTGTCCATTTTTTTTTTTTTTTTAAAGAGACGTAGTCTCATTTTGTTGCCCTTGGTAGAATGCTATGGCGTCACAGCTCACAGCAACCTCCAGCTCTTGGGCTTAGGTGATTCTCTTGCCTTGGCCTCTCGAGTAGCTGGGACTACAGGCGCCTGCCACATTGCCTGGTTATTTTTTTGTTGCAGTTTGGCCAGGGCCAGGTTTGAACCTGCCACCCTCGGTATATGGGGCTGGTGCCCTACTCTCTGAGCCATAGATGCCACCCTGTCTTGTCCATTTTTAAAAAGAGATGCTTGTTCTTCCTACCATCTTAAGTGATAATTTTTGCCCAAATGCTAAGCCAGCTCTAAAATCCCAGCTTGACTTAAGACAGAAGGAAATGCCTCCCATACTGTTCTCAAAAATAAAAGGATGGAGGTCCTTCAATGTCAATTCTTTTTTTTTTTTTTAATGTAATCATAAACTGTGGATGATTAAATCTAGTGAATTATGTTGTAAGGCTGATATGCTGTTGGGTTTGGATTGAGCTCATTTATTATGAAACATAGCAATAAAATGAATTGTCTGAAGAAAAGTTTATCCAAACTTACTTACACCATCACAGACTGTACATGGCACATTTGCAGTCTAGAGAAATATAAACAAATGTATAGATGAAGTATTAAATCATAACTGTAAAATTAAGTGTAGCACATTCTATATTACTGTAATAATTTCATAGCCACTTCCTGTTGTTATTGTGCTGAGTTCAAGTATTGTGAGTATCCATTCAGGATACTCTGTGATACTAATCATCTCTGTGTGAGCAGTTTCTCTGCTGTAAATGGCCTATCAGAGTAAAAAGTGATCTCTTGCTGTTCTCAGGGATTTTGTATTATGTTTAGTGTAATACCATAAACCTTGAATAACATCATGGGACCTATACAGAGTGCCACTAGTGATACTGGAAGTGCTCTTAATAAGCAGAGAAAAGTTATGCCACTACAAGAAAAAGTTGAATTGCTTGTTATGTACTGTGCATTGAGCTCTGCAGCTACAGTTGCCTACCATTTCAAGATAAATGAATCCAGGATAAGGGGCATTTTTATAAAAGAAAAATTTGTGAAGCTGTCACTGCATCTGTGTCAGCAGGTGCAAAACCTTTTGCATAATACCTTTTTATCTCATATAGAAAATGCAAATTTTATAAGAAAGGTATACCTATAGATTCTAATATGATTTGGATAAAAAGCAAAGTCATTATGCAACAACTTAAAGCAAAAGGAAGGTGAAGGATCTAAAGCTAGAGAATTGAATGCCAGCAAAGGATGGCTTGATAATTTTAGGAAGAGGTTTGAATTAAAAAATGTCAAAATAACGGGAAAAGCAGCTTCTACTAACTAATAGGCAGCAGACAAGTTCTCAGATACCATTAAGAAAATCAATGAGGGGCGGCACCTGTGGCTCAAAGGAGTAGGGCGCCAGCCCCATATACCAGAGGCGGTGGGTTCAAACCCAGCCCCAGCCAAAAACTGCCAAAAGAAAAAAGAAAGAAAATAATTGAGGCTCGGCGCCTGTAGCTCAAGCAGCTAAGGCGCCAGCCACATACACCAGAGCTGGTGAGTTCAAATCCAACACGGGCCTACCAAACAATAATGACAATTACAACCAAAAAATAGCCAGCCAAGCTGTGTGGCGGGTGCCTGTAGTCCAAGCTACTTGGGAGGCTGAGGCAAGAGAATCGCTTAAGCCCAGGAGTTGGAGGTTGCTGTGAGCTGTAATGCCATGGCACTCTATCCAGAGCGACAGGCTTGAACTGCTATGCCAGGCCATGATTTTCTTTTTCTTTTTTGAGATAGGGGCTGTTACCTAGGCTAGAGTGCCATGGCGTCAGCCTAGCTCACAGGAACTTCTGACTCCTGCATTCAAGTGATATTCCAGCCTCAGACTCCAGAGTAGGTGTAGGTACAGGCATCTACCATGACAACCAGCTAATTTTTCTATTTTTAGTAGAGATGGGGTCTCATTCTTGGTCAGGCTGGTCTGGAACTCCTGAGCTCAAGTGTTCCTTGTGCCTCGGCCTCCCAGAGTGTTAAGATTACTGATGTGAGCCACCATGGCTGGCTGGTCAATTGATTTTTTTTCTTTTTTTAAGTTAGAATCTTACTTTGAGGCCCTTGATAGAGTGTCATGGCATCATAGCTCATAGCAACCTCAAACTGTTGGGCTCAAGCGATTCTCTTGCCTCAGCCTCAGTCCCAAGTAGCTGGGACTATAGGCACCCACCACAATACCCAGCTATTTTTTTTAGACACGGGGTCTAGCTCTTGTTCAGGCTGGTCTCAAACCTATAAGCTCAGACAATCCACCCACCTCGGCCTTCTAGGCTACTAGGATTACAGGCATGAGCCACTATGCCTGGCCTTTCAGTCAATTATTTTAATGGAGGAAAGAATAGAATCTAATAAATGTTTCTGGGACAACTAGGCACGTACATGTAAAAGAAGGAACTTGCACCCCTTCCTCACACCACATGCAAAAATTAACTCAAAGACCACATATAAAACCAAAATATAGGCTCTGTGCCTATAGCTCAAGTGCCTAGGGCGCTGGCCACATACATCAGAGCTGGCGGGTTCAAATCCAGCCTGGGCCTGCCAAACAACAATGACAATTACAACCAAAAAATAGTCGGGCGATGTGGCGGGTGCCTGTAATCCCAGCTACTTGGGAGGCTGAGGCAAGAGAATCGCTTAAGCCCAAAAGTTGGAGGTTTCTGTGAGCTGTGACACCATGGCACTCTACCGAGGGCTACAGCTTGAGACTCTGTCTCAAAAAAAAAAATAAGACCATAATATAAGAGCTAAAACTATACAACTCTTAGAAGAATATATAAATGTAATCTCGAGACACTGGATTAGGCAACAATTTCTTAGATATGACATTCAAAGCATAAGCAACAAAAGAAAAAATAGGTAAATTAGATTTTATCAAAAATTAAAACTTTTGTATTTGAAAGGATACCATCAGAAAGGCAAAAAGTCAACCCATAGAATAGGAGAAAACATTTTTTTTTTTTTTTGAGACAGACTCTCAAGCTATTGCCCTGGGTAGAATGCCATGGCATCATAACTCACAGCAACCTCAAACTCTTGGGCTTAAGTGATTCTCTTGCCTCAGCCTCCCGAGTAGCTGGGACTACAGGCGCCTGCCACAATGCCTGGCTATTTTTTGGTTGTAGATGTTATTGTTGTTTGGCAGGCCCGGGCTGTATTCGAACCTGCCAGCTCCCATATATGTGGCTGGCACCTAGCTGCTGAGCTACAGGCGCAGAGCCAAGAGAAAATATTTTTAAATTATATATCTTGGGGCGGCACCTGGGGCTCAAAGGAATAGGGCGCTGGCCCCATATGCAGGAGGTGGTGGGTTCAAACCCAGCCCTGGCCAAAAACTGCAAAAAATTAAATAAATAAATAAATAAATTATATATTCTATCTATAATTTTAAAATTATATTATACATAGAACAATATAAACTACTTATATATTACATATATAAATTACTCTTTTTTCTTTTTTATTTTTGAGACAGAGTCTCAAGCTGTCTACCTTGGATAAAGTGCCTTGGCATGATAGCTCACAGCAACCTCCAACTCTTGGGCTCAAGCAATCCTCTTGCCTCAGTTTTTCTATTTTTAGTAGAGACAGGGTCTCGCTTTTGCTCAGGCTTGTGTAGAATTCATGAGCTCAAGCAATCCACCCGCCTCAGCCTCCCAGAGTGCTAGGATTACAGGCGTGAGCCACTTCACCCAGCCTAAATTACTCTTAAATCACAACAAGAAAAAAAACCCAATTGAAAAATGGTCAAAGGGTCTGCATAGGCATTCCTTCAGAGAAGATATATAAATGGTTAATAAGCATGTGCAAATCAAAATCAGTCATTAGGGAAATGCAAATCACAACGAGACGCTATATATACCACTTCGCACTCACTAGAATGGCTATAATCAAAAAGATGACAGTAAGTGTTGATGAGGGTGCAGAGAAATTAGAACCATTGCACATTGCTGGTAGAAACGTCAATGGGGCAGCCAGTTTGGAAAACAGTATGGTAATTTCTCTTAAGGTTTAGAGGAAGGTTAAGGTTATTGACCCCGCAATCTACTCCTAGGTATATACCAAGAGAAACAAAAACATATTTCCACATAAAAATATGAATGTCCAACATTATTCATAATAGTCCCAAAGTAGAAACAACCCAAATATCAATTAACTGATGAATGCATAAACAAGATGGGGTATAACCATACAATGAAATATTGTTATTATTTATTTTATTTTTATTTATTTTAGAGACAGAGTCTCACTTTGTCGCCCTCGGTAGAGTACTGTGGCATCAACAGCTCACAGCAACCTCCAGCTCTAGTAGCTGGGATTATAGGCGTCCGCCACAATGCCTGGCTATTTTTTGTTGCAGTCTGGTTCAAACCCACCACCCTTGGTATATGGGGCCAGTGCCCTACTCACTGAGCCACAGGTGCCGCCCTCAATAAAATATTATTCTATAATACAGAGTGGATCTACAGTTCGGTCTCTCAAAGTGCCGGGATTTCAGGCCACTGAGCCTGGCCAATTATTAAGAGTATAAAAGGGCTCAGTTGCTAGGGCGCTAGCCACATACACTGGAATTGGCAGTTTTGAACCCAGCCCCGGCCTACCAAACAACAATGACAACTACAACAAAAAAATAGCCGGTTGTTGTGGTGGGCGCCTGTGGTCCCAGCTACTTGGGAGGCTGAGGCAAGAGAATCACTTAAGCCCAAGAGTTGGAGGTTGCTGTGAGCTGTGATGTCACAGCACTCTACTAAAGGTGATAGTTTGAGACTCTGTCTCAAAAAAAAAAAAGAATATAAAAGATTGCTGAGAACAAGTTCAAAAATTCCACTCTAAACTATTCTTTTTCTTTTTCTAATCTAAACTATTTTTGTTTTTTTGAGACAGAGTGTCACTGTCACCCTCAGTAGAGTGTTACAGCTCACAGCAACCTCAAAATCTTCGCCTTAAGCGATTCTCTTGCCTCATCGTCCCTAGTAGCTGGAATTACAGGCGCCTGCCACTATGCCCAGCTATTTTTTGTTGTTGCCGTTGTCATTGTTGTTTAGCAGGCCTGGGCTGGGTTTGAACCCACCAACCTTGGTGTATGTGTCTGGCACCCTAACAACTGGGCACCGAGCCTCTAATCTAAACTATTATCCTATGGTTCTTAATTCTATATATCAGGGACCAGTCTCCAAAATAAAATGGTATTGAACAAAGCAATATTGGAGACCAAACTGAACAAGAACAAGACCCATCTCTACAAAAAATAGACAAATTAGCCAGGTATGGCAGCAGGCACCTGTAGTCCCAACTACTTGGGAGGCTGAGGCATGAGGATTATTCAAGCCCATAAGTTTGAGGTTATAGTGAGCTATGATGAGGCCACTGCACATTAGCCCAGGCAATGGAGTAAGACTCTGTCTCTAAAAAAAAAAAAAAAAAAAAGAATAGAAAGGTGATTGTGGGTGGCGCCTGTGGCTCAAAGGGGTAGAGCGCCAGTCCTGTATGCTGAAGGTGGCGGGTTCAAACCCAGCCCTGGCCAAAAAGAAAGGTGATTGTAATATGTTTTCATTTAAGTAAGAAAAAAATGTGAAGTCCTATACATATACTCTCTCTCTACATAAGATTCATAGGAAATTTCTAATAGTGGTTGTCCGTGGGATGGGTATGGGAAATTATGAAGCAGGAAAATTTTTTACTGTATATACTTTAGTACTGTTGATTTTTTTTCTTCTACCATGTATATATATTAACTTTCTAAAAACACAGTTTAAGGCTTGGCACCTATAGCACAGTGGTTACGGCACCGGCCCTAGCCAGCTAAATAACAATGACAATTGCAACAAAAAAATAGAAGGTGCCTGTAGTCCCAGCTACTTGGGAGGCTGTGGTAAGAGAATTGCTTTAGCCTGAGAGTTTGAGGTTGCTGTGAGCTGTGACGCCACTGTACTCTACCGAGGGCGACATAATGAGACTCTGTCTCAAATAATAATAATAATAAAATAAAAACATAGTTTAAAAATATAGCCATACTGAGAGAGAGAAAAATATAAACAAACAGAGTAGTTAACTATTTGGCTTTACTGTCCTGTGGTTCATTTCTCAGAATCTTACCTGAACCTTGAGGTAAGAATTAGCATTGTTCTACTTATTAGACTAAAATAGTAGATGTAAAAGTACTTTGAAAGGCGTTAGCTCTAGATGACATTGTTAATGAATTTGAATATTTCATTAATATGTTCACTGATTTTCTTGTTGGTTTGTTTTGAGTTTCATAGATTAGCATGAGGATTGATATATTATTTTGTCCTCCACATTGTTACAAAATACCTTGTACTTATACAAAAGGGGCTTTGTAGACATACATGTTTCTAATTTCTTTTTTTAGGATCAAGAAATGCAGAAATTACTATGAAATTCTGGGAGTTTCTCAAAACGCCAGTGATGAAGAGCTTAAGAAAGCTTATAGAAAACTTGCTCTGAAATTTCACCCAGACAAGAACTGTGCTCCTGGAGCAACAGATGCTTTCAAAGGTCTGATCCTGAACTAATACTTAATGCTGCCTATGTGATAGTTGGTCATAGCGAGTTGTTTTTAGCCTTCCCAGTAGTTGTTTTATAAGGCCTTAAGCAACATTTTCTTTGTCCCTGCCAAACCTCATAAGTAGTAAAAATATCAGCTTACTACTTTTTAGTAGTAAAATAGCTTACTGTCTTTTATCCAATTACCTTCATTTTTTCATTTAGAAAAAACATTTGGTTTTACAACCGGGCATGGTGGCTCACACCTGTAATCCTAGCACTCTGGGAGGCTGAGGTGGGCCGATAGCCTGAGCTCATGAGTTTGAGACCAGCCTGAACTAGAGCAAGACCCCATCTCTAAAAATAGCCAGGCATTGTAGTGTAGTCTCAGCACTCGGGAGGCTGAGGCAAAAGAATCGCTTGAGCCCAAGCGAGTCACACTCCTGTTGTGAGTTATGATACCAGGGTATTCTACTGGGGGTGACAAAGTGAGACTCTGTCTCAAAAAAAAAATTTCTGGGTGGCACCTGTAGCTCAGTGAGTAGGGTGCCGGCCACATACACCAAAGCTGGCAGGTTCGAACTTGGTCCAGGCCTGCCAAACAACAATGACAACTGCAACAAAAAAATAGCCGGGTATTGTGGTGGGTGCCTGTAGTCCCAGCTACTTGGGAAGCTGAGGCAAGAGAATTGCTTGCTTGAGCCCAATAGTTGGAGGTGCTGTGAGTTATGATACCATAGCATTCTACCCAGGGTGACAGCTTGAGACTCTGTCTCAAAAAAAAAATTTTTTTTTTTGGTTTCTTTGTAATCCCTTTTGGAACTATTCATTCATTGACTCAGCAAATACTGTACTTTCTGAAGACCTTTTTGAAGGTCTTTTTTTTTTTTTTCTTTCTTTCAAGACAGTCTCACTCAGTTGTCCTGGGGTTGAGTGCCATGTTGTCATAGCTCATAGCAACCTCAAACTCCTGGGCTCATGTGATCCTCTTATCTCAGCCTCCTGAGTAGCTGGGACTAGAGGCACCCACCACCATGTCTAGCTAGTTTTTCTATTTTCAGTAGACACTGGATCTCGCTCTTGCTCAGGCTGGTCTTGAACTGCTGAGGTCCAGCAATCTACCTTCCTCAGTCTCCCAAAGTGCTAGGATTACAGGCGTGAGCCACTGTACCTGGCCTCAGGAATGTATTCTTAACAAATATTCTGAACTTAACACGTGAATATAAATTTTAAGAACTTCAACCACAGTGAAGTCTTTTACGCAGGGATCATCAGTGGATGGTAAGACCATCGAGTGGTAGGTTATTGTCACATGATCTCAAATTATCACTCTATAGAATAGTTACTGATTTACAAAGGGGAAAAATTCCTTTATAATGGAGCTGTCTAGCTGTCACTACTTTAACCAAGTGATCCAACTTAGCATCATCAATACTTGGACAACCTAATAATATGTGGTACAGTGCTTATGTGGTGTTTTTGCCAAAATGTTTGACCTAAATCTAATAATGAAGAAATAATCAGCATATGAAACATTCAAGAATACTGACCTGAGCCTTGTGTGGTGACTAATTCCTGCAATTCTAGCATTCTTGGGAGGCTGAGGTAGAAGGATTGCTTGAGCTCAGGAGTTCAAGATCAGCCTGCGCAAGAGTAAGACCCTGTCTCTACTAAAAATAGAAAAAACTAAGCAGGCATTGTGGCAAGTCGCCTATAGTCCCAGCTTGGGTGGCTGAGGCAAGGAGGATCACCTGAGCCCAGAAGTTTGCAGTTGCGTTATCTAGGTTGGTGCCACGGTACTCTATCCTGGAGCAACAGAGTGAGATTCTGTCTCCAAAAGAAAAAAAAAAAATACTAACCTGTTCTTCAAAAAATTCAACATAATGACAAAAAAGGTAGGGATTGGGATGACACCTGTGGCTCAGTGGGTAGGGCGCCAGCCCCATATACCGAGGGTGGTGTACAAACCCTGCCCTTGGCCAAACTGCAACCAAAAAATAGCCGGGTGTTGTGGCAGGCGCCTGTAGTCCCAGCTACTTGGGAGGCTGAGGCAAGAGAATCGCTTAAGCCCAGGAGTTGAAGGTTGCTCTGAGCTGTGACGCTGCAGCACTCTACCAATGGTGATAAAGTGAGACTCTGTCTCTACAAAAAAAAATAAAGGTAGGGATTATTCTAGATTAAAAGAAAGTAAGGTGGGCGGCGCCGGCCCCATATACCGAGGGTGGAGGGTTCAAACCTGGCCCTGGCCAAACTGCAACCAAAAAATAGCCGGGTGTTGTGGCGGGTGCCTGTAGTCCCAGCTGCTCGGGAGGCTGAGGCAAGAGAATCGCCTTAAGCCCAGGAGTTGGAGGTTGCTGTGAGCTGGGTGAGGCCACCGCACTCTACCGAGGGCCATAAAGTAAGACTCTGTCTCTACAAAAAAAAAAAAACAACAACCAAATGCAGGTGCGTTTTGCCAGCTCGGCCCCTTCCCCCACGTTTTTCAGGTGGGGAACGGGCACGTCTCGGCGAGTCACGATGATGGCGGCTACCATCCTGTGGTGAGCTAGGGGATTCTCTGCTTGCCTCGCAACGTCCCTCGCGCCTCCTGCAGATTCCGTGGCCGGTGCCGGGCGTGAGAAGAAACACCGTGGCCCCAAAAGGCCGCAGTCGCGGAGAAAGCGGCGCAGCTCGGGGCCCAGGCTGGCGGACAGGCCACACCGCTGGGCGAATGTGACAAGCCCCCACCCCCACCGCCTTCCTCCCCAGAGCGCGAGGAGCGCAGGCGACCCCGGGCCCCGCCAGGCCACAGATCCCGCCCAGCGGCCACCAGCCGGCGCAGGCCCAGCAGCAGAGCTGCCGGCACCACCATGCAGGTCACGCTGAAGACCCTCCAGCAGCAGACCTTCAAGAGAGACATCGAGCCAGAGGAGACGGTGAAAGTACTGAAAGAGAAGATTGAATCTGAAAGGGGGAAAGATGGCTTTCCGGTAGCAGGTCAAAAATTAATTTATGCAGGCAAAATCCTCAATGATGATACTGCTCTAAAAGAATATAAAATTGATGAGAAAAACTTTGTGGTGGTTATGATGACAAAACCCAAAGCAGTATCAACACCAGCACCAGCTGCAACTCAGCAATCAAATCCTGTCACTACCACACCAGTTACTTCCTCCACAGCAACAACTGTGGCTCAGGCCCCAACCCCTGCCCCGGCTCCTGCGTCTACTCCTGCATCCATTACTCCAGCGTCAAAGACATCTGCCGAACCTGCACCTGCTAGTACAACTAAACAAGAGAAACCTGCAGAAAAGCCAGCAGAGAGACCAGTAGATACCAGCCCAACAACAACTGATAGTACTTCAGGGGATTCCTCTGGGTCAAACCTTTTTGAAGATGCAACAAGTGCACTTGTGACACGTCAGTCTTAGGAGAATGTGCAAGTAATTGCAGCCCCGAGAGCCAGTTTCAACAACCCTGACAGAGCAGTGGAATATCTTTTAATGGGAATCCCTGGAGATAGAGAAAGTCAGGCTGTGGTTAACCCCCCTCAGGCGGCTAGCATTGGGACTCCTCAGTGTTCAGCAGTGGCGGGGCAACAGCAACAACTACAAGTTCTGGAGGAAATCCCCTTGAATTTTTGCAGCATCAGCCTCAATTTCAACAGATGAGACAAATTATTCAACAAAATCCTTCCCTGCTTCCAGCATTGCTACAACAGATAGGCAGAGAATCCT
Organism: Nycticebus coucang; assembly: GCF_027406575.1. Lineage (NCBI taxonomy): Eukaryota > Metazoa > Chordata > Mammalia > Primates > Lorisidae > Nycticebus > Nycticebus coucang. The sequence continues at coordinate 38,082,899 of NC_069796.1, read as the reverse complement.
CAGTTACTGCAGCAAATTAGCCAACAGCAGGAGCATTTATTCAGATGTTAACTGAACCAGTTCAAGAAGCTGGTGGTCAGGGAGGAGGTGGAGGAGAAGGTGGCAGCGGAGGAATTGCAGAAGTTGGAAGTGGTCATATGAACTACATTCAAGTTATGCCTCAGGAGAAAGAAGCTATAGAAAGGTTAAAGGCATTAGGATTTCCTGAAGGACTTATGATACAAGCATATTTTGCTTGTGAGAAGAATGAGAATTTAGCTGCCAATTTTCTTCTACAGCAGAACTTTGATGAAGATTGAAAGGAACTTTTCTATCTCACATACCACACTAGTGCATTACACTAATTCACTGGATTGTCTGGGATGACTTGGGCTCATATCCACAATACTTGGTATAAGGTAGTAGAATGTCAAGGGTGGGGAGGGAGGGATCTAGGACATAGGGCAGGGATAACTACAGCGCATGTCTGCTGCAATTAGCAGATGCCGCAACTCCACACAGTGTGTAAAATACTATACAACCAAAAAGCAGCTTTTGTAGGTCTTTATTTCTTCTATAAAACAGTAGGTAACTTTAACTTTTTTTAGGGTTCATTCTTTTTAGTGTACTAGATCCAGAAACTTAGTGTGATGCCCTGCTTTATATTTCTTGGACTTAACATTGGTTTCAGAAACAATCTTTGCTACCTAGAATTTACAGTCTGTTTCAAGGCAACACTGGATAATGGCTTTGTGAAATTTTAAAAAATTTTATAGCACCTGTAAACAGAAATGCCAGATTATCAATGGTTACTTGTTGCTGCTTCACAAATAATTATAAAATTAATGTTAAGGAAGCCCATTCTTTCATGTTAAATACTTGGGGTGGGAGGGGAGAAAGGGAACCTTTTCTTAAGATGAAAATAATTACTGCTATTTTAAATTTTCTTGATCACTGAGGAGGGCCCTTCTAACATGATTTGAAAAGCTGTACCGGAATAGGCAGAGCTATTTTCCTGTTTACATTTTTTTTGTTGGGGTTGGGGGGACAAAATTTGTAGGTGTGTCTAATTACTGTTCACATCATTTTTATATTGCAGTAAAAAGTTAAAAAAAAAAACAAATGCAATACATGGATCTTGCATGGATACATTGGATGATAATGAATTGATGGTGTTAATTTTCTTAGCTGTAATAACAAATGGTTTGGCAAAAGAAATTTATACTTATTACAGCATACATAGGTACCTATACATATGTAAAGAGAGTTGGGATAACAGTGTGGCAAGGTGAGAGTGTACATGTGTCTACTGTAGTATTTTTCAACTTTTCTATAGGTTTGACATTTTTCTTTCTTTTTTTTTTTTTTTGTAGAGACAGAGTCTCACTGTACCGCCCTTGGGTAGAGTGCCGTGGCGTCACAGGCTCACAGCAACCTCTAACTCTTGGGCTTACGCGATTCTCTTGCCTCAGCCTCCCGAGCAGCTGGGACTACAGGCGCCCGCCACAACGCCCGGCTATTTTTTTGTTGCAGTTTGGCCGGGGCTGGGTTGAACTCGCCACCCTTGGCATATGGGGCCGGTGCCCTACTCACTGAGTCACAGGCACCGCCCTTTTCTTTTTTTTTTTTTTTGAGACAGAGTCTTAGGCTGTCGCCATCAGTAGAGTGCGGTGGTGTCACAGGTCACAGCAACTTCAAACTCTTGGGCTTAAGTGATTCTCTTGCTTTAGTCTTCCAAGTAATTGGGACTACAGGCGCCTGCCACAACGCCCAGCTATTTGTTTGTTGCAGTTGTCATTGTTGTTTAGCTGGCCCAGGTGGGGTTCAAACCTGCCAGCTTCAGTGTATGTGGCTGGCGCTGTAACCACTGTGCTATGGGCGCCAAGCCTAGGTTTGATATTTTTCAAAAGAAAAAGTTAAAAAATAATGGATCTGAGAAATTTTTAAAAGTCAGCATTTATCTCTGAAGATAATATACCTTTGTTGATTTGCCATTGTGAATCTAGTTCTCTCCATAATTTCTCCAAAAAAATAAGTAGATAACCCAAAAGGGTTCTCACAGACTAACGTCATTTCTTTGGGAAATCTCTTAGATTTGAAGGAATATGAGTGTTTAAGCAAATTTGCTTACGTTCCTTTGATTTTTTTTTTTTAGTTTAGCTGTTTTATTGCTATAAACATTTAACAATTCCGTAGGTAGAAGAATCATAATTAAATGCTCTTTCTTTTTGTTTTTTTTTTTCTCGTAGAGACAGAGTCTCACTTTATGGCCCTCGGTAGAGTGCCATGGCCTCACACAGCTCACAGCAACCTCCAACTCCTGGGCTTAAGCGATTCTCTTGCCTCAGCCTCCCGAGTAGCTGGGACTACAGGTGCCCGCCACAACGCCCAGCTATTTTTTGGTTGCAGTTTAGCCGGGGCCGGGTTTGAACCCGCCACCCTCGGTATATGGGGCCGGTGCCTTACCGACTGAGCCACAGGCGCCGCCCAAAATGCTCTACCTGATAGTGTTGACTGAATTATAAGTAGGGGGTGGAATGTCTTAAAAGATTGTTTTTGAGGTCTCTATTGATCAGTGCTACTGACTACATGTTTAAATGAAATTGGGCAATGTTTGCACATTTGTGCATAGAGAAGAGAGGTGATGGTAAGCATATTTAATATATTTAGTTTTTGATTCCTCATTGAGATACTGGAGATACATTTCTTAATTTCAAAAGATAATTTCCTGGGTGGCGCCTGTGGCTCAGTGGGTAGGGCGCTGGCCCCGTATACTGAGGGTGGTGGGTTCGAGCCCAGCCCCGGCCAAACTGCAACAAAAAAATAGTCGGGTGTTGTAGCGGGCGCCTATAGTCCCAGCTACTCTGGAGGCTGAGGCAGGAGAATCACCTAAGCCCAGGAGTTGGAGGTTGCTGTGAGCTTTGATGTGACAGCACTCTACCGAGGGCGATAAAATAAGACCCTGTTTCTTGGATGTTTTCTTTTTGTAGAGACAGAGTCTCACTGTACCGCCCTCGGGTAGAGTGCCGTGGCATCACGGCTCACAGCAACCTCTAACTCTTGGGCTTACATGATTCTCTTGCCTCAGCCTCCCGAGCAGCAAGACTCTGTTTCTTAAAAAAAGACAGTTTCCTAAAGTAAGCTTTGTTTTAGCCAAGCAGGAGGGTTTTAACTGTTTCAGGAGAAAATTCAAGAAATTGTTTCTGGGGGCAACGCCTGTGGCTCAAGGAGTAGGGCACTGGCCCCATATGCTGGAGGTGGTGGGTTCAAACCTGGTCCCAGCCAAAAACTGCAAAAAAGAAAAAAAAAGAGGGCGGCGCCTGTGACTCAGTTGGTAAGGCGCCAGCCCCATATACTGAGGGTAGCAGGTTCAAACCCAGCCCCAGCCAAACTGCAACCAAAAATAGCCGGGCGTTGTGGTGGGCGCCTGTAGTCCTAGCTACTCGGGAGGCTGAGGCAAGAGAATCACTTAAGCCCAGGAGTTGGAGGTTGCTGTGAGCTGTGTGAGGCCACAGCACTCTACCGAGGGCCATAAAGTGAGACTCTTGTCTCTACAAAAAAAAAAAAAAAAAGAAAAGAAAAAAAAAGAAATTGTTTCTGATTTCAAATTAGAGTACCACTACTTATGTGTGAACTGTTTCCAACCATAAACTATTGCTCTCAAGTGAAATAAAAACACATTTTTGATAAATGATAGTGCTGGCTAGTTGGAGACCTTTTCCTCAACATGTGTGGGACTTGGGCGGCGCCTGTGGCTCAGTCGGTAGGGCGCCGGCCCCATATACCGAGGGTGGCGGGTTTGAACCCGGCCCCGGCCAAACTGCAAAAACCAAAAAATAGCCGGGCATTGTGGCGGGCACCTGTAGTCCCAGCTGCTTGGGAGGCTGAGGCAAGAGAATCGCTTAAACCCAGGAGTTGGAGGTTGCTGTGAGCTGTGTGAGGCCACAGCACTCTACCGAGGGCCATAAAGTGAGACTCTGTCTCTATAAAAAAAAAAAAAAAACACGTGTGGGACTTGCAGTCTTCAGCAACCTGAATTAAGGGGGTAGGGGGATCCTTGCTTCTAGGATAGCTAGGATGACTCAAAGACTGTTGATTAGGAGTTAACTCTCACTTCAGCAGTAATTCTTAGTTCCTCTGATACCAGTGTTGTTGTTTTTGGCTTACCAAACTAGATCGTGGAAAATCTTAAGGACAAGCACTTTGGGAAACTTCCCAACCTCTCCTTGGGCACCTGTGAAATTGTCCAGCACCAATCAACTCTAGGCTTTTCATTGCTGCTGCTGCAATCCTTAGCTACAGCAAAGACTGTGCTAATGTGCTTCTTTTTGTTGGTTGCAGCAATAGGAAATGCCTTCGCAGTCCTGAGCAATCCTGACAAGAGACTCCGCTATGATGAATATGGAGATGAACAAGCCACTGTCACAGCCCCTCGAGCCAGACCTTATAATTATTATAGGGACTTTGAAGCTGACATTACTCCAGAAGAGCTATTCAACGTCTTCTTTGGAGGGCATTTTCCTACAGGTCAGAATCCCAAAATTATCATTCTTTTTTTTTTTTTGAGACAGAGTCTCACTATGTCACCCTCACTACATAGAATACTGTAGCATCACAGCTCACAGCAACCTCAAACTCTTGGGCTTAAGCAATTCTCTTGCCTCAGCCTCCCAAGAAGCTGAGACTACAGGCGCCTGCCACAACGCCTGGCTGTTTTTTGGTTGCAGTTGTCATTGTTTAGCAGGCCCGGGCTGGGCTTGAACTGGGAGCCTCAGTGTATCTGGCCGGCACCCTACTCACTGAGCTACGGGCTCTGAGCCTTTTTTTATTTTTTGAGACAGAGTCTCACTTGATCACCCTCGATAGAGTGCTGTGGCATCATAGCTCACAGCCACCTCAAACTCCTGGGCTCAAGTGGTCCTTTTGTCTCATCCTTCCAAGTAGCTGGGACTACAGGCATGTGCCGCCATAGCTGGCTAGTTTTTCTATTTTTAGTAGAGAAGGGGTCTCACTTTTGGTCAGGCTGGTCTCAAACTCCCGAGCTCAAGCAATCCACCCACCTCAACCTCCCAGAGTGTTAGGATTACAGGAATGAGCCACCACGCCCAACCCAAAAATTATCATTCTTAAAATATTTATTTATGGCTCTCAGCAAGTTCTTGTATGAAGATATAAATAAAGGGACTGTAGTATGGTGGAAACAGCAAGAATTTGGAATCGGTTGAATAGGAATTTGAGGCAAGTCTCCAGTGTCCAGCTGGGCCTAATTTTGACCAAATCATTTAATTTCTTTGAATGGGCTGATAATAATATCTTCTTCACAGGGTTACTGTGAGGATTAGATACTTTTAAGTGCTATATATAAACAACTAATAAAATTCCTATTTTGATTATTACAAAGTAGCAGTTAGAAAGATAAGAGTTAGAAAAATGTCTCTCAGGGCGGCACTCGTAGCTCAAAGGAGTAGGGCGCCGGCCCCGTATGGCGGAGGTAACAGGTTCAAACCCCGCTCCGGCCAAAAACTGCAAATAAATAAATAAATAAATACATAAATAAAATTGGGTGGCGCCTGTGGCTCAGTGAGCAGGGCACTGGCCCCATGTACCGATGGTGGTGAGTTCAAACCCAGCCCCAGCCAAACTGCAACAACAACAAAAAAAATAGCCAGGTGTTGTGGCAGGCGCCTGTAGTCCCAGCTACTCGGGAGGCTGAGGCAAGAGAATCGCCTAAACCGAGGAGTTGGAGGTTACTGTGAACTGTGATGTCATAGCACTCTACCAAAGGTGATAAAGTGAGACTCTGTCTCTTAAAAAAAAAAAAGAAAAGAAAAGTGTCTCCCAGCAAGTTGGAAGTTGAGATAATTCAATGCCAAAGAAGTAAATGAAATTCTATGAGTAGCTATTAAAAGATACTATGATGGCCGGGCGAGGTGGGTCACACCTGTAATCCTAGCACTCTGGGAGGCAGAGGTGGTAGATTCCTTGAGTTCATGAGTTCGAGACCAGACTGAGCAAAATCAAGACCCCCATCTCTACTAAAAACAGAAAAACTAAGGCAAGAGGATCGCTTGAGCCCAGGAGTTGAAGGTTGCTGTGAGCTGTCATGCTACAGCACTCTACCCAGGGTAACAACTTGAGATTCTATCTCAGAAAATAAAAAGATACCAGTGACACAATCTGATATTGGGTGTAGAAGCAGACATGAGCATGCTAGATAGGGCCCAAATACTCTCTCTCCTAGCCTTTTATAGTTCTCTTGCTTACTAGTTGCAAAGGACTATTTAAATCAGTGGTTCTCAACCTTCCTAATGCCGCAACCCTTTAATATAGTTCCTGTGGGTCTCAACCCACAGGTTGAGAACCACTGATTTAAATGAAGTCAGGAGAGCTAAGCATATTCAATCTCTCCAGCTGGTTCATTTGGGTACCTACTGTCTTATTTTTCTTTTCTTTTCTTTTCTTTTTTTCTTTTTTTTTTGAGACAGAGTCTCACTTTGCTAGAGTGCTGTGCTGTCACAGCTCACAGCAACCTCAAACTCTTGTCTCAGCCTCTCAAGTAGCTGGAACTACAGGCGCTCACTACACCTGGCTATTTTTAGACATGGGGTCTCACTCTTGCTCAGGCTCATCTGGAACCCATGAGCTCAGGCAATCCACCCACCTCTGTGTGAGACACCACGTCCAGCCCCCTACTGTCTTGTTTTTCTACTAGATGAAATAGGCCAATACTCTGTCCTTAACAAACTTAGTTGGAAGCAAGGGCCTTGAAAAGGCAAGGAAGGAATGTTTGCTATATTTCACACTAAGTATTTGTTTTTCTTTTCTTCCCAGGAAATATTCATATGTTTTCAAATGTGACAGATGATACTCACTATTACCGCCGGCGGCACCGACATGAGAGGACACAGACACAGAAGGAAGAGGAAGAAGATAAACCTCAGGTGTCTAAGGAGGAAAGGAGAGCTGCTGCTCATTAACAGTTGTAGTGAGCCTATCTTTATGGTGTATGATCAAGTTGTAGAAGTTAATCTGGAAATAATGTTGTTAAAATGTGCTTTAGGAGGCTCGGCATCTGTAGCTTAGTGACTAGGGTGCCAGCCACATAAACCAGAGGCTGGCAGGTTCAAACCGGGCCAGAGTTTGCCAAACTACAATGGCAACTACAACAAAAAAATAGTCAGGCGTTTTGGTGGACACCTGTAGTCCCAGCTACTTGGGAGGCTGAGGCAAGAGAATCGCTTAGGCCCAAGAGTTCGAGGTTGCTGTGAGCTGTGATGCGACAGCACTCTGCTGAAGGTGACTCAGTGAGGCTCTGTCTCAAAAAAAAAAAAAAATGGGGCAGTGCCTGTGGCTCAAGGAGTAGGGCGCCGGTCCCATATGCCGGAGGTGGCGGGTTCAAACCCAGCCCTGGCCAAAAACTAAAAAAAAAAATGTGCTTTAGGAAAGCAGAGGCAACAGTAAGATGAGCTGGATAATTGGCTACTTCCCTTCCCCTGTATGTCCTGAGGCTATCCCAGGATCACAGTTTCCCCATTGGGCTGTCTTGATCAAGGTTTTCTTGACTGTAGAAAATAAAACCCTCCCTACAAAACACTCAGAACTAAAAGGTGTTTGTGGTAAGGGATCAAGGGATTCTTATGAAGCTCAAGGGCAAGAAGCATAGCTGGACCTCAGATGGATAGAAACTAGGACCAGGACCTGGGATGACATTAGGCTCCCATGCAGCTGTGTTCTCCATGAATATTTGGGGCTGGATTGTTTTCAGTTTTTATTTATTTATTTATTTATTTATTTATTCGTTTATTTTTGAGATAGAGTCTCACTCTATCACCCTGGGTAGAGTGGTATTGCATCATAGCTCATACAACCTCAAACTTTTGGGCTCAAGTGATGCTCTTGCCTCAATTTTTCATTTTTAGTAGAGACGGTGTTGCTTGTGCTCAGGCTGGTCTTGAACTCTTGAGCTTAAGCAATCCACACACCCCGGCTTCCCAGAGTGCTAGGATTATAGGCGTGAGCCACCATGCCTGGCTATTTCCAGTTTTTCCACTATTCTTTGCCCATGATTGGTTTTCTCTAAGCAGTCTGACCTATTCTGCTTCTCCTTATGGATGGTTAGTCCACAGTGCCTGGGAGTACGTGTTCTTTCTCAAAGTGACAACCTAGCAGTGAATGGTGATAAATCTCAGCCCCAAATTTCTAGGACAGAGGATGCGACTGTCGCTGTAAGAGTCAGATGTTCCCCCAGTCAAGTCAACTGTGGCCAAGGCCACAGAGTTGCATAACCCTAACATGGCACCTAGAGCCCCACCCACCCTTGGGAGAGGCACAGTCTGGGCAGACTTACCTAGAAGTGTCTGCTTCATTGGCCATAGAGGGGGATTACTGGGTGTCAGTCCAGGTTGTGGGTAGGCCTCCTTCCTGCTTGGCAGAGACAGTAAGGGTTGTTTGGTACAGGTTGAGTATCCCTTATATGAAATGCTTGGGACCAAATGTATTTAGGATTTTTTCAGATTTTAGAATATTTGTATTACATTTACTAGTTGAACATCCATGATCTGAAAATCCAAAACCTGAAATGCTCCAATAAGCATTCCCTTTGAGCTTCATGTCAGCACTTCAAAAGTTACAGATTTTGGAATGTTTCAGATTTGGGATTTTGGGATGAGGGATGTTTAACCTTCTCAGCTGAAAATATAGCCTTCCCAGAAATGTCTTGAGCTTTATGGTTCTCCACCCCCTACTGCCCCATACACCTGTGTAACTCATTAGTAATTTGTATTTTCTTTGGGAAACTGTCTTTATTTAAATAAGCTTTTTGGTTTTGTCTTTTTTTTGTTTTAAGAAACGGTCTCTTGTCTGTTACCCAGGCTAGAGTAAGTGGCACAATCTTAGCTTATAGCTCACTATAATCTTGAATTCCTGGGCTCAGCCTCCTAAGTAGCTGGGACTACAGGCACAAACCACCAGGCCTAACTAATTTTTTAATTTTTTATAGAAAGGGTTCTCACTATGTTGCTCAGGCTTGTCTTCAATTCCTGGTGTAAGTAATCTTCCCACCTCAACCAACCAAAGCTCTGGAATTACAGGCATAAACTACTGCTGCGGGCCCAAGCTTTATATTAATGAAGAACACTTACGACAAATATTTTTTTCTTTTTCAGATGACATATTCTGCATTTATTCAGCTACTTCCAGTTCTTGTGATTGTGATTGTGTCTGTTATTACTCAGCTGCTGGCTGCTAATCCTCCATATAGTCTATTCTATAAATCGTAAGTCAGATATTTATAAATCTTTCTCAATAACAATCTCGAGGGTGAGAGACTTCAAGATTTTGCTGTATATCGCTAACATTTCATTTCATCTTTTGCTATAGAAAACAATGATTTTGGGGGTGGCGCCTGTGGCTCAGTGGGTAGGGCGCCAGCCCCATATACCGAGGGTAGCAGGTTCAAATCTAGGCCTGGCCAAACTGCAACAAAAAAAAATAGCTGGGCATTGTGGCGAGCGCCTGTAGTCCCAGCTACTCAGGAGACTAAGGCAAGAGAATCACCTAAGCCCAGGAATTGGAGGTTGCTGTGAGCAGTGTGACGCCACGGCACTCTGCCGAGGGCAATAAAGTGAAACTCTGTCTCTACAAAAAAAAAAATGGAGGGTGGCGCCTGTGGCTCAACAGAAGTAGGGCGCTGCCAACTCCATATGCTAGAAGTGGCGGGTTCAAACCCAGCCCTGGCCAAAAACTGCAAAAAAAAAAAAAAGGAAAACACTGGGGTCAGTGCCTATAACTCAGTGGCTAGGGCGCCAGCTACATATACTGGAGCTGGCGGGTTCAAACCCAGCCCAGTCCTGCCAAACAACAATGAGAACTACAACCAAAAAAACAAAAAAATAGCCGGGCGTTATGGTGGCGCCTGTAGGCCTAGCTACCTGGGAGGCTGAGGCAAGAGAATTGCTTAATCCCAAGAGTTTGAGGTTTGCTCTGAGCTGTGATGCCATAGCACTCTACCCAGGGCACCATAGTAAGACTCTGTCTCAGAAAAAAAAGGAAGGGGAGGGGAGGGGAAGGGAAGGAAGGAAAGGGAGGGGAGAAAACAGTGATTTTATATTTAATGGAACAGCTGGGTAGAGAGTATACAGTCTCACATGCTGCTCAGGAGATGGATTATTTTGTTCTACAATGACATCATCTAGTCAGCTGTAGAAAAGCAATAACTGGAATAACTTGAGGTTTAGATTAAATTGTTATCACACTGCAGTAGAATTATAAAGGATCCTATTGAGCTTGTGATGAGATTACTGGACTCCACTTAGCCTGGGGGCATAGTAACTGGAATTGAGTAATTATTTTCCATTTAAAAGTTGCAAGAAGGGGACATTTATTCACAATAAGGCTATATAGTCAAACTATATTATCACATTTCTTTTCTGAAAATATAGAAATTCATTGTGATGCTTGTTATTGCAGATAGCTTAGAAACTTTGACAGGAATTTTTTAATTTTTTAAAATTATATCAATTGATTCAATTCTCAAAGTCTGGTTCCCAAACTAGCCATCCTCAGCATCAACTGACAACATGTTATAAATAAAAATTTTTGGACCCTGGGAGGCTGAGGCAGGTAGATTGCTAAAGCTCAGGAGTTTGAGACCAGCCTGAACAACAGCAAGACTCTATCTCTACTAAAAATAGAAAAAATTAGCCAGGCATTGTGACAAGAGCCTTTAGTCCCAGCTCCTTGGGAGGCTAAGGCAAGCTGATGCCAGGGCACTCTAGCCCAGAGCAACCAAGTGAGACTATCTCAAAAAATTAAAAAAGAAGAAAAAGAAAGGAAATGCAAATTTTTGTCTGCTTCCCCCATATCAAATCAGAAACTCTGGGAAGCCCTCCAGATAATTCTGGCCCACATTAACATTTGAGAAGCACTAGATTTTTTTTAAAATTACTGCTTATAATAATACTTATAATAATTACTTATAATAATAAGCAGTAAGTTATTATGCATTATTATGGTTTTGTGGACGAAAACCTTTAAAAAAGTAGAATCTATGGGGTAGTACATACTAAGGAGAATCTTTATGGGTAATTACTACAGTATAGACCGAAGACTATCATTCTACATCAGTATCTTCCTTTTACAGAGAATAATACTGAGACTTAGAGAAAGGAATTGTTATCAGGTCACACCTACCTGGTTCCCTCTATTTCCTAGCTTCCCGTGTTTTTCCATGTTCAGCCAGTGGGGCAATCAGGGACCTACTCTGCTAATCTCTTCCCATGAGGTGGGAATAAGTCATGGCCTTACCTCTTAGACATGTGGCAAGATCCCTAAGTGCAGAGATCAAAGAAGAGGACTGGGGAAAGGCCAAATATAGTTCCTTTAATATGGAAGTTGTCCAATTGGAATAAAATCTGCTTGGATTTTGCACATTGCTGTCCCATTGTTTTACGCTGAATTTGAGCTCCCTTCTGTACTTCCTTATGGTTAGAATTTATTCCACACAGACCTTTTTTTTTTTTTGAGAAAGTCTCACTATGTCGCCCTCAGTAGAGTGCTGTGCTGTCACAGCTCACAGTGGCCTCAAACTCTTGGGTTTAAGTGATTCTCTTGCCTTAGCCTCCCAAGTAGCTGGGACTACAGGCCTCCGCCACAGTGTCCAGCTATTTTTTTGTTGTAGTTGTTGTTGTTTGGCAGGCCTGGGCCAGGTTCAAACCCGCCAGCCCTGGTGTATGTGACCAGTGCCCTAGCCACACACAGACCTCTTAATGTTTCTGAGCACCAGGCATCATTGGATGCCTTGGACCCACAGAGAGTTAGCCTGAAGAATCACTGAAATCATCTGTCTGAGTATTTTGCAATTCTCACTTAGCAGCTATGTATGAAGTATTTTTTATTATGTTCTAAAAATTGTTTGTTGGTTGGTGCAAGCTATCTGGTTTTTCATAAATAGTTTGCTGTAACATTAATCGGTTCATTCAGCCAGCATTTATAGTAGCCTACTCGGTCAGATATCATGCTTGGTCTCATACAACTTACAAATTGCTTTTCTTAAACATTCAGCCTTCTACTTTTAGCTACAAAGTAGTATAAGAAAGGTGAATCCTTTAAGAAAATAAACTATTTATGCTGAAGCTAAATTCACAGTATGAACATACTCCCATAATACTGATTATGATAATATTACACTTACAACTTTGCTAATAAGTGTTAATGAGTGTTCAGTATATTAAAAAATGATATCTGGGCTCGGCGCCTATGGCTCAAGCAGCTAAGGCGCCAGCCACATACACCTGAGCTGGCGGGTTCAAATCCAGCCTGGGCCCGCCAAACAATGACAGCTGCAACCAAAAAAATAGCCGGGCATTGTGGTGGGCGCCTGTAATCCCAGCTACTTGGGAGGTGGAGGCAGGAGAATCGCTTGAGCCCAGGAGTTGGAGGTTGCTGTGTGCTGTGATGCCACGGCACTCTACCCAGGGTGACAGCTTGAGGCTCTGTCTCAAAAAAAAAAAAAAAAAAAAAAATGAAAAATGATATCTGTATCTGCCCTATGAAAAGATAATTGTGATAATGATATCTGTGAGGCCAATGCTAAGAGTGATATTGCCAAATATTACAGGTTCACCTGAGTCTCTGTCTTGTTTCAGGACCTTGGGCTACACCATTTCTAGAGAAACTCAGAACCTGCAGGTGCCTTACTTTGTGGACAAAAATTTTGACAAGGCTTACAGAGGAGCTTCTTTGCGTGAACTGGAGAAGACAATAGAGAAGGATTACATTGATTATATCCAGACAAGTTGTTGGAAAGAGAAACAACAAAGTAAGATGCTATGAAAGAGTTTTAGCAAGTGGCCCTGATTCCCAGCATGAGGGATATCTTCTGTTTCTGACACCTCCTGTCTGTTTATTTGGGCTAAATTGTTTTGTTTTTCAAGACAGTCTTGCTCTGTTGCCTGGGCTAGATTGTATTAGCAGGAGCATAGCTCACTGAAGCTTTAAATTCCTGGACTTAAGTGATCTGCCAACCTCAGCCTCCCAAATGGTGGGGACTACAGGCATGCACTACCATGCCTAGCTAACTTTTTCTATTTTTGTAGAAACAGGATCTTGTTGTATTGCTCAGGCTGGTCTCAAACTCCTGGCCTCAAGTGATCACCCCACCTTGGCCTCCCAAAATACTAGGATTACGGGCACAAGCCACATTGTACCCTGCCCTGGGATAACTTGTTTTTGTGAACAGTCGGAGGACTGAGGCCCATTTGGGATACTACAAGTAAAAGGAGCATAGGGAGTTTATCGACAGGATACACGTAGCCAGGACTTAGAAATCTTGAGAACTTAAGCAACATTGAGGCACCTACCTAACACTCTTTGAGACTTTACCTCTCTCTGCCCATCTGCCCCACTCTCCTTTCCCTGCCAGCTGCCTTTCTTCTTAACCTTGTTTGACATAGTTTACTGTGGTTGTTACCCTCCTTGTCATTCTCTCAAATTCCCTAACCCCACCAGTCATTGGCTCCTTTCTATGTCATAAGCCTTTTCCTTTAAGATCTTGGTGATAGCTGGTTTGGTCCAAGTTTCCTAATTTCACATTCCCTAGAGGGAAATCTGATTGAGCCACCAACTTTTTGAGCCAGACCAAAGGTTTAGATCAAGGTTGCTGATATTGAGTCAGATGTCCCTACCTTCCCCTGGGTCTCCTTTCAGTAGGGGTAGGTATAGGCCTTCCACCCTATTTCCTTCTCTGGATATAATGGGGGTGACAACATCTGCCCTGGTCTAAAGCTTTAGCGAGTATTACCAGGGAGTTCCAGCAATGGGGGTAGCCCTATCTCTCAGCCAACAGTTTTTGAGACAGAATCTCTTTCTGTTGCCTAGGCTAGAAAACAGTGGTTTTATCACAATTTACTACAACCTCAAACTCCTGGACTCAAACTCCCCTCCTGTCTCAGGCTCCCTCAGTACTAGGATTATAGGCATGAGCCATTGCACAAAGCCAAGTTTCACCTTTTTTTTTTTGAGACAGGGTTGGGTCTCACTCTGTTGTCTGGGCTAGAGTACAATGGCATCATAATAGTTCATTGCAACCTCAAACTTCTGAGCTCAAGTGATCCTCCTGCCTCAGCCTCCCAAGTAGCTGGGATGACAAGCTACTGGCTAGCTTTCCTACTTTTTGTAGGCATGGGATCTTGCTCTTGCTCTGGCTGGTCTCACAAACTACTGGCCTCACACAAATCCTCCCTCCTCAGCCTCCCTAAGTGTTAGAATTACAAGTGTGAGGCACAGCATCTGGCTCCAGTTTCACTTTTGAGCCCACTTGAATTCTTTTTTTTTTTTGAGATAGAGCCTTAAGCTGTCACCCTGGGTAGAGTGCTGTGGCATCACAGCTCATAGCAACCTCTAACTCCTGGGCTCAAGTGAGTCTCCTGCCTCCACCTCCCAAGTAGCTGGGACTACAGGTGCCCGCCGCAATGCCCAGCTATTTTTTGTTGCAGCTGTCATTGTTGTTTGGCTGGCCCAGGCTGGATTCGTACCCGCCAGCTCAGGTGTATGTGGCTGGCGCCTTAGCCACTTGAGCCACAGGCATCGAGCCAGCCCACTTGAATTCTACACATACACATTAGTAACTGCATCTTCTGAAATGGCTTTGACTAATTTTTTTTTTTTTTTTTTTGAGGCAAAGTCTCACTATGTCGCCCTCAGTAGAATGCTGTGGCGTCATAGCTCTTAGCAACCTCCAACTCTTGGGCTTAAGCAATTCTCTTGCCTCAGCCTCCCAAGTAGCTGGGACTACAGGTGCCCAGCTTTGACTAATTTTTTTTTTTTTTTTGCAGGTTTTGGCCGGGGCTGGGTTTGAACCCGCCATCTCTGGCATATGGGGCCAGTGCCCTACTCCTTTAAGCCACAGGCGCCGCCCTGACTAATTTTTAAAAAGTAAATTCTAACTCATCGTAAAAATTTAATTAGTGAGTATCATTAAACATCTAACAATGTCTGGTAAAATTAGCTCTTTTTTTTTTTTGTAGAGACAGAGTCTCACTGTACCGCCCTCGGGTAGAGTGCCGTGGTGTCACACGGCTCACAGCAACCTCTAACTCTTGGGCTTATGCAATTCTCTTGCCTCAGCCTCCCAAGCAGCTGGGTCTTTTTTTTTAATTAAGACAGAATCTCACTTTGTTATCCTTGGTAGAATGCCGTGGCATCACAGCTCATGGCAATCTCAAACTCTTGGGCTCAAGCGATTCTCTTACCTCAGCCTCCCTAGTAGCTGGCACTACAGGCGCCTGCTACAATGCCTACCTTTTTTGTTGTTGTTGTTTGTTTAACAGACCCAGGCCAGGTTCAAACTCACCAGCCCCAGAGCATACGGCCAACACCTTAACCACTGAGTTATGAGCACCCAGCCTGTTTTTTTTTTTTTTTTGGGGGGGGGGGTTTGAGACAGAGTCTCAAGCTGTTGCCCTGGGTAGAGTGCTATGGCATCATAGCTCACAGCAACCTCAGACTCTTGGGCTCAAGTGATCCTCTTGCCTCAGTTTTTTCTATTTTTAGTAGAGATGGGGGTCTTGCTTTTGCTCAGGCTGGTCTCTAACTTGTGAGCTCAAGCAATCCATCCACTTCCACCTTCCAGAGTGCTAGGATTATAGGCATGAGCCACCTCACCCGGCCTAAAATTAGCTGCTTTATCACAGTGTTGCTAAGCCCTTGCTGACCCATCATGCATTCCCATCCCCATGCCAAGTTAGTCTTTTCTTCTAATGTGTTTTTTTATTTTGTTTTTTGAGACAGAGTCTCACTTTGTCACCCTGGGTAGAGTGCTGTGGTGTCATAGCTCACAGCAACCTCAAACTCTTGGGCTCGAGTGATTCTCTTGCCTGAGCCTCCAGAGTAGCTCGGACTACAGGCACCAGCCACAACGCCCAGCTATTTTTTTTTTTTTAGAGATAGGGTCTCACTCTGGCTCAGTCTCAAACTGGTGAGCACAAGCAATCCTCCCGCCTTGACCTCCCAGAGTGCTATTACAGGATTACAGGTCTGAGCCACTGTGCCTGGTCTTTCCTCTGTGGGTTTTTTTGTTGTTGTTGTTGTTTGTTTGTTTGTTTTAGAGACAGAGTCTTACTTTTTTACCCTTGGTAAAGTGCTGTGGCGTCACAGGTCACAGCAACCTCCAGCTCTTGGGCTTAGGCGATTCTCTTGCCTCAGCCTCCCGTGCAGCTGGGACTACAGACACCCACCATAACGCCTGGCTATTTTTTGTTGCAGTTGGCCGGGGCCAGTGCCAACCTGCCACCCTCAGTATATGGGGCCAGTGCCCTACCTACTGAGCCACAGGTACTGCCCATCCTCTTTTTTTAAAGCACTTTGTTCATCCTACTCATATGGTACTGATCACACAGTGTAAGAGTTCCATAGGCACATGTTAGTGTTCTGTATGGGACTGAGAGCTCTCTGAGGACAAGAACCATGTTTTATTAATTTTGTGCCCCAGGTTCCTGGCATAGTCCTTGCCTTAGAATAGATACTTAGCAAATGTCTTTTGAAGAGAGGATACTCAGGATTGGAAAACCATGAAAATATTGAGGACTATGGATACTAGGGCAGGGTTAAACCTTTAGGGACCTGGTTTCTTCCCTGTATTTCTACTTTTTTTTTTTTATTATTGAGACAAGAGTCTTACTTTATCACCCTTGGTAGAGTGCCATGGCATCATGGCTCATAGCAACCTCAAACTCTTGGGCTCAAGTAATCCTCTTGCCTCAGCTCCCAGAGTAGCTGGGACTACAGGTGCCCACCACAATACCTAGCTGTTTTCAGGATGGGGTCTCACTCTTGTTCGAACTGGTCTTGAACTCCTGAGTTCAGGCACTCCACTCGCCTCAGCCTCCCTGAGTGCTGGGATTACAAGTATGAGCTAGCACACCTGGCCTTCTCCCCCTTATATGGCAAAGCTCTACTGTACTCTAAAGGTGCATGAGGATCTTAGTGAGCAATGACGCTGTAATATAAGAGAGATTTAAACATGAGGAGGAAATTCCATTTTTATTAAAAAAAAAAAAAAACTGAGGGGTCAGGAAGTACCCTATTCCATTGTTAAGCTAGATTTTCTTTTTTTTTTTTGTAGAGACAGAGTCTCACTTTATGGCCCTCAGTAGAGTGCCGTGGCTTCACACAGCTCACAGCAACCTCCAACTCCTGGGCTTAAGCGATTCTCTTGCCTCAGTCTCCCTAGTAGCTGGGACTACAGGCGCCCGCCACAACGCCCAGCTATTTTTTGGTTGCAGTTTGGCCGCGGCCGGGTTTGAACCCGTCACCCTCGGTATATGGGGCCGGCGCCCCACCGACTGAGCCACAGGTGCCGCCCGTTAAGCTAGATTTTATAAGTTATAAAAACCAGGAAAGAGGCTGGACATGGTGACTCATGCCTCTAATCCTAATACTCTGGGAGGCTGAGGCTGGTGGATCTCTTGAGCTCACAAGTTCTAGACCAGCCTGAGGAAAAGCGAGGACACCCCCCCCCCATCTCTATTAAAAATAGGAAAACTGAGGCAAGAGGATTGCTTGAGCCTGAGTTGGAGGTTGATGTGAGCTGTGATGCCATGGCACTCTACCCAGGGAAACAGCTTGAGACACTGTCTCAAAAACAAATAAACAAACAAAACAACAACAACAACAAAACCAGGAGGCTTGGTGCCCATAGCACAGTGGTTATGGCACCAGCCACATACACTGTGGGTAGTGGGTTCGAACCCTGCCTGGGCCAGGTAAACAACAATGACAACTGCAACAACAACAACAAAAAAATAGCCGGGCATCGTGGCAGGTGCCTGTGGTCCCAGCTGCTTGGGAAGCTGAGACAAGAGAATTGCTTGGGCCCAAGAGTTTGAGGTTGCTGTGAACTGTGCTGCCATAGCACTCTACCGAGGGCAACATAATGAGACTCTGTCTCAAAAAAAAAAAAGAAAAGAATTTTGGAACAGAATAAAGACCTTAGACCAGCAGTTCTCAACCTGTGGGTCATGACCCACAAGGACTATATTAAAGGGCCACGGCGTTAGGAAGGTTAAGAACCACTGCTTTAGACTAAAAGGCATTATATATATGGATCTAAATTAGGTGAAAGCCACAGTGTATATCCTAAAACTTCTCATTGTTCTTGGCCTTGGGAGGGTTTTTAATTTGTTGCTTTCTACAAGAAATGGAAGAAAATCTACATTTCACATTCTTCACATTTTTCAAATGCAAATACACATCCTCTGTGGCAGTAAGATGTTGGAACTTTGCAAAGAGCTCAAGGCAAGGAATGTAGTGAAAGTGGATTCTAAGCTTTTGTTCTCATCCCCATGAGGCCTCACTCAGAGCTTTGGCACTCTCTAGGTATAAATAAAAACCCAGTGATTAAGCATGATATGTGTATCCACAAGTTCCAAATGAGAGTTATCAGCACACACCCCTTAAAAATCTATTTCTAGCATTTAAGTACAGAGGCTTTGTGCGGCCTCCACACAACCCAAGTGCCATTTGAGAACAAGCAGCATCTGCCCTCCCAATCCAGCAGCAAGTGCAGCCAACAACGTTAAATATAGCACTTGGAGGTTGTAAAAATAAACCCACTTGAGAACAAAGTTCACTCGTGGCAAAATATCAAATGAAAACTCTTTTTAGCAAAGTTAACCATTGACTTTTTAAATCTTTGGTTCACTTATTTGCACTGCTCTTTCTTAGAATGCTTTGTCTGTGTGAACTTTTATGAGTAATCCCTTACTATGAACACAAATTGCTCTGTTTACTCCTTCATAGCTGAATCTAGATAATAAACCTGATGCCAGGGGAAGTAGCCATGCCATTCAGCTGAGGCTAGACAAAAGTGTAGGCAGGAACTGTCTCCTGGCCTAGCCAAGCTGAACTGAGATCCTGGCCCTGGCTGGCAGAGGAGTACTTCTTTCCATGCCCTGAGGCAGAGTGACAGGGTGGGTAGATGGTTTAGGCTTTGAAATGAGGATAGAATCAACTTCCTCTTAGAGAGTTTGTTTGGATTATTGAAGATGGTATGATTATAATCCTTGTACGGTGTCTGGCGCATAGTAAGTGCCTGATTCCTGGTGGAGGCCAAGCTTGGCTTGGCTTGGCTTGGCACCGAGACTGGATGCAGCACTGTCTCTTGGGGCTGGATCGTGAGGATAGTTGTGGTCTGTTGGAGCCTTATAGCTGCCCAAACTCCAAACTAGGCTCTCACAGAGTGTTTTTGGGAGAGGCCCTGACTTGCTTCTCTTGGTAGTTTGCCTGAGTCTGTTTACCTCATTGCTCTGTCCATCTGTTATACTGTCACTCAGGACAAGGGGAGCATGTTGCTAAGAAGAAAATGAGTTCTCTCAATCCTGCCTCTCCTGAGGCTATTTTTATTTTTTTAGTTCCTTGGAAGTTATGGAATATTAACAGAACTTGTTAAAAGTAACACATTCTTAGAGTTTATCCTTTGTTCATTGAAGGATGAAAGGATTCACTGGGAGTTTGGAGAGAGGTTTCTCTAAGCATGGTAGTAGGGGTATGGGACATGGTTCCTTGAAACCCTGACCTTGTGCAAGGTCCTTGCTCTGGAGCAGAGGTCTCTGACCTGGTTTCAGTGAGCTTTATGAAAAGCAACATATGGGCGGCGCCTGTGGCTCAAGGAGTAGGGCGCCGGTCCCACATGCTGGAGGTGGCGGGTTCAAACCCAGCCCCGGCCAAAAAATCACAAAAAAAAAAAAAGAAAGAAAAGCAATGTAATGTTTTGAGAAAAACAGTTATCTTTCATCAGCTTGTTATAGTGATCTTTAATGTAGAAAATGTTAAGAATCAGTAGCCCTTAATGTTTCTGGAATGGGATTTCAGGGAATGAGGTATTTGAAAAGGTTCAGTAAACAAAAAATATAAAGAAATAATTTCAAGGCTGGGCACTCTGGGAGGCTGAGGTGGGTGCATCACTCGAACTCAGGAGTTTGAGACCAGCCTGAGCAAGCACAAGACCCCATCTCTACTAAAAATAGAAAAACTAGCCAGGCATTGTGGCAGGTGCCTGTGGTCCCAGCTACTCAGGAGGCTGAGATAAGGGGATCACTTGAGCCCAAGAGTTTGAAATTGCTCTAAGCATGACACCATGGCACTCAACCCCAGGGAGACAGAGTAAGACTCTGTCTAGATGAGAAAGATAGATAGATACATACATACATACATACAAAGAAAAACTAGCTTGACATGGTGGCAAGTGCTTATAGTCTCAGCTACTCAGAAGGCTGAGGCAAGAGGATCGTTTGAGCCCAAGAGTTTGAGGTTAATGTAAGCTATAATGCCATGAGAGAGACAGAGTGAGACTCTCTCCCCCCACCCAAAAAAAAAAGAAAGAAAGAAAAAGAAATGAAAGAAAAGGAAATCATTTCAAGGAAAAACAGGACAACAGAAACTGTACCATATACTGGTCTAACTGTGGCTCCAAAGGACTAAAGGCATAGACTATAGACTGATTTCAAGAAGTCCTCTTGAAGAGGTTTCCCACATGCCAAAGAAGCCCAAGATGTAAAGTTAGTGACAGGCTCTGGGCAGATGTGAGAGCAGAGAGCTTTCATTTAGGTGTGCATATGACCCTCTATGAAGCCCCATTACATGTGAGGATGTCTGTGCTAACACAAGCCCTGGCTAGTCAGCACGGTAGGCAACTTTGCCAAGGTGGGTAGAGCACATTGTTCTGGAGCCTGGGAAACCTACTGCTTGCCAAGCAACTGCTGGGCTAAAGCCCAGGCTCTGCAGCCCCATTGTAGAGAGAGTTTTCATGCATATCCATCCCTCGCCCTGGAGTACCGCACTTAATCTGCACTCTGGGCCTTACTTGGTGTAAATAGAATCATTGTGAACAGAAATGCCAGACAGTGTTTTGTGTTGATAGAAATCTATTCCGAAAGCAATGCTATTGTTTCCCTAACTAAATATTAATTCCTGTTTCTAAGCAATGTGCTGATTAATCAGACAGGTGCCTCTTGTTCCACCACCAAAAACAAAATCTGTTAGTAAGCTGATTAAGAATGGATAGGCATATTTTAAAATGATTAAAATAGCACACACTTCAAACACACACCCTGTCCAAGTATGCCATCCTATTAATATGCAACATGTCTCTAAAGGTGCTTTTCAGGCTTTCCTCCCTAATAATGTCTTTGAAACCTCACAAAAGATTAAAAATAGAGGCAGCCAAAC
This sequence comes from Nycticebus coucang, assembly GCF_027406575.1. NCBI lineage: Eukaryota > Metazoa > Chordata > Mammalia > Primates > Lorisidae > Nycticebus > Nycticebus coucang. The sequence goes on along the minus strand of NC_069796.1, from coordinate 38,061,698 downwards.
CACTGTTGAGTCAGGAAAGACAGCAGAGATTATATTCTGGTTAAAAATAGAATGACCTTCTCCACTCTGAAGAGAAAAAGAAATTCATTTAGTCAAGGAGACAAAGGTCATCAGATCCAGAAGATTTCACTTTTAAAAGAGCCCAGCTGGGCTCAGTGCCTGTAGCTAAGTGGTTAGGGCACCAGCCACATACACCAGGGCTGGCGGGTTTGAACCCTGCCCAGGCCTGCTAAACAACAATGATAAGCTACAACAAAAAAATACCCAGGCATTGTCGCAGGCGCCTGTAGTCCCAGCTACTTGGGAGGCTGAGGCAAGAGAATCATTTGAGCCCAAGAGTTTGAGGTTGCTGTGAGGGTGAGTGGCACTCTACTGAGGGTGACATAGGGAGGCTCTGTCTCAAAAAAAAAAAAAAGAGTCCAGCTGCCTTTGGTCTGTGAGTTGGGAACCCAACACATGGGGAGGGAATGAAGAAAATGGGCAGTAACCTGGCCTTCTGTAGAAGCATACTCACCAGAGGTAGGCTCTGTGTCAGCACATGTGAGTTATGATGCAGTGACACAGGGGGAAGAATGAAGCAGCTGTCTTTGTTCCAGATGACAGAAATAGGTGATTGGACAGCATTCTCTCCCAACTGCCACTGGAATACCATTGATAGGAAGGCCATAAAGAAGTCTCCTCTTACCGCACACGTGCACATTTCCTAAGTCTGGTGTCAAATGTTTTAGAGATAAGGGCTAAGACCTGTGCTTTTGTAACAGAGCACAGATACTGTAGAACTGCAGGATCACAGATATCCTTTAATCCTCAGCACCTGGTCCAGTGCCTAAAACGTGTTTCTGGAGTAAATGAGTAAATGTTTCTTAAATTGAATTGACAGATAAAACATTAAATAACATAAAAGAGGCTTTGATTCTAGCAAGACTCAGTGGCTCATGCCTGTAATCCTAGCACTCTGGGAGACTGAGGCGAGTGGATTGTTTGAGCCCAGAAGTTCTAGACCAGCCTGAGCAAGGGCAAGACCCTGCCCTACTAAAAACAGAAAAACTAGCCAGGCGTGGTGGCACATGTCTGTAGTCCCAGCTACATGGGAGGCTGAGGCAAGAAGAGCTCTTGAGGCTCAGCACCTGTAGCTCAAGCGCCAGCCACATACACCGGAGCTGGCGGGTACGAATCCAGCCTGCGCCTGCCAAACAACGACAACTACCACCAAAAATAGCTGGGCATTGTGTGGGCACCTGTAATCCCAGCTACTTGGGAGGTTGAGGCAAGAGAATCTCTTAAGCCCAGGAGTTGGAGGTTGCTGTGAACTGTGACCCTATGGCACTCTACCCAGGACAACAGCTTGAAACTCTGTCTCAAAAAAAAAAAGAAGAGCTCTTAAGCCCGAGTTTCAGGTTGCTTGAACTATGCTGACACCATGACACTCTACCCAGGACAACAGAGACTTTGTCTCAAAAAAAAAAAAAAAAAAAGGAACTTTGTTTCCAGAAATATTGAAATGAAATCAAAAAGCTCCAACTCTGGGACAGTGCCTATGGCTCAATGAGTAGGGTGCCCGCCCCATATACCGAGGGTGGCGGGTTCAAATCTGGTCCTGGCCAAACTGCAACAAAAAATAGCCGGGCATTGTGGTGGGCTCCTGTAGTCCCAGCTGCTCCGGGGGCTGAGGCAAGAGAATCACCTAAGCCCAAGAGCTGGAGGTTGCTGTGTGCTGTGACGCCACGGCACTCTGCTGAGAACAATGAAGTAAGACTCTGTCTCTAACAAAAAAAAAAAAGCTCCAACTCTCTCGATGAATTGGTTCCCTCTTTTATCTTTCAGAGTCGGAGTTGACCAATTTGGCAGGATTATACAGAGATGAACGATTGAAACAGAAAGCAGAGTCGCTGAAACTTGAAAACTGTGAAAAACTTAACAAACTTACTGGCCTACGCAGAGGTGGCTGAGAGGATAATGATCCTACACAGGGTTGGGATTTTGCTATTTCTTACTATTTATGTTCCTAATTCCATTTTATAATACAAAATTAGGAACTGACATTCTACTATTATTAGCTTTGTTTGTTGGGCAGATTTGAAGGAATGTGAGCATGGAGCCAGACTTGTCATCACAGAATTTTTCCTGGGGATTGGCTCTAGGAGCCAGAAACAGTTCATCTAAGTTAAATTAATGGCAAAGCATTAGATTAAGTCTTTCTGCTCCATGCCAACCCTGCTTCTATGAATGTAGTTCAGGGAACCCCCGAGTCCTCTTCTTTTCTTTTTTTTTTTTTTTTTTTTTTTTTGCAGTTTTTGGCCAGGGCTGGGTTTGAACCCACCACCTCCGCCATATGGGGCCGGCGCCCTACTCCTTTGAGCCACAGGGGTCACCCCTGTGTAGCTGTAGTCTTCCTCTTCTTCAGTGAAGTCTTACTACCCCAGGCATTCCTAGGCTTAGACAAAGGAGCTTAATTTTAGTTATTTACAATGTCTGCCAAGAATTATACCTCTCCCTTCATTAGTGTCATCATCTCCCCCAGGATTCAGCCTCTGGAACATGTTCCTACTCAACTTTCCATTTTCTATAAGGAATATGGAGAAACTCAAGCTTTTGTAGTCAATGGTTTTCTATTACCCCAATCTCTGTTCAGTAAGTAGCATTAGCAAACCACCTGATTTGAGATTTTTTATGTCCTTAATCCTCTTTCTTTTAGAGTGTCCAGAAATTAAAAACTATTGAGCTGTGAAACAGTTTGGTGGACAACTCAAGAGCAGGAAGCAAGGCCCAGGGGTGAAGGTAAAATGCAAGACCTAGTCTCTGCTCCTCAGTGCAGATTCCTCAGGCCATCATTGAACCCAGAAAATGTTTTTTTTATCATTTCCTCTTGGAATCATCATTTGGTATCTCACACTTGAGCAGAGTTCCTACACCTCACACAGATACAGAGTCAGACCCACACAAGGCATTGCCAACCATCCAGATTTTGCTCAGGCCTAGAGGTAGAGGGGACAGATACCCTCTCTGTGGCTACAGTGGTCTAGTATTTGCGGTCATTTTGTTTAACAAGTGCCCTATAGTTTGTGATCTGAGATGCTTTTTCATTCATTTAACACTTATTGAGTGCCTACAATAAGGAATGGGCTCTCATTTATTTTCTTCCTCACAACTCTGTGAAGTAGATGCATTATCTCTGTTTTTATGAATGAGAGCAAACATTAGCTTAAGGAGGATAAATGGTTGACCTGGGTCATACAGCAGATAGTAGCAGAACTAGATGGTAGGCTGATTATCAAGTAGAAAGTGGGAGAGATCATCCTCATTTCTCAGATGATTCTTGCCAGTTTGGCAAAGCAAAATCTCTTTCAAGGATGCCTCTGTCCCCTGTCCTTGAATAATCCTTTCTATGTTCTGGATCCATCTACTCCTGCATCCATCCAGGAAAACTTCTCTGTTGGTCTTTAGGAAACTGGACCCTTTCTACACAGATTCTGCAAAGAAAATAAGAGGCCCCTCAGATGCAGGCATCCCTTCCCACTGCTGACAGGAAAAACTAAGTCATTCCTGGGCTGTGTGGTTTTTTCAGGCCTTCCTGTGGAAGTGAGCTGCTAAGATTGAGCTGCCCAGATTATCTTGAATCTTTGAACTTGAAAATTTTGCTAGGTGAGTATGGTCTATATTCCATGTTCTCTTCAGGTTGGAAGAAAAGTTTCTATTGGAAAGAGAGTCTATATTAAAACTGATTTCCAAAGTAAAGTTTCACCATTCAGATGAATGCTCATAATTTAGACAGCACTATCTAGCATAGTTCATCATTAAACATTCCACAGTAGATGGGTTTATAGGTAAGGAATTAGGGCTTTGGTGGCTAGTAGCAGACAATTGCTGAGTTTGGTGGGGGAGCTTTTCTAGAAAAAGCCAAGTTTTGCTGCCCAGCTTGGCCTATTCTGGTTTTGAGGGACCTTCTTGACCCCCTCTAAGAGACTAAAGGATGTACCCATGAGCCAAACAGGCTTATGGAAAGTTGTTTTCCTATACATACAAAAATCAAAGCTTTCCTCTCTCCAACCCCAGCCTCTGCTAGAAAATGGGCCATAATGAAACTGAGTTGGCAGGCTAAAAGACCCTGCTCTAGTCACACAGTGATGAGTTACTTGTGATAATACTAACCAGAGACAATAGTAACTAACTCCATTAAATGTCATGTCAATTGTCTAGTTTTTGTATCGCTGATGGTACTGTCTTATTACCAACAGACCACAACACTCACATTGGTTTCTTTCAAGTGAACCAACATTCTTTTGGTTGAAGAATAGTTTAATCTATGTGGTACTGTTCAAAATATTGTTAAACTATGATTTCCTGCCTGGGTTATATTTTAGATGAGTTATCTGCATGGTGGTAAAATAGCTTTTTCCTCTTGCCCACATCCTTTGGAAGATTTCCTGATCATATAAAAATTCTTTAGGTAAAGCTTATTCATGCTATCAGAACTTGGCTCTAGACAAGCCAAGACTAATACAGCTCTAGACTGTTTTAGGGGGCTATTACTGCAGTTTGGAGACATCTGTGATAGGAGTGGGGCTCAGAAATAAGGCTGAGGCTCTAGCAGAAACTGAAGCTCTCATTCAAATAAAGATGCTATCTGCAGTGAGGCAGAGAGGAAGAAAATCTTTCTCAACACAAAAACACTGCAGCTTGAAGGAATCTGCATCCGCCAGATTAGCAGACGAGTAGGGCTCGTCTATTCAAGCCAGAAAACTTCTAAGCTTCCTTGATAAGCTCCAGGCCTCATGGCTTGGGAGAAGTGTCCATTAAAAAGATGTCATTGCTAGCTCAGCACCTGTAGCACAGTAGTTGCGGGGCCAGCCACATGCACCAAGGGTGGCAGGTTCAAACCCAGCCCAGGCCAGCTAAACAACTGCAACAACAACAACAACAAAAAAAAAAATAGCTGAGCATTGTGGTGGGTGCCTGTAGTCCCAGCTGAGGCAAGAGAATTGCTTAAGCCCAAGAGTTTGAGGTTTCTATGAGCTGTGATGCCATGGCACTCTACCAAGGGCAACATAGTGAGACTTTGTCTCAAAAAAAAAAGAGAGATTGTTGCTGTGCTTTCTTTTGGAAACTGTTAGAAATTAGAGTGAGTTCCAGACACCACAGAAACATGGGATCCAGCAGTCTGATCAAGCTATGTGTTATTCTCATTTTCATCCTCATACTCAGGACTGGCTTTGTGAGGAACCACTGCTGGGATTCCAGCAGCTTTCTGTTACAACTGGCTACACATGCAAGTTCATTGTTTCTGCATGCACTGCTCCTCACAGGAGCTAGCACTTAATTTATGTTTATTTTGGACTTATTTAAGATGTAAGCTTAGTGTCCTAACATTTATTTTTGGAAAGGGCCAAGTTATGAAACACCTTATTTTTGGAGCCTGCTTTGTTAATACCTCGTGCAATGACCACCAAGTAAAGAACCGTGTGTTAAATATTGATTAATATCATGTGCATCACACTCAGTATTTAAAACTAAAGATGTGAATATTCTGTGTCCAGAGCCGGGAATGACACAGATGGGATCAGCTCCTGGTGGAGTAAGAGTCCTCAAAAATCTGTTCACCTAATCCACTGCATCTGGAATGAGTGTATTTTAAAAAGACAAACATTAAATGGTTTTATATAAAAAGAGTGGCTTTATATGTTTTCTTTGTTCTTTTACCTTTGCCCAGGGTATCCGTGAGCACTGAATATTGCTTGACTCCCTTGGAACCACTTTGGACTAGAGAAACTATTGATCTCTACTCCAATTTTCCCTCACCCATCAGTGGAAATTATTTATGTTTAGAACAGCTTTGGTGGCATTGTCAGTTCCATACTTTTTCTTTTCTTTTTTTTTTTTTTTTGAGACAGAGCCTCAAGCTGTTGCCCTGGGTAGAGTGCTATGGCATCACAGCTCACAGCAACCTCCAACTTCTGGGCTTAAGCGATTCTCTTGCCTCAGCCTCCCAAGTAGCTGGGACAACAGGCACCCACCACAACGCCCACCTATTTTTTGGTTGCAGCTGTCATTGTTGTTTGGTGGGCCTGGGCTGGATTCGAACCCGCCAGCTCAGGTGTATGTGGCCTTGAGCCACAGGTGCCGAGCCAATTCCATACTTTTTCTATCAGATAACAGCAGTTGCAGCATATCACCATGCTCAGCCTTAACGAAAAATTTTTAAAAACTTCAAAGCAGTGGCTCACGCCTGTAATCCTAGCACTCTTAAAGGCCAAGGCCATGGCACTCTACCAAGGGTGACAAAATGAGACTCTGTCTCAAAAACAAAACAAAACAAAAAACCAGGCTCAGCACCGTAGCACAGTTGTTTCGGTTTTGGCGCCAGCCACATATGCTGAAGTTGACAGGTTCAAACTCAGCCCCAGGCCAGCTAACCAACAATGACAACTGCAACAAAAAATAGCCAGGCGTTGTGGCAGGCACCTTTAGTCTCAGCTACTTGGGAGGCTGAGGCAAGAGAATCGCTTAAGCCCAAGAGTTTGAGGTTGCTGTGAGCTGTGATTCTACGGTACTCTACCGAGGGTGACATGATAAGACTCTTGTCTCAAAAAAAAAGCAAGTCCTCAGTCACATAAGCTATATTGCAAGTACTGCCTTGAAAACAGTGCAGTTGTAGAACATTTCCATCATTACAAGTTCTATTTAATTGTACTGGAGAGGTCAACAGAGATGGCCTTACCTACCACTGAAAATTATTAAAACAAAGAAAAGAACCTAAGAACAAATCCAAGAAACAAGAGCTACCACTTACAGATCTACAGGGATGGCCACGTTTGTGAGGCCACAACATTTAACCCCAGAAGTAGACCCTAGGGAACTTTGGGAGCAGCCTGAGTGGCTTATCTGAACTTTCAGCTTCCTTTCTAGTCATGGATAACATCTTTTCCTTGTTAATATAGTCATTTCCTGCTTAGGGGTGTCAAATTCCATAAACTTATTATTTTTTTTTTTTTTGAGACAGAGTCTCACTTTGTCACCCTCCGTGGAGTGCGGTGATGTCATAGCTCACAGCAACTTCAAACTCTTAGGCTTCAGCAATTTTCTTGCCTCAGCCTCCCAAGTAGCTGAGACTACAAGTGCCCATCACAACGCCTGGCTATCTTTTTGGAGAGGAGGTCTCACTCTAGCTCAGGCTGATCTCGAACCTGTGAGCTCAGGCAATCCACCCTTCTAGGCCTCCCAAAGTGTCAGGATTACAGGCATGAGCCACCTGCCTGGCCTTACCATCTGTTTTGTTCAACAAAAATGCAGCCCAGGCTCGGGGCCTGTGGCTCAAGTGGCTTAAGGCACCAGCCTCATACACCTGAGCTGGCTGGTTCGAATCCAGCCCCACAAGCCAAACAAAAATGAAGACTGCAACCAAAAATAGCTGGGCGTTGTGGCAGGCACCTGTAGTCCCAGCTATTTGGGAGGTGGAGGCAGGAGAATCACTTGAGCCCAGGAGTGGAGGTTGCTGTGAATTGTGATGCTACAGCACTCTACCCAGGGCAACAGCTTGAGGCTCTGTCTGAGGAAAAAAAAAAAAAAAAGGCAGCCCAGCATGACGGTTAAGAACATGGGCTATGAGGCCGGACGCAGTGGCTCATGCCTGTAATCCTAGCACTCTGGGAGGCTGAGGCAGGTGGATTACTTGAGCTCAGGAGTTTGAGACCAGCCTGAGCAACAGCAAGACCCCCATCTCTAGTAAAAATAGACAAAAACTAGCGAGCGTTTTGTGGTGGGCGCCTGTAGTTCCAGCTACTCGGGATGCTGAAGCAAGAAGGATCACTTGAGCCCAAGAGTTTGAGGTTGCTGTGAGGTATGATGCTACAGCACCCTACCCAGGGCAACAAGAGTGAGACTGTCTCAAAAACAAAACAAAACAAAACAAAACGGTGGCGCCTGTGGCTCAAAGGGGTAGAGGGCTCCCATATGCCGGAGGTAGCAATTCAAACCCAGCCCCGGGCCAAAAAACTGCAAAAAGGGCGGTGCCTGTGGCTCAAAGGGGTAGGGCACCAGCCCCATATGCCGGAAGCGGCGGGTTCAAACCCAGTCCCGGCCAAAAACTGCAAAAAAACAAAACAAAAAACCCAAAACAAACAAATGTAGGCTCTGGAATCAAATTGCCCATGTCAGAAACCTGTTCCATAATTTACTAGCTTGAGGGACCGTGAGCAAGTTCCTCATTCTCATGAAGCCTGCCTAAAATGGGTATAATACAACCAACTTCATAAGGTTTTTATAAGCATCACATGAAATATAAAGCATAATGGTGCTACAAAATTATGAACTCTCAGTATATATATTTTTTGTCAAACTTAATCTCATTTGGGTTTCAAGAAAAAGGTTTCGATGGGGATTTGGTGAATGTGTGGGAACATCTTATCCTTCACTCCCTCCATTTTAGAACTTTCCTCCCAGCTTCTCTTCAGCCCTCCTAATCTCTTCAGGCTCTTTAAGGACCTCTTTGATGTGGTCACACATGGCCCTACTGTAGCTGTCCAAAGGTCAGGATGGCCTTTATTTATTTGGGGAACAATCTTGCTTCAGAGGATGAGGACTTTTATCTTGGGTGAAGCCATTCTCGTGTTCTATCTTTTTCTGTCTTCATTGCTTGGGCTCAGGCTAAGTACTAAATGAGCTGGAGTTTGGGTTGGAGAAATAGACATGAAAAGTTAAAGATGCTGGAGTTGTCTACAAGGCTCCTGCTTTATGGCCTTGGGGTTCAACAGGGCCTGGACAAAGCCGAGGGCTGGTGTCCGAGTGTCACCTACTTACAATTAAGTATAAGCCGGGCCTTGTCTGCACCTCAGGACAGAGGACAAAAGTAAACAAACAAACAACAACAACAACAACAGAGAAACAGAAGAGAAAATAAACGTGCAAATTTCCTATAAACTTAAATTCCTAAGGGTTATTAGATGTTCCCCGGCCCCGGGCGGCTCCTTTAAGAGGGGGGGCCACAATCCGGCTGACAGAGGAAGTCTCCGCCCTCGGTTGCCAGGGCGCTCTGTGGCGTCGCATTCTCATTGGTGGGCGACGGTGGGGAGGCACCCAGAGGCGGCCATTTCCAACGAGCTGGCGGGGGCGAAAGATGGCGACGCCCCTTGGGTGGTCGCAGGGGGGGTCAGGATCTGTCTGTCTCGCCTTCGATCAACTGCGGGACGTGATTGAGTCGCAGGAGGAACTGATCCACCAGCTGAGGAATGTGGTATGCTGCGGGACTGGATGCCTCACAGTCAGGGGCGGGGCCAGACTATGTTCCGAGGCAGGGGGCGTGGCTAGAACGCTCTGCCCGTGGCGTCATCTGGAAGAGGCAGGGCTCAGCTGAGTCCTGGCCGGTAGGGATGGAGCCAAAAGGAGGAGAGGCCTTCCAGAAGGTTTACCAAAGAATTTTAACCAAACTCAAGTAACATTCTCTACTTCGTTTGCCTGGTTGCTGCAGGACCTGGTAGATTTTACTGAGCCTCAGTTTCCTCATTTTTAGTGGAGATGACTTCGCTGAAACCCAAGGCCCTCATGTGCAGCAAAACTGTGTTATCCTTTCTAACATGAAACACCCTTAAGCAGTGCCACTATTAGGGCAGGACGTGCAGATTTGGGCCTTGGCCACGTTACCTTTCGGGCTTCCCACCTCTTTATATCACTTTTGCTTTTGCCTTAACTAATGGGTGCAAAGCATTTGAGTCACGGATGCGATGATAGAATCCTGGCCAGCTGGAGTTCATGGTTTTTCTGTTTGTTTGTTTGTTTGTTTTTGTAGACAGAGGCTCACTGTGTCACCTGGGTAGAGTGTTGTGGCATCGCACCTCACAGCAACCTCAAACTCTTGGGTTTAGGCGATTCTCTTATCTCAGCCTCCCAAGTAGCTGGGACTACAGGCGCCCACCACAACGCCCGGCTATTTTTTGGTTGTAGTTGCCATTGTTTAGCAGGTCCGGGCTGAGTTTCGAACCCATCAGCCCCCGTGTATGTGGCTGGTGCCCTAGCTGCTGAGCTATAGGCGCTGAACGTGATTTTCTTTTTTTTTTTTTTGCAGTTTGGCTGGGGGCGGGTTCGATCTCGTCACCCTCGGTATATGGACTCACTGAGCCACAGGTGCCACCCTGATTTTTCTTTTCAATCTTTTTTCTTTTATTTCAGATTAATATGAGGGTACAGACAATTAGGTTACATTGTTTGCATTTGTTAGGTAAAGTCCAAGTTGTAGTTGTGCCCCTCACCCAGGAAGTGTGCCATAAATCCTTAGCAGGGATCCTCAAACTTTTTAAACAGGGGGCCAGTTCACTGTCCCTCAGACTGTTGGTGGGCCGGACTATAGTTTAAAAAAAAAAACTATGAACAAATGCCTATGCACACTGCACATATCTTATTTTGAAGTAAAAAAACAAAATGGGAACAAATACAATCACACTGCCGCATGTGGCCCTCAGGCCACAGTTTGAGGACCTTTGCTGCCAGCCTGCCTGTTAGGTGAGAGCACACCAATCTCCTCCCTTTTCCCCCTCCCCATTCCTTTCTCTCCTCATCCCCCTCTTGAGTTTGTGGTTTTTTCTTGTGTAGGCATGTATTTGTGTTCTGGTTCCATATTAGTATTGAGTACATTGGATACTTGCTTTTCCATTCTTAGGATACCTTACTTAGTAAAATGTTCTCCAAGTCTGTGCAGGTTAATACAAAAGATGTAAAGTCTCCATCTTTTTATGTGGCTGAATAGTATTCCATGGTATACATATACCACAGATTATTAATCCATTCCTGTGCTAATGAACATTTGGGTTGATTCCACATCTTGGAGATTATAAATTAATCTGTGATAAACATTCTAGTGCATATGTCCTTATGGTAAAATGAGTTCTTTTCTTCTGGGTAAATACCAAATAATGGGATTGTGGGATCAAATGGAAGGTCTACTTTTAGTTCTTTGAGGATTCTCACTTCTTTACAAAGGGGCTTTATTGGTTTGTAATCCCACCAACAGTGTAAAAGTGTTTCCTTTTCTCTACACCCTCTCCAGCATGTACAGCTTTGGGACTTTGTGATGTAGGCTATTCTTACTGGTGCTAGGTCAGGTCTTAAGGTGATTTTGATTTGCATTTCTCTGATAACTAGGAACGATGAGCATTTTTCATGTGTTTCTTGGTCATCTGTTTTCTTCAGAGAAGGTCCTGTTCATATCTCTTGCCCAGTAATAAATGGGATTGTTTGCTCTTTTTGTTGATTATATATATATATATATATATTTTTTTTTTTTTTTTTTTTTGCTTTTCTATCTTGATAGGGAAGATAAGTATGTATCTCCACCTCAGAAATAAAACTAGCTTCACATCTATTTTTCACTCTAATGGTTCTTAGACAAATTCTTCCCTTCTGGGAAGTTGGATGAAAGGAGCGAGAGAGAGGCGTGTTCTTTTTGCTGCTCTACTGCTGTTGTTCAACAAAATGTATGTAGTGCTAGGGACTGAATTACCTTTGATTCCCTGAAGGTATCCAGATCCTTCTCTTGGCAGCTGGCCTTGGCTTTTGGAATGCTTTTCTCTCTACCCCTCTTCTTCTGGCCTATCCTATTTACTAGTCAGATCTCAGACTTAACATCTCCTTCTCTAGAAGCAATTCTGACCCTTCCCTAGGCTGGGTTGGAATGTTCTTGTGTTTCCCCATCACAGTACACACCATATTAGAAGTGCTGGTAGTGGACTATCTCCTCCACGACACTGGTTTCTCCTTGAGGGTAGCACTTAGAACTAAGTCTCAGTTTATCTATAGAACTGAATTTTCCCTTCCCAGTGCCTTAGTATCATCCTAGGTTCCCTGGGCATCATCCTGTTATCCGTTCTTGGTCCTGGTCCCTAGCAGGCACCCCTTCAACCCCAGCCTCAGGCCCTCCCTGAGCCAGGCTCTGTTGCAGATGGTTCTCCAAGACGAAAATTTTGTCAGTAAAGAAGAGTTCCAGGCAGTAGAGAGGAAGCTAGTGGTAAGTAATGCCTCTGTAGGCTATGAATTTTCCCTCATTTTCCAAGATCCCTGTGGTTTAGTCATTGAGTATTGGTATCTGAAAACCTCTCCAGCACTAGTAGTGAGGCCAGAATCTTCCTATATTCTGGCTTCTATGTGCCCCTCTGAGAAAGGGGGTTGGTTAAGGGAGTATAGGAGACCTATGGTAGCTTGAGGTAATGAAGTGACTGCTGCTGCCCTTGTAGGAAGAGAAGGCTGCCCATGCCAAGACCAAAGTCCTCCTGGCCAAGGAAGAGGAGAAGTTACAGTTTGCCCTTGGAGAGGTAGAGGTGCTGTCCAAGCAGCTGGAGAAAGAGAAGCTGGCCTTTGAAAAAGCGTGAGTGGGCCTCAGTCAAGGGTGTGGAGGGCAGGGGTCCCTACCAGCCTGCCTACCCTCTCACTTTATCTTCCTCACCCAGGCTCTCCAGTGTCAGGAGCAGAGTCCTGCAGGAATCTAGTAAAAAGGACCAGCTCATCACCAAATGCAATGGTAGGCGGGATGTCCACGCTCCCCACCACGCTTACATACATGGGCTCTTTCCTAACAGCCCAGTGCCTGTGTCAAGGACAGGGTTTTACCCCAACTGCTGTCCCCGGATGAGGATACAGGCAGTCCCAGGTGGGCTACCCCTTCGAAAAGGCCTTCAGGGACCAGGCAGGCCACGGAAATGAGAAAAGTCGGTGTACAATATTCTTCACGGCCATAAAAGAACGGGCTCGCTCCCATTTTTCTTGAAACATAACAACCTTCTTAGTCCACCTTTTGTTTTCCCACTTTTGATGGGTGTTAGCAATAATGCACCTTACTTATAACTCTGTTATAAGAGGAACAACAGGGCAAGCACAATCCTATTTGAGCTGAACTTAGTCTCAAGGTTGGGGAAGAGTGGGGACTATGGTGACATGGAGAGCCATGGCCCTCTCAGAGTTGTAGCCCTTCCTCTGTGGAAATGGGGGTCCAGGATCATCAGATCCTAAAAAAAAAGAAACTGGAAACCAAGGTTTTTATTTTTATTTATTTTTTTGGAGACAGAGTCCCACTCTGTCACCTGGGTAGATTGCCATGGAGTCATCATAATAGCAACCTCAAACTCTTGGGCTCAAGTGGGTTTTTGGTTTTTTTCCTTGAAACGGAGTTTCACTTTGTCATCTTTGGTAGAATGCCGTGGCATCTTAGCTCACAGCAACCTCCAATTCTTGGGCTCAAGCAATTCTCTTGCTTCAGCCTCCCAAGTAGCTGGGACTACAGGTGCCCACCACATGCCTGGCTATTTTTAGAGATGGGGTCTCGCTCTGGGGCTCAGGCTGGTCTAGAACCTGTGAGCTCAGACAATCCACTCATCTCAGCCTCCCAGGGTGCTAGGATTAGAGGCATGAGCTACTGTGCCCGGCCCACAAGTGGGTTTTTCTGTTTGTTTTTTGAAGCCAAATTTTAATGGAGGCTTTTCTGACTTTTTAGTGCTGACAACTGATTTAGAAATTTTAAAAGTATTTGGGACAAGTGAAATATGTCTGTGGGCCACCAGTTTTCAGCTCTGCTCTATGCCCAACATGTGGGCCTCAGGAATGCCTGTGGCCCACATGTTGGTTCAGTTGTGCTGTGAATTGTGGGGCGTGTTCAGAATCAGCTACCTAGGAAATGCTTTTCATTCTCCTGGAATGCTAAATTTCCCTCACCTGGTTTAAGAAGTACATATGAATTCCATGTGCAGCATCTGCTTCATTCATTGCAGCAAATCTTGAATAAGCCAGTGACTGAGCCCAAAAGAGGTTCAAGGTTGCTCCTTGTGAGGCTCTCACCTGGAGTCTTGGGCACCTCCCACCCACCAATCAGCCTTCTCTCTCCCCTAGTGAGTGCTCTCAATGGGAAGATGCCAGCAGGTAGTCACTGCCCCAGTACTCTGGGCTGCTGCTCCCCTAGTCCTTTCCCTCTCCCTGGACCTTCCCTCAATTCCCTTAAATGAGCCTGTCCTTTCCCTCTCCCTGGACCTTCCCTCAATTCCCTTAAATGAACCTGGGTTCTTTTCCTGGTGGAGCCAGAGGTATCCTTCCTACAGAGATCAGCCAAGGCAGAGGAGCTTGGTATCTGCTTGTAGAAGGTGTGTGTGTCATGGGAACAGGGCCTGGCTGCCTCTTCGCAGAATGCCCTAAACCCTGCTAGTGGGGCATAGGCCCTCAATTAAGCCAGTCTCAGGGATCTGATCTGTACACCACCCCCACAACATCCCCTGTGTTTTGTGGGGTTTTTTGGAGACAGAGTCTTGAGGGTCACCCAGCTAGGGTGCAGTGGTGTCACCATAGCTCACTGCAATCTGAACTCCCAGGCTCAAGCAATCGTCTTCCTTCAGCCTCCCAAGTAGCTGGGACTACAGGTGTGTGTCACCACACCAGCTAATTTTTTTATATTTTGTAGAGATTGGATCTCACTCTTGCTCAGGCTGTCTTGAACTCCTGACCTCAAGTGATCCTCCTGCATTGGCCTCTTAGAGTGCTAGGATTACAGGTATAAGCCACTGTACCAACTTTGGTTTGGTTTTTACACTTACATAGTTCTTTATTCTTCTCAAAGGGATTTTCCTTTTTAATTTTAAATTTTTGATTAGTTTGTTTTTTTTTTGGTTGGGTGGTTTTCTTTGCGATAGGGTCTTGTTCTTTTGCTCAGGCTGGAGTACAGTATCATCATTATGCTCACTACAACCTAAAACTCCTAGGCTCAAGCAATCCTCCTGCCTCAGTTCCCAGTGCAGCTGGACTATAGCTACACACCACCATTCCCAGATAATTTTTAATTTTTTTATAGAGATCGATCTCACTATGCCTCAAGCAATTCTTGAATTACAGGTATGAGCCACTTTGAAAGGGATATTTTTTAGCCATTCTCTCTTTGGGTACAGGCTTTTATTTTAAGAGTTGCACAAATTTGTAATTCATTTTCCTGAAAGAACTTCACCACCGTTTTGGCACCCACAGTACAGTGGTTACAGCACCAACCACTGGCTGGGTTCGAACCCAGCCCAGGTCTGCTCAACAATGACAACTGCAACAAAAAATAGGCGTTGTGGCGGGCGCCTGTACTCCCAGCTACTTGGGAGGCTGAGGCTAGAGAATCACTTAATCACTTCAGTCCAAGAGTTTGAGGTTGCTGTAAGCTGCAACACTATGGCATTCTACTGAGGGCAACATACTGAGACTTTGTCTCAAAAAAAAAAAAGAAGAAAGAACTTTACAACCAATTAATCTGGATTAGGATTAGTTGGACAACCTGGAAAGGCCACATCCTGGCCCCAGTGAACTCATGTTTTTATTCTCTCCCATTCACCTATGTCTCCTTCCTCTTTTCCATGATGTACTTTAACTTTTTACCAAATCTTCTCTTCTTTAATTTTAAATGCTTCAGCATTTCTGTATTCTCAGAGCTTGTGTTCTAGTTAATCCTTGTCTGGTCTTTAAGGGCAGTAGGATTTCTGTGTCAGTCACAAACTTCTAGGTCTCCGTGAAGGACAGTTATGTAAATGAAACACCCTAGATCCCTACAGCCTCCTTGGATTTTGATCCAAGACACAAAAATCATCTTTGCACTTAATTTGGGGGTGGTCTTTCCTACCATAGGTCTTCCTTACCCCACTGTGGGATAGGGACCATAAAAGTGAGGAGTCCCTGTCCTCATCTTCTAGATAAGGAATGTATCTGAAAAGGGAAGCAACTCCCTAAGTACAAATACTGTGTCATCAATATTAACTTTTTTTTTTTTTTGAGACAGAATCTCAGTTTGTCACCCTCGGTAGAGTGCTATGGCATCATAGCTCACAGCAACCTCAAACTTTTGGGCTCAAGAGATTCTCTGCCTCAGCCTCCCAAGTGTCTGGGACTACAGGCACCTGCCACAACCCCCAGCTATTTTTTCTAGACAAGGGGTCTCTATCGCTTCTCGGCCTTTTGGCTAAGATCAAGTGTAGACATGAGGTCTCGCTCTTGTTCAGGCTGGTCTTGAACCTGTGAGCTCAAGCAACCTACTTGTCTCAGCCTCCCAGAGTGCTAGGATTACAGTGCTGGGCATGAGCCACCACACTCAGCCAATATTAGCTTTTTTGAAATGTAGCCCTTTTTTTTTTTTTTTGAGACAGAGTCTATGTTGCCCTTGGTAGAGTGCCATGGCATCACAGCTCACAGCAACCTCCAACTCGTGGGTTTAAGTGATTCTCTTGCCTCAGCCTCCCAAGTAGCTGAGACTACAGGTGCCCGCCACAATGCCCCGGCTATTTTTTTGTTGTTGCAATTGTCATTGCTGTTTAGCTGGCCCGGGCCGGGTTTGAACCCGCCAGCCTGGATCTATGTGGCTGACGCCCTACTCACTGAGCCACAGGCACTACCAGAAATGTAGCCCTTTCTGTTCTCTGTTTCCTGAGGGGTTTTTTTGTTTGTTTGGTTGGTTGGTTTTGTTTTTGACATGGGGGTCTTACTATATCACCCAGGATAGTCTCAAACTCCTGGGCTCAAGAGATCCTTCTACCTCAGCCTCTCATGTAGCTGAGATTATGGGCTTAAGTGTGACCATGCCAGGCTAATTCCCGAGTCTTAGTCTTAGCTCTCCTTTCAGAAGCTACCTCTTTAAAGGCAGGGACCTCATCTTCCCCCACCACTCCTAAAAGCCCTAGCATGGGGCTGAGTATCCAGTCTGCTCTCTGAAGATCTCGTTGGACTGAGAGGTAAACTAGGTGATGTTTCTAAGTCCTAAACCCCCAGGGTACAGCCCATTCATTCATTTCACAAATACATTTATTGTGTACTTAACTATGTGCCAGGTACTATTTTAGGCCTTAGGGATAAAACAACAACTAAAACAAAAATTCTTATCCTTCTGGACCTTATATTCTAGTAGGGGTATGTTAGATACAAATGCTAAGAAGAAAAATAAGGCAAGGAGAAATGAGAGGTAATATTGGGAGATGTTGTAATTTTTAGACTAGGGAGGAGCTCACCAGGAAGGTGACATCTGTAAAGACCTACAGGAGTTGAGCCATCCATCCTCCTGCCTTTGGGCAGGACTGCTCACCTCTCTCCAAGGACTTTCACCTGACCTCACAGTGGGTCTGCTGAGTCAGAATAGAGTGATGAAGTCATTGACACAACAAATCAAACATTGCCCCCCACCCCAAGACTTCATAATAAACTCATTCATACTAAGTCATTAGCAACTATTCATGGAGAACCCCTGGGTGAGGAGAGCGAAGTTCTAAAAAGTCCCTTGAGAGAATGCCTTATCTGAGGAAGGAGCTTATGGGATGGGAACCACCCCTCCTCCCTGCCTCTCTCCCCCACAGAAATTGAGTCTCATATTATAAAGCAAGAAGATATACTTAATGGCAAAGAGAATGAGATTAAGGAGTTGCAGCAAGTTATCAGCCAGCAAAAACAGATCTTCAGGTGAGGGGTGTGGGCCAGGCTGGGGGTTGTTGATGAAAGTGGGGAGCCAGATCTCTGGCCCCTACCCTGTGCTATCCATAGCCCACAACCAGCAGGCTCCATTGCAGGAATCACATGTCTGACTGCCGGATCCAAAAGCAGCAGGAGAACTACATGGCCCAGGTGCTGGAGCAGAAGCATAAGAAAGCCTCAGGGTCTCGTCAGGCTTGCAGCCACCAGCGTCTCAGGGAAAAATAAAATGGTCATTATCTTCCTATTTTCTGAATATAATGCCCAACCTCTGCCCTGTTTGCTTGGGGAAGTTCCATCCCTTCTCTTCCTATCTCTGTGGTCCCTTGGCCACAGACCTGACCTCCAGGGAAAGAGGTAGCAGGCACTTCTGTCTGGGCCCCAGAGACCTGAGAAGCAAATCTCCTGGGACTGGGTGGAGGACAAGCCTTGCACCACCACCTGTTAGGCCACTTCTGGGCTTAGAAGGGGATGCTGCTCAAGCCTCCAGCCCCTGTCACTTCCCAGCCTCCCTTGGGTAGTGATAGAGATCCATGGGAGTGGGGATTTGTCTAATAGGCACTGCTTCTTTCTTTTGGTATTTAATCCCCTTCCTATATTAACAACCCTGGTTATCCCATTAACATCCCATCCCACTTCCAGTGCCCTTGTAAATTTAACTCTCAAGTTGGCTCCAAGGCAGGAAGGGTTGTATGTGTGAGAAAAAGAACCCTGTCCAGAAAATCCAAAGACTGGTGGGTTCCAAGACCCCAATGAACATGGGAAATCAGCTTTCATAACATAAGAATGTCATAGCCATGAATCTTTCACCTCCCCTAAACAGAAGGTCATTTGTCTTCACAGATGGGAGAAAAGGAAAAAGAAAATGCTGTGTCTTTTTTTAAGGTGGGGAAAGGATCTGGGAAGGGACCACCACTTGCTTGAGTTGCACAAGCAGGGCTGGATGTGATGGACAGGCTGGATTCTTTTAAGAAGCCATCACTGAGTGTGCCCTAAGTCATTGTGGGACACATCCAGGCAGGGAACTGCTTCAGGGAGGGAAGAGTCAGATTTGCCAGATCTGGCCTCTCCTGGGTGGTTTTGAGGATGAGTGCACAGGAGGGGCCAATGCTCTTGCTCTTGGGCCAGCTGGAGCCTGAGGCACAGTAGGACCTAGAAGCCAGAAGTTTAAGGGCAAGCGGTTGGTACCCATTGTCCTCAGACAGTGACAGTTGGTGGCTGCTTGTCCACCAGCACCTGTCCCCAGGGCAGATCTTAAGGTTCTGGGGGCTGGAATGAGGCCCTTGTGAGTGCCTGGGGGAAGGACTACAATCTACCTCAAAGGTTCTGGGGCTTGTTCTGGGCAGCTTATCAAAGCTAGAGCTGTCTACTCCAGCCCCTTCCAATAGATCCCACTAAAGACAATGAGCCCAGCCAGGGATAGCACCTTCCTGAGGCCCCAGCACAACTTCTGGAGTCAGGGGAGTCCTCAAGCCTGCCTTCCCTTCACCTGCCAGTGAGCTAAAGCTTGGAGTCCCATCCCGGGTGCTCTGGCCTATTCCCGCAGTGGTTGGCTCGGCTTGCGGGGTTGAGTGGGTAAGGCAAAGGGCCCAGGTCTCTCTTGCTGCCACGACGCTAACTCCGGAGTGGATGCGGCCGCTTTAAGGCGCGGTGACCCCACGGCATCCTCAGGCGGGGCGGGGACAGTACAAGCGCCACCAGCGGAGACGAATGCGAGGGTGGTAGTGCGCTGTGTCCGGCCCCACCATGCTGACTGCGCCCGCCCCGCCAGCGGTGCCTGGGATCCCGAGGCAGCTGCCCACGGCCCACGCGCGGCGTCAGGACTCCTCCGGTTCGTCAGGCTCCTACCATACGGCTCCAGGTTCTCCAGAGCCCCCGGACGTTAGGCCGGACGCAGAAGGCCGAGCGAATTGGCCCTGGGTGGCCCCGGGGCGGGGGGCGGGCGCGCAGCCTCGCCTGTCCGTCAGCGCCCAGAATAGCCGCCAGCAGCACTGGCCCGGCTCGGATTTCCCTCGAGGCTCGGGCTCCAGCCCGCGGCCACCGCAGCCCCAGCTGCGCACGCTGCCGTCTGGGGAGATGGAAGTCATATTCGGCGTCGGGCCCCTGCTCACCTGCTCCGCCACGGAGGATCTGGAGGTGCAGCAGCTCATGGAGCCGGCCTTTGGCAGCCCCTTGCCGCCAGGGCCAGTGTCTCCCACCCCTCTCCCACCGCAGCCCCAGGCCCTCGACGGTGGCTCTCGCTGGGCCACATACCTGGAGCTGCGTCCCCGGGGTCCGAGTCCCGCCGCCCCAACGCAGTTTGAGTGTGTGGAGGTGGCGCTGGAGGAACACACCGTGCCCGCCAGGCCCCGGACAGTGCCCAAGCGTCAAATCGAGCTGCGCCCCCGGCCCCAGAGTCCCCCGCGGGTGGCCAGCGCGCCGCGCCCGCGACTACTCCTGCGTACCGGCTCCCTTGACGAGTCACTGAGTCGCCTGCAAGCCGCGGCGGGCTTCGTGCACACGGCTCTGGCCAGAAAACTGAGTCCCGAGGCCCCAGTGCCTAGTAACGCCGCCTGCAGGCCCACAGGACGGTCGGAACCTGAGACCCAGGAAACGTCCCCCGACACCCGCGTAGTCCCAGAGAAGATTAAATCTCAGCCGCTCGGCATACCAGATGGTTCGGCCCTGGTCAAAGCCCCCCGACCATGGCCCAGCCTCCGAGAGCGAGCGATTCGACGCGACAAGCCCGCTCCCGGCACGGAACCGCTGGGTCCTGTTAGTTCCAGCATCTTCCTGCAGTCAGAAGAGAAGATCCAGGAAAAGCGCAAGACTCGGTTCCCTCAAGATACTTCGGCTCGAACGGTCCGGAGGGTACGGTGTCCGCCTATCGAGTCTGGAGTCCCCTGGGAGGTTCCCAGTAGGACTGTGAGGCCAACAAGTCCGTCACCGCAGTGGCCGGCTGCAAATGGGGCTGTGCGAGGTCCTCGCTGCCCATCCCCCCAGAACCTGTCCCCGTGGGATCGGACCGTACGGAGGGTAAGTAGCCCGTTGTTCCCAGAAGTATCCTCCGCGTGGGAAAATCAGAATCCCCCAGTCGAAGAACCTGTCAGGAGGAGAAGCCCTACACCTCTGACCCCTTCCCAGTGGAATCAGGGTGTGGCTAGGGCAAGGAGCCCGTCCCGCGAAGCTCCCTCGCAATGGGAGATTGTACATCCCGCAGGTGAGTGTGCAGAAGAGCCAGATAGAAACCGGTCCCCGCCGGCATTGGTCCCCTGGGAAGCTCCAGATCGTCCTATTGGGACTTGGAGCCCATCGCCCCAGGAGCAGTGGGATCCCATGGTGCACGGCTCATCGGTAGTATTTACACGGGAAGCTCAGAATGACGTAGCTCAGGAGGAGTTGGTACCATCTACACCATTCGCACCCGGGACTCCAGAACCAACAGAGGCACAGAGTCCATCCACACAGGAGATTCCAGATCTTCCCTTTCGAGGCAGTCAGTCATTGCCAGAGACCGCTGCAGCTGAGCCGCCCTGCAGTCACCTTGTGACCATCCTGGACTCTGATGCGCGCCCAGAAGCCGTGGCCCACGGAAAAGTGGCCTCAGTACGTCAGCGCGTGGCCATTCCGCGGCCCCGAGATGTGCGCAAAATGGTGAAGACCACATACGCGCCAAGCTTCCTGGCTGGAACCCCGGGCTCTGGGCTGCCTGCGCCTCCTGCTGACCCCTGCGGGGAGGAGGGTGGCGCATCCAAGACACAAGAGCTTCAGCCGCTAGGGCCCCCAGCCCCGGCTCACTACACTTCCATTTTCCTTAAGGATTTCATGCCGGTCGTACCGCACCCCTACGAGCCTCCAGAGCCGCCCCTTGACACAGTCCCCCGGGACACCTCGGAGCCCAACAGGGTCGTGCGACGGAGGGCTGAGAACACCACAGCAAAACCCTTTGCGCGCACAGAGATCCGCCTGCCTGGTGCCTTGGCCTTGGGCCGCCGGCCCGAGGTAACCCCTGGAGTGCGAGTGCGGGGTCCCGGCGGAGAGAACTCGGATGCAGAGACCCAGCGCCTTGTCCCTGACGGCGAGGGTCGAACGAGCCCTCTAGGCGGCGCTCGCAACCCATCCCAGCGGTCCCCCGTAGGACCAGCAGGGGCCCGACCACCTCGCCCCAACTCCCCACAGGCACACCCCAACTCGAGCCCTGACATAGCACCCAAACTGGAGACACCTCCGGAGGCCCCCGCGCCCACAGCTGCTATCCAGGAGCCCCTGTCGCAGGAGCCCCAGGCGTCAACCGGCAGAAGGGTCCCTGCCCAGCCTCGAGCTGCCTCGGCGCCTCCTACAGACCGGTCCCCTCAAGGCCCCTCCCAGTGGTTGCGCAGGCCGCCTGGGGCCGCTCATCCGGGGAAGGTCCTGGTGGACCCAGAGAGCGGCCGCTACTACTTTGTGGAGGCTCCGCGGCAGCCTCGGCTGCGTCTGCTCTTCGACCCTGAGAGTGGGCAGTATGTGGAGGTGCTGCTGCCATCCACATCTCCCGGGCCACCCCGTCGCGTCTACACCCCAGTGGCCCTGGGGCCTGGCCTCTACCCTCCCGCCTATGGCCTCTCACTGCCGCCGTCCCCGGGTCCCCCAGCCCTCAGCAGCCCCCAGCTACCATGGGTCTCTGAGGCAGGACCCCTGGACGGAATGTACTATCTTCCAGTGAGCGGGACCCCCAGCCCCACACCTCCTCTGCTCCTCTGTGCCCAGCCCCACAGCTCAGGTACCACCCAGCAGGGCAAGGGCTCCTTGTTCCCATTGTGAGGCACCAGGGCCTTATCTCCATGGAATTGGGGCACATGGATGGCCTTGGAGGTTCTGGCATCCCGTCCCTTGCCCTCCTTTCCTTCCATCATCCCTTCCTTCGTTTATTCCAGCCAGTTGTCAGACCAGAAGTGACCTTCAAAGAAAATGTCTGAGACCCAGAGCTAATGGAGCTGGGGCTCAGGAAGTGGCTGCCTACTTCCTCCCTCAACAAAATTGTATATCCCTTTCCCAAGCATTCCCAGGATGTGATGTGTATGTTTGTGTATGTGCAGGCAAGCAAATATGTAAAAGTGAGGAGTCCCTGGGCTTGTCCCCAGGAATCAATCCAAGGAGGTGTTGGGGTTCCCCAGGAAGCAACAGGAATGGGAGCAGCAGGGAACAAGGGCTGTCCCTCCCTGAAGGGAAGTGGAGCAGACCACCTGCCACTGGTGAAATGGAAGGGAAGGACTCTGGCTATTCAATCTGCTTTTTGGGAGAGGAGCTGAATTTTGGCCTGGGAGGCTGTGGGGGAAAGAGACTAGTACAGCCACAGGCCAGGGTGGGGCTGAGAGAGGGAGCTGGGGGGACAGCAAGTAGAGGTGGAGGGAGGAAGTAATACAGGGAGGGGCTGTGGAGACTCAGCCTGGCATTTGGGGTGGGAAAGTCAGGTGTAAGGTGGGCCCAGGTGGCTGTGGTCTCCAACTGGGAGCCTGACTCCTGAAGCCTCCCATCATCCCCAGTCTCTGACTTGGCTTTTGCTCTGGGCCCCAGAGCTGAACTGGCTCATCCTGGGAAAGGGGCAAGGTTTCAGCCATTCCCACCCAGGATAGATTGCAAGTGAAATGAGTCATTAGGAAGGACTTAGAAGAGGAAGGATGGTTGGACTGTTGTCCCAGGGGAGCTTTGACCCCTGGGGGGATGGCTAATGGTTTAGAGCTGGCAGTAAAAGGGATATCCTTGTCTGAGGCAGGTCAGAGGGACCTGAAGCTCCCAGCTGGTCTCACTCCCCTGTAAACAATCATAGCACAGGAAGGGACAGGACCCAGAGCCTGTGCTTTGGTTGCCCCGAGATTCCCAAATCTCTGAGGAGGTCTGAAGGAGTTGAGGAGGGATCTGCATGAGATGGGAAATGGTCTGTGTATAGTTCTGAGCCTGAAATGGCTGAGCCTTGTTGGACCGGTATGTGGCATGATGAGTTTGAGGAGGACAATTACTATTAGAAGCACTGTCTGGGATGGGGATCAATGCTGTCCTTGTTCCAGAGCTGTGGGAGGCCAGGTGCCTTCAGAGCCTCTGTCCTCCTGCCTGGACTGCAAGCTGACTAGAACTGTGAGACAGAATAACCCAGAAATCTCTTGGCTTAAGATGCTGGTTCTGAATGGCATGGAAGTCCCTGGGGCCACCTCAAGTCTTTCACCTCATCCTGGTGTGAAATAAATAAATCGCTGACCCATGAAGCCATAATGGGCAAAATCATTGGTGTAAGGTGCCTGATTTCTGCCTTTTCATACCTGGGGGGAAGAGACCTTAGGAACAGAAAGGGAGCCCATATGTGTTTTTCACACACTGTGGGGTACCTACCTCAGTGAGCTTGTCCCCCAGAAGGGAGCCCTAGGCTAGCAAGCACACTTGTGGCCTTATTCCTTTAGGTAGTTTAGTGGCCAGGGGGCTTTAGTCAGGCTTGGGTTTATTTATGTATTTATATATTTTTTGTTGTTGTTACCCAAGCTAGAGTTGCCCGGGCTGGAGTATCATGGTGTCGTAGTTTACAGCAAACACAAACTCCTGGGCTCAAACTCCTGCCCACTCTGTTGCCCAGGCTAGAGTATCATTGAGTCATAGTTTACAGCAACCTCAAATTCCTGGGCTCAAGCGATCCTCCCACCTCAGCCTCCTGAGTAACTGGGACTATAGGTGCCCACAATGCCTAGCTAATTTTTCGATTTTTAGTAGAGACAGAGTCTCACTCTTTCTCAGGCTAATCTGGAAGTCCTGAGCTCAAGCAATCCACCCACCTTGAGCTCCCAGGATGCTAGGATTACAGGCATGAGCCAGCTGGCCCAGTCAGGCTTGGGTTTTAATCTCATGTAGCCTTGGGTTTATCACTTCCCTCTGAGCCTTTGTGTCTTCAGGAACAGAATAAAAATAACAGAAACCAAACACTTTCTCCTATGAGGTACTCAGCACAGTGCTTACCACATGGTAGATCATAGGACATGGACGGTATCAGCCCACATGTGTCCTTGCTCAGGCCTGGCTGCTCTCCTTGCCTCACCGTTCTCTATCTGTGAAATGGGACTGAGTTGGCTGGAGCTGGGTTCTGCTAGAGGAAGTGCACATGTGGCATCTCTGGAGCTCTGGGGGAGGGGAGAGAATGGGAGGAGTGAGGTGTGAGTTCCCCATTGGTCTAGGCTGGGTGTCCTGTGGCAGTCCCCATTGCACGCATGCACATGTACACCTCCACCCCAGCCATAGCCCAGGCTCGCTGAGCTAGCTCCAGAGGCCATGAGGCTGTCACTGCCATTGTTGCTGCTGCTTCTGGGAGCCCAGACCATCCCAGGCAGCCATGGGGACAAGGACCAGTTCACGGCTACTGCCCCACAACTGGACGATGAGGAGAAGTACTCAGCTCACATGCCTGCTCACCTGCTCTGTGACGCCTGCAGGGCCGTGGCTTACCAGGTGAGTCTTTCTCCCAATCTGGCCCCCTACCCTTCCTCTGTACCCAGGGGTCACAAGCCAGACCCCTCCACCTACCTCAGATTCCACCACTGGCCTTTGATCTCCAAACCGCAGATTCAGCCTCCCATAATATTGTCATCATCGCCTCATCTGAACCTCCATGCCTCAGTTTACCCAACTGCCTGCCCAACAGAAAGCAGACAATCTGGGACAGCCTCATAGTGCCTCATCCCAGGGAATCACTGGCTTATCCTTTCAGACTCTTCCCTTTCCAGGCCCATCCTCAAGTCCAGACTCCCTCCCAAAATCCGACTCAGGTTCCTTCATTTATGTGTACATGATGCCCATGTGCATGTGTGTTGAGTGCCTGCATGTGTGAGCATGTATGTTCACACACTGGTGAACACGCCTGTGTGCCTACCCAGGGCGACAGCTTCAGACTCTGTCTCAAGAAAAAAAAAAAAAATAGAAAGAGAATAATAAAATAGCATTTGCTCTCGGCAGGTGTCCCCTGAATAGGGGTCCCAGTGCTCAGGCCTAACATTCCACCTCAGCATTTCTACCCCCAGCTCCCACCCTAGGGAAGTGAATGCTGCCACTTTCTAGCCCTTGGGTCTAGGGACAGCCCAGGCAGCCTTCCTCACAGGTGCTTCCTGCTCAAACTGCTCCCTGCTACCTCATTCTCCCCAGAGATCCCTACCCTCCTCCCTCTGAGCAACAGTCCTGAGACGCTGGGTTCCAGCCCCTGTTTGTTCCAGATGTGGCAAAATCTGGCAAAGGCAGAGGCCAGACTTCATACCCCAGACTCTAAGGGACGGCGGAAGCTGAGTGAGTCGGTATACACAGACATCTTGGACTTGAGCTGCTCCCAGAAGTGGCAGGAGTGAGTTGCCAATCCCACCCCTACCTCCCTCCTTCCTGGGCAGGACTGATGGGTGGAGAGCCCACTCTCCACTCACACCACACACATATTCCACTAGGGCTCTAGTCAAGAGAGGGGTCTGGCTGGGATGAAGTCTGGGCTCTGGAGCTGGGAGCAAGTAGAACAGAGGGCCAGAAGACAAGGGGTGATCTTAGGCTAGGGGATTTCCCTCTCAAACTCAGCAAATGCTCAGTGTGCCCAGCTTGAAGAGACAGGTCCTTCCTGGCTGGGCTCCCACCAATGACAAACCCTCTTCTCCCCACTGCTACCAGCTATGGTGTCCAAGAAGTGAACAAGGTGAAACGTCTTGTGGGCCCCGGGCTTAGCAAGGGGCCAGAGCCAAGCATCAGCGTGATGATCACAGGGGGCCCCTGGCCCATCAGGTGATGATGGGGTGGAGTAAGGGTTGGGATGGAGCCTTGGTTTGCCCCTCTGTGTGCTGGGCAGAGTCTGAGGCTTCTGCTGGGCTCCCATAGGCTTTCCAGGACATGTTCGCACTACTTAGGGGAATTTGGAGAAGACCAGATCTATGCAGCCCACCAACAAGGCCGAGAGGTTCTGGAGACATTGCTGTGTGGGGGTCCCCAGGGGGCCTGCTTGGAGAAGGTACCAGTCACAAGAGAAGAGCTCTAATCCTAGACTCCATCTTCCTCGGGAAGAAGCTGGGGCTTCCCCTGGATCTTTTTCATTCCTATCTGCATGCTTCCAGGGAGGCCCTGCTCAGGGCTGCCACTCTTTTTCTCCTCCAGCATCAGGCACTGGGGTAGGCTGTTCCCTCTGGATCCAAATAAAACCCAGTGAACTCGACTCCTTCTCTCTGCAAAAGTTGCTTGGGGGGCTGGGAGGACAGACATTGGTGTTTTTGATCGTGTCCTTTCTGAGGGAAAAACAAAACCACTTACAGTGCTTTTCCTGTTCTCTCACTCCCAATAATCAACACAGATGATTTTTGTGACCCAATGTGTGGAGCCTGTTTTCCACAAACCAAGAAAGCAATCAATTCTACAGTGGACATCTGCTGGATTTCCTCCAATTCAATTCTGACCCCATCTACATGGAGATTGCATCAGATCCCACAGGCTGAGGGCTCAGTTTCCCCAAACTGCACCCCATTTAAATGTCATTAGGACATCTGGGCCTCCAGAACTTCTGACTGACCAGCTTCACAATGGGATTCCCATGCCCCCCTTCATGCCTCCTCTTTGGGCTCCATTAATTTGCTAAACCCACTCACAAAACTCTGGGAAACAGATTTACCAGCTTATTATAAAGGACATTACGAAGGATACAAATGAAGGCATGAGGAGGGTGGGGCATGGGGGAAGAGGCTTCTGCGTCTTCTTGGGTACATCGCCCTCCAGTAACCTCCACATGTTCAGCTCTCTGGAAGTCCTCTGAATCTTGCCCTTTGGGGGTTTTATGGAGGCTTATTGATTAAGCCATTGGCCACTGGTGATCAATTTAACCTTCCAGCTCCTTTCTCCTTCTCAGAGGGTGAGATTGGGCTAAAAGTCTCAACCCTCTAATCCCGCCCTGGTAGTTCTGGTGACTAGCCCCCATCCAGAAGTACCTAGGGGCTGTCAGGCATCAGTCAATTATTAGCATACAAAATATCCCCATCAAGGCCGGGTGGGAAGTGTAATGTCTGGGAGGCCACCAAGGCGGGTGGATTGCCTGAGCTCACAGGTTCAAGCCAGGCTGGTAAAAATAGCCAGGCATCAGGCGGTGCCTGTGGCTCAAGGAGTAGGGCACCGGTCCCATATGCGGGCGGTGGTGTGTTCAAACCTAGCCCTGGCCAAAAACCAAAAAAAAAAAAATAGCCAGGCATTGCAGCGGGTGCCTGTAGTCCCAGCTACTTGGGAGGCTGAGGCAAGAGAATCACTTGAGCCCAAGCTTTTGAGGGTGCTGTGAGCTGTGACACCACAGCACTCTACCGAGGGTAACAAAGTGAGACTCTATCTCAAAACAAACAAACAAACAAAAAAATCACTTGGAGGATTTCTTTCTTTCCTCTCTTTCTCTCTTTCTTTCTTTCTTTTAGACAGAGTCTAGCACTGTCACTCTGTAGACCCTGCTACATTATCATAGCTCACAGCAACTTCAAACTCCTGGGCTCAAGCAATCCTCCTGCCTCAGCCTGCCAAGTAACTAGAACTACACGTAGGCATGCCACCATGCCTGGCTAATTTTTCTATTTTTTTTTTTCTTTTGCAGTTTTTGGCTAGGGCTGGGTTTGAACCTGCCACCTCCAGCATATGGGGCCGGCGCCCTACTCCTTTGAGCCACAGGCACCACCCCAATTTTTCTATTTTTTATACAGACAGGGGTCTCACTCTTGCTCAGGCTGGTCTTGAACTCTATTTTGGGGGTGGGGGCAGGACTGGGTTTGAACCCGCCACCTCCAGCATATGGGGCCAGCGCCCTACTCCTTTGAGCCACAGGCACCGCCCTCTATTTTTGTTTTTGTTTTTTTGAGAGACAGAGTCTCACTCAGTTGCCCTGGCATTGAGTGCCATGGCATTATTGCTCACAGCAACCTCAAACTCTTGGGCTTAAGCAATCATCTTGCCTCAGCTTCTGGAGTAGCTAGGACTACAGGCTTCCGCCACAATGTCTGGCTATTTTAAAGACAGGGTCTCGCTTTTGCTCAGGCTGGTCTTAAACTTGTGAGCTCAGGTGATCCCCCCACCTCGATCTCCCAGAGTGCTGGGATTATAGGCATGAGACACCGTACCCGGCTTTTGGTCTTGAACTCTTAATCTCAAGCAGTCCTCCTGCCTCGCTCTCCTAGAGTGCTAGGATGACAGTCACGAGCCATTTGGGAGAGTCCAAGGATTTTATGAAATGTATACCAGGAAACAGGTCCAGCTAAAGACCAAATATGTAATTTCAGTACATCACATCCCTCCTAGGAGGACCTAAAACACAGCCCTATAATTTCCTAGGATAACAGAAATCTGTCATGGTTAGAAATGTGAGCAAGCTGTCAAAGGCATATAGAACCAGTTATGTGTGCATGGTGACTCCCCAGGTGCTCAGAGCCACCATGAGAGGGAAAAAAAAACACAAGGAAAACTCTGCAGGCACCTTGCAGCATGCCTACTCCGACAACTTGATTCTGTTTTCCTTGCAGAATAATCTCACTGCATGGTCTACATCCATGGCTGCTCACTTTCTACACTCTTGTCTCTAGCTAGTATGGTTGCACCCTGGGTGCCTGCCTGGCACGGAGCAGGGCAGGGTTCCTGACCAGCCAGATTCAGCATCTTGGCTCTCAGTCCTGTTTGCACCAGAAATTCTTCTGGCTGGAGGCCCTTTCCTTTCCCCTGGGCCCAACTTAGGTCTGGGAACCTGAGGTTGGTAGCACTATGACTTTCAGTTTCTTTTGTGTCTCTGATCTGCTGACGCCCTAAGAGGGCGACAGAACAGACACAGAAACCGAGGCTAAGACAACAGTCAAATCCCAGACTGAGCAGTGGCAGGGCTTGGAGGAGATTTAGATACGGGAGGTTGGCTGCTGGAGGAATGGAAGTGCCTCAGGCAGGCCCTGTCCACTCTGGCTTTCTGGGAGCTGCACTGGAGCACTGGCCCTTCCATTCACCGCTTGTTGCAGGACCTGTCTTAGGCCCCTCCTTCCCTGGCCCTCACTCAAGAGACAACTCCCAGGGACCAGGAGGGGAGCCAAGGCCAAGGAACTGGCAGAGCAGTCAGTAAGATCAGGTGTGGAGCTGGACCCCCTGTCCCCCCAACCCCCCTACCCCCGTCACGGTCACGTGGACCTGTGTGACCAGATATTTATGTGGAATGAATTAGAAAGTTTACAACAGATTCTCTGTGTGTGTGTGGGGGGGGGGTTGGGGGGTGGGGGGGGTGTTCATTTATGCTACTGTGTATCTGGGACCATGGACAATTTCTCCACTTTGTCAATATGTGTGCTGTGTGGTTTAGGTCCAGTTGAGTATTCTTGGAGCCACAAGGGGTGAGGCTCTGTTTCAACAGCACCCTGGGGAGTACTGGGAGAAGAGGGTGGAGATGAAAGTGCTGAGGAGTTGCAGAGGCTTCAAACTGGTCAGACAACTTCAGGAACCTGAGAGCAGGAGCCAAGAAGAAGAGCGAACAGGTGGAAATAACAGGCTGGAGGCTGGATAGTCGGACGGATTCAAAGCAGTGGCATGAAGCTGTTGCCCAGCTGGAGAACCGTGCTGCCTGTTGGCTCTTGGAGGAGGGCCTGGCCATGGGCACAGCAATTCAGAAGTAGGTGGACCCTAAGGTACGGGGGCTAGGGCAGCTCAGAGGGGAGCAGAACAGGGACCGCAGGCCCAGCCTCCACCATCTAAGGAGGCTGAATTCCTCACCCATCTCCCCCTCTGCCATCCCTCAGGCACTACAGCCAGCCTAGGCTGGGTTTGTCAGGAGGGGAAACAGGCTGGGCACAGGATTAGCTTCTTGGGCTGTATGATGAGAAGTCACACAGGGCCCAGTGCTCAGAAAGGACCCATGCTCAGTCTAACTCTGCTGTTGCTACCTTAAAATTCTGTATTTTTAAAAAAAAAAAAAAAAAAAAAAAATTCTGTATTTTTGTTTTTGTTTTTTTGAGCCAGTCTCACTCTATGCCCTGGGTAGAGTGCCAAAGCATCGTCATACCTCACAGCAACCTCAGTCTCTTGGGCTCAAGAAATCCTCCTGCCTCAGTCTTCTGAGTGGCTAAGACTACAGGCACCTGCCACAGCATCCAGCTAGTTTTTCAATTTTAGTAGTAATGGGGATCTCGCTCTTGCTCAGGCCTATTTTAAACTCCTAAACTCAAGTAATCCACCCACCTTAGCCTCCCAAAATGCTAGTACCTTAAAATTCCTAATATTTTTAGGCTAGTGGCTTGGGCCTGTAATCGTAGCACTCTGGGAGGCCAAGGCTGGTGGATTGCCTGAGCTTAGAAGTTTAAGACCAGCCTGAGCAAGTTTCTATTCTAAAAATAGAAAAAACTAGCCAGATGTTGTGGCAGGCACCTACAGTCCCAGCTACTCAGGAGGCTGAGGCAAGAGGATCACCTGAGCCCAAGAGTTTGAGGTTGCTTCGAGCTGTGACACCACAGCATTCTACCCAGGGGGACAAAGGGGAACTCTGTCTCAAAAAAAGAAAAAAAAATTCTTAATATTTTTGGAACAAGGGTCTCACATTCTCCTTTTTCACTGGGTCCCACAAATTATGTAGATGGTCTTGGCTGAGAGGGGGAAGGGAATCCGTGTCCGGACACAGGGTACTATCCAGGCCCAGGCCAGCATAGGCAGCTCTGTCTGCAGCCCATCTGTTGCCTGCCTCAGGGATCCAGGGCAGTTCAGACCAATCTAAGTTTTTTTTTTTTGAGACAGAGTCTCAAGCTGTCACCCTGGGTAGAGTGCCATGGTGTCACAGTTCACAGCAACCTCAAACTCTTGAGCTCCAGCAATTCTCTTGCCTCAGCCTCCCAAGTAGCTGGGACTACAAGTGCCCACCACAACACCCGGCTATTTTTTGATTGTAGTTGTCCTTGTTGTTTGGTAGGCTGGGGCTGGATTTGAACCCATCAGCTCCAGTGTATGTGGCTGGTGTCCTAGCCGCTTGAGCTACAGGTGCCAAGCCAGACCAATCTAAATTTTAGGATTTTTCTAAAACCTTGCTGCCTGTGTGGATTTGCTTAAAGCACACCTATTAAATCTGTTCCCTCAGCTGTGTTCATACCATACCATTCAGCACCAGCGGTTACATATGACATTGCTTATATGTTGCTTGGCACAAGGTAAATCCTCATAACAATCCTTATAACCAGATGGTTATGATGATGATGATGATGATTAATTTGTTATTAATATAATTTGTTATTAATAAAAGGGGGGCCCGGGCACAGTGGCTCATGCCTGTAATCCCAGCACTCTGGGAGGCCGAGGTGGGCAGATCACCTGAGCTCATGTGTTCGAGACCAGCCTGAGCTAGAGAGAGACTCTGTCTCTAAAAATAGCTGGGCACCTGTAGTCCCAGCTACATGGGAGGCCAACGCAAGAGAATTGTTTGAGCCGAAGAGTTTGAGGTTGCAGTGAGCTATGACACCATGGCACTCAACCCAGGTTGACAAAATGAGACTAGGTCTTAAAAATAAATAAATAAATAAATAAATAATAGGGAGGGACCTCATACAGGGCATTACACGATGAGTGCTAACTTCCACTTCCTTTCCTCCCACCTTGCCCAGTGCTTGGTAAATTTCCAAAGCTGTCCCCTCCTCACCTCCTCAACTCTGGCCCTCTCTTGGAAAACAAGAACAGGTCCCATGTCCAGGTTCGGGTGTGGGCAGGGAAGGGAGTACTCAGGAGGCAAATGTGGCAGAGGCTGGGTGGCCTTTACCACTGTGGCCCAAGTTAATACATTACCTCTATCCAGATCCCCCTTTCGCAATCCAGAGCAGGGGATCTGGTTATAGATTTACTTTGAACAATGTCTGATATGTGGAGTAAAGTCCTCTTTGGCTTTTATAAAGTCATCTCTTCCTCTCCTCAGGAACTGCTCAAACTTGTGCCCCAAAGATGAGGGCCCAAGAGGACTCCGAGGGCCAGACACAGGTGCTGAGGGATGGGTGGGACCAGGGGTTGGGGGGGCAGGCGGGTGGGGGCTGGAGGGCCTGTGAAGGCCTTCTCCCTTGGGAGGCCAGAGACAAACATTCTGATGACCTTGATAGAGAGTGGCTGTCCCAAGTTGAATGTGGCAATTGGGGCCTGGAGTGGAGGTGGGGGTGAAGGAGCCTTAAGCCTTGGCACAAGCTGACTCCTGCTTGGGAGCCAGTAAGGGCCCAAACTCTCTGCTAGTGACTCCTCAAGGATCTCCAGGGGCAGATGTGAGACTAGACTGAGCTTTTCCACAGTCTCGTTCCCTCCTGGTGCTCTTAGGTCTTCTGACTTAGAGGCCCATTTCCCTGGCTAAAATGCCCAGATTCTGAGGGCTCTAGAAACCAACACAGTGGAAGCAATGTGAGGTGGGAGGCAGATGTGTCTAATCCAGGTGACAAGCAGGTGGATGGACTCTGGGGGAGGGTGGTGACCCAACTCTGAGTTATTGATTTGGGCCAGAATGGATTTTGCATGTCCCTGTCACTCCACCCTGAGCTGCTTCTCTCTGATGCCCCTAGCATGAGTGCAACAGGGACCCCCCAGTGTCGCTGCCCACAGAACCCAAGTTTGACATGTTATACAAGATCGAGGATGTGCCACCCTGGTACCTGTGCATCCTGCTGGGCTTCCAGGTGGGTTCCCCCAGGGTCTCCCACCCCCACTCTGCCAAGATTATCTTGGGTAACAGGAAGTGAAACCTAAAGTCAGTACAGTGACTGTCACCAAGCAAGGGTGGGAAAGAGGCTCAATGGGGCCTAAAAGAGGATTAACACTCTACCAGGTGGACTTCTGGTAACAGAGAGAAGGGCCCCCTCCACAGAGGCTGCAGGAATAACATGGGGGGAGATTAGTGACCCCTAGGTTGGTGAATAGCAGCTCTCTGGAAATCCTTTGTGGAGAGTCAGTCCTGGGTGGGCACATTGCCAAGGGTGTGTCACCAGGCCCACAGAAGTGAGCATGAGGACTCTAGGGGGCCCCAGATTCCCTGTGAGCTACACGGGCCCTGCCTCATGCACTCTGCTCTCTCCCCTCCACACCCCCAGCATTACCTGACATGCTTCAGTGGCACCATCGCTGTGCCCTTCCTCCTGGCTGAGGCGCTGTGCGTGGGCCATGATCAGCACATGGTCAGTCAGCTCATCGGCACCATCTTCGCATGTGTGGGCATCACCACTCTCATCCAGACCACGCTGGGGATCCGGTGAGCAACCTAGCTTCCCCCAACTGTGAACTCTGAGAGGCCACAGCAGGAGCAAGTAGTCTCTCAGAGGACTCTGATGGCACAAAAAAGCTGCTATCCATTTCCACCTGCTGCTCCTACCCTCTGGCCAGACTTAAGAGATAGACAGCATGACTGGCACCCTGGGCACCTTGATTTTGGTGTTCCGTGCTGTTGTGCTCCTCAAGGACAAGGGGTCAATAGGTTTATTTATTTATTTATTTATTTATTTATTTTTAAAATTTGATATTTATTTATTTTGCAGTTTTGGCCTGGGCTGGGTTTGAACCTGCCACCTCCGGCATATAGGGCCAGCACCCTACTCCTTTGAGCCACAGGTGCCGCCTGGGTCTATAGGTTTAAAGGGATGCTTTCTAACTGGTCTGTCTTCCACTTAAGGCCTACTCTGAATACTCAGAACCACTCCTTCCCTGCCCAAACTGCCATTCTTAAGCTGGCTTCTCGGGCCTACGCAAGCCTCTTTAATGGCCCACCCTCCCAGGGACCCCATGCCTCCATGTGTGTAGCTGTAGGCCTGGGGAGCAAAAGGATTGAGCAGTGAGGGAGTAGGGAAGTGGAGCTCAAATGCAAGATCTGAGCTTCCCACTGCCATGCATGTGGGCCCTCCTCACAGTAGGAGAGTTGGTGTCAAGATGGAAAGGGTTTTTTTGTTTGTTTGTTTGAGACAGAGTCTCATTACGTCGCCCTCGGTAGAGTAATATGGTGTCGCAGCTCACAGCAACCTCAAACTCTTGGGCTTAAGTGATTCTCTTGCCTCAGCCTCCCAAGTAGCTGGGACTACAGGCACCTGCCACAATGCATGGCTATTTTTTTTGTTATAATTGTCATTCTTGTTTAGCAGGCCTGGGGTGGGTTCAAACCCCCCAGCCCCCGTGTATGTGGCCAGCTCCCTAACAACTGAGCTACAGCACCAGGCCTGAAAGGGAGGTGTTTTGAGATTTGTTTTCTTCCTTTACAATCCTGCCTGGACCCTCAATGATTTCACTCGGTCCTGTCCCCACTCTTGTCCCTTTCTCTGTGCCCCCTTTCCCTGATCTCCCTGTGTCTACAACCCTGCTCCCCACTCTTCCCCATCCTACCCCACTTCACCCCTGCTGCTCTATGCTTCTTTCCCAGGCTGCCGCTGTTCCAGGCCAGCGCCTTTGCGTTTCTGGTTCCAGCCAAAGCCATTTTGGCCCTGGACAGATGGAAATGCCCCCCAGAAGGTTGGCACATTTCTGGGGTCTGCCCTGGAGAAAAGGGGAGGTCCAGGCCTGGAGGTCTGGGCAACTGTTCCTAGTCGACACCAGGGTACAGTCATAGCAGCATCTTCTCTCCCTGCCTCTGTTCCCTATTTGTGTGTTTCTGACTGTCCCCAGAGGAGATCTATGGTAACTGGAGTCTGCCCCTGAACACCTCTCATATCTGGCATCCACGGATACGGGAGGTAGGTTTACATGTGAAGGTAGAAGTTGGTCCCAAGGAAGAGGGAGGATGGGAGTGAGGGTCTCTGCTGAGTTAGGGGATTCAAGGACGGGACCCATGAGCTTTTCTCTTGCTAACTTATACCTGATATTTGTGTTTCCAGGTTCAGGGTGCGATCATGGTGTCCAGCATGGTAGAAGTGGTAATTGGACTGATGGGGTTGCCTGGGGCCCTGCTCAGCTACATTGGGCCTCTCACGGTCACCCCCACCGTCTCCCTCATTGGTCTCTCTGTCTTCCAAGCTGCTGGAGACCGAGCTGGCTCCCACTGGGGCATCTCAGCTTGGTGAGCAGGCATCAGGCCTGATCCATGCCTTGCCCCAGCCCCCCACACTCTTCATGTCCTGTCCCCTTAGTCCTTGCTCCTGGGCCCAGTCTGACCTACCATCCACCTCCTCCTTGTGCCTCTGCCCCCAGCTCCATTCTCCTGATCATCCTCTTCTCCCAGTACCTGCGAGACTTCACTTTCCTGCTGCCTGTCTACCGCTGGGGCAAAGGCTTCACTCTCTTCCGCATCCAGATCTTCAAGATGTTTCCTGTGAGGAGCTGGCAGGTGGCAGGGGCTGGGACTAGGAGTAGGGCTAGAGTAGGGGCTGTATTTGTGCCAAAGGCCAAAGTGAGGACAAGCACAGGAATAACACAGGAGCTAGAGCCAGAACAGAGGGAGGTCCCAGCCACAGGCTGGAGCAGTTGCTGGGATAGGAGTTTGAGCCACTGTTAGGGGAAAAGCCAGGGCTGGGGTGGTGGCTAGGACTGAAATTGGAGCAGGTTAGCCAGGATCAAGACCTCCATTGTCTTCAGTGTACCCCTCACCCCACTGTGCTTCAGATTGTGCTGGCCATCATGACTGTGTGGTTGCTCTGCTATATCCTGACCCTGACAGATGTGCTGCCCACAGACCCGACAGCCTATGGCTTCCAGGCAAGAACAGATGCCCGTGGGGACATCATGGCTACTTCACCCTGGATCCGCATTCCCTACCCCTGTGAGTGACACTTGGGCCCCTCAGGCTCCAACTGAGACCACCTATGAGACAGGTTCCTGGTGACCCCTTTCCAGTTAATGGCAACTACCATTAGCTGTACATTTTCAGTGTGCCAAGCAGAGTGATATTCTATTCAGAGAAAACTTCTCTCCAGCTTTATGACTCTGAGTGGCCACGATAAGCTCCCACAATTGCATGGCTCCCAATACCAGCTCCAGATCTCCTTACTTGCTCCTCTCACAATCACTGGCCAGTCCAGTCCATTACAATCTCCATCCCATCCCAACTAGGTCAGTGGGGCCTTCCCACAGTGACTGCCGCTGCTGTCCTTGGAATGTTCAGCGCCACATTGGCAGGCATTATTGAGTCCATTGGAGATTATTATGCATGTGCCCGCCTGGCTGGTGCACCACCCCCTCCAGTACATGCTATCAACAGGTATGCCCACCTGCCCTCCTCAATATATGATCCCCTCAGGGGCCACTCAGAAAGTAAGTATATGAAGGACTTAGAGAAGTCACTAATGCTCTGCAGACCTCATTTTTCTTGCTTATGTGATGGGATGCTCTTATCATGTTGTATGATTGTTGGGAGTAGCTGAGGAGATAATGGAGTCAAGAGGGAGCGGTTGTAGACAACGTTCCATGTGCCCGGCTCTCAGTGTGCACTTTCTTACACAATCTGCTAACCACTCTGTGAGACAGGTACCATTATTTATCCCTGTTTTACAGATAAGGAAGTTGAAGTCCAGAATTGCCCAAAGCAGTAAGTGCCAGGGCATTGGGACTAATGCTCAAACCTGGGTTCTTGGCTCCCAGACCTCCTTTTAGCCTGGAGTGGGGAGTACTAGAGACCAATAGTTGCAGCCCGCACAGCCCCCAGATGGCAGGCAGCTGGCCGGGGAGGTGGGAGGACTCAGATTGGAGCAGAAGCTGGACCAAGCCCCACCAACTCGCCCTTTTCCTTACAGGGGCATCTTCACTGAAGGCATTTGCTGCATTATCGCTGGGCTATTGGGCACAGGCAATGGGTCCACCTCGTCTAGTCCCAACATTGGAGTCCTGGGGATTACCAAGGTGTCTGACAAGCCAGAGTAGCACAAAGTCCAGCCCTCATTCCGAGTGTTGCAAACCTGCCCCAACCTGGTCCCCACTTTGGTCTAGCAGCCTCACCTTGTCTTTGACAGGCCTCCCAGCTTTGTCAAGCCCAAGCTGGTTCATGCCTGGCTCTTATTACAGGCCCCTGCCCTGGAACTAACCCTGCTCCCAGCCTCACCCCTAGGTCTAGCTCCACTTCTGGATTCCTGGCAGGTGGGCAGCCGACGTGTGGTGCAGTACGGTGCGGGTATCATGCTGATCCTGGGAACCATTGGCAAGTTCACGGCCCTCTTTGCCTCACTCCCTGACCCCATCCTGGGCGGCATGTTCTGCACCCTCTTCGGTGAGTGCTTTGTGTGGGCCTGGGCATAGGGACCAAGGCAAGGCTTGGGTCACCAATTAGAGGGACCCATAGGCTGCTTGATGCCTCCAGCGGTTCTCTTGCTCCTTTAGGCATGATTACAGCTGTGGGGCTGTCCAACCTGCAGTTTGTGGACATGAACTCCTCTCGCAACCTCTTTGTGCTGGGATTTTCCATGTTCTTTGGGCTCACACTGCCCAATTACCTGGAGTCCAATCCTGGTGCCATCAACACAGGTGCCTCAGGCTATCTACTGTCTCCACAGGTGGGAGAGGTGGGGCAGACCCAAAACTGAGCACAGCCTCCTCCCTCAAAGGATCCACACAGCTAGAGCCACAAATCCTACTCAACTCTATTAATCAGCTTCTGAGAGGCTAATTAGCATTTGTGCTCAACTAAGACACCTTCTGGGGACAGATACTGGGCTTCGTGTGTTCATTTTATTTATTTTATGTTTTGAGACAGTTTCACTGTGTCATCCTCGGTAGAGTGCCATGGCGTCACAGCTCACAGCAACCTCAAACTCCTGGACTTAAGCAATTCTCTTGCCTCAGCCTCCCAAGTAACTGGGACTACAGGCTCAGCTATTTTTGGTTGCAGTTGTTATTGTTGTTTAATTGGCCCAAGCTGGGTTCGAACCCACCAGCCTCAGTGTTTGTGGCTGGTGCCACAATCACTATGCTATGGGTGCCAAGCCCATGTGTTCATTTTATTTTTCAAAACAATTCCATGAGACAGATACTATTATCACCTCCATTTTACAGCTAAGGAACAGAGTCACTGAGAGATTAAGAGATTTGTCCTGGGCGGCATCTGTGGCTCAGTAGGTAGGGCGCTGGCCCCATATACTGAGGGTGGTGGGTTCAAACCCAGCCCTGGCCAAACTGCAAAAAAAAAAAAAAAAAAAAAAAAATAGCCAGGTATTGTGGTGGATGCCTATAGTCCCAGCTACTCTGGAGGCTGAGCCAAGAGAATCACCTAAGCCCAAGGATTTGGAGGTTGCTATGAGCTGTGACACCATGGCACTCTACCAAGGGTTAATAAGTGAGACTCTGTCTCAAAAAAAAAAAAAAGAGAGAGAGATTTGTCCCAAGTCAACTTTAAGATAAGATGTCTCATGCGGTGGCTCATGCCTGTAATCCTAGCATTCTGGCAGGCCATGGTGAGTGGATTGCCTCAGCTCGGGAGTTGGAGACAAGCCTGAGCAATGCAAGATCCAGTCTCTACAAATAGAAAAAGTAGAAGAGCATTGTGGCAGGCACATTAGTCCCAGCTACTTGGGAGGCCGAGACAAGAGGATCACTCGTTGAGCCCTACACTTTGAGGTTGCTGTGAGCTATAACACTATGTGGCATGACACTCAACCCCAGGTTGACTCAATGAGACTTTCTTTTTTTTTTTTTGTAGAGACAGAGTCTCACTGTACCGCCCTTGGGTAGAGTGCCGTGGCGTCACACGGCTCACAGCAACCTCTAACTCTTGGGCTTACGCAATTCTCTTGCCTCAGCCTCCCGAGTAGCTGGGACTACAGGCGCCCACCACAACGCCCGGCTATTTTTTTGTTGCAGTTTGGCCGGGGCTGGGTTTGAACCCGCCACCCTCGGCATATGGGGCCGGCGCCCTACTCACTGAGCCACAGGCGCCGCCCCAATGAGACTTTCTTAAAAATAAATAAGGAAAAACAAGAGGTACAACTAGGTTTAAAAGTCAGAGCGTTGTATCTGTCCTTTACCATTTGTTCAAGGAAATGAGTAGGCTGAACAAGTGGGAAGTCCCTGACCTCTGCTCTCCAGATAGGGCCATGACCCTCATTGCTCTTCCACAGGTATTCCTGAAGTGGATCAGATTCTGACTGTGCTGCTGACCACGGAGATGTTTGTGGGTGGATGTCTTGCTTTTATACTGGACAACACAGTGCCAGGTATGGTTCAGCCTTGGGAGGGGAGCACAGAACTAGGCTGGACCCATATGCACTCCAACAGATGGTCCCTGAGCCAGAACTGCAGCCAGGTCCAATGCCATGCAGGTCCTGCGGGGCATCAGAATCAGGTGGGCTGGTGGAGTGCTTCCTGGCTGGAAGGAAAGACCTAGCACTAGGCACAGGTATGCCTTGTAGGTCTTCAAGAGGGTGGAGCTAGAAAAGTCATTTCTGGATCTTTTGAGTCCTTTCCCCTCTGTTTCTTGAGAGTCACTGGGCCAAAGGTGACTTTGAGTAGGACAAAAAGGCAGTGTCTTGGCAACATACATTCCAAATGTCAGTAGCTTGCCACAATGGCTACTAGAAGCTTTTTGCAAGGATTGTGTAGGATACCTTGTGGGGACCCTGAGACTCCTCCTGGCCCAGTATAAAAACATATAGTGTGCCCAGTAAATTTATTAAAAAATGTCACCAGGTGCTCTAATAACATAGTTAACATCTACTATGGGTGAAGCAAAGCTGTGTCTCACTTCATCTTCAAATATTATGGCTGTAAAGTCACAAAATTAACACCACAAATTTGAGATTTTTTTTTCTTTGAGACAGAGTCTCACTATATCATCCTCAGTAGAGTGCTATGATGTCACAGCTCACAGCAACCTCAAGTCTTAGGCTTAAGCAATTCTCTTGCCTCAGCCTCCCAAGTAGCTGGGACTACAGGTGCCCACCACAATGTCTATATTTTTGCTGCAGTTGTCATTGTTGTTCAGCAGGCCTGGGCTGGGCTCAAAGCCACCAGCCTCAGTGTATGTGGCTGGTGCCAGTCACTCAGTGAGTAGGGTGCTGAGCCAAATCTGAGT
The DNA here is from genome assembly GCF_027406575.1 of Nycticebus coucang. Taxonomy (NCBI): domain Eukaryota; kingdom Metazoa; phylum Chordata; class Mammalia; order Primates; family Lorisidae; genus Nycticebus; species Nycticebus coucang. Next base: position 38,021,329 of record NC_069796.1, on the reverse strand, counting down.
TTTTGGTTTTTTTTTTTTTGCAGTTTTTGGCCAGGGCTGAGTTTGAACCCGTCACCTCCAGTATATGGGGCCGGTGCCCTACCCTTTTGAGCCACAGGTGCTGCCCCAAATCTGAGATTTTTAATAATGCCCACCTGAGGACCCAGTGTGGTGGCTCATACCTGCAATCTTAGCACTCTGGGAGGCTGAGGTGGGTGGATTGCTTGATCTCATGAGTTGGAGACCAGCCTGAGCAAAAGTGAGATCTTGTCTCTACTAAAAATAGAAAAAACTGAGGCAAGAGGATCGCTTGAGCCCAAGAGTTGGAGGTTGCTGTAAGCTATGATGCCACAGCACTCTACCCAGGGCAACACTTTTTTTTTTTTTTGTCTTAGAAAAAAATAATAATGTCCATCTTACGCAGTCAATGGTGTCCCAGTTATTGCACCACACTGTCTCTGTCAGGGGACCTGGGTTGGAGGCCTGGGAAAGGCTCCATGGAGACAGGAGTTAATACCTGCATCATTATAAGCACATAAAAGAAAAGTAACAAGATGATGGTTCTCCACCCCAAGTCACTTACCAGTCTCAACATAGCTCCAGGTTCTGTCAGCCTCTCTCTGAAGTTCCAAGTGTTCATATGCATAGAGCATAGGAGTTGGAGGCTGTGTATAGCTAGTGAGTTTGAGGAGGAAGGGAGGGGCTAGGGTTTCCTAAGGGGATTTTAGGCTGGATCAGATGAGGGAGCACTTGGTGGCCAACTGTTGCTTGAATTGATGGGTAGGTATCTGACCATAGTACTCACTCTTCATTTAGAGGAAGCTGGGCTGGGGGCTGTTCCTATGACAGTAAAGTGGCAGCCTTAACGCCTAGGTAAGAGATGGGGAGATGGAGAGCATCTGGGTGGGCATCTGCACATCAAGAGCCTTGTGAAAGGCCTCACAGACTCAGAACTGACTAGTTGAGCCTATCATACCCTCATTTTCTTTTCTTTTGTTTGGCAGTTTTTGGCTGGGGCTGGGTTTGAACCCACCACCTCTGGCATATGGGGCCAGTGCCCCACCCCTTTGAGCCACAGGCACCGCCCCACACACCCTCATTTTCAACCCAACTGATCGGCAACCATCCTTGTCATCCATCATTATGTGTTATGTCAGAGTCCTTCTATGTGCACTGATGAGGAACTTGAAGCTCACAGTGGTTAAATTGCTTGCCTGGGGTCACATAAGCTGGATGCAAATCCAAATCTGGCTGGGTCAGAATGCAGTTCTTAACCATGGAAGTACAAAAACGTTTTCCAGCCCTTACCCAGCGGACAGCCCACTTTGCATTTGCTTTCTCTTTACCTACCCACAGCCCAAACTTAGAAGGTAGTCAATTTAGAGCTCCAAATGCTGGTAGAGTTTACCAGCTTGGTCCTGAATTAAGACACTGAGGAGGAGGTGCAAAAACGTGTAAGTCACAGTTTGTTTTGAGGAGCTCCTTATACAAGATAGATGGAAAGTAAAACTGGGTCTAAATAAGCAATGAAGTCAATGAGGCTGGGCTGGACTCACCCAGAGGGTTTCCTGGATAAAGGGGACTAGGTAGGGCCTAGGAGAAAGGAAGGGAATTGGAGAAGGAACTGCAAGTAGGGAGGTAGAGGTAGTGTGATCAGACACCAGAACCATAGTCTGTGCCACACCTACGATTCTTCCCTCTCCACTGTACCTACCTGCGCTCTTGTGTAGCCAGGCCTAGTCAAAACTGCACCTCCTCTGGGAAGTCTTTCCTGAAGACCCTATCCTTTGCTTGTCCACTCCTTGAGATTCTGAGATGCATCTGGTTTGTACTACTCATGGGGTTGTTCTCAGCCTAGGTTGCCATCAAGTGGAACTCTCTCACTCCTGCTAGATTTATAATTTATATTTGAGTCTTTGTCAACCTCAACCCCAGAAAACTGGATATCTCCCATGCCCCTCCCCCATAGTTTTAACAATTCCCCTAGGTGTAAAAAGTCACTGGTATACCCTTACCCCCGTTAAGTATTATACTTAGTTTTTCATTGTGAGATTGTCTTATAAAAACAAGAGTTTATTTTCTAAATATGAAATCATAATATTGAATATTAACACTATTATAGGTTTCAAAATCTACCTCCCTATCCCCATAACACAATTTGGGCATGATTTGATCCTCATAGGCCCAGCACACATCAGCCCCATCCTTATAGATCTAAGTTGTTAAATATGTAATCCTTTTGCCTATTTCTTCATCTTAAAATTTTGTGGTACCAGGGGTGTATTTTGAAGAAACAAGATGAAATTAAAGCACTTAGCACAGAGTCTGGTACATTATAGTTACAAAATAAATACTAATTATAACTAATATCCTTTTGAGTTCCCTAGCACTCTAGTCAAGTTAGGAGCTCAGAAACCATGGGTTCAACAACTTTTAGGACCAGACAATATTTAAGAAAGATACTTGAGGGCGGTGCCTGTGGCTCAGTGAGTAGGGCGCCAGCCCCATATGCCGAGGGTGGCGGGTTCAAACCCAGCCCTGGCCAAACTGCAACCAAAAAATAGCCGGGCGTTGTGGTGGGCGCCTGTAGTCCCAGCTGCTCGGGAGGCTGAGGCAAGAGAATCGCGTAAGCCCAAAGAGTTAAGAGGTTGCTGTGAGCCATGTGACGCCACGGCACTCTACCCGAGGGCGGTAAAGTGAGACTCTGTCTCTACAAAAAAAAAAAAAAAAAAAAGAAAGATACTTGATTCCTGAAGTTGTCTTATAATGTTATGGCAAGGGGAGGTAGCAGGGGATTGCAGACTATGAAAAATGACCCTACTCTCCTCTTCTAGGGAGCTCAGAAGAACGAGGTCTGATACAGTGGAAAGCTGGGGCCCATGCCAACAGTGAGATGTCTACCAGCCTTAGGAGCTATGACTTCCCCATTGGGATGGGCATAGTAAAAAGAATCGGTTTTCTGAAATACATTCCTATCTGCCCAGTCTTCAAAGGATTTTCTTCAAGGTCCAAAGATCAGTTTCCAGTTCCAGAAGATACTCCAGAAAATATAGAAACTGGGTCTGTGAACACAAAGGTCTGAAAAATTACTTCCAGAAAAGGTAGGATCTGTCTATGGCTTTTGTAGGAACGCTGAATAATCAAAACATTTTTATGCTTTAACCAAACTACTCAGTTTCCATTTTTGTGAACTATTTTAGAGTCTTCAAGGGGAAGATGGACTGGATAAAAAGTCAATATATGGATTTTGGGTGGAATTCCTTAGGTAGTTTATACTAAGACCAGACATTCCCAAATGATGTGGGCCACTGAGAAGTTACAAGTATGCTGAAATTATCAATCCCTTCAGCATTCCAGATACCTGAGCAGAATCTGGACCAACTGGAGTTCACAAGCTAGTAACTCCATCCATGGGCAACCTCATTCTTCCACTCCTAGATGCTAAACAAATTATCACTTTGACATGGAAAAGGCTGAGAAATAATGACACAGCACAAGAGGAAAAAAGCCTCTCACACAAGAGGAAAAAAACCTCCCACTGCCTTGTTTCAATAGTGGTCAGAATAGCCAAACCTCCTAAAACAGTTAACTTTAATTACCCTAAAATTATGCCTATATGAAAAAAAAAAAAAAAAAACTATGCCTGTATGGAACCTGATAAGGTAATCATTTGTCCCTAGGTCTTCTTAATGTGTGCCCTGTTAAGGGTCTGAAACCTTCCACGTCTATCTGTAATCCTGATATGCCTGGCTCCCTAGTTAAAACACTCAAGTGGTTTCTAAGTGAACATTCTTTAAGACACTTGAAAGAAGTTCCAAAAAAGGGAGATTTGCTTAGATGACTCCTTAATAGTTAAAATAATAGCAAAATAGATGGGACACAATGGCTCACGCCAGTAATCCCAGCACTTGGCAGGCTGAGGCAAGAGAATCGCTTAAGCCCAGGAGTTTCAGGTTGCTGTGAGTTATGACACCATGGCACTCTACTAAGGGTGACAAAGTGAGACTGTCTCAGAAAAAAATAAAAATAAAAAATAATGGCAAAATACTTAAATAGGGCTTTCTAAGCACCAGGGACTATCTTTATTTTATTTATTTTTTTGAGACAGAGCCTCAAGTTGTCATCCTGAGTACTGTGCCATGGTTTAATGGCTCACAGCAATCTCCAACTCAGGCTGAAGCTATCCCCGTGCCTCAGTTTTTCTATTTTTAGTAGAGATGGGGTCTCAGTTTTACTCAGGCTGGTCTCCAACTCATGAGCTCAAGCAATCCACACACCTCAGCCTCCCAGAGTGCTAGGTGTGAGCCACCGTGCCCAGCCACTAGGAACTATCTTAAGTTCTTTTTTTGAGATAATTTCATTTGCTCACACTTGGTAGAGTGCCATGGTGTCATAGCTCACAGCAACCTCAAACTCTTGGGCTTAAGCAATTCTTTTGCCTCAGCCTCCCAAACAGCTGGGACTACAGACACCCATCACAATACCCGGCTATTTTTTAGAGACGGAGTCTTGCTTTGGCTCAGACTGGTCTTGAACTCGTGAGCTCAGGCAATCCACTTGCCTCAGCCTCCCAAGTGCTGGGTTAACAGGTGTAAGCAATTGTGCCCGGCCTACAAGTTCTTTATGTACATACAGGGTATCCCAAAAGTCACCCCTTAAGGTTCGGTGCTTGTAGCTCAGTGGCTAGGGTGCCAGCCACATATACTGGAACTGGAAGGTTTGAATCCAGCCCAGGCCAACTACAACCAAAAACTAGCTGGGTGTTGTGGTGGGCGCCTGAGAGGCGCTCCCAGGTACTTGAGAGGCCAAGGCAAGAGAATTGCTTAAGCCCAAGAGTCTGAGGTTGCTGTGAGCTCCTCTACCAAGGGTGACACAGCACTCTACCAAGGGTGACACAGTGAGACTCTGTCTCAAAAAAAAAAAAAAAGGCACCCCTAAAGTCACCATTATGTGGGGGAAATAAGAAATTGTAGCTAAATGTACATTTGCCAAATATTCATTTATAATTTTTTTTTTTTTGAGACACTTGTTGACACTTTTTTTTGAGACACAAGTCTCACTCTGTTCCCCTGGTAAAATGCCATGGTGTCATACCTCACAGAGACCTCAAAGTCTTGGGATTGAGCAATCCTCTTGCCTTAGCCTCCCAGTAGTTGAGATTACAGGCATGCACCACTACATCTGGCTAGTTTTTCTATTTTTAGTAGAGACAGGGTCTCACTGTACCTCAGGATGGTCTCAAACTTCTGTGCTCAAGCAATCCACCTACCTCAGCCTCTCAGAGTGCTAGCATTACAGGTGTGAGCCACTGCACCTGGCCCATTATACAATTTTACAAATATTCTCTGTGTTGGCCACCTCTTCGTAAAATTTTGTCATGAATATTTTGTAAATAAAGGTACATTTAGCTACAATTTCCTATTTTCCCCACTTATGGGACTTTAGGGACACCCTCAATATTAACTCATCATACAATCCAGATACATAATACCGCTATTTTTTTTTTTTTTTTTTTGGTAGAGACAGAGTCTCACTTTATGGCCCTCGGTAGAGTGCCATGGCCTCACACAGCTCACAGCAACCTCCAACTCCTGGGCTTAAGCAATTCTCTTGCCTCAGCCTCCAGAGTAGCTGGGACTACAGGCGCCCGCCACAACGCCCGGCTATTTTTTGGTTGCAGTTTGGCCGGGGCTGGGTTTGAACACGCCACCCTCGGTATATGGGGCCGGCGCCTTACTGACTGAGCCACAGGCGCCGCCCATAATACCGCTATTTTAAAGGCACAGAAAGGTTAAGTGACTTGCAGTGATTACAGGATTTATATCCAGGAACTCCGGCTAGAGTCTTTCCTTGTTATCATTAGGTTACATACAGTGCCTCTTGCTTGAATTCAAGTTTACAATCTCTAATTAAATATACTATAAATTGGCAGCAGGTAGAAGTGAACTCATTTGCCCCTATCTGAGCTCACTGAGAAAGACTGTATAAGCCTCATACAGATGGCAGCTTGTTATGCCACATGCAGTACTGAGCTGTTAAAAGAATAGAGGGAACTGGTTGTCTCATGGCTCCAAAAAGAACAAGAGTCAAGCATGCCTCTGTCTCAAAGCTTCTTTTAAAAACCATCTATTTATTAGTTTTTTAAAGGTGGTATTAAACACTAAGGCAGGGGTCCTCAAACTTTTTAAACAGGGAGCCGTTTGGAGGGCCTGACTATAGTTAAAAAAAAACAAAACAAACTATGAACAAATTCCTGTGCACACTGCACATACCTTATTTTGAAGTAAAAAAACAAAACGGGAACAAATACAATCACACCGCCTCATGTGGCCCGCAGGCCATAGTTTGAGGACCCCTGCACTAAGGCATCAGTATTCACACCAAAGGACACCCCCCACACCTTTAAAAGAATGTGACCCAGAAATGACTGTATGGCCACCAGTCTTCTTCAATCCAACATACTCAAAAGAAAAGCCCTTGTGAAGGGCAGAAACAAATGGGAGTTTCTTTTTTTCTGGAGACAGAGTCTCAAGCTGTTGCCCTGGGTAGAGTGCACTAGCATCATAGCTCACAGCAACCTCTAACTTGGGCTCAAGTGATCCTCTTGCCTCAGTTTTTCTATTTTTAGTAGAGACAGGGTCTCGCTTTTTGCTCAGGCTAGTCTTGAATCCATGAGCTCAGGCCATCCACCCACCTTGGCCTCCCAGAGTGCTAGGATTACAGGCATGAGCCATTGCACCCAGGCACAAATGGGAGTTTCTACTAGAATAAGGTCATCATCACAGTGGTTAGCCACAATGTTTCTTACACGGCTATCTATGATTGAGCTAATAATGCAGCCTGAGGTGCTAAAAAGCAAGGATGAGGAGTGAACTTTATTTTACTACTGTACTTTTTTTTTTTTTTTTTTTTTTTGAGACAGTCTCACTTGTCCCCCTTGGTGGAATACTGTGGCATCAAAGCTCACAGCAACCTCCAGCTCTTGGACTCAAGCAATTCTCTTGCCTCAGCTTCTCAAGTAGCTGGGACTACAGGAGCCTTCCACAAAGCCTGGCTATTTTAAGAGACGAGGTCTCGCTCTGGCTCAGGCTGGTCTCGAACCTGTGAGCTTAGGCAATCAACCCGCCTTGGCCTCTCAGAGTGCTAGGATTACAGATGTGAGCCACCTCACCAGGCCTACTACAGTACTTTGGACAGAAATTTGCACAGAAACACACTTGCTACTACAGAATTTAACAAAGCCTAATCTCAGCACATTTTGCCAGCAAGGTTGACTTGAGATACTGGGCCCATGCTGAAGTGAGTATCACCACTGGAGAATCTGCACTCCAGCACCAATAAACACAACCATCAACTCAGTTCTACTATTATTTATTTTTTTAAATATTTTTGAAAAAATATAATTTTTTTACAATATTTTCAACTTAAACACTATTCACACTGAACACGTATGGCAGCTTAACCTATCCAAATATGAAGTTTAAGAAGCCAAAAACTCTTCTAGCTTTGTTAAAAGAAAAGTTGTGCTGCAGACTATTGTCGTGATAATTAACAAAGCAAGGAAAAGCACCACTCAAATCATGTTACAATATCTTTGTTCAATTGGATTATGGACTGGTGTTGGTCATAGGCCTGTGGACTCCATAGGTGTAACTATGATACAGTGAATCCTCAGAAGAACATGCAATCCTCAAATCACATACTTCCTCAGATGTAACATTAGCAGAATTCAGTATTCCTAACATGATAACATACCAGAAAAACCACGACTAGTGCTCATCTGATCACTATCTTGTAACCTTAGTTATCACATGCTTGTCTATAACAAATTACCTCAAATTAACTTACAGACCTTCAGAAAAAGATTCTTTTTGATGAGTATAAATGTAAATTTGAGTCTGAATTGAGAAATCTGCTTAACAATTAGAACTTACTTTAAATTTACTTATTTGAAAAAAGTTTACACATGAACATCTTTTATTTAATACTAAGGGACCAGTTTAGACTCAAAGACAACAATTTAATAAGATTTAGAGGTCTTTTAATTTGGTGCTTTTTCACAATCTGACTGGTGCTTCTTTCCTTGCTGTCTTCACATCAAGCCATGGGACCAATTCTAGTTTCAGTAAATGTTTGACAGCTTTTTACTTAATAACAGTCTCAGCACTTTTATTAAGCATGCAAGACTAACAAAAACTTTGGCAATGCATAAGTGTAACACAGTGACAAGAGAGAGCTTTTACAATTAAGTCTTCTAATACTGCCTTCACAGTGTGGGAATTGTGCTACATCCACCAAAAGAGGGCCCCCCGACTACTCAAATATTTTAGTACTTCACCCCAGGAACAAACTCCTTTGCATTTGGATTCAGATTGCTCTTGACCTGTAAAATAAGTACATAAAAAGCAAGTTCATTAACAGATGGCTTCAGATACTCAGAAACATTCCACCTAGACCCTCAAGCAAAAACCATCTAACACAAAAATACACAACAAAAGCATGAACTCAGATTAAGATTATCCTTAACAACACAAAAATCTGGACAGGGAAAGGAAGGCCCAGATATAAGCTATTATATACATAGATCATTATCAAATTGTATCAACTGGCTCGGCGACTGTAGCTCAAGTGGCTAGGGTGCCAGCCACATATACCGGAGCTGGCGGGTTGGAATCCAAGGCGGGTCTGCCAAACAACAACGACAACTATAACCAAAAAATAGCTGGGTGCGGTGGCGGGCGCCTGTAGTCTTAGCTACTTGGGAGGCTGAGGCAAGAGGATCGCTTAAGCTTAAGAGTTTGAAGTTGCTGTTAGCTGTGACACCATGGCACTATACCCAGAGCAATGGCTTGAGGCTGTCTCAAAAAATAAAAAAAAGTATATATATATGTGCGTATATATATATGTACATGTAACAACTTTCTAGTGAAAATAGAAATTGAAATTAAATTTACTGGCTCGGCACCTGTGGCTCAAGTGGCTAAGGCGCCAGCCACATACACCTGGGCTGGTGGGTTCAAATCTAGCCCGAGCTGGCCAAACAACGACAGCTGCAACAAAAAATAGCTGCGTGTTGTGGCAGGCGCCTGTAGTCCCAGCTACTTGGGAGACAGAGGAAAGAGAATTGCTTGAGCCCAGGAGTTGGAGGTTGCTGTGAGCTGTGATGCCACAGGCACTCTACCCAGGGCAACAGCTTGAGGCTCTGTCTCAAAAAAAAAAAAAAAAAAAAGAGAAAAGAAATTAAATTTTACGTTTGTTGTTGTTGTTGTTGTTGCAGGTTTTGGCCTGAGCCGGGTTTGAACCCGCCACCTCTGATATATGGGGCTGGCACCCTACTCCTTGAAATTAAATTTAACTAGAAACCCAGTTTGCATAATTAAAGGAACAGCACTGACCATGGAATTCTGTTACTCTACGATACTTGACTTTCTTTAAACACTGTTATATCATGCAAACATGTTAAACAAGTATTAAAATTATGATTATAGGTAGGGTATGGTGGCTAATGCTTATAATCCTAGCACTCTGGAAGGCTAAGGCAGGTGAATTGCCTGGGCTCATGAGTACGAGACCAGCCTGAGCCAGAGTGAGACCTTATCTCTAAAAATAGCCGGGCGTTGTGGCGTGCACCTATAGTCCCAGCTACTTGGGAGGCTGAGGCAAGGGAATCGCTTACGCCTAAGAGTTTGAGGTTGCTATGAGCTATGATGTCACAGAACTCTGCTGAGGGCAACAATGTGAGATTGTCTCAAAATAAATAAATAAAATAAAATTATGATTATAGTAGCTGGGAGTTATTGATAGGTTAATTTTACTTTATGATGCTCACTGAAAATATGGAGTTAATTTTTCTCTACCTTGCTGTCTTCTAATTCCCACAGGAAGCATGATTTACAACAGGAAAAGAAAACTACATAGGTGCCAGAAGATCTAAGTGTGAAATACCAGCTCTGCCCCTAACTTCCTATGTAAACTTGGATAAGCCATCCTCTTACCCTCTCTGGGGTTCTAATGTTGCATCAGATTAAAAAAAAGGTGGGGAGAGGAATGGGCCAAAGTCTATTTTAATAGCCAGAGACTTGTACCAATATTATTCTATGCCTTTAAATCTTTACTTTCTTAAGTGCGTTTGTCAGCCAACAGGAAGAATAGCTGGGAATCTTCCTTTACCATGTTTTAGATTGCTATTTGATAAAGATGAAAAGAAACCAGGACAGATTACAGGGTCTGAAATGTAAGCATGTTGGCAAGCATTTACACTAAATTTGACTTCTACATTACTTACTTCAAGAGCAATGCATAATATTAAACATGTTAAAGCAATAATTTTAGTTTCATAATTTATACACAGCAATTTCCCTGGACAGGATATAGTCTCCCTTCCCCCAAGTGAAATATGTACCCTTTAAAAATTTAAAGTTTGAGGCCGAGAGGGTGGCGCCTGTGGCTCATAGGAGTAGGGCGCCGGCCCCATATGCCAGAGGTGGCAGGTTCAAATCCAGTCCCGGCCAAAAAAACTGCAACAACAAAAAAAAACTTTGAGGCTGAGGTGGGTGGATTGCCTGAGCTCACATGTTTGAGACCAGCCTGAGCCAGAGACCTAGTCTCTAAAAATAGCCAGGCATCATGGCGGGCACCTATAATCCCTGCCACTTGAGAGGCTGAAGCAAGAGAATCTCTTGAGCCCAAGAGTTTGAGGTTGCTGTGAGCTGTGAAGCCCTGGCACTCTGCCCAGGGTGACAAAGAAAGTGAGACTCTGTCTCAAAAAAAAAAAAAAAGTGTTAAAGTTTAGAAAAATAAAAAAGAAGCCAGGCGTGGTGGCTCACGCCCTGTAATCCTAGCACTCCATGAGGCTGAGGCAGGTGGATTGCTTAAGCTCAGGAATTTGAGAGCAGCCTGAGGAAGAGTTAGACTCCATCTCTACTAAAAATATGGGGTATTTGGGGCAGCGCCTGTGGCTCAGTGAGTAGGGCACCAGCCCCATATACCGAAGGTAGTAGGTTCCAACCCAGCCCTGGCCAAACTACACACAAAAATAGCCCGGAGTGGCACCTGTGGCTCAGTGGATAGGGCACTGGCCCCATATACCAAGGGTGGCGGGTTCAAACTCGGCCCTGGCCAAACTGCATCAAAGAGATAGCTAGGTGGTGTGGTGGGTGCCTATAGTGACTCAGGAGGCTGAGGCAAGAGAATCGCCTACGGCCAGGAGTTGGAGGTTGCTGTGAGCTGTTGTGACGCCACTGTACACTACCGAGGGCAATAAAGTAAGACTCTGTCTCTACAAAAATAAAAAAATAAAAAATAGAAAAATAAAATAAAAATAGCCAGGCATTGTGGTGGGCACCACAGCTATTTAGGAAGCTGAGGCAAGAGAATTGCCTAAGCCCAAGAACTGGAGGTTGCTGTGAGCTGTGTCACCACAGCACTCTACCGAGGGCAACAAAGTGAGACTCTCTCTCTAAAAAAAAAAACAAAAAAAACACACTGGCTTATTGTACCCTCAATGAATCCCCAACAATAAAAAAAAAAAAAAAAAAAAACACACACACACACAAACAAAAACTACTCTGGTGTTGTGGTGGGCATGTGTAGTTACAGCTAGGCTGAGGCAAGGAGATTGTTTGAGCCCAAGAGTTTGAGGTGGCAGTGAGCTATGATGATGGATGCCACAGCACTCTACCCAGGGCACAGAGTGAAATAGTATCAAAAAGAAAAAAACGGGCGATGCCTGTGGCTCAGTGGGTAGGGCACCAGCCCCATATACTGAGGGTGGCGGGTTTGAGCCCAGCCCCGGTCAGCTAAAACAGCAATGGCAATTGCAACAAAAAATAGCCAGGCATTGTGGCCAGTGCCTATAGTCACAGCTACTTGGGAGGCTGAGGCAAGAGAATCACTTAAGCCCAAGCATTGGAGGTTTCTGTGAGCTGTGATGCTACGGCACTCTACTGAAGGAAATAAAGTAGGCCTCTGTCTTAAAAAAAAAAGGGGGGGGGGCCGCATCTGTGGCTCAAAGGAGTGGGTGCCAGCCCCATATAAGGGAGGTGGCAGAATCAAACCCAGCCCCGGACCAAAAAAAAAAAAAAAATGGGGATGGGTGGGGAGGAGCGCAAGGGAAACCACTGTAGTCACCAAAATACAAAAAATACTTCTGAGTCCACATGGTAAATTCCGGGTATTTTTTTTTTGTAGAGACAGAGTCTCACTTTACCGCCTTCAGTAGAGTGCCATGATGTCACATGACTCACAGCAACCTCTAGCTCTTGGGCTTCCGCGATTCTCCTGCCTCAGCCTCCCAAGCAGCTGGGACTACAGGCACCTGCCACAACGCCCGGCCATTTTTTAGTTGTAGTTCAGCCAGGGCTGGGTTTGAACCCGCCACCCTCGGTATATGGGGCCGGCGCCCTACTCCACAGGCCACAGGCGCCACCCCCAGGTATTTTCTTGTCAAGGCAGGGTCTCACTCTGTTGTCCAGGCTGGAGTGTAATGGTCATAACTCACTGCAACCTCAAATTCCTGGGTGAAAGCCATCCTCCTGCTTCAGTCTCCTGAGTATCTAGACCAACAGGTGCACATCACCAAGACCAGCTAATTTTTTTATTTTTTAGTAGAGACAGGGGTCTCACTCTTGTTCAGGCTAGTCTCAAATTTGTGACTTCAAGCAATCCTCCTGCCTCAGCCTCCCAGAGTGCTAGGATTACATACATAAGCCATTGCACCTGGCCTCAGAGAACTACCTTATAAATACAACTAGAAATCGTAAATATGGACAGAAAAGTTAACATTCAGACTTAAAAGAAAATTGTGTGACTTGAGAAAATTTTGGGCGGCACCTGTGGCTCAAAGGAGTAGGGTGCCGGCCCCATATACCGGAGGTGGTGGGTTCAAACCCAGCCCTGGCCAAAAAAAAAGAAAAAATTATTTTATCTTAATTGTAGTTAAAGACTCTAGTGTTTCGTTATCACAATTCCTGAAAAAAAACTTTACTATAGACATATCATCAGTGATGAGACACTGAGATAACTAAAAATGCAAATTCAAGATCATGTCCCTTTTCTCCCAAGAGCCTATAAAATTCTAAAGCATAGTTTCAAACAAATCCAGTACCCTCAATAAGCCTGAGGTGGTGGAGGTGAGGGGTGAAAACCTACCTAACAGATACAATGAACATTATTTGTGTGAGGTGTACATTAATAATCCTAAGCATAAAACTATCCATGTAACAAAAACATTTGTACCCCCTTAATATTAAAAAAAAAAAAAAAAAGAGTCCAACTTAGGACATAGTACTATTGGGCGGGGAGGGAGGGGGGTTGTTTTTTGGAATTCCTTAAGACATTTAAGTATCCTAGGGCAGCATCACAAAAACCAATTGTGAGAAGTATGATAGCGGTCTTAAGGCTAGTTCTAGGATACTGCCAGAAGTTATTCCATGTCTTAAATGAGACTAGGAAGATCCCTGCTTCCACTGTAGATAGGAACACAATTTCCGAAGGGGAAAGAGATACAGAACTTTTCTTAAAGAGATAATAGCTGACTCTTTCACTTATGGGAAAGATTTTAGGTTTTAAAAAGATGAAAAATAACTTTTTACCACAAGATCTTCCAGAGAAGAGCCATCACTGATAACAAGGTCATTAAACTGGTCTTGGATTTGGTCCATAGTTTGTGGGAGATCTCGAGCTGGAATAAACCACTCATGCTCTTCTTCCTCTTCCAGCATTTCTTGGAAACAGCGTTCAATAAATTCTTCTTCCCATAACTCCTCTTCTATCTAGATTTATAAAAAATAAAGGATAATAATTTATACCACACTTGGTAAGATATCACTAGTAATAACTTAAAATATCCTGAACTAAGCCATTTATTTATTTTTTATTTATTTTTTTTTTTGTAGAGAAAGAGTCTCACTTTATGGCCCTCTGTAGAGTGCCGTGACCTCACACAGCTCACAGCAACCTCCAACTCCTGGGCTTAAGTGATTCTTTTGCCTCAGCCTCCCGAGTAGCTGGGACTACAGGCGCCCACCACAACGCTCGGCTATTTTTTGGTTGCAGTTTGGCCGGGGCCGGGTTTGAACCCGCCACCCTCGGTATATGGGGCCGGTGCCTTACCGACTGAGCCACAGGCAACGCCCGAACTAAGCCATTTAAAAACACAATGCTTCGGGCTGGGCATGCTGGCTCATGCCTGCAATCCTAGCACTCTGTGAGGCCAAGGCAGGTAAATTGCCTGAGCTCAAGGTTCAAGACCAGCCTGAGCCGGAGTGAAACCTTGTCTCTAAAAATAGCTAGGCATTGCGGTGGGGACCTATAGTCCCAGCTACTTGGGAGTCTGAGGCATGAGAATTGCTTGAGCCCAAGAGTTGGAGGTTGCTGTGAGCTGTGACGCCATAGCACTCTACCAAGGGCGACAAAGTGAGACTGTCTGAAAAATAAATAACAAAAAACCCCCACAATGTCAGGTAGGTGCAGTAGCTCATGCCTGTAATTGGCTGAGACGGATGGATGCCTTCAGCTCACAAGTTCAAGACCAGCCTGAACAAGACCCTATCTCTTATTAAAAAAAAAAAAAAACCCTAGGCATTGGTAGCACCCATAGCTCAGTGGGTAGGGCGCTGGCCACACACCGAGGCTTGCAGGTTTGAGCCTGGCCTGGGCCTGCTGAACGACAACAACTACAACCAGAAAAATAGCCGGGCATTGTGGCGGGCACCTGTAGTCCCAGCTACTTGGGAGGCTGAGGCAAGAGAACAGCTTAAGCCCAAGAGTTTGAGGTTGCTATGAGCTGTGACACCACGACACTCTACCAAGGGCAACATAGTGAGATTCTGTCTCCCCCCCACCCCCGCCAAAAAATAGCTGGGCATTGAGGCAGGTACCTATAGTCCCAGCTACTCAGGAAGCTAAGGCAAGGGGATCGCTTGAGCCCAGAAGTTTGAGGTTGCTGTGAGCTATGATGCTATAGGACTCCACCGGGGGCAAGAAAGTAAGACTCTGTCTCAAAAAAAAAAAAAACAAAACAAAACAAAACAAAAACAACAACACACTATCATACTGTCTCCCCTCTGTTTCTGTGCTAAGGAGAAAACCGCTTCCCATAAAGATCTAGGAAGATCTGTCCAGGGTTTTCTCATGTCTTTAGTCTTGTGTTAGCAGTGTATTTTCACCACTGAGGATAGCAGGGAAGTAGCAACAAATAAATAAGTGTTCTCTTCAAGGAATCATATATCAAAATTATCTGTAGTACTTTAATCTAACCCAAAATGACTAAAACAAAACCTCAAGGGGGGTACTGGATAATTAAAAATGAACAAACAACATCCCCCCAACACCCAACTAAAGCTCACCGAAATAAGACTAAGTTGTTTTTACTCATGAACACCCATCACTGCATATGGAGAAATCAAACTAGCTACCTAATTACCAAAGCCATGACTAGGGAGAAACTAGAAAAAAGATGGCAACAACTGCCAGAAAGGGGAATAAAAGACAACATTTATCAGTGCATAGTCTTCTGAAGACTGGTATCAGATTTTTCAAGCTGATCAGACTGAAGACCTCAGGTGGAAAACAATAAAATTCCATGCCCCTGCCTCTGGGTCCACCTGCTCCTGATTCCTGAATTCTCTTGATTTTCGCTGTAACACAGCAATCTGATTAGTGTAAGGCAATGGTTTCCAAACCTGATTGCTCATAGGAATTATCTATGAGATTTTTAAAAAGTTTCCCAAGGATTGGCGCCTGTAGTTCAGTGGCTAGAGCGCCAGCCACATATAACTGGAGCTGGAGGGTTCAAATCCAGCCTGGGCCTGCCAAACAACAATGACAACTAGAACAAAAAAAAAAAAAGAAATGGCCGGGCATTGCAGCAGGCCTATATTGGCCCAGCTACTTGGGAGGCTGAGGCAAGAGAATTGCTTCAGCCCAAGAGTCTGAGGTTGCTGTGAGCTGTGAGGCCACAGCACTCTACCCAGGGTGACGTAGTGAGACTCTGCCTCAAAAAATAAAAAAAAAGGGGCGGCACCTGTGGCTCAGTGAGAAGGGCGCCGGCCCCATATGCCAAGGGTGGCGGGTTCAAACCCAGCCCTGGCTAAACTCTAACAAAAAAATAGCTGGGCGTTGTGGCAGGCACCTGTAGTCCCAGCTGCTTGGGAGGCTGAGACAAGAGAATCGCATAAGCCCAACAGTTTGAGGTTGCTATGAGCTGTGTGACGTCATGGCACCCTACCCGAGGGTGGTACAGTGAGACTCTGTCTCTACAAAAGAAAAAAATATAATAAAAAATAAAATAAAAAAGTTTCCCAAGTTCCACCCTAGTTTTCCTGAATCAGAGTGTCCAGGGTGAGACCCTGAAACCCCAAGTTATTTCAGTAAGCAGCTAAGCCTGGTGGTAATTCACAGCCAAGTAAAATAGGACGGGTGGCACATAAATTTTGTGTCATATATAGAGGGCCAGATAAAAACACATTTTCAGGGACAAGTACAATCATTATCTGAGGGCTGTAATGGACTAAAAAAGAAAATGTACACAAAACTAACTTGTCTGTTGAATTCTTCTTCATTTTCCATCCACATGTACTCTGCAAATGGATTGTCATCTTCATGAGAATGACCGTTAATAATCACATCTTCATTGATGATGCTTGGGCTAGTACTGCTGCGACTTGGATCTTTCATGGTTGGCGTCAGTTGTCGTTTTTAACCTTAAAAGAATACAATTAATTTACCCATTCTTTAAGTTCTTAGTAAGCATCTTTTATTACTTATCATCACGGTTAGGTGTTAGAGGCACATGACATTTTAAGCATACATGAGAAATTGAACAAGTGGAAAAGTTTACCTTTTTTTTGTAGAGACAGAGTTTCACTTTATCACCCTCGGTAGAGTACCGTGGCATCACAGCTCACAGCAACCTCCAACTCCTGGGTTTAGGCAATTCTCTTGCCTCAGGCTCTCGAGTAGCTGGGACTACAGGCGCCTGCCATAATGCCCGGCTATTTTTTTGTTGCAGTCTGGCCAGGGCTGGGTTTGAACCCACCACCCTTGGTATATGGGGCCAGTACCCTACTCACTGAGCCACAGGCACCACCCAGTTTACTTTCTTTCCCAAATGATTTTAAAAAATAGCTGACTCAGCTCAGCACCTGCAGCACAGTGGTTAGGGTGCTGGCCACATAACACTGAGGCTGGTGGGTGCAAATCCAGCCTGGACCAGCTAAACAATGACAACTGCAAAAACAACAACAAAAAAAAGCTGTGCGTTGTGGCAGGCGCCAGTAGTCCCAGCTACTTGGGAGGCTGAGGCAAGAGAATCACTTAAATCCAAAAGTTTGCAGTTGCTGTGAGCTGTGACATCACAGCATTCTACAAAGGGTAATACACTGAGACACTGTCTCAAAAAAAAAAAAAGAAAAGAAATAGCTGATTTTTACCTAATGGACACAACTTAAGGGTATATGGCATACCTCCTGTGTGAGGAGCACTACTATAACACGGACCCCACTTAACAAATGTGAACACTGTGACCTAACAGTCTATACTCCCACATTCTTGTGAAATTTTAAAAAAAAGAAACAGCTGAGGACAGCCTTCATCCAAGGTTTTTTTCTTTTTTGTTAAGACAAAGTCTCGGCTTGGCACCTGTGGCTTAAGCGGCTAGGGCACCAGCCACATACACCTGAGCTGGCGGGTTTGAATCCAGCCAGGGCCTGCCAAACAACAATGATGGCTACAACCAAAAAAAAAAAAAAAAAAAAAAATAGCCGGGCATTGCGGCCGGCGCCTGTAGTCCCAGCTACTTGGCAGGCGGAGGCAGGAGAATCGCTTCAGCCCAGGAGTTGGAGGTTGCTGTGAGCTGTGATGCCACGCACTCTACCCAGGGCGAAAGTTTGAGGCTCTGGCTCAAAGAAAAAAATTAAAATGTAAAAAAAAAAACAAACAAACAAAAACAAGCCTGGTCTGGAAGACTCAAGTCATTAAATAAAATGATGAAAAGCAAATTTCACTTTTAAGAACTGATTTCAAAAAGTCCAGAGGTTAAAAGTGCCAATAAACTTGGGCGGCACCTGTGGCTCAGTCAGTAAGGCGCGGGCCCCATATACCGAGGGTGGCGGATTCAAACCCGACCCGGGCTGAACTGCAACCAAAAAATGGCTGGGCGTTGTGGCAGGCACCTGTAGTCCCGGCTACTCGGGAGGCTGAGGCAAGAGAATCACTTAAGCCCAGGAGTTGGAGATTGCTGTGAGCTGTGTGATGCCATGGCACTCTAACAAGGGCCATAAAGTGAGACTCTGTCTCTACCAAAAAAAAAAAAAAAAAAGTGCCAATAAACTTATAGTAACTTCTTAGTTCCTGTCTGAAGGTATAAAGGTATAGGTCTCTCTTTCTGAGTCCACTATTTGTTTTTTTTCTGGGTTCATGTCAAGTTTCTTCATGCTTAGATTTTTCCCTACATTGTACAATGAGTTTCAGGCACTTTATCTCTTTTTGAGTAAAAGCATTATCAAATATAGTAGATCTGGTTTCTTACATTGCTCAACAGCTGACAACATGATCTAACCTAACATATATTGTAGGCTATAAATTTGAACAATTAGATTTCAGACATTCTACAATATTCCTACCAATTCACAAAATCTGAAATTGCTAAAAATAGGTTATATAAAACAAATTACCTGTACATAAACCTAAGCAGTACTGACTTGTGCCAAAGAACAGCCTGTTGAGAGTCTGCTTACTTCAAAGTTATCATAATCAAGAGAAACACTGTAACAAAAATCTCCTACTAGAAATATTTTTTTCCACTTGGGATAAGTTTAGGGAAGAGACCAGCTCTGTATATGTGTTACCTGGCCCTTTAAATGAGTTTTATGGATTCATCCCTGAATACTAATGATAATATCACCATGGTGATAAAAATTTTAATTAAGAGGACTTCACCTAAAGAATAATGGGGAATTTTGCTGTAGTTGTTGCCTGTATGTATGTGGATAAAAGAGAGGCAGAGATAAGAGTTACGTGTTAGGGCAGGGGTCCTCAAACTACGGCTCACAGGCCACATGAGGCGGTGTGATTGTATTTGTTCCCATTTTGCCTTTTTACTTCAAAATAAGGTATGTACAGTGTGCACAAATTTGTTCAGTTTTTGTTTTTTTTTAACTATAGTCCGGCCCTCCAACGGTCTGAGGGACAGTGAACTGGCCCCCTGTTTAAAAAGTTTGAGGGCGGCGCCTGTGGCTCAAGGAGTAGGGCACCGGTCCCATATGCCGGAGGTGGCGGGATCAAAGCCAGCCCCAGCCAAAAGCCACAAAAAAAAAAAAAAAAAAAAAAAAAGTTTGAGGACCTCTGTGTTAGGGCATCAGTCAACAGAAAGAAAGCATGTGCAGGGCGGCGCCTGTGGCTCAGTCGGTAGGGCGCCGGCCCCATATACCAAGGGTGGCGGGTTCAAACCCGGCCCGGGCCAAACTGCAACCAAAAAATAGCTGGGCATTGTGGCGGACGCCTGTAATCCCAGCTACTTGGGAGGCTGAGGCAAGAGAATCGCTTAAGCCCAGGAGTTGGAGGTTGCTGTGAGCTGTATGATGCCATGGCACTCTACCGAGGGCCATAAAGTGAGACTCTTGTCTCTACAAAAAAAAAAAAGAAAGCATGTGCAGTGGATTACTCCTGAAATGTTTGCATTATGGGAGGTGAAAAGAGGGAGGACTGCTCCAGGCTAGGAGTCTGAGACCAGCCTGAGCAAGAGGAAGACCCCATCTCTACTAAAAACAGAAAAATTAGCTAGGCTTGGTAGTACACGCCAATAGTCCCAGTTACTCAGGAGGCTGACACAGGAGTGTTGCTTGAGCCCAGGAGTTGAGGTTGCAGGGAACTATGATGATGCCACTGCACTCCAGCACAAGCAAAAGAGCAGGGGGGAAGGGGTGGAGAAGATTTGGGTTAGGAAATTGAGGCACTAGAAAAGTAGAAAAGACAGAAAAACAGACAATGGATATCTTTGATATTTTATTATTTAAACTTGAATGAAACAAAACTACTTTGATAACAAGCTTCAGGTAAATACCGATCAGTTCCTCAAACAAATTATTCATTCTTACATGCTGGTTACCAAAGATTTATGTGCTGATCTTTAAATGAGTTACATTTTAGATTTTGCTCAAACACTATGAATAGCAAGGATGAATCCTGCCTCACAAAGGAATGGAACTTTATTTAATCTGTTAAGTTTTGTTCAAAACTTCTCAATATAAAATAGCTTTCATTATTATCCCAAACTGTACCCATCAAATTTAGACGATCAGAGCATTAACAAATAACAAGGCATACCACGCATATTGTTAGTTAAAAATACCAAAAAAAAAAAAAAAAAAAAAATTAAAGCCAGGTGAGTTGGCTCAGGCCTCTAATCTTAGCACTCTGGAAGGCCAAGGTAGGAGGATCCTTTGAGCTCAGGAGTTCAAGACCCACCTGAAAAAGATAGAGACCCCCCCCATCTCTACTAAAAAATTAGAACAATCAGCTGGCCATTGTTGCAGGCACTCAAAATCCCAGGTAACTGGGAGGCTGGGGTAGAAGGATCGCTTGAATTCAGGAGTTTGAAGTTGCTGTGAACTTGGCTGATGCCACAGCAGCATTCTAGCTTGGGCAACTGAGGCTTTGTCATTAAAAAAAAAAAAAAAAATTAAGTTTTAGGCTCAGCACCTGTAGCATAGTGGTTATAGCGCTGAACACATGCAGTGAGGCCAATGGGTTTGAACCTGGCCGGGCCTGCTAAACAACAGTGACAACTGCAACAAAAAATAGCCAGGCGTTGTGGCAGGTGCCTGTAGTCCCAGCTACTTGGGAGGCTGAGGCAGGAGAACTGCTTAAGCCTAAGAGTTTGAGATTGCTGTGAGCTGTGATGCCACAGCACTCTACAGGGCGAAAAAGTGAGACTCTGTCTCAAAAAAATATAATAATAATAATAATAATAACAACAAATTAAGTTTTAGCACAGAGTACTGGATATTCAATAGAATTGAATGGTTAATAACTACATGTGTACCAGGCATGGTAGCTCATGCCTGAGCTCACAGGTTGAAGATCAGCCTGAGCCAGTGTGAGACCTCCTCTCTAAAAGTAGCCAGGCATTGTGGCCAATGCCTACATGTAGTCTCAGCTACATGGGAGGCTGAGGCAAGAAAATCACTTGAGCCCAAGAATTTGAGGTTGCTATGAGCTGTGAGGCCATGGCACTGTACCAAGGGCAACCAAGTGTGAGACTGTCTCAAAAACAAACAGGTGACACCTGTAGCTCTGTTGGTAGGGTGCTGGCCACAATGAGGCTTGTGGGTTCGAACCTGGCTGGGGCCAGCTAAAACAATGACAATTGGAACTAAAAAATAGGGGGGCATTGGGTGGCACCTATGGCTCAGTGAGTAGGGCATAGGCCCCATATACTGAGGGTGACAGGTTCAAACCCAGCCCCTGCCGAAGTGCAACAAAAAATAGCTGGGCATTGTGGCGGTTGCCTGAAGTCCCAGCTACTTGGGAGACGAAGGCAAGAGAATCACCTAAGCCCAAGAGCTGGAGGTTGCTGTGAGCTGTGATGCAACGGCACTCTACTGAGGGTGACAAAGTGAGATTCTGTCTCTAAAAAATAAATAAATAATTAAATAAATATAGCTGGGCATTGTGGCGGGCGCCTGTAGTCCCAGCTACTTGGGAGGCTGAGGTAAGAGAATCACTTAAGCCCAAGAGTTTGAGGTTGCTGTGAGCTGAGATGCCACAGCACTCTACCCAGGTGACAGCTTAAGACTTTTTAAAAAAAAAAAAAAAAAAAAAAAAGTTGAATTCCTGTAAGAGATCGTTCAAGTATTTTAAACTACTATGGAGCCATACCTCACTTTCCAAGTTGGTGAAAGTCTTGAAGGCAACAGCTTACATTCCTGATATGGGTTGGAGGGAGCAATATAAACAGTCTCAAGAGACTGTGGTTGTTTGGACCTGTCTGGTGGCTCCCTGGACTACCTCAATGGTTTGCTACAAGGAGGTGGAGCAGCAGCACGTATACATTTGTCACAAACAGTTAAAAGATACATCTAGGCTTGGCACCCTGTAGCTCTGTGAGTAGGGCACCAGCCACATACACCCAGCTACCGGGGAGGCTGAGGCAAGTAATCGCTTAAGCCCAAGAGTTTGAGGTTGCTGTGGGCTGTGATGCTACAAAGTGAGACTTGTCTCAATTAAAAAAAAAGGTAAATGTAGTAGCAGTAACAGTTGGGGCAAACAAGCTATAAAACAAAAAGCCTGGGAGTCAGGGCTTTGAAAAGCTCCCACATATCATGGAGGGTCATAGAAAGCCATGGGCATGTCAGGGCTGGACACCTGTTCAGAAAAGATGTGAGAAGGCCCTAAGTTTTCACTTCTGGCCAATTTTCAGGCTCTGCACATGCAGGAAGTAAGATTAAGGCAGAGCTATATGCTGCTAGAGTATTGAAATTCAACACTATATGTGCCTGAACATATAGCTGCAAAGCCTGGAGAGTTTTGTTTTTTAAAGGCATTTAAGGGCTGGGCATGGTGACTCATGCCTGTAATCCCAGCACTGTGGGAGGCTGAGGAGGGAGAATGGCTTAAGCTCAGAAGTTCGAGACTTGCCTGAGTGAGAGTGAGGCTCCGACTCCTAAAAAAAATGGAAAAACCCAGCCAGACACAGCGGCGAGGGCCTGTAATCCCAGCGGCTTCGGAGGCCAAGATAGTGGGATGCCCACAGCCTGAGTCTGAGGTTGCAGTGATCTATGACACCACTGCCCTCTGCTCAGGGGCATAGGGTGGGACTCTGTCTCAACAACAACAACAACAAAGCAAAGAAATAAAAATAAAAAATAAGCAAGGAAATTAAAAAAAAAGGCATTTAAGGAAATCTCTGTCAAATCACTAATCACCAAGCTGAGGCAAGACAAGCTAATGGAAGACAGACTTCAATGGCCACACAAAAATACAAACTTCACAAAACTATTTCAGAAAAGTCACTAAAAAGATAAACAATTATGAGAAGTAGCAATAATCCTGGGGAGATAGGAAAATCAAATTTCCTGAGTTTTCACTACATAATGTTCAAAATGCCATCTTCTTGTTAGATAATTCCCTCTAAAACGAAAATACCACTTTTTTTCTTTTTTTTTGGGAGACTGAGTCTCACTCTGTCACCCTGGAAGAGTGCATGGGGTCATCATAGCTCACAGCAACCTTGAACTCCTGTCCTCAAGCTATCCTCCTGCTTCAGTTTTTCTATTTTTAGTACAGAGGAGGTCTCTTGCTCAGACTGTCTAGAACTCATGAGCTCAAGCAATCCACCCGCCTCAGCCTCCCAGAGTGCTAGGATTATAGGCATGAGCCACCACACCCAGCCAAAAATATAATTTTCAACAAAAATTATGTTGAGGCTCAGCACCTGTAGCTCAAGAGGCTAGGGTGCCAGCCACATACACCAGAGCTGGCAGGTTTGAATCCAGCCCAGGCCTGCTGAACAACAGTGACAACTACAATAAAAAAAAAAAAAAAAAATAGTCGGACATTGTGGTGGGTGCCTGTAGTCCCAGCTACTTGGGAGGCTGAGGCAAGAGAATCGCTTAAGCTGAAGAGTTTGAGGTTTCTGTGAGCTGTGACTTTACAGCACTCTACTGAAGGCTACAAAGCGAGTCTCTGTCTCGAAAAAAAAAAGAAAGTAAAATTGAGTTATTAGAACTGACCCTTAGACTGTATCAAATGCAAATTATTAATGTTGTGCAACAGGTGGCTCAGATCACAAAAGCGACGATTTGGATAACTTTAACTTTGGACCAGAGTCAGAAGAACTAGGTTCACATCCCAAGTATGCCATAACCTAAAAATAAAGTACCTTGGTTGTATGGCTCTGGAGCCAGTATAATGGTTAAGAGTACACAATCTCCAGAGTACTAGGATTTGAATTCCATCTCTTACTAGCGTGACATCAGGCAAGTTATTTCACGTCTCTCATTTGTTACCTTCATTTTATAGTAGTGCCTACAACCTAGTGATACTGAGGATTAAATTTGTCAGTATTTGTAAAAGCAC
The DNA here is from genome assembly GCF_027406575.1 of Nycticebus coucang. Classification (NCBI taxonomy): domain Eukaryota; kingdom Metazoa; phylum Chordata; class Mammalia; order Primates; family Lorisidae; genus Nycticebus; species Nycticebus coucang. The sequence continues at coordinate 37,997,272 of NC_069796.1, read as the reverse complement.
TTAAAACAATGCCTGCAATTACTAAGTGCTATATAAATATCTGCTAAATAGGCTCGGTGCCTGTAGCTCAAACAGCTAAGGTGCCAGCCATATACACCAGAGCTGGCAGGGCTCGAATCCAGCCCTGGCCTGCCAAACAAAGACAACTACAACCAAAAAATAGCCAGGCGTTGTGGCGAGCACCTGTGGTCCCAGCTACTTGGGAGGCTGAGGCAAGAGAACCGCTTAAGCCCAGGAGTTGGAGGTTGCTGTGAGCTGTGATGTCACAGCACTCTACCCAGGGGCGACAGCTTGAGACTCTGTCTTAAAAAAAAAAAAAACATAAATATCTGCTAAATAAAATATAAACAATCTCCTTAGCTTTTATTTCCTTAATTTCAAGATGGGCAAGATAAAAACTTCTGCCTGTTTCAGAGGTTGTCATAATAATGAGTACACAGTCTATAAATTACAAGAAGATGTAAAAGCACAAAAGATTAGATTACAAGGGGGAAAGGGCCTTGTTTTCCACCCACTTCAATCTCCCACAAATCCACTAAATTGTGGTGCTAATAGTGGACATTTAATAATTTTTTTTTTTTTTTTTTTTTTGAGACAGTCTCACTACGCCGCCCTTGGTAGAGGTTAGTGGCGTCACAGCTCACAATAACCTCAAACTCTCATGGTTAAGCAATTCTCTTGCCTCAGCCTCTCAAGTAGCTGGGACTACAGGCATCCGCCACAATGCTGGGCTATTTTGTGGTTGCAGTTGTCCTTGTTGTTTAGCAGGCCCAGGCCAGGCTTGAATCCACCAGCGTCAGTATATGTGGCTGGCGCCCTATCCACTGAGCTACAGGTGCTGCTGACATTAAATAAATTTTTAAATTTTCATTAGAACTGAAGCAACACACTCTCGTCATGAAGGAAAATACCTGAATAAGGTACAGAGTGCACATTCAAAGAAAAGCCTGCTATAAACTTGCTCTGTCCGAAAAGAGCTGGAAATTACCTACCTCAATTTAAGCCCGTAAGGAATAATATGCATCATTTACCATTTAACCTTTACAGCAGATCTCCATTTCTTTTTTTTTTTTTTCTTTTTTGAGGCAGAGCCTCAAGCTGTCACACTGAGTAGAGTGCTGAAGCAACACAGCTCACAGCAACCTCAAACTCCTGGGCTTAAGCCATCTTCTTGCCTCTGCCTCCCGAGTAGCTGGGACTACAGGTACCCACCACAACACCTGGCTATTTTCTAGAGATGGGAGTCTCGCTCTTGCTAGGTCTGGTCTCCAACCAGCAAGCTCAGGCAATCCACCTGCATCCACCTCCTCGAGTACTATGATTACAGGCGTGAGCCACCGCGCCCGGCCAGTGAGAAGTAGTTTTGTTCAAGTTCACAATTAACAAGCTGTATAAACAGACTAATTTGCCCCAAACATTCTGTTTTTCACAAACTGGAAACAGAATCACAAAATAGTAAATACTGGAGTCTCATTAAAATCCTTACAGAGGGGCGGGCCGGTGGCTCAGTCGGTAAGGGGCCGGCCCCATATACCGAGGGTGGAGGGTTCAAACCAGGCCCCGGCCAAACTGCAACCAAAAAATAGCCGGGCGTTGTGGCGGGCGCCTGTAGTCCCAGCTACTCGGGAGGCTGAGGCAAGAGAATCGCTTAAGCCCAGGAGTTGGAGGTTGCTGTGAGCTGTGTGAGGCCACGGAACTCTACCGAGGGCCGTAAAGTGAGACTCCGTCTCTACAAAAAAAAAAAAAAAAAAAAAAATCCTTACAGAGAACATTTTCCTATTTGCAAACATAACCTACAATGGATGAAATATCAAGGATTACTTAATGAAAATGCAAACCAACATCTGATCAACTGCTCTAATGAAATTTGTGCAAAACAATGTCATCGCATTACAAGACAGGATTAGCCAGCATATGCAAAATGGGAATTTGCTTTCTGTTGAAATAAATGTCAAAGGCTGTCAGCTATGTCAGACCTTCTGCCAAGACAAACTGGAAGCCATATAAATCCTTTCTAGAGTTTGAGGTTTTTAATGAGGTGATGGGGCTACTAAATCAGGGAAAGCAAGAGGACAAAAGGAAGCAGATAAAGCCCTTTTTAAGAAACACTAGAAAATATCACTGCTGGCTGCTGCAACAAATATTTCGAGGGCATAACCTCACCACAAGTTTTATTTACTAATACTGTTTGGGGGGATATAATGGAGATAGAGGGGAGTAAGCACAGAACATTATTAGAGGTAAGATAACCAGAGTCAAAGAACATAAAAATTGGATGTGATCTTAAAGTTCATCTAATTCAAAGCCAACCTGGAGGATTCCCAGGACCCTCTCCTATCCGGAGCATAGCCTACAACGTATCCAAAAATACGGAGTAAAGAAGAATAAATGGGAGAAAAAAGATCAGAAAGGTACAGGCCCGATGACGATTACAGAGGGTTCCCCAACTGGCCAGTCCCTCCGCCCTTTCTCAACCCCAACCCCGACTCGGCAGCAGCGCGCACGCGCAGCAAGCAGGGGCTGCGCGTGGCGACGCGCAGGCGTGAAGCGGATAGAAACAATGAGCTTTGTTGCCGAGGCGGTAGCTGGGGGCAGGGGAAAGGGTACGGGCGGAGGGAGAAAGGACTTGGGGAATTGGGAACGTGAGAAAGCGCTATCCCGGCAACCCGCGCGCGCCACCAGTACCCGGATAGATGGCTGCGAGATCCAAGTCATAAATAATAATGACAATGAGAAAAAAAGCGACGGCCATTTCTCAGAGAAGAAAGAGAGGAAGTCGGCCCAAACTCATCCCTCAGACTTGGTGAAAAAAAGCAACGAATAAGGGAAGCCATAAAAGGCTCGGTGGACAACAACCCGAGGAACCCATGAGGCCCCTCAGCTATGGCCGAGGTGCTCTTTCTCGACCATCGGGGCCGGCGCACCCCTGTCGCCGCTCTGCCCGAGGGGCTCCCTCACCCAGTGCACGGCAGCGGGGACGGCAGCTAACGAATCCTATCTGCCTCCGCGGATCTCCACAGGCAGCGCCGCTTCCCCGCTCGACGTGCGCTTCGCCCGCCGCCTCCCTTCTCCAGTCCAAATAAACACCCCAGCCCGGAAGTGACTTCACTTCCGCCGCCTCCAGCCCCGCCCTCTCGTTCTATCAGCGCTTCCCATCGAGGCCACTAGAGAGCGCGCGAGACCCTGAAGACTTCGTCCCCTAGGCTGCACACGTGTGCGTGCGCAGAGGCCTTACTTGCGCGCCGCAGGCCGCGGATTGTAAGGGGAGACCTCTGTCATGTTTTCTCGCAGAGGCAAGAGTGAGGACCCGCCACTGTTCCCGCACATGCCCAAATGTCAAAAATGATTGGACGCAGTGAGTGGGGGAGGTGGAAACTGAATAATACCCTGATACGGTGAACAGACACGGACTCCTACAGACTTCAAACGCACACAGACATCAAACAGGAACATTTTAAGGGCATAACCACTCGCACGCCCAGACCCAGACAGACATACACGGTAAAAGCGATACACGATGTCATACTAACAGAGACAAAGTCATATCAAGATCCTGACACATAATCATAATAAACAGACATTCACGGAGGCATACTAACTGATCCCCAAGTCCCTGCATTCTGAAACATGCAGCAAAAGAACACTTCTTGAAGATAGATCTTGGCGTACAAAGGAAAAATACAAATACGTGGTTCTTGAGAGGTTTAGATTAGAGTCTGGGTGAGAGTCCTAAAAGAGAGGAGGCCAGTCCAGGGGTTGGAAAGGCTTTATTAGAAGAGTGAAAGAAGAGTCTGACCAGAAGTCAGCTTCTAGCTCATAGTTTCAAGAGACTTTTAGGCTGGATCAGCACCAGCCACATACACCAGACCTGGTGGGTTCAAATCCAGCCCGGGACTGCCAAACAACAATGACAACTGAAACAAAAAATAGGCGTTGTGGCCGGCGCCTATAGTCCCACTACTTGGGAGGCTGAAGCAGGAGAATCCCTTGAGCCCGAGAGTTTGAGGTTGTTGTGAGCTGTGATGTAACAGCACTCTACAGAGGGCGACATAGTAAGACTCTGTCTCAGAAAAAACAAAAACAACAACTAAAAGACTTTTAGGCTGGGTGTGGTGGTTCACCCCTGTAATCCTAACCCTCTGGGAGGCCAAAGCAGGTGGACCACTTGAGCTCATGAGTTCGAGCCCTGCCTGAGCAAAACAGTGAGACCTCATCTCTAATAAAAATAGAAAAACTGAGGCAAGAGGATCAATTGAGCCCAAGAGTCGGAGGGTGCTGTGAGCTGTGACGCTACAGCACTCTACCAAAGGTGACAGCTTGAGACTCTGTCTTAAAAAAAAAAAAAGAGAGAGAGACTTATTGGTGTAGTTGGAATTCGGGTGGAAGTTGTGAGAGGTGAAGGAAATCATCTATTTTTCTGCAGAGTGAATGACACCGTGTCAGGGACTAACCTTAGAATTACTTCCTTGCAATAAACAACAAAAAGAATTACTTCCTTGCCCAAAGTGTTGATCTTGCACTAGGGCTTTATCTCTAGTGTCAGCCAGGACGAGGGTAGAACATTGCTTGTTCTGATGTTTCCCAGGCCTTAAAGCATCTCAGGAGTGTGGGGAGAGGGTTGCTATAACCATGCCATTTGGTCTCTGACCTGCTATCTTTCATTAGCTGTCCTCCCAAGATGGCTGTACTCTTTGTCAGGGTCATGAAGATGTCTTCCCCACAATTCCCCAGGCTACCTGTGGAAACTTCTTCATAGGTAAAGTAGGAAATACACTGTCCAGGCATGATAGAAGGGTAAGACATCAGGGTTCAAGAATTTCCTAGTCGATGCACTTGTCCCATATATTATTCTTACTCATACTTCCTTGTTATCATCATCGATAAGCCCCAAGATGTATTTCTAGTGATACTAAGCAAGGTAAAGAAGAGTACACGTTCTTAAAATCCGGAAATATGGGGCTGGCCATGATGGCTCACACCTATAATCCTAGCACTTTAGGAGGCTACCGATTGCCTGAGTTCGTTGGTTCAAGACCAGCCTGAGCAAGATTGAGACCCCATCTTTCAGTCCTAGCCAATTGGGAGGCTGAGGCAAGAGAATCGCTGGAGCCCAAGAGTTGAAGGTTTCTGTGAGCTATGACACCAGGGCACTCTACCCCAGGGCAAGAAAGCGAGACTGTGCATCAAGAAAAAAAAATTGGGGGAGCGCCTGTGGCTCAAAGGAGTAGGGCACCGGCCCCATATACCGGAGGTGGCAGGTTCAAACTTGGACCTGGCCAAAAACTGCAAAAAAAAAAAAGGAAAGAAAGAAAGAAATACAGGTGTCAGATCTAAAAAAACAAACAAAAAAAATCTCCCTGCAGCGTAGCTTGAATCCAGAAACCAGGTTACTCATCTTCAGGACCATTTTATTTCATTAAAGACTGATTTGGGCCAATCCAAAGCTCCAAAGAAAGAAACACAGATGTTCTGGTTCTACCACTTGACCGCACATACAAATCTGTATCCTGCACTGGGAGAAAGGGTTTCTTTTCTTTGCCTGCTAGCCATAGAGCTCTGGGAGAAAAGACATGTTGCTGTTTTAACAGTATGTACGGTATGATTCATCCAAGATGTAATTAATGGTAAGACACCTGGAAGATAAACTATTTACCCCAGATGCTGGAAGAGGTATGAACAGAACAAAATAGGTGTTTAATCTGTAAATGATCTGACACTCTCAAAAGATAAATCATGAGATAATGAAAAAAAATTTTTTTTGAGGCACAGTTTCACTATGTTGCCCTCAGTGGAGTACTATGGCATCACAGCTCACAGCAACCTCAAACTCTTGGGCTTAAGCAATTCTCTTGCCTCAGCCTCCCAAGTAGCTAGGACGATAAGCACCTGCCATAAAACCCAGCTATTATTTGGTTACTGTTGTCATTGTTGTTTAGCAGGCCTGGGCTGGGCTCGATCCTGCCAGACTCAGTGTATGTGGCTGGCACCCTACTCACTGAGCTACGGGTGCCAAGCCTTTTTGTTGTTGTTATTATGGAGTATTACTTTGTCACCCTCAGTAGAGTGCTGTTACACCATAGCTCACAGCAACCTCAAACTTGGGCTCAAGCAAATCTCTTGCCTCAGCCTCCCAAGTACCTGGGACTACAGGTGCCCACCACAATGGCTTTTTTTTTGTTGCAGTTGTCATTGTTTAGCAGGCCCCAACCGAGTTTGAACCTGCCAGCCCCTGTGTATGTGGCTGGCGCCCTAATCACTGAGCTACAGGTGCCAAGCCAGTGCCCACTTATTTTTAGAGACAGAGTCTTGCTCAGACTGGTCTCCAACCTGTGAGCTCAAGCAATCCACCTATCTTGGTCTCCCAGAGTGCTGGAATTACAGGTATCAGCCACTACCCTGGCCCCTTATATTATTTTTTCCAATCAAAGCAGCTAAGATCTCAATCACGAGATCACAGTGACAGTTCAATGTTGTAGTTGAAAAAGCTTGAAAGGCTCAGTAATTCCTCCTTAGCATTCTCTAGACACAAGGACATTCTGTTGATTGCAAAACAGATTTCAAGACAGAGATGCTATACTCGAATGGTTGGTGGTGGTGATGTATGAATGGAAAACACTGTCAGAACAGCAAAGGTTAACAAGTTTGCTAATGGGTAGGACACTGCAGTGGGACCAAAAGAAATCCAGTTTAAAAATACTGAAGAATATGGGGCGGCGCCTGTGGCTCAGTCGGTAAGGCGCCGGCCCCATATACCGAGGGTGGCAGGTTCAAGCCCGGCCCGGCTGAACTGCAACCAAAAAATAGCTGGGCATTGTGGCGGGCGCCTGTGGTCCCAGCTACTCGGGAGGCTGAGGCAGGAGAATTGCTTAAGCCCAGGAGTTGGAGGTTGCTGTGAGCTGTATGATGCCATGGCACTCTACTAAGGGCCATAAAGCGAAACTCTGTCTCTACAAAAAAAAAAAAAAAAATACTGAAGAATAGGGCGGTGCCTGTGGCTTAGTGGGTAGGGCACTGGCCCCATATACCAAGGGTGGGGGTTTCAAACTTGGCCCTGGCCAAACTGCAACAAAAAAAAAAATAGCCGGGCTTTGTGGCAGGCACTCTTAGTCCCAGCTACTCAGGAGGCTGAGGCAAGAGAATTGCCTAAGCCGAGGAGTTGGAGGTTGCTGTGAGCTGTGTGACGCCACGGCACTCTACTGAGGGCAATAAAGTGAAACTCTTGTCCTTACAAAAAATAAATAAACAAATAAAAATACTGAAGAAATGTCTGCTTTTATTGAAGTCTATTTTAAAAAGAAAAAAAATAGGGCGGCGCCTGTGGCTCAGTCGGTAAGGCGCCAGCCCCATATACCGAGGGTGGCGGGTTCAAACCCGGCCCTGGCTGAACTGCAACCAAAAAATAGCTGGGCATTGTGGCGGGCGCCTGTAGTCCCAGCTACTCGGGAGGCTGAGGCAAGAGAATCGCTTAAGCCCAGGAGTTGGAGGTTGCTGTGAGCTGTATGATGCCACGGCACTCTACCCGAGGGCCATAAAGTGAGACTCTGTCTCTACAAAAAAAAAAAAAAAGAAAAAAAATACTGAAGAAATGGCTCGGCACCTGTAGCACGATGGTTATAGCATTGGCCACATGCATGGAGGATGGGGAGTTTGAACTCAGCCTGGACCAGCTAAACAACGACAACTGCAACAAAAAAATAGCTGGGCGTTGTGGCGGGCACCTGTAGTCCCAGCTACTTGGGAGGCTGAGGCAAGAGGATTGCTTACACCCAAGAGTTTGAGGTTGCTGTGAGCTGTGATGCTACAGCACTCTACCAAGGGCGACATAGTGAGACTGTCTCAAAAAAAATAAAATACTGAAGAAATTTACTTGTTTGGTTCATATAGTAACTTTTTTTTTTTTTTTTTTTGTAGAGACGGAGTTTCACTTTATGGCCCTCGGTAGAGTGTCATGGCATCACACAGCTCACAGCAACCTCCAACTCCTAGGCTTAAGCAATTCTCTTGCCTCAGCCTCCTTAGTAGCTGGGACTATAGGCGCCCGCCACAACACCCGGCTATTTTTTTGTTGTTGTTGCAGTTCAGCCGGGGCCGGGTTTGAACCCACCACCCTCGGTATATGGGGCCGGCGCCGTACCGACTGAGCCACAGGTGCCGCCCTCATATAGTAACATTCTTATGATGGAATTGAAGTAGGAATCAGAAGAGTGGTAATGAAGGCTCAAAATGGCTGTAAATAGACTTGCACTCTAAATTCCCACCTTTCTATAGACCTCTCATTCTTATAAATATGGAAAAATTGTGTACTTTCCGTCCCAACACTCTAAATATAGGAATCTACCCAGAGAAATTGGACACATGTAAAAACATGTAAGAATATTCACAGCCATTATAAACAACCAATTAATCAATAAGCCTATTTTTTTTTTTTTTTTTGAGATAAATCTCACTTTGTCACTCTGGGTAGAGTGCCCTGGCAACCTCAAACTCCTTGGTTCAAGTGATCTTGCCTCAGCCTCTGGAGTAGCTGGGACTACACACGCTTGCCACAATGCCTGGCTAGTTTGTTTTCTACTTTATTGCCCTCAGTAGAGTGCTGTGGCATCACAGCTCACAGCAACCTCCAACTCCTGGGCTTAGGTGATTCTCTTGCCTCAGCCTCCAAGTAGTTGGGTTGTTTTCTATTTTTAATAGAGACAGGGTCTCACTGTTGCTCAGGCTGGTCTTGAACTCCTGTGCTAAGGTTATCCATATGCCTTGGCCTCCCAATTAACCAATAAGTCTACTAATAGGAAACTGGTGAGATAAATTATAGACATTATATATAGCTTTGAGAATGATGTATATATTGGTAATAGAATAATACCCATATTGTTTTGTTTGGTTTTGAGACAGAGTCTCACTCATTGCCCAGAATAGAGTACCATGGTTTCAGTCTCGCTCAAAGAAACCTCAAATTTCCGGGTTCCAGTGATCTTCCTGATTAGGCTCTCAAATAACTGGGACTACAGGCATCTGCCATGATACTTGGCTAATTTTTCCATTGTTACAAGAAATGGAGTCTTGCTCTTGCTCAGGCTGGTCTTGATCTCCTGACCTCAAGCAATTCTCTTGCCTCAGCCTCCCAGAGTGCTAGGATTCCAAGGATGAGCCACTGTGCCTAGCCCCATATTGTTATTTATTTATTTATTATACACCCTTGGTAGAGTGTTGTGGCATCACAGCTCACAGCAACCTCAAACTCCCCGGCTTAAGCAATTCTCTTGCCTCAGCCTCCCAAGTAGCTGGGACTACAGGTGACCGCCACAATGCCTGATTATTTTTTTGTTGTAGTTGTCATTGTTGTTTAGCAGGCCCAGGCCGGGCTCGAACCCACCAGCTTTGGTATCAACTATTCACTGAGTTATGGGCGCCGAGCCTTATTTATTTATTTTTGAGACAAAGTCTCAAACTGCTACCCTGGATAGAGTGCTGTGATTTCATAGCTCACAGCAACCTCCAACTCTTGGGCTCAAGATATCCTCTTGCCCTAGTTTTTCCATTTTTAGTAGAGACTGGGGTCTTGCTTTTTACTCAGGCTGGTCTCAAACTCGTGGGCTCAAGCAATCCACCTGCCTCAACCTCCCAGAATGCTAAGATTACAGAGGAGCCATCATGCCTGGCCCCCATATTGTTTTTTGTTTTTTTTTGAGACAGAGCCTCAAGCTGTCGCCCTGGGTAGAGTGCTGTTGCATCACAGCTCACAGCAACCTCCAACTCCTGGGCTCAAGCGATTCTCCTGCCTCTCCCTCCCAAGCAGCCAGGACTACAGGCGCCCGCTACAATGCCTGGCTATTTTTTTGGTTGCAGTCATCACTGTTGTTTGGCAGGCCCGGACTGGACTCGAACCCGCCAGCTCAGGTCTATGTGGCTGGCACCTTAGCCACTTGAGCCAGAGGCGCTGAGCCCCACATATTGTTTTTTTTTTTTTTGTAGCGACAGAGTCTCACTGTACCGCCCTCAGGTAGAGTGCCGTGGCGTCACACGGCTCACAGCAACCTCTAACTCTTGTGCTTACGCAATTCTCTTGCCTCAGCCTCCCGAGCAGCTGGGACTACAGGTGCCCACCACAACGCCCGGCTATTTTTTTGTTGTTGTTGTTGCAGTTTGGCCAGGGCTGGGTTTGAACCCGCTACCCTCGGCATATGGGGCCGGCGCCCTACTCACTGAGCCACAGGCGCTGCCCCACATATTGTTTTTTAAGAGCAGGCTAGGGCCAGGCATAGTGAGGCTTGAAGCATAAGATCACCCTAAGCAATAGTGAGACTCTGTTTATACTAAAATTTAAAAAATTAGCCAGGTGTGATGTCACATGCCTATGGTTCTAGCTATTTGGAAGGCTTCAGCGGGAGGATCACTAGAGTCCACGAGTTTTGGGTTGTAATGTGCTATGATCTCACCACTGCACTTTAGCCTGAGTAACAGAGCAGACCGTCTGAAAAGAAAGAAAAAGGAAAAGTATACAAAAAATAGTAAGTTATTTGAAATCTGACCACCTGGAAATACTGCTATTAACATTTTGGTGGCTCAGTGCCTGTAGCTAGGGCACTAGCCACATATACTGGAGCAGGCGGGTTCGAATCCAACCTGAGCCTGCCAAACAACAATGACAACTACAACTAAAAAAGACCAGGGGTTGTGGCGGGCGCCTGTAGTACCAGCTCCTCCGGAGGCTGAGGCAAGAGAATCGCTTAAGTCCAAGAGTTTGAGGTTGCTGTGAGTTGTGACGTCACAGCACTCTACACAGGGTAACAGCTTAAGACTCTGTCTCAAAAAAAAAAAATTTTTTGATGACCACTTTGTCAAATTGTTGGCATTTATATTCATGGCTATGGTTACATATATAATTTTGAAAGATTATACATGCTGTTTTTCATCCTGCTCTTTTATTTATTTATTATTTATTTATTTAAGACAGAGTCTCACTCTGTCACCCTGGGTAGAGTGGTGTGGTGTCACAGCTTACAGCAACCTCAAACTCCTGGACTCAAGGGATCCTCTTGCCTCAACCTCCCAAGTAGCCCGGACTACAGATGCCCACCATAACACCCGGGTTGGTTTTTAATTTTTATTTATTTATTTAATTTTTGAGACAGAGTCTCAAACTATCACCCTGGGTAGAGTGCTGTGGCATCATAGCCTGCAGCAACCTCCAACTCTTGGGCTCAAGCAATCCTCTTGTCTCAGTTTTTCTATTTTTATTTTTTATTTATTTTTATATTTATTTTTTAATTTTAGAGACAGAGTCTCACTTTGTCATCCTCAGTAGAGTGCTATGGTGTCACAGCTCACAGCAACCTCCAGCTCTTGGGCTTAGGAGGCTTAGGTGCCTTAGCCTCCTAAGTAGCTGGGACTACAGGCGCCCACCACAGTGCCCTGATATTTTTTTGTTGCAGTTTGGCCTGGGCCAGGTTTGAATCACCACCCTCAGTATATGGGCGGGCGCCTTACTCAATGAGCCACAGAAGCCGCCCTTATTTATTTTTTTTTGAGACAGAGTCTCAAGCTGTCATGCTGGGTGACATCACAGCTCACAGCAACCTCAAACTCTTGGGCTTAAGTGATCTCTTGTCTCAGTCTCCCAAGTAGCAGGGACTACAGGCGTTTGTCACAATGCCCTGCTATTATTAAGTTGTAGTTGTCATTGTTGTTTGGTAGGCCTGGGCTGGATTCAAACCTGCCAGCTCTGGCGTTTGTGGCTGGTGCCCTAGCCGCTTGAGCTATAGGCACTGAGCCAGTTTTTTTTATTTTGTTTTTGTTTTTGTTTTTTTGAGACAGAGCCTCAAGCTGTTGCCCTGGGTAGAGTGCTGTGACATCACAGCTCACAGCAACCTCCAACTCCTGGGCTTAAGCGATTCTCTTGCCTCAGCCTCCCAAGTAGCTGGGACTACAGGTGCCCGCCACAACACCCAGCTATTTTTTGATTGTAGTTGTCATTGTTGTTTGGTGGGCCCAACTGGATTTGAACCCACCAGCTCTGGTGTATGTGGGTGGTGCTTTAGCCGCTTGAGCTACAGGCGCCAAGCCCAGTTTTCCTATTTTTCAGTAGAGACAGGGTCTTTTTGCTCAGGTTGGTCTCGAACTCGTGAGTTAAAGTAATTCACCCGCCTCAGCCTCTCAGAGTGCTAGGATTATAGGCATGAGCATGCGCACAGTCTAGATTTTTTATTTTTATTTTATTTTATTTATTATTTATTTATTTTGAGACAAGAGTCTTACTTTTCCCCCCTCAGCAGAGTTCCGTGGCATCTAGCAACTTCACAGCAACCTCAAACTCTTGAGCTTAAGTGATACTCTTGCTCATGCCACAACGCCTGGCTATTTTTTTTTTTGAGAGATGAGGTCTGGCTCTGGATCAGACTAGTCTCAAAACCTGTGAGCTCAGGTAGTTCAGCCACCTCGGCCTCTCAAATGCTGGAATTACAGGCCTGAGCCACCCTATTTTTTATTTTTTTGAGACAGAGTCTTACTTTGTTGCTCTTGGTGGAGTGCCATGGCACCACAGCTCACAGCATCCTCCAACACCTGGGCTTAGGTGAGTCTTTTACCTCAGCCTCCCAAGTAGCTGGGACTACAGGCACCTGCCACAATGCCCGGCTATTAAGCCCGGCTATTTTTTAGAGATGGGGGTCTTGCTCTGGCTCAAGCTGGTCTCAAACTCGTGAGTTCAGGCAATCCATGCGCCTCAGCCTCCCAAGTGCTAAGATTACAGGCGTGAGCCACTGTGCCTGGCCTATTTTTTATTTCTAGTAGACCCTGGGTCTGATTCTTCCTCAGGCTAGTCTTGAACTCATGAGCTTAAGGGATCCTCCCTTGAGGGAGTGATCCTCCCACCTCAGCCTCTTTTTTTTTTTTTTTGCAGTTTTTGTCCACGGCTGGGTTTGAACCGGCCACCTCCAGCATATGGGGCCAGTGCCCTATTCCTTTGAGCCACAGGCGCCGCCCCTACCTCAGCCTCTCAACATATTAAAACTATTAACATCTGTTAAACTATTGTATTCATTCTCTAGGAAAGCTTAAATAGCATCTATCAACAGGAAACCCTCCCAACCCCCAGATAAAATCTAACATAGGTTCATAGCACTTTGGTAAAGGCCTTGTCCCCATGCCCATGTGCATCATGTGTACACTGGGCAGACTGTACTCCAGAATTAGGAGTAAGGGCCTAGAACTCTTAAGTGAGGGTAATAAGCAAAAGTCCCAACTGAATGAATAGGTGAAGGGATAAAACAGTTTTGTTTGTTATTTTTTTTTGAGACAGATGGTCACTTTATTGCCCCTAGTAGAGGGCTATGGTGTCACAGCTCACAGCAATCTTTAACTCTTGGGCTTAAGTGTTTCTCTCTTGCCTCAGCCTCCTGAGTAGCTGGGACTACAGGCACCCACCACAACGCCCAGCTACTTTCTGGTTGTAGTTATCATTGTTGTTTGGCAGATCCGGGATGGATTCGAATCAGCCAGCTCTGGTGTATGTGGCCGGCGCCCTAGCAGCTGAGCTACGGATGCCAAGCTGGTTCTGTTTTTGATATTCAAGGACAAGGAATGAAACTTTAAGAGCATTCTGTCCTAGTCAATGATAGAACTTCTGCTCTTGGTGTATCTCCAATTCAAATAAGATCTTTCAAAGGGAATCATCAATACTATCATGTATGAAGCATGATTATCAATGAAAGGTCATTGAAACTATATACAAAGCCAGTAATTTACAGTCCAGGTGTAGCTATCCTGCTGGGATAGGCAGATGTTTGACTTTCTACTCAATAGACTTCCCTTTCTTTAAAAGCCTATATACTTTTTTCACTTAACTTTCATATTTCCTACTGGACATTTGACTCTGCCAAATTCTTTTTTTTTTTTTTTTTTTTTTCGGCCGGGGCTGGGTTTGAACCCACCACCTCCGGCATATGGGACCGGCGCCCTACTCCTTGAGCCACAGGTGCCGCCCTCTGCCAAATTCTTAACTGTGTGGAAGTAACAAAACCTTTTAGGAGGGCAGCGCCTGTGGCTCAGTGAGTAGGGCACCAGCCTCATATACCGAGGGTGGAGGGTTCGAACCTGGCCCCAGCCCAACTACAACAAAATATAGCCGGGCATTGTGGTGGCACCTGTAGTCCCAGCTACTGAGGAGGCTGAGGCAAAAGACTCACCTAAGCCCAGGTGTTGGAGGATGTTGTGAGCTGTGACGCTACAGCACTCTACCAAGGGCGACAAAGTGAGACTCTGTCTCTAAAACAAACAAACAAAAAAACCCTTTTAGGGGTAGAATTAAGTTAAGGAAAAGACAGAGCTAAAAAAAATATCTTAAAGCTGGCTAGGCAACTGTAGCTTAGCGGCTAGGGCGCCAGCCACGTACCCCAGAGCTGGATGGTTCAATCCCAGCCCGGGCCGCCAAACGACAACTACAATCAAACAAAAAAATAGCCAGGCATTGTGGCAGGCGCCTATAGTCCCAACTACAGGGGAGGCTGAGGCAAGAGAATCACTTAAGCCAGTAATTCTCAACCTTTCTAATGTCACAACCCAGTTCCTCATATTGTGGTGACCCCCACCATAAAATTATTTTTGTTGCTACTTCATAACTAATTTTGCTACTGTTATGAATTATAATGTAAATATCTAATACGCAGGAAATATCTAATATGTAGGATGTATTTAGCGATCCCTAAAGGAGTTGCAACCCACAGCTTGACAACTGCTGGCTTAAGCCCAAGAGTTTGAAGTTGCTGTGAGCTGTGATGCCAGATCACCCTACAAAGGGTGACATATTGAGACTCTATATAAAAAAAAATCCTAAAAGCGATAATTCCTGCCTAGTGCTCACCAAAAATTGTTCCCATCTGTTCTCCATAAAAGGAGTTACCCAACTCCAGTGTTTTAACTGAGCTCTAACTAGTATCCACTACTGTGCGTATCAGTAAGTTTTAGAGTTACTGCAATAGAGGACCAGCTCCCATTTTTCCATTATGTCGAATATCAATATACTATCTATAAACAAGCCTTTATTCCCATGAAGAGATTGAAGAGGTGGACAGTAAGAAGAAAAAACAGAAACCATCTGCCCATGCAAAATAACAAATTTCCAAGACGTCATGGTTCTGCTGTGGTAATCTTTTTTTTATTTTTATTTTTTTTTCAGTTTTTGGCCAGGGCTAGGTTTGAACCCACCACCTCTGGCATATGGGACCAGTGCCCTACCACTTTGAGCCACAGGTACTGCCCTGCTCTGGTAATCTTTTAAATTTCTGCCTGTACCAAGTGCCCAGAAAATTTTAAGACGCTATGTTTCTAGTAAAAAATAAAGGACTCAGGTGAACAATATGTAGTAAGGTTCTGAAATAGGCTGTCTTCCAGAGATGATTAAAAAAAAATATTAAGGCAATAGTAACCAAACCAATTATCTGCTTACAACTGAGCACACTTCAAACGGTTCTCAAATCGTGCTATTTGTGACATCCCCATCACCTAGGACCTTGTTAAAAACCTAAGTTAGCAGAACCCATTTCAAACCTAGCAAATTAGAAATTGTAAGAGACCTGGGCGGCGCCTGTGGCTCGGTCGGTGGGGCGCCGGCCCCATATACCCGAGGGTGGCGGGTTCAAACCTGGACCCGGCCGAACTGCAGCCAAAAAATGGCTGGGCGTTGTGGCGGGCGCCTGTAGTCCCATCTGCTCGGGAGGCTGAGGCAAGAGAATCGCTTAGGCCCAGGAGTTGGAGGTTGCTGTGAGCTGTGTGATGCCACGGCATTCTACCAAGGGCCATGAAGTGAGACTCTGTCTCTACAAAAAAAAAAAAAAAATTGTAAGGGACCTAACAAGTCTTTATCCTCCAGGCAATTTTGATGCAGGCAAACATTTGAGACCAATTCTAAAGGAAAAGAATTTACACAACTTTAGTGGTAATTCTAAGAATCTTGCTTACACCCATGGAATGTCATCAGAATGGAAGGGTACTTTAAATCTAGCTAAGTCTGTTAGAGCATAAAATAATTTTTATTACTATTGAGTACCTAAGCTACAACATACTACATGATGTAGTTTAATAAGTGGTGTACTCAAGAGCTGCTTCTATTTTTTTTTTTTTTTCCAGTTTTTGGCCAGGGCTGGGTTTGAACCCACCACCTCCGGCATATGGTGCCCGGCGCCCTACTCCTTTGAGCCACAGGCACCACCTATTTTGTTTTCTTTCATTATTAGTGTCTTGGGAGGCTGCAGGGTGAATTACAGCTCACTCCAGGTTCAAGTGATCCTCCTCCCTTAACCTCCTGAGTAGCTTGGACTACAGGTGCATGCCAGGGTGTCCACCCAATTTAAATTTTTTGTAGATAAAGGGGTTTATATTTCCCAAGCTAGTCTTGAAATCTTACCCTCAAGCAATTCTCCTACCTCAGCCTCCAAGAGTTGAGGTTACAGGCATGAGGAACTGTGCTTCCTAAGTTATCTTAGTCCTGCTCCCTATGGTTCCTGCAGATTTCCATTACATACCATGAACTGTTTGTCACAATTTCTAATTCGAAAGAAATCCACTGTGAAGCCAAGCAAAAAAACCCACCTAAGTTTATTCTTCCGTTTTTACAATCTTTTTTTTTTTTTTGGTAGAGACTCATTTTACCGCCCTCGGTAGAGTGCCATGAAGTCACAGGACTCACAGCAACCTCCAGCTCTTGGGCTTCCGCGATTCTCCTGCCTCAGCCTCCTGAGCAGCTGGGACTAGAGGCTGGCCACAATGCCCAGTTTTTTGTTGCAGTTCGGCTGGGGCTGGGTTTGAACCCACCACCCTCGATATATGGAGCCGGCGCCCTACTCACTAAGCCACAGGTGCCACCCTTTTTTTTTTTGAGACAGTCTATGTCACCCTCGGTAGGGTGCTGTCGCGTCACAGCTCACAGCAACCTCCAACTCCTGGGGTTAAGTGATTCTCTTGCCTGTCTCCCAAGCAGCTGGGACTACAGGCACCCACCACAAATGCCCTGCTGTTTTTTTGTTGCAGTTGATTAGCTGGCCCAGGCCGGGTTCAAACCCACTATCCTCACTGTATGTGGCTGGTGGCGTAAACACTGTGCTAAGGGAGCCAAGTCCATTCCACAATCTTTCGATAACTTTTTTTTTTTTTTTGGCCCGTGCTGGGTTTGAACCCACCACCTCCGGCATATGGGACCGGCGCCCTACTCCTTGAGCCACAGGCGCCGCCCAACACAATCTTAACTTCAATACCTGTCCCCATCACCCTAAAAAAGGGAGAATACCTTCGTTCATGGGCAATTCAAACAATGGATATGATCTTTTAAGATTTTAACTATTTAACAAACATCTCTGGATGTGTTTGTGGTGTACACTATGGCCAGAATTTACCTTCCTGAGAAATAACTTTGTTTTTTTTTGGCTGGGGCCAGGTTTGAACCTGCCACCTCCTACCCTACTTGTTGAGCCACAGGCGCCGCCCAGAAATAACATTTTAAATGAAATTATTTGGGTAGGCTGGGATCATACCTGTATTTGGAGCACTCTGGGCGTGGATTGGATTGCGCAAGCTCAGGAGTTTGAGACCAGCCTGAGAGCCAGATTCAGTCTCTAACTAAATAGAAAGAAACTGAGCTTTGTAGCAGGTGTCTGTAGTCTCAGCTACTCTGGAGGCTGAGGCAAGAGGATCGCTTAAGCTCAAGAGTCTGAGGTTGCTGTGAACTATCCTAACATGGCACTCTACCAAGGGCGAGAAACTGTCTCAAAATTAAATAAACATGTTTCTTCAGAAGTACAGGTTAAACTAAAGGCAGAAAAAATGGTGCTGAATATGTTATTAAACATTAGAGTAGGTTTAACTGGAAACTTTTTTTTTGTAGAGACAGAGTCTCACTTTATGGCCCTCGGTAGGGTGCCATGGCATCACACAGCTCACAGCAACCTCCAACTCCTGGGCTTAAGCGATTTTCTTGCCTCAGCCTCCAGAGTAGCTGGGACTACAGACGCCCGCCACAATACCCAGCTATTTTTTTGGATGCAGTTTGGCCGGGGCCGAGTTTGAACCCGCCACTCTCCGTATATGGGGCTGGCGCCTTAGCGACTGAGCCACAGGCGCCGCTCTAACTGGAAACATTTCTATTTGTTTCTGAGAGTGCTCTGGTGTTACAGCTCACAGCAACCTCAGACTCTTGGGCTCCAGTGATTCTCTTGCCTCAGCCTCCCGAGTAGCTGGGATAACGGGGCCTGCCACAACGCCCAGCTATTTTTTGTTGTAGTTCTCATTGTTTAGCTGGCCTAGGCTGGGTTTGAACATGCCAGCCCTGGTGTATGTGGCCAGTGCCCTAACCACTGAGTGACAGGCACTGAGCCATGAAACATTTCTATTAAATAAAGAAGGGTTGCCATTATCTGAGAAATAGCTATTACACATTTATTTATCACTATCAGTTTATTTATGAAAATTTTTAAGTGCTCTCATGAGACAATAAACTAATTAAACCATTCTTTTAACTTGCTAAATCCAATATGTAGTACCTATGAAAAACCTTATCACTGATAAACAATTAAGGATTCTCATGTCCACAAAATGCTTTCTGCAGCAGCTGTTAGTTCAAAATTAGTAAAGGTTTGTAAAAATTAAACTGTAACTGGTAAGGATTTGTTGTACATGTTACATTAGTTATCTGCTTTTCAGTGGGAGAAATCATAAAATTTTACCCAATTATCTAACATATCCTTTAATACATTTGAGCCTGAAGGTTTCAAAGACAACGCCTGTCAGTTTTTGAGTATGTTTTGAAGTGAAAAATTTGTTTTATGACAAATAATCTATTAAGAATCCCTACATAAGCTGGGCTCAGTGACTCATGCTTGTATTACTAGCACTGTAGGAGGCCAAGGTGATTGGATTACTTAAGGTCAGGAGTTCCAGACCACCCTGAGCAAGAGTGAATGGTTGTGGTGGGCACCTGTAGTCTCAGCTACTTAGGAGGCAGTGGGGAAAAAGGATCAATTAAGCCCATGAGTTTGAGGTTTATGTGAGCAATGTTGCAATCTACCTAGGGGGACAAAATGAGATTCAAAACAAAAAGAACCCCTATGTAATTATTTTGAAAGGCTGGAAGAACTAATTTTTATTTACCATGTTACTTATAATTTTACTGTTAAAGAGACAGACATGTCTAGACAGAAGTCAATGCTATTTCTTCACTTTTTGGCATTTTAAATTCACGAGGTTTTAAAAAACCATGAATGGCTCCATTTTTAGTTATGCAACAGGAACAAGAAATCCACCAGAGAGTTTAAAACTCAGATATTTAGTAGTCTTTAATACACTTACTATAGACTTAAAAAATGTTAAAGCATGCATAAAAGTGTAAGAGTGAATAAAAATCACAACTGACAAACATATTGGTTAACATTCCAAATATGTAACCAATGAACATGGCCTGTGTTTTTTTTATTGATATTCACTTCAGTAACTTGAATCCACAGATATAAGCAGTATATAACCAGAAAGTCACAAGTAAACACAGATTATACATGCAAATTTCTGTTCACGAAGGTAACATGTGCAGGTACATGAATCAGAAGCGTGCATCTAGAATTATGGCCAAACTGTCTTTAAAATGCAGAAATGTAAATTACATCTTGAAAGTATGAAGAGATGATCTACACACTTCAAAAATCAAATGTTGCTTATACCAGAGATGTATGACAGCTACAGGATTCAAGTGACAAGCAGTAAGATCTCAGAAAATTAATACTGGTCAGAGAGAACAAGAATATTTTTACATTTCACTGAAAATACATAGAACTACTAGAATACGAAATCTAGCAGGAACTCAGGGAAATAATTACAAAATCTAAAGCCAATTACTCAATACCTAAACAACAGCATGACATTAAAAGAAAACTGCACCTGCATTTGAATTGCCAATCTCACATTAATTCTCCAAAAATGAAATGCAAACAAAGAAGCTTCAAAACTCCAACTGAAAAGTCTGCAAGGCTCAGATTAATATGTGGAATGTTTCAGATGAAAGTAATAAAAATACAACTGGTTTTGTTCTTTATTGAATGGAATCAAACGTTAACATTTCTTTGAAGCTTGGAACTACTAAATTTCATTTTTCTGAATGTTCTACTTTATCTTTTTCTTAGTGGTGCAAGTTGTCTTAAATAGCTTACGAAGTCAGTTTCTACAAGTATTTCTGTTGCCATTCTGATAAAAGAAAAACTATTCTTCATTAACTTAACCGCGTATGTACTTTCTTGCTATAACATTTAACACATGAACAGACTAGTATTTCTCCACTAAAACAAAAGAGTACAATAGTCATCTTCTAACATCAGTATTGTATTTAAAAAAGGTTAACATTAAAAACAAAGAACCATTATTTTCTTTGAAATCGTTAACTCTTCTTGGACATCTTATGTTTCCTTCTTTTGTCTGCGTTCCTCTGCCAATTTATTCAGAAATTTCTGGAAAAACAAAAGAAAAACAAAACCAAAAACGTATGTTAGTTACTTCATTCTCAGATCTGTTAAGTCACTAATGTAAACACAAAAGAAGTCTAAGCTAAAACATCTGAAGTTGCTACTCAGGAAGCTAAGGCAAGAGAATCACCTAAGCCCAAAAGCTGGAGGTTGCTGTGATCTGTGATGCTACAGCACTCTACCGAGGGCAACAAAGTGAGACTGTCCAAACAAACAAACAAACAAAACAACAACAAACAAACAAACAAAAACCCATTATATCCTTAAAAAATAACAAGAACATGGAAGGCAAAGACCAGATTAAGGAAGAGCAAGACCTCACTTCTACTAAAAATAGAAAAACTAGCAACGTGGGGTGGTGCACACATGTAGTCCCAGATACTGGGAGGGTAAGGCAAGAGGACTGCTCTAGCCCAGAGGTTGCTATGAGCTATGATGCTGTGGAACTCTACACAGGGTGAAAGAGTGAAACTCTGTCTCAAAAAGAAAAAAAAAAACTGCTCGGGAGGCTGAGGCAAGAGAATCGCGTAAGCCCAAGAGTTAGAGGTTGCTGTGAGCCGCGTGACGCCATGGCACTCTACCCGAGGGCGGTCAAGTGAGACTCTGTCTCTACAAAAAAAAAAAAAAAAAGGGTGGCAACTGTGCCTCAAGAAGTAGGGCGCCAGCCCCATATACCAGAGGTGGCGAGTTCAAATCTGACCCCAGACAAAAAATAAAGCAACAACAAAGAAGAAGTGAAATAACCAAGAACTGAAATAATTCCAGGATTCAAGACTACCTCTTTTTACCTGTACACATTTAATCAACAGAGATAGCTCTTAAACTACAAAACCACAATAAATGTTTTATTATAAAGCAGTTTAAAAAACTAAGTTATCTAAAACTGAGTTCTTGTTGTTGTTTTTTTTTGTAGAGACAGAGTCTCACTTTATGGCCCTCGGTAGAGTGCCGTGGCCTCACACAGCTCACAGCAACCTCCAACTCCTGGGCTTCAGCGATTCTCTTGCCTCAGCCTCCCGAGTAGCTGGGACTACAGGCGCCTGCCACAACGCCCGGCTATAAAACTGAGTTCTTTACTACTTTTTTTCTTTGAGACAGAGTCTCACTCTGTCACCCACGGTAGAGTGCCATAGCATCACAGCTCACAGCAACCTCAAACTCTTGGGCTTAAGTGATTCTCTTGCCTCAGCCTCCCAAGTAGCAGAGACTACAGGCGCCCACCACAACGCCTATTTTTTTGGGTGTGGTTGGCATTGTTTTTGGTAGGCCTGGGTTCGAACCCGCCAACTCTGGTGTATATGGCTGGTGCCCTAGCCCCTGAGCTACAGGCACCAAGCTGTTCCTTACTACTTTCAAGTGCTGTCCCACTATTTCAATAATTAGTCCTTAAAGAGGCTAACTTATCTCAATATATCCAAACAAATTATATGTTAGTTGTGTTTTGCCTTATTCATTCATGCTGTTATCTTTATACACTATTGGTTATAAAAATAACTCAAGACCAACATTAATAAGTGCCAATATAAAGATCACTAAATAGGAAGCTATGACAAAGTTGAAAAGGATTTATTCACTTGAACCAGCATTTTTCGTGTTAGAGAAATTCAACCTAAACCAAAGTTCAGAATACTTGAATAACATTAAGTATATAGATGGGCGTGGTGGCTCATGCCTATAATTCTAGCACTCTGGAAGGAGGAAGCAGGTAAACTGCTTGAGCTCACAACTTTGAGACCAGCCTGAGCAAAAGCAAGACCCTGTCTCCACTAAAAATAGAAAAACAAGAGGATTGCTTGAACCCGAGTTGGAAGTAGCAGTAAGCAACTCCTCTAGCCAGGGCAACAGCTTGAGACTCTGTCTTTAAAAAAAAAGGGCGGCACCTGTGGGCTCAAGCAGCTAAGGTGCCAGCCACATACCACAATGACAGCAGCAACAAAAAATACAGCTGGGCGCTGTGGTGAGCGTCTGTATTCCCAGCTACTTGGGAGGCAGAGGCAGGAGAATCACTTGAACCCAAGAGTTTGAGGTTGCTGTAAGCTGTGATGCGACAGCTTGAGGCTCTGTCTCAAAAAAAAAAAAAAAAAAGGCCAGAGACTGTAGTGGGCACCTGTAGTTTCAGCTACTGGGGAGGTTGAGGGAAAAGAAACGCTTGAGCCCAAGAGTTAGAAGCCCCTGTGAGACATGACGCCAAGGCCCTCTACTGGGGGTTGACAAAGTGAGACTCTGTCTTACAAAATAAAAAAATAAAAAACATTGAGTATATATCATAGAATTTATGATATGGCTAGAAATTATTAAATTATTTATTTTCCATAAACTATGAAAACAGGCTCAATATATGTTTCTAGAATCCACAGCTGCTTTAGGCTTAAATATCTTCAGAATGAAGCACTGCACTGGTTCCAGAGATAACACCATACACATTAGATAAATGATTCATTAGTTTTCACAATAGAACTCTCTTCTTTTAGATTCAGCCTTACCTTTAATTTCTGATAATGAGGAAGGCTGCTGCAATGAGTATTCTTTGCAACTTCTTCATTTGTATAAAAGAGTGAACACAGCTTACAGTAAAACCCTGTTTTAGGTATCACATAGTCTATACCTAGAAATACAAAGATACATTCTTACAAATTAAGTAAATTGAAAATTTTATATAGTATTCTCAAGTCTTTTCACCTGTCAATATAATTTAAATGAAACAACATAATTTTAAGAAGTCCAATGTGCCTAAGCTAAAAAACAAAACGATGATATTGTACTTAATTGATATTTAAAGCTCCTGCTTAAGAATCGCTTCAGCTCAGGAGTTGAAGATCAGCCTAAGCAGAAGAAAGACCCAGTCTCTACTAAAAACAGAAAAAGCTACAGTGGCTCACATCTGTAATCTTAGCACTCTGGGAGGCTAAGGTGGGTGAACTGCCTCAGCTCACCAGTGCAAGACCAGGCTGAGCAAGAAGGAAACCCCGTAGTCCCACCTACTTGGGAGGCTGAGGCAAGAGAATCGCTTGAGCCCAAGAGTTGGAGGTTGCTGTAATCTATAACACTACAGAATTTTACTGAGAGACAAAGCGAAACTCTTTCTCAAAAGAGAAAAAAACAAAAAGGAAATACTGGACATGATGGCACATGCCTGTAGTCCCAGCTACCTGAGATGCAGAGTTGGATCATTTGAGCCAAGCAATTTGAGGTTACCTTGACCTATGACGACACCAACTGCCCTCTACCCAGGGCCACAGAGTGAGACTCTGTTTCAAAAGAAGTCCCACCTATTTATAGTTTTTAAAAGACAGAAATGTAGGGCGGCGCCTGTGGCTCAAGGAGTAGGGCGCCAGTCCCATATGCTGGAGGTGGCGGGTTCAAACCCAGCCCCGGCCAAAACAACAACAACAACAACAAAAAAAGACAGAAATGTAACAGAGAAAAACGAAACAAAAAACATGTAATTTGTAGAAAACTTTACAGAGAAAAAAAGAACATACTGCAAAATGGTAACATAAAATAACACAAAATCAGAAGACATGGGTAAGAGAAAGAGAGAAGAGCATGTCATTTAAGATTTATTTCCTACAGAAATAAAGCTAATTTAAAATGCTATCTAAAAACTCTTTATTGAGAATTTGCTGAACAGGGTGGAGAAAGTGAACTTAAAGACTTAAATCTCGGGCGGCCCCTGTGGCTCAGTCGGTAAGGCGCCGGCCCTACATACCGAGAGTGGCGGGTTCAAACACGGCCCTAGACAAACTGCAACCAAAAAATAGCCGGGCATTGTGGCGGGCGCCTGTAGTCCCAGCTACTTGGGAAGCTGAGGCAAGAGAATCGCTTAAGCCCAGGAGTTGGAGGTTGCTGTGAGCTGTGTGAGGCCACGGCACTCTACCGAGGGCCATAAAGTGAGACTCTGTCTCTACAAAAAAAAAAAAAAAAAAAAAGACTTAAATCTCACCAACAGGAACATTGGGCTGATATGGTCCAATTCTATACTCATCTGGGATTGTATAGTCCTCCTTGTTTTCATCACTTTGTCCATCTGCATTTTCACTTGTATCTTTGTTGGGATCATCAGCATTCTCAGCAGATTCTGCACCTGGTTCTGTATTTTCCTCATTTTTAATTCCATTTTCCAACGCTGCTTCATTTTCTTGATCAAGTTCCTCGATCTTGTCCACCTTAATTTCAACCAAACCATCATCATTTTTGTCACCAGATTTAAATGCCATGCCCGATTTACGAAGTTTCTGACGTTCCGAATCTTCCTCATCACCAACCTCATCTAGAGTGACAAAACCTTCCATACTCCCTGGGAAACGACGCTGTTAAGAAAGACAAATTTACTCTGCAACAATTATCCTGCAGCATCCCTTCCGTTTACTTTACTTGAAGGGTAAGGGATGGCGTCTTTGTCTTTATTCATTTTCTCAAAATAATTTTTCCTTTCTTCCCTAAAATCACTTATATTTAAAAAAAAAAATTTTTAAATAAGGAGAGGTTTGCCTCACACAAAGAGAAAAAAGGTAAATGAGGTAAGAATATTTATATTTTATACTTTCTGAGACTAATTATGTAAAAGAACTTGATTTGATATATAGTGATGTTCTTTGTAAGGAGCATGTTACTCTATCATGTTTAAAGAAAACACTTGATTCTACTCTACATTTCAAGAGCCACTTAGCATTAAAGGGCATTGCTTGAAAAGCATTTCAATGTCATAATCCTTTAAGGTAGGTAGTCAACACAATATGTGCCTTTTGTTTTACTATTCTTTTTTTTTTTTGGCAGTTGGTCAGGGCTGCGTTTGAACCTGCCACCTCCAGTATATGGGGCTGGCGCCCTACTCCTTGAGCCACAGGCACCGCCCTGTTTTACTATTCTTTATGCCATGTATTTCTATATTTATATTTACCTTATAAGTGCTTATAGGTGATGCATTATGTCCTAAATTGTTTTTTAAAGATATAAAAATATCTGACAAAGCGTGTATTTCTCAAATTGGAAAAGCCCTTCAAATCAACAATTTTGGAACTAATGGCAAAATATTTTAAGTATCTTGGGTCATTTACTACAAATCCATAATCTACCTATTAAAAATATAAATTGTACTGTAAGGCTGTCTACTTACACA
Organism: Nycticebus coucang; assembly: GCF_027406575.1. Taxonomy (NCBI): domain Eukaryota; kingdom Metazoa; phylum Chordata; class Mammalia; order Primates; family Lorisidae; genus Nycticebus; species Nycticebus coucang. The sequence goes on along the minus strand of NC_069796.1, from coordinate 37,971,661 downwards.
CTACGACAGCAATACGAACCAAATATTGTTCTTTTTCCTTCAATACTGAAGTTCCTTTGTAAACAGGCTTCCAATAGCAACTATAATAAAATATCCTATTTTATCCATTTATTGCAGAGTTAATAGATTTAAATGTTTACACTGTGGTTCGTATCTGATCTAATTCTCCTTGTCTGCTAGGGTAAATAATTTGAAATACTGATTTGATCTGATCTAGTGTTCTAATAAAGTCAGTCAACATAAAATCCTCCTTTACCTTTTTAAGCTTTTTCTTTGCTGCTGCTGAAGCACTCGCATCTTTTTTCACAGCTTTATCTGAAGGCTCCTTTTTCCCATCAGAAGCCACATCACCTAAATTAGCAAGATCAGTCTCATCTCCCACTGAACTGCCACTTTCTAACAATGCAGCTGCTTCTTCTTCATCCACAAGTAGCTCATCTTCAGATTCGAGAAGCATATTGGGTTCCTGTTCTGTCTGGTCATCTTTTGTATCTTTCTCACCATCTTCACCTGACTTTTCTTCTTGTTCTTTACCTTCATTTGTACCTTCAGTCTTCTGGGAACCATCAGTTTTAGATTTCTTATCACTTGGAGATTCTTTGCCATCTGGAGAGTAAGACCTTTTTCTGTAACCAAAAAGATAACACAGCTTTTCTGGATTTGAAAAATAAAAATTTAATATAGCAGTGCATAAAAAAACACACAAAATGAAATTACCGGGATTTATCTTTTTTCAGTAAGTCAATGCCTCTGTTGGGAATCTAAAAGACAAAAATTTTACAGAAGTTAAATAAATGTATTAATTTACAGAATATACAGTTATCTAAGGAACTAGTAATCGGTGACCATCCCTTACATAATCAACTCAGGTTATTCAATCCCTTTAACTATACCCAAGAACTTAAGCTGCCTATATATAGTAAAAAGGGTATCAATCACTATAGGCCAGGTGCAGTGGCTCACACCTGTAGTCCTAACTCTCCGGGCGGCCGAGGTGGGTGGATCACTTGAGCTTAGGAAATGGAGACCAGTCTGAGCAAGAGTAAGACCCATCTCTAAAAACAACCTGGCGTTCTGTGTACCTGTAGTTCCAGCTATTCAGGAGGCCGAAGCAAGAGGATCGCTTGAGCCCAAGAGTTTGAGGTTACTATGAGTTATGAGGGAACTCTATCAAGGGTGACAAAGCAAGACGCCCTCTATCTCAAAATAAAAAGGTGTATCAATTACCATACCAAAAGAGAAGTGGACAATAAACATTTTAATAGTAGGACTGTTAAATAAAATCTTAAGGGATGGGTGCAGATGCATTGCTTGAGCTCATGAGCTTGAGACCAGCCTGAGCAAAAGCGAGATCCCATCTCTACTAAAAATAGAAAAACTGAGGCAAGATAGCTTAAGCCCAAAAGTTGGAGGTTGCTCCGAGCTATGACATCACAGCGCTCTACTCCAGGGCAACAGCTTAAGACTGTCTCAAAACAAAATAAAACAAAACCCCCCCAAAAACTTAACGACATTAAAGCACCAAAACTCTCCAGTATAGGGCCAAAAACTTTGACTACTGCTCAGTGGGTAGGGCACCAGCCCCATATACCCAGGGTGGCTGGTTTGAACTCGGCCCCAGCCAAACTGCAACAAAAAAATAGCCGAGCACTGTGGCAGGCGCCTATAGTCCCAGCTACTCAGGAGGTTGAGGCAAGAGATTCGCCTAAGCCCAGGAGTTGGAGGTTGCTGTGAGCTATGACACCCCGGCACTCTACCCAGGGTGATAGTGAGACTCTGTCTCTTAAAAAAGAACAAACAAACAAAACAAAAAAAAGTGATTACTTTACCCAGTGTTGGTAGCTCACACCTGTAATCCCAGCACTTGGGAAAGTGAGGCAGATGGACTGCCTAAGCTCATGGATTTGAGACCAGCCTAAACCAGAGCAAGACCCCATCTCTTAAAAAAAAAAAAAATAACTGGGCGTTGTGGCAGGTGCCTCTAGTCTCAGCTACTCAGGGGACTAAGGCAAGAGAATTACTTGAATCCACGAGTTTGAGGTTGCTGTGAGCTAACATGCCTCAGCACTTTACCAAGGGCCATCAAGTGAAACTCAAGAAAAACAAACAAAAACAAAAAACTAAACTTTGGCTAATAAGCAAACACTATATATATATATATATATATTTTTTTTGGAGACAGAATCTCATTATGTCACCCTTGCTAGCATGCCAAGGCGTCACAGCTCATGGCAATCTCCAACTCTTGGGCTTAAGCGATTCTCTTGCCTCAGCGCCCCAAGTAGCTGAGATTACAGGCGCCCGCCATAATGCCCAGCTATTTTTCTGTTGTAGTTGTTTAGCTGGCCCAAGCTGGGTTCAAACCCGCCACACCCTTGGTGTATGTGGCTGGTGCAGTAAACACTGTGCTTCGGGCACGGAGACAAACCAGGGTTTCTCTTTCAATAAACCTGTAATTTTAGCATACAGAAATGTTTGTAAAAATGTTGCAGCTTGAAAAATGTGAAAAGCTTTTAACTGATGGTAAATAAGTACTACATACCCTCAGCACCAGTTTTTTGTATTTCTCAGAAAGGTCAACCTTTACACATCTCCCCTGAAACCAAAGGGCTTTTTTCAAACAATGGTCAACCATTGCCATTGCATCTTCTCTCGTCTCCATCTCAATGAAGGCCTTAAAAAAAAAAAAAAAATTTCAATAATAACATTATTTTTCACAGAACCGTATAAAACTCCAGAGTTTACTATTTATTCTATATACTTGTTAGGAAAATCTGACCTTTGACACCACGGAATGGGTAAGAGATTAAAAATACAAAATATTCCACTTAAGGAGCACAATGTAAGGGTAATGGCATACCTCCTGAGTGTGGGACACAAGGACTTTACCTAACAAATGCAAACATTTGTACCCTCAATATTAATCTGAAATTTAAAAAAAATACCAAATGTAAGGATTTGTCAGATATACAAAGTCCTTAATCATTATAGCTACAAATATACAGTTTTTCTGGAAAAGTAATAAGCACTGCTGGGTATGTGGATCATCCCTCTAGCTCTAGCACTCTTGGAAACTATGTGAGGACTGCCTGAGGTCAGGAGCTTGACAGCTCAAGAATTTTGGCTTTTCAAAGAACTTTCCTTTACAGCCTTAACCAAGTCTCTACCAAAAATAGAAAAGAAAAAAAAAGTTAGCAGGATGTGGTGGGGAACACCTGTAGTCCCAAGGTGAAATAAGAGGTTTGCTTGGGGTAGCGCCTGTGGCTCAATGGAATAGGGTGCCAGCCCCATATGCCAGAGGTGGCAGGTTCAAACCCATCCCTGGCCAAAAACTGCTAAAAAACAAAACAAAAGAGGTTTGCTTGAACTCAGGAATTTATAAGACTGCAGTAAGCTATGACGAAAATATTGCACTCTAGCTTGAGTGACAGGATGAGAATCTGTCTCTCCACCCACCCCAAAGTAATGTGCTTATGAGATATTAATCAAAATAGCAAGCAACTAAGGTTTAATGCCAAAAAGAAACAATGCTCTCCTTTCTCTGAATTTTTAAATTAAAAACAAGTATGAGATAATCCAATTCATCCATTAATTACACAAATTTTGAAGTCTGTAATCCAGTGTTTGCAAAGCACTGTCAAATAATGCTGGTGGAGGGTGGTGCCTGTGGCTCAGTCGGTAAGGCGCCAGCCCCATATACCGAGGGTGGCGGGTTCAAACCCGGCCCCGGCCAAACTGCAACCAAAAACTAGCCGGGCGTTGTAGCGGGCGCCTGTAGTCCCAGCTGCTCGGGAGGCTGAGGCAAGAGAATCGCTTAAGCCCAGGAGTTGGAGGTTGCTGTGAGCTGTGTGAGGCCACGGCACTCTACCGAGGGCCATAGAGTGAGACTCTGTCTCTACAAAAAAAAAAAAAAAAAAAAAAAAATAATGCTGGTGGAAATATATACTGGTACAAACTTAAGAGCAATTTGGCAAAATCAAAGTAAAAAAAGTACCAGGATCCAGAATTAAACATGCTAACAGACAAGGAAAGAGATCTTTGCTTTCTACTTTTTAGTATTTTTCAACTCTTTATTATGTGCATCTACTAAGACTTAAACAACCTCTTTCATTTGTAATCGTATGGGCTAACTTACCTGTAAAGAAAACTATTCCCCCATGCTTTCCTCGGTAAAATGATATACTGAAAAATCTTAAAAGTATTTTGAGGAATAATCTGTTCTAAAATCTATGTAAATTACCTGACTCTTCATCCTCATCAATATGTAGTTTTTTATTTTTCCATAGGGCTCGGCAAGCTTTAGAACAGCACTATCAGAATAGCCAGAATGGGGTAAATTGCTGAGATGTATCACACGTCCAAGCTCTTGCTTTTGATCAAACTTCTGATCTGGTTTCCCCTCAGGCTTCTTTAATAAACAAACAAAGGAGCAGGGATGATATATTATTAGTCAATAGTTAAGAATATTCTAGCTTTTCATGTATTAAACTGATATACAACATGTACAAAAAATAGATACTACCTTTATTCTTTTATACTTCTGGGATAAATGGACTCTCACTGGCTTGCCAAATACTAATGCTGGCGTGGTTGTATAATAATCCACTGCAGCCTGAGCATCCTCTGTAGTTGCCATTTCAATAAAAGCCTGTAATTGTACAAAATATCATTTCTAAAAAACACTATCCCAGGTCTTTACAAATAGCATATTTAATCATTAAATTGGATAAAGAACTTAAAGAATTATAGAATTGAAAAACAAACAAAACAAAACATAAACCCCAGTGTTGCCAATTTGTCGGTTTATTAAAAGGCTACTTCAGGTATACTCATGCTTGTAAATTACTTTATCAGGTATTATACTTGTTAGACTAAAATAATGACCAGGTATCATTTTGGTATAAAATGGTTTTTCAAAAAATTTTCCTTTTTGCAGCACTCATATTAGCATGATAATAAACACAAATTACTACACTTCAGGATCATGATGTATAAAGATAATAATCATGGCTCGTCACCTATAGCTCAATGGCCAGGGCACTAGCCATATACACTGGAGCTGGTGGGTTTGAATCCAGCCGGGGCCTACCAAACAACAAGGACAACTACAACCAAAAAACAGCCAGGGGTTGTGGTGGCCACTTGTAGTCCCAGCTACTTGGGAGGCAGAGAATCGCGTAAGCCTAAGAGTTGCTGTGAGCTGTGATGCCACAGCACTCTACCAAGGGCGACATAGTGAGACTCTGTCCCAAAACAAACAAGCAAACAAAAAACGATAATCCATCAGTATCCAGATTAATATTATTGACATATATGAAAGCTATAACCCAACTATAGCCCCAAAAGAAGGGGAAAAAGGATGGGTAATTGGTGAGACCACACCTACAGCGCCTTTTACAAGGGTATATGTTAAATTTACTAAGTGTAGAGTATAAATGTCTGAACACAATAACTAAGAAAATGCGGTGAAGGCTACATTAACCAGTTAGATGAAAATATTTCAAATGGTATATAAAACCAGCACATTGTATCCCCCCAATATATATAATTAACATATATAAATAATTGGCTGTTCCCTCTATTACATTCCAAACTGATGAGCTAAGATCTCATTGACTTCCTTTTCTAAAAATAAAATAATTTAATCCCTTTAGGAAACATATCATTAGTTAGTGACCTCATTAATTTTATTTAGAATCAGATGATTTGAAATGACTCCAAACGGTTCCACAAGCTGTAATAGTTGGTATCTCAAGTTTTTCCCTCGTTGAAAATCCATGATGTGAACAACTCGGCTAGTTTCCTATCAGAAGAAAAATGAGTCATTATAAGTGTCTTTAATACAGTATGAAACAGGTTATCCATCAGAACTTTTATAGTCTCCCATTAACCAGAAAACAGTAAATAGTTCAAATATCAAATTTCACTAGGGAAATTTGCTCTGACTATAACCAAATGGTTTCTGAAGATCATCTCTCTATACTGGTTTACAAAGTGAATACTGAATATATAACTGGACAGCAATTTTTCTAAGATACTGAATCAAAATGAGATCTCTAGCCCAGGATCACATGCAAGTTTTAACTATCATGAAACTCATATAAAAACCTGACTTTTTTCAAACTATAGCAGTGTTCTTACAGTAAAATGACCAAGATACAGATTCAATAAGTAAAGATTTAAAGTCAAATCACATTCCCCCAAACTGTAAACAGTAAAAGCGGCTGTATTACTGACCACTCTGCCTTTCTGCATGTGTCTAGGTCCTTGCAGGTTCCCATTTCCAGCACCTTTATGGGAGAAAAACAAAACAAAAATCATTTTCAGTCTTTTAAATAAATATAATTGCTATAGGAAGCTATTTTAATTAAAAAATGGGTATCTTTCAAATGCAAGCAATGTTATTTTTGCATAACATTTCAATTAGCTGTCTTTTGCCCATAACCACTGCATTTAATTTTTACGGAAAAGCTATTAGGGAAAAGTGACATAAATTTTCTGTAATCACCCAGATTTCCTCTTGGTCCAACTGCTGGTCCCCCAAGATGAAATGAGGGAGGTGGAGGTCCCAGAATTCCTGGTGCTGGGTTTGTGGACTGCTGCAACATGAAGGGATCACCCCTAGTAATACGAAGACAGAAAATATAAAGCATGATAAAAAGTACATCAGAAATAATTAAGATTTTATTATTGTTAAAGCACCTCTTGTATGACTATTACCACTTCAATCTTTCAGGGCATATATGAGTCAACCAACTAGGGAAAAATCTAGATTAACAATAAAAACATAAAAATTACTACATTAGTATTCTCTAAACATTTTGTTAACTAGATTGAATTTTAAAACAAATTGAGACAGGAGTGTCACTTTGTTGCCCTCGGTAGAGGGCCATGGCATTGCAGCTCACAGCAACCTCTAGCTTTTGGGCTTAGGCGATTCTCTTGCCTCAGCCTCCCAAGTAGCTGAACTACAGGCACCTACCACAACGCCCAGCTATTTTTTTGTTGCAGTTTGGCTATGGTCGGGTTCGAACCTGCCACCCTCAGTACATGGGGTAGTGCCCTACTGACTGAGCCACAGGTGCCACCCCAAACTAATTTTTAATATAGAATTTCATAAAAAATTTTTATTTATGATTAAAGCTAAATTTTGTACATTGACCTCCTTTACAAACAGTAGCTTAAAAAAATTTAACTTACATGTGTACAATCAATTACATTCCGTACACTGATCTCCTTTACAAGTAGTAGCTTAAAAAATTTTAACTTACATTGTGTGTCCTGTATCATTGTCAGGATTCCATTCTGGGTAGCTTTAAAAAGACCAGAAAATTAACTTTAAAATAAAACTGTCCCTTTCATAAAGTAGCCTTGTATGGCCTCTAAAATAGAGATCATTTATTAGTAAAAAGTTGTCTGAGAGTCTATGTGTTAGAAATATTAGTTTTAAAGCATGTCCTATAGATATTTCAAAAGAAGAATTCCAGAAACTCAAAATAATCCAAATTAACGAAAATAAACTTTAGTATTGCTTAATGTAGCTAATATATGTTGAAATTAAATTTTTCCTATATTTGTTAAATCATAAGGAGGAAAAGTGTTGCACAAGGAATTAGAAATGTAAATAACAGAAACAAGAACAGACCACAGATTTTTCTTCTTCAATATTAAATACCAAGAATAGAGTTGTGACAGTAGAAAGGAAGGCCCTAACAGAGTTAGGTATATGTGAAAACTGCAATTCCAGTGAATGAGACTGTGCTGCTTATGCAGGGAGTTTTTTTTCTTAGGAATTCCTTTTCATTGTAGCAGCTTAAATTCAGAACCAAAGGTATCTTTAAAGTAAAAAACACGTTATTAAGTATCTTCCTTGACAACTAATTAGAATCTTTTAACAACTCTCCCCTTTCTTTATCTATGTTTTTAGAACATGTTTATCATTTAAAATGCTATTATGAATTCATTCTACACACCAAATGCTGTCTTTTCAGTAAGCCTATTACAAATTCTTTCAATTTGTATTTACAACGACCAAAGTGTATTTATCTTAAAATCATATTAAATAACAAAGTGCCACTGTCACTGCACCTCATATTCAATATAAGGTTTCCAGATCTAAACATTTTGTTTGTAATTAGTATTGCCTGGACAGTATCAAATATGTGATAATAATATTGTGGATATTACAAGTAAATGATGAACTCCCAAAGACCAATAATGGCTGTTTCTGATTCAGGATAAGGATGCTTTAAAGGTATTTCAAACTCCTACATTTCAAGAAGAAGCTGGCATCGACGACTGTGACTTGCTCCATTGATATGTTGACTCCACTCCTGCAGCAAAGTAAATTAGTAGAATTAACAAAAATAAAGCTAAAATACTGTCATCTGAACCATTAAAACTCTAGGATGTTAAGGTCTATGCAGTATCTTAGGCTGTACAAACACCTGCCCATTGATTAAATCACAATGATTTAATTTAAAACCATTTCTTTGAATCCTTGAAGCTTTATCCTGCCCTCAAATACGCTATGCACATTCTTGGAAAAACTGAATAACTTGGTCAACACACTTAAAAGAGACTTGACAAGAAGATGAAGAGTTAATAAACAATAAAGAGTAGTAACTGACCGTGAGATTGGCAAAGCATATTAATTTCTACTATGGGCCATACTAAAGTATTCATTGTATAATTAATAGGACTAGTTATTTTTCAGCACTCTAAATAATAATATCCATGTATAAATCTATTCTTCTAGAAAATATATGCTATAAATGAGACCAAGTGGTTAAAAATAGAATCTTTAATTTAATCCAGCCTTTGAGGCAGCTTGTTCCAACAAGTGCATTACCTACTAAACACGTAGGGAAAAATGCAGCATAATTAGAACTGCTGTGAAAAGGTAATATAATTCAACAGGAATGGCTTATTTAGAAAATGATCTCCATTACCAAACCATACCCCCATCTTATTTTCCTAAAAGAAAGAAGTAAATTTAAGAAATACCTGTCTCCATTTTCAGGGAGGAAAATATTACACTTTCCCAGTATTTGTGCCTTTGTGGTTTATTTTAAATTTGAAGAAATTTTATTCAAACAAATTTTCCTGTCTGTAGGAAAAAACTCAAGACATAAATGAGTTAACTGTTTAAGGCAACAGGCAATATAAGGAAGGAGTTAGGGAAAGTGGGTTCTGTTGCTAGACTGCCTGTGTTCTATTTCCAAAATGCATATATTCAGATGCAAATCCTTAGTCATTATTTAAATTCACTGGGAAAATACTCTCATAGTTATTATGAAAAGCAAATGAGTTAGAGACTGCTTATCAGACTCTTCCTAGGGACATGAAAAGTGCTCAATCCCCCCCATAAAACTACTGCATTGTTTTAGAATTCCTGCTTTACATCTATTATTGGTGTTTCACAAACTGCAGCAATTTCTGTAATACCCACGCTACCTAATACAATTATATTTGGGTATAAAACATGCTTAAGAAATTTTTTTTTTTTTGTAGAGACAGTCTCACTTTATCGCCCTGGGTAGAGTGCCATGGCATCACACAGCTCACAGCAACCTCCAACTCCTGGGCTGAAGCGATTCTCTTGCCTCAGCCTCCCGAGTAGCTGGGACTACAGGCGCCCGCCACAACGCCCAGCTATTTTTTGGTTTGCAGTTCGGCCGGGGCCAGGTTATGAACCCGCCACCCTTGGTATATGGGGCCGGCGCCTTAACAAATGAGCCACAGGCGCCGCCAAGAAATGTGTTTTTAAAGGGTGGGGGATGTCTCACTTAGAGCTGGACTAAAATAAGATACAAGAATTTCCTTTTTAAAAAGCCTCAGAAGGGTATTTTATAAAAGGAATCCTAATTCTGAAAAACTGATTTATATTACAATAGTTAACATACATTCCTATGCCCTGATAGAATAAACCAGAATCTTGTGAAAAAACTAAGATGGAACACATCCAACAAAATGGCTCCTCCTTAGAAAGCAGGGAGCTATCAAATACTATTCCAATGTCCCTCAAAGCTAGATTGTCTTTTTTTTTTTTATTTTTTTGGTTTTTGGCCGGGGCTGGGTTTGAACCCGCCACCTAGAGCATATGGGACCGGCACCCTACCACTTGAGCCACAGGTGCTGCTGTCTTTTTAAAAGAATAGGCTAGTAGTAACAGATTGGATGTGGTAGCTCAACCAGTAATCCCAAAACTTTGGGAGGGTAAGGCAGGAGGATCACTTGAGCTCTGAAAGTCAAGACAAGCCTCGGCAACACAGTGAAACCCTGTCTCTACCAAAAAAAGATGAATAGCTAAGATCTCTCCAGCTGGCTCTAGATTCAGGTATTTGAGATATATAAACTTCCTACTAACAAAATAACAGACCATAGACTTCTTGGAGACCATTTTTAAAATGCACTAAGAGCCACAAGTTCACAAAATTCAGAAAGAATAAAAAATTAAACATTATTAACTTAAAAATTTCAGGTTTTATTAAAAATATCCTTGTAGACTTATGACCCGTAGCACAGTAGTTATGGCGTCTGCCACATATACCTAGGCTAGTGGGTCTGAACATGGCCTGGGCCAGCTAAACAACGACAACTGCAACAAAAAATAAATAGCTGGGCGTTGTGGCAGGTGCTTGTAAGTCTCCGTTACTTGGACGGCTGAGCCAAGAACATCATTTAATCCCAAGAGTTTGAGGTTGCTGCTGTTAGCTGTGTCATCAGGGCACTCTACCCAGAGTGGCATAGTGAGACTGTCTCACAAAAGAAAATAAATAATCCTTGCAGGGCAAGGCATGGTGGCTCATGCCTATAATCTTAGCACTCTGGGAAGCTGAGGTGGGAGGACTGCTTGTGGTCAGAAGTTCAAGACCACCTGGAGCAAAGCCAGACCCAGTCTCTAATAGGACAAAAAGACAAAAACAACAACAAAAAACTTAGCCAGGCTAGGTGGTGTGTGACAGTAGCTGCAGCTACTCAGGAGAGACTGAAGCAAGAGGATTGGAGGAGTTTGAGGTTGCATGGCACTCTAGCCTGAGTGGAGGAGGGAAACTGTCTCAAAACAAAAAACAAAAGTGTGAGGACTTCCCCCCCTTATCTGTGGTGTTGGTCAGGTAACATCAAAAGTATGCACAGACCTTCTTTGTTGCTTATCAGCTTTCACAGTGTTTGTGCATTTAATGGGTGGCCTAAGACAACTCTTATTCTTCCAACGTGCCGCGAAAAAAAAGTTTGGATACTCCTTTAGCGTTTTTGGAGAGGAAATAAATGGCATCCTATTATGCCTAATTCATAAGAGATTCAAAAGGTACACAACTGAACACAAATTATATCCAATCTCCTAGGATCTTTAAAGGTTCAAACTTATGGGCAGGGCATGGTGGCTCACACCTGTAATCCCAGCACTTGAGAGGCCAAAGTGGGTGGATTGCCTGAGCAAGAGAGCAAGACCCATCTCTAAAAATAGTCAGGTGGTGTGGCAGGCGCCTATAGTCCCAGGTCTTGGGAAGCAAGAGAGAAGAGAATCGCTTGAGCCCAAGAGTTTAAGGTTGCTGTGAGCTGCGAAGCCAGGGCACTCTACCGAGGGTGACAAGTGAAACTGTCTCAAAAAAAAAAAAAAAAAAGAAATCCAGGGTGGCGCCTGTGGCTCAGTGAGTAGGGTGCTGGCCCCATATGCCAAGGGTGGTGGGTTCAAACCCAGCCCCGGCCAAACTGCAACAACAACAACAAAAAAAAAAATAGCTGGGCGTTGTGGCGGGCGCCTGTAGTCCCAGCTGCTCGGGAGGCTGAGGCAAGAGAATCGCGTAAGCCCGAGTTAGAGGTTGCTGTGAGCCGTGTGACGCCATGGCACTCTACCTGAGGGCGGTACAGTGAGACTCTGTCTCTACAAAAAAAAAAAAAAAATCCAAACTTATGGTAAAAGCGTGGCTTATCTTTTAATGTGTTAAAAGCAGGGTCAAGACAAGGAAATGAAAGTCATTTACCTCCCAAACTCACTTAATACTAACCTGTACTACCATACTTGATTTGTTTGGTTTAAGATAAAGACTAAGTGAAAGGGTTTTTTCAAACACCTATTATCCTTGGATTCTATACTGAAGTAACTCTCACATCAGACTAATAACGAATAAGGATTTTTGAACTCAGAAGTTGCTGTGAGAAAACTACATTCACCTTGATGAGGTACCTTACTTTATATAAACAAAGAATAATTTGGAAAGCACTTCCAGAATTGCAGAATAAAGAATAATTTATGGGCTTTAAGAGTAATACTATAAGAAAAAAATATAAACTCAAGTGACGTAATAGCCAAAGGGCTGTGGTGGGGAATTTTAAGAGAAAGGAACTTTTAGAAAGTTTGAAATTGTGTACAAAAGCAACTTATGTTCTACAATGACCTAGAAAGAAATAAAAGCAACACCATTATTTAAGTCACTGAAAATATCAAAAATGTACTCCATGATGACAAATTAGATGTTTTCCACCTAAGTTTATTTCACAGGAAGAATTTTTGATCATGTAGATCATTTAACATTATCACTAAGTGAAATGAACAGATTTTCCAAGTTATGCAGCAATACCAGAGAGCAGGATTAAATGTTTTAAAATTTTTCATTATCACTTCTACCACAGGAATTGTCTATAGTTTCTATATCAGTTATAAAATGAGAAGTGTCCACTGCCAAAGCGATTTTTTTTAAGTAATGCACATACACAGAAAACATTAAGGCAACTAGAAATGAAGAAAATCCCTGTATATAAACTTCTTTAAACTGGTCCAATTTACCAATAGCATAAATTTTGTAAACCAATCAACGAAATAAAAAGGCTTCTGAAATAGTTCTTAAATGTACTCAGTATTTGGATGCAATACCAAAACTAACTAGAATCTAAACATTTTTATAGGCTAAAAGTACTTCTTATACTAGGGTAAGGTATCTTACTCTTGAACCCAGTGGTACACCAAACTGCTCTTTTGTTAATTTAGATCCATATATGTTATTAAACTTCTTCAGGAACTAGAAGGTAGTAAAAGTTGAAGAGAAAATAATCATATATAAAAACAGAAACTTTTCTCTGATATAAAGTCCTCTCATGGTTTCATGTTACTTTATGATGTCTCAAGAGCTTTAAGATGACTCCAATAGCAAAGATCTTAAGTCTCTTAAAACCACTTTCATTTGAGACACTGCAACTATTTATTTTAGTAGTTTCTTTATAGAAACAGTAGACTGTTTCTCTATAAACAGTCAAGATGTAGAAGAAATTGGAATCACCAATTTAATGGACTTTTTTCATCGTATTAATTCACACCGGACCTAAAATTTTAATACTGAACAAAAACTAACAAATTCCATGTATATTTAATATATTTAGCAAATTTAGAAAAAGGTAACAAGCAAAATATTTATCAATTAAAACTTGCAGACTTTTATGAGTTTGGGGTTCTATTTCTTAAATGAAAATAAACCTATAAAACTAAATTTCATTTGTTAATTTACTTTGGTATGCATTAAAGGTTAAAAAATACTGATATCCTAACACAGAAAAGGGAGTGATTGGTAATACTCTTTAAAACAGAATACTAAAAACGAAAATCTGTAAGAATATGATTTAGTCTACTAAAAAATACTCACTAAAAAATGCATATCAAAGGAACAGATATGAAAAGAAAATGACCCTTCCTGTAACAGTAACCATCAAATCAATTTCATGGCAGCAACTTGTTCCAGTTAAGTAGAGTAACTATACAGTACATCAGGAAAAATGGATGGTCACAGATTACAGATCAAGCTAATGGGGGTGCTGTATTGTTGACTTTATGTCAACTGCACCACATGCTGAAAAAAACCCAGTGAGAATGAATAACATTGAAAAAGTTGAAAGAGAAAGGACAACGTATTTAAAAGGGCATTTTGAAAAAGTTACCATTTTGCCAGATGTGATAATTAAAGCAAAGGAGAATTAGATTTTTTTTCAAATGACTATACCAGAAGTCTAAGCCTAACTCAGAAAAAGAATTTGTTTATGAGGAACACAGAGCAGGATATTGTAGTAGTTGATTTGTCCAAGTCTCTAAAGGGACAGATGCAATATGGGATAATAAAAAGTGAGTTTTGGAAGTATGTTTAAGAAAGTTGTGGAAAAGGAGAAAAAAAATGATGAAAAATTTCAGTCATAGCATGAGAGTTTGTGTTAAAGGGAAATAAAAAAAGGAAGAATGAACTAATCTAAAATAAGAAACATACTGAAACAAATACCAGGGCTCTACATTAACTCTTTCCCTGTAGCCACAGATAAGGAAAAAAAGAGAATTGTTCAAGAATACATCTTTACTACATACAAATCAGCAATCAAGACAGATGGAGAGCTGAAATCTAGCATCCTGAATGGCAGAGCACATTGACTGCAAAAAAAAAAAAAAATACTTAAAACAATTCAACAAAGCAGACAAAAAACCTGCTTAAATATATGATTAAGAAGAACATAGTGATGCCAAAAACCAACAAGATAATCCCAGTGGATGACAGCTTTGTGGCCAGAAGTAATCTAGGCAGATTGTATTAATGTAAAGCCCTGGTTTAAAATGCTCAAAAACAATTACCTTCCAAACAAAGTGTTCTCAAAAGTAAAAAATTCTTGATCAACTCAGGGTCATCAGACTACAGAATTAGAGTAAAAGATATAGGCAAATACAGAATAGGCACTACAATGTAAAAGAAATTAGAAGCATCTGTTGCATAACTCACCTTATTAGAATGAACTGGCAAATCACATATAGAGCACAGATGGGGATAACCCTTCGGTAAGAGTCCATGGAAGTCTTCAATATTGCTACTTGGAGGAGCGCCCCTCTTTTTCTCAAAGAGAGATCTCTCTTGTAAGGGGCCAGGACCACGTCCCATTCTCTCATACTCACTGTCAAATTTATGATAGTTATGCGAGGTCTCACCAAAAAAAGAATCATCCCTACACCTTTCTCCATCTCTTAATCTGTCATCTTCATAATCCATTCTGTCATAATAACCAGATTCTTGAGAACGACTTCCATGGTCATAATCAAGCACTGGGTTGAGACTAGGACCACGATCATCAAAACTATCTCTTCTAAAGTGCCTTTTTTCTTCCCAATCATCCCTAGGTACTCTGTATGGTGGCTCCCGTGTAGCAGATCTGCCATCTCTACCATAACTCAATGTAGGGCCTTCTTCAGTTCTCCTCCTCTTAAGCTGTAGAAGGATTTGGGGCAAATTCTCAGGAGTAATCTTGTCCTCTGGATAACGACTCAGTTCATCTAAGTCTCTAGCAGACAGACCAAAGCTGGCCAAAATGTTACTGGCCTGGTCTGCATCTCCACGGTGTTGAGAAGATAAAGGGAGTGGACCTCTACTTCCAATGTTAAATATAGACTGCAAATTATGGGAAGAAGTACTAGCAGAAGACAGTGCACTATGAGCTCCTTGTTGATTCAATGAAGAACTCATTCCAAGATTCATTAAACTAGCAAGGCGTGCAGTACCCTGGTTCATCCTTCCAAGAGATGCTGGCATACTTAAAGACTGGGTAGCAGCAGCAAGAAGGCCTATTCCTGCCGCAGACAGGTCACGCCCATGACCCTGTGAGTCCCTACCGAGAGATGACTGCTGGAATGACTTGGACATTGTAGAACTATCTCTTGTCTATTTTATAGATTTAAAAAAAATTGTTTTAAAGACGGCCAAAAAGAAAGCTCAAACTAGAAAGCTAGGTTAACTTTGCTTCAAAAAATGGTAACGCCAAGAAAAAGGATCAATAAGGACTGTAGAATCTTCTTCAAGCTGAGAACCAGCAGACAACTCTGTAGAAAAATAAGCAATTTTAGTCATAAATCCCTTTAAGTAGATGCCGTTTTTTTTAAGAAAAAAAAAACTTACGCATCATGTTGATTAAAAAAAAAAAAACCATTTAAGATTTCAAACTTACAAGGAATTTATTACATATCTTAAACAGATTCCAGATGTATGCAGAGCCTGCATATAGATATTTAAAAAGTAGTCTTTCACACTAAAGTTTAACTATTAAAGGGAATTTCATACTGAGTTTAAAACATTTAAATTGAAGGGTTAGATGTCTGAGCACATCAAAATTTCAGTAAAAATATAGATGGTTTCTTCTTTCAGAGGAATAAAAATACACCCTATATAGTATGATGCTTAAGTTCCAGGAGAAGACTAAAAACAAAAAAATCAAAGTCAGCAAGTTAAAGATGAATCAGTTGTATTGTGCTTTGGAAAATGAGACCTATTATCACTATCAGAAAGAACCAAGTAAAATCACAAGTAAATGAAGCTTAGGTGTCAAGTACCTAGCATAAGATCTAAGACCAAACATAACAGCTGAGAACTTTACACAGCAAAATCAATTTGAGGTGAAGACAGATGTGAACAAGAAAAAAAAGTCATTTCCTACAGTTTTAAGGATTTCTGCCCAAATTTAAGTCATACAACTAACTGCTTTCTTACTGACCATCCTACATTAGGCAGTACTTCAAATCTAATCTTACAAAGTAAGGAGAACTAACTCTGGTCAGCACAGAAATAGGAGCACTCAAGGAAAAAACATCGGTACAGGAAATGTAAGTGTGATTTAAAGAAGGGAAACTTCCCAAGTTACCATCTACCAGTATTCATTTATTGCTCAGGTTATAGCACATCTAGAGCTCAAAACAGATAAAAATGAGATCTTGTTACACAGATTCCTATAAACTTTTCACAAGAATAGTCCAATCACCTGGAAAATTTAAGTTCTATAATTATGATTCCCCAAGATGTGTTTCTGGATGAAATTTTCATTTTCTTCCTTAAATTATTAACATTGTGCCTCAGAAACCATCACACATGAATCTGTAAATAATTTACATATGATACTCATAAAATATTCATTAGAAGACATATAACAAATGTCCTTGGTGAAACAATTTTATAATCAGAACTATATAAAGAAACAAACCTGAAGTTGTTTGCTACAGAATTCTGTGATCAGGCATTGCTTAGTTTTGTATGTCTATATTACAGTAAAAACCAGACAAAATTATTTAGTAGGTACCAGTCTATTATGGGACTAATTCCACCAGTGATAGATTTAAGCAAGGATATATTGGATAAGTACAGCAGCTGAGGAAATATTTTATTTAAAAAAAAGTCACAGGCAAGAAAGATTTAGGCTAGACTTTTAAAAATAGATGTAGCAACATGAAAAAAAGGAGACAGATATGCTATCAGAGGTGGCTGAGAGTTAAAGATGCTTTTACACACCAAGAAAGATGAATTTGAGACACCAAAGGAAAGTAATTCTAGATGAGATCCACTATATAAACTTTAAGCTTTAAGAAAAGACTAAAAAAGGCAAGTGGACTTCTCTGGATGAAAGTTTCTTTGAAGTATCTTATAAAATGCCATACAATGGTAATCGAAATGCTATGTAAACATTGGCGGACCCTGTAATTTTTTCTTTATTTATATAACTGGCTCACCTGAATCTAAATTTTCATATATATTTTATTTTTAAAAAGTCAAAATCCTTAGAGGTTTTAAAGATAAAAATGTTTAAACATCAGGCTTATTACTGATTGTGGCTTTGACTTTCATGATACAGCCAAACGCTGTATTACTGAAAAGTCAGTTTTTTGAAAGAACTGTATTTTTTTTCCTTAAAGAAATTATATAATGGTATTATTATGGGTAAAAGTTTTTAAATTGGCATCTTTTAAGGAAATAGGGTTGTTGGATTACTAAACTCTCAATTTTGTTGTAGCTTATATGAAAACAGTGGATATACAAAAGGAAAAGTTGAGAAGAAAAGGTAAAAGATAATAACCTTAAGACAAAACACAAAATGGATGTAAGAACTCAGAAAAGGGGGTAGGGGGCAAGACAAACAATGTAAATTGCAGTGACAATGGGTAATTCCATGACAAAAACCTTAATGATTTTAAGATGTTCAAAGTTTCAACTTAAAAGGCAGCTCTGTACAAGGACATTAGTTCAATTTTTAGTCAAATTACAAATTAAACCAATTCCAGAGGGACTTTACCTAACAATTGCTATCAGTGTAACCTGGCTTACTGTACCCTCAATGAATCCCCAACAATAAAAAAAAAAAAAGAAAAAAAAATTAAACCAATTCCTAAAAATTATTTTATTAGAACAAAAAAATTGAGAGAAATCAGATACAACAACACTGTTGAGAAAACACTTTTGAAAACAGCTTTTCTACTATCTCTGGTCAATGTTAAACATAAAATGTCCAAGCCATTTTTAAAGTTCATTTAGACAGGACTTGGTGTCTACTAAAAGTTAGCACAACATTGAGACATTTACTAAATACTAACATTTTATAGAAGTTTACCCTTCTTACTTTTTCTCATAGTTGTAAAATTCCCTTTTCATAGCAAATTAGCAAGGTTAACACAGCTTTGAAATGGCTCCTTTGAGGAAAAAAAGCAATGTCAAAATCCAATTTACACATTTAAAATCTCTAATAAACTGAATGCCCACCAATACAGAACTTTTCACTTTTGATAAAGAAAGCAACTCCACTCTAATACCAGAAAACAAAAAAAAAAAAAAAAAAACCTCCAAACAAACCCTTCCACTACAAGCTGATAATTTCTTTAGCAGATTGGCTTAAAACTCAATTTTACAGACACCTTTAACATGGAACATAAATTTTTTTATGATACCATTTTAAAGGGTCTTAAAAAATATTAAATTCACATTCAACATCTGAATAAATAATATCCCTATGTATGGTTAAAACTTAGAAGTTAATGATTCTATCAGTTTTATTTCTCATGAGTATCTGACAATCCTTTATTGGATTTATTTTCTTCTCCAATTAGAAAAACTGAAAGTTATTTCAGAAAATTATAAAAATCTGACAACACACCCTGAAAATTTGGAGACCAAAAGCAAATAGTTGTTTCAGTACTACATAAAATAAAGATTACCCATGTGTCCTTAGTCATTCTTTCAGATGGTTATTTATAGGGATAAAATGAGCACAAGCCAACTTTAGTTCTTTAGAAGACCTTACAGGAGGGGCGGCGCCTGTGGCTCAAAGGAGTAGGGCACTGGCCCCATATGCTGGAAGTGGTGGGTTCAAACCCAGCCCCGGCCAAAAAACTGCAAAAAAACCCACCAAAACAACAACAACCACAACAACAACAAAAAAAAGAAGACCTTACAGGAAAAAAATAAAAAGACCTTCAGCTTCTAAATTCAAAATTAAAAATTTTAAAAGTCATCTACCAGCTATCTACTACCATATGGATCTTTGTTATGTCCTCAATTGTGTGAAATAATTACTTCTTAAAAACTAACTTTAAAGTGGTTTAATAATAACAGCTATAAAATCATCAAAAGATGACACAGAGGTCTGGGCATAGTGGCTCTCCCCTATAATCCTAGCATTCTGGAAGGCCAAGGTAGGAGGATCACTTGAGTTTAGGAGTTCAAGACTAGCCTGAGCAAGAGACCCCCCTCTTTACTAAAAACAAACAAACAAACAACAAAAAAAACCCCAGCTAGTTGTGGTAGCGCATGTGCCTGTAGTTCCCAGCTACACAGGAGGCCGAAGCAGGACTCCCTGAGCCCATTAGTTTCAGGTTGCTGTGAGCTAGGCATTAGGCTTGGGCAACAGGAAGATTCTGTCTCAGCGGCGCCTATGGCTCAGTCGGTAAGGCGCCGGCCCCGGCCAAACTGCAACCAAAAAAAATAGCCAGGCGTTGTGGTGGGTGCCTGTAGTCCCAGCTACTCGGGAGGCTGAGGCAAGAGAATCGCTTAAGCCCAGGAGTTGGAGGTTGCTGTGAGCTGCGTGAGGCCATGGCACTCTACCAAGGGCCATAAAGTGAGACTCTGTCTCTACAAAAAAAAAAAAAAAAGGAAGATTCTGTCTCAAAAAAAGTATAACCATAAAGGTAAAAGGAAAAAATATCTTCACGTTGACATTATTGCAACCCTCTGATATCAAAAATATTTTAGTATAAAATGGCCAGGTGCAATGGCTCATGCCTATCATCCTAGGAGGATGTTAGGTGGGTTAAGGCCAGAGGATTGTTTGAGGCCAAGAGTTCAAGAGCAGCCTGGGCAACATCGACCCAGTCTACTCAGTTTCTACCAATAAATAAATAAATAAAAATTAGCTGGGCATAGTGGCACATGCCTATAATATCCCATCTACTCAGGAGGCTGAGGCAGAAGGATTGCTTAAGCCCAGCAGTTCAAGGCTGTAGTGAGCTGTAACTGTGCCACAGCACTACAGCCTGAACAGAACAAGACCTCAAACAAATCTGTAAGCAACAGCTAGAAAACTTTCTTGTAAGGCCAGGCCCAGTGACTCACGCCTGTAATTCCAGGACTTCGGAGGCCGAGGTGGTGGACTGCTTGAGCTCACAGGTTGAGACCAGCCTGAGCAAAACCTAGACGTCATCTCTAAAAAATAGCCAGGCGTTGTGGCAGGTACCTGTAGATGCCAGACCTCTCTACTGAGGGCAACAGAATTTCACACACACAAAAAAAATTAATTAATTAATTAAAAAAAATTTGTATTTTCCTCTTCTGAATGATACACACAAAGGGGTGGAGAGAATTTTCAGATTTGTCAAATACCCTTATAATTTATTAACTTATTCATGTGAAAACTTACTGAGTATGCTTAAAACTAATTTAGCAAAAATGTCACGCATAGAAGGGAGAGTTCATCATCAGTAATTTCAAAGCAGCACCATTTGGAAAGATTAGCTGCTTGATTTTTGTCATCAACCACACAAAAATAAAGATTCCTGTGGTCAGGTTAAACCAAGCACCACACTCATTTTCAGTTGAAGTATAAGGTTTGGTTAGTTATTCCTTCCTTATTTAATGTATGTGGGTGGTGCCCTAGTCACTGAGCAACAGGCCGAGTTTTAAAAGTGTTACAAAAATTTCGTTTTAATAATGTTAATGTTATATCTTATTCTCCATATATTTTGTAACAATTATTTCCTTTAATGTTTTATTTTTTGATTATACAATGGGATAATCTATTCAATTTTCTGGTCTTATACTCTGAGTGTCAATTTAATTTCATATGGCATGTATGTGGCTTAAGAGCTTTTTCAAATTAAAAGTTATTTACCAAATGTGCAGAAAATAAAGTTCCAACTCTATTAATTTTGTTTTTATATAAAGCTATGTTATCCCACAATAGGAAAGAGAGAACATTATAAAGTGTAGCGCCAGAGGGCTGAAAAACAAGCATGAATACTTTCAAGTTTTTTAAGACTACTGCTCTTAATCCTGCTGACAGCCTTGTATTCAACTTCTAGTCAAATTTTTTGATCCTTAGCCTAATTAACAGTAGGTAAAAATGTTGCAGAGTGGCTTCAGTTGCCGAGAAGATAGAAAACTTCCTTAATTTCATTAATCAGAGTGAATTCCCACTCAGATCTGAAATAGTATTTTTCTTCTTCCTAGGCTGTTAAACAGTTTTCCTAGTGACTTTCAATTAGGCATGAAATATTTTCAAATTAAAGCTATACAGAAAACAGATTAAGTAAACCCATACTACAAGACATAAGTTATTCCATTTACCTAATAATGTCCAATCTATGACATGACTTCATTCTCTACATAAGCAAAATCAACTCTTTCTCTGAAGCAGTGGTTCTCAACCTGTGGGCACAACACCTTTGTAGCAGTGAAAATACATCCTGCATATCAGATATTTACATTGCCAATTCATAACAATAGCAAAATTACAAAATTATGAAGTAGCAACGAACTAATTTTATGGTTGGGGGATCACCACAACATGAGGAACTGTTTTAAAGGGTCGCAGCATTAGGAAGGTTGAGAACCACTACTCTAAAGTTAGATTTTTCCCTCCACTCTCTTCTGGCTTACACAAATATTTGTACAACTCTGTAATTTCATATACAATGAATTTACTGAGTTCAAATGCCTTGATTTGAATCCTGGTGCTACTAAAAATAGCTGTGTGACCTTGAGCAAATTACTTCACACCTGTTTTCCAACATACAAATAGGAATTAGCATAATATGGTCTTCAGTAAGCATTCTTGCAAATTTATCCTCATAAAACTAAAAGGCTCTGTGCGCATTGCTCAATGGTTAGGGTGCCGGCCACATACACCAGGGCTGGTGGGTTCAAACCCAGCCCAGGCCTGCTAAAAACAATGACAACTACAACAAAAAAATAGCCAGGCATTGTGGTGGGTGCTTGTTGTCCTAGCTACTTAGGAGGCTGAGGCAAGAGAATCGCTTGAGCCCAAGAGTTTAAGGTTGCTATGAGCTGTGACGCCACAGCACTCTACCCAGGGCAACATAGTGAGACTCTTGTCTCAAAAAAAATAAAAAAATAAATAAATAAATAAAAATAAAAAGGTCAACTTTTTCCTTATTTTTTAGACAAAAATTTTAGTGGTTAAGAGATGCACGTGAATAATAAAGAACTAATAAATCTTTCTCACTTGTACTCTATTTCATATATCAACTATAATATCCTAACGATTTCTACTCAAAGCTGAAATTCAAATTTGAGCTGTCAAACCTCTCCAAGAATCAGTTAAGAAAGAAAGACAGGAAAGGAAGGAAAGAAAAAGAAAAGAGGGGGGAGAGAGAGAGAAAGAAAAAGAGAAAGAGAGAGGAAAGAAAGAAAAAACAAACAGATTTAGGCTCAGCGCTTGTGGCTCAAGTGGCTAAGGCGCCAGCCACATACACCTGAGCTGGCAGGTTCGAATCCAGCCTGGGCCCCCCAAACGACGACAAAGGCTACAACCAAAGAAAACAGAATTAAAGACTAGTAGTAACTTTGACAAGTAAAATCATAGAAGAGAAGCTGATTCTAGACAAAATGGATAACTCAAAACCTTTTTCTTGTTCATTTTCTATTGTCAATCTGTGCTTAATCTTCTTGTCCTTCAAAATGCAGCCCTTACATTTCTATTCCTCCATCACTCCTTAATGGAAAGGAGATCCCCAGAACTTTCAGCTGGCCTCTTTCCTCCAAGCTCACAGCTCATCACTTTCCAATATAAGCCACCTGAAACTTATTTCACATTCTCCTACTCGAACACCTACCACTTACAACATGAAGTCCAGTGTGCCTTTCAATTCCTTTTATATGATCCCATCCTATTTCTCTAAACCTATTTCCTACCATAACCCAGTATCTATCCAAAGGTCTGCTTGATAGTTTATTTATAGACAATGTTTGGTGCTTGTGTAAAAACTATTATATGGATGCGTCCTTCTTGTCCTCATTTTGTGCAATACTGTTTCCCCGAAAATAAGACAGTGTCTTATTTTAAGGTGTGCTCCCAAAGATGTGCTAGGTCTTATTTTCAGGGGTCGTCTTATCTTTCCTGTAAATAGGTCTTATTTTCGGGGAAACAGGGTACTAGTAACTCTCTTAAGGTTTAGCACTCCTTTCTAATCATCTAATACATTACACAAGCCCTAGTGCATGCACGAGTACCCAAGGATAGAAACAGAACATTAACAAGACTCAAGAAATCTCTTACCTGGCAATTTCCAACCCATCTCTACCATTTAATATATGTATCCTTTTAAAAAGTGTTAATTTGGCATTTCTGAACTTCATACAAATTGATTTAATATATATTTATCTTACTTTAAAAACTGATTTATTGACATTTATAACTAAGTTAATTAAACCTCTATTTTCACTGCAATATTGATACCACTAAGTATGCACATATATTTGTTCTGCAGATAATGAACTTTTAAACTATTCTCAATTTCTTACCATTACCAAGAATACTACTAATATTCCTTGGTGATTCCTGGTGCATAAGTGTAAAACTTCCACCTCCATAGTACTCTTCCAGGATACTTATGGCCCACACATGGAGAGACACTAGCAAGCATTAAATTGGTTTGCTGTTCACATCTTCTCAGGGGAAGACTATTTTAAGTTCAAACACCGGTATTTCTCTGATGTCAGTCCTTCACCAACTACCGCCTGAGTTAGATGCTCAAACACTCTAAATTTCATATTTAAATGTTCACTCTTCTTTTAGTTATATACCCAAAGGGGAAGGTTTAATATCCTAATAATTCCTACAGGAAATAAAAACCATACATGAATGAAAGATCTGAAAGTTGGGCTTCTTCATAAACTGATGATACAGCAAATCAAAGATCCTATTTAGACCCTAATATTAATTACCTTCCATATTTGCAGCATTTACAGCTGGTTCACTAAGACACCCTAGGTACCAGAAGCTTTTTACTTTTCTTACCCAGCAGCAGTAGCTGGGGAAGACCTAGTTCACCCTTAACTCCAAACCAAGGGCACCCTTTTTGTTTACCTACTAATCAGTTTCTGCCTGAGAATATGTACCAACCACCACAAGTTAATGGGATTCTAGATGAGCAAGAATGCCAGCTATGGCTTTTTAAAATGTCTTTTAAAAAGAACAAGTATTGGGCAGGGTGCAGTGGCTCACAGGTCCAAGACCAGCATGAGCCAGAGCAAGACCCAGTCTCTAAAAACAGCCTGGTGTTGTGGCAGGCATCCGGAGTCCCAGCTACTCTGGAGACTGAGGCAAGAGAATCCACTTGTGTCCAAGAGTTAGAGGTTGCTGTGAGCTACCATGCCACAGCACTCTACCGAGGGCAACAAAGTGAAACTTTGTCTCAAAACGAAAACAAAAGCATATAAAACCCCTTCAAAGGCACATTATCTAGGCTGGGCCTGGTAGCTCACACCTAGCACTTTGGCAGGCTGAGGGGGGAGTACTGCTCAAGCCCAAGGTTTGGAGGCCACAGTGAGCTATGATGATGCCACTGCGTTCTAGCCCAGATAATAGGAGACCTACTTTCCAACCCCACCCCCCAGCGCCCTTGGTCTTAATGATCCAACGAGAAAGGTCCACAGGACCAGTACATAGCTAAGAATTACAAATCACATACAGTACTTCATTTCCTGGACCGTGTTAAGACCTTGGAATAACCAAGGATATATAAAGAAAATAGTAGGCTCGGTGCCTGTAGCACAGTGGTTACAGTGCCAGCCACATACCTAGGCTGGTGGGTTCCAATCTGGCCCAGGACAGCTAAACAAGGACAACTGCAACAAAAAATAGCCGGGCATTGTGGTGGGTGCCTGTAGTCCCAGCTACTTGGGAGGCTGAGGCAAGAGAATCACTTAAGCCGGAGAGTTTGAGGTTGCTGTGAGCTGTGACACCATAGCGCTCTATCTAGGGCGACATAGTGAGACTGTCATGAAAAAAAAAAAAAAAAATAGCAGATGTATATATAAAGTAGTAAAATTACACTGGTAGTCTACAATCCTCCCTCCCCACCCCCAACAAACTAATTTTGTCCATCCCAGATGTTCAGTCAGTCATCCACTTTTAGAACCTGTTGCCAGGAGCATGGGATAGTTTTACATAATTCTAACTAAAGGAGATGCATAGAAACAAGCACTCTTAACTAAGATGTGCTAAGAACAATTAAGAACCTATTATTCATTTCTATGGCTTTGATCATTCGTATATTGTTAATAGTTGCATTCATATTGTAAGCTAATCAGTATTAGTCCTAATAACATTTTTTTTTTTTTTGCAATTTTTGGCCGGGGCTGGTTTTGAACCCACCACCTCCAGGATATGGGGCCGGCGCCCTAGCCCTTTGAGCCACAGGTGCCGCCCCCCTAATAACAATTTTAACATTTTTATCTAAAAACCTTCTCAGATCGCTGTCATACACAACCAGCCCTTTTTGCCACTTCTCAACATTCTGTACTTTTACACTCCAAAAAGCTGGTTCAATTCTATCTCAATTCCCCTTAAAAAATACAAGATTCTGATCTTTTAAGCAATTCTAACATTTACAAAATCCTGTTTCATCTTTTCCCTCATAAAAGTGAAGGTAATTTCTTGTGGAAATTTCAGAAAAACACCAGGAAACACACATCACTCATAGTGCCAACATCCTGAGCAAACAGTATTTTGGAGTACAATTCTATTTCCAGGCTTTTCTGTACATTCCTCTAAAAACAAATGAATTAAATTTGACACTTGAGCTTTTACATTTTCTTTTCCAGTTAATAATTCATATAATTATCATTTCACATCATTACTCCCAAAATATCATTTTAAGTAACTGTACAGATTTTCATTTCCACATTAAAATTAGAAGACCCCCAAATTTGTAGTTTCAGATTTCTAACATGCTTAATGGCTACTATTAATATTCACTCACACACACACCTTTGACATACTATTTCTCTAAAATAAATTCCTTTTAGCCCTTCCATTGATCAAATCAAGACCCAAGAGTTCTAGACCATACTGGTTAACTATATAACCAGGACCTAACCAGGACCCATCTGGCCTTTAATTTTTCTGTCTATAAAATTTGGAATTTGAAGTATGTCATACTTCCAAAACTTACATGACATTATGGCTGCATTCCCCAGGTAAAATCTAACTAGTTAATATCATTAAATGATTTATAATACTAGAGTTTACATTTTCTGAAAGCATTATTAACAAAAGTACTTGTATTTAAAGGCTTTGATATAAATGCTCAGAATAAAGGTAACATTAAATCCTTCTGAATTAGTTCAAAATGCTATATAAGCTGTACACAGTTGAAAAAGCAAATATGTGAAGATAAAGCAAAATTTCCTATCTGGGTAAAGTATAAACTAGTGTTATAAGCAGGTAATATTAAATGCAAAGGAAAAAACGTAAATTTAAAGCACTTCGATACAAAGTATCTTGTGGCTAAACGGTCTTTCAAATCTTACATAACCAACCAGAAGCATCATCACACAGCACTTCGATGGTGCTTAATTTCCAGTTTGTAAAAACATTGTATTTAAATGGAAGGGCACGATCTAGAATGTTTTCCAACAAGAATCTGTACCCTCCCCGCCCTTCTTTATTTCTAAAACATTATTAATGTTGAAAAACTGTGTCGATAGGCTGCGTACATGACTGAGCCATTAGTAAAATATTTTTCAAAGGAAAATTTTATCTTGAACAATTACGGAAATAGCATAAAATATAATTTTTGCTCTCATAGTCTAAATCTTCCTGGAAGAAAAACGTATTTTTCCGACTATTTAAAAATCTTAAACCAAGCTTCAACACACAACGCAGCATTAATACAAAATCTCGTGACTACAACCTTCGAAATCAACGACTCTTCAGATAATTCCAGCGCGCATGAAAGACTAGAAATTTCAGAATCACCGTTCTAGAAATGTCCAGCTGAAAAACTGTAACCGATCCAGTAGGAATATTCCACAGAACAGGGCTACAGGACAAGATGAACACCTAGGGGATATTCATCCACCGTAAATGTAGAACACAGAACACCGCACAGCGCTAGAAATGAACCACGACACGGCGACTACAACACGGTGCTCTTCCAACTCTTTGTCTGGAAACCGGAAGGTCTCCTACCACACGATCCTCTGTAGAGGAACCCGAACTTAATTTTGATAAAAATTATGTGAGGTGACTGACTAAACCAGTAAATCTCCTCCCTTGCAACATACTGCAGGAGGGCTTTTTCCACGACGCAATACGAGAAACAAGCGTTAACGTTTCATTTTTTCGGCCATTTTTACGCGATGGGAGGGCAGGGAATTGTTTCTGGTGTCCAGCTAATAACAGCGCGCGCGCGGCTGTGTGTGGGAGGGGGGGTCTTAAGGGGCGCCATGAAGCGACCGGCGAGAAGCGGCGCGAAGGCCGTGACACGGGAAAGAAACAAATGTTGCTCAAACAGCAAGCTTTCAGAATCTGCGAAAGCCTCCATTTTGGAGCACTTTCAGAGGAAGGAATAAAGACAAACGGATTATTTGGGGCTGGCGCTAGCCAAGGACTTTGCCATCTCAACCATCCTCCCCCAACGGCAGGCCTCCAATACAGTCTTGTCCCTCAGGCCTCGAGCGCTCCTCCCTCCCCCTCGCGCAGTAGCCCGCGTGTAACGGGTTTGTTGTCCCGTCCCCGCCCACAGAAAGCCCAGGACGCGCGAAACTTGGCCGATCAGCAGACCTCAGCATCCCGGACTCTCCCGCCGCACCCCGGGCCTTTGGCTCGCCGCGTCTCCCTCAGGGACTGCTCACCTCCGCTGCCTGAGAAGGCTGGTTACGCCGCCACTGCGCTCCTAACATGGCGGCCGCCGATCAGGCGGCTCACATACGCAGCGTGGAGGGAGGCAGAACCGCGTGCGGGAGCGAGCAAGAAAGGCGCGCCGCCGGCTCCCCACGGCCTCTGTCGCGGTGGCGTCCCTTCCCAGCGGACACCGAGAACCTCCGACCACCCCACCCCACCTCTTACCCTCTTTACGCCTACCTTAGAGAAAGGGAGAGAGAAAAGGAGAGGTAGCTCTCTCCCAGCGAGCGGGACGGAGGATCCCACAATCCCCCGCAGCAACGGCGCTGGTGAGAGGCGGTGGCGGCAGCGACTGCAGCCCAAGAACAAACCCCCTCTCGCGAGAGCTCGCACCCACGCCCTCGAGTTCTGGTTCGAAGCGCGTCAGGCCCCTCCCCCTACCCGGCTCGCGTACCTTTCTCCCGCCCCCGGCTGCGGTCGTTGTTCTCTGAACCGGGATCCCGCCTCTCCACCACCGGTCAGAGGCGGGAAATGGAGGAAGAGCCACGGTTTATGGGTTCGAGTCCCAAGTCTGAAAAGGGCTACTTTTCAACCCTCAAATAGCATACTGCAACGTTTAAATAAGATATGCATTGGAAATAATTCGCTAAAGTCCTTGGCTTAGATCTGACTTGCAGTCTCTCTGGTTTGTTCCATATTTTTGCCAAAGAATGGTAGGAAGCGACAGGGTGTGGAGATACAAAGGGGAAGCGATACTATTTTGGCTGGTTTTTAATCTCGGAATTCTATGCCTCAGAATCCTTAGGGGCGGAAGACATCGAGGCCATTCCCTTGAAAAGACTGCTACGCCACTGGTGAACCTAACTTAAGTCAAAACATCCCTGGTACTGAGATACGGAGATACCAGAGCCTGATCTCAGCTAAGTTGATACTTTAAGACAAGTGTATCTGAATGCCACTGTCCCAACCACTCTCACAGAACTCTGTTGGGAGGTAGGGGCTTTTCCAGCATAACTAATGATTATTATGGAGTGCTTACTACAGGGTGGGCAACGCAATAAGGGTTTTACACACAAATTTACAATAGTGACCTAGTGCGGAGGTTCACGCCTGTAATCACAGCTACTTGGGAGGTTGAGGCAAGAGGATCGCCTGAGCCCAAGAGTTTGAGGTTGCTGTGAGCTTATGATGCTAGAGCACTCTACCCAAGGTGACAGAGTGAGACTGTCTCAATAAAAAAAAAGCTTACAGTAACCAAAAAAGGCGGCTACTATTATCGTCATCTTTTGTAGATGAGAAAACTAAGACACTAAAGGGTTATGTAATTTAACAACGGTGAAAAAGCTAGTTAATGGAGTCTTGAAGACTCTTAACCAGACAATACCTGAAATAGCACAGCCATAAACGTACTCTGCTATCTTAACCATCCTCCCCAAATGGCACAGCATAGCCATCTCAGGGTATACTTTATCTGCAACTTAAGTAGCAAGTCGCCAGTACAAAGAATTACTTTACCTCAATCTAATTTATGCAGTGATATAGGTATTTCCTGGGTACCTACTGCATCAGTATGTTAGGCCTCAGGGGAACAGCTGCTTACTAGATAAGGCAATCTTTGCCCTCCTGCAGCTTACTTACATTACATACAGACATTGAACCAATAGGTATAAAAGCGAAGCTAGTTGACTAATCTGAGAGATGAGATGGTTTCCTATGAAACTGAAATTTGAATGTGGGGTGCTCACACCTGTAATCCTAGCACTTTGGGAGGCCAAGGCACATGGATCACTTGAGCTCAGGAGTTTGAGATAGCCTGAGCAAAAGAGAGACCCTGACTCTACTTAAAAAAAAAAAAAAGGCTTGGTGACGGTAGCTAAAGGGGCTAAGGCGCCACATCCACTAGAGCAGGCGGGTTCAAATCCAGCCCGGGCCTGTCAAACAATGACAACTACAACCAAAACATAGCAGGCCTTGTGGTGGGAGCCTGTAGTCCCTGCCCCTTGGGAGGCTGAGGCAAGAGAATACCTTAAGCCCAGGAGTTGGAGATTGCTGTGAGCTGTGATGCCACAGCACTCTACCCACAGCCACAGCTTGAGGCTCTGTATCAATAACAAAAAAAAAGCAAAAAAACCCAAAAAACTAGCTGGGTGCTGTGGCAGGCATCTGTAGTCCCAGCTACTTAGGAAGAGAATATACTTGAGCTCAAGAGTTTCAGGATGCTGTTAGCTATGACGACATAGCACTCTACCCAAGATGACAGAGGGAGACTCCTGTCTCAAAAACAAAAAACTGAAGTTTGGGCTACTATCTGATAAGTTGGCCATTAACTAGGTGAAGGAGATCAAGCAACCTCCAGGTGAAGGGATCAGAATGTGTGAAATCCCAGAGGTAGATTTTGGGAAATTGCATAGATATTACATAGAGCCACATGGGTAGGATAAGGCCATTACCCTGACGTTTCAAATACAAATGCAGAGGAACAGGCAGTCGCTTGATGCTTGAAATAAATTGGTGAATACATGTCCTGCTTAATACCACTCAAAATTTAAAAAAAAATTGAAGAACTTGTTGAATCAGACATGCGTTTTTTGAAAAGTCATTCTGGGCTCAGCGGTTAGGGTGCCGGCCATATACACCAGAGGCCCATGGGTCTGAATGGGCCCGGGCCTGCTAAAAACAATGCCAATTGTAACAAAAAATAGCCGGGTGTTATAGAAGGTGTCTATAGTCCCAGCTACTTGGGAGGCTGAGGCAAGAGAATCGCTCAAGCCCAAGAGTTTGAGGTTACTGTGTGCTGTGACACCTCAGCACTCTACCAAGGGCGAGAACGTGAGACTCTGTCTCGGGGGTGGGGAATCATTCTGCTTATATCATTAAGACAATAGAGGGGGCAAAGACAGAGAATAGTAGACAAACTGAACAGATAATTTAGAAGGAAAAGAAGCAAGTCTTATGAATTTGCTTGGGTATTGGAGATGAGAAAGAAGTGTAATTGGGAAGAGGAGCACTGAAACAGAATCAGTTGTGAATACAAGAAGTTTGGGTTGGGACAAAAGGATTTTAAAGTAAGTGGTATGGGTTTTGAGGTTATGAGTTATTGAGAAATTTACATGTTAATGAAGTAAGTGGAAGTTGAAAGATAAACTGATCAGCCTTAGCATCAACCCTTGAGAAACTTCAATCAAATACAGCAAAGGAGACCTACTTAGCAAAGGTAGGAGGGAAAAGACAAAAAAATCTCCATAGTTGACCTGCTCTGTATGTTGACCAGTTTATTATACTCATTTGGGTGGTTAACTTACAGAGGTCCTTCTGAATATAGGTAGAGAGAAAAATGCACAGAAATTGTAGTTGCCTTTAAAACCAAAACACTTCAAGGACAAGGTGATCAACAAGGTCAAATCCTACCTAAAGGTGAAGATGAAGACAAAAGACTAAAAAAAATGTACAAGATTTACAAACATGGACATCATCATTGGTAATATTGAGAGTTGCTTCTAGTAAAATGTGGGAAGTCTAGAGGCTGTCTAGAAAGTAGGGAGATAAAAACTAATGCAAAAAAATTTGGTTATAAAGAGACTGGAGAGAAAGCAGGGTTAAGGTAGGTTTTTTGTTTTACTATGAGCAGGACTTGAACACAATCAGCAAGAAGATAATCTTAGGAAAAAAGCAGTTGGAAAGACAAAGAGGGGATTAACCCATAATGGAGGTTCCTAAAAGGATAACGGGAGTCAGGCAAAATAAACTCCTACACAGTAACAGGAGATAATGGAATGGATAGGTCACAGATTTCATTAGATTTGAAGACTTCAGTTTTCTCTGGTCACATGTCCAGGGCTGGAGTTGTAACAGAGAAATTCTTTTTTTTTTTTTTTTTTTTTGAGACAGTCTCACTTTGTCACCCTTGGTAGAGTGCCGTGAGGTCATAGCTCACTGCAACCTCACACTCTTGGGCTTAAACAATTCTCTTGCCTCAGCCTCACCTCTAGCTGAGACTACAGGTGCCTGCCACAACACCTGGCTATTTTTTGTTGTTGTTGCAGCCAGGAAATCGCACTAATTCATATTCACTCCACTCTTCAAACTAGCCCTGGTACTCAAGTATTTCTGCATCTGGAATTCTGTTTGGATTATAATTTATCAAGCTGTTTTAATTTTTTTGTTGTTTAATATATTTTATGTGATTGTATATATTCTCCAGAATTTTTATTTTTTTATTTTTATTTTTTATTTAATTTTTTTTTTTTTTTTTTTGCGGTTTTTGGCCAGGGCTAGGTTTGAACTGACAACCTCCGGCATATGGGGCCAGCACACTTCTCCTTTGAGCCACAGGTGCCACCCTCTCCAAAATTTTTATTTTCAGTTTTTCTTCACCATCTGTAAAACTTCATGGAAGGAATGTTTAGGATGCATAGCAGTCATAACAAAATTGTTGGGTTTTTTGTTTTTGAAAGTCTCACTATGTCACCCTTGGTAGAGTGATCTGTCATCACAGCTCACAGCAACCTCAAACTCTTGGGCTGAAGCAATTCTTTTGCCTCAGCCTCCCAGCTAGCTGGGACTACAGGCGCCCACCACAACGCCCAGCTATTTTTTGTTGCAGTTGTCATTGCTTAGCCAGCCAGGGCTGGGTTCAAACCTGCCACCCTCGGTGTATGTGGCTGGTGCTGTAACCACTGTGCTATGGGATCCGAGCTAAAATTGTTGGATTTTATTATTATTATTTTTTGGCCGGGGCTAGGTTTGAACCTGCCACCAAATTGTTGGATTTTAATATTATGAGTACACTTGGAGGATTCTATGTCCACACATACATTAAACATGCTATAGAGTTCTCAGCATTTTAAAGTTAAAACCAGAAGCATTAATGACATTAGAATCCTCCCCCTCCCCAAGATAGGAATGCTTCATATCTTGATTAGACAGGTGCGTTGTTACACATATGTACACATTTTCCAAAACCCATTGAACTTAAGATTTGTGTGTGACTGTGTATGTTATACTTCAATTTTTTTGAATTTAAGGAAATAAAACCTTTTTTTTTTTTTTTTTAGACAGAGTCTCATGCTATTGCCCTAGGTAGAGTACCAGGGGGTCACAGCTCACAGCAATCTCAAACTCTTCGGTTTAAGCAATTCTCTTGCCTCAGCCTCCCAAGTAGCTGGGACTGCAGGCACAATGCCCAGCTATTTTGTTGTTGTTGTTGTTGTTATAGTTGTCATTGTTGATTTAGCTGGCCCCGGCTGGGTTTGAACCTGTCAGCCTCGGTGTAGGTGCCTGGTGCCCTATATAGCCAGTTTTGGAAAGACAAAATTTGTTAGAGTGAATCCTTTCTTCAATGAATCTTAGGTCTTCTGCTTGAAACCTGATCCGCTTTCTACACCTGATTCCAGCTGATCTTGGATAAGCATTGCCCTTATGTTGTCTTCAACTCTGATGCAGCAAGAGGTTCTCTGGTCCTCTGGCAGATATATAACTACAGTTCAGATATGCACTGACTCATTTGTTTGCATAAGGCTCTACTGCCATCTGATTATTGTGCAGAGGAAAGTTAAACTTTTTCAACTGAATATGTTTTCTTTTCTTTTTTTTTTTTTTTGTAGAGCCAGAGTCTCACTTTATGGCCCTCGGTAGAGTGCCATGGCCTCACACAGCTCACAGCAACCTCCAACTCCTGGGCTTAAGCGATTCTCTTGCCTCAGCCTCCCAAGTAGCTGGACTATAGGCGCCCACCACAATGCCTGGCTAATTTTTGGTTGCAGTTTGGCCGGGGCCGGGTTTGAACCCGCCACCCTGGGCATATGGAGCCGGCGCCCTACTCACTGAGCCACAGGCGCCGCCCTGAATATGTTTTCATTCTTGTGAGACAGAGTCTCAAGCTGTCACCCTGGATAGAGTGCCATGGCGTCATAGCTCACAACAACCTCAAACTCTCCGGCTCAAGCGATCCTCCTGCCTCAGTTTTTCTATTTTTAGTAGAGACAGGGCCTCGCTTTTTGCTCAGGCTGGTCTCAAACTCATGAGCTCAAGCTATCCACCCACCTTGGCCTCCCAGAGTGCTAGGATTATAGGCATGCGCCACCATGCCTGGCCTCATAACTTTTTTTTTTTTTTTTGAGACAGTCTCACTTTGTTGCCCTCAGTAGAGTACTATAGCGTCATAGCTCACAGCAACTTCAGATTCTTGGGCTAAAGCAATTCTCTTGCCTCAGCCTTCCAAGTAGCTAGGACTACAAGTATCCACCTCAACACCTAGCTACTCCCTCATGACTTTTTAAAACATAATTTTCTAAGGTTTTCCACCCATTTGAGCTGTGGTAATTTAATTAGGTCCTACACAACAAAAAGATTACCTGTGTGGTGTCACAGTGCTGTCAGAGATCTGAGGTCCTGATGGAGGCAGGTTTTTCAGGTGAAGACATCTAGGATTCAAGGATATAATGTAACAATGACAGGCTACCCCTACAACAGGTTCTTTGCTAACAGAAAAAAAAAAATTGTTTGCACCTAGACTAGGACTAACTCCACAGGAGGAGTCATTCCACTCTCAGAGGTGCAAAGCACTACCCAAAGGTACTTGGCCAAACCACCAAAACAGTGCTTGGAGCCAAACCTCAATAAGGACAGCACTTGCTCTTCCAACAGTGTAACACCATCACAGGCATCACATTACCCTGGACAGCTGACAACTGCTGGTTGTCCTGAAATAGCTTTCTCAGTTGTTTCAGATACCTAGGCATCCCAGGTAGAAGACAATACAGTCATGGAAGCACTGGTTATAGATCCTTATCAGGAGTGGGGGAACCTATAGCCTTGGAGCCACAGGTGGCCTTCTGGATCCTTGAGTCCAGGCTTTTGAGTGAATGCAAATTTTACAGAAAAAAGCTTTTTAGTAAAAGGATTTGTTCTGTGATGTTTGGATTCATTTGGGGAGCCATACTTGGGGACCTGGGGGGCCTTTTCAGTACTTTCAGAGAGTTCCTATCATATGGTAGGCACTGGGATTGTAATCTAGCAGTGAACAAAGCAAGACATGCTATATTTTTTACCTCATGAAATTTACAATATCCCTATAAATTTTTCAGTTTTGGAATGACATTCATAATGTCAAAGATCTTACATGCCTTTACAGAAACCAACAAAATCCTACTCAGCTTTTCACAACCCCAGGTGCTGAATTTGTTGGGGGCAATATCAATAAATTTGCCTCCCAATTATTTCCTGATGGATACCAACTAGCCAACATGCTGTGCAAGGGTGGTAATCAATGTAGGAATGAAGAAGGACATTTACCTGAATACTGCAGACTACGTGCCTGCCACTATTTTCTTACTTTCAAGTCATCCTAAAAAAGACAAACAATAAGCTTTAGTGATCTATGTGATATGGCACAGAACAGTGACACTAACAAGTAACAATGCATGTGCATTTCAAAATTGCTGATACTAATTTTTTTTTTTTTTTTTTAAGAGACAGAATCTCATTTTATCACCTTTAGTAGAGTGCCATGGCATCCCACGGCTCACAGCAACCTCCAACTCCTGGGCTTAGGTGATTCTCTTGCCTCAGCCTCCCGAATAGCTGGGGCTACGCCACAGTGCCCAGCTATTTTTTTGTTGGGGCTTGAACCCGCCACCCTTGGTATATGGGGCTGGTGCCCTACCCACTGAGCCACAGGCGCCACCCCATAATAAATGTTTTTACCACAAAAATATCATAAGTACATGAGGTGATGGATTTGATAATTAGCCTGATTTAATCATTCCACAGTGTAAACATATTAAAACATCCCATTAAATCTCATACATATATACTATATGCATTTTTGTTCCTGTTTTTAAATAAATATCTTTTGCTCTCCCCTTTGTTTAACTTCTTAGCAAAGAAGTTGAGAAGCTTAGTGATCTCGACATTTCATCAACAACAACAAAAAAAGACAGACTTAGTATAGTTCCTTTTTTTGTTATTTGGCTCTGAGAAATGGTATATTTCCCATGAATTTTACTGTACATACTCCATCTAAAATAGCAGATCCTAAGGCCGCTTATTTGTAGAGGTAGAAACAATGCTGTGTGCCACTTACCATAGTTTCTATATCCTCAAGAATTATTTGCCCTTTGCCTGTAAGTACCACAAAGCTTTGATTCCCCCAGGCCCTATAGGGATCACTAGTCTTAAAATCCCTAAGTAAAAAGCTATTTAAAATTAATACCGGGCGGCACCTGTGGCTCAAGGAGTAGGGTGCTGGCCCCATATACCGGAGGTGGCAGGTTTAAATCCAGCCCAGGCCAAAAACTGCAAAAAAAATAAATAAATAAAAAATAACAATAAAATTAATACCTAGGGGAGGGCGCCTGTGGCTCAGTGAATAGGGTGCCAGCCCCATGTACCGAGGGAGGGAGGTGGGCTTAGGTGGGTTCAAGCCTGGCCCCAGCCAAACTGCAACAAAAAAATAGCCAGGCGTTGTGGCGGGCACCCATAGTCCCAGCTACTCGGGAGGCTGAAGCAAGAGAATCACTTAAGTCCAAGAGCTGGAGGTTGCTGTGAGCTGTGACGGCACTCTACCAAGGGCGACAAAGTGAGATTCTGTCTCTAAAAAAAAAAAAAAAAAAAAAATTAATACCTGAGGGGCGTCTTTACCCACTTGTCCTGGTAATGGAAGCTGATGTGCCATCTATGGTGAAACTATCCTGCTTTGTAGACTTTCTAACTCTGTAAACCTATTTTTCTCTTCCTCAGTAAACTCTATTTCACACTTGCCTTAAAAAAAAAAAAAAGTATTCTCCCTACTATGAGGCCTAACACTTGAGGCCTCATACACTCAACTTTTAGTAGGGAGAATACTTTTTTTTTTTTTTTTTTTTTTTTTTTGTAGAGACAGAGTCTCACTTTATGGCCCTCGGTAGAGTGCCGTGGCCTCACACAGCTCACAGCAACCTCTAACTCCTGGGCTTAAGCGATTCTCTTGCCTCAGCCTCCCGAGTAGCTGGGACTACAGGCGTCCACCACAACGCCCGGCTATTTTCTTGTTGCAGTTTGGCCGGGGCCGGGCTTGAACCCGCCACCCTCGGTATATGGGGCCAGCGCCCTACCGACTGAGCCACAGGCGCCGCCCGAGAATACTTTTTTTTTTTAATATCAATAGCATGCGCTAAGCAATTGCAACAGGAGCACTGGGAGAATACTTTTAAACGAAGGCCAATTGATGGAACAAAACAAGCATTGATAAGCAATTCCCGTCTCCTAACATCCTCACCAGTTCCTTCTCTGGAAACTAGGATGCTACTTTTCACAGGAGGAACTGAGAGGCATTTCTCCTTAGAAAATTAGTATTTCAATACAAAATCACCGTAAGGAGGACCCGATATTTCCTACTTTAAAGGAGCAACAACTCTGTTCATTCCTGAAAATGATTACGAATAATTAACAGAAATATACTGTCAGTCCAAAGCAGAAATTACTATGGCTGTAGCTAGGGCTAGTTCCCAAAGCCTCTGGACCAATTTATACTTTTATAGTTCATCAAAGGCTAGAAAAAATAACCGTTATTTTAAAGCACATTCACATTTCCCTAATAGGGCATCTCACAGATATTTTAACTATGAAATCCCTCTACAAAGGGATCATTACTGGGTTTTATGGTAAGAGAGAGGGTGCCATGCACTTTGATTTCAGTGTAATTAACAAAAAGCATTTTTGAGCACTTAGTAAGCACTAAAAACGAAATTGTGACATTCCCCCACTACTGTAATCCATTCTCTGCATGGATTACTTTTGTCCTGTTTCTACGGTGTGATTCAAGTAACTTCCTTATAGCCAAATCTGTTGGACCAGAACCACTCTGGAAAGTCTGGACTATAGTTTTCTCTCTGCAAGTCAGGCTCTTGCAGATTTAACTTTCATCGATAAGCAATTATGCTGGCATCCTGGCATAGTCAACACAGAGTTGGCATGAACCTGGCCCAGAATGCCAACCAGCTACTGGCTGCTATTCTCCCAGCAGTGTAACACTTGCCTAGGTACAAGGGCAACCTAGGCAGCTGCCTACAGCTGGGGCGAAAGGACTCGGATAATACCTTCCGACCCAGCAACTTCCCGAAGACGGAGCTGGTATAAAGGGAAACAATTTGGAACGGCCTTCCGTAACAAGTACAGCAGGGTGAAGGTAGTTGGGGGGTGGGGTGGGGTGGTGAAGTAGGAAGTGAAGGTGGAGGGGTCGAAGGGTTTGATGTTGGAGTCGAAAGAGGTAAATGGTATGGAGGGGGAACAGGAGGAGCCAGAAAGGGAAATGAAGAGAGATGGCTCTTTGTTCGTTCGCTCTAAAAATGAATGTAAAATAGCCTGCGCCTTTTCAGGAGCTTAAGTTGAGGGGGTAATCCAGTTCCACCCAAATACTTGCTCCTCACAAACCTTCTCAAGTCCCTGGACCTTGGGCCTGGTGAGCGAGATTCTGGGGGTTCAACTCTAGGTGACTCCATAGGGAGAAGAGGAACGGCAGAAAACGAGACGCGACCATCGTTTCCCAAATCTCTTCAAAATGCCTTCCAACTTGGGATCACCTGCGAACAAACCCCAATTTCTTCCCAAGTCCCGGCAGAAACCTCTCACACTGATTCTTTCCTGGGGCTAGTAAACCTCCGAGGCTTCTCCCCTCTGGGCGCTTACCCGCGCACGTGTTCGGAGCTCTGCAAAGCGCACCAAGCCCATCAGATGCGGCTGGGGAAAGGGCAGAAGAGAGCCAGAGATAGCCCCGCCCCGGAACGGCTGCTGGGAGGAGCTTCAGCGGGCGGGATTCGGGAGCCCCGCCCAGGAAAAGCCGGGTTAAAATGAGAGTGCGGAGGTAGATGGAAGTGTATGCTTCGCTTAAAAAACAAAAAAAAGATTAAGGTTCGGCGTCACAGTGGTTATGGCGCCAGCCGAACCCAACCCCAGCTAGCTAAAACAACGACAACTGCAACCAAAAAATAGCCGGGCGTTGTGGCGGGCACCTGTAGTCCCAGCTACTGGGAGGCTGAGGCAAGAGAATAGCTTAAGCCCAAGAGTTTGAGGTTGCTGGTGAGCTGTGACGCCACAGCACTCTGCAGAGGGGAGGGCGACATGGTTGAGACTCTGGCTCAAAAAAAAAAAAAGGATTAAGGCTTGGCGTCCGTAGCACAATGGTTATGGGGTTATGGCGCCATGGCGCCAGCCACATGCACCGAGGCTGGCGGGTTTGAGCCTGGCAAAGGCCTGCTAAACAACGACACCTGCAACAAGAAAATAGGCGGGCGTTGTGGCAGGCGCCTGTAGTCCCAGCTACTTGTGAGCCTGAGGCAAGACAATCTCTTGAGCCCAAGAGTTTCAGGTTGCTGTGAACTGTGATGTGACAGCACTCTACGGAGGGCGACATAGTGAAACTCTGTCTCAAAAGAAAAAGAAGGGAAAGAAAAGAAAGGGATTGGGAGAGACGGGCGGTGCATGTGGCTCAAAGGAGTAGGATGCCGGCCCTATATGCCAGAGGTGGTGGGTTCAAACCCAACCCTGGCCAAAAACTGCAAAAAAAAAAAAAGAGAAAGAGAGAGAGAAAGGCTTGGGGTCCCAACAATGGCTTTGTTTGTTGAACTCTAATCCCATTTCTTTTTATTCTTTGAGACAGTTTCAAGTCCCGCTTTTGCTCAGGTTGATCTGTAACTCATGAGCTCAAGCCTCCTAGAGCGCTAGGATTACAGGCCGCGGTGGAAGGATCTCTTGAGCTCAGGAGTTACAGACCAGCCTGAACAAGAACGGGACCCCGTCTCTACTAAAAATAGGAAAACTAGCCAGGCGTTGTTGTGGCACCCTTAGTACCAGCTACTCAGGAGGCAAGGGGATCACTTAAGCACTAGAGTTTAAGGTTGCTGTGAGCACTCGACTCAGGGTGACAGAGTGAGACAATGTCTCAAAAAAAGAAAAAGAAAAAGAAAAAATGCTGGTTGGGTTTCTCTGCTAGACTTGCCCTGCCCCGTGGCACAATCAGCTAAAGTGTCAGGTTACCAGGATTTCTTTTGTACACTAAAACTTACTTTCTCCACTAGCTAGAGTCACTAAGATTGTCCTCTTAAACAGATGATGAAGATGGAAGCCCAAAGAGGGAAGGCTGCCAGCGGTAACTCCTAGTCTAATTCTACAAATTTTAGAGTCCCTCCCACCCCCCACCATCCTATAGGCTCTGCTTATCTACTGTACCTGGCACCTTTGCCAGGCAAGCCCCTGGGAACCAGCCACTGCCCTTGGCATTTGCCAATGTGTTTTATTATCTTAGCTCTTTTGTAATGAAAAATGTGCTTCCCCTGCACCTGAACCCTTGCAAACCTCTTCTGAAAACCAAACAAAAAAAAAACTCAGAGCCCCAAATTGATTCCAGCAAGATACCCTATATAGCGCCAAAAAGCCACTGGAGAAGAGGCAAGGAGAAATCCTCCCCAGTTTTGGACATAGGCTCTGGAGGAGAAAAGTCTTACTAAGTACAGTAATTTTAAAAGTCACGTGATCCTTGCGGGCAGCAGCTGTGCTTTGCAGTTAAATAGGAATGTTGCTGTGGCTGAAAACTGCTACCATAATCAATGTCTGCATCTCCTTGTCACAATGTGTTCATAAAAGAGGTTATGAGAGCTATAAAACAGGGCAGATTGGGTTAGTAATTGTCCTGTGGAGTTCTGATAAAGGAGAAATTGCATTGGCATCTCATATATTTTGCTTATTTTCCTTCCAAACACACAAAGTGGAAAAGGCAAAGCTACCCTAAGGATTCATGAAAAGGAAAGATGAGGGGTATGTGTGTAAATGTGTGCATGTATGGTTTCAGAGAAGGGAGAGGAAGTAATTAAGGATAGGGAGATGTGAGGGCCTTCTGGGAGAGAGGGACTAATAACCTGGTGATGTTTGGATTCACAAATTAGTCCAGTAGAAGGTACGATTTGTACAGAAGCCTTATGTGAGTAAAGCTGCCAGGAAAGCCTATTTGTTTGTTTGTTTCTTTGTTTGAGACAGACTCTCACTATGTCACCCTCAGTAGAGTGCTATCGCGTCACAGCTCACAGCAACCTCAAACTCTTGGGCTTAAGTGATTCTCTTGCCTCAGCCTCCCAAGTAACTGGGACTACAGGCACCTGCCACAACACTCAGCTATTTTGATGTTGTTGTAGTTGTTATTGTTTAGTAGGCCCAGGCCAGTAAAATTCTTTGTAATCCAGGCTCAAACCTGCTAGCCTGTGTGTATGTGGCTGGCGCCCTAACCACTGAGATACAGGCACCAAGCTAAAAGCCCTGTTTTTATGCACTATGAAAATATGGTCACCTTTTTTAGGTATAGGCCATCTACTTCTCTTTGGAGAAAAATCTGTATGTGTGATTTCCTACTTAAAAACCCTTCCTAGGGCGGCGCCTGTGGCTCAGTGAGTAGGGCGCCGGTCCCATATGCCGGAGGTGGTGGGTTCAAACCCAGCCCCGGCCAAAAACCACAAAAAAAAAAAAAAAAAAAAAACCCTTCCTAGTAATTATACGTATGATTTCCTACTTTAAAATCCTTTGTAGTCTCTGCTCAGCACCTGTAACTTAGCGGCTAGGGCACCAGCCACATGCACCAGAGATGGTGGGTTCCAATCCGGGCCAGGCCTGCCAAACAACAATGACAACTACAACCAAAAAATAGCCAGGCATTGAGGCAGGCGCCTGTAGTCCCAGCTACTTGGGAGTCTGAGGCAAGAGAATCGCTTAACCCCAAGAGTTTGAGATTGCTGTGAACTGTGATGCCATAGCACTCTACCAAGGGCAACATGGTGAGATTCTATCTCAAATAAAACAATAAAATAAAATAAAATAAAATCCTCAAAAAAGAGAAAAGAACTCTTAGGCGGTGCCTGTGGCTCAAGGAGTAGGGTGCCAGAGGTGGTGGGTTCAAACCTGGCCCCAGCCAAAAACTACAAAAGGAAAAAAAAAAAAAGAACTCTTAAGTTCTAGACCAGACTGAGTCAGAGCAAGACCTCTAAAAATAGCCAGGCATTGTAGCAGGTGCTTGTGATGCCAACTACTAAGGAGAATTGCTTGAGCCCAAGAGTTTTTTTTTTTTTTTTTAGAGACAGTCACATTTTATCGCCCTCGATAGAATGCTGTGGCATCACAGCTCACAGCAACCTCCAGCTCCTGGGGTTAGGCAGTTCTCTTGCCCGGCTATTTTTTTGTTGCAGTTTGGCTGGGGCCAGTTCAAACTCACCACCCTCAGTATATGGGGCCAGCGCCCTACTCACTGAGCCACAGGTGCCACCCAAGCCCAAAAGTTTGAGGTTGCTATGAGCTCTGACGCCACCGCACTCTACAGAGAGTGACAAACTGAGACTCTGTCCCAAAAAAAGAAAAGAAAGAAAAATCCTGTGGGGCGCAGTGATTCATGCCTGTAATCTCAGCACTTGGGGGACCAAGGCAGGTGGTTTGCCTGAGCTCACAGGTTTAAAACCAGCCTGAGCCAGAGTGAGACCCCCATCTCCACTAAAAATAGAAAAACTGAGGCAAGAGGATAGCTTGAGCCCAAGAGTTGAGGTTGCTGCCTACCCAGGGCAACAGCTTGAGACTCTATCTCAAAAAAAAATCCTTCGTAGTCAACTTTTTTGACCTCCATTCTTTTAAATTCTGTGATTCATTTTGATGAGTTGATTCATATAGTCTTTTACATTCATAATATCAACTACCTTTCTATTTTTTTTCATTGATCATTTTCTTTATTCAGATACTTGAGTGTACCTTTAATACCACAGGGATAGAGTACTTTTTTGTTTCTTATTCTTGCAAAAACAAAAATCATTCTTGCAAAAACAAAAAACAGAAATAATAACAAAAAATAGGGGCCAGATGCAGTGGCTCATACCTGTAATCCTAGCACTCTGGGAGGCCAAGGCAGGTAGATTGCCTGAGCCAGAGCAAGACCTCGTCTCTAAAAATAGCCATGTGTTGTGGCAGGCGCCTGTAGTCCCAATTACTCAGGAGGCTGAGGCAAGAGAATCGCTTGAGTTGGACGTTGCTTCGAGCTATGATGCCATAGCACTCTACTGAGGGCAACAAAGTGAAACTTTCTCCAAAAAAGAATAGAAGGGAACATAGCTAGGGAAAAAATGCAGCCAGATGGAATGCAAAGGATTAAGGCAAGTCCATTCACTCTGAGTTTGATCTCCTAACTAAGAAGCCGATCCCCGATCCCAAGTGACATCAGGTCCCTAGGCTTCTTGCCTTCCTTTCCCTTTCTCCTCCATCTATTGTTGTGTTCTTTTCTCTCCTTGCTGCATTTTGTCCCTAAAACTGCTCTTTCCTTTATTCCTTGGATGGAAGTCACAAGTAGAGAAATATTTAATCATTTGTTCAATCAATCAGTCAATCATTCAACATTTACTGAGCATCTATCATGTGCCACGCCCTGCTCAGGTACTACAGATAAAGAGCAATTGAGAATCCTGCCTACCTAAGTTTACATCTTAGTGGGGAAGCATGGCAAGTTCTAT
Source organism: Nycticebus coucang (assembly GCF_027406575.1). Lineage (NCBI taxonomy): Eukaryota > Metazoa > Chordata > Mammalia > Primates > Lorisidae > Nycticebus > Nycticebus coucang. The sequence goes on along the minus strand of NC_069796.1, from coordinate 37,928,018 downwards.
AAGTCATGCTTGGGCAGCACATTTGTCAGAGGGCAGCTAACCTAGCCTGCGGGGTCAACGAGAGTACTAGAGATTGCTATATTCTCCCTAGCTGATCCTAAGGGCTTAGAGGAAGGACCCCCTTCTCCATTCCTATACTCCTCTTGCAGCTATGTACTAGCTTCCCAAATTAGAGTAGGGTCCTGCAGTTGTGTTTGTTACTTCTCAAAAGCATAGTTTGGTTGGCAGGGATATGAAGTAACTGGAACCTACATATGCTACTACTGGGAGTACATAATGGTACAGCTGCTTTGGAAAATAGTCTGGCAGTTCCTTAAATGATTAAATGTAGAATTACTTTATGACCCGGCAGTTCTACTCCTAGGTACACACTCAAGAGAAATGAAAACATATCCACACAAAAACCCGCATACAAGTATTTATAGCGGCATTATTCATAATAGCCAAAGGTTGGGAAAAAACAAATGTTCATTAACTGATCAATGGATAAACAAAATGTGGTACAGCCACACAGTAGAATATTATTCAATCATAAAAAGAACGAAGTTCTGATTCATACTACACACATCAATGAATCTTGAAAAATTAAGTTAAGTTTGGCCAAGCACAGTGGCTCAGGTCTGTAATCCTAGCACTCCGGGAGGCCGAGGCAGTGGAATGCTTGAGCTCAGGGGCTCAGCCTGAGCAAGAGTGAGACCCCATCTCTAAAAGAAAAATAGTCAGTCATTGTGGCTGGTGCCTATAGTCCCAGCTACTTGGGAGGCTGAGACAAGATCGTTTGAGCACAGGAGTTTGAGGTTGCTATGAGCTATGATGCCACTGCACTCTACACAGAGTGACAAAGTGAGACTCTGTCTCAAAAAAAAAGAAAAATTATGTTAAGTTAAACAAGCTAATCACCAAGGATTACATATAAATGTCCAGAATAGGAAAATCTCCAGAGACAAAGTAGGTTAGGGATTGTTGAGGGCCAAAAGGGGCACAAAAAGGGGTATATATATATATTTTTTTTTAATTTAATTGAATTGTATTTTATTTTTTTGAGAGAGTCTCACTATGTTGCCCTTCGTAGAGTGCGATGGTGTCACAGCTCACAGCAACCTTCAACTCTTGAGCTCAAGTGATTCTCTTGCCTCAGCCTCCCAGGTAGCTGGGACTATAGACACTGGCTATTTTTTTGTTGCAGTTGTCATTGTTGGTTAGCTGGCCTAGGCTGAGTTTGAACCCACCCAATGTTTGGTGCCGTAAACATTGTGGTATGGGTGCCGAGCTAAGGATTTCTTATTGAGGTGATGAAATCTTCTAAAGTTGGTGATGGTTGCACACCAATTTTTATTATATTTGTGAATATTGTATACTTTAAATGGATAGACTATATGGTATGGGAATTATATTTCAAAGCTGTTAAAACAACAACAATGAAAAGCATGCTTGGGACATGAAAAATCTGCAATTCTACTTATAATTGTGGGCTGCAAGGGCAATGTTAATTTTAAGGACTAGAACGGAATTTTTTTTTTTTTTTTTTGTAGAGACAGAGTCTCACTGTACCGCCCTCGGGTAGAGTGCTGTGGCCTCACACAGCTCACAGCAACCTCCAACTCCTGGGCTGAAGCCATTCTCTTGCCTCAGCCTCCGGAGCAGCCGGGACTATAGGCACCCGCCACAACGTCCAGCTATTTTTTGGTTGCAGTTTGGCCGGGGCCGGGTTTGAACCCACCACCCTCGGCATATGGGGCCGGCGCCCTACTCACTGAGCCACAGGCGCCGCACTAGAACAGAATTTTTGTGTGTGTCCTATAGCCTCTCAGAGGTCCTTACTGGGTCTGTGGAAAAACACCTGGGCCAGCAGCACAGATGCCAAGGGTAAGACTGCATTCCCCTGCTTCTCATCCCTGACTCAACTTCCTCATCATGACGCATTTTAACATTTACAACATAACTGCCATTAAGAAAGTATATAGGGGATGGCGCCTGTGATTTAGTGAGTAGGGCGCTGGCCCCATGTACTGAGGGTAGCGGGTACCACCAGCCCCAACCAAACTGCAACAACAATAAAAAATAGCCAGGCATTGTGGCAGGTGCCTATAGTCCCAGCTACTCGGGAGGCTGAGGCAAGAGAATCACCTAAGCCCAAGAGCTGGAGGTTGCTGTGAGCTGTGACACCATGGCACTCTACTGAGGGCAACCAAGTGAGATTCTGACTTAAAAAAAAAAAAAAAAAGAAAGAAAGTATATAGGACCTGAATGTAAGAGGATCTCAGACGTGTTGCAAAAGTTTTTAAAGATCATTAATTAAATTATTTTTGACAGAAGTTCAAAGCACAGTAAATATATTCTCTTTTTTTACTTTTTTTTTTTTGTAGTTTTTTTTTTTTTTTTTTTTTTTTTGCAGTTTGGCCAGGGCTGGGATCAGGTTCGAACCTACCACCCTCAGTATATGGGGCCGGCGCCCTACTCACTGAGCCACTGGCACTGCCATTTTTCTATTTTTTTTTTTTTTTTTTACTTTTTTTGATCAACATAATTTAAGTGTGTTGTGGAAGTTTAACTACAGGTTTAAGTGTGTGGTGAGATAAAAAAGGTTGAAAAACACTACTCTATATAAACAAATAACAAATAAAGCTCTTTAGACAATAGGCATTGTGGTACAAAGAATCATTGCAAGGCAAGCTGGGATTCTGGGCTCCCTTTACAGCAGTAGGGAAGGATCATGGTGACATCAGAGCCAGACCAATTCTCACTCCTTGGAGTTGAGCAAGTTCCAGGACTTGGCTTCCTCCTCACATGCCTTCAATCACCCTTTCATTTGTAGGCTCAATTTGTTATTCTATTTCCATACCCCTCATTTTCTCACCACCCCCACCCTCATAGTGTCCAAATCGTCCCTCCAGTACTGAAACCATTTGCCGGAAATTGATTAAACTGAGCACATGGGAAATTACAGAGGAGATTTCACTTGTCACTTAGGCTCAAGAATAGAAAGTAATATTAAAAGGACAGTGGCAAGAGGCTATTTTTATCTTGCTTGTTTGTACAGAGTTTTCTTATCTTGCACTCTTTAGTTCTCTTTCTGGCTACCTCTCTTCTTTGAACTAAATGTTGGCCTTTTAAATCTTGGTCCCAGTTTCTCTCATCTTGCTTTTTTGAGTCTGCTTCTTCTTTTGTTGTTATATCACCCTGGGTAGAGTGCTGTGGAGTCACAGCTCACAGCAACCTCAAACTCTTGGGCTCAAGTGATTCTCTTCCCTCAGCCTCCCAAGTAGCTGGGACTATAGGTGCCTGCCACGACACCGGCTATTTTTTTGTTGTAGTTATCATTGTTGTTTAGCAGGTTTGAATCTGCCAGGCCCAGTGTATGTGGTTGGTGCCCTAGCCACTGAGCTACAGTGTCAAGCCTTAAGTCTGCTTCTGATTTCATCATTCATTCATTCATTGAACAGACATTGAGTACCTACCATGTGGTAGGCCCTGTGCTGGGCGTTAGAAGGGATGCAATGATGAAAAAGACACAGTTCTTACCCTTATGTAGATTACAGTCTGATGAGGTGGACATCAGGGAGAATGGATTCAGATTTGGTCACAGGAAAGCCTTGAGGGAGTTACTTGCACCTTTTTGGGGTGGGGGTGTGGGGGTTGGTTTCTTGGCTAGGCTAGAGAGTTTAGTGTCTTCATCATAGCTCACTGCAACCTCAGATTCCTGGGCTAACTGATCCTCCTGCCTTGGCCTCCCAAAAAACTGGAACTATAGATGTGCATTCCCATGTCCAGCCAATTTTTCTAGTTTTTGTAGAGATGGGGTCTTGCTCTTGGTCACGCTGCTCAAGCTGCTCCCTAACTCTTAACCTCAAGGGATCCTCCTGTGCTGGCCTCCTAAAATGCTAGGATTACAAGAGTGGGCATCAGACCTACTAGTATCTTTCTGATGCTAAGTTTACCATCCAATAAATGGGCATGTAGAAGTAGCCAGAAGCCCAGGATGTTTATCAGATAATAAACTAAATATCGCATGGGCAGTGCCTGTGGCTCAGTGGGTAGGGCACTGGCCCTATATACTGAGGGTGGCAGGTTCAAACCCGGCCCCAGCCAAACTGCAACAAAAAAATAGCCAGGCGTTGTGGCGGTGCCTATAGTCCCAGCTGCTTGGGAGGCTGAGGCAAGAGAATTGCCTAATCCCAGGAGGTGGACGTTGCTGTAAGCTGTGACATCACAGCACTCTACCCAGGGTGATAAAGTGAGACTCCGTCTCTAAAAAATAAAAAATAAATAAATCAAATATCTCACAAGTAATGTAAGGAAATAAAGATCTAGGTTTCTTTGTGGTACATACAGAAACCCCTTGTGTAGAGAATGTGGATTTGGAGTCAGATGCAGACCTTATTCTGACTCTGCCACTTACTTTTTAGCTGTCTGTCTTTTAGGAAAATGACCTCTGAGGCTTGGCGCCTGTAGCTCAGCAGCTAATGTGCCAGCCACATACACCAGAGCTGGTGGGTTCGAACCCGGCTTGGGTCTGCCAAACAACAATGACAACGGGGCGGCACCTGTCGTAGCCGGCCCCATATACCGAGGGTGGTGGGTTCAAACCCTGCCCCAGCCAAACTGCAACCAAAAAATAGCTGGGCATTGTGGCAGGCGCCTGTAGTCCCAGTTGCTGGGGAGGCTGAGGCAAGAGAATCACATAAGCCCAAGAGCTGGAGGTTGCTGTGAGCCGTGTGATGCCACAGCACTCTACCGAGGGCAGTAAAGTGAGACTCTGTCTCTACCAAAAGAAAAAAAAAAAAAAAAACAATGACAACTACAACCAAAAAATAGCCAGGCATTGTGGTGGGCGCCTGTAGTCCCAGCTACTTGGGAGGTTGAGGCAACAGAATTGCTTAAGCCCAGGAATTGGAGGTTACTGTGAGCTGTGACTCCACAGCACTCTACCCAGGATGACATAGTGAGACTCTGTCTCAAAAAAAAAAGAAAAGAAAAGAAAATGACCTCTGGACCTCAGTTCCTTCCCTTATAGTATGAGAATAGTAATCTCTATACTGTAGGGTTGTTGTGAGGATTTTTTTTTGAGACAGAGTCTCAAGCTCTGCCAGCAAAATGCCTGGCTTTTTTTGGTTGAAGATGTCATTGTTGTTTGGCAGGCCTGGGGTCGGTTTGAACCCGCCAACTCTGGTGTATGTGGCTGGTGCCTTAGCCACTTGAGCTACAGGCACGGAGCCGATTTTTTTTGAGACAGAGTCTCACTATGTCGCCCTCAGTAGAGTGCTGTGAGGTCACAGCTCACAGCAACCTCAAACTCTTGGGCTTAAGCAATTCTCTATCCACAGCCTCCCAAGTAGCTGGGACTACAGGTGTCGGCCACAACACCCAGCTATTTTTTTTGTTGCAGATGTCATTGTTGTTTGGCTGGCCCAGGCTGGGTTCGAACCTGCCAGCCTCGGTGTATGTGGCTGACATGATGACCACTGTGTAATAGGCGTTGAGCCTGTTGTGAGGATAAAATGAGATGTCAGATATAAGGGATCATGCAGGTACTCAATGTATGTCACTTCCTTTCCATTACTTTCCTATCCCACCATTGAATCCCACAATTAAAAATAAATAAATAAAAATAAGGCACTCAAAAAAAATTAAATTAAAAAAATGAAAAAAAAGAAAAGAAAGAAAAGGGCAGCACCTGTGGCTCAAAGGAGTAGGGTGCCAGCCCCATATACTGGAGGTGGGGGGTTCAAACCTGGCCCTGGCCAAAAACTGGAAAAAAAAAAAAAAAAAGAAAGAAAAAATAAGGCACTCAGGCATTCTTTTTGAGCATTTTTAATTAAAGAATAGAGTAGTCTAGCTATTTCACTATATCCAGGAATTCAGAGTCTGAGAAAGCCTATAATTCCTAAAAAGCCTCAAAGCTATCTGAGAGTTCCAGGTTTAGGTTGAGCCAATATTGGTTCTATTCTTTCTTTGCCCAAAGCTCTCTTTCCTTGTGAAAGTTGAAGACCCAAATCATGCACTTCAGGTACACATAAGCTTTGGAAACTTTGTTCCCACAATCAGCTAGAAAGTTTAACAGAGCTTGGGTTGCTTTGTGGCATTCCTCTGCATCTGGTGTTCCCAAAAGAATGTCATTTACATACTGAATAAGAGTCACTGTGTAATATGAGAAACAACTCAAGTTTTGGGCTAAGGCTTGTCCAGACAAGTGAGGGCTGTCACTAAATTCCTGAGGTAACACAGTCCATGTAAGCTGGGTGTTCAGAGGGGTCTTCAAAAGAAAAAAGGTATTTGGAATTCTCATGAAAAGAAATGCAGAAAAAGGCATCTTTTAAGTCTAGGGCTGTGAAACAGGCAGCTTTTCAGTGATTTGAGATAATAAAGTATATAGGTTGGGAACTATAGGTTGGAGAGGCATGACTGCTTCATTTATAATGTGGAGGTCTTGGCTCAGTGCCTGTGGCTCAAGCAGCTAAGGTGCCAGCCACATACACCTGAGCTGGCAGGTTCGAATCCAGCCTGGGCCTGCCAAACAACAATGATGGCTGCAACCAATATAATGTGGAGGTCTTGTACTAGTCTCTAAGTCCCGTTTGGGCAACCAATATAATGTGGAGGTCTTGTACTAGTCTCTAAGTCCCGTTTGGCTTTGGCATTCCTAGATTAGGAGTGTTACATGGACTATTGCAATGTATTAAAAATTTCTGTCGCGGGCGGCGCCTGTGGCTCAGTCAGTAGGGCGCCGGCCCCATATACCGAGGGTGGCGGGTTCAAACCCGGCCCCGGCCAAACTGCAACCAAAAAATAGCCGGGCGTTGTGGCGGGCGCCTGTAGTCCCAGCTACTCAGGAGGCTGAGGCAAGAGAATCGCTTAAGCCCAGGAGTTGGAGGTTGCTGTGAGCTGTGTGAGGCCACGGCACTCTACCGAGGGCCATAAAGTGAGACTCTGTCTCTACAAAAAAAAAAAAAAAAAAAAAAAAAAAAAAAAAAAAAAAATTTCTGTCGCTTTAGATTCTGAATTATGAGTATTAACCCATTCTTAACTTCTGCTTTTAGGGGGTATTGTTTTTGATTGGGATAGACGGTGGGATTTTTCAACTTAATTTGGACTGGTTGAACATATTTTGCTCTTCCCACCTGTCCCTCGACAGCCCATACTTCTGGGTTAATTTCTGTCTCTAATAAGGGAAGGCATGGTATATGTTCTTGTCCCATATTCATATAAATGGTAGTTAGTATGTTCTTCCCTAAAGGGGTACAGGACTTTCGGGCATGATTAGGAGTCGTGAGGTCACCCCAATTGCAGCTTAAAGGCTGAGAGAAGAATTTAGTAACTGACTTTCTAGACACCCCCTGTATAGTTACAGATAGAAGACCAGGGTTAGAGAGGAGTACAGAAGAGGTGCTCCAGTGTCCAGAAGAAATTCTGTCTCCTGACCCTCCACTATGAGGCAGACCTGGGGCTCTTGAGGGGTGATGACACAAGCCATGAGCAGTCCAGTTGAGGAGGTTATGGGGTCACTGTCCCAGGGGCCTTCACCTCTGGATATAGGCTGTCCTCCAGTGGTCACCCTTGCATTCTGGACAAGGGCCCAGTAGCTTGCCCTACAGGCAGTACTGGTGGGAGCAATCTCTCTTGAAGTGACCAGTCCGACAACATTAGAAGCATTTGTTCTTAGCTCCTCTGGCTTCCCTCTGCCCCTGAATGGCACTCCCATTTGTCAAAGTGCCAATCCCAGAGCTGCTTTCTTTTTTTTCCTCTTCTTCCTGATCTCAATGATAAAAAACCACTGTGACTATTTTAAGAAGATTCTCCATGTTATGATCAGGGTCTAGAGCCAATTTCTGGAGTTTCCTCTAAAGTCTGGGTTGCTTGAATAAGTTTATCTTTTAAAATAATTTGGCCCTCTAAAGAGTCAGGTAATAAATTGGGTGTGTTTTCTCTAAAAATAGCCCGGGCATTGTGGCAGGTGCCTACAGTCCCAGCTACTTGGGAGGCTGAGGCAAGAGACTCACTTAAGCCCAGGAGTTTGAGGTTGCTGTCAGCTGTGACCCCACAGCACTCTACCAAGGGTGACAAAGTGAGACTGTCTCAAAAAAACTGTCTTTACGTGGGGTATCTTTTCCTTTCCTAAGAGGACATTCTGCTATCAGTATTGGACATGAACCACAAATCACCCCACTTTCTAGCCTCATCTAAGACTTCATTTTTCTCACTCAAAGTCAAGTTTGCTCTAGTAGTAGCATTATATCTCTCCAAGAGAGGTCAAAGCTTTGTCCGAACCTTTGGAGAACATCTGGGTCGTCAGAAAGGTTGTCCTACATCAACCTTTCCTAAATCTTCCAGAGAAAATGGAGGGAAGAGGGCGGCGCCTGTGACTCAAAGAGTAGGGTACCGGCCCCATATGCCGGAGGTGGCGGGTTCAAACCCAACCCCAGCCAAAAAAGAAAGAAAGAAAATGGAGAGAAGACTCACACATTTCCCCTCTCACCACCTGCAGTCTCGACTAAGGTACACAAAGAAGTATACAGTTGCTTTCTGGCAGGGGGAGGTCCCAGTAGAACTAGAATAAACTTTATAGTAGACTCCTTCTTGGGATTTTCTTTCTTTCTTTCTTTCGAGACAGAGTCTCACTTTGTCACCTTTGGTAGAGTGCTATGGCGTCACAGCTCACAGCAACCTCAAACTCATGGGCTCAAGAGATTCTGTTGCTTCAGCCTTCCAAGTAGCTGGGACTACAGGCACCTGCCACAATGCCCGCCTATTTTTAGAAATGAGATCTCTTTCTCAGGGTGGTCTTGAACTCCTGAGCTCAGATATTTCACCCACGTTGGCCTCCCAAAGTGCTAGAATTACAGATGTGAGACACCATGCCCGGCCTCTTCTTGGGGTTTTCTAAGGGCATGGAGGAAGGTGCAGGAGAAGTAGATGGTGGGTTTGAACTAGGGGGTGACAGCATCTCTTTCAGGAAGATGCCATTTGGGGAAGTTACTACTGCCAGGAGAGCAGGATCTAACTGACAGGTTTTACATAGTTGGGGATTATCTCTGAGAAAAAAGAAGCTTGCACATAGGTAATTCAGACCATTTCCCCTCTTGTTTACTATAATAAACACTCTGATGGTTATTATCCACCATTGGTGAATCGATACTCAGGCCAGGCCTGGATGCAGAAGAAAACCATACATTCTTTTTTCAGAGTCTGGGGATCGAACATGTCCCAGTGCTTCAGAATATAGCCCAGCAGGGTGTTCCGGCAGCACAGGCTGAAAAATCAGGTACCCAGTGTCCACAGTGGTCCCACCTGATGAAAGTTCTCTTGGCAAGAGAAGAGACCTGGGTGTTCTCTTAGTCAGGGGTTCTCAAACTACAGCCCACGGGCCACATGAGGCAGTGTGATTGTATTTGTTCCTGTTTTGTTTTTTTACTTCAAAATAAGATATGTGCAGTATGCATAAGAATTTGTTCATAGTTTTGTTTTTTTTTTAAACTATTATCCAGCCCTCCAACGGTCTGAAGGACAGTGAACTAGCCCCCTGTTTAAAAAGTTTGAGGACCCCTGTTTAGATAGAAAACATTACCCATCTGTGGGAAAGAACAAACATCCAGCATCTTAATCGATCCCACCCTGAGTTCCTGGGTTGTCAAAGCATCCTCTGACCAACCCAGGAAGCCTTCCAGCCAAACAAAAGGAAGTGACCTTCTGATGCTTGGGGAAGAATCCCTGAGGAGAGTGGTCTCCTTAGCCCCTGTGCTTGTCTGGATTTAGCCACAATTACCAGCGTAGCCCTTTGCACCTGTGGGCTTTCCTGTGCTTATCACTTGCCAGCAGCACAGCCTGAGAAATCAGGTATCTAGGAACCTGGTCCCACCTGATGCAGGTTCTGCCCCTTTCTGCACCTGCACAGAGTATATATCTGTCAATCAAGGTGCGTATATACCTGCCAATCAAGGTGGAGATGAGACCTGCCCTGGAGAAAACAGCTGCTTGGTGCTCACATGTGTATTCCTTTTTTTTTTTTGTAGAGACAGAGTCTCACTTTATCGCCCTCGGTAGAGTGCCGTGGCGTCACACAGCTCACAGCAAACTCCAACTCCTGGGCCTAGGTGATTCACTTGCCTTAGTCTCCCGAGTAGCTGGGACTACAGGTGCCCCCACAATGCCCAGCTATATTTTTGTTGCAGTTTGGCCGGGGCCGGGCCAGGTTTGAACCCTTGGTATATGGGGCCGGCGCCATACTCACTGAGCCACAGGCGCCGCCCACACACGTATATCCCTTTATAATTTTACGAGCTTTTTCTAAATTACCAGTAACAAATGAAAATAAGCTTCTTATCATGATTAGGTCTTAAATGCTATGTTTTCCACCCTCCTTTCTTTCCCAAAAGTTAGTAAGGCAATAATAATTAAATTCAGTCAAAAAATCAAGGTTGAGAGACATTTAAAAATGTCCACATCACAAAATCTCAAAACTGCAGATGCTGGCGTGGATGTGGAGAGAAGGGAACACTTTTACACTGCTGGTGGGACTGCAAACTAGTACAACCTTTCTGGAAGGAAGTATGCAGAAACCTCAAAGCACTCAAGCTAGACCTCCCATTTGATCCTGCAATCCCATTACTGGGCATCTACCCAGAAGGAAAGAAATCCTTTTATCATAAGGACACTTGTACTAGACTGTTTATTGCAGCTCAGTTTACAATCACCAAAATGTGGAAACAGCCTAAATGCCCACCAACCCAGGAATGGATTAACAAGCTGTGCTATATGTATACCATGGAATACTATTCAGCCATTAAAAAAAATGGAGACTTTACATCCTTCGTATTAACCTGGATGGATGTGGAAGACATTATTCTTAGTAAAGCATCACAAGAATGGAGAAGCATGAATCCTATGTACTCAATTTTGATATGAGGACAATTAATGACAATTATGGTTATGGGGGGGAAACAGAAAGAGGGAAGGAGGGAGGTGGGTGGGGCCTTGGTGTGTGTCACACTTTATGGGGGCAAGACATGATTGCAAGAGGGACTTTACCTAACAATTGCAATCAGTGTAACCCGGCTTATTGTACCCTCAATGAATCCCCAACAATAAAAAAAAAATGAAAAAATGTTTGCATTATGGGCGGCGCCTGTGGCTCAGTGAGTAGGGCACCGGCCCCATATGCTGAGGGTAGCGGGTTCAAACCCAGCCCCGGCCAAACTGCAACAAAAAAAAATAGCTGGGCGTTGTGGCAGGCGCCTGTAGTCCCAGCTGCTCGGGAGGCTGAGGCAAGAGAATCGCGTAAGCCCAAGAGTTAGAGGTTGCTGTGAGCCGTGTGACGCCACGGCATTCTACCCGAGGGCGGTACAGTGAGACTCTGTCTCTACAAAAAAAAAAAAGTTTGCGTTAGAATTAGTTACAACTATCTGAAGTCTTTGGAAAACCTGGAATGCCTTTGAACCTTTCCATTTACACTAATATACCAGAAAAAATCAAATACCCAGGATCATTTTCTTTACCATTTTCATTTTTAAACTTTTTCTTTCTTTCTGAATTTTTTTTTAAAAAATGGGCAGTGCCCATAGCTCAGTGGGTAGGACGCCAGCCACATACACCCCGTTGGCGGGTTCGAATGCAGCCTGGGCCAGCTAAACAACAATGACAACTGCAACAAAAAAATAGCCAGGTGTTGTGGCAGGTGCCTGTAGTCCCAGGTACTTGGGAGTCTGAGGCAAAAGAATCACTTAAGCCCAAGAGTTTGAGTTTGCTGTGAGCTGTGATGCCACTGTACTCTACCAAGGGGCGACATAATGAAACTCTGTCTCAAAAAATAAAATAAAATAAAATAGGGCAGCGCCTATGGCTCAAAGGAGTAGGGCACCGGCCCCATATGCCAGAGGTGGTGAGTTCAAACCCAGCCCCGGCCAAAAACTGCAAACAAACAAACAACACACACACACACAAATAAAAATTAAAATAGACACTGACTTGTAGCCTAGGATTTAGGGCCATTCTTGCCTCAGAGGATTGCCTGGGGTTTGCTTTGTAGCCTCCGGGTCACCCAGAGAAACCGTGTTTGGGAGTTTTGTTTGGAGCCAACTACTTGGCTTCTAACCATTAACATAGTTCAGCTTTTTACTCAAACACGCTAAAAAGCAAATTGAGTTTAATTTTGCAGTGAAAGGCAATGAAAAGAGCTTTTTTTTTAGAGACAGAGTCTTACTTTGTCGCCCTCAGTAGAGTGCTGTGGCATCACAGATCACAGCAACCTCCAGCTCTTGGGCTTAGGCTATTCTCTTGCCTCAGCCTCCGGAAGACTTTTTTTTTTTTTTTTTTGTAGAGACAGAGTCTCACTTTATGGCCCTCGGTAGAGTGCCATGGCGTCACACAGCTCACAGCAACCTCCAACTCCCAGGCTTAAGCGATTCTCTTACCTCAGCCTCCCGAGTAGCTGGGACTACAGGTGCCCGCCACAACGCCCAGCTATTTTTTTTTTTTTTGGTTGCAGTTCAGCCGGGGCGGGGTTTGAACCCGCCACCCTCGGTATATGGGGCCGGCGCCCTACCGACTGAGCCACAGGCGCCGCCCTTTTTTTTTTTTTTTTTTTTAGAGACAGAGTCTCACTATATTGCCCTTGGTAGAATGCCGGAGCAACCCAGTTCACAGCAACCTCAGACTCTTGGGATTAAGAAATTCTCTTGCCTTAGCCTCCCGAGTAGCCTCCCAAGTATATAGGTGCCCACCACAATGCCCGGCTATTTTTTTTGGTTGTAGTTGTCATTGTTGTATGGCAGCCAGGGCTGGATTCAAACCTGCCAACTCCAGTGTATGTGGCTGGCACCCTAGCCACTGAGCTACAGGCACTGAGCATAAAAAGGACTTTTTTGAAACACACTTATAACATCTGAAAAATATTAGAAAGAGATAGTACAAACTTAATTAAATATATAAAGCAAGTCTTTACCAACACTAAAATAAAGCATGCAAACTACAAGGAAAGAGAGAGAGAGCAGCAGGGGTCTGTAGAGATAAATAGAAGTTTGGGACCAAGAAGACTTGAGCAGATAGTAAAAGAGCTAGGAGAGCACATTTTTAGAGGGCCCTCCAGTGCTGTGGGGTCAGAAGCATTCCTGGGAACCCCAGGACCTCCAGTGCTACTTCTTTGCTTTGCTTGGCTCTCAACCAGAGAAAAGGAGTGGATACAGAATGGGTTCAGAAGCCTTTTTAACATTTCCTTTGGCTCCTTTCTTTTGGAGCTAAGGGAAATCAGAAAGTTTATTCTTCAGGCTAGGTGAGGTGGCTCACTCCTGTAATCCTAGCACTCTGGGAGGCCAAGGTGGGTGGATTGCCTGAGCTCACAAGTTCGAGACCAGCCTGAGCAAGTGCGAGACCCCTGTCTCTAAAAAAGAGCTGGGCATTCAATAGTTAGAGATTGCTGTGAGCTATGATGCCACAGCACTCTACCAAGGGTGATAAAATGAGACTCTTTCTCAAACAAAAACCAACAACATAAAGTAGCCAGGCATTGTGGTGGCCACCTGTAGTTCCAGCTACTTGGGAGGCTGAAGCAAGAGAATTACTTGAGACCAAGGGCTTGAGGTTGCTGTGAGCTATGACAACACAGCACTCTACTAAGGGCAACAAAGTGAGACTGTTTAAAAAAAGAAAAAGAAAAAAGAAAGTTTATTCCTCAACAGCCTTTTACCCATGACCTGGAGGTCAACAGCTGCACTATGCACTTTTAGGGACTGAGGGACATCCAAACTATTAGTCTCCATTATATGATTATAGAGAAAAACAGGATACAGTTAAGTGGTTCCATTGCTTACCACAGATTTTCAATCCTGGATGATGGCCCCAAAATATGTCACCAGGATTTCTTTCTTCATTAGGTCCTTGGTCTCAGGGATTCAAAGAATGAACCCACGGACCACAGATCAGTGGTAAGATAGGATTTTATTAGACAGAAAGGAATACAGAAGGAATAAAAGCGGAGCAGAACTTCTGGCAAATGGGAAGACCCAAGTTGGAGGACTTTCCCCTGGGTCCTTTGTCTAGAGGTATATGTTGTCTGGAGAATTACATTTTGGATAGGACTTGGTAAGTGGAAAAACATCTTTTCAAAGTCAATGAGTGTATTAATAAATGAATGAATGCAGTCCCTCCACTAGGGCAAGGTTATTAGGGCTTTGCAGGTCAACAGCTGCACTTTGCCCTTTTTTTTCTCAAGGGAGGGATTAGGGTGTGTGCTCTCCACTCATGGTGGAACCACCCAAAACGTTTCAGGCTGTTTTTTTTTTTTTTTATGTTTTTATGACATTCTTTTCTTTTTTTTTTTAATTTATTTATTTTTTATTGTTAAAACATAGCTGTGTATATTAGTGCAATCACGGGTTACAATGTGCTGGTTTCATATACAATCTGAAATATTCTCATCAAACTGTTCAACGTAGCCTTCATGGCGTTTTCTTAGTTATTGTATGTAGACATTTGTATTCTGCCTTTAGTAAGTTTCGCCTGTACCTATTCTAAAATGCACCGTAGGTGTGGCCCCACCCATTACCCTCCCTCTGCCCTAACCTCCCCCCTCCCTTCCCCTTCCTTGGCCCTTTCCCCATAGTCTTGTGCTGTAGTTGGGTTATAGCCTTCATGTGAAAGCTATAATTTAACTTCATAGTAGGACTGAGTACATTGGATACTTTTTCTTCCATTCCTGAGATACTTTGCTAAGAAGAATATGTTCCAGCTCCATCCATGTAAACATGAAAGAGGTAAAGTCTCCATCTTTCTTTAAGGCTGCATAGTATTCCATGGTACACATGTACCATAATTTGCTAGTCCGTTCATGGGTCAATGGGCACTTGGGATTCTTCCATGACTTAGCAATTATGAATTGGGCTGCAATAACATTCTGGTACAGATGTCTTTGTTATATTGTGATTTTTGGTCTTCTGGGTATAAACCTAGTAAAGGAATTATAGGATTGAATGGCAGGTGTATTTTTAGGTCCCTAAGTATTCTCCAAACATCCTTCCAGAAGGAATGTATTAGTGTGCATTCCCACCAGCAGTGTAGAAGTGTGCCCTTTCCTCCACATCCACACCAAAATCTCTGGTTTTGGGATTTTGTTATGTGGGCTACTCTTACTGGGGTTTAGGTGATATCTCAAAGTAGTTTTGATTTGCATTTCTCTGATGATTAAGGATGGTGAGCTTTTTTTCATGCGTTTGTAGATTGTGCATCTGTCTTCTTTAGAGAAATTTCTCTTCAAGTCCCTTGCCCACCCTGAGATGGGATCACTTGTTCTTTTCTTGTTAATAAGTTTGAGTTCTCTGTGGATTCTGGTTATTAGACCTTTATCGGAGGTATAACCTGCAAATATTTTCTCCCATTGTGAGGGCTGTCTGCTTGCTTTACTTACTATGTTCTTGGCTCTGCAGAAGCTTTTTAGTTTGATCAGGTCCCAGTAGTGTATTTTTGATACGTTTCAGGCTGTTTTGTTCATGATCTTGCTAGAGCCCAGAGGGTGTGGCCTGGGCTCTACACCTGTTTGTACCTAGAGATGTGGGTCTGATTTCTGAGCTCACTGGGCCTAGAGAATTGGTGTGTGTGGGGGGCTTTCCTGTCCAGCCCTGACTGGGGAATCCTGTATCAATATCATTGTACTTTTGTCTGGGTGAAAGAGCTAGAGTCTGTCGAGAAAGAAAGGGAACGGAAGGGAAGGGGAGGGGAGAAGAGGGAGGAGAAAGAAAGAAAAGGTGAAATTATAAGAAAAAGACTGAAATGAGACATAGCAGTGAGCTTCCTCACTCTGAAGGCTGCCTGAGAGAGCTTCAGAATCTCTTTTTCTAAGAATATCTGTTTGGATTAGGCCAAGGCAAGCCTACTTGGAGGTCAAGAATGAACCTGACAGCCTGCTGTTCCTCTTCCTTTTCCAGGCCGGGTGTGTTCTGGGGAGATGAATGCGAGGAAGAATTATTGCTTACAAAGAAAGGAAAACATGGTAGCTATCATTTCAGGAATGCAGAAAGAACACTAAATTAAGAAACTACTGATTTGATTTACCTGATTCCTCCTCCCTGATAAAGAAGAAATCTTTTCTTTTTTTCTTTTTTTTTTTTTTTTTTTTATTGCATATGGGTTTTTTTTTATTGTTGGGGATTCATTGAGGGTAATCAGAAGTTCCCTGAAGTTGAAATGGAAAACTGAGCTCCAACTATGGAAATTGCCAGAGACTACTAAAAAGTGTGTGGGGGTGGGGAGAGCGTGGGGGGGTTCAGCAGGCAGCCCTAGGGTTTCCCCATCCATATACCCATCTGTAGGAAATCTCAGGTTGCCTTTGTTGTACAGTTATTTGCACAGGGAATTGGTTTAGTTGTCCTCTTCTATCTTTACCACCATTTTTCTTCTTCCTGTTTCTTTTCCTTCCCTCCTCTCTTGTGCCTCCTCTTTTCTCTTTTTCCTTTTTGTTCCCTCCTCCCAATCTCCACGGCAGGTGTTGGATCTCATCACTCACCTCACTAGGATTTCTATTCCAAGGACTTTAGCATTCCTTCTTGATCTAAAGTAACAGTATTATCCTGATACCAAAGGCATTGCTCTGTATTTGTATGGAGGGAGGTTTCCCAATGTGTAGTCAGGGGCACTGGGAGTAGATGTTTCTATGCTGGATTTTCAGAGCCTATCATATGCTAATTTGAATTGAAAATGTCCATCAGGGAGTTAAATGCCACATTTCTCAACCTCTTTTAACTTTTCTTTCCTTTCACATAACTTATATCCTGGGTCAAAGGTCTTTGGAACACACTTCAAAAACACATCATATTAGATTTTTTTTAATGTTGTAATGGCTGGATGTAGTGGCTTACACCTGTTATCCTAGCACTATAGAAGGCCAAAGCAAGAGGACTGCCTGAGGCTGGGAGTTTAAGACCAGTCTGGATAACACAGTGAGATCCCATTTCTACAAAAACTTGGGCAAGCATGGTGGCAGGTACCTGTAATTCCAGCTCCTTGGGATACAGAGGGAGGAGAATACCTAGAGCTCAGGAATTTGAGTTTCAGTGAGTTATGTTGGTACTACTGCATGGGCAACAGAATGAGATTCTGTCTCAATAAAAAAAGAAAAAAAAGCTGGGCGCAGTGGTTCATGCCTGTAATCACAGCACTTGGGAGGCCGAGGCGGCTGGATTGCTTGAGTTCAGGAATTCAAGACCAGCCTGAGCAAGAGCAAGACCCTGTCTTTAAAAAATAGCCAGGCATTGTGGTGGGCACCTGTAGTCCCAGCTACTTGGGAGGCTGAGGTGGGAGAATCTCTTAAACCTAAGAGTTTAAGGATGCTATGAGCTGTGACTTCACAGCCCTCTACTGAGAGCAACAAACTGAAACTCTATCTCAAAAAAAAAAAAAAAGCTGTAACATTTATCATCTCATTTGATCCATACAATTACCCTATGATAGGACAGGAAAGTTATATTAGTCTCAGTTTATAGATGAGTAAAACTGAGGCTCAGAGAGGTTACATGCCTGGGTCATAGTTCCATAGCTAGTCAGCAAACAACAAAGCGAGGTCTTATGTATGCCCTACTGTCTCTGTACTGCCTTGCACTGCATTTAAATATAACATACGTGTGATCTATTATACTATGGCACGTGATATATGGGATCTAGAAAACATACAATAATGGGTGAATTATGACATTCCTTTCTTTTTCTATTCTGCTAAATATGTATTGCACATCCACTGTGTGCTTGTAACTATTCTAGATGCTGAAGATAGAACAGTGATCACAATAGATAAAAATATAAATTTTTGCCTTCATGGAGCTTACATTCTAGTGGGGGGAGATAAATACGTAAAATGTATTTTATTATATATATAGTTTTGTTGAGACAGAGTCTCACTTAGTTGCCCCTGATAGAGTGCTATGGCGTCTGAGCTCACAGCAACCTCAGACTCATGGGCTCAAGCGATTCTCTTGCTTAGAGAGTAGCTGGGATTGCAGGTGCCCACCATAACACCCGGCTATTTTTTTTTCTTTTTAGAGACAGGGTCTTGCTCTAGCTCTGGCCTCCCAGAGTGCTGGGATTACAGGTGTGAGCCACCACGCCAGGCCTATTTTATTATATGTTATATAATTACAAGGGCTAAAGAATAAAGTAGAAAATAGGAAGATGTAGGCGTTACTGTATAACAAGTGAAGGGTGGTTTGGCGCTTGTGGCTCAAGCGGCTAAGGCACCAGCCACATACACCTAAGCTGGCGGGTTCAAATCCAGCCCGGGCCTGCCAAACAACAATGATAGCTGCAACCAAAAAACAGCAGGGCGTTGTAGTGGGTGCCTGTAGTCCCAGCTACTTGGGAGGTGGAGGCAGGAGAATCACTTGAGCCCAGGAGTTGGAGGTTACTGTGAGCTATGATGCCACAGCACTCTACCCAGGGCAACAGCTTGAGGCTCTGTCTCAAAAAAAAAAAAAAAAGGGTGGCACCTATGGCTCAAAGGAGTAGGGCACCAGCCCCATATGCCAGAGGTGGCAGGTTCAAACCCAGCCCTGGCCAAAAACTGTAAAAAAAAAAAAAACAAATCAAGTGAAGGGGGGCTTGGTGCTCGTAGCACAGTGGTTACGGAGCTGACCACATGCACAGAGGCTCGAGGGTTCAAACCCTGCCCAGGCCTGCTAAACAACAATGACAACAACAACAACAACAACAAATAGCCAGGCGTTATGGTGAGCACCTGTAGTCCCAGCTACTTGGGAGGCTGAGGCAAGAGAATCGCTTAAAAGCCCAAGAGTTTGAGGTTAATATGAGCTGTGATGCCATGGCACTCTACTAAGGGTGACAAAGTAAGACTCTGTCCATCCCCCCGCCCAAAAAAAAGAAAAAGGAAAAGAAAAAAAGACAATAATAATAGCATGTGACAAGTCTATTATGTTGCTGCAAAACAAATTATCCCCTGGCTGGGCATGGGGGCTCATGCCTGTAATCCTAGCACTCTAGGAGGCCAAGGTGGGTGGATCCCTTTAGCTCAGGAGTTCAAGACCAGCCTGAGCAAGAGTAAGACTCTATCTCTACTAAAAATAGAAATAGGAAAACTAGCCAGAGTCATGGCAGGTGTCTGTAGTCCTAGCTACTTGGGAAGCTGAGGCAACAGGATCACTTGAGCCCAAGAGTTTGAGGTTGCTATGAGCTAAGATGATGTCACAGCATGCTACCCAGTGTTACACAGTGAGACTCTGTCTCAAAAAAGAAAAAAACAAAAAGAAAAACAATTATCTCAAACTTTAAGAACTTAAAATTACAAATGTTTATCTCATACAGTTTCTGTGGGTCAGGAACTGGAGCAGCTCAGGGAGTGGGCTTAGAGTTACACGTGAGGTTATAGTCAAGCTGTCCACTAGGGCTACAGTCATCTGAAGCCTTGACTAGGGCCAGAGGATTTGCTTCCAAAATCACTGGTGGTTGCTTATAGAAAGCCTCAGTTCCTAACCATGTGAGCTTCAATATAGCTGACAGCTGATTTTCCATGATTTTCAACCAGTGTACTGGGGCACACTGGTGTGTCATGAGAGGATCTTAGGTATGCTGTGAATATTTTTAAAGATAATTAATTAGATTATTTTCAAAAGAAGTTCAAAGCACAGTAAGTATACACATATATTTCTTTTAAGAGTTTCATTTTGTTGCCCTCGGTAGAGTGCTGTAGTGTCACAGCTTACAGAACCCTCTAGCTCTTGGGCTTAGGTGATTCTTTTGCTTCAGCCTCCTGAGTAGCTGGGACTACAGGTGCCCACCACAACGCCCAGCTATTTTTTGTTGCAGTTCAACTGGGGCTGGATTTGAAATCCCCACCCTTGGTATACGGGGCCGGCCCCCTGCTCACTGAGCCACAGGCGCCGCCTAGTATATTCTTTTTTTTTTAACACTTTTTTTTCTTCTTTGAGACAGAGTCTCACTTTGTCACCCCTGGTAGAGTGCCATGGCATTATAGCTCTACAACAACCTCATACTCCTGGGCTCAAACGATTCTCTTCCCTCAGACGCCTGAGTAGCTGGGATTACAGGCACGTGCCACAACACCCAACTATTTTTAGAGGTGAGGTCTTGCTCTAGCTCGGGCTGGTCTCCACTTGTGAGCTCAGGCTGTCCACCGTCTTCGCCTCCCGGAGTGCTGGGATTATAGGTGTGAGCTACCGTGCCTGGCCTAACTTTTTTTTTTTTTATTAATATAATTTAAGTGTGCCTGAAAGTTTAACTATAGGTTCAAGTGTACTGAACTTGAGATTAAAAAAAAAGGTTGAAAAACACTGCTCTTGAGCAAGTGAACAGAGAGATAGAGAGAAAGTGACTAAGAAGGAAGCCACAGTGCCTTTTATTAACTAAGCTTGGAAATTACATAGGATTACTTATGTCATATTGTATTGGCCACATAGACAAACTCTGGTACCATCTGTGGGAGGGGACTTACAAGGGCATGAATATCTGTAGATGGACATTATTGGGGATCATCTTGGAGGCTGGTTGCCACAACCGGCTTGCAGAAAATTTCCCCAAATTAACCATTTCTTCACTAAACATCAACAAATATGTGGCCTCTTAAACATCAGAGCTCACAACTCTATCTGGGTTGAGGCTTGATCAGGGACAACACAGAAAGCCGGAGCTTCAAAAACCTGCTGAGAGTCTAAAGGTTTTATTTCAATTCTGCATAAGCATGGTTGTTTCTTCAAAGCTCCACTTTTTCTAGGCCTGGCCTTATTATTTCATTCAGCCAATTAACTCAGCGTGGAATAATCTTAGTTAAAGATTATTTTCTTAAAAAAAAAGATTATTTTCTTTCTGCAAAGAAAAAAAATTGCTTTGATAAAAGCTACAGAACTTCAAAGGCAGGCCTCTTTGGATAATTTAACCGTGAGATGACACCAGACTTTTATGAAGGGCAGAACCAACATACCCATTCCTCCAGAATCCCTAGATAACTTCTTGTAGAAGAGAGGCATCTTCACCCAGTCAAAGAAGACCCACTGACAGCATTTGCTCTGTCCTTGAAGGCCAGCACTGGGTTTGTCCAGAAACAAAGACATGGCTGTCTGAAGACCCAGGATGGATTTCCTGCCCAACCCCCACCAGGCTGGGCCTTTCCTTTGTATCCACTCTGCCTGTATCTTAAACTGAGCAGCAGATGGCATCCCAGCCTCAGAAGCGAGCAGCTGAAGCTGCTGGTAAGCAGAGTGGCACTGTACAGAGCTGGCTTGGTGATTGGGGGGCTGCTTACTTAGTTCCCAGCTCGGGGGAGTTTCTGCTCTTCCTGCAGATTAGAATGCCATCAGGCCAGTATTTCAGAGAGTAGGGCCTAAAGCGTCCAGCCAGGAAATAGATGCTGAACACAGAGTTTTTTCTATGATCTTTTCTGAGAAAGATGAAAATCAGAGGTTGCTATTCCCAGATAGACTGTTTTCTTTTACTTGCTCCTTGCTTGTGAGGGTCTGTATGGAGTGTATCTTGGTTTGGGAGCTGGCAGGTCCCTGGCAGGAGCCTCCTAGGATGGCAAGATGGGGCCAGAGACAATTGGAGACATCAGTGAGCTTTAGAAAGCATCTAGGGCAGAGGTTCTCAACCTGTGGGTTGCGACCCACAGGAACTGTATTAAAGGGCCGTGGCATTAGGAAGATTGAGAACCACTGATATAGGGAATTCCAGGGTGCAAAACTGAATCCTCTTTTTTCCCTAGTGACTCAAATGGGTAGCTCCACTCAGAGCCTCAGGTAGGCCTCCATCCTACAGGTCACCTCTCATGCATCAGTCTTCTTCCTTCTCCTTATGTTTTTGACAATGACTCCTCCCCCTCCTCCTCCTCTCTGTTCTACTTTTTCTCTTCCCTTCTTTTTTTCTTTTTTTGGAGACAGGGTCTTGCTTTTTGCTCAGGCTGGTCTTGAAGTTGTGAGCTCAAGCAATCCATCCGCCTCGGCCTCCCAGAGTGCTGAGATTACAGGTGAGAGCCACCTTAATCTTCTTCCATTTTCTTCCATCATCTCTATCCTTTTATGTCTTTCCCTCTGAGGCTCTGTCTTTTTATTTTGCTCCAGTGTAGGCAAGAAAACGTTACCTAATTCCCTCAACAAAGTGACAGTGGGCATTGAACTATGGCACTATTGCCTGTCTTTAGAGATTCAGACTCTCTACTTGGCTCTAACCTCTTTCCCTGCTGCTGCTGCTGCTTGATGGCCAGTGCCCCCTGCTTTCTAGATTCTGATAGGAAAGATTCTAGGGCAGCGGTTCTCAACCTGTGGGTCACAACCCCCTTTTAACAATGACAATACATTGCGGCATTAGGAAGGTTGAGAACCACTGTTCTAGGGCTTCCCAGTAGAACTGAGATCCACTGAACCTCCTTTTTGCTGAGCATCCACTATATGCCACCAGAATGTGGGCTTGAGGGTAGGGCCCTATTGCCTTGTTCGCTGCTGCATGTTTATTACCTGGCACATAAAGTAATCATTGAAAAATAGTGAATGCATGGATGGCAGGATGAATGTTGAGCTCTGCATTAGACACTGAGAGTACAAACATTGAAGATGTAACACAAATCCATAAAAAGAGAAGAACACCCAATCACCTATGAGAATGATAGTGATGGAAGCTGCAGTGCTGCCTGAGTCTGTGCTATGAAGACAGGGAAGGCTTTGTTCATCACTGATTCCATAGTTATTAATGGAGGGCCTACTAGACTCTGGGCTAAGCAAAAAATAAGGTAGGCTCTTGTCCTTAAGGATCCCCTAGTTGGATGTGGGAGACATATGAGTAAATAGGCAGTAACAAATAGGATCAGTGCTATATTTGGGGAGATACTGGGTGATTGGAGCAGAAATAAGAGGCAGCTGGGTGTTCAGGGAATGCTTTATGGTGAAGTGAGTTCAGGCTATGACCTGCCTGAAGGGTCAGTAAAAGTTAGGTGGGGGAAAAGGAGAGAAATAGATTTCTAGGCCAACGCAACATCATACAGAGTCAAGAGAAAATAAGTTTCAAGGAACTAAACAAATGTGTCAGGAACTCTGCCAGAGTACCAGTAGGGTAGTGGGTGGCACTGGAAGATAAGAATCAAGGGAAGTGGAATATGGGGGGTGGAAGAGCCCAAAACCATTTAAGGAGTTATGACTTTAGTTCTAAGGCATAGGAAACCATTTAAGAGTTTAAAGAAGGAGGGCCAGGCATGGTGGCTCATGCCTGTAATTCCAGCACTTTGGGAGGCCAAGGTGGGTGGATTGCCTGAGCTCACAGGTTCGACATCAGTCGACCCTGTCTCTAAAAAATATCCAGGTGTTGTCGTGGGCACCTATATTTCTAGCTACTTGGGAGGCTGAGGCAAGAGGATTGCTTAAGCCTAGGAGTTAGAGGTTACTGTTAGCTATGATGCTACAGCACTCTACCCAGAGCCACAAAGTGAAACTCTGTCTCAAAAAAAAAAAAAAAAATATATATATATATAGTTTAAATAAGAGAAGTGATAAGATCAAGGATGGTTGGGATGGGGCAAAAGTGCCATTTCTAGATACCAGTTAGGGAGTAGTCCAGAAAAGAAGATGGTCTGAGTGATGATGTGCAGGTTAGTGGGTGGGTAGAGGTCATGTTTATCTTGAGATTGCGGATATTAGGAATTTTGCTGGTCAAAAACTTGGTGTCAGCCAGGTGCAGTGGCTCACACCTATAATCCCAGCACTTGGGAGGCTGAGGTGGGTGGATTGCCTGAGCTCACGAGTTTGAGACCAACCTAAGCAAGAGCGAGACCCTGTCTGTAAAATAGCTGGGTGATGTGACAGGCTCCTGTAGTCCCACCTTTATGGGAGGCTGAGGCAAGAGAATCACTTGAACCCAAGTGTTTGAGGTTGCTGTGAGCTAAGATGCCCCAGCACTCTACCAAAGGTGACCAAGTGAGACTCTGTCTCAAAAAAAAAGCCAAAAAACTTGGTGTGATGGCGGTGTTTTAGCTTAGTGGGTAGGGTGCTGGCCACATACACCAAGGCTGGCAGGTTTGAACCTGGTACAGGCCAGCTAAAACAACAATGACAACTGTGACAACAACAACAAAAAATAGCTGGGTATTGTGGCAAGTGCCTATAGTCCCAACTACTTGGGAGGCTGAGGCAAGAGAATTGCTTGAGCCCAAGAGTTGGAGGTTGCCATGAGCTATGATGTCACTGCACTCTACCAAGGGTGACAAAGTGAAACTCTGTGTACAAAAAATAAAAAAAAAAGAGCTTAGTATGTTCTGGGAAGCATAGATGATTATGTATTTCGGCCTGTGAAAGGGCACAGGGATAGGCAGTAGAAAATAAGGTAGGGAGGCTTTAACTTTTGCCGAAGAGCTTTGGAAGCCGAGGGTGAGGCCAAATCCCTTTTGTTAGAGCTAGGGAAGGAGAAGGGAGGTATCACCATCCTCTGCGGTTACCCAGTATATCTGAAGGGGTTCCAGAGGGTCATGATCCATCTAGGCATTTTCGGAACATGTGTATCACCCAGAACCTAGAGACAAGGGCAAACAGCAAGTATCCAAGGAAGTGAAGGAGGGTGTGGGAAGTAGAGTAAACAGAGGGTGGGGAGAATGACAAGAAACTGTCTGCCAAGCACAGAGACGTGAGCAAGACTAAATGAGATGGGACCCAACAGAATCTGGAGATCCCTGTTTTAGAATTGTCCACCTCCTAGACTTACTCTTCCTTCTTCTGTCCGTAGACCTCAAAGACATCAACAGATATCTCATTTTCTTACCCCCCAAAAAAAGAAATTTAGGAAAGGGTAGAGAGTGGACCAAATTAGTGTAATGGTTAAGAAACTGGACTCTTGGATTCTGCTTTGTCCTCGATTGGTGACTTAGGGCAAATAATGAAGCCATTTTTCTCACCTATCGGTGCTGATAGTTTGAAATGAGATCATATGAACAGAAGGCTTACATAGTGAAGGCTCTCAAGAAATCTTTGGTGTGGGCGGCGCCTGTGGCTCAAGGAGTAGGGTGCCAGTCCCATATGCCAGAGGTGGCGGTTTCAAACCCAGCCCCGGCCAAAAAAAAAAAAAAAAAGAAAAAGAAATCTTTGGTGTTACTGAGATGTGGGGATAAGCCAAATGAGACAGGGGTAGGAGATAGGAAGGGATGTAGGAGAGAAAGCCTGAGTGGAAGGGGAGTGAAGTTCCAATATGCTCAGAATTCTTCAGTGGCTTTTTTAGCCTATGAAGCAAAATTCTCTTCCAAGGCAAGTTCCTACCTTATCTGTTCTGCTTCACCTTTCACTGTTCACAACCTCACTTTACAAATTAAAGAGTCCATGACACCACCTCTTGTGATTCCCAAAGCATACAGTTCTTTAGGCCCCTCAAACTTGTCTTCATATCAAATATCAGAAAGCATTCAGAGACTTGGAGCAGGTGTTGGGAAGGAACCCAGCGTTTGTACTTTGTGCAAATAGCATGGTACATTACGAAGAAGGAGGACCGGGAGAAAGTTAATATGGCTCAAATAAATGACATTTGAAAGTGTGCTTAGGTGAGACAGAGGGGTAGGAAGGTCAATGGGTATGCTTGCCTTGGCAGTGTGGCCAAGACTGGAGGAGAAGAAGGAAAGGGGAAAGGTTTAGGGAAACTCCAGCATATCCCTGGTCTTACATCCCCTTCCCTGATTCTCCTTCCCTCCCTCCATTAGAGCCCAAGGTTCCTGGGAAAGAATGTCCAGGAACTTACTTGCTCATGCAGAAGCCTCAGCTAAGTCCTCAAGATAGAAATGTTTAGTTATGTGGAAAGTGCCTTAGAAAGACATGTACAAAAGGACTGTGTAAGCCAGGAGGAGGGAATTGCTAACCTAGCCAGGGGAGCCTGGGAAGGCTTCATAGAGGCAAGCAGCTGGGCCTTGTCAAAGGAGTAGATTGTCAAATGGAAAAGGGTTTCCAGGTGATGAGCATACCACAAATGGAAGAAGATTCTGTTTGGTCCCTGGAGTTGGAGGAAAACGAAGAAATGGAGGAAAATAATGTATTCTAGGCTCACTCTCTCCCTTTTCCTCCCTCTCCAGAAATGACCTCTTCTTGCTTCTCTTCTCTCGGCCCAACTTTAGAATCATTGATTATTAGAGCTGAGAGAAAACTTAGTGATCTTGTAGGTCACCCAATATTTGCATTTTGTTGTTGGAGAAATAAAGATCTGAGGAGAGGGGAAACTTGAATAATGCCTCTCAGTGGATTAGGAATGTTTTATTTTTATTTTATTTATTTTATTTCCTTTACTTATTTATTATTTTATTGAGACAGCCTCACTTTGTCATCCTTGGTAGAGTGCTGTGGCATCAGAGCTCACAGCAACCTCAGACTCCTGGGCTCAAGCAATTCTCTTCTTGCCTCAGCTTCCCAAGTAGCTGGGACTACAGGCACTCGCCACAGTGCCTGTTTTTAGAGATGGGAGGTCTCACTCTTGCTCAAACTAGTCTTGAACTTGTGAGCTCAAGCAACCCACCTGCCTCAGACTCCCAGAGTGCTAGGATTACAGGCATGAGCCACCACCTGGCTTAACTCTGGGTTTTAGACTCCTCCGGCTCACATTTCCCTGTGCTGCATTGCCTCACTAATATTTGCCCAATCATCCATACCCCAATCCCAGGGGCTGCTAGTTTTTTTCTGGGTGAGGACAAAGGAGGAATTTTTACCTAATCCTGTTTTCCCAATGTTAGTTAACTATATCAACTGTTTTTTAATGAACATTTACTGTGTGTTGGGCACAGTTCTAGATGCTGGAGACACATACATAGAATCTCTACTCCCTCCCATGTAGCTCACATTCTAGGGTGGACAGAGAAGTTAAATAAACAAACTTGTGGCTGGGCGCAGTGGCTCATGCCTGTAATCCTAGCACTTGTGAGGCTGAGGCAGGTGGATTGCCTGAGCTCACGGGTTGGAGACCAGCCTGAGCAAGAACAAGACCCTCGTCTCCAAAAAATAGCTGGGCACTGTAGTAGGCACCTGTAGTCCCAGCTACTTGGGAAGCTGGGGCAAGAGAATTGCCTAAGCCCAATGGAGGGTTGTTGTGAGGATGGAGGTTGTTGTGAGCTGTGACACCATAGCACTCTTCCGAGGGTGACAAAGTTAGACTCTGTCCCAAAAAAATAAATAAACAAACTTGTAACCTGTCAGATGGAAAATTAAGGTCAGAAAGGAATTGAGCATAACTATGAAGAGGGTATTTTAGATAGGAAGCGCTATTGCTACATAACAAATTATCCAACTTAAAGGCTTAAAACAATAATAAACATTTATTATCTTTCAGTATCTTAGAGTCAGGAGGTTGGAAGTGGCTTAGCGTGGTGGTTCTGACTCAATGTCTTTCTTGAGGTTGTAGTCAAAATGTCAACCAGGACTCCAGTCATCTGAAGCCTTGACTCAAGGCTGGGGGATCTGCTTCCAAGAGGGCTCACTCACACGGCTATTGGCTGGAAGCCTCCGTTGCTCATACTTGGCCTTCTCTATAGGACTATTTGAGCATCCTCATGATGTAGTAGCATATGATCCAAAAAGAGAGATAGGAGGCCAGCAATGATAGCACAGCAATGCTTTTTATTTTATTTTTTTAATTTTTTGCAGTTTTGGGCTGGGGCTGGATTTGAACCTGCCACCTCTGGCATATGGGGCTGGCGCCCTACTTAGTTGAGCCACAGGCACCCCCAATGCTTTTTTTTTTAATTTTTATTTATTTATTTTTTGGGGACAAAGTCTCAAGCTGTCACTCCACTGGGTAGAGTGCCATGGAGTCATAACTCACAGCAACCTCCAACTCTTGGGCTCAAACAATCCTCTTGCCTCAGTTTGTCTATTTTTAGTAGAGTCAGGTCTCACTTTTTGCTCAGGCTGGTCTCCAACTCATGAGCTCAAACAATCCACCCTCCTTGGCCTCCCAGAGTGGTAGGATTACAGGCATGAGCCACTGCGTCTGACCAGTAATGCTTTTTAAGACACTTCTTATTTTTTGAGACAGTTGCACTCTGTTGCAGTCTGTTGCTCTGGGTAGAGTGCCATGGTGTCTTAGCTAATAGCAACCTCAAACTTGTAGATTCAAGTGATCCTATTCTAGTGTCTCAGCCTCCCAAATAGCCGGGACTACAGGTGCCCACCACAATGCCCTGCTACTTTTTCTATTTTTAGTAGAGACTGGGTCTCTCTCTTTCTCTCTCTCTTTTTTTTTTTCTTTTTGAGACTGAGTCGCACTTTGTTGCCCTTAGTAGAGTGCTGCGGTGTCATAGCTCACACCAACCTCAAACTCTTGGGCTCAAGCGATTCTCCTGCCTCCGCTTCCCGGCTATTTTTAGAGATTACGGGGTGGTCTTGCTTTTGCTCAAGCTTGTCTCGAACCCAAGAACTCAAGCAATCCACCTGCCTTGGCCTCCCAGAGTGTTAGGATTAGCAGCATGAGCCACTGCACCAGCCCTCTCTCTCTCTCTTTTTTTTTTTGATAGAGTTTTACCTTGTTGCCCTCAATAGAATGCTGTGGCATCATAGCTCAAAGAAACCTCAAACTCTTGGGCACAAGTGATCCTCTTGCCTCAGCCTCCCAAGTAGCTGGGACTACAGGCACCAAACACAATGTCCAATTATTTTTTAGAGACAGAACTCACTCTTTCTCAGGCTGGTCTGGAATTCCTGAGCTCAGGCAATCTACCCACAGTGCTAGCCTAAAAAACTAAAAACGCCTGGATTTTTTTTGTTGTTTTTGTCGTTGTTTAGCAGGCCTGGGCCAGGTTCAAACCCACCAGCCTCAGCGCATGTGGCTGGTGTCCGAACCACTGAGCTACAGATGCTGAACTTGGTAACATCTTACATAACCATAGTATATTTGCCCAAACTAAGAAATTAAAATTGGTAGGGTGGCGCCTGTGGCTCAGTGAGTAGGGCGGCGGCCCCATATACCGAGGGTGGCGGGTTCAAACCCAGCCCCGGCTGAACTGCAACCAAAAAATAGCCGGGCATTGTGGTGGGCGCCTGTAGTCCCAGCTGCTCGGGAGGCTGAGGCAGGAGAATCGCAAAAGCCCAAGAGCTGGAGGTTGCTGTGAGTCCTGTGACGTCGCAGCACTCTACCGAGGGTGGTAAAGTAAGACTCTGTCTCTACAAAAAAAAAAAAAAAAAAAGAAAGAAATTAACATTGGTAAACTACCATTAATTAAACTACAGACTTTTTGAAGTTTTTTTTTTGAGACAGAGCCTCAAGCTGTCGCCCTGGGTAGAGTACTGTGGCATCACAGCTCACAGCAACCTCCAACTCCTGGGCTCAAGCGAGTCTCCTGCCTCCGCCTCCCAAGTAGCTGGGACTACAGGTGCCCGCCACAACGCCTGGCTATTGTTGGTTGCAGCCATCATTGTTGTTTGGTGGGCCCGGGCTGGATTCGAACCAGGTGTATGTGGCTGGTGCCTTAGCCGCTTGAGCCACAGGCGCCGAGCCAGAATTTTTTTGTTTTTTGTTTTTTGTTTTTTTGTTTTGTTTTGTTTTTGAGACAGTTTCGTTTTGTCATCCTCAGTGAGTGCTGTGATGCCATGGCTCACAGTAACCTCAAACTCTTGCACTCAAGTGATTTTTTTGCCTCAGCCTCCCAAGAAGCTGGGACTACAGACACCCAACACAACTCCTGGCTAGTTTTTAAGAGATGAGGGTCTTGATCTTGCTCAAGCTGGTCTTGAACTCATGAGCTCAGGCAATCCACCTGCCTTGGCCTCCCAAGTGCTGGGATTACAAGTGTGAGCCAGGTGCCTGGCCCACTTTTTAAAGATTTTATCAGTTTTTCCATTAATGTTCTTTTTCTGTTCCAGATGCAATCCAGGATATTAGTGTGAATTTAGTTGTCATGTTCAGTCTCCTTTGATCTGTGACAGTCTCAGTCCATCTTTGTTTTTCATGGCCTTGACAATTTTGAAGATTATTGATGAGGTATTTTATAGGATACTCCTCAATTTGGATTTGTGTGATGTTTTCTCATGAGCAGGTTGGGGTATTAAAAACACCTTTTATGACTTAGTGTTAGAAGTTGCACTCTGTTACTTCTACCATATTCTTTCTAAGGGAGACACTAAGTCCAGACAATAGTCAGGGGAATTAGTTCTGCCACTTGAAAGGAGGTATATCAAAGACTTTGTGGGTGTGTGTATATATATGTATATATACATATATATACACACACGACATATATATACACACACGTATATATATACACCCACAAAGTCTTTGATTGATTGATTGATTTTTTTGAGACAGAGTCCCACTCTGTCGCCCTTGGTAGAGTGCTGTGGCGTCATAGCTCGCAGCAACCTCAAACTCCTGGGCTTAAGCGATTCTCTTGCCTCAGCCTCCCAAGTAGCAAGAACTACAGATGCCCGCCATAACGCCTGGCTAATTTTTTTTGTTGCAGTTTGGCCAGGGCCGGGCTCGAACCCACCACCCTCGGTATATGGGGGCTGGGCCCTACTCACTGAGCCACAGGCACCGCCCAGGAATTTGGATTTTATGCTGGGTGAAATAGAGGGCTACTGAAGGGTTTTGGGCAGAGGAAGGACATGATGTGAAAAAAATCACTCTGGCCACTATATGAATAGACTATAGCTGGTAAGGGTGGAAGTTGGGTGTTCACCACACAGCTTCCTCCTCAGTGTTCTTTCAGAAGGAGGCTCTTTCCAAAAGTTTAGGGGATAAATAATTGTTACTCTTTTAATTTTTATTTTTTATTTTTATTCCAGATTAATATGAGGTTGTGCACGATTAGGTTAGGTTACGTTGTTTGCATTTGTGAGGTAAAGTCTGAGTTGTTGTTTCCTTCACCCAGGAAGTGTGCCATATACCCATGCATTGTTCCCTTTGGGTAGGAACTTGCCAAACCCTCTCTTCCCCTCCTCCTTCTTGAATTTAATTGAGTTTTTCTCTCAAGTGAGCACATAGTTGGTAATCTACCGGTTTCAATTTAGTATTGAGCACAATGTTTTTCCATTCCTACTCAGGAGAGTGCTTTTTAATCTCTAACTAAGGACCTAAGGATTAAATAATAACACATATAAGAGTGCCTGGTACATGGTAGGTGCTTAGTATAACAAAGTCTGTTTTCTTCTTTTTTTTTTAGAGACAGAGTCTCACTTTGTCACCTTTGGTAGGGTGCTGTGGTGCCACAGCTCACAGCAACCTCAAACTCTTGGCGTAAGAGATCCTCTTGCCTCAGCCTCCCAGGTAGCTGGGACTACAGCTGCCCACCACCATGGCCTGGCTATTTTTAGAGGCTGGATCTTTTTTTTGTTGTTGTTGCAGTTTGGCTGGGGCCGGGTTTGAACCCATCACTCCCAGTATATGGGGCCGGCACCCTACTCACTGAGCCATAGGTGCTGCCCTAGAGGCTGAGTCTTGCTTTTGGTCAGGCTGAGCTCCAATTCTTGAGCTCAATTGATCCACCTGTCTCTGCCTTCCAGAGTGCTAGGATTACAGGCATGAGCCATTGTGCCGGGCCATTCAACAAAATTTTGAGGAGCAGCAGTGTCTGGAGGAGGAAAGAGAGGATCTGTGGGTCTGAAAATGTCTTTTACAGGGGAAATAGGGAAGAAAAAATTCAGTTTTTTTTTTTGTAGAGACAGAGTCTCACTTTATGGCCCTCGGTAGAGTGCTGTGGCCACACACAGCTCACAGCAACCTCCAACTCCTGGGCTTAAGCGATTCTCTTGCCTCAGCCTCCCAAGTAGCTGGGACTACAGGCGCCTGCCACAACGCCTGGCTATTTTTTGGTTGCAGTTTGGCCGGGGCTGGGTTTGAACCCGCCACCCTCAGTATATGGGGCCGGCGCCCTACCTACTGAGCCACAGGCGCCGCCCAGAAAAAATTCAGTTTTTAAGTTTGAGGAGCTCAGAGTCAGATGGGTTGGACATTCCTGCAAGAAATAATCCTGATACGAGTGGCCAAGCACTACAACTGGCTTGGCACAGAGGTTCTGAGAGTTCTTGGAATGCCTGAATAGTAGAAATTAGTAATGGGGAGAGCTTTAGTGTTAATTAGATGAAGAGAGATAGGGACTTCTAGGCAGAAAGAACAGCTTGCACAAAAGTTCAGAAGCTCCAAGGAGGACAGCATGTTTCTGTAACCACTTTAACAGCAACCATCCTTCTCTGAGCCTTAGAGGAGGTGGCTGAACCAGGCTTCAAATTCAGAGAGATCTGAATTTTGAGCCCACATTCCCAACCACTCCAAGTATATATAACATGGCTTGTGGTGTCATAGCCGTTTTGTACTTGATGGTCTTGCTAGTTATACCCCCTCCCCAGAAGACCCTGTTATGCAGTCGATTGAGAAGTTTTCAAAATCCTAAGGAGAGAGAGAAATCCAGGGCTTTTATCCTCTGATTTATACAGTATTTATTATAAGCAACATTAAATAGCACATACAGAGGGAGAGGAAATAGTTCTGTCAGGGCATGGGGTACCTGAGGCAAAGCTTCTCTAGATGAGGACATGAGGATGTCAGTGCTTCACCCAGTGATTCACCAGCACTGACTCAAAAAATCTTGTACACAACTCAGCCCATTTTACAGGTAAAGAGAAATGTTCTCTGTAGGGAGAAGGCTTTGATGTGAGACTGAACTTCTTGGCCTGGAAATCACCAATTTCAATTCAGCCGGGAGAGATTTCCCTAAGAGAGGTATGGAAAGGAGAAAGAAAGAAGCAGGGAAGCAAAAAGGATAAGAATGAGGGCAGTGCCTGTGGCTCAAAGGAGTAGGGCGCTGGCCCCATATGCCGGAGGTAGCAGGTTCAAACCCAGCCCCGGTCAAAAACTGCAAAAAAAAAAAAAAAAAAAAGATAAGAATGAGAGTGAGATAGAAAATTGGAAAATTGAAGAGAACACAATTAGAGGATGCGGAATTAATCAGGGGGCAGGAAGGAGCAGACTGTCTGAGGGAAATTATAGAAAAGAAAGCAGCTGAAGAGTAGGGGAGGAGAACACGCACTTCTTCCTAAATACATGCCACCTGATAATTGTCCCCTCTGTTTCTGTGAGGTGATATAGTACCTTCAGCACCTGTGCTGATCTCATTCTCACCGTCACCCTGAGGGAGAGGCAGAGCTGCGCCTGCTCCCTTAGAGCTTCTTGGCCCTTCATTCCTAAATAAATATTTATTCAGAACTTATTCTGGGGTCAGAGACTTTTCAAGGTGTTGGAAATATAGTTGTGAGCAGTCAATAATCATGTAAGTGGTTAACGAGTCCATTTTATTTTATTATTTATTTATTTGAGACAGAGTCTCACTATTTGTTTATTTATTTATTTGAGACAGAGTCTATGTTTCCCTCAGGAGAGTGCTGTGGCGTCTTAGCTCACAGCAACCTCCAACTCTTGGGCATAAGCAATTCTCTTGCCTCAGCCTCCCAAATAGCTGGGACTACAGGCACTCACCACAACGCCTGGCTATTTTTTGGTTGTTTTGGTTGTTGTTTGGTGGGCCTGGGCTGGTGTATATGACTGGCGCCCTAGCCGCTTGAGCTACAGGCGCTGAGCCAATGAGCCCATTTTAGATAGTGGATAGCAAATGCAATTAAGAAAATAAAACAGACTAGATCATGGAGTGTGTCCAGGAGGCTGTCCAACTAGGGCGATCTTTGCTGTGCAATGGGAATAATAACAGGGCTTCCCTCACCTGGTTGCTGACAGGATCATAGGAGTTAATAGATGTAAGCACCAAGCACAGTACCTGCCACAGAGTAGGTACATCATTATCATTAATGTACTGTGGTCAAGGCCTGTTTCTCTAAGGAAGTTTTGTCACCTTCATTGGATCGTGTGCTCTTTGAAGGCAAGGACTGTTGGCTATCTTGTTTCCTTTTGTATAGACAACTCCATAGCACATTATCTGGGATACGAGTCCTTAAACTATGGTCCACAGGCCACATGCTGTGGTGTGATTGTATTTGTTCCCATTTAGTTTTTTTACTTCAAAATAAGATATGTGCAGTGTGCATAGCAATTTGTTCATAGTTTTTTAAAACTATAGTCCGGCCCGCCAACGGTCTGAAGGACAGTGAACTGGCCCCCTGTTTAAAAAGTTTGAGGACCCCTGGTTAGATGAATAAACAAATTTCCATTTCATCAATAGAGAAATGTGTTGTGTACTAGTTTGAGAGAGGGTCCTCTTGCCACCCAGTGCAAGAAGGGACAGTTGACCTGAGAGGAAAGGTGGGAAATGAAGAAGAGGGACACATACGAGAACAAAACACACACGAGATGAGAGATAGGATAATAGCGGGAGGACTGACACAGCTGATGGCACCTGCAGCCAGCACCTGAACCATGTAAACAGCTTTATTTATACAATAGCTTAATAAGGTTGCATAAATCTTAACACATGGGGTAGAGATCATCTTTAAAAAGGAAAAACTGTGTGCTTATCAATAACAAGGAGAGTATGCATGGGCTATGTGACTTCTGGCAGGTGGAAAGAATGGTGTTAAAGGAGAGTGGCTGCGGGTTGCTCCCTGAGCATTTCCCAGGCTGTGGGGGCCCTGCCGCCCAAGGCCGCTGGCCATAGAAACCAGACTGAGTTTGTTTTGTTTTGTTTGAGACAGAGTCTCATTCTGTTGCCCTAGGCTAGAGTGTCATGGCCTCATAGCTCACAGCAACCTCAAACTCTTGGGCTTAAGCAATCCTCTTGCCTCACTGTGCTGAGTAGATGGGATGACAGGAGCCCACCACAATGCCTGGCTAGTTTTTCTATGTAGTAGAGACAGGGTCTCACTTTTGCTCAGGCTGGTCTCCAGCTTCTGAACTCAGGTGATCCACCTACCTCAGATTCCCAGAATGTGAGCACCACAGGCGTGAGCATCACACCTGGCCAATTAAAGCTGAGAGTTTTGGGGTTTTTTTGCAGTTTTGGCCGGGGCTAGGCTTGAACCTGCCACCCCGGTATATGGGGCCAGCACTCGACTCCTTGAGCCACAGGATCTGCCCAAGGCTGAGCGTTTTGAGGATTAAAACCATCTAACAGAGCTTAAGTTTCTTGATCAGAAGGACTTCAGGTCCAGGGATCTTAGAGCTCAGTCTGATATTCCTAGAGCCCATGTTTTCTCTGGATAAAGGCTGACAGTGGTGGGATGTGATGAGGAGAGATCCAGAAAGCCCTTTGATACAAAGTCAAAAGCGGGCTTAAAAGGAGCCCTGTGCTCTGTAACTCTCTCCTTGTTCTCCCAACTTCTCTTGACCAACTACAAAGTCAAGAGCATGGCACCCACCCAAAAGACCTCTGAATCTTTCTCACTCCCACTACGATGGGCTGCTTCCCAGCAGCCAGCCACACTTCTTGCAGAATCATTCCTTTTTCTTTTCTTTTTGAGAAAGAATCTTACTCTGTCACCCTATGTAGTGCCATGGCATCATGATAGCTCAAAACACCTTAGATTGTTGAGCCTCAAGCAATCTTTTTGCCTCAGCCTCCTGAGTAGCTGGGACTATAGGCATCTGCCATGACGCCCAGCTAGTTTTTCTGTTTTTTGTAGAGATGCAGTCTTGTTCTTGCTCAGGCTGGCCTCGAACTCCTAAGCTCAAGCAATCCATCCGCCTTGGCATCCCAGAGCGTTAGGATTTCAGGTGTGAGCCACTGTGCCCAGCCCTGTTTCTATTCTTTTCACTGCTAAAATCTTGGCTGCTGAGACAGCTTCCTTCTTTCCATTCGTTCCTTTTGCTCATGTTGTTTAATGCTCTCTTTCGAACCTTGTCAGTTCCTCTCATTCATTCCTCTGATTCCAGATCTCTGATCTTTATTCCTTTCAGTTTTTTTTCCTTCGTCTCTCCCTTCTTTTATAAAGAAAAAGCCTTGCTCTTTCCTCCCTAAATTGAAGGGCAGTAGTGTAGTAAAACAAATTGCTGTCAACAAAAGTACATTTCCACTGTATTCATACCCATGCAGAGAAGATTTATAAGGGTCTCTCGCCCTGCACTGTTATGTAAATGTGGTAATCTAATGGAAATATGATATCTAAGGTGTCTGAGGATAAAACCACCATAAAAACTATCAATTACCGGCTAGAACTTGGATTTAGTTAACCCACTCATTGCCTTACCCGCCTCCTGCCTCTTCCCCTCTGGGGAGCAAGTTGACATGACAGCTCATAAAAGGTGCTTTCTGCCTCCTTGGGCCCTTGGAGGTCATTCCAGGGATCAAATATTTGTAAAGTGCTTGGGAAGTTACAAAGTCCTACATAATTCAAGGGTATTATTATTATTTTTATTGTCACGTGGGCTACTTTTATGGCTCTTCGATTTGACAGATGTCTGCTTTGTCTGCAATACTGGGCTAACCCCAGGCTTGTGTGTCTGTAGCGTTCTCTTGCCTGCCTGCACCTATAAGTAATACCCTCTTTTTTCCTTCTTTCTCAGTAGCCCCTGGGAACCCCAGAAGCACATTGTTCATTGTTGTTTGTCCTAGAAGTTTAATAAGAAGATAAGCTATTGAGAGGGACGAGAATCTTCTGAACAGCTCTTCGTATTCCTACCTGGCTGGAGTGGAGGGTGGGGGCAGGTCCACAGGAATGATGGGGAACTGGAAGGGAGGATGGGCCTCAGCCACAGCCAGACCCCATGGCAGCTGTACTGAGGGCCTTGGAATTGCATGTGCTCCCTAGATTACTCAGTGGCTATGCTCAAAGAGGCCTATACTACCTTCTATTTCTTTCTTTCTTTTTTTTTTCTTTTTACTACCTTCTATTTCTAAGACAGGCAGAAGAGCCTGGTGGTTAAAGGCCCAGGGTATGAGTCTTGAGTTTAAATCCCAGCTCTGCTATTTTCCAAATTTCCTCTCATTTTTCTTATTTGCAAAATGTCAGTGATAATAGCGTCTGCATCATAGAGTTGTTGTTTGGAATAAACACCCTAAGCTTGTGAAGAATTTAGCATGTCAGAAAACAATTTTGCTGTTCTCAGTCAGAATGTTTTCTAGATTATGGGCTTGCCTGTCAAAGACCTGGCCACTGGGGATACAGACCTTGCCAGGTGACCTTCCCCAGGTCTAGGTTGTGACTACTTCTCTTGGGATTAGGATGTTTCAACCTAGCAGCTCCTGGGGGCTGAAGTTGAGGGACTGGAGGAGGCAAGGGAAAGGCAAGAAGAGTTCTGGGGGAGGTGGGTGTCTCTTCCGTAGAAATGTCAAGAGTCAGAGCCGAAAGTGCGGGAGGTGGCGGGGGTGGGAGGAGGAAGGAAGAATATAGGATGTCTCTAAGCTGCCAGAATCCGGATGGGGCTGCAGCTCTGGGGCCCTGGCACTTCCTGCCACCCCCAGTCTTGGAAATGAGTCACTAGAGGGAGGAGTGATGGAGGCATCATGCTCTGCCCACAGAGCATCAGGTTCTGTTCCCCAAAAGAGGACTAGTGGAGGGAGGAGACCCAGAGCTTAGGGGTCCAAGGAGCAAGGTACAAGGAGAATGAGGAGGAGTTCTGAGGCTCAGCACGAATATTGCAAGGCCAGTGAGGCAGGCTTTATCTTCCACCTTCTGTACCAGCTTCATTGACCATCCTGGCCATGAAAAATTAATTCACAATTGTTCTGATTTCTGCCTCTGCATATCCTAGGTTGACTCCATGCCTTTTCTCCAAAGGGAGGTGCTTCACATCCTTCTAGTAACCTGCAGTATGAGAGAAGACAAAGTATGAGAGAAGTCCACTCCTCCCTTTTCCATCTAGCCAATTCTTAAATTCTCCTCCTATTTATTTATTTATTTTTTTTGAGACAGATTCTCACTATGTCACCCTGGGTAGAGTGCTATGGCATCACAGCTCACAGCAACCTCAAACTCTTGGGCTTAAGTGATTCTCTTGCCTCAGCCTCCCAAGTAGCTGGGACTACAGGAGCCCACCACAAGTCTGGCTATTTTTTGGTTGTAGTTGTCATTGTCGTTTGGCAGGTCTGGGCTGGATTCGAACCTGCCAGCTGGCACCCTAGCCATTGAGTTACAGGCGCCAAGCCTCTCCTCCCCTTTAATAAGCCATTCCCTTTGCCCCCCAAAACCTGTCTATGACTCTGTTGTCACCCTTGGCTCATTTGGAGGATTTTTTTCCAGGAATGCTTGATCTCTCAGTCTTCTAGCCCCTCAAAGTTAGGGCTTTCTTTTGTCCCTAGAGCCCAGCCAAATGTTAGGCATAAATGTACAAAGTCCCCCAATACTGTATTTTCTTCCTTTCTCCTCGATTCTTCTTTATAGTTTCCATTCGCTGAGCACCTACTATGTGCTAAGTGTCTTTACACATTAAAGTAATCCTTATAATAACCTAAATAACCATTTTACAGATGAGAAAACTGAGCTCAGTGAGGTTAAGTAACTTCTTATTTTTGGCTTGGTGCCTGTGGTACGGTGTTTACGGCACCAGCCATGTATGTCAAGGGTGGCAGGTTTGAACCTACCCTGGGCCAGGTAGACATCAAATGACAACTGCAACAACAAAAAAAATAGCTGGGCATTGTGGTAGGCACCTATAGTCCCAGCTACTTGGGAGGCTGAGGCAATAGAATCACTTAAGCCCAAGAGTTGGAGGTTGCTGTGAGCTATGATGTCACAGCACTCTACTCGGGGTGACAGCTTGAGACTCTGTTTCCAATAAAAAGCAAACAAAAACAAAAACCCACCTTGCTATATTTATTTATATATTTATTTTTGAGACAGACTCTCAGGCTGTCACCCTGGGTAGAGTGCAATGGCATCATAGCTCACAGCAACCTCCAACTCTTGGGTTCAAGTGATCCTCTTGCCTCAGTTTTTCTATTTTTAGTAGAATCAGGGTCTTGCTTTTGCTCAGGCTGGTCTTGAACACATGAGCTCAAGCAATCCACCCACCTCAGCCTCCCAGAGTGCTAGGATTATAGGTGTGAGCCACTGTGCCTCGCCAAAAAACTTGTTATTTTTAAATACAACTATTAGACCTGTTAGTGGTAATAATCTCATATAGAATTTTTGGTTAATTCGTGGGTTGCGAATTGCTTTATTATTTTTTTCAGTGGTAAGATAGGACTTTTATTAGAAGTTAGAAAGGGATACAGAAAAGCACAAACTTCTGGAAGGGGGAAAGAACCGAAGAACTCTCTCGGAAGTCTCCACGTGAGCTCTTTTGCAAATTGCTTTATTGAGATGTAATTTATATACTATAAAATTCACCCATTTAAAGTGAACGATT
Source organism: Nycticebus coucang (assembly GCF_027406575.1). Taxonomy (NCBI): domain Eukaryota; kingdom Metazoa; phylum Chordata; class Mammalia; order Primates; family Lorisidae; genus Nycticebus; species Nycticebus coucang. The sequence goes on along the minus strand of NC_069796.1, from coordinate 37,888,856 downwards.
TAATGCTTTTTAGTATATTTACAGAGTTGTGCAGCCATCACCACAGTCAATCATAAAACATTTTCATCACCCCCAAAAGAAACTCCATACCCACTTGTAATCATTCCCCATCTTTTCCCTGCCTTTCCAACTCTAAGCAACCACTAATCTACTTTCTCTCTATATAAATTTGTATAATCATATTATACAATATGTGGTCTTCTTTAACTGTCTTTTTTCACTTAATGTAATGTTCTCAAGATTCATCTATGTGAGCCAGGCGTGGTAGCTCACGCCTATAATCCTAGTACTCTGGGAGGCCCAGGTGGGTGGATTGCTTGAGCTCACAAGTTCAAGACAAGCCTGAGCAAGAGTAAGACCCAGTCTCTAAAAAATATGATGCCATGGCATTCTACTTAGGGCAACAAAGTGAAAATCTGTCTCAAAAAAAAAAAAAATCATCTATGTGGCAGCAAGTATTAGTACATCATTTCTTCTTCTTCTTTTTATTATTTATTTATTTATTCATTTATTTATTTGTTAAATCATAGCTGTGTACATTAATGCGATCATGGAGCACCATACACTGGCATCACACTGGTTAACATGGCCTTCCTGGCATTTTCTTATTGTGTTAAGACATTTACATTCTACATTTACTCTTTTTTTTTCTTTTTTTTTTGCAGTTTTTTGGCCAGGTCTGGGTTTGAACTCGCCACCTCTGGTATATGGGGCTGATGCCCTACTCCTTGAGCCACAGGCACCATCCCAGTACTTCAGTTTTTTTTTTTTTTGTTTGTTTTTTGCAGTTTTTGGCTGCGGCTGGGTATGAACCTGCCACTTCTGGTATATGGGGCCGGCACCCTACTCCTTTGAGCCACAGGTGCTGTCCACTTCATTTTTTTTATTGCTGAATAATATTCCATTGTATGGGCATGCCACATTGTATTTGTCAATTCATCAGTTGATAGGCATTTGGAGTGTTTCTACTTTTGGCTATGATGAATAATGTTCCATGAACATTCATGTACAAATTTTTGTGAGAACATATGTTTTCAGTTTTCTTGTGTATATATCAAGGTATGGAATTGCTGAGCCACATGGTAGCTCTGTGTTTAACCATTTGAGGAACTGGCAGGCTGCAATACCACTAGCAGTTTATAAACATTCCAATTTTCCACACCCTCTCTAACACTTGTTATTGCCTATCATATTTTTTATAGCCATAAGTGGCATTTTCTTTTTTTTTTTTTTGAGACAGTTTCACTAAGTCGCCCTTGGTAGAGTGCCATGGTGTCACAGTTCACAGCAACCTCAATCTTTTGGGCTTAAGAAATTCTCTTGCCTCAGCCTCCCAGGCAGCTGGGACTACAGGGGCTTGCCACGAGACTATTTAGCTGGCCCAGGCTGGGTTTGAACCCACCAGCCTCAGTGTATGTGGCCGGCACCTTACCCACTGAGCTATAGGCTCGGCTCATATGTGGCATTTCATTGTGGTTTTGTTTTTCTTTTCCTTTCTTTTTTTTTTTTTTTGAGACAGAGCCTCAAGCTGTCACCCGGGGTAGAGTGCTGTGGCATCACAGCTCACAGCAACCTCCAACCCCTGGGCTCAAGCGATTCTTCTGCCTCCATCTCCCAAGTAGCTGGGACTACAGACACCTGCCACAACGCCCGGCTATTTTTTGGTTGCAGCCATCATTGTTTTTGGTGGGCCCAGGCTGGATTCGAACCCGCCAGCTCAGGTGTATGTGGCTGGCGCCTTAGCTGCTTGAGCCACAAGTGCTGAGCCGTGGTTTTGTTTTTCATCTCCCCCGATGGCTTATGATGTTGAGCATTTTGTGTGTTTGTTGGCTATTTGAAAATGTTCTTTAGTGAAATGTCTATTCAGCTCCCTTGCCATGTTTTAATTGATTTGTCTTTTTATTATTGAATTGTGAAGGTTCTTTATTCTAGATTCAAGTCTCTTTTCAGATATATTATTTGCAAATATTTTCTCCTATCCTATGAGTTGTCTTTTTCACTTTCTTGGTGGTATCCTTTGAAGCACAATCATTTAAAATTTTGATAAAGTCTATCCTTTTTTTCTGTTATATGTCCTTTTGTTGTCACATCTCAGAAGGCTTTGCCTAACCTGAAGTCATAAAAACTGTTAAAATTTCTTCTGAGAGTTTTATGGTTTAAAAAAAATTTATTTTTATTTTTATTTTTAATTTCAGCTTGCTTGTTCATTCTTCGTTTGAAGTACCTTTTTCTTGTTTGTTTATTTTCTTTAATATTCTTCCCTTCGTGATTCTCTTTCCCATTGCCTCCCCAGTAGCTGGGATTACAGATGCCCACCACAACGTCCGGCTGTTTTTGATGTCAATAGAGACAGGGTCTTACTCTGGCTCACTGCTGCTCATACTGGTCTCGAACCTCTGAGCTCAGGCAATCCACCCGCCTTGGCCTCCCACAGCACTGGGACTACAGGTGTGAGCCACTACACCCGGCTGATAGTTTTAGCTCTTACATTTAAGTCTGTAATCCATTTCAAGTTCTTTTTTTTTTGAGACATAGTCTTACTATGTCACCCTTGGTAGAGTGCTGTGGTGTCAAACTCTTGGCCATCAGTGAGTCTCTTGCCTCAGCCTACCAAGTAGCTGGGACTACAGGTGCCTGCCACAATGCCCGCCTACTTTTTATTGCAGTTGTCATTGTTGTTTAGCTTCTTATTGGTACTGATTGTTTGGCCACCAGCCACATACTGCCAGCCTTGCTGTATGTGGCTGGTGCCGTAACCACTGTGCTACGGGCGCTGAGCCCATTTCAGTTTCATTTTTGTATATAGTGTGAGGAAGGGGGCCAACTTCATTCTTTTGCATGTGGATTTATAGTTGTCCCAGCACTATTTGTTGAAATTCTTTCACAATTGAATTGTCTTGGCACCCTTACTGAAAATCAGTTGACCATAAATGTGAGGGTTTACTATGGCACTTCAAATCTTTATTTTTATTTTTTGAGACAGATCTCACTTTGTCACCGTGGGTAGAGTGCCATGGAGTCATAGCTCACAGCAACCTCAAACTCTTGGCCTTAAGTGATCCTCTTGCCTCTTTTATACCAAAAGCGAGTGGAATAGAGAAATAGAATAGAGCCTGGGCCAGCACACTGAGTCCAAATTAAGCAAGGGTCCTCTATTTTTGTTGTTGTTGCAGTTGTCATTGTTGTTTTTAGCTGGCCCAGGCCGGGTTCGAACCTGCTAGCCTTGGTGTAGTGGTCAGGGCCCTAACCACTGAGCTACGGGCGCTGCCCCTGGACACTCAAATCTTTTTTTTTTTTTTTTTAATTTTTTTTGTAGAGACAGAGTCTCACTTTATGGCCCTCGGTAGAGTGCCGTGGCCTCACACAGCTCACAGCAACCTCCAACTCCTGGGCTTAAGCGATTCTCTTGCCTCAGCCTCCCGAGTAGCTGGGACTACAGGCACCCGCCACAACGCCCGGCTATTTTTTGGTTGCAGTTTGGCTGGGGCCGGGTTTGAACCCGCCACCCTCGGTATATGGGGCCCGCGCCTTACCAACTGAGCCATAGGCGCCGCCCGACACTCAAATCTTTTAAAAATTTTTTCCTTTTTTTTTTGGCCGGGGCTGGGTTTGAACCCGCCACCTCCAGTATATGGGGCTGGCGCCCTACCCCTTTGAGCCACAGGTGCCACCCCCCCCCACAATTTTCCTTTTTTACTATCTCTTCTGCTTGAATCAGAACACACACACACTAGATGCCAAAACAATGTTGAGAGGAAGGGGTATAAGCTGGAGGAGAAGTGAACTTAACTCTTTCCTAGTGGACAGAGAAAGGATGATTGAAATTGCTCATTTAGCAAAGGATTTAGCCAGCTGTAGAAAATCCTATTAAATGACAATTCTCATCTCAGTCCCTTGCCTCTGGGAAGGATGGCTCTGGGCTTTGTGAGGACCAGGGCACGTCTTGTTTAAATCCAGTCAAACAATCAGTACCAATAAGAAGCTAAAACTCAGAGACAGACAATCTTTACTAGGTCTCTCAGCCTCTTCTTACCCATTCACCCTAGTCCCTCTTGTCATCTGTCAATTATCTGGTAAGTTGCACCTTTTCTCTGCTCATTGTAATATAAATAGCAAGCATTTTGTGGATCCCCATTAAGCGATGTGATCAGCGCCAGTTATCTAATGAGACTCTGGAAAGTCATGATTTAAAATTCTGTCCTCAACTGTAACTGGGCTTTGTCTGGAGCCAACGTGGTAGTTTCAGTGACAAACTAATTGCACTCCATGCCTGGACCTCTGTTCTCAGCCTGGGTTTGGCCCCAGGGAAAATTCACCCTCTGTCAAAGGAGCTGATCTCTGTACTTTGTTTTGGAAGGAGATTATGTGCCCTTTGAGCTCAGGGAGTAATGAGTGGACCTGCTTACTTCTGTCCTGTATCATCAGGGGCTCTGAACATGAAAGAAAGAGGATGAGACTAAAGGAAAGTGCAGGGACACTAGAGACTATCAGCTACTTGAGGGCAGAGAGTTTTATCTGATTTGCTCTCTACTCTTTCCATAGTGTCTATGTACTACCTAGAACATAGAAGGGGCTCCATAAATACTGTGTTTTGCCATGTATAATGCGTACCCACAATTTGGGCCAAACTTTCGGGAAAAGTATTTTTTTTTTATTTTTCCTTTTATTTATTTATTTATTTATTTATTTATTTATTTATTTATTTTGAGACAAAGACTCACTATATTGTCCTCGGTAGAGTGCTGTGGCATCACAGCTCACAGCAACTTCAAACTCTTGGGCTTAAGTGATTCTCTTGTCTCAGCCTCCCAAGTAGCTGGGATAGTCGCCTGCCACAACGCCAGCTATTTTTTGTTGCAGTTGGCATTGTTGTTTGGCAGGTCCGGGCTGGGTTAAATCCACCAGCTTTGGTATATGTGGCTGGTGCCCTAGCCGCTGAGGTACTACAGGTGCTGAGCCAATTTTTTTCTTTTTTAAAAATTTCAGATTATTATGAGGATAGAAATGATTAAGATACAATATTTGTGTTTGTTTGTTAGGTGAGGTTCCTCTTGTAGTTGTAGTTGTGTCCTGTACCCAGGAGGTGTGCCACATACCCTTACATTGTAGGTTTTTTTTTTTTTTTTGAGACAGAGCCTCAAGCTGTGACCCTGGGTAGAGTGCTGTGACATCACAGCTCACAGCAACCTCCAACTCCTGGGCTCAAGTAATTCTCTGGCCTCTGCCTCCCAAGTAGCTGGGACTACAGGCCCCTGTCACAACACCCGGCTATTTTTTGGTTGCAGCTGTCATTGTTGCTTGGCGGGCCTGGGCTGGATTTGAACCTGATGTATGTGGCTGGCACCTTAGCCGCTTGAGCCACAGGCGCCAAGCTGTTGGGTTTTTATTTTTAGAGACAGAGTCTCACTTTGTCACCTTGGTAGAGTGCCATCGCATCATAGCTAACAGCAACCTCAAACTCTTGGGGTCAAGTGATTCTCTTGCCTCAGCCTCCCAAGTAGCTGAGGCAAGAAAATTTTTAGAGGTCTCACTCTGGCTCAGGCTGGTCTCGAAGCTGTGACCTCAGACAATCCACCCACCTCAGCCTCCCAGAGTGCTAGGATCATAGGCATGAGCCACTGTCCGGTGTTTTTTTTTTTTTTTCTTGTTAAATCATAGCTGTGTACATTAGTGCAATCGCCTGTACCCATTCTAAGATGCACCATAGATGTGGCCCCACCGATTACCCTCCCTCCACCAAAACCTCCCCCCTCCTTTCCCCTTCCTTGGCCCTTTCTCCATAGTCTTGTGCTATAATTGGGTTATAGTCTTCATGTGAAAGCTATAATTTAGCTTCATAGTAGGGCTGAGTACATTGGATACTTTTTCTTCCATTCCTGAGATACTTTGCTAAGAAGAATATGTTCCAGCTCCATCCATGTAAACATGAGAGAGGTAAAGTCTCCATCTTTCTTTAAGGCTGCATAGTATTCCATGGTATACATGTACCACAATTTACTAGTCCATTCATGGGTCGATGGGCACTTGGGATTCTTCTATGACTTAGCAATTATGAATTGGGCTGCAATAAACATTCTGGTACAGATGTCTTTGTTATATTGTGACTTTTGGTCTTCTGGGTATAAACCTAGTAAAGGAATTATAGATCGAATGGCAGGTCTATTTTTAGGTCCCTAAGTATTCTCCAAACATCCTTCCAAACGCAATGTATTAGTGTGCATTCCCACCAGCAGTGTAGAAGTGTGCCCTTTCCTCCACATCCACGCCAACATTTCTGGTTTTGGGATTTTGTTACGTGGGCTACTCTTACTGGGGTTAGGTGATATCTCAGAGTAGTTTTGATTTGCATTTCTCTGATGATTAAGGATGAAGAGCTTTTTTTCATGTGTTTGTAGATCTTGTGTCGGTCGGTCTTCTTCAGAGAAGTTTCTCTTCAAGTCCCTTGCCCACCCTGAGATGGGGTCACGTGTTCTTTTCTTGTTAATACGTTTGAGTTCTCTGTGGATTCTGGTTATTAGACCTTTATCGGAGGTATAACCTGCAAATATTTTCTCCCATTATGAGGGCTGTCTGCTTGCTTTACTCACTATGTTCTTGGCTGTGCAGAAGCTTTTTAGTTTGATCAGGTCCCAGTAGTGTATTTTTGATACTGCTTCAATTGCCTGGGGAGTCCTCCTCATAAAATAATCACCCAGGCCGATTCCTTCAAGAGTTTTCCCTGCACTCTCTTCAAGTATTTTTATAGTTTCACGTCTTAAGTTTAAATATTTTATCCAGTGAGAGTCTATCTTAGTTAATGGTGAAAGGTGTGGGTCCATTTTCAATCTTCAATCTGCCAGCCAGTTCACCCAGCACCATTTGTTAAATAGCGAATCTTTTCCCCACTGAATGTTTTTAATTGGCTTGTCAAATTTTTTTTTTTTTAAGATAAAATCTCATTCTGTCACCCTGGGTAGAGTGCCATGGAGTCATAGCTTACAGCATCCTCAAACTCTTGGGCTTGAGCAGTCCTCTTGCCTCAGCCTCCCTAGTAGCTGGAACTCCCAGCACCTGATAACTGAAGGAATAGAATTTTCCACTTTTGATTATTGAGAATAGTATTGCTATGAACATTTTGTGTACAAGTTTTTGTTTGAATACCTGTTTTCAGTTCTTTGGGGGTATATCGGCCAGCAAGCTCTTCTCTTTGTAAACTTCCCACTACTCCTCTGGACACCTAATACATTTTGAAGAAAATACATACTGGAGACTAAAGGATAGCTTTTTTAAAGATCTGTGCTCAGTTTAGATGTAGTTCCCTGGAAGACATGGATTTTTGTGTCTAAAAGTGATGACCCTTCTAGCTAGAAAATTCCATATTTGCTCTGTTTGGGCTGATGGCCTGAGACATAAATATTTGATATTAACAGTCTGGAGGATTTCATCTTCTTTTTCTCAACTCCCCCACCACACACACACACACACACAGCCTGGTTAAGGAGTATATTCTAGTTTTCCAAAGCACCATAGGTGGTTTCTTCTGTACTTTTCTTAGCTCCTCTTGGATAAGAAGCAACTTGAAGCCGCATGCCACATCTATTCATCAACTTTCAGTTGTTATTTATTCAGTGTCTCAGCCACATTATTATTATTTTTTTGAGAGAGTCTCACTTCGTCACCCTCAGTAGAGTGCTGTGACATCACAGCTCACAGCAACTTCAAACTCTTGGGCTCAAGTGGTTCTCTGGCCCCAGCCTCCTGAGTAGCTGGGAGGCTACTGGGCTATTTTTACCTTTTTTTTTTTGCAGTTTTTGGCCAGGGCTGGGTTTGAACCTGCCACCTCTGGCATATGGGGTGCCCTACTCCTTTGAGCCACAGGTGCCGCCCCCTTTTTTTTTTTTAAGAGACAGTTTATTTTTATCACCCTCGGCAGAGTGCCATGGCATCACACAGCTCACAGGAACCTCCAATTCCTGGGCCCAGGCGATTCTCTTGCCTCAGCCTCCCGAGCAGCTGGGACTACAGGTGCCAGTCACAATGCCCAGCTATTTTTTGGTGGTTGTTGCAGTTTGGCTGAGGCGGGGCTCCAACCCGCCACCCTCGGTATATGGGGCCAGCACCACACCCATTAAGCCACAGGCACCGCCTTTTATTTTTTTTAAATGTCCTTGCACCTGACGTGCAGACACTAAGACAGGAGAGGCACAGGGCCGTGACTTCAGCCAGACTTTTTTTTTTTTTTGAGACAGAGCCTCACTTTCTTGCCCTCAATAGAGTGAGTCAGGTCTTAGCTCTCAGCAACCTCAAACCCTTGGGCTCAAGCAATTCTCTTGCCTCAGCCTCCCATATAGCTGGGACTACAACACCGGGCTATTTATAGAGATGGTTCTTGCTCAGGCTGGTCTTAAATTTGTGAGCTTAAACTATCTACTGGCCTTGGCCTCCCAGAGTGCTAGGATTACAGGAGTGAGCCACCTTGCCCAGTCTGTGACCAACATTTTACCTAGTTGATTATACTTTCTTTTGAAACACTTTCTTCACTTGGCTTCCTGGGCACCAATACTCCCTTGGTTTTCTCCTATCTTCATCCTTCCATGTTCAAGGCCCCAGGATTCTGTCTTCTATCCATACCGATTTCTTTTATTTTTAATTTAATTTAATCAAGTTATTTATTTTTGGCTGGGAGCAGTGGCTCACACCTGTAATCCTAGCACTCTGGGAAGCCTAGGCTGGTGGATTGCTTGAGCTCACAAGTTTGAAACCAGCCTGAGCAAAAGCGAGACCCCCATCTCTACTAAAATAGAAAAACTGAGGCAAGAGGATGGCTTAAGCCTAGGAGTTGGAGGTTGCTGTGAGCTGTGTTGCCAAGGCACTCTACCCTGGGTGACAGCTTGAGACTCTGTCTCAAAGAAATAGATATCTAGACTTGGCACCCATAGCACAGTGGTCACTGCGCCAGCCACATACACCGAGGCTGACCAGTTCGAGCTGGCCTGGGCCAGCTAAACAACGACAGCTGCAACAAAAAATAGCCAGGTGTGGTGGGCACCTGTAGTCCTAGCTACTCCGGAGGCTGAGGCAAGAGAATTGCTCAAGAGTCCCAAGAGTTTGAGGTTGGGGCGGCGCCTGTGGCTCAGTGAGTAGGGCGCCGGCTCTATATAACAAGGGTGGTGGGTTCAAACCCAGCCCCAGCCAAACTGCAACAAAAAAATAGCCAGGTGTTGTGGCGGGCACCTGTAGTCCCAGCTGCTTGGGAGGCTGAGGCAAGAGAATCGCCTAAGCCCAGGAGTTGGAGGTTGCTGTGAGTCCTGTGACGTCATGGCACTTTACCGAGGGCAGTAAAGTGATACTCCGTTTCTACAAAAAAAAAAAAAAAAAAAATAGCTGGGTGTTGTGATAGGCGCCTGTAGTCCCAGCTACTCGGGAGGCTAAGGCAAGAGAATCACCTAAGCCCAAGAGCTGGAGGTTGCTGTGAGTTGTGATGCCATGGTACTCTACCGAAGGTGACATGATGAGACTCTGTCTCAAATAAATAAATAAATACTGTCTATACCAGGGATCCTCAAATTTTTTAAATAGGGGGCCAGTTCACTGTCCCTCAGACCATTGGAGGGCCAGACAATAGTTTAAAAAAAAAACTATGAACAAATTCCTATGCACACTGCACATATCTTATTTTGAAGTAAAAAAACAAAATGGGAACAAATACAATATTTAAAATGAAGAACAAGTAAAGTTAAATCAACAAACTTACCAGTACTTCAATGGGAACTATGGGCCTGCTTTTGGCTAATGAGATGGTCAATGTCCGGTTCCATATTTGTCACTTATAGTCGTAACAAGTGATGCAAGTGTGCATCAGTTAGTCTAGATCTGGTTGGAGATTTCAGATGTTTCATTCTGGAAAAAGTCTGTTCACAGACATAAGTGCTACCAAAGATGGTTGCCGTTTTGAGTGCATGGTTCCTGAGATTAGAATATGTCTCAGAGGGGAGAGATGCATAGAAATTAGGAAGGCTGCTTGACTTGAATGCGTCTTTCAGAGAGTCACAATTCTGCAGTTCAGCCAGTTCCATTTGGTAAATCATATCCACATTTTCAATGTCAATAGAAAATGGGTTACAGAAAAGCTGTATGTCCTGTTCATGGAGATGAAGCTCTTTAAATCTAAATCGGAACTCCTTTTGCAACTTTTCCAGTGAATCCACACATGTTTTATTTGGGAATGCAATCAATGGATTTTCCGCTAACAGATTTTGAGTTGTGGGGAGATGGCAGAAATTTTCCTCTTTCACTTGTTTGATGAGGAGGCCTAATTTTACGTCAAATGCTTTCACATGTGGTTGCATATCACAGATGATCTTCCCCTTTCCTTGAAGTTGCACATTGAAATTGTTGAGTAGCTCTGTTACATCCATCAGAAAGGCAAGGTGCCATTTCCATTCTGCATCAATGAGCTCTGGTACTTGTTTTTTGAAAGCAGAAAAGCTGTGATCTGTGGAAGTAGGTCATAGAAATGTTTCAAAATTCTCCCTCAACTCAGCCAATGGACTTCTGTGTGGTATGGAACATCTTCACAGGCAACATTTAGCTCAGACAGAAATTCCTGAAATTGTCTGTGGTTTAGTGTATTACCTCTAATGAAGTTAACACAAGATACCACAGTTTTCATAACAGAGTCCCACTTCAGTGATTTACTACACAGCGCTTGTTGGTGGATGAGGCAGTGTATGGCTATTGGATGAGAATGGTTATGTTTGTCCATCTCTTGGTTAATGAGAGCAATTACTCCTTTCTTAGACCCCACCATGCTAGGAGCACCATCAGTTGTCACACCGGCTAGTTTTGCCCAGTCCAGCTCCAAACTATTCATGGTTTGGCAAACCTTTTCATAGATATCCTCTTCTGTAGTTGTTCCTTTGATGCTTTGCAGTGCAGCAAGCTCTTCTCTGACTTTGAAATAGTCATTTGTACCACGAATAAAAATTAGAAGTTGTGCAGAATCACGAACATCATTACTTTCGTCGAGTGCCAAGGAAAAATAGGAAAGGTTTTTTGTGGAGTTTTGCAAATGCTGATGCAAATTGTCTCCCATTTCTTCAATCCTTCGTGTAATTGAGGGTCCTAAAAGACTCACTGTACTAAATAAATCAGCCTTCTCTGGACACATCTCTTTGGCAACAGAAAGAAGGCATTCTTTAACAAATTCTCCCTCCACGAATGGTCTGCCAGTGCACGCTATTATCTTGGCAACTTGAAAACTTGCTCACAGTGATGAAGTATTTAGCCGTTTCTGCTTCACAAAAGTATTTTGCTGAGTTGTCAATGTATATTTCAGTTTTAATATTTTATCTTTTCTCACTTCTCCAACCAAACTATCATATTTATCTTTATGTTGAGTTTGATAATGTCGATGCAAATTATATTCTTTGAACACAGATGCTATATTCTGGCATATCAAACACACAGCTCTTTCCTTGTACTGCATGAAAAAGTAATCATAAGTCCACTGTTCTTTGACTATCCTACACTGCGAGTCAATTTTTCTCTTTCTTGATATCATTGTTTCCTAGGGATTCCAAATTGCTATTAGTAAAATACCAATATATATATACAGCACTCCCAAAACAATATGCTAGCAATAACTTTGCCCACACAGAGACATATAGACTGTACTGCCCATCAATGCAGTCTGATCAGTGCCCATCAATGCAGTCTGATCAGTGCCCATCAATGCAGCCTTGCCAGTCCACATCATTTCAGCCTTGCCGGTGCCCATATGGTGGAACTCCGCTTTTACCTTAGGCTCACACTGGTGTGGTGCGGGAACAGGCATGATTACAGAGCCAGTTCCTCCACTACCTTTCCAGTTCACACTACCCTGTGTGAACCACACTGCGATGTGTGAACTCACACTGGAATCTGATCACATGGGTCTTCTCACCCGTGTGAGAAGACCCATGTGATCAGATTCCACTGCAGGAAAAAAGAAGGCATGTATGCCTTTTTTCTTCTGAATCTAATGTGAGTTCAGCCATATGCTCAGAGATTGCAACAGTGTGAACCGGGGCTTACACAGCACACAACATACAACATCATACACAACTGAATAGCAATCAGAATATAAATGCACTTACTGGCAATTCAATTGGGTTTCCTACTCCTCGGCTGTCTGCAGAGCCGGATTAAGTTCCCACGGGGCCCTAGGCAGATTACCAGTTTGGGGCCCCCATGCAATAACACTGAGCACTGACCATTTGAGATAACACTGACTGCTGACAATTTGCATTAATACTGAGCTCTAACAATTTGCATTAACACTGAGCACTTAAAATCATCATAATCACTGAGCTCTGACCATTTGCATTACCTCTGAGCACTGACAATTTGCATTAGCACTGAGCGCTGACTATTTGCGTTATCACTGTGATGCAATCCCCCTAAAAACTACCCCCAACAAATTAACCAACTTAAAAAAAAAGGCTTTCCTAACTTTAAAAAAAGACTCTTCTAACTTCAAAAAAAGGTGCCCCCTATCTGCAAAAAAAAAAAAAAGACCTCCTAACTTCAGGAAAAAAAGGCCCCCCTTAACTGCAAGAAAAAAAGGCCCTACTAACTGCAAAATAATAAAAAAAAAAGACCTCCTAACTTCAAAAAAAAAAAAAAAATCCTAACTTGTTCTTACCTCTGTCCTTAGGCAGCAGCAGGCTCTGCACAGGCAACCTGGTGACTCCTCCGATTACAACAGAGACTGAGATGAGGAGTCGAGGTACAGAGACAAGGAGCGGAGTCAGAGAAGGGGAATTGGAGAGTGTGGGGCACATTCCACACATGTGCACTGCGGCCTGGACAGTGGGTTACTAAGCAGGACATCAATAACACCTGGTGGGGAGAGACAGAGGGAAGGAACGGAGTTGGAGCACATTCCACACATTGCATTGTGGCCCGGGACAAGTCAGCTACTAAGCAGGACAGGCAGCTGTGGCAAAAACACCCGGTGGGCCAGATAAATGTCCTTGGAGGGCCGCATGTGGCCTGCGGGCCGTAGTTTGAGGACCCCTGGTCTATACTAATAACTCCTACTTTGAACTTTTCTTTTACACTTCAGACTCAGCTATCTAGTTCCTACTTGACATCTAAAGTATTAACATCGGGCGGCGCCTGTGGCTCAGTTGGTAAGGCGCCGGCCCCATATACTGAGGGTGGCGGGTTCAAACCCGGCCCCGGCCAAACTGCAACCAAAAAATAGCCAGGCGTTGTGGCGGGTGCCTGTAGTCCCAGCTACTCGGGAGGCTGAGGCAAGAGAATCGCTTAAGCCCAGGAGTTGGAGGTTGCTGTGAGCTGTGTGAGGCCACGGCACTCTACGGAGGGCAGTAAAGTGAGACTCTGTCTCTACAAAAAAAAAAATAAATAAATAAAGTATTAACATATACTCTTGTATACTTAATATACCCTTGTATATTTAATAGTAATCTCAGACTTGATATATCCAAAAGTGAATTCTTTTTTTTGAGACATGGTCTTGCTCTGTCACACTGGGTAGGTGCCTTGGCATCACAGCTCACAGCATCCTCAATGTCTTGGGCTCCAGCAATCCTCTTGCCTCAGCCTCCTGAGTAGCTGGGACTGTATGTTCTTGTTATGACACCAGGCTAGTTTTTCTATTTTTAGTAGACATGCGGTATTGCTCTTGTAGGCTGGTCTCAAACTCCTGTGGTCAAGGAGTCCACCCATCTCAGCCTCCCAGAGTGCTAGGATTACAGGTGTGAGCCACCATGCCTGACCAAAAAAAGAGAATTCTTGATTCCTTGCCCCTCCTTGTCTACAATTCTCTGCACCTTTTGAGGACCCAATTCTATCCCGGTGGTATCTCCATTTATCTTTTTACCTATGGATCTTCTTTGACTCCTCTCTTTCCCTCAGTACCTATGAAATCTATCAGCTAGCTCTGTAAACTATGTCTTCAAAATGTATTCTGTATCTGACCATATCACATCAACTTTGTCATTACCATCCTTGTCTGTGCCATAATCTTTTTCTACCTAGATTACTGAAATAACTTCCTAACTGAGCTTCCTACTTCCTCTCCTGATACTTATTTCATATTCTATTTTTTTTCTTTTCTTTTTTTTTTTTTTTGAGACAGAGTCTCACTATATCCCCCTGGGTAGAGTGCCATGGCATTACAGTTCACAGCAACCTCAAACTCTTGGACTTAAGTGATTCTTTTGCCTCAGCCTCCCAAGTAGCTGGGACTACAGGCGCCCACCGCAACGCCTGGCTATTTTTGTTGCAGTTGTCATTGTTGTTCAAACCCGCCACCCTCAGTGTATATGGCTAGCACCATAACCACTGTGCTACAGGCGCTGAGCCACATATTCTATTTTTCAACTTTGTAGTAAGACTATCCTTTTAATATTTATTAAATCAAATCTTGTCTCAAGCCAGGTACAGTGGTACATACCTGTAGTCCCAGCTAGTCTGGAGGCCAAGGCAGGAGGATTGCTTGAATCCATGACTTTGAGGTTACAGTGAGCTACAATGATGCCACAGCATTCTAGTTGGGGTGAGAGAGAAAAACTGTCTCAAGAAAAAAGAAGAGCATTAATGTGTACAGTTTCAGTTCTGCAAGATGAAAAGAATTATGGAGATTTGTTGCACAATTATGTGACTATACTAACACCACTAATAACACTACTGAACTATACTTAAAAAACTAACTTAAAAATGGTTAAGATGGTAAATTGTATGTTATGTATATTTTATCACAATTTAAAAATAAAATAAAGGTCCTGTAGGATCTGGCCCTTGTCTGGGTATGGTGGCTTATGTCTGTAACCCTAACATTTTGGGAAACTGAAGTGGGTAGATTGGTTTAACTCAGTAGTTTGAGGCCAGCCTGAGCAAGAATGAGACTCCATCTTTATTTATTTATTTATTTATTTTTGAGACAGTCTCAACTCAGTAGCTCTGGAGTTGAGTGTCATGGCATCTTAGCTCACAGCAACATCAAACTCTTGGACTCAAGCAATTCTCTTGTCTCAGTCTCCTGAGTAGCTGTGACTACAGGTGTCTGCTGCAACACCCAGCTAATTTTCCTATTTTCGGGAGAGATGGGGTCTTGCTTTTGCTCAGGCTGGTCTCGAATTCTTGAGCTCAGGTCTTCTACCTGACTTGGCCTAACCAGAGTGCCAAGATTATAGGCATGAGCTATCATGCCTGGCTGGAGACCCCATCTTTTTTTTTTTTTTTGAGACAGAGTCTCACTTTATCACCCTTGGTAGAGTGCTGTGGTATCATAGCTCACAGTAACCTCAAACTCTTGGGTTGAAGCAATTCTCTTGCCTCAGCCTATCAAGTAGCTGGGAGTATAGGCGCCTACCATAACATCTGGCTATTTTTTAGAGGTGGGGACTCACTCTGGCTGAGGATGGTCTCGAACCTGTGAGCTCAGGCAATCCACCTGCCTCGGCCTCCCATAGTACTGGGATTACAGGTGTGAGCCAACGTGCCCAGCCCTTTCTTTCTTTCTTTTTTTTTTTTGAGACAGTATCTCAAGATGTTGCTCTAACTAGAGTGCTATGGCATCATAGCTCACGGCAACCTCTAACTTGGGCTCAAGTGATCCTCTTGCCTCAATTTTTCTTTCTTTCTTTTTTTTTTTTTTTGTAGAGACAGAGTCTCACTTTACTGCCCTCGGTAGAGTGCCGTGGCATCACACGGTTTCACAGCAACCTCCAGCTCTTGGGCTTACGTGATTCTCTTGCCTCAGCCTCCAGAGCAGCTGGGACTACAGGCGCCCACCACAATGCCCGGCTATTTTTTTGTTGTTGTTGTTGCAGTTTGGCCGGGGGCTGGGTTTGAACCCTCGGTATATGAGGCTGGTGCCCTACTCACTGAGCCACAGGCGCCGCCCTTGCCTCAATTTTTCTATTTTTAGTAGTGGTGGGGGTCTCAATTTGCTCAGGCTGTGCTCAAACTTGTGAGTTCAAGCAATCCACCAGTCTCGGCCTACCAGAATGTTCTCGTGTGAGCCATAGAGCCCGGCCATAAAACACCTTTAAACAATTACCCCACCCCACCCCACTCCCCTGAATGGGGCGGGGGAGATGTGTGAGGGAAAATAGGACTAAAGTCTCATGTTTATGTCTCTCTGGGCCTGATAAATTTTGTATATCTCACATTCCTCAGACTGCCCCAAGCCTCTTTTCTTAGCACATTTGTCAGAATTATTGAGCCAATATGATTTATTATTATTATTATTTTTGACACAGAGTCTTGCTTTGTCACTCCAGGTAGAGTGTGGTGGCATCTTCGTAGTTCACTGAAATCTCAAAGTCCTGGGCTCAAGCAATCTTCCTGCCTCAGGCTCCTGAGTACCTTGGACTATAGGCCTGTGCCACCACACCCAGCTAATTCTTTTATTTTTTTATTTTTTGCAGTTTTTGGCCAGGGCTGGGTTTGAAACTGCCACCTCTGGCATATGGGGCCGGCACCCTACTCCTTTGAGCCATAGGCGCTGCCCTAATTTTTTTATTTTTAGTAGAGATGGGGTCTTGCTCTTGCTTAGGCTGGCCTTGAACTCTTGAGCTCAATCAACTCTCCTGTCTCACCCTCCCAGAGTGCTGGTATTACAGGTATGAACCATTGTACCCAGTTTGACATATTGTTGTTAACTAAAGTTTATACTTTTTCTTGATTTTCTTCTCTTTTTTTTTTTTTTTTTTGAGACAGAGTCTCACTATGTTGCCCTCAATAGAGTACTGTGGCATCACAGCTCACAGCAAAGCCTCCTAAGTAGCTGGGACTACAGGCACCCACCACAGCGCCCGGCTATTTTTTTTTGTGCAGTTGTCATTGTTGTTTAGCTGGCCCGGGCCAGGTTTGAACCTGCCAGCCTCAGTGCATGTGTCTGGCGCCATAACCACCAAGCCCTTTTTTCTGATTTTCTGAGTTTTTGATTATTGCCTTTTTTTCTGTTCCAGGATATGACATTACATTTAGTCATCATTACCTTCTTAGACTCCTCTTGTCTATGACAGTTTCTCAGACTTTCACTTTTGACCTTAACACTTTTGAGGAATACTAGTCAGGTATTTTGTAGAATATCCTTGAATTGGGATTTGTCTAACTTTTTCTCATGATTAGACAAGAGTTCTGGATTTTTGAGAGGAAGACCATAAAAGTAAAGTGCCATCTCTTCACATCCTATCAAGCAATGTGAGTTTAAGCTTCATCAAACTTAAGCTTGAGTTTAAGTTTGCCAGGTTTCTCCACTGTACAGTTACTCCTTTTTCTCCCTCTTCACATTCTATTCTCTTTGTAATGAAGTCACTATTCACAGCTTACACTTAAGGAGTGGGGAATTATACTACACCTTCTTTAGGAAGAACTGTCTACATAAATCATTTGGACTTCTGCAAGGAAGAATTTTCTCTTCCCCATTTATTTGTTTATTCAGTCAATTCATTATATCAGTATTTACTTATGGATATTTATTTTGTATTTGGAGTTTTAATTCAATAATACTTTATTTTGTTGTTCAAGTTCTGATTTTGGTCACTGAGAGTTCTTTCAGTTGGCTCCTATGTCCCTTTGACATACATTTCAATCGAGCCTCTCCTTTTTTCTTCTGGCACTACAAGATTCTCCAGGTTCATATTATATATTTTGTGTCCCAGTGCTAGAATCAGTAATTTCTCCAAGGAGCCCTATTTTCTTTTATTACAAAGATGCTTCACTATGTGAAATGATATTATTTCTTTTTGTTCTATCTCCCACTAGAACATTAGGTCCTTAAAACCAGGACCTTTTGTGCTTGTTCACTGCTATATCCCTATTACCTAGAATAGTATCCAACACACAGGAGGATAGCAATAAAAGTTTAGTGAATGGGCCAACTGCAGTGGCTCACACCTGTAATCCTAATACTTAGGCAGGCCGAGTCAGAAGGGTCACTTGAGCTCAAAAGTTTGAAACCAGCCTGAGCAAGAGCAAGATCCCATCTTTACCCCAAACAGAAAACATTAGCCAGCTGTGGTGGTACATGCCTGTAGTCCCAGCTCATCAGGGGAGTGAGGCAGGAGGATCACTTGAGCCCCGGAGTTTGCAGTTACAGTGAGCAGTAATGATGCCACTGTACTCTAGTCCAGGTGATAGTGCAAGACTCTGTCTCAAAGCAACGACACCAACAAAAAGTTCAGGGAATGGATGAATAAATGAGTAAGGCCAAGTATGTGTATGCATTCTTCATGGTGTTACAATAGTCACAAGAATTTGATCAAAGGACACTTACATACATGGACATACACATGCATGTATGTGAATGGACAAATGAATGAATTACTAAACAGATGGATAGATTATTGGATATAAGAATGGAGAAACAGGCTCGGCGCCTATGGCTCAAGCTGCTAAGTGCCAGCCACATACACCTGAGCTGGTGGGTTCGAATCCAGCCCTGGCCGGCAAAACAACAATGACAGCTGCAACCCAAAAATGGCTGGCTGTGTGGCAGGTGCCTGTAGTCCCAGCTATTTGGGAGGCGGAGGCAAGAGAATCTCTTCAACCCAGGAGTTGGAGGTTGCTGTGAGCTGTGATGCAACGGCCCTCTACCCAGGGCTGCAGCTTGAGGCTCTGTCTCAAAAAAAAAAAAAAAAAGAAAGAAAGAAAGAAAAAAGAATGGAGAAACAGATGGATAGAAGTTGGTGCCACTACCATGCTCTCTAGCAATTCATGATAACAACTTGGTGGTGAGGGGTCTCATTCATGATTTCTTTCACACTTTCACTACCTACATTCAATCATCCACTAAGTCCTACCAATTTTACATCTCAAATATTTCTCAAGTCTATTCATCTTTCTTCATTTCAATTGCTATTTCCCTAGTGCCGGTTTTTTCCTCTCTTGTCTGTATGCTGCTACAGTCTCCTAACTCATCTTTCTGCCTTCAACCTTGTTCCCATCCCCACCACCATCCATATTCCTGCCAGAAGGATTATTATAATATACAGCTATGCCTGTATTACTCCCCTGCTAAAACCCTTAAAATATAAACTCAGTGAAATAAAACACTGGACTTTGGCCACTTCTCTTGCTCCTCTTCTTGCCATTCTCTACCTTGCACTGATTTGTATGCCATAGAAATACCGCACTGCATATATTTCCCTCCGGGGATCATGCTGCTTCTCTGCTGTGTCCTTTGCTCATACCAGTCCCCGTGCCTAGAATGCCCTTTCCTCATACCCTAGTTTAGAATTCTTATTGGCTTCAAGTTGATGAAAGTACGTACTCTTGCAGTTGTGCTTATGCTTATTAGCAGGGCCAGGACTAGGATGCAAAATTTAAGGAGAGTTTAGCAAGGGAGAGTGTATTCCTCTTTAAATCTTGTGCTCTAGGTGCTTCACTTGACTTGTTATGGTCCTGGACCTACTCTCTTCTACACTGGGAGCTTCCAAAAAGCAAGAACTTTGGCTTCTGTTCTTATAATCTTTAGCATGATGACTGGTGCCTCGCAGATGCTCAGTAAATGTTTGTGGGCCAGAGGGAGGAAAGATGAATTTAGAGGTCCATTGCATGGGCATTTTCTTTTTTTTTTTTTTTGTAGAGACAGAGTCTCACTGTACTGCCCTCAGGTAGAGTGCCGTGGTGTCACACGGCTCACAGCAACCTCTAACTCTTGGGCTTAAGCGATTCTCTTGCCTCAGCCTCCCGAGCAGTTGGGACTACAGGTGCCCGCCACAATGCCCAGCTATTTTTTTTTTTATTGTTGTTGCAGTTTGGCTGGGGCTGGGTGTGAACCCGCCACTCTCAGCATATGGGGCCGGCGCCCTACTCACTGAGCCACAGGCACCGCCCTGCATGGGCCTTTTCAAATCTAGAATCTATTTCTTATTACCCTGTTTCCCCCCAAAATAAGACATCCTCCGAAAATAAGACCTACTTACAGGAAAGATAAGACGTCCCCTGAAAATAAAGACCTAGCGCATCTTTGGGAGCACACCTTAAGACACTTATTAGGGATGCAAGGCTGGTTTAACATACGCAAGTCCATAAACGTTATCCACCATATTAACAGAGGCAAAAATAAAGATCACATGATCCTCTCAATAGATGCAGAAAAAGCATTTGATAAAATCCAGCATCCTTTTCTAATTAGAACACTGAAGAGTATAGGCATAGGTGGCACATTTCTAAAACTGATTGAAGCTATGTATGACAAACCCACAGCCAATATTTTACTGAATGGAGTAAAACTGAAAGCTTTTCCTCTTAGAACTGGAACCAGACAAGGTTGTCCTCTGTCACCTTTACTATTCAACATAGTGCTGGAAGTTCTAGCCAATACAATTAGGCAAGACAAGGAAATAAAGGGAATCCAAATGGGAGCAGAGGAGGTCAAACTCTCCCTCTTTGCTGACGACATGATCTTATACTTAGAAAACCCCAAAGACTCAACCACAAGACTCATAGAAGTCATCAAAAAATACAGTAATGTTTCAGGATATAAAATCAATGTCCACAAGTCAGTAGCCTTTGTATACACCAATAACAGTCAAGATGAGAAGCTAATTAAGGACACAACTCCCTTCACCATAGTTTCAAAGAAAATGAAATACCTAGGAATATACCTAATGAAGGAGGTGAAGGACCTCTATAAAGAAAACTATGAACTCCTCAGAAAGGAAATAGCAGAGGATATTAACAAATGGAAGAACATACCATGCTCATGGATGGGAAGAATCAACATTGTTAAAATGTCTATACTTCCCAAAGCAATCTACCTATTCAATGCCATTCCTATCAAAGTACCTACATTGTACTTTCAAGATTTGGAAAAAATGATTCTGCGTTTTGTATGGAACCGGAAAAAGCCCCGTATAGCTAAGGCAGTTCTTAGTAACAAAAATAAAGCTGGGGGCATCAGCATACCAGATTTTAGTCTGTACTACAAAGCCATAGTGCTCAAGACAGCATGGTACTGGCACAAAAACAGAGACATAGACACTTGGAATCGAATTGAACACCAAGAAATGAAACTAACATCTTACAACCACCTAATCTTTGATAAACCAAACAAGAACATACCTTGGGGGAAAGACTCCCTATTCAATAAATGGTGTTGGGAGAACTGGATGTCTACATGTAAAAGACTGAAACTGGACCCACACCTTTCCCCACTCACAAAAATTGACTCAAGATGGAAAAAGGACTTAAATTTAAGGCATGAAACAATACAAATCCTCCAAGAAAGCATAGGAAAAATACTGGAAGATATTGGCCTGGGGGAAGACTTCATGAAGAAGACTGCCATGGCAATTGCAACAACAACAAAAATAAACAAATGGGACTTCATTAAACTGAAAAGCTTCTGTACAGCTAAGGAGACAATAACCAAAGCAAAGAGACAACCCACACAATGGGAAAGGATATTTGCATATTTTCAATCAGACAAAAGCTTGATAACCAGGATCTATAGAGAACTCAAATTAATCCACATGAAAAAAGCCAACAATCCCTTATATAAATGGGCAAGAGACATGAATAGAACTTTCTCTAAAGACGACAGACGAATGGCTAACAAACGCATGAAAAAATGTTCATCATCTCTATATATTAGAGAAATGCAAATCAAAACATCCCTGAGATATCATCTAACCCCAGTGAGAATGGCCCACATCACAAAATCTCAAAACTGCAGATGCTGGCGTGGATGTGGAGAGAAGGGAACACTTTTACACTGCTGGTGGGACTGCAAACTAGTACAACCTTTCTGGAAGGAAGTATGGAGAAACCTCAAAGCACTCAACCTAGACCTCCCATTCGATCCTGCAATCCCATTACTGGGCATCTACCCAGAAGGAAAAAAATCCTTTTATCGTAAGGACACTTGTACTAGACTGTTTATTGCAGCTCAATTTACAATCGCCAAAATGTGGAAACAGCCTAAATGCCCACCAACCCAGGAATGGATTAACAAGCTGTGGTATATGTATACCATGGAATACTATTCAGTCATTAAAAAAATGGAGACTTTACATCCTTCGTATTAACCTGGATGGAAGTGGAAGACATTATTCTTAGTAAAGCATCACAAGAATGGAGAAGCATGAATCCTATGTACTCAATCTTGATATGAGGACAATTAATGACAATTAAGGTTATGGGGGGGGAAGCAGAAAGAGGGATGGAGGGAGGGGGGTGGGGCCTTAGTGTGTGTCACACTTTATGGGGGCAAGACATGATTGCAAGAGGGACTTTACCTAACAATTGTAATCAGTGTAACTGGCTTATTGTACCCTCAATGAATCCCCAACAATAAAAAAAAAAAAAAAAAAAGATAAGACACTTATTTTGTCTTAAAATAAGATACTGTCTTATTTTGGGGGAAACAGGGTAGTTGGGGGGAATCTGAACAAGTTACTTCTCTGTTCCTCAGTTTTTTCATCTGTGGAAAATAAATAGTAACAATATCTGCATTATAAAAATTTTTCCGGGTGGCTCCTGTGGCTCAGTGAGTAGGGCACCAGCCCCATATACCAAGGGTGGTGGGTTCAAACCTGATCCTGGCCAAACTGCAACAACAACAAAAGAATAGCCAGGCATTGTGGCAAGCGCCTGTAGTCCTAGCTACTCAGGAGGCTGAGGCAAGAGAATCGGCTAAGCCCAAGAGCTGGAGGTTGCTGTGAGCTGTGACGCCACAAGCACTCTACCAAGGGCGACAAAATTGAGATGCTGTCTATAAAAAAAAAAAAAATTCCATTTCAGGGAAACTACTTCATCAAAATTTTTAAACTTGTTGCCTTAACAGCTTTTTTTTCTTTGAGACAGAGTCTCATTCACTTACCCTGGGGTTGAGTGCTGTGGAGTCATAGCTCACAATAACCTTAAACTCTTGGGCTCAAATGATTCTTTTGCCTCAGCCTCCCTGAGTACTTGCGACTATAGGTGCCCGCCACAAATCCCAGCTATTTTGTTGTATTGTTGTTGTAGTTGTCATCGTTGTTTAGCTGGCCTGGGCCAGGTTCAAACTGGCCAGCCTCGGTGTATGTGGCTGGCACTGTAACCACTGAGCTACGGGCACAGAGCCACATCTCTCCTTTAAGCCTCAGTCCTGGTATGCTAAGAGGGATGGCTACTTTTCCTACCTTTGAATCGAAGGAGGAGGAGGCATGAAATATAGAAGCGGGGGGCAGGGTAAGGGAAGCTCTGGGCACAGGGGCTTCTAAAGTTCTCTCAATGATAGTCATTTTGCCTCCATTCTCACCACTATCTCTAGTTTTTTTGTTTCCGCTCATTTCATCACTCCCATTCTAATTTCTACATATAGATCATATAGGGTTCATTTTCTCTGCTCATACTTCTAGGCTGCTAGAGAAAAATCACAGAACAGTGTTCACTAGCTCTGTTGTTTGTTTTTTAGTCATGATCAGGCCTGCCAGAGCCTCTTGGTTCTCCTTATAATCTATTGTTCCCAATCGCCCATCTCTTGTTTTCCTGTTATGGTCATTTGCACTTGTGTCCAGTTTTAGCAACTGGACACAAGTGACCATACAATGACCATATGTATAAAGTTGCTATGGGTATTCGCAGACATGTCTTTTGTGGACAAATCTGTCTCTTTTTCTTGGGTAAAATATCTAGGACTGGATTTGTAGACCATAGGGTAGGTATATATTTAGCTTAATAAGCAAGTGCCAATGATTTTCCAACATTGGGTATTAGATAAGGCCTGTATTAAAAAGAAAGACTCAGGCTTGGTGCCTGTAGTTCAGTGGTTAGGGTGCCAGCCACATACACCGGACCTGGCAGGTTTGAACCTGGCCAGGGCCTGCTAAACAACAATGACAACCACAACAACAACAAAATAGCTGGCTGTTGTGGCAGGGGCCTATAGTCCTAGCTTCTTGGGAGGCTAAGGGAGGAGAATCACTTTTAAGCTCAAGAGTCTGAGGTTGCTGTGAGCTATGACGTCACAGCACTCTACCTAGGGTGACATGGTGAGACTCTGTCTCAAAAAAATAAAAAATTAAAAGAAAGACACCCTCAAAAAGATAAAAAGAAAGACACTCCCAAAAAAGATAAAAGAAAGACCTCTGTTGAACTTATGAATCACAACATTCCCATAATAAAGGCCATAAAACTAATGTTTTTTTTGAGACAGAGTCTCACTTTTGTCACCCTCAGTAGAGTATGGTGGCATCATAGTTCACAGCAACCTCAAACTCTTGGGCTCAAGCAATCCTCTTGCCTCAGCCTCCTGAGTAGCTGGAGTAACTGGGACTACAGGTGCCCACCACAATACTTGGCTTCTTTTTTCTTTAGAGATGGGAGTCTTGCTCTAGCTCAGACTGGTCAAATTCCTGAGCTCAGGCAATTCACCTGCCTTGGGCTTCCAGAGTGTTAGGATTACAGGTGTAAGCACCTGGCCTGTAATTTTTTAAGAGCCGTGGTCTGCTTGTTATCCAGGCTGAAGCATATAGTTCACTGTAAATTCAAGTCCTGGGCTTAAGTGATCTTCTTGCTGCAGCCTGAGTAGTAGTTGGGACTGTAGATATGTACCAACACCCTCTGCTAATTTTTAAATTTTTTGTAGAGACAGGGTCTTGCTATGTAGGCTGGACTAGACTTGAACACCTGGCTTTAAGCTTTCATCCTGCCTCAGCCTCCCAAAGTACTTAGATTATAGACATGAGCCATTTTGGCCCAGAAAGCTGTACTTTTAAAAAGTTCCATGGAAGATTCTGGGGTTGTACAGGTCCATGCCAGACAACGTCTGGTAGGAATGTTGGCCTCAGAAATGGCTCAGAGGAAATCAATGCATGCAAGAAATAGATACAAGGACAAACCTCCTGTCTTTGCATATCTGGCATCCAAACATCCAGATTTTTTTTTTAGAGACAGAGTCTCACTTTATCACCCTCGGGGGAGTGCTGTAGCATCACAGCTCACAGCACCCTCCAACTCCTGGGTTACGCAGTTGTCTTGCCTCAGCCTCCCGAGTAGCTGGGACTACTGGCTCCCGCCACAATGCCCAGCTATTTTTTTGTTGCAGTTTGGCCAGGGCCGGGTTCAAACCCGACACCCTCGGTATATGGGGCTGGTGCCCACTGAGCCACAGGTGCTGCCCCAAATATCCAGATTTTTAAGTAGCATGTTCAGATAAATCTGAATGGAAGAGTGAGTCTTAATTTTAGAGACCTGAAGCAATCAGAGCTCTGACTTGTACTCTCCTGAGGGAAGATTTTGGACTTTCTATTGATATTCCATTGAAGAGATTAATTCCCACAGTTCCCTTGAGACTCAGCTATATTCATTGGGTGGAAGATCTGATTGGTCAGGACTCTGACAAAAATACTCTGTGAAGAGGAATTGACACAGGGAGTAAAGTCTTGAAATCCTTGAAGGACTCCAACTAGTTCTGTAAATCCAGGAGGTATCACAGAGATCATAGCAGAAAGAGGTGAACTAGAGTTTGTTAAAAAGATCATTCATGACAGTTTACAACTTAAATAAAGATTAAGATGGTTTAGAAGCATGCTAGGAAAGAAACAGCCTGGCTCCTCTGAAGGAAGAGTTATGTAGACAAGCAGTTTCTAAAGTCACCTACACTGAATTCTGTCAATGTTGGACAATGAGGTGGGCTAAGGCTTAGAGTTTTTGCGATGATGTAACAGTACTATCACCACCAATTAAACAAAGAAAATTAGAGAAGCCAAGGAAACCCATTACGTTTGTTGTGCTGGCATCCGTGATGAAAGAATTATTCCTCAAAGCATCATCTTTGGGTGACACAGTGGAAGGTATAGTAGTTATCACTACGTGGATGGAAAAAATTCTCACTGACTGAAGGTCCATCATAAATGAGTTTCCTGTGAAAAAGTGGAACTTAGCCTTTTTCTAACAGCTGTAGAAAACTCTTACATTCATTTAAGAAAGAGAAGAGAACTAGTGAGACAATTGAAGGTTCTGGCAATGGAGCCTAGGACCAAGGGGTTTCTGAGCAGTTCAGCAACCCAGCAGCTGAAAAGAGGAAACATCTCCAAGGAGTGGCTGAACATTGCCTGTTTAAGTGTTTGATCAATATTAAGAAGGAGGTGGATGATGCCTTAGTTGAAATGCATTGGGTCAAGGGCCAGAACAGAGATTTGATGAACCAGATTTTCAGGCTTGTGGCTAGTTAACTCTGGACTCCTGGCACGGCTGAATAGTGTCTATAAAGCAGCTTGCTTTGGACTCAGCGCCTGTAGCTCAGTGAGTAGGGTGCCAGCCACATACACTGAGGCTGGTGGGTTTGAGCCTGGCTCGAGCCTGCTAAACAACGATGATAACTGCAACCAAAAACTAGCTGGGGTTGTGGAGAGTGCCTGTAGTCCCAGGTCCTTGGGAGGCTGAGGCAAGAGAATCACTTGAACCCAAGAGTTTGAGGTTGCTGTGAGGTGTGATGTCACAGCACTCTACCGAGGGCAACATAGTGAGGCTCTGTCTCAGAAAAAGAAAAAAATAAAGCAGCTTGCTTTAGAGTGTCCAGGGTGGCAAGAGGAATTCCACCACTGGCCTATTAGAGTTAAAACACACCCGCCCTGGGCGGCGCCTGTGGCTCAGTCTGTAGGGCACCGGCCCCATATACCGAGGGTGGCAGGTTCAAACCTGGCCCCGGCCAAACTGCAACCAAAAAATAGCTGGGCGTTGTGGCTGGCGCCTGTAGTCCCAGCTACTCGGGAGGCTGAGGCAGGAGAATCGCTTAAGCCCAGGAGTTGGAGGTTGCTGTGAGCTGTGTGAGGCCAGAGCACTCTACCGAGGGCCATAAAGTAAGACTCTGTCTCTACAAAAAAAAAAAAAAAAAAAAACACCCGCCCTGCCAAGCCCCCAAAAACCAATTAATTCATTTTTAAACCTACACCTGTCCAACCCCATTTTGTTTTTTTGGAGACAGAGCCTCAAGCTGTCGCCTTGGGTAGAGTACCATGGCATCATGGCTCACAGTAACCTCCAACTCCTGGGCTCAAGCAATTCTCCTGCCTTAGCCTCCCAAGTAGCTGGGACTACAGGTGCCAGCCACAGTGCCTGGCTATTTTTTGGTTGCAGCTGTCACTGTTATTTGGAGGCCCGGGCTGGATTCGAACCTGCCAGCTCAGGTGTATGTGGCTGGCGCCTTAGCTGCTTGAGCCACAGGCGTGGAGCCTTTGTTATTTTTTTATTTTTTAGAGACAGAATCTCACTTTGTCACCCTTGGTAGAGTGCTGTGGCGTCACAGCTCACAGCAACCTCCAGCTCTTGGGTTTAAGCAACTCTCTTGCCTCAGCCTCCCGAGTAGCTGGGACTACAGGTGCCCGCCACAATGCCCGGTTATTCTTTTGTTGCAGTTTGGCCAGAGCTGGGTTCGAACCTGCCATCCTCGGTATATGAGGCCGTCGCCCTACTCACTGAGCCACAGGCGCTGCTCTGTTTGTTTGTTTTTAAGATTACAGGGAGTTGTAGTATGGTAGTTCAGAAAGAATAATTCTATCAGTTAACAAAAATCTGTCAGTAAACCCATGAGGGATTTAAAGCTGACTTAAGCTGGTCCCTTTAACTTTGGACTGGTTCTCTAAGGGCAAAAGGATTGTTTGTGGAGGTTGGCCTGGAGAACACTGTTCTCTCTCACCCAAGGGTGCTTCTTGAGGAGGGGTATCTCTCTTGGCCTACCATTGGAGGTGTACACTGAGCGGACAGGCCTTGATTCTCTCTTCTAAGTCCCCCTTCAAGATTGAATCTACTTGCTATGGGTGCATATGATTTATTGACCCTACGTCAGTCCTGAGAAAGGAACTGGCCCAGTGGGAGAGTAGGGAGGAAAGCTTAGTAATACCAGGATGAGTGGCTGATCTGGGGAAAGGCGCATTCCTGACTCACAGCTGTTTTCATGTTGTTTCTTTCAGGAGCAGAGTTAGGTAAGCGAAACTG
Source organism: Nycticebus coucang (assembly GCF_027406575.1). Lineage (NCBI taxonomy): Eukaryota > Metazoa > Chordata > Mammalia > Primates > Lorisidae > Nycticebus > Nycticebus coucang. The sequence continues at coordinate 37,860,932 of NC_069796.1, read as the reverse complement.
CTGGATGTGACTGAGACACATCAAATGCACCCATATCCCCATCTGGCCAGTTGAAAGCAACATTTTGCAGCATTTTTGTTGCTTATGACTCTTGTTTCAGCATTTGAAGTGAAACTCGTTTTGTTTTCAATATAAGAATATTCAGAATTGGCTCAGCGCCCGTAGTACAGTGGTTATGGTGCCAGCCACATACACCTAGGCTGGCAGGTTCGAGCCCAGCCTGGGCCTGCTAAAACAACAATGACAACTGGAACAAAAAATATCTTCGTGTTGTGGCAGGCGCCTGTAGTCGCAGCTACTTGGGAGGCTGAGACAAGAGAATCTCTTAAGCCCAAGAGTTGGAGGTTGCTGTGAGCTGTGATGCCACAGCACTCTACCATGAGACTCTGTCTCAAAAAAAAAGAATATTCAGAATTGAAAACAATAAAAAAAAAATAAAAAGCTCCCATGTGATTTTAATGGAGCTGTTTCTTTGGCAATTTGGAAACCACTGGGCAACACTTAGCATTTTAATTTTCCATTTATTTTATTTATTTATTTATTTTTTGAGACAATGTCACTAAGTCACCCTCGGTAGAGTGCTGTGGCATCACAGCTCACTGCAACCTCACTCTCTTGGGCTTAAGCAGTTCTCTTGCCTCAGCCTCACAAGTAGCTGGGACTACAGGCGCCCACGACAATGCCCAGCTACTTTTTGGTTGTAGTTGTCGTTGTTGTTTGGCAGGCTCAGGCTGGGTTCGAACCTGCCAGCTCTAGTGTATGTGGCTGGTGCCCTAGCCGCTGAGCTATAGGCACCGAACCTTCTTTTTATTTATTTGCTTTTAATTTTTACTTATTTATTTTTAGGTTTTTTTTGTGATTTTTTTGGCCGGGGCTGGGTTTGAACCCGCCACCTCCAGCATATGGGACCGGCGCCCTACTCCTTGAGCCACAGGCGCCGCCCTAGAGTTCTTGTGATGTATTTTTACTTTCTTATTTTTCATTCTCTCCTCAATAAATATAATTCTGGCCACCATGTATTATGGTTATAAATAATGGAATAGTTGACTAACCAGTGATTTAAGTAGTAAGGATGTTTATTTAGCTCAGATAATAAGAAATCCAAGGCTGGGTGAGGTGGCTCATGCTTGTAACCCTAGCATTCTGGGAGGCTGAGCTAGGTGGATTGCTTGAGCTTAGGAGTTTGAGACCAGCCTGAGCAAGAGCAAGACAGTGTCTATAATAAAAATAGAACAATTACCCAGGTGTTACAGCGGACACTTGTAGTCCCAGTTACCTGGGAGGCTGAGGCACGAGGATTGCTCAAGCCTGAGAGTTTGAGGTTGCTGTGAGTTATGACACCATGGTACTCTACCTAGGGTAACTCTACCTAGGGTAACAGAGTAAGACTCTGTTAAAAAAAAAAAAATGAAAGAAAAAAGGAATCCAGTGGTAACAGAAATAGTTGGCTCCAGGTTTGGTTAATCCAGCCACCCTGTAATAGCATCAAAGATCCAGGCTTTTCTCATTTTCCTCTTTGCCTTCCTTAGGGTATTTGCTCCATTCTTGGGCTTGTCTCTTCATAATCCTAAAATGGATGCCACAGCTCTGAATGGAATGAACTTGTTTGACAACTTCTAAGGCAGGAAAGAAATGAGATTTGAAGGTTGGAGATTTCTCTCTGAATATATGTCTTGTATCAGGAAGGAAATATCTTTTCCAGAAGCTTTCATAAGATTTCCTCCCAAGTCCTATTGTCCAGACTGGGTTACATGTGTATCCTTAGATTTAAAGGAGATAAGGGGAAGAAGTGTTAGTAAAGTATCTTCAGTTTTGAGGCCCTGTAATGGGAAGTAATTCCTGCTAGTAAGGAAGAAGAGTGGGAAATGGCTTTTGGTAATAGCTAGTAATTAACAGTGTCTCCCCTGAAACTGTTCTTGGAAGGTCACTGAATTGACTGAAATGGCTTCTAGTTTTTCCTGCTCTTGACCTCTATGTGGTGTTTTATATTGATGGCTCTCTCTCTCTTGGTTTCTGCTATACATTCTCTCTGCCTCTCATCATTTCTTCTCCATGGCTTCTCTCTCACTTTTTTTTTTTTTTTGGAGACAGAGTCTCACTTTGTCGCCCTCAGTAGAGTGCTGTGGCGTCACATCTCACAGCAACATCCAACTCCTGGGCTTAGGTCATTCTCTTGCCTGAGCCTCCCGAGTAGCCGGGACTACAGGCACCCACCGCAACGCCTGGCTATTTTTTTGTTGCAGTTTGGCCAGGGCCGGGTTTGAACCCTCCACCCTTGGTATATGGGGTCAGGGCCCTACCCACTGAGCCACAGGCGCAGCCCCACATTTTTTTTTTTTTTTTGAGACAGAATCTCACTATGTCACCCTCAGTAGAGTGCTGTGGTGTCACAGCTGACAGCAACCTCAAACTCTTGGGCTTAAGGGATTCTCTTGCCTCAGCTTCCCAGAGTGCTAGGATTATTAGGTGTGAGCCACCATGCCCAGCCTGCTGTTCTCTTTATATATTGGCTTTTTTAGTTTAGTTTAGTTTTGTTTTGTTTTTTGAGACAGGGTTTTGCCCGGGCTGGAGGGCAGTGGAGTACAGAGCATAATTGTAGCTCACTGCAGCCTCAAACTCCTGGGCTCAAGGGCTCCTCCCACTTTAGTTTTCTGAATAGCTGGGAGTATTGGCATGCAACATCATGCCAGACTAATTTTTCTTTTTTTTTTTTTTTTGTAGAGACAGAGTCTCACTTTATGGCCCTCGGTAGAGTGCCGTGGCCTCACACAGCTCACAGCAACCTCCAACTCCTGGGCTTAAGCAACTCTCTTGCCTCAGCCTCCCGAGTAGCTGGGACTACAGGCGCCCGCCACAACGCCCGGCCATTTTTTGGTTGCAGTTAGGCCGGGGCCGGGTTTGAACCCGCCACCCTCGGTATATGGGGCCGGCGCCCTACCGACTGAGCCACAGGCGCCGCCCTCCAGACTAATTTTTCAATTTTTTTGTAGAGATGGTGGTGTCACTATGTTACCAATGCTGATCTCAAACTCCTGGCCTCAAGTGTTCCTTCCACCTTCACCTCCCAAAGTCTAGGATTATAGTCTTGAACCACCGTGCCTTGCCTCATGCTGAGTTTTAAACCAGACTCTTGGCACCTTTCAGCTTCTAAATTAGGGAATTCATTTTAACCATGTGACAAAGATCTAATTAGAGCTGTTTGTGGCCCACCTCTTGAACTCTGGTGTTTGGCCACAGGCTCCTTTCCCCTCTCCATTCTTTTCTTCTTTCTTCCTTTTTTTTTTTTTTTTTTTTGAGACAGTCTCACTTTGTCGCCCTCAGTAGAGTGCCATGGCCTCACAGCTCAGAGCAGCCTCAGACTTTCAGACTCAACTAATCCTCTTGCCTCAGCCTCCCGAGTACCTGGGACTATAGGCGCCCCCACAACACCTGGCTATTTTTAGAGACGTGGTCTCGCTCTTGCTCAGGCTGGTCTCAAACATGAGCTCAGGCAATCCACGTGCCTCCGCCTTCCAGGGTGCTGGGATTACAGGCATGAGCCACTGCGTCTGGCCCTCCCCTCTACATTCTTCATTCTCCTTCTGCCATGTCTTTATGGCCTCTCTCCATTACAGACCTATTGCTCTTGATAGGAACCTTATCAGCTTTTCTCTCAAGGCTAGACTTTAAAAAGAAAAATTATGTATAACCTCCTATAGAGTAAGTAGTAGAACTGAAGGGCCCTTTGTTTTCTCATACATTCTGGGCTTTTGGAATAGAAGTTCAGTTGCTCTGCAGAATAAAAGGATGATGAATTTGGAGTTTCAGAGTTTGAGAGATCAAGAAAAGAGACTAGTTCCTGTAATCCTAGCATTCTGGGAGGCTGAGGCAGGTGGATTGCCTGAGCTCAGGAGTTACAGACCAGCCGGAGCCAGGGCAAGACCTCATCTCTAAAAAACTATCTGGGCGTTGTGGTGGGCACCTGTAGTCCCAGCTCCTTGGGAGGCTGAGGCAAGAGAATCACTTAAACTCAAGAGTTTGAGGTTGCTGTGAGCTATGACATCACTGCACTCTAGGCATACTGAGGGCGACAAAGTGAGATTCTGTCTCAAAAAAAAAAGGAGACTAGAATCAGTTGAGAGGTGGGTGATGGAACAGCTGAGGACTTATGACAACATAAAGATAATTTTAAGGGTCATATCCAAAGCTGAGTTTTCACGTGAAATAATGTGTGTTGTGACCACCCTCTGACTGTACACATTTTCACTGAAAACTTCTGAAGCCATCATAGGTCTGGTGTGACTTTGGCTTGATATGGAGATCAGTGAGAGGACCACAGGTTTTATGAGGCTGGCAGTGTGGGTCATCTGAGTCACACTCCAACTATTGAAGCCTCTTACTGATTTCTCTACCTCCCGCGTTTCTTCCTTTCCAGCACCCCTTCCATGTTGCTGCTGAGTGATCTCACTAAGACACAAACCCAGGTGATTTAGCTATTTAAATCCATTAATGGCTCCCCAATCAGTGTTTCTCAAACCTGGGGTTCATGAATCCTTGGGGACACATTGTCAGGTGCTTAAGTATCCTTTAAGAAGTTTATTTGTCTTGGTTCAAGATTGATCTTAAAGGCCAGGTGCGGTGGCTCACACCTGTAATTCTAGCACTCTGGGATGTCGAGGCGGGTGGATTGCCTAAGCTCACAGGTTTGAGACCAGCCTGAGCAAGAGTGAGACCCTGTCTCTAAAAATAGCTGGGTGTTGTAGTGGGCATCTGTCATCTCAGCTACTCAGGAGGCTGAGGCAAGAGAATTGCTTGAGTCCAAGAGTTTGAGGTTGCTGTGAGCTATGACCACACAGCACTGAACCAAGTGAGACTCTGTCTCAAAAAAAAAAAAAAAGAAAAAGACAATATCAGTATAGTCTATAATACCTAAAGGACCATATAACCAAGAAATTTGAGGAGATTTTAGTGCCTTGGTTTGCACTTGTATTTATTGATTGGGTTAGTGTCAAGTGACCTTCTGAAAAGACAGCATTTAACTTTTAATGCTGTAATTATTTTTATTTACTTATTTATTCTTATATTTTGGAGACACAGTTTCACTGTCATCCTGGGTAGAGTACTGTGGCATCATAACTCACAGCAACCTCAAAATCCTGGCTTGAAGCAATCCTCTTGCCTCAGCCTGCCCAGTAGCTGGGATGACAGGTGCCCACCACAAAGCCCAGCTAGTTTTTGTATTTTTAATAGAGACAGGGTCTTATTCTTGCTCAAGCTGGTCTCAAGCTCCTGAGCTCAAGCAATCTACCCTCCTCAGCCTCCCAATCCAAAAGTGCTAGGATTACAGGTGTGAGCCACCTCACCAGGTCCTGTAATTATTTTTATTTCATTGTTCACAGATACACCCTCAGCACCTAGAACAACAGTGCCTGGCACATTGTAGGTATTCAGTAAAGATTTGTTGAATAAATGAATGAATGTAATTTCTTGAGCTAGGTTCTGAGATCCTTGAGGATCTTTTACAGTTTGAAATCTTCTCACCATGGCATATGAGGCTCTTCACAATCAAGCTGAGCACACTCAAACAGTAGTTTTACCAGGACTATGTAAGGGCATAGTCCTCTTTAGGGAAAAAAAAAAAAAAGGAGGCTTGGTGCCTGTAGCTCAGCATTCAGGGTGCCAGCCACATATACTGGAGTTGGTGGTTTCGAATCCAGCCCGGGCCTGCTAAACAACAATGACAACTACAACCAAAAAATAGCCAGGTGCTGTGGCAGGCACCTGTAGTCCCAGCTACTTGGGAGGCTGAGGCAAGAGAATCACTTAAGCCCAAGAGTTTGAGGTTGCCGTGAGCTGTGACGCCACAGCACTCTACCCAGGGTGACATAGTAAGACTCTGTCTCAAAAATAAAAAGGAAAAGTATAAAGGATTTATGTACATTTTGACAGGGCAGAGGTGATACAGAAATGACTTGCAAATATAATGCAAATAACATGCAAATCCTCATGTAAATGAGAATCCTGTCTTTGTAATCCACTGCCCAGTATTCAATAATTTGTCTGCAGTACTGGCAGTAAATCTTTTCGAGGGCTTGGGATGCAGATTGCTTTGGTGGAGATGTGTTTGTATTGGTGGGGATAAGAAGGAGTCTCTCAAGGAGGAGTCAGTGTGTTGGTGCTGAAAGCCTGCAGCTTAGTATGAAACTTTATATAGTATACAGCATAATATGAGGTTATTCTACTGTGATACTCTAAGGCAGGGGTGTCCAACTTTTTTTTCCTTTGCTGTGCATTGGAAGAATAAGAGTTGTCTTGGGCCGCACATTAAATACATTAAATGCTAATGAAAGCTGATTAGCAAAATAAAGGTCCAAGCATACTTTTTGTGATATCCAACATCACAAATGAAAAAAAAAATCTTTACAAAATCAGCGTATAGCCCACAGGGCACGGGTTGGACACCCCTACTCTAAGGGCTGGCCTTCTAGAGTTGGCTAAATGTGGTGGCAATGAAATGCAACTCCTTATTTCCCTTCAACTCTTTGGCCACCTCACCTCTTCTGTCCTGCCCATGTCACACCATCTGGGCTCTGCTCCACAGGAGTAGAGAGTAGTCAGATGTCCCTGCCCCAAGTCTTCACCATGAGGAACACAGAAGAGTCTGAGATAAGCGCTCTTGTAAATATCTGGAAGAGATGAAGAACATGGTGTGGAGTTCTGCATTTCCTAATCTATGACAAGCAGAATTTAGCTGAATTTCTAGGCCTACTAGAAAACAAAATGAGTGGTTACAAGAATTATGGGGACTCTCTGAGAAATATAGCTGCTTAATCTCAATGCCAGTGATGTAAAAGCTAACAAAATTGGGAAGCTTACTTGGAAATCTAAAGGAAAAGAGTGTCAGCTGTGATTTTATCATTTTAAAAACCTGGCCTTTGGCTCAGCACCTGTAGCTCAGCAGGTAGGGGGCCAGCCACACACACGGGAGCTGGCAGGTTTGAATCCAGACTGGGCCTGCCAAATAATGACAACTACAACCAAAAATAAAAATAGCCAGGCATTGTGGCAGGTGCCTGTAGTCCCAGCTACTTGGGAGGCTGAGGCAAGAGAATCACTTAAGCCCAAGAGTTGGAGGTTGCTGTCAGCTGTGATGCCATGGCACTATACCCAGGGCAACAGCTTGAGCCTCTGTCTCCAAAACAAAACAAAACAAACAAAATTGTCCTTTCCTGTCTTTGGTGTGAAAGGAAATTTTTGGTTACACAGACACTTTCCCAGTGATTATTAAAATATTGGGCAAATGATTTAAAAGAGCCAGTAGCTGGTATATTTTAAAATAACTAAAAATCTGTATTTTCTCTGCTATAGAGTCAAATGGAGAGACCTGCTCAAATAGAATAGACCCGCCCAGGAAGAAATGAATGCATAGAACGTCCCACCCAGGAAAGAGGAAATGTGCCAATCCCTACTCCTCCGACACTTTAAATTTCCATCCACCTTTACCCATTTGCTGACTTTCTTCTTGAACTCAGCTCACCTGTACCCAGGTGGAATAAAGGCCGCTGTTGCGGGTGGCGCCTGTGGCTCAGCGGGTAGGGCACCGGTCCCATATGCCGGAGGTGGTGAGTTCAAACCCAGCCCCGGCCAAATTAAAAAAAAAAAAGAAAAAAGGCCGCTGTTGCCCACTCAGAACCTGGATTCCATTTCCTTTAGTTCATGTTTTGGAATAATCTTTTATTTTCAATCTTTGACCTCTCACTCTGAGACTTTGCAATCAGACCTGGATACAAACACCCATCTCTACGCTATATAAACTTGGGCAACTTACTCAAGTTTTCTGAGCTCAGTTTCCTCATCTGTAAAATAAGATAATAGTAGAATCCTCATGAGGTCACTATGTGGGTTCAATGAGATAATGCATGTATTTAACACAGTGCCTGGCTCGTAGAAAGCATTTAACAAATATAGCTATTGGCAGCAGTCATCTGTGGATTTGCCACCTAGTGTCCATTCATCCTCCATCTGATAACTCTACCCCATTTCTTCCTGGTGAGATATCATTCTCTCCTCTTTCCATGTGGTTCTAGTGAAACTGACTCCATCCTCAGCAAGAGGAATAGAGCGTGTGACTTAGGTTTCAGTCAGATTATTCCATCCTCGGAGCACAGTGACTGATGCAAGAATAGGAACATACATAGAGTTACCATATGACCCGGCAATTCCACTTCTGTATGTATCTAAAGGAATGGAAAACAAGTGTTTAAATAAAAATTTGTATGCAGGGGGTTGGTTCCAGGACCCCCAACATATCATAATTCACACATACTCAAGTCCTTTAATTGACACTAGGAACCTTGATGTACAAGTTGGCCCTCCATATTTGTGTGTATGTATTTTTGATCTGTTTTGTTTTTAAAAACTTCATATAAGTGGACCCACAAAATTCAAACCTATGTCGTTCAAGGGTTGACTGTATATGAAGTTCATAGCAGATTCCTAATATTCAAAAGGTGAAGGCTGGGTACAGAGGTTCACACCTATTATGCCAGCACTTCAGGTAGCTGAGGCTGGAGCATCACTTGAGTCCAGAAGTATGAGATTAACCTGAGCAAAAGAAATAAATGTGGAAACAATGTTGTTTCTACTTTTTGACTATTAGGAATAATGCAGCTATGGACATGCATGTACACATATAAGTTTTTGCATCCATACCATAGAATATTATTTAACCATAAAAAGGAATGAAGTGATAATTCATGCTATAACATCAATGAGCCTTGAAAAATTATGCTAAGTGAAATAAGCCAGACCCAAAAGGCCATATGCTACACGATTCCACTTATATGAAATATCCAGAATAGGTAAACCTATATAGAGAGAAGGTAGATTAGTGGTTGCCAGGGACTGGAGGGAGGGAAAATGGGGGGCGACTTGTTACTGGGTATAGAATTTCTCTTTGGGGTGATGATAATATTTTAGAATTAGATAGCAAAGATAATCATACAACATTGTAAATATACTAAAAAAAATCACTGAATTGCCTGCTTTAAAAAGATGAATTTTATGGTATGTGAATTATGTCCCTACTTTAAAAAACTAACCCCAAAATATAAAAGAATAGGCGCATGTCTTACTTAAGCAGACCAATGACAGCTAGTAAGATTCACTTCAATTCTTTGGAGTCATGAGGAGACCAAACTAGTTCTTTTTTTGCAAATATCCAACATAGGGTCTGGAACTCTTTACCTATCTTCGTGTGCATGGAGCCTGAGATTGAATTATCCATTCCAGCTGAAGGCAGAGCCAAGAAATAGAACACTAAAACTTGGGTACACACTGGAGCTAGAGGAACTAGTTGTCCCATATTGCCTAGCATGGGGCTTTCCTGGTTTTAGCACTGAGTCTGTATATCATGTTGGTCACCCTTTCTGGAACTCTGAGTGCGCCTCTGGTTGAAGCTCAGGAGTTTACTCATGGTGTTTTTAATTACAGTCATGTGGTGCATAATGATGTTTTGATTAACAACAAACTACACATAGGACAGTAGTTCTATAATATTATGATACCACATTTTAGCCAGGTATGGTGGTGTGTACCTGTAGTCACAGCTACTTGGGAGGCTAAGGCAGGAAGATCACTTACTCCCAGGAGTTCAAAGCCTCAGTAAGCTTTGATGTTTATTTTGGAACAACACTTACAAAAGGAAGGAGACAGAAGCTGAATTTAGCAGAGGAAGAAGTTAAATGTGATGCAGGCTCTTGTTCAATCCAGTAGAGAACTCTGGAGCAATGTTCCATGTCAGGGCAAAATGGCTGGGCTGTTATACTTTTCCCTGCTTCTCTTTATCTGCAAACTTTTAATCATCTTTCAATTATTAGCATAAATATTGTCTTTTGGCAGCACTTGTAGCTCAGTGGGTAGGGCACTGGCCATGTACACCGAGGATGGTGGGTTCAAACCTGGCCCAGGCCAGCTAAAACAACAATGATAGCTGCAACAACAACAAAAAAATAGCCGGGTGGTATGGTGGGCATCTGTAGTCCCAGCTACTTGGGAGGCTGAGGCAAGAGAATTGCTTAAGCCCAGGAGTTTGAGGTTGCTGTAAGCTGTGACGCCACGGTACTCTATTTAGGGTGACAGCTTGAGACTCTGTTTCAAAAACAAACAAACAAAAAGACCCATTGTCTTTTGGGGGAAACCTTCCCCTGAAGCCCCCTGTGACATTAAGTCCTATAGCACCTAGCCCATATCTTTTATGTGTAGTAATTTGATTAGTCATTATTTATTTTTTGTTTTATGGCTGTCTTTTTTTTTATGCTTCGGCTGTTGTTTATTTATTTATTTATTTTTTTGAGACACAGTCTCACTATGTTGGAGTGCTGTGGCTTCACAGCTCACAGCAACCTCAAACTCTTGGGCTTAAGCGATTCTCTTGCCTCAGCCTCCCAAGTAGCTGGGACTATAGGCTCCTGCCAAAACGCGCGGCTATTTTTCTATTGCAGTTGTCATTGTTTTCACTGGCCCGAGCTGGATTCGAACCCACTAGCCTCGGTGTATGTGGCTGGTGCCCTACCCACTGAGCTATGGGCGCTGCCTCAGCTGTTGTTTATTGACATACAGGTAGGTTCTATAGCAACACACCCAGAAGCAGCTGCAGTAGAAAGGAAAATGGAAAAAAATGAGGGTGGAATTGTGTCTGCAGCAAAAGGTGAGCCGAATGCAGGACAAAAGAGCACAGGGAGTAGGGGAGGCCATGGGGCTGGGGAAACAAGTAAGGGCCAGAGTCTCCTTCAACTAGAATCACTGCCCCATTCCCTAAGATTCCTATTCTTCTGGCTGGTCCAGGGCTGGGGGTTCTCTGGGCATCCATTTTCCGCAGAAAGGAGAAACAAGAACACAAAGGAAAGGGAGCTGTTGCCCTCTTGCCTTAGACTCTGGGGACTTCCACTCTTGCATTCCTCCTTTGTCCCTTGCTTGAGTGGGGCCACTCATGATGGGTAAGCCAGGCTCTGGGCTACCCCACTCGAGCAGGGTCTACAACAGCCATGTTTCACAGTGGCATTAATCTTCTCCCTGGTGTTCCAGCCCACCAGTGCCACAATATAGCCCAGAATGAACTCTACAAGCATTGTTGGCCTAATGGATGGGTTGGGGGAAGGGGATAGGACAGGGGCTGAAGGAGGGGCTCTGGGATTCATCATGGCACAGGCACTACATCCATGGTGTTGGTGAAACCAGAGCCAGGGCACCACCAAGTCAAGACACATCTCCTGTCTTGAAGAAGCCTTGGGCCTTTCCAACATTCATGGCCAAGTTCACCTGGAGGTCCACATCCTCAGCTTCCTGGACTGGGTCCTTGCACAAGACAGGGAATATGCCACGGTATAGGTGGGCCTGGCAAGCTGTCTGGGGATTCCTTGTCATAGCAACAATAGGGGCACATGGGCCTTATCTGGCCATCTGGTGAGCAGACCTGCCAGACTTGGTGAGGATGATTATGGCCCACTGCAGTAATTGAAGAAGGCCTCCATGGCCCCAATGGCAGCAGCTTCTGTTGGGTTGCTGGTAATGGGTGCCAGGCGGCAGAGTTCCTCAAATAATTGCAAGTGGTAAATGATTGCCTCTGCCTCATGGGCAATCAGGTGCTGCCTGCTAACAGCTTCCAGAGGTTAGTCCCCTTTGGCTGTTTCTCCAGACAGCATGATGCAGTCAGCATCGTTCAGGACTGCTTTGGTCACATCGCCGCCCTCCGCCTGGGTGGGGCGGGGCTTCTTGATCATGCTCTCCAGCATCTATGTGGCACAGAAGACAGGCTTCCTAGCTCGGTTGCATAGCCTGATCATCACCTTCTGAGCAAGGAAGACCTTCTCTGCAGGAATCTCAATGATTAGGTCACCACGAGTCACCATGATCCCATCACTGGCCTCCAAGATCTCATCAAACCTCTGAATTCCCTCATGATTCTCAATTTTGCTGATTATCTTGATGTTCTTTCCTTTCTCTCCTAGGACCTTCCTGATTTCATGGACATCAGGCTTGCGGATGAAAGATGCAAACACCATATCTACATCCTGTTCTACCACAAACTTCAGGTCCTGGATGTTGACACAGCAGGCAGGTCCACAGCAGCCCTGGGAAGGTTTACACCCTTCTTGCTGCCCAAGGAGCCACCATTTTCCACCTGTCACCAGGAAGTCAGCACCTTTCTGCTTCACCAGCAGGGAAATAAGTCCATCATTCACGTAGATCTTGCTGCCCACCTCTACCACCTTGCAGATGTTCTTGTAGTCCAGCCACAGGGTAGTCTTGTCACACTTCTTCATGTAGGTGTCGTCCAATGTGATTTTGAGAGTGGCTCCTTTCTTCAGCTCCACCTCCGTGGTGCCACTGCCCTTGATAAGCCCAGTTTGAATCCCAGGTCCTTTAGTGTCCAGAGCCACAGCAACTGGCTGGTAGAGAATGGGGTCAGATGCAAAGCTTTCTGTGGCTGTGGGCATGTTCTTTTTTTTTTTGAGATAGACTCTTACTATGTCACCCTCGGAAGAGTACCGTGGCTTCACAGCTCACGGCAACCTCAAACTCTTGGGCTTAAGCAATACTCTTGCCTCAGCCTCCTAAGTAGCTGACTACAGGCACCTGTCACAACGCCAGGCTATTTTTTGTTGTGGCCAGCGATTTTTTGTTGTGGTTGTCATTGTTGTTTTAGCTGGCCTAGGCTGGGTTCGAACCTTCCAGCCTTGGTGTATGTGGCTGGCTCCATAACCACTGTGCTACAGGCGTTCAGCCATGTGCGCATATTCTTAATGGTTTCTGCATGGTACTCATGAGTTCATGCAACAAGTTCAGACGAGCCACATTCATTCCAGAATGGGCTGTGATTGATGTTGAGTCGCTGTCCAGGCAGCACATATGCTCCAGGAATGTGTCGGCCATGGCTTCGTGCAGCTGCTGGGGCTGAATGAAAGTAGTCCCGGCTTCACTACTGGGCTTTGACATGGCTGCTGAGGTCCTCTGGCGCGGTCTAGCTCTAGCTCGGGCTCCGCTGCAAATGCAAAGAGGTAGGCAGCTGCGGGATGCGTCACTCCTGACTGTGTCTTTACATCTGTCTTACTTGCAGCACTTTAGCTTTGTTAAGGAAGGGACTGTTCTGGTTAGCTATTGCAAGGTGACAAACCATCCCACACCTTACTGGCTAAAAATAGGGATTGACAAAGTAGGACCCAAGTGTTGCATCCAGCTTATAGTCTGTTTTTGTATAGCTAGTAAATTAATATATTTTTCTTTTTACATTTTTAAGGGGTTGTAAAAAAGAAACCCAAACAAATAAAAACAACAATGAACAACAAGAGAAAAATTTACCAACTCTTGGATTAAAACACCCATTTTGTTTGTCTCATGATTGTATGGCTGAGGAATTCAGGAAGGGTTTGGCTGGGTGATTCTTTTGTTCTACGTGATATTGATATTGACTAGGACCATTCAGTGACACTCATCTGGAGGCTGGTCTAGTTTGGAAGATCCAAGAAGGCTTCACTTACATGGATGGTGCCTTGTAGGATGGCTGAAAGGCTTGTTCCAGCTGAGTCCCTCTCTGTTTCCATGCTCTCTCCATCAGGGTGGCTGGAATTATTACAGAGTGGCTAAGGGCTACAGTAGACCAAAGTGGCAGCTCTTAAAGACTAAGCTTATAAGTAGATAACATCACTTCTTCCGTACTCTGTTGGTCAAAGCAGTCACAGACCAGCCTAGCTTCCCTAGAGGGGAAAGATACCTCACCTGTTCAGGACACAAAGAATTTTAGGCTATTTTTAATCTACCTCAGGGCTATGTCTATTTATTCACTATTATATTCCCATTTTGTGGCACAGATCCTGGCACCTGAACTCAACAAATGTGTTAACTTAATGGACATACTCTGGTAGGTAGAATCTGAGCTATTAGATCTGGAGTTAAATCAAGGCTGAGGTCTACTTGGACCCTTAGGGAGCACTCCATTCCACATGTTCCATTTTGGGGCTGCCCAGCACTCTGCTGCATCTCTTGGTGCATCCTTCAGTTTCCTTTTTGCTTAATGAGGGGCAATAAAACCTACATCTCACAGGATTCCTGTGAGAATTAAATGCCATAAGGAATGTCAAACATTGTTTAACATCTGTTTAACATTAGGTTGTTATAGGCGGCGCCTATGGCTCAGTGGTTAGGGCACTGGCCCCATATATTGAGGGTGGTGGGTTCCAACCCAGCCCCGGCCAAACTGCAACAAAAAATAGCTGGGTGTTGTCGTGGGCGCCTGTAGTCCCAGCTACTCGGGAGGTTGAGGCAAGAGAATTGCCTAAGCCCAGGAGTTGGAGGTTGCTGTGAGCTGTGACACCAGAGCACTTTACCAAGGGCAACAAACTGAGACTCTGTCTCTAAAAAAAGAATAAAATAAAACAAATTAGGTCGTTATTATTATCTTTCTTGACCAGGGCGAGGAGTGGACCAGACCTAACCCTTAGATCCCCTGCCCTGGAGAAGGGCCCCTCAACCTTGGCCCACTCTCCATCTCTTACACTTACCAGTTTCTGAGGAGCAGGTGTTACAAGAATGAAGTAGAGTTCCTATGAGTATGCAGTCCAAGCCTAGCTGAGGAAAATTTATTTCCCATTAGTGGCTCTAAATGATGGTTCAATGGGTCTCATAATTCTGTAATGATCTTGGTGCCAATGTCTCCCACCTTGGGTGTCTTTGCAGAGGCCATGGGGAAATGGGAAGCTATGACAGCTAAACAATATTAGTTGCATGTGGTCAGACCCTTGCCACCTGAATCATTCTATTGTTTGCTTCAACATGTGGAGTAATAAAGACACTTCTGAGAAAAGCCACATTCAACTTGTCATTTTCCCCTATATCAGGGAATGCAGTATTCCTTTCTCCAGAAACACACACAATCCTCTGTCTCAGAGACAGTCCCATACTTTTCATTTCCTGTATGTCTCATTTTTGACTGGAGGGAGGTTTTTTTTTTTTTTTTTTGTAGAGACAGAGTCTCACTGTACCGCCCTCGGGTAGAGTGCCGTGGCGTCACATGGCTCACAGCAACCTCTTAACTTTTGGGCTTACGCGATTCTCTTGCCTCAGCCTCCCAAGTAGCTGGGACTACAGGCGCCCGCCACAACGCCCGGCTATTTTTTGGTTGCAGTTTGGCCGGGGCTGGGTTTGAACCCGCCACCCTCGGCATATGGGGCTGGCGCCCTACTCACTGAGCCACAGGCGCCGCCCTGGAGGGAGGTTTTATCTACTTCTTTCAACTCTTTCACAAATGTATCCATATAGCCTGGGATGATGTATAATGTGTAAATTGTGTGTTTAGGTCTGAGAATGAGATAATTACTTGGAATGTTAAGTAGGGATATGTAGTATAAAGCAGGATCCTTTGTGTGAGTTTGTAAGTACCCACATGTGTATTTTTGTGTGTGATTTAATTTTGCCCAGCCTCTAGTCCAATGTTTGTGTAACAAATAGGCATGGAAAAGATTATTACTAATAGCTAAGATATATGTGGTTTTCAGAAGGTCTTGTGTTCCAGGCAGTAGGAACTAGATGGGCACTAGGCTGAATGCTTTACTTGTGGTATCTCATTTAATCTCCATAACAATAGTTGAGGTGAGTACTAATATTATCTCCAATTTTTTTTTGAGGCAGGGTCTCACTCTGTTGCCCCAGGCTAGAGTGCCTCAGCCTCAGCCTAGCTCACAGCAACCTCAACTTCTGAGTTCAAGTGATCCTCCTGCCTTAGCCTCCCACGTAGCAGGGACTACAGGCACTTCTCACACCTGGCTAATTTTTCTATTTTTATTTATTTATAAATAAATTTGTGGCAGTTGTCATTGTTGTTTAGCAGGTCCTGGCTGGTTCAAACCCCCCATCTTTGGTGTATGTAGCCAGTACCCTACTCACTGAACTACAGGCGCCGAGCCTTTCTTACCTTTAAAATGGAGATAATATTGCAAGGCCAAGGCAGTTGGCCATTGTGATACCATGGCACTCAACCCCAGGGTGACTGAATGAGACTCTGTCTCAAAATAATAATAATAATATTTATTATTTATTTATTTACTACATTGCCCTCGGTAGAGAGCTGTGGCTTCACAGCTCACAGCAACCTCTAACTCTTGGACTTAAGTGATTCTCTTACCTCAGCCTCCCAAGTAGCTGGGACTACAGGTGCCTGCCACAATTCCTGGCTATTTTTTTGTTGCAGTTGCAGTTGTCATTGTTGGTTAGCTGGCCCCAGCCAGGTTCGGGGCAGGATTGAACCTGTCACCCTTGGTGTGTGTGGCCAGCACTGTAACCACTGTGCTATGGGTGCCGAGCCATAATTTTTCTATTTTTAGTAGAGACAGGATTTCACTTTGCTCAACTGCTGACCTCAAGTGATCCTCCTGTCTTGGCCTTGCAATATTATCTCCATTTTAAAGATAAGAAAGGCTCAGCGCCCATAGTTCGGTGAGTAGGGCGCTGGCCACACACACCAAAGATGGTGGGTTGGAACCCGGCCAGGGCCTGCTAAACAACAACGATGACTGCAACAAAAAGATAGCTGGGTGTGGTGGCGGGCGCCTATAGTCCCAGCTACTCAGGAGGCTGAGGCAAGAGAATCGCTTTAGCCCAAGAGTTTGAGGTTGCTGTGAGCTGTGACACCAGTGCATTCTACCAAGGGCCACATAGTGAGACTCTGTCTCAAAAAAAAAGGTAAGAAAACTCTCTGAGATTGGTTAGAGTTAAGCAACTTGCTTAGCTAGTGAGAGGCAGTCAGGATTTGGACTCAGGTCTATTTGATTAAAAAATCTGTTCTTAACTGTTTAAAAATCTCAAATCCAGGCTCTTTGCTGATGATATTGGATTCAGGACCAGGCATGGTGGCTCACGCCTGTAATCAATCCCAGCACTCTGGGAGGCTGAAGGTGGGCTGATTGCTTGAGCTAACGAGTTTGAGACCAGTTTGAGGAAGGCTGAGACCCTGTCTCTAAAGATAGCCAGGCGTTTTGGTGGGTGCCTGTAGTTCCAGCTACTTGGGCGGCTGAGGCAAGAGAGTCACTTGAGCCCAAGAGTTTGAGGTTGCTGTGAGTTATGACACCACGGCACTCAACCACAGGGCAACTGAGTGAGACTCTGTCTCAAAACAATGATAATAATAATATGGGATTCAAATATGTAATGTTCTGATACATGCCACAGAGCAATCCTTATTCTTCACATATGACTTCCAAAGCTCTGGTGCTTGGGAACCTGTGGTGTCAGAGGAGGGAAGGGTTATCCCATCACTGGCTTGCCTACCCAGTACTGTGCTGGTATAATCAGCTACTACATCTACCATGTCCAAGATTCCCTTGCAGCAGACACTTTCCCTCTGCAGTTCTCTGCTTGGAGAAGCATTGGCACTTGTGTAGGGGAAGGCATAGATTGGTCCACGAAGGGAGGCCACATATGCGACCCTACAACAGTTCTGCAGTGGCCTGGCTTATGGGACTCTTCGTGGTGGTGGGGTGGGGGTGAAGATTGCAATGAACTTTTCCAGTTAACCTGGCTCATCACAAATTTGGATGTAGACTTAATCAATCTTGTCCAGTTAGAAACATCTTGATGTCATGCAGATGACAAGAGTGAGAGAACAAGAGGTCTGTGAGGAGAGATATCTCCTTTATATCTGATGTCTATTCTTACATCAAGCTTTTATCATGGGTCTAAGCAAATCTTAACTACTCTATGTGATAAAGAGGTGAGGAATTTGGAAGCTTGCGGGAAAATCCAAGAGAGGGAGATATGAACTGGCTAACTGGGTGCTACTCAAGGGAAAGAAAAGATAAAAAGTGATCCATGGGGCAGCGCCTGTGGCTTAAAGGAGTAGGGTGCTGGTCCCACATGCTGGAGGTGGTGGGTTCAAACCCAGCCCCGGCCAAAATTGCAAAAAAAAAAAGTGATCCATGGAGGTGACAGATGAAAGAGGGACCTTTTGAGGAAAGGTCTACTCCATCGGCTTTCAAGTTATTTTCTGTGGGGTATGTGGTATTAACTTCTTCCTTCATCACTCCTACGGTACCTTTGATAAATTCTGCATTTCATACTGATGCTTTTGTAGGTATGGGTTCTTGGTAGGGAGATGGAGGAGGGCGAGGGAACAGCTGACATCTTAGTTGCACTCCATTTGTCCTTAGTTTGGTTTCCTTAGGATCCTGCAGGGTTTTCAAGGTGATTTTATATATGCATGCTTGTGTATTTTGTAATGCATGTCTAATTGTGAAATTTTGTAAGTAACCCACCTGTGGCCACGTGTATATCCTATGTGTCAGTGTTCACTTATGTGAATGCCGAATGTTTTAATTTATCTATGTATGTAAACATCTGTGTGCCTTGTGTAGGAGTCTGAATTTGTCAGCTACATTCACAAGTACGGGTGTTTATGCCAGGGCATGTGGCAGACTATGTCTTCCAGAGGTGTCTGCCAAGATATAGCCCATCCCACATGTTCTCTTCACAATAGGGTGTTGATACTCCTCAATGAGAGGTGGGTTCTCTTTCCTTCTTCTTGAATGTGGGCCAACCTTTGTGACTCACTCAACCAATGGGAGAAGTGATGCTATGTCACTTCTGAGGCTAGATCATAAAATTACCATGAATTTTGTGCTTTGTTCTCTTGGGATGCTTATTCTTGGAAATCAGCCACCAAACTATGAGGAGGCCAAGCAGCTACTTGGAGAGACCATTTGTCCTGGCTAACAGCACCAGCTTGAAGTTCCAACTGACAGTCAGCATTAATTGCCAGCCCCGGGTTTGAGCATCTTGCTTTAGTTGGGCTATCCCAGCTGAAAGTACATGTAACCTAGTCAACTCTTCCCTATTAAGCCCTGTCCAGACTGCTAAATAAACTATTGTTGTTTGAAGCTACTAAGTTGGGGATGCTTTGTTATGCAGCAGTAGGTAACCAGAACAGGGTTATTGCTGTGTCTTCCCTGTATGTAGATTCCTGATTCCGTGCAGTTGTGGGTGCCTGCAGCCAGTGCATTTGTGTCATATGTCTATGTACCTTAATAGGTGTGTGGTTAAAGGTGTTTCTGGAGACAGAGTCATGGTTCTTGAGGCTGTGCTTTGGCCTCAGTGGGAAGCTGTTTGGTGAGAACACTTTGAAATTTTGTCTGTCTTCTGGGTCTCTTCTTTTGAATGCTTTTCCTTTGAACCAGAAAGGCCTGTTTAGAAGAGAGCAAATGCAGCTAAAATATACCAACCTTCTTCTTTCTGACTCCAACCCCTTGGAGCTGCCAAAGCCTTCCAGCAGGTGGGAGGCTGTCATCCAGAGCCCTCACATCTCTTTCATAGGGACTAGAAATGATGTGTTTTTTTTCTTTTTTCCTTTTCTGCTTCTGAGGCCTTCAGTAATGAACCAGAGACAGAGGCAAAACAGTTACTCAAGTCCTTGAAGTCTTTTGGGGTGGAGAGACCTAGAATTCTTTTTTTTTTTTCTGTAGAGACAGAGTCTCACTCTATGGCCCTGGGTAGAGTGCCGTGGCGTCACACAGCTCACAGCAACCTCCATCTCCTGGGCTTAAGCGATTCTCCTGCCTCAGCCTCCCGAGTAGCTGGGACTACAGGCGCCCGCCACAACACCCAGCTATTTTTTGGTTGCAGTTCAGCCGGGGCTGGGTTTGAACCCGCCACCCTCGGTATATGGGGCCGGAGCCTTACCGACTGAGCCACAGGCGCCGCCCGAGACCTAGAATTCTTGACTGCCATGAAGGAAGCTGCTGATAATGGGTTTGGCATGCCCAGATGCTGTGGGAGAGATCATATGGCTCTGCCCTGCCTTGGCTGCTGCAACCCACCCCATCTGAGTCTAGCCCAGAAAGTGGTGGGACCTGGTTCAGATGATGTGTGGTTCCCTTTTGTTTCCTCTGGAATGCCCTTAAGCTCCCTACTTCTCCTATGTCAGCAGTTCAACTTAGCTTTTTGGGGGAATACTGAGAGCTCTGGTTTCACAGTCCTTCTTTGGCACTGCCTCTCAGGAACTCTCAAGCACTGTTTTGCAATAGAGCTTTTTGGTAGAAATGTTTATAATCTTGGCTGTCTAATATGATAGACATTAGCCACATGTGGCAATCGAGAATTTAAAATGTAGCTATCGTGACTAAGCAACTGAATTTAACTTTTAATTTTAATTGATTTAAATCTAAATAACTACACATGGGGCTGGGCATGGTGCTCACACCTGTAATCCTAGCACTCTGGGAGGCTGAGGCAGGTGGATTGCTTGAACTCAGGAGTTCGAGACCAGTGTGAGCAAAAGTGAGACCTCCCCCTGTCTCTACTAAAAATAGAAAAACTGAGGCAAGAGGATCACTTGAGTCCAAGAGTTGGAGGTAGCTGAGAACTATGACGCCATGGCACTCTACCCAGGGCAACAGCTTGAGACTCTGTCTCAAAAACAAACAAACAAACAAACAAACAAAAAAAAAACTGCACATGGCTATTGGCTACTATAGTAGATGGCACAGCTCTGAACAGTTGAGAGTTTTTGTTTATCTCTCAAATGGGGATAAATTCTGCCCCACCTACCTCCTAGGGTTGTCTGGAGAAAACGAGATGATGGATGAGTAAGGGCTTTACTACCAAAGAGATGTGGAAAGACAACAGTTGAAACTGAGTGGGCTTATTCTTATAGCTCTTTATTAATATTTCTGCTAAATGGTACTTGCTGGGCTGTTTTTTTTTTTGTTGTTGTTTTTTCTTTTAGAGACAGAGTCTCACTCTGTTGCCCTCAGTAGAGTGCCGGGGCGTCACACAGCTCACAGCAACCTCTAACACCTGGGCTTAGGTGATTCTCTTGCCTCAGCCTCCTAAGTAGCTGGGACTACAGTTAGGTGGTCATGTTCAAGTGAATAAAATGTTTGGAGTCCAGAAGGGATTGCTGGCAGCAGGATTTGAGGTGTGTGGTGAAAGCTTGGTAGGCAGAGAGAAGTCAGAGCAATACAGTAGTGAGACAGTGATCCCCATTCCAGTGTATTTTATGAAAATGTTAAAAAGAAATTTTAAACATTTTTGCTCAGTTCCAAGAGTAGTAAGGGAATAAAGAGAGAGGTGTGTGGTGAAAGCTTGGTAGGCAGAGAGAAGTCAGAGCAATACAGTAGTGAGACAGTGATCCCCATTCCAGGCCCATCCAGAAAGAGCAGGCAGCCAATTCCTGATACCAGGAATGCTTTCACACAACAGGCTGTCAGGCTTGTGAGAGATTAATTGAGAAAGGCTGATCAGAGGAAAAATGATCTAGTAAACACATTCTGCTTGTTGAGGAAGGCAGAATGATCTTGTAAATCTCTGCCTGGCCAGGGCTCTGAGGGTAGGTGCTATGGTTTCCTTTGGTTTGATTGATGGTGATCAGGCTGAAGATGATTTCTCAGGCTCTCTACCCTTCCACGCTTTTGCTCTTCTGGGGAGTGGAAGAGGAAAGCTAGAAACTCTCCAACGGAACTGCAGAGGAGAGAGAGTTTTTTGGTTGTTGTTTATTTATTTATTTATTTATTTATTTTTGAGACAGAGTCTCACTTTGTCACCCTCCATAGAGTACCATGGTGTCATAGCTCACAGCAACCTCAAACTCTTGGGCTAAAGCAATTCTCTTGCCTCAGCCTCCCAAGTAGCTGGGACTATAGGCACCTGCCACAACGCCCAGCTATTTTTAGAAACAGGGTCTTGCTCTTGCTTAGGCTGGTCTCAAACCTGGAGCTGAGGGCAATCCACCTGCCTGGGCCTCCCAGAGTGCTAGAATTATAGTCATGATCCACCGCACCCAGCCAACTACTTACTTATTTAAAAGGAAATTTTTACCAGGAAAGAAAGGGGGAGTGAGGATGATGGGCAAAAAAAGGGGAAAAAGAAAGAATATAAATGTATTTATCACTGAACTATACAATTAAAAATGGTAAAGATGATAGGTAAATTAAATGGATAATTTACCTCAAAAAGGAATATAAATGCATTTATTACCATTGAACTGTACACTTATAAATTGTAAATTATATACGTGTATTTTATGAAAATGTTAAAAAGAAATTTTAAACATTTTTGCTCAGTTCCAAGAGTAGTAAGGGAATAAAGAGAGAAGACTATCATTATCCCACCATCCTCTCTGATCCTTGGACTTCAATCTTCTCACCTTTACTGTGGTTCTCCTTGCTTGGGAACCATGTAAGTAGAGGCTTCCTATTTGGGCCCAACCATACACACTGGCTTCAGCAGTTCAAGAGGCTTGAGTTCAGAGCTAGCTTCCCTGAGAAGGTGTTCTCAGTCACTGTTACTAGCCTCCTAGTGAAGGTTTTCAAAGATCTTGGTGTTCTTTGGGAAAAGAATTTCAGGATATCCTACGGACTCAATTCTGATATAAGGACAATTAATGACCTAGTATATTACATGGTGGGGGGGGGAAGGGGCGAGCAGAGAGAGGGAAGGAGGGAGGGAGTGGGGAGGTCATGGTGTGGGATACACCTTTTGGGGGTGGGACACAATTATAAGAGGGACTTTACTTAAAAAATGCAATCAATGTAACCTATACTTTGGGACAGATATAACCTCATATCAGATATAACCTCAATAGTTGTTATCTGTTACAATGTAACTATTCTTTATATTCTCAATGAATCACCAACAATTAAAAAAAAAAAGAATTTCAGGATATACCATGTAAGCCAAGCAACCTACAGTTTTATTGAAAGTGAAGGTATGCTCTCAGGAAAGAGAGTAGCTGTACTGGGAGAAGTAGTAATTTTCTTTTCTTTCTTTCTTTTTTTTTTTTGAGACAGAGTCTCACTATGTTGCCCTTGGTAGAGTGCTGTAGCGTCACAGCTCACAGCTCAGAGCCACCTCAAACTCTTAGGCTTAAGCGCTTCTTTTGCCTCAGCCTCCAAAGTAGCTGGGACTACAGGGGCCCGCCACAACGCTTGGCTATTTTTTGTCGCAATTGTCATTGTTGTTTAGCTGGCCCGGGCCAGGTTCCAACCTGCTAGCCTTGGTATATGTGGCTGGCCCTGTAACCACTGTGCTACAGGCGCCAAGCCAAGAAGAAGTAGTTTTTTATTTTTTATAGTTTTACTTATTGGGGGGAAGAATATTCATACCTTGTATTGTTGTTTCAGAACTATCATGGTGATTTCATGGGCAGAGAAATTTGAAAAACCACAATATAAATAATATTGTAATTAGCTAAAGTTCATGTAAGGTGACAGAACCGGCTGACAAGCTAGTTCTTGCCTGTGGTTAACAGCCTCATTTAGGGTTGTTTAACAACCGCACCCCACCTTTAAGTCCCTGTATCCAGTCTCAGGCCTGTCACCTACTCTAGTAAGAGAATGTCTTCGTTGGGACTACTATAACAAAATACCTTAGGCTGGGTAATTTATAAACAATAAAAATTTACTACTCAGTTCTAGAGACTAGGAAGTCTAAGAGCAAGGCACCAAAAGATTCAGTGTCTGGTGAGGGCTTGCTCTGTAATTCAAAGATGGTGCCTTGTTTGAGTGGCCATACATGGTAGAAGGGGAGATCCCTGTGTCCTTCCATGGTGGAAGGGACAATCTCTCTTCAACCTAAATCCTATTAATTATTTCCGCAAAGGTCCCACCACTTAATATTATCATATAGGTATGAGTTTCCAACATATTAATTTTTGGCAACCGTCACAGGTTTTTTCAGGGTTTGGAGACTGGGGGACACAGTATATCCATTTCCTACATACTTGAGGTTATATCTGTCCCAAAGAGGAAGACAGGCCTCTGAAAGAGCTGGCAGCTTGGTATTCAGCTGGACTCTGGTCTTGGCCCATTTATTCATTCTAAATACTGTAAGATTTGAGCTTATTTTATTTTTAAGGCTCTAACTTTTATAGCACTTTATTAATATCTTTTTTTTTTTTTTTTTTTTGTAGAGACAGAGTCTCACTTTATGGCCCTTGGTAGAGTGCCGTGGCCTCACACAGCTCACAGCAACCTCCAACTCCTGGGCCTAAGTGATTCTCCTGCCTCAGCCTCCCGAGTAGCTGGGACTACAGGCGCCCGCCACAACGCCCGGCTATTTTTTGGTTGCAGTTTGGCCGGGGCCGGGTTTGAACCCGCCACCCTCGGTATATGGGGCCAGCGCCTTACTGACTGAGCCACAGGCGCCGCCCTAATATCTTTTTTTTTAAACAGAATCTCACTTTGTCACCCTCAGTAGAGTGCCATAGCGTCAACATAGCTCATAGCAACCACAATCTCTTGGACTCAAGTGATCCTTTTGACTCAGCCTCCCTAGTAACTGATCTCTAGGTGCCCGCCACAATACCTGGCTAGTTTTTCTACTTTTTTTTTTTTTTTGTAGAGACAGAGTCTCACTTTATGGCCCACGGTAGAGTGCCGTGGCCTCACACAGCTCACAGCAACCTCCAACTCCTGGGCTTAAGCGATTCTCTTGCCTCAGCCTCCCGAGTAGCTGGGACTATAGGCGCCTGCCACAACGCCCGGCTATTTTTTGGTTGCAGTTTGGCCGGGGCCGGGTTTGAACCCGCCATCCTCGGTATATGGGGCCGGAGCCTTACCGACTGAGCCACAGGTGCTGCCCTACTTTTTTTTTTTTTTTTAGTAGAAAAGGCTTCTAGCCCTTGCTTAGACTGGTCTCGAAATCCTGAGCTCAAGAAACCCACCCTCCTCTGCCTCCCAGAGTGTTAGGATTATAGGCGTGAGCCACCAAGCCTAGACTTAATATCTTCTTTTATAACTTGTACCAGTTTTGATTCTAATTTTTATATGTCCATTCTGTAACTTGTCCCTCATGTAATAGATATTTGTTGAATAGTTGTTATCTGCCCTCATGGTACTAGGCGGTGACACAAACTAGAATTATTCCTGGGCTTAACTACTGTCATTAGTCTTTTGGGTATTCCAAGGGAAAAGTGAACTGTTCCCCTTCCCAGTCAGTCCCGTTCCCTTTCCCACTCAGGCCTCAGGGAAGTGTTTTATCTAGACCAGTGGTTCTCAACCTTCCTAATGGCGCAACCTTTAATACAGTTCCTCGTGTTGTGGTGACCCCCAACCATAAAATTATTTTCGTTGCTACTTCATAACTGTAATTTTGCTAGTGTTATAAATTGTAAAGTAAATATCTGATATGCAGAATGTTATTTAGGCGAACCCTGTGAAAGGGTCGTTTGACCCTCAAAGGAGTCACAACTCACAGGTTGAGAACCGCTGATCTAGACCTTTTCTTAGGGTGGAAATTTATTAGGTGCTCAGGGTGGGTGGAGAAAAATCTCAGAGTTTAGAATAGAAGAACGTACAAGGTTTATTTATGTTCAAAAGAAAGAAAGAGGGAGATGGAGGGAGGGAAGGAAGAAAAGAAAGGAAGAAGGGGAGGGGGGCAGGGAGGGAAAGGAAGAAAGACTGGGAGGGGGAGAAAGGGAGAAAGGAGGAAAGGAAGAAAGGGAAGGAAGAAAGGGAGGGAGGGAGGGAAGGGATAGATAGCAAGAGTGTAAGTGCGTGGCCATGGCAAGGAGGTAAGGATAAAGTGCAGAGCAGTTCAAGAACAGCAGCTGGTATTTTTAAAGTGTTAAAAATGTCCCCCCCCCCCACTTTCTCTGCTTCAGATAATAAAAGAGGAGGCGAAATTGCTGTGTTGGCTTTTTCTGTTTCTCACGTAGCAGATTGATAATAGGAATTGCTGGTAGTTTCTTCTTTCTTGATAGCGGGAGGCATCTGGTACTGTCTCTTCTTGAGGAAGCAAGAGAAGTTTGTATCTGTCCACTCAGGAAATTTTTCAAGGCTGTTTAAACAATATGCAAAAAGACCTTTGCCCAGGCAGTGAATTTTTTTTTTTTTTTGACAGAGTTTCACTATGTCACCCTTGGTAGAGAGCTGTGGCGTCAGAGCTCACAGCAATCTCAAACTCTTGGGCTTAGGCAATTCCTTTTTTTTTTTTTTTTTTTTTTGAGACAGAGACTCAAGCTGTCACCCTGGATAGAGTGCTTTGGCATCACAGTTCACAGCAACCTCCAACTCCTGGGCTTAAGCGATTCTCTTGCCTCAGCCTCCCAAGTAGCTGGGACTACAGGTGCCTTCCACAGTGCCTGGCTATATTTTTGTTGCAGTTCCACCTGGGGCGGGTTTGAACCCACCACCCTTGGAATATGGGGCCGTTGCCCTACCCACTGAACCACAGGCACCGCCCATGAGTTTAAATTCTAACAGCACACAGGTAGATCACCTTAAACTTGTGACATCCAATGTTACTGCCTAATTTCAAGTGCTGTAATGAATGTTTATCTATCGATCTAGCTGGAGACAGAGTCTCACTTTGTTGCCCTGGCATCATAGCTCACAGCAACCTCAAACTCATGGGCTCAGGAGATCCTCTTGAGCCTCCCAAGCAGCTGGGACTACAGGCGCCCATCACAGTGCCAGGCTATTTTTTGGTTGTAGTTGTCATTGTTGTTTGGCAGTCCTGGGCTGGATTCCAACACGCCAGCTCCAGTGTATGTGGCTGGCGTCCTAGTTACTGAGCCAGTTGAGCTTCTTTTACTTGCTAGGTAAATATCTCTGTAGGAGGGATATTCATATTATTGACCTTAGAGGTAGGGTTCATGCTACTCTAAGTGGCTGCTAGTTACAATTTATTTTTCTTGTTAGGGTGTTAGCAGAACCGTTCTTTCACCTTTCTCATAAACTGGCCCTACTCACTCATCTATTGCCCAAGGACTTGTTCTCCTTCCCACACTACAGACTGAAGTATGCTCACTGTGAAGTCAGTTTCCCATCTCCTTAAAGTGAACATAATGAAGATGGTAAATTGACTGCTAGACGCTCATATAACAAATAGAAAAAGGAAAGGAACTCCAGAGATAGGTTGATTGCTTGCTGTGGGGAATACCAGCCACTTGGAGGAGGTCATTGGTTGTTTGGATTATCTTTTTCTCCACTCACGAATGACCAGGAATCACTGGGGTGAGAGGGCAGTAGTGCCATTTTACTGATCAGGCTGAGCATGTCTAGGAGATAGTGAGGTCTAACAGGGAGATATAGTGGAAAGAGAACTGTACTTTGGAGGCACTCAAATCTAGCTTGAATTCCCAGCTCTCCTACTTCCTGTGTGACCTCAGATAAATCTTTTTAACCTCTTTGAGCCTCAACTTCCCCACATAAAAAAGGGATGACTATTCCTCTTGCAGGAAATTATAAGTAAATAAAATGTATATGCAACAACTGGCACAAATAAAATTTACACAATACATAAGCATATAAAGTAGGTGACTTACAAGTGTCCTATTTTGCATGTATTTTCAAAAATTGATTTATTGCTTGAGACTCTCAGCTTCTGTTCCCAAATGCATCTTAACAGCTCAATTTATTTTTACCCCCATTCCCAACCCCTCTGGTTTCTTTATGAAGATTCTTCTGCTAGAAAGAAATTAGGCTCTTGGGAAATCAGAGAAGAAATTTCGAAGTTTCTGCTCGGAAGCAAAACGAAGCCTACAACCCTGGATCATCTCTTCCAGGGTTCTCTCACTACAGGGAGGAGACTCGTGGAAATTCAGGCAGTCAGGGCTGGGAGACGCAAGCAGGCGGAGCTTAACCGAGGCTGGAGAGAGGCGGGGCTCACCACTCCGAGAGCGGAAAGGGAGCGTCGCCGGCGGCGGCTGTTCTGTCCGGCTGCAATTGGGCGAGCCGGCGAGTGACGTAATAGCCGCGCTCTTACGACTTCGGAAGGTCTCTGCTGCGTTTGCGCACGAGGAGCTGGTTGTCGCTGCGGCCGCCTGGAATTGTGGGGATTGTGTCTTCCCCTGGCTGCGGGAAGCCGAAGGTAGGGGCGGAGAGGGCCTCGCCTCGGCCCTGGAGGTGGACGGGGTGGCTCATGGCGGTGCCTGGGCCTCCACCCGCCCGCAGCTTCGGCCCTTTCCAGCAATGTTCTGGGGTCCCCACACATTCCGCTCTGGTCAAAGAGAGACATCCAAGTGGGCCCGAGGCTCTCAGCGAAAGGCCCATGTTCATACCTTTCCAGTAGCAGCTTTTTCATGGTTAGGAGATGTGGCAGTGAGAGTCGAGACTGACTTTGGCTGAGCATCTGTTTTAGTTCTGTCCTCTTCTCCCGTCCTCAGTTTCCGTCATCTGTCCAAAGAAAGGATGGATCAGGTGTTGATGGGCGAGACCTCCGTGTGTCTTTACCGTATGGAATTGCGCCCTACCCACTTCGTATTTCCACTCACTCTTTGTATGTTTTCCTTTGTCCTGGTAGATGGAAAACTTGCCTGTAAAGTGAGGTTATAGGCTTTTGGTGTGTCTTTTTTTTTTTTTTTTTTTTTTTTGTGGTTTTTGGCCGGGGCTGGGTTTGAACCCACCACCTCCAGCATATGGGACTGGTGCCCTATCCCTTTGAGCCACAGGCGCCGCTCGGTGTGTCTTAAATTGGACACCACTTTCAGGGATTTCACAGAATGTGGTGTCTGGGCAACTGTAATCCTCACCCCAGGTGGTTCTCATTTAGATACTCCCAGAATCCTGGCCTTGATCATCTGTTTCAAACGGCAGGAGGGAATGACTTGTGATAAGAGTTCCTTGGAATGGAGCTCCAGGTAGGAAATGTCCAACATCTGTGAAGCCAGAGGTTGCTTTCTTTGCACTGATACCCTAAAAACTTTATATTCACTATACATATGTAAGATCAGTTTTCTAATATTTTAAAATTTCTGGCTTCGATGAAAGCCAGTTGTCTTTCCCACCCCAATAAACCCAAACAAAACTGCAAACTGCTTTAAGGGGTGCAGATGGGATGGTGGTTAGATTAACCCGGACTAGGTAGGCAGGAGAATGAATTCTCCGTTTTTGCTAATGAAGAAGCAGGATGTGTTTGTAAACACAGTGTTTGCTTTAACAGTGTGAAAGATATTTTTTTTTTTCTAACTAGACAACCAGGAATGAGAGAGGGTATGTTTGTGCATGTGTATATATGTGTATTGTTAGCTCTTTCCCCACCCAAGTTTTTTTCTTTCCTGATGAAAGTATAGCTATGTTTGAGGACTGGATAAGATTTTGATGGGAGCAAGGGTGTAATACTGAGATTGATGTTTGTCTCACTTGGGTCAGAACTTGATCTGTGTTTCAGTTAAGAACGTAGACCTCCTTGGTCTGGAGCAGTGGCTCACACCTGTAATCCTAGCACTTTGGGAGGCTGAGGCGGGTGGATTACTTGAGCTCATGAGTTAGAGACTAGCCTGAGCCAGAGCGAGACTCTGTCTCTAAAAATAGCTGGAATTTGTGGTAGGCGCCTGTAGTCCCACCTATTTGGGAGGCTGAGGCCCAAGAGTTTGAGGTTGTTGTGAGCTGTGATGCCACGGCCCTCTACAGAAGGTGACAAAGTGAGACTGTCTCAAAAACAAACAACAACAACAAAAAGTAGCCCTCTGGTTTTTAACATGGTGTTGCCACACCAGAGTTATTTTAATCTTTCTTTTAGATGTTTATTGAATTTAATCTGCTAATTAATACAGGTGCTGTTCTGATGAAATTGGCAATAGAAAAGACTACTGCCCTCATTTTACAGATGATGGGAACAGGGAGTATTTTAGTGGGGATGTGGCAGCCCAGTAACAAAATGGTGCCTGATAAAATTTTTTTTTTTTTTTTTGAGACGGAGTCTCATGTTGTTGCCCCCTGTAGAATGTGGTGATATCATAGCTCACAGCAACCTCAAACTCTTGGGCTCAAGTGATACTCTTGTCTCAGCCTCCTAAGTAGCTGGGACTACAGGCACCTTCCACAATGCCCAGCTATTTTTAGAGATGGGGTCTTACTCTTGCTCAGGCTGGTCTCAAACCTGGAGCTGAGGGCAATCTACCTGCCTGGGCCTCCCAGAGTGCTAGGATTACAGGTGTGAGCCACTGTGCCTGGCCTGCCAACTTTGATTCCAGCTTTCTTTCTTTTTTTTTGAGACAGAGTCTCACTTTATCACCCGCGGTGGAGTGCTGTGGTGTCATAGCTCACAGCAACCTCCAACTCCTGGGCTTAGGTGATTCTCTTGCCTCAGCCTCCTGAGTACCTGGGACTACAGGTGCCCACCACAATGCCCAGCTATTTTTGTTGCAGTTTGGCCGGGGCCTGGTTCGAACCCACCACCCTCGGTATATGGGGCTGGTGCCCTACCCACTGAGCCACAGGCGCTGCCCAGATTCCAGCTTTCTTACTCATTTGTTGTTTTCTGAAGGTCAGCTATTACTTCTCTCCAGAGACCAACTTTGAGACCTGTTATGTTTCATTGGTAGAAAAGGCTAATAAGGTGAAACTGAAAAGTAATAATGGACTTTAAAATACAAACATACCAGAACTTAATTTTCCAATGAATGTTGCTTTCCTTTAGATTGTTGTGGGCAGTGGGGGTTGAGGGTAGCTTTGATCTAAGTGGTATGGCCATTGTCCTAAGCAGTTTTGAAAATCTGGAATTGTTTTTAGAGACTCCGCCCACCACACACATACCCGTTCTGGGTTTTGCTCTGTCACCCCAACTAGAGTGTGCAGGGGTCCTCAAACTGTGGCCCACGGGCCACATGAGACGGTGTGATTGTATTTGTTCCCGTTTTGTTTTTTTACTTCAAAATAAGATATGTGCAGTGTGCATAGGAATTTGTTCATAGTTTTTTTTTTTTTTTAAACTGTAGTCCGGCCCTCCAACGGTCTGAAGGACAGTGAATTGGTCCCCTGTTTAAAAAGTTTGAGGATGCCTGGTAGGGAGTGAGCAAAGCTCACTACAACCTCAAATTCCTGAGGCTCAGTGATCCCTGCCCTAGCCTCCCTAGTTGGGACTATAGGTGTGCACCACTGTGCAAGGCTATAATTTTTCTACTTTTTTGTAGAGATGCAGTCTTGCTCTTGCTTAGGCTCAGAGACATTTTTGAACCATGTGAGAGGTCAGTCTCATTGATACATTATAACGTAATTATTTAAAAACTCCAACTGACATGGTTAACCCTCATCTTCAGATGAGTTAACAGTTGTATTGAAGTGAACATAACAGATTTTGGAGTGTAATGAACATGAGTTTTGATTCTGAGACTATCACTTAATAGTCATATGACTTTGGACAAGTTACTTCAAGTTTTATGCTGCATAAAAGTGGGACTAACACTTTGAAGGATGGATAAATGAGCTAGGAAACCAGTCTGAACAAGAGCCAGTCAGAGCTCTTAGGACACAGGAGTGCAATAAATGGTTGTTCTTACTCTCAAAGAATAAAGATTTACTTTTTCCTTTTCCTTTCTTTTTTATTTTGTATTTTTTAATTTTGTTTTTGAGACAGAGTCTCACTTTGTTGCCCTTGGTAGAGTGCCGTGCTCACAGCAACCTCAAACTCTTGGACTCAAGTGATTCTCTTGCCTCAGCTTCCTGAGTACCTGGGA
The DNA here is from genome assembly GCF_027406575.1 of Nycticebus coucang. Lineage (NCBI taxonomy): Eukaryota > Metazoa > Chordata > Mammalia > Primates > Lorisidae > Nycticebus > Nycticebus coucang. The sequence continues at coordinate 37,829,515 of NC_069796.1, read as the reverse complement.
CTACAGGTGCCCACTGCAACACCTGGCTTTTTAATTTTTTTTTTTTAGAGACAGGGTCTCACTCTTGCTGAGGCTGGTCTGGAACTCCTGAGCTCACGCTGTCTACCTGCCTCGGCCTCCCAGAGTGCTAAGATTACAGGCGTGAGCTACCTTGCCCAGCTCCTTTCTTTTTTAAAAAATAGGGTCTTGCTCTGTCATCCAGTTGAATTGCAGTGATGTGATTATAGCTCACTGCAGCCTCGAATTCCTGGGCTTAACCGATCCTCCTGCCTCAGTCTCTCAGATGTACACCATGACACCCACCTGATTTTTAAAAAATTCTTTGTAGAGATGAGGTTTTATTATGTTGCCTGGGCTGGTCTCAAACTCTTGGCCTCAAAAGATTCTCCTGGGCAGTTCCTGTGGCTCAAAGGAGTAGGGCACTGGCCCCATATGCCGGAGGTGGCGGGTTCAAACCCAGCCCCAGCCAAAACTGCAAAAAGAAAAATCCAAAAGATTCTCCTGCCTCAGTCTCCCATGGTGCTGGAATTGTAGGCATGAGCCACCATGCCCACCTAAGATTTGCTATTAATGAGAATATTCAAAAGAACACAACAGTCTCTAAAAGGAAGTTGTAATCACACCTGTAATCCTAGCACTCTGGGTGGTTGAGGCGGGTGAATCGCTTGAGTTCAGGAGTTCTAGACCAGCCTAAGCAAGAGTGAGACCCTGTTTCTACTAAAAATAGAAAAACTAGATGGGCGTTCTTTTGGCCTGTAGTTCCAGCAAGGGACTGCTTGAGCCCAAGAGTTTGAAGTTGCTGTGAGCTGTGATGCCATGGCATTCTACCCAGGGTGACAGAGTGACACTGTTGGGGAAAAGAAAAAAAGTTGTACCTTTTTTCAAATAGGTGAATACCTTCTAATTCTCTTTTTCATATGTTTGTGGATGCATACTCTGACCTGCTCATTCTGCCTCCTGTTTCCCCCCCACCCCCCATTTATTTTCTTTCCTTTCTTAAGTGAAGTTCTGCTGCAGAGGCTGTTTGCCAGTGTTTTGGAGTAAGCCTCTTTTCAGGAGAGTTAATTTGAACATTCTTACAGTGCCCCTTGGTCATGTATTCCTAGGGATCTTTCTCTGGAGCTCCAGCTGGTGCTTGGATCACACTTGGTAGCACAGACTTTTTTAACTGCTGGATTTGGTGTCAATTTGGGTTTGGTGTCAATTAGTCCTTGTGGAGCTAATCTTTCCTCTTTCTGAGTGAGGATGAATGCTTTATTCTTCTTTGAGTCTGTCTTAAACTGCAAGTTTTAGTCTTCTATAGCAGAGAGCTTTGTATTTTAATTTTATGGGATCTAAAGAGGGAAAGTCCTGCTCTTTTCTTCATTTACTTTCACCAAGGATTTCATTGCTAGTAGGGGAGAAGGAAAATAGCCTGTTGCTATTCAGGTGAGGCTTTGAGTAATCCCTGATTCCTAGCATCAGTAATAACTGTTTATCTTTGGGACAAAAATTCAAGCTGCTTAGACACATGTGGAGAACCTCATGGAATTTTCCTGACTTTGTGAGGCATTCTCACTTGCACTCATTTCAACCATGGAGATGGTGAGAATCCAGTAGCAACAGAACTATGTTCAGCCCAGACTTGTAGTTCCTTCAAGTCTATGCCTGTAATCCTAGCACTTTGAGTGTCACTTTTTCAGCCTTGGTAGAGTGCTGTGGTATCACAGCTCACAGCAACCTCCAACTCCTGGGCTTACGTGATTCTCTTGCCTCAGCCTCCTGAGTAGCTGCGACTACAGGCGCCTACCACGACGCCCGGCTATTTTTGTTGTTGTTGTTGCAGTTCGGCTGGGGAGGGTTCGAACCTGCCACCCTCAGTATGTGGGGTCGGCACCCTACCCACTGAGCCACAGTCGCCACCCCCTCCCCCCCCTTTTTTTTTTAGAGTCTCAAGCTGTCACCCTGGGTAGAGTGCAATGGCATCACAGCTCACAGCAACTTCAAACTCCTGGGCTTAAGCGATTCTCTTGCCTCAGACTCCCAAGTAGCTGGGACTACAGCCATCCACCACAACTCAGGTTCTACAGGTAGCTACCAAAGAGAAGGGCATGGTTGTACATCTGCTTTCATCCTCCTAATAGTACTCTTGGGTTTGGTTTCTTTTTTTTTTTTTTTTTTTGGTTTTTGGCCGGGGCTGGGTTTGAACCCGCCACCTCCGGCATATGGGACCGGCGCCCTACTCCTTGAGCCACAGGTGCCGCCAGTACTCTTGGGTTTGGGTTGAGAAGGAAATGGCACAGTCAATACATAAGTAAAATTCTATGCCAAGGTGGAGGTCAAGGGCAGAGAGCTCTGAGAATAGAGTCGGGCAAATGGCAAATGCCAGTCTTGTCTCAGGAATGCAACTGAAGTGCTATAAATCATTCACGACATCCACATTTCTTGGTGTCACTTTATTTGTGAAATGGAAATGTCTTTATTGATCTCTCACATAAGAAGGGTGAATAATCATTCCAGTTTGTTCAGAACAGCAGGATTTCCCAGATACGGGACTTTTAGTATCCAAACCAGGAAAGTCTAGGGCAAACCAGGACAAGTTGGTCACCCTATTCATGACCATTATGCAAATTAATGATCATGCTGTCCTTAGGGTTCATCTAAGGAGCAGCCTTTTGGGTTTGTCCAATTAAGTATTCTTCAAACTTTTCTTCATTATCATGCTTTGAGAACTTTTCCCCCCTATCCACTTCCCCATGGAAGTTATTTTCTTTTTTGAGACAGGGTCTTGCTCCGTCAGCCTGGCTAGAGTACAGTGTCATCATGATAGCTCACTGCAACTTCAAACTCCTGGGCTCAAGTGATTCTCTTTCTTTCCAAGTAGCTGGGACTATAGGCACATGCCGCCATACCTGGCTAATTTTTCTACTTTTTTGTAGAAATAGGATCTTGCTCTTGTTTAGGCTGGTCTCAAACTCATGGATTCAGGCGGCGCCTGTTGCTCAGTTGTCTGGGTGCTGGCTACATACACTGAGGCTGGCTGGTTCGAACCCAGCTTGAGCCAGCTAAAACAACAATGACAACTGCAACAACAACAAAAAATAGCCAGGCATTGTGGTGGGTGCCTGTAGTCCCAGCTACTTGGGAGGCTGAGGCAAGAGAATTGCTTAAGCCTAAGAGTTTGAGGTTGCTGTGAGCTGTGATGCCATGGCTTGAGACTCTGTCTCAAAACAAAACAAAACAAAAAAAAACCCTCCTGGCTTCAAGCAGTCCTTCTATCTCAGCCTTTCAAAGTGCTAGGATTACAGGCGTAAGCCACTATGTCTTCCTCTCCCCCCCGCCCTGCGCCCCAGTGGAATTTTAGTATCACAAATATACCATGTATCTATTTATGTACTGTGCCCTTTGGATGACCATAACCTTTTGTTCTAAGAGTTTTCCGCCCAAGAAACAATTTTCACTCCCTTCATGGTGATACGGCATCCCTTGAGAATGCATGTTCTTATCCAATATTCTTTTTCTACCATACGCATCACAGCTTGTTTTCTGTCTTGAAGATAATAGCTATTTACCACAAGTTTTTTCAGTGCCTCAAGTAACTAGTAAAACCAGACGAACATTATTTTATCAATCTAAACTCTCTACTGAAGGCGGTAAAGTAAGACTCTGTCTCTACAAAAAAAAAAAAAGACTGACATTACTGTGTTGCTTGTTGATATCGCCCCTCCACTTTTTAAGGGTCTCTGTTGCCCAGGCTAAAGTGCAGTGGCATCTTCATAGTTCCCTGCAACCTTAACCTCAAACTCCTAGGCTCAAGCAATCCTGCCTCAGCCTCCTGAGTAGCTGAGATTACAGGTGTGTGCCACTTGGCTAATTGTTTTATTTCTTATTTTTATAGAGATGGGCATCTCACTGTGTTGGTTAGGCTGGTTTTGAACTCCTGGCCTCAAGTGATCCTCCTGCCTTGATTTTACATAGTGCTAGGATTATAGTTGTGAGTCACCATATCTGGTCTGCTTATTGACATCCTCTTTTCTTTTTTTTGAGATAGAGTCTCACTCTGTTGTCCTGCAGTTGAGTGCTGTGGCATTATCATCATTCACAGCAACCTCAAACTCTTGGGCTCAAGTGAGTCTCATGCCTCAGCTTCCTGGTAGCTGGGAGTATAGGCGTTCACCATAACACCTGGCTAATTTTTTTGTTTTTAGTAGAGACAGTGTCTCGCTCTTGCTCAGGCTGATCTGAAACTCCTGAGCTCAAGCAGACTGCCTGTCTTGGCCTCCCCAAAGTGCTAGGATTACAGGTATGAGCCACGCTGTCCTGCCTAGATATTCCTAATAATTCAGAGCAGAAGTTGTCCCTTTTTGAAAGAAATTATTCCAGATTTTCTGCCTCAAAACCTAATGTTGGCTAGGTGCCTGTGGCTCAAGCAGCTAAGGCGCCAGCCACATACACCTGAACTGAGCTGGCAGGTTTGAATCCAGCCCAGGCCCGCCAAACAACAATGACGGCTGCAACCAAAAAACAGGCAGGTGTTGTGGTGGGCCCCTGTAGTCCTAGCTACTTGGGAGGTGCAGGCAGGAGAATTGCTTGAGCCCAGGAGTTGGAGGTTGCTATGACCTGTGATGCCACGGCACACAGGGCGACAGCCTGAGGCTCTGTCTAAAAAAAAAAAAAGCCTAATGCTGTTAAGAGAGTTGGAGAAGAAATAGAATGAGGGTGTAGGTGAACAGATGATTTCTACCTGGACTCTGAGGAAAGAGGCTGTAATTAAGTTTTTTTTTTTATTTTTTTGAGGTGCCTCCATATTCATAGCTAAGCTTGTTTTTGTTGGTCTAGGTGTTCCAAAATTGGACATGGGAGCCTTTGTGTAGGGTCTAATGTTTGGTTACTGTCACATTTCACATCCACAGAGAAATAGGGAGAGGTGTGTTTCTGAGGTTTCCTCACTGGCTGTGTTGTGAATGAAGAAGCTCTTGATTATACCTTTTAATCGCCACTTATTATTATCACAGGCATGAGGACATCACAGCAGTGAACTGATCTCCACATCTGGCCACTTCTGTGCAAGTAGTTTGCCCTTCTGTCCTATGAAAGGAAAGAGTTCTAGAAACTGGAGGAAGAATCTGAGATGCATTGAAGAAGGTTTGGGAGGAAAGCTTATGCTAGTAGACTACTTTGTTTATTATTTTGAGAGAGGGTCTCATTCTTTTGTCTGGACTAGAGTGCACTGGTGTTATCATAACTCACTACAGCCTCAAACTTATGGGCTCAGCTGGGTGCAGCGGTTCTTACTTGTAATCCTAGCATTCTGGGAGACTGAGGCAGGAGGATTGCTTGAGGCCAGGAGATTGAGAACAGCCTGAACAAGAGTGAGATCATATCTCTACGAAAAATACAAAATAAAATTAGCTGGGTATAGTGGTGTGCACCTGTAGCCCCAGCTATTTAGTAGGCTGAGACAGGAAAATTGCTTGAGTCCAGGAGTTTGAGGTTACAGTGAGCTATGATGACACTATTGTACTCTAGCCAGGGCAGCAGAGCAAGACTCTATTTCAAAACAAAACAAAAATTCCTGGGTATTTTTTTTGTTGCAGTTTGGCTGGGGCCAGGTTCAAACCTGCCACCCTCGGTATATGGGGCCGGTGCCCTACTCACTGAGCCACAAACGCCACCTTCCAGCCCCCTCTTTCAACATTCACGGAATAAATTGGCTTTTTTTTTTGTTGTTGTTAGCATGTTGTAGTAGTTGTTATTCAGTGACATGCCTCTAACTATTTATAATTTTTGTTGAAAGTTTGGATAGAAAAAAAACTATAAAGGCAGAGAGAGGAAAGTGCCAGAAAGGAAGGTAACTGTGTAAGTCCCAGAGTAGGGTAGAATGGGGGATTTAAAACAGTTCTGTATCGCTGGGTAGGGGTCAGGGGTTGGTTTATTCTCACATGTCCCTAACTGTCCCTTACTCCCCTTGTTTTGCCCTTAAGGAAGTCTACTGGTGCTGGAGTAGTTGGTTTTATTTTTTTTAAACTGTTTTTAACTGTTTTAAACTGTTTTGTCAAAATGAGATTTCACATTCCTCTTGTTAAAACATGTAGTTTGAGTACTGTGTTTTTTTTGTGTGTGTTGTTCAAGATTAAAAACCTATAGCATGAAAAAAAAAATTCCTGGGTTGAAGTGATCCTCTTGCCTCAGCCTTGCGCAAGGCTAGGATGACATGCACATGCTACCACATCCAGCTAATTTTTTATTTTTTGTAGAGGTGAGGTATTGCTGTGTTGCTTAGGGTGGTCTTGAATTCTTGCCTTTTTTTTTTCCAAGCCAAACTATATCCAGCTTTATTAAAGATACTTTTTTTTGAGGCAGAGTCTCACTATGTCACTCTTGGTAGAGTGCTGTGGTGTCCCAGCTCACAGCAACCTCAAACTCCCGGGCTTAAGCGATTTACTTGCCTGAGCCTCCTGGGTAGCTGGACTACAGGCACCCGCCACAATGCCTGGCTATTTTTTGGTTGTAGTTGTCATTGTTGTTTGGCAGGCCTGGGCCAGGTTCGAACCCGCCAGCTCTGGTGTGTGTGGCTGGTGCCCCAGCTGCTGAGCTACAGGCACCAAGCCTTAAAGATACTTTTCATAAATAATCATGGTATTTCAGGCAGGACCTAGGCAGATGATCATTAAGGGTATACAACAAGTTTCAAATTTCCTTCTTCAGTGGTCTACCAAAAATCAGAAAGCCACTATGAAACCCAGTGAAGTCTTCATTTGATGCTCTGAACAGGGAAGTTTAGAGTGAGGTTAACATTTCACATTTAGCATATTGTTTAACAACTTTTCACAAGCCAACTCTGACTTTCAGGAAATGAAAGTGACAGAATTTATCTGAAGATCCAACAGTCTACAAATGGAACCACTGTTCTTTTGAGGGATGCCATCTCAGTGGTGTTATTGGAAAAGTCCAGATTCCTTGATATATACTGGTAACCAATTATTGGAGGTCAGGTCCCAAGAGGTGACAGGGTTTAAGGGAGTTAAGACTATGCTGAAGGCAGAGGGAGACTAGGACATAAAAACAAATTAGTTCTTCTATACCACAAGGCATCTGTGCCAAGGTGGTTGTGTGTCAACATCAGGGAATCCCTCCTCTTGGGAGCCAAGAAGAAGTCTCTCAAAACTAGAGATTTCCCTTATATAAATCTAGCTTTGGAGATATTCTGTTAGTGACATATGCCCCTTCCCCCAAAAATAATGAAGTGTTCTGTGTGCTAACAACATAGCTTAAAAAAAAAGTAAAACAAAATTCTGCATTTTTATAAAACTTGATAAAAAATAGTATTTCAGACTGTACAGTCACCAGAAGTACACAGTTACCAAAATTGCCACACTTCACTTGGCATCAGCACCTGCAGCTTTCTGTGCCTGGTCTGTGTTGGCATCTCCATTTTCTGCAGGGTTATTCCCCTCCTTTGGGTGCCTTCTCTCCCTTCTTTGCAGGGGCCTTTTTAGGCTTGGGCTCTGGCTTTTGAGGAGCAGGTTTAGCAGACAACCTTGCCATCTCTGTGGTTCGTCCTGTGGCTTGGCTTTATCTCCTTTAGCATCCCCTTCAGCCTTTCCCTTGGGCATGGTGGCAGTGGTGGGGGATGTAGGAACTGGATGTGGGAATGGAGATTTGGTCGGTCTGGGGGTTGTTCTTACCTTCTCTTCTTCACACTGCTCCTACACTCTTGGCTTTACGTGATCATCCTGCCCCTGCCTCCCAAAGTGCTAGAATTACAGGTGTGAGCTACCATGCCCAGCCAGTAGACTTTAGATGGACATTTGTTTACCTTTGGGGATAGGCTCATGCTTAAATGCCTCTAATTTCTCTGAGGCTCCCAGGGAGGCAGCAGCCATCTGACCTTCTTAAACCATTGTAAAGATGCAAGATGCTTTTATAGTTAAAAATCTCCAGGGAAGGAGAAGGCTCTGCTTCTGCTTACTGCCTCATGTTATCTTATAACCCTACTGGTAAGAGTTTGGCTGTCCTGCTATTTTTTCCTCTTACTCATGTTGAAGTATATTTCCTCTTGCTCTTACCTGAGATGAAATAGATTTGAAGCCTTCTCCTGTATTAGAAATAAATAAATATTAATAGTACTCAGGCCAGATTGTTGTACATAGTATTTTGTTTGAAGAATGGAGCTGGATATACCAGTAGACTTTATCTAGAGACTCAAGCAAATTTAACATTTCTAAAAGAAAAAGAGAAGGATGAATCTATGTTAAAGTTGTTTAAAAACACTTTGGAGTTAACTCCCTTGGGTTTATGTTCTGCTATCTACTTACTAGCTGTCAGATTGTGACTGAGTTACTTATATTCTTTAAGCCTCAGTTTCATGATCTGGAGAATGAAAATAATGATCCCTATTTTTGTAGCTGTCTTAAGAGTTACTTGAGAGACTATATATGGTAGGTGCTTCTTCTGGCACAAAGTAAATATTCTATATTATCATCACCATCAACGGTGATGCCAATAGTTTCTATCTAGTTCCTGGCCCAAGACTTGATTTCAGGATAGGTTATGGTGGCCAAGCACATTTTATTTTAACCATCACATCATTGTCTGTCTTCTTTCTTGGTTGGTTTATTATTCACATCAACAGTTATAGCTAGCTCATGATGAGTAAAGTTGCCAATCGCAAGAAAACTTGCAGCTTCTCTGGCTTTTCCTTCCTTACTCCACTCAGTTTTCACCTTTCCCACGTTTTCTCTAACCAGGTGCCTGAGCCAGCAAGACCTATTTCCTGGGCATTATCTGACATGGGGATTTTACTGGAGTAGGGCTAGCTGGTCAGCATCCTTCCTGGGTCCCTCAGATAGTGTATTCTCTTTGTCTTTTGCTTTCTGCTCTTTGGCCAGACATGAAGTAGTTAGCTCATTAAGTGAAGTGTGACTTTTGTCGTGGTTTTCCTCTTATCTGTATGCCCATTTCTGGTCCTTGTGCAGCAAGATCAAGAAGGCATAGACAAATACACTGATCTGGATTTGTGCTCAAGTTGACTTTCTCCCTTTGGTATTTACAACCCGCTCACCGTGGCAATGGGAGTAGAGGAAAAGCCCCTAAAGCCACTCTCATTATTTTAATCTTAAACTGAGTTCTTAAAAAAATCTGGCACTATAGCTACGGTCTGGTGCTTCCTCCAAATGAAGCAAATAAGGCAAAAACTTACCTTTTGGGGGAAAGGCCAATCTGAATTGGTAAAAATAACAGGAATTAGAATGTTTTCAAGAAAATGCCATTGTCCTTTTGGTGAGTCTCTGCAGTATCTTTCTTACATAGTCTTATTGCTTGCCCTGTTTTCTTTTATTGTGCTTCTGAATTATGCAGAAGCCTTCTCCTATTTATTTATTTATTTTTTTGAGATAGAGTTTCACTGCATCGCCCTCAGTAGAGTGCCACGGCATCACGGCTCATAGCAACCTCAAACTCTTGGGCTTAAGTGATTCCCTTGCCTTAGCCTCCCAAGTAGCTGGGACAACAGGCACCCACCACAAGGCCTGGCTATTTTTGTTGTTGTTGTTGTAGTTGTCATTGTTGGGTAGCAGGCCCAGGCCGGGTTTGAACCCACCAGCCCCGATGTATGTGGCCAGCGCCCTAACCCCTGAACTGTGGGTGCCAAGCTTCCTATTTTTTACTATAGCTTCCTCCAGGACATTGTGTAACATTGCCATTTTGGGTCGTCTTATATACGATGCCAATCAGAACACTTATGCTTGGAAGCCTTTAACAGCATTCATTGACTGCTGAATAAATTCCAAATGTATCAGATTGTGTTGATGTTCAAGCCTTTTGCAGTATATCCTTACCCTACCCCTTTGATGATAGCCTGCACCGTCACCCATGTGTACGCCTTACCTCTGATAAACCGGTCCATGTGGTCCTCTAAGTATGCCTCATGTTTGTGTTTTTTGCCAATTTTGTGCCAAGTACTCTCCTTAGTTGCCTACTTTATGTTGCAGAGCTGCCTTCTTTGGTGAGCCTTACTTGACACCTGTGTCCCCATAGAAACCCCGTTATTATAGAGTTCAGCACGCTTTATTCTGGTTAGTTGTTTTTCTCTTATATAAACTTCTCAAGGACATGGGCTATGCTTTATTATGTGTTTTTTAGTATAATGCTAAATGTAGCATGGACACCATAAATGATTGTAGAGTGGATGAAAACATGAAAACCTGAGATGATAATAATTCTGGTGAAATCTTACTTCTTCCCTGATTCCCAGTTACGGGAATTCAGCATTACCTGAAAGAATTTGATTCCTTAGAATAAGCCTTATGCACCCAACTGGATTAGAAATTCCTGGAGGGCAGAGACTGCATCCCTCATTCCTCTTTGTGTACCTGCCCCCCGGCACAGTTCCTGGCACATAGAAAGTGTTTAATAAATGCTTGTAAATGAAAGAGTCTATTTGGTCAACTGATGGACCTGCCTGTTATTTAGCCTCCTCTGTCACTCACTGGCTGGGGCTTACCAGCTCATATGTTGGGATATGAGAGGAAACCAGAGTACTCAGATAAAACCCAAGCAGACATGGGGAAAATGATTAAACACCACACAAGCAGTGTCCCTGGCTGGGAATAGATTTTTTTTTTTTCTTATCAACATTATAAGGAAATGTTGTTGAATGAAATGACATTATTTTAGGACCTGCTATATTATTATTATTTAATATACCTGAGCAGACCCAAATTTCGCTCTGTTCTTACTCCTATAGTGTGAGTTTCTCTGCAAACACCTGGACCCAGTTACTATAGGCTGGCTCTCAGAAGTCACAGCTTTGCCTCTCTGCTTCCCAGAAGTGTCTTAGTGTTTCTCATGTGGGGGTCTTTGGAATAACAGTCATGCCTAAAGTATACTCAACATTTTACTGTTTTCGAATTTTACTGTTTACTCTTTTCAAAGGGCTTTCACACATACTATTTTATCTGATCTTTGAAATGTCTCCATTTCATGGTGGTAAAAAAAATTGGGAGTGTCTAAATGCCTTACTTAGGATCATATAGCTAGTCAGGTTAGAGCTGTGACTAATTCAGGAAGGCTACTTCATGTTTATACACTTTTTTTGTGTGACAGAGTCTCACTATGTCGCCCTTTGTAGCGTGCCATGGTGTCACAGCTCACAGCAACCTCCGACTCTTGGGCTGAAGTGATTCTCTTGCCTCAGCCTCCCATGTAGCTGGGGCTATAGACGCCCGCCAAAATGCCTGGCTGTTTTTGGTTGTAGTTATTGTTTGGCAGGCCTGGGCTGGGCTCGAACCTGCCAGCTCCGGTGTATGTGGCTGGTGCCCTAGCCACTTGAGTGTTTATATACTTTGGTTCTTAGTTCTTGTGTCTGTAAAATAGTCTTTTCTTTTTGGAATTCTCTTATTCTTTCCATTTCCAGAGCTGTTTCAGTTGGAGCAGGAATAGAGCTGTGGTGATCCCTTTTTCATCTTTTGATTTGACCCCTCCCCTCTTAAGGACTCATGGTTACATAGGCCTGTCTTTTCTGGAATAAAGGATCAGTGGTAGGTTTCTCCATTTTCTGGATGGAGTTAACTAAAGCTCCAGTGGGGCAATACCTTTTAACAGAATTTGAATTGACAGTCTGGTTTCTATTCTTTGCTGAAAATTATTGCTGCTATTAGAGAGCTTTGTTTCCAGGTTACAAATCTTTTTAGCAAAGAAGTAAATGTGGAATACAATTGGAAGGATTCATGTAGTCCTTGGATATAATTTAATGCTTCTCATCCCACAGAGAGTAAACATTGTAACATGTGCAAGATGGCTTTGGATTAATATCCTGACAACATATGGCTTGACATGTAGGGCATTCCTTGGAGACCCTCTCTACCATACACAGCCTGCCTTTGCCGGGTGGCCCCTTCCCATAGGTCTTCCCAGCAGCTGTTGTGCACCTGGGTGAATCATCAGCTTCCCCATGCTTTGAAAAAACCCATTTTAACTGATTAAAGTCCTCATGCTGGAGGTGAAATAAATAATCCTGAGAGTGTGTTTTAGTATTGCTTAGCTTCCCCTGAATTTGTTCAGGGTATTCATCTCCATTAGAGACACTGGCTGATCTTCACTTCTGGTCTATTCTTAATACATCATTGAAAATCACCTTGCCCTTTCCACTCTGCTGCTCTTGATGTCATGGGTGTGGAAGGTCTTTGGAAGCTCCAGGGAAGCAGCAAGCACTATAGAGGGAAGGCTCATTTTCTTTTAAGTATGAAGCAGAAATCCTTGGCTTTTGCCTCTGCTATTTCTAGTTAAATCAGAATTTAAAGCCTTCAAGGAGAACTTTATGCATTGCTGACATACCTAAGAGCGGGGTAGGCTCTCTGGTGATCACTGAGGTGAACCTGTTGGGGGCATGTTGAGATTATGCTCAGGTTCTTTCCTTACCCAGACTTCATCTGTGCTATGCCAAAGAGAGTCATCCTAGAAAGAGGTTCCATCCGATGATTTAGTCAGGGCCTCACTGGTGGGCAGCTTTGCAGGCCTGAGACCTCAGCTATTCGTCTTGGTTTAAAGTTTCAGGGGTCTTTCTTAGGCACATGAAATTCACAGGATACCATCAAGCCACAATTCCGGTTAGCTAATAATTAACTCCAAGAAGCATGACTACCAAGTTGATTTGTGTGGATGTGTAAGATCGTTATCTCCTCTACAGGAAAGGTTAGCTGGGTAGCCAGTTCCCCCACTGGAGGAAACCAAGATCAAGTACGTATGATGGAAAGCTTATGGGCTGTAGTATCAGATATACCCAGATTTAAACTACCTACTTCAGAGGAGTTATTTAACCTCTCTGCTCCTGTTCCCTCATCTGTAAACTGCCCCCCCAATTTTTAGATATATACATAGTAAGCATTTAATAAACGTTTTGTCCTACTTGTTCCTCTCCTCTCCTCTCCCCTGCCCTCCCATCTCCCCCCACTCCTCTCCATTTTTTGCATACTGTGGGCCTTTCTGTTAATACAGGTTACAGTGAGAACAACTAGATCCTAGCTCTCATCAGTCATTTCCAGCTCAAGGGTTCTTTCTGGTTAGGATTCAATCCACAGTTATTTGCTGAGTACCCACTACGTGCCAGGACCTGCTTGATCATGGGACTGTAGTAGTGAATGAGACAAATGTGGTCCCTTCTTCAGTAGCACCTCTCCAAACCCCTCCTTAGATAGGTTTCTTCTTTGGATTTCTGGTCCTGTTCATTTTCTGTTGCTTCATGTTAATTTCCTCCGAGAGAGCAATCTTTGCATTAGACCCAGGTGACAGTGCCTCTTTGTGCTATATGGTCCTTGCCTCCTGGCTCGCCTGGTCCCAAGCAATGAGAGCAGCGTGCTCAGGCTGAAGGAGAAAGCCCTATAGGCTACTACTGCCTCAGTCACACGTCTCAAGAGCCTGCACTTGGCACTCCTGAATGTTCCTTTTCTCCTTGAACACAGATTATAGTGTTTGCTGGTAATTTAAATTTAAATAACCTTCCACCCTTCTCTTGCCTTTAAAAAAAAAAAAGCCCTGTGTATTACAGAGTAGAGAACAAAGCAGGCCAGCCCTGATCTCCTGGCAGGGTTTATTTTATCATGTGTGCCTTTCATATAGCCTCACTGGGTTGCCTTTAATAGAGCTAATATGTAATTCAGGCATACTGATATTCTGCAATCATAGAATCTCATATCTTCATCATTAATAGTGGGACAGGTGGATTCAGAGGCTTTAACTGACAGGAAATGGGAGTTACTTCTCTGCTTTAGCCTTTCAGACTCCATCCTGTCCCCTAGTGGGCCCTGCATAAAGAAGACCCAGCAGTTAGGATGATGATGATTTCTCAGCTTCCAAATAGGAACTAGAGATAGCCCTCGGCTTCCTCCTGCTTTACTTTTTGCTGATTTTGCCAGCAGTTGTCAAGAAGTATGTGTGGGGAGGCAGGCAGAATGGCTCTCTGGGAACCATTTATTTGAGAACCCCCAGGGGAGAAATGCATTTTTTCTCCCTCTCTTGCTGTGGTGTGTGATTTGGTACTGCTTGTCCTTACATAATACTATTACTGTGTATGACTCCTCCAGCCGTGCTGGAGTTTTCAACAAAAAAATGCTTGCTGGGTGGTGGTTGCCCCAAATTCCATCACCTCCCTGGAGGGCTGGGGATTGTGTTAAAAATTAGGGATCTAGTTGAGCCTTAGTTTCTGGCACTGTAACCTCTGGGGGCATTGTGGGTAAGCCTAGATGAGCCATGTTTTCCACTGCTGCTGGGGCTGGGTATTTGCTGCAGTTGGATTTAGCATTAAGAGTTAACACCAGAGTAAAGGCTTGGTTGGAAAGGAGAGAGCACAGCATAATTATTGCTTATGTACTAGTTAAACCAATCAGCCAATAGATGTCAAGTGCAGGAAAAAAGCACAATAATGTTATTATAATGGCATAATAGTTATAATAATCAGCTGGCATAGCTTTTGATAAGAGACAGATACTGAAATGAGTGCAGGGTGAAGGGTTAACCTTGAACTATATAGCACAATGAATGAATACTTAATCCTGCAGGAGATGCTGTGTGGATGCAGATGATTCAAGTATAGAGTTGCTGCCTTCTCTGCATAGCTAGAGGAGCTATGGAGACTTTAGCTGGGATTATCTGCCCTGTAGGTACTATCTTTCTGATGGTGTACTTCATCACACCACTCTTTGATTAAAGGTGCTCTGGGCTACGAAATTACTATCCCAGTGCCTGGCAGCCTTGGGTTCTAGGAGAAGCAGAGACTTTATTCCTGTGGGCGCATTTGGGATTTTCATAAGACCCAGCCACATCCCCATAGCTGCAGATGATGAACTCTACTCCCTAAAAAAACTGTGCTCCGTACCTAGGAAATCGTGGTGCATCTCAATTTTGTACATACCAATTGTGGTGGGCTGCGTTCATGGACTATAGGATTTTCTTTCTGAGAGAGCTTACCAGGATTTGTGTTCTTTTTTATTTTGGAGACAGAGTCTTAAGCTGTCACCCTGAGTAGAGTGCTGTGGCATCATAGCTCACAGCAACCTCAAACTCTTGGGCTTAAGCAATTCTCTTGCCTCAGCCTCTCAAGTAGCTGGGATTATAGGCACCTGCCACAACGCCTGGCTATTTTTTAAAAAACTATTTATTATTATTATTATTTTTGCAGTTGTCATTGTTTAGCTGGCCTGGGCCAGAATTGAACCTGCCAGCCTCAGTGTATGTTGCTGGTGCCCTACCCACTGAGCTACAGGTGCCGTCAGGTTCTATGTTCTTAATTCTGGTTTGGGGGTGGTGGTGGTAAAGGGTATGGAGTGGAATGGATCTCATAGATGACCCATAGAGGCAGCATTGAAACCATCCAAGGAAAGAGTCTTTGATTCAGATGGATCTGGGTTTAACCCTTTTTTTCCTTTTTGTTTTTTGAGATAAGGTCTTGGTTTGTTGCCAAGTCTAGAATGCAGTGACGTGATCATAACTCACTGTAACCTCAAACACCTGGGCTCAAATGATACTCCTGATTCAGCCTCCTAAGAAGCTGGGAATACAGGTGCACACCACCACACCCAGCTAATTTTTCTTTTTTGAAGATGTGATCTCACTGTGTTGTCCAGGCTTGTTTTGAACTGCTGGGCACAAGCAATCCTCTCACCTTGACTTCCCAAAGAGCTAGGATTCCTAGCATGAACCACTATGGATGTATTCATCTGTTTCTCATTAACAGCTCTGTCAATGGTACTTGTCACTATGCCTGGCACTAAGTGGTGCTCATTAAATACTTATTCCACCCCCACCTGTCTACCATATAGAATTGAAGGGCAGAAAGAAGATCCTTCTACTTCCATAGCTAGGAATATTGGTCTCAATTAGAAATTTATGTGATCATCTTCAGGTGCTGATCTTGCTTCTCTGAGCCACAATCTGTAGACCTCCTCTGAAGTGCCTCATCAGGGGAGACTTTGATATCTGTTTTATCCGAGGAGTAAAAGAGGGTTTAAAATCTTTCCAGAGAAGGATATACCTGCTTCTGTCTCAAACCCCTGTAGCCTTGCCTCCTTTCCCCTTTTCCTTTGAGTGGGTCATGTGGGGACACCACCTACCCTGGGGCTCACTCATTTTTGCAGGGGCTGCTTGGTTGTTTGGTTCAGTGTCTTTAATGGTAAAGTTTTTGTATTTCTATCTGCTTGGGCTTTTGCTGTGGACTTTTATTTTGGAAGCCTGCAGCACTCAGACAAGGTGATATCTTTTTAGACTATTTTTGGCTGTCGGCCAGTTTATCACTATGGCTACCACTGCCTGAAGAATGGCAGGACATACAAAGTAACTTCTGGAAGAAATTTGAGAAAGAGCAATGTTGGGGGGGAATGGTTTGGCTTAAGATCACATAGAACAGTTTCCCTAAGTAGAACTATTTAATTTGGATAGGACTTCATTTCCCTTCACTCTGAAATTTTGTTCTTACAGTTAAATATATGTAGAACATCTGTTACATTCAGACACTGTTCGGCCCTGAGATGTAGTCATGACCAAGTGAGATATGGTTCCTGCTTAGAGTGTATTAATGAACACAGATGTTAATCAAATCATAATCACACACATAAATGTAAAATTACAGTTGTAATACGTGTATTAAAAGAAAGGAATGTGTACCATGAGAACATTGGATAGGGATTTGACTTGGTCCCGGGATTAAGAGGGTATCAGAGAAGACTTCTGTGAGGAAGTAATGTTTGAGTTAAACTGTGAAGAACAAACAAGTATTTGCTAAAGAAAGCAACCTGAGGTTGAAGAGCAGTTTGGGCTGAAGGTCTAGTTTTTGCAAAGGTTCTGGAGGTGGGAGGCTGGGGAGCTCTATGAAGAACTGAAAGTATAACTGGGGCATAGAGAATGAGAGGAGATTGGTTACAAGATGAGGTTAGAGAGATTGGTGAGGGCAGGTCTGGTCAGCCATGGTAATAAATTTTGTATTTACATCGAGAGCAGGGAAAGCCTTTGGAGGGTTATTGGTGGTTATGGTGGGGAAAGATCGGATATGCAGCATGAACAAATTGCTCTCTTGGACATTGGAAGGATTTTGATGGAGGGAGGGTGAGAATATAAAAGGGAAAAAGAACGTTACTGTAGTACGTTGCTTGTTTTTCCTTCAGCCAGCTATGGTAATCTTGAGACTGACCCCCTGAAGTGTTGCCTTGTTCTTTCTGATTCATGTCCTATCTCATTGCCAATAGTCAGTGTGATGTTGGGGCACCTGGCCACTCAGCAGACATGGTGGCCTAGGGTGCCAAGCTTGTGGCATCTTTCCATCTGCCTAGAAAAAGGTTTCGAGATTTCAGGCCTGTCACTTGATAACAGCTGATAGTTACAGAGCCCTTTGTAACCTGCTGTGTCACCATCCCTCTCTTGGCTGTCACTACTGGGTGGGGGCTACCCCTTTCACCTTGGATCACTTAAGCCACTGACACTGGCAACTCTCAGAGACATGATGTGCCAGGTTAGCAAAGCCAGTACCTGTGGTTTGTGTAACATTTGGTTCTGGTTCACGTAGGTTTGCACATATTCTCTCTTGGCAGTAAGAGAGGTGGGAGGCTGGGGAGTTCTATGAAGAACTGAAAGTATAACTGGGGCATAGAGAATGAGAGGAGATTGGTTACAAGATATAGATCTGGAGGGCCTGAAATGGGCTGGAGTTTTTCCTTCCACTGTGTAGCCAGGAAGACTGAGGTCCAGGAGAGACCTTGATATAAAAAAAACTGTATCACATGCTGCCGTCCATGATGGCTGGTTACAGATCCTAGACCAGAGCCGTTCTTAAATGGTAGTGTGGCCTCCCCACTGTTTCTTTCACTTACTAAGGTAATGCCACACAGTGGGTAAAAGCATAGGCTTTGGACTTGGTCCAATTTTAGTTAGAATCTCAGCTTCACCACACACAAGCTGTGTGACCTTGGACAAGTTACTTCACTTTCCTGAGCCATACTTCCCTCACGTCTAAATGGGGAATAATGATAGTGTCATGGTATGCTAAGGATCCTTGAAGGTGATTCAGGTGAGGGCTCAGAAGAGGATAGCTGTAGAGAAAACCTCAGGTTTATTACAGATTACCTAAATGGTCTTGATCAGAATATTGATAAAAATATGGATAGTAAAGGCCATTCTGATGAAGTCTCAGGCAGAAATGAGGGACATTTTCTTGGAAACCACGGGAAAGGCAGATACAGGAAAGGCCATTTTATTGGAAAGTGGCACAGAACTTGGTTGAATTGTATTTGTATCCTAGTGCTTTGTGGGAGGTAGAGCTTATTTTTGTTGTTGTTGTGAGACAGAGTCTCATTTTGTCACTGTGGGTAGAGTGCTGTGGTGTCATAGTTCACAGCAACCTCAAACTCATGGGCTCAAGTGATCCTCTTGCCTCACCCTCCTGAGTAGCTGGGACTACAGGCGCCTGCCACAACAGCCAGCTGTTTTTTTTTTTTTAGGGACGAGGTCTCATTCTTGCTCAGGCTGGTCTGGAACTCCTGAGCTCAAGCAAACCACCCTCCTTGGCTTCCCAGAGTGCTAGGATTACATGTGTGAGCCACTGCGCCCAGCTTGAGGTAGAACCTTTGAGTGATGAAATAGGACATTTTTTGGAACGAATATCTAAGCAACGTGTTGAGGATGCAGCATGACTTCTCTTGGACACTTACAATAAAATGCAAGAAGAGTATGGAATTAAAGATGAAATTTATAATAAAAAAGAAAGTAGAACTTAAAGATATGGAAAAGTCAACTTGGCTATGTTGTAAAGAATGGGAAGATTAGCCCGACACAGTGGCTTATACCCATAAACCCCGCACTTTGGGAGGCCAAGGGAGGAGGATCACTTGAGCCCAAGAGTTTAAGACCAGCAACATAGCAAGAGCCTGTCTCTACAACAATTAAAAAAAATTTTTTTTAAACCATAAGAAAAATGGAAAAAGTATGTTCAAGAGAGATCACCAAGGATGTGGCCAAGCAAATGTTTAATAAGGAGATTAGTATGGATAGAAGGAAGCTAGATACTATTCATCAAGACAATGGCAGAATGACCCCAAATGCATTTTGGAGATATGTGGGGGCTGTCCTACTCATCTTAAGCCCAGAATGCCTAGGCCTTGGACACAGAACAATTTTAAGGCTCTGTTTCTCATCTAGTGTTTCTTAGCTACCCTACCTGTGTCTTGAATGGGCCCAGGTGCAGCTGGGGCTGATGATTTAGAAGGGTCTAGGGGTCCTCAAACTTTTTAAACAAGGAGGAGTTCACTGTCCCTCAGACCGTTAGAGGGCCAGACTACATTAAAAAAAACAAACAAAAAAAAAACAACTATGAACAAATTTCTGTGCACACTGCACATATCTTATTTTGAAGTAAAAAAACAAAATGGAAACAAAGGCAATCACACTGCCTCATGTGGCCTGCGGGCCGCAGTTTGAGGACCCCTGGACTCTACGCAGTAAACCATGGCAGTGTCTTTGTTTTTTTTTCGGAGACTGAGTGAGACTATGGGGTTGAGTGCTATGGCATCATAGCTCACAGCAACCTCAAACTCTTGGGCTTAAGTGATTCTGTTGCCTCAGCCTTCCTGAGGCAAAATACATGTGGCTTTTTTCTATTTTTTAGAGACGGGGGGTCTCGCTCTTGCTCAGGCTGGTCTCGAATTCCTGCCTCGGTCTCCCAGAGTGCTGGAATTACAGGCACGAGCCAACGTGCCTGGCCCCTAGAGTCTTCACAGTGCCATCTTCAGGGGTACACACAGTGTAAGAACCTATAGAGGCATGGGGACAGGATTTCAAAGGAGAGTCTCAGAGCCCGGGCAGAAAATGGCTACATGGGCAGGGCTCACTGAAAGCCCCAACTAGTTCATTGCTCAGTGGAGCCAGGGAGTCAGTTCATTGCCCAGAGAATCCCTGCAATTCCAGGGGCACCTTGGGGGTAGAGCCTCCCCCTGCACATCACAGTGATTGAGCTACCAGTATGCAACTCTATCCAGTAGACTGACTCATACCTGAGAGAGCTGAGTGTAGGATTCATACAGTAAAGGCATGGGGGCAGGGTCTTGCAGAGCCTTGGGTACTCAATGTGTCGAGAAGGCAGAACGTGGAATCAGAAATTATTCTCAGGACTTAAAGTTTAACATTGTTTGCTCTTTTGGGTCTTGGATTTACTATGTGATTATTTCTGAGCTCTCAATTTAATTCTGTTGTTCTATATATCCTTCTGCTAGTACCAAACTTTTGATTACTGTAGCTTTTTAGTAAGCTTTGAAATTAGGAAGCATGAGTCTTCTAGCTCTCTTCTTCTTTCTCAAGATTGTTTTGACTATTCTGAGTCTCTTGAAATTCTATATGATTTTTAGGATAGGATTTTCTATTTCTATTTTCTATTGACATTTTTTCCCCCAATGTCATTGGGATTTTGATAGAGATTGCATAGACTGTGTAGATTGCTTTAGGTAGTATTGACACTTAATATTTAATCTTCCAATCCACAAACATGGGATGTGTTTCCATTTTCTTGTGTCTTTTTTTTGTATTTTGAGACACATGGGCATTGTGACAGTTGCCTGTAGTCCCAGCTACCTGGGAGGCGAACTCAGGAGAATTACTAAAGCCCAAGAGTCTGAGGTTGCTGTGAGCTATGACGCCAGAGTACTCTACCAAGGGCGACAAAGTGAGACTCTGTCTCAAAAAAAAAAAAAAAAAAAAGTAATCAATTCAGCAAAGTAGTAGGACACAAAGTTAACACAAAATACATCTATCCATTGCATTTCTATACTCTAGCAATAAACAATCCAAAAGATAATTAAGAAAACAATTTCATTGGCCAGAGTGTTGGCTCACGCCTGTAATCCTAGCACTCTGGGAGGCTGAGGCGGGTGGACTGCTTGAGCTAACGAGTTCCAGACCAGCCTGAGCAAAAGTGAGACCCCCATCTCTACTAAAAATAGAAAAACTGAGGCAAGAGGATCACTTGAGCCGAGTTGGAGGATGTTGTCAGCTATGATGCCACAACGTTGTACCCAGGGCGACAGCTTGAGACTGTCTCACAAAAAAGAAAACAATTTCATTTACCATAGCATCAAAAAGAAAAAAGTACTTACGAATTAACCATGGAGGTGAAAGACTTATACAAGGAAAACTACAAACCCTTGCTGAAAGAAATTAAAGACATAAGAAAATGGCTGGGCATGGTGGCTCACACCTGTAATTGTAGCACTTGGGAGGCTGAGGTGGGCAGATCACCTGACCTCATAGGTTGGAGACCAGCCTGAGCAAGACAGAGACCCCGGTCTCTAAAACTAGCTGGGCACTGTGGTGGGGGCCTGTAGTCCCAGCTTCTTGGAGGCTGAGGCAAGATAATCCCTTGAGCCCAAGAGTTTGAGGTTCCTGTGAGCTATGACGCCATGGTACTCTACCAAGGGTAACAAAGTGAGACTGTCTCAAAAAAAAAAAAAAGAGAAAATGGAGATATTACTACTAATTCTACAGAAATACAGAGTATTATAAGAAAGCACTATGAGCAAACATGCTGCACCAACAAATTGGATAACCTAGATGATATATACAGATTCACAGATACACAAAACCTACCAAGAATGAATCACAAAGAAATAAAAAATCTGAACTGACAATCCTATAACTAGAAGGGAGATTGAATCAGTAATCAAAAATCTCCTAACAAAGAAAACTATCAGACCTGATGACTTCAACAGTGAATTCTACCAAATATTTAACAAAATAACATCAATCCTTCTCAAACTTTTCCAAAATATTGAAGGGGGCTGAGTGTAGTGGCTCACACCTGTAATCCTAGCACTCTGGGAGGCTGAGGTGTTTGAGACCAGCCTGAGTAAGAGTGAATAGAAAAAACTAGCCAGGCATAGTGGCAAATGCCTGTAGCCCTACCTACTTGGGAAGCTGAGGCAAGAGGATTACTTGCACCCAGGAGTTTGAGGTTGCTGTGAGCTATGATGACACCATGGCACTCTACCCAGGGAAACAGAGTGAGACTGGGTCTCAAAAAAGAAAAAAGAAAAATTGAAGGAGACGGAATACTCCTGGCCTCTGCCTCCCAGAGTGCTAAGATTATAGGTGTGAGCCATTGCACCTGGCCTCCACTTTCATTTATGGCTTTAGTAATTTGAGCCTTCTGTATTTATTTTTAAACTTAAAAAATTTTTTTTGCTCTTTTTAAGAGATGGGGTCTTGCTCTGGCACCCAGGCTGGAGGTTAGTGGCGCAATCATAGCTCACTACAATCTCCAAATAGACTCAAGGGATCTTCCTGTATCATTGTCCCCAGTAGCTAGGACTACAGGCATGTGCCACCACATCAGATTAATTTTGAATTTAATTAATTTTATTCCTTTATTTATTAGATAAATATTTATTGAAACTAAGTCTTACTCTGTCACCCTGGGTAGTGTGCAGTGGTATCACAGCTCACAGCAACTTCAAATTCTTGGGCTTGAGCAATTTTCTTCCTGAGTAACTGGGACTACAGGCACACACCACTATGTCTGGCTAGTTTTTCTTTCTTTTTTTTTTTTTTTAGTTTTTCTATTTTTAGTAGAGATGGGGGTCTCACTTTTGCTCAGGCTGGTCTCAAACTCATAAGCTTAGGTGATCCACCTGGCTGGGCCTCCCAGAGTGCTAGGATTATAGGTGTGAGCCATGGTACTTGGCCTAATTTTTTAAACTTTTTTATGAAGGTAGGTGTCTTACTACTTTTCTCAGGCTGGTCTCAAACAATCCTTCCTTGGCCTCCTAAAGTGTTGGGATTACCACTGTGCCTGGCCATAGTTATTTTCTTTTCTTTTTTTTTTTTTTTTTGTAGAGACAGAGTCTCACTTTATGGCCCTCTGTAGAATGCCGTGGCCTCACACAGCTCACAGCTACCTCCAACTCCTGGGCTCAAGCGATTCTCTTGCCTCAGCCTCCCGAGCAGCTGGGACTACAGGCGCCCGCCACAACGCCCGGCTAAGCTATTTTCTTTGTAGTTTGTAAGGGTACTACATTTAAAGCCTACAGTTATAATATTAATTTGAATTTATACTAGTTTAACTTCAATAACATACAAAAACTCTCCTCTTTTAACAACTATTTTTCACCCCTTTAGTTATTGATGTCAGAATATTATATCTTATATATTATGTGTCTAAAAACGTAAGCTATATATATATTGTTATTACTAAATCATAGCTGTGTACATTAATGTGATCATGGGGCATCATACACTGGTTTTATAGACCGTTTGACACATTTTCATCACATATATATTTCTTAATGCATTAGTCTCTCAAATCAGTGGTCCCCAACCTTTTTGTCACCAGGGACTGGTTTCATGGAAGACAGTTTTTCCAGAGACGAGGGTGGAGGAATGGTTTTGGGATGATTCGTTACTTTTACTTTAGATTATCAGGCATTAGATTTTCATAAGGAGTTGCAAACTAGATCCTTCAATGTGCACAGTTTACTGGAGGGTTCATGCTCCTCTGAGGATGTAATGCTGCTACTGATCTAATAGGTGGAGCTCAGAAGGTCATGCAAGTGATGAGGTGTGGCTGTGAATGCAGATGAAGCTTCATTTGCTGCCTGCTTCTCAGCTCTTGCTTTGTGGTCCATTTCCTAACAGGCCATAAACCTATATCAGGGTTTGGGGACTGCAGTAGGAATCAAATGCAGTGCTAGAAAGTTACAGTAGTACTAGCTTTTGTAGTTGCATATGCGTTTACCTTTACTGAGATCTTTGTTTCTTCCTAGGACTTTGACTTACTGTGTAGCACCTTTCGTTTTAACCTATAGGACTCACTCCCTTTAGCATTTCTTGCAGGGCAGATCTAGTGGTAACAAAATCCCTCAGTTTTTTTTTTTTTTTAATCTGGGGATGTGTTCATTTCTCCTTTTTCTTTTCTTTTCTTTCTTTCCTTCCTTTCCTTTTCCTTTTTTTTTTTTTTTTTTCTCCCCACTTACTCTGGAGTGCAGTGGTGTGATCATAGCTCACTACAGCCTCAAACTCCAGGGCTCAAGTGATCCTTCTGCTTTGGCTTCCCATAATGCTGGGATTACAGGTTCTTCTTCACCTTTTTCTTAAATTTTTGAGGCAGAGTCTTACCCTGTTACCTTGGATAGAATGCAGTGGAATTATCATAACTCACTGTAACCTCAACTTCTTGGGCTCAAGTGATTCTCTTGCCTCAGCATCTCAAGTAACTTGGGTTACAGGTGTGTATCACCTATTTTTTTTTTTTTTTTTTTGAGACAGAGTCTCACTATGTTGCCCTTGGTAGAGTGCTGTGACATCACAGCTCACAGGAACCTCCAACTCTTGGGCTTAAGTGATTCTCTCTCTCTCTCTTTTTGAGACAGAGTCTCAAGCTATTGCCTTGGTTAGAGTGCTGTGGTGTCACTGCTCACAGCAAACTCAAACTCTTGGGTTTAAGTTATTCTCTTGCCTCCGCCTCTCAAGTAGCTGGGACTACAGGCGCCTGCCACAATGCCCGGCTATTTTTGGTTATAGTTGTCATTGTTGTTTGGCAGGCCTGGGTTGGATTCAAACCTGCCAGCTCTGGTGTATGTGGCTGGCACCTTAGCCACTTGAGCTATAGGTGCTGAGCCTTAAGTGATTCTCTTGCTTCAGCCTCCCAAGTAGGTGGGACTACAGGTGCCTGCCACAATGCCTGGCTATTTTTTGTTGTTGTTGTAGTTGTCATTGTTGTTTGGCAGGCCTGGGCTGGGTTCAGACCTGCCAGCCCCAGTGTATGTGACTGGCGCCCTAACCACTGAGCTATGGGAGCCAAGCCTTTTTTTTGACAGAGTCTCACGCTGTTGCCCTGAGTAGAGTGCCGGTTGTGGCATCATCATAGTTCACAACAACATCCAACTTTTGGGCTCAAGCAATCCTCTTGCTTCAGTTTTTTTATTTTTAGTAGAGATGGGTTCTTGTTATTCCTCAGGCTGGTCTCAAACTCCTGAGCTCAAGCAATCCACCCGTCTCAACCTCCCAGAGTACTAGGATTACAGGTGTGAGCTACTATACCTTGTCCTTCAGATATTTTTCTGCCACTTTCTCGCTCTCTTTTTTTTTTTTTTTTTTTTGCAGCTTTTGGCTGGGGCTGGGTTTGAACCCACCACCTCTGGTATATGGGGCCAGTGTCCTACTCCTTTGAGCCACAGGCACCACCCTATATTTTTATTCTGTAAGTTTTTAATCTAGAACTTTTGGCCTCAAGTGATCATCTTGCTTCAGCCTTTTGAGTTGTTTGGATTATGGGTGTGAGCTACTGCTCACGGCTGTAAGTTACTTCAGACAGATTCTGTCCATGCCATTGTTGTCTAGGTAGGGAGACAGATTTCTGTTGCTTCTACTCTACCATTTTCCCTCGTTCCTCTTCCTCTTTGTACTTACTACTTCTGTGACTTAGTTTTCTTATTTGTACAAGAGTGTACTGATGCTCAAGACCTGGAGCAGTCAGTATGAAATGAGATAATGCAGGTCATGTTCCTGGCACATGGTAGATACTCATTGGTGAGAATTTTAATGGCTTCCAAAACTCAAAGGGGAGTTCTCTTAATGAGGTTTGAGTTCTTTGAAGGCATTATAAGTACTGGACCCAGGTGCTGAGAGAAGTTGGGCAAGGATGTTGGGTAATGGGGTTGGGTTTGCCTTATTAGGAAAGGTTCTTAGAGAAGGTATTTGGAGTTAGGTCCCAATCTGTCTTTCTTAGTAGGGAAGATGAGCAGCTGCTTCAGATGGAGGAACACCGTGAACAGGAGCCTTGAGTAGTAACTCAATAGAACTGTATTTTCTTTTTCCTCTGTGAGGGAAGGGGTGGAGTGTAGGATAATATTTAGAAATAAACATGTCCTATATCAAGCACACAAAGTGAACTCAGTGTGAGTTTAAAACGGCTTGCTATTCTTACAGAGGCTTAAGGGACCTGGGCCCCTCTGAGGCACACGCAGAGTTAGCTTGCCTGGAGTTAAAATTCCACAAGCCAATTCTCTGAAGTTGTGCACCTGGTTAAGCCTGAGTCCAAAGGGCATGCCACCCTTCCTCAGAGATAGGGGCCAGAGTGTTGACGTATGTTAAAAACATATTGTCAGAGGTCTATAGGTGCTCTGCCCTGAGGAGAGACACCTTCGTTACTTCATGCTGAGTAAACTGAGTGAATGCTTGAAGGTACTTTTCCATTAACTCTGTTCCCCTGTGGCTGCTTGCTTCTTTGTGATCTTTATTTAGATACCTGCCCAAGAGATTAGTCAGTGTCTAGAAAAGGATGTTTACTGCAAAAGTGATTGTGTTGATGTGGTAACAGGATATTTCCTTACAAGTTAATTTCAGATAGGTAAAATGAGGTAACGGTGAAACTAACAGATGATTAAGTGTGTACGTGACTAGAAGTATATAAAATCAGGTCCCTGAAATAAAGAACTTTGCTACAGGCCATCCCATACTATGTAGTCTGTTTCTTCTTTTTTTTTTTTTTTGTAGAGACAGAGTCTCACTGTACCACCCTCGGGTAGAGTGCCGTGGCGTCACAAGGCTTACAGCAACCTCTAACTCTTGGGCTTACGCGATTCTCTTGCCTCAGCCTCCCGAGCAGCTGGGACTACAGGCGCCCGCCACAACGCCCGGCTGTTTTTTTGTTGCAGTTTGGCTGGGGCTGGGTTTGAACCCACCACCCTCGGCATATGGGGCCGGCGCTCTACTCACTGAGCCACAGGCGCCGCCCTGTAGTCTGTTTCTTGTTTACCCTTAATAATTGCAGGAGCGAGCTTATACTCATGGCAAAGCTGCTGTTCTTTTGCGTCTCCGGTCTCGCAACAGTGGAGTCATCAGAGAAAGTATCTGGGAGGCAGGTGGATTGCCTCAGCTCACAGGTTCAAGACCAGCCTGAGAGAGACCTCACCTCTACAGATAGCCTGGCATTGTGGCAGGCACCTGTAGTCCCAGCTACTTGGGAGTCTGAGGTAAGACAATCGCTTGAGCCCAACCAAGAGTTTGAGGCTTCTGTGAGCTATAGACCCTGTGGCACTTGTGAAACTCTTTCTCAAAAAAAAAAAAAAAAAAAGTATCTGGGAGCATCAGCCCTTCTGAGTCAAACAGACCTGATTCCATTCCTGCCTTTGTGCCATGTCTGTGTTGTATAGTCTTGGACAAATCATTTCTCTTCCTCTCTTAAGCTTTGATTACCTCATCATCTGTACAATGGAAACAGTAATATCTACTTATAATGTTGGTCGAGGATTAAATAAAGTATGTAAAACAGTACATATTCAATAATTGATGGATTAAAAAAATTAAGTATTTCTGTTGGGAAATTAAACTGTTCTGAATTTCTGTGGCTAGGTAGCTTTTTTGAGAAGTCAGTCTGTATCTTGGAATTAGTTGTTAGCTTCTTTAAATAAATTCTTAAGGAACACATCACTTCTCTGTCTTACATCCTCTGATGGCTCACTCTCCTACGTAGAATCAACTCCATACTTTTTACCCTGGTAACAAGGCCTTTCATTTTCCAATCCCTGCCTGCCTGTGTTGGCAGCCTCTTTTCCTATACTCTCCCCCTTGCCTACTGTGCCACGGGGACCTTTATTTTCTTTCTTTCATTCATTCATTGTTTTTTTTTTTTTTTTTAAAGAATCCTGCACCCTTCCCTGGGCCCGAATGCCATGCCTACATCATAGTTTGCTGCAAACTCAAACTCCTGGGCTCAAGTGATCCTTCTGCCTTAGCTTCCTGAGTAGCTGGGATTCAGGCTATGCCACCACACCTGGCTATTTTTTTCTATTTTTAGAAGAGAGGCGGTCTCACTCTTGCTTAGGCTGGTCTCAAACTCTTGACCTCAGGTGATCCTCCTGCCTTGGCCTTGTAGAGTGTTAGGATTATGGGCTTGAGCCACCACGCAGGGCTGGGACCTTCTTTCTTATTCTTGAGCAGAGAGCCTTTGCCCTCTGCCCTTTCCAACTCTGCCCTCTGCCAAGAATAGTCTTCCTGCATTTTAACCTGAGTAGCTCCTTGTCATTCTCTTCTCAGTTCTGCCTTTCTGCTGTTACTTACAAGAAAGGCTCTTCCTTTCATGAAACTGGTATAAAGTGATTACTTAAGTCACCATAACATCACTATCTGATATTTTTCTTGTTTGATTACTCATGTTGACTGTTTCCCCTCCACTAGAATGTAAGTTTTGTGAGAGTAGGGACCATATCTGTCACGTTCACCTCTGTATTCCCAGTGGTAAGAATAATACCTGGCATATAGTAGATGATTAACATTTGTTCAATGAAGGAGTTTTTGAATCAGAATGTATTCTTTTATTACTCAGAACTTGAGTACACAGGTATTCACATTTATACTGCTTTGGATTCTAAATGAATGTAATCAAGAGGACTTACTTTTTATTCATTATTTATTTAGTGTTCTCCCTTTCCCTCCCACTCCCTACCATTAATTGGAATTTTCTGAGGAGAGGATGTTTTTCCCTTGCTTGATTTTATGTGGTTCTCCTTCTTCCTGGCATTTTGTTATTAGAAAGGGAAATTTGTGGTTGCTGGGCTTTGAGCATTGATTTTTGCATCTTCTGTTATAAGGAAGCAAGCTTTTAGTGTATTTGCTGGAATGAAACAAACACATAAGCTCACTAGATCATAGCACATTTATCTCACTCTGATTTTCTACAGATACTTTTTACAATACTACCTCAGTTCTTAGATAAGGTCATTAGATAGGAATTGACAGATTGACAATAGCCTGATAGAAATAAATTCACAGAGTGGAAGTGGGTGGCAGGATGAGACATAGATCAAAGAGAATGGTGCACCTCTTTCTGGTAGTGGCCTGGTTTTTTTTTTTTTTGTAGAGACAGAGTCTCACCTTATGGCCCTCGGTAGAGTGCCGTGGCCTCACACAGCTCACAGCAACCTCCAACTCCTGGGCTTAAGCGATTCTCTTGCCTCAGCCTCCCGAGTAGCTGGGACTACAGGCGCCCGCCACAACGCCCAGCTATTTTTTGGTTGCAGTTTGGCCAGGGCCGGGCTTGAACCCACCACCCTCGGTATATGGGGCTGGCGCCCTGCTCACTGAGCCACAGGCGCCGCCCGTGGCCTGGTTTTTTTATGGCAAATATTGGCCGTGTGAGTGAGACTGTAGAACAGTTTTAATTGTCCCCCTTTCATAAGATCTGTAACTTTGCTGCAGAGATTATAGGGGAGCTACTCAGTGCTAGTGTGTCCACCCGTGGAGAAAATCCTTTTTCTTTGCTTTTCTAAGAATGTGTTCCAAGCTCCCCAGAAAAAGAAGGAGATGTGAACGTTTGAGTCCTAAATGTTATTGGTACTCAACATCCTGGTCCTTAGAGAATAAAATCCCAGGGATGGATATGGGCAAGAGAGGGTATCTGGTGGAGCAGGATTAGCCAGCAGAGATGGGTTAGTATTCCTAAAAAGGTTCTGTGTTCACTGAGAACCATAATTCTGCCAGTACTGGTCTCCACTTGGGTTCTCTTCTCCCACCCAAATCTGGTTCCTCCTTTTCCTTTCCTCAAAGCACATGGTCACTTTAACCTGATTTAGATATTGCTTCCTCTTCACTATTTATAAGGCTCTCAAATGGAAGGATACTTTACATCTTCCTTGATAGCTCTTGCCTTTGCTTATTTCTCTCCTTTGAAGTACTTTGCCTTGTGGTTAATTGAGGGTATTTGGTCACTCAAAAGTCATTGTTTTAGCTTGCTTCAGTTACTGATTATCTTCTATCCAATACTGTTTAACTTATGTTTGAACTTATCTAGAAGTCCACTTTTAATGATGCTTCCCCCCCACACCTTTTTTTAAGAGACAGCCTCTAGTGATCTGGCCTGGCCTCTAGTGATCTTTCCACCTTGCCCTTCCAAAGTTCTGGGATTACAAGTGTGATCCTTCCTTAGTTATACAAGAATTTCAGATACAAATCAGGAAGACAGGTATTTAAAAGTTCTGGAGCCAGAAGGTGGTTTTTTTGCTAGAAAAGTGAGTAGCTTTCTTAAGCAACTTTCCCTGCACCTTTCACTTCTTTCACCTCTCCCTTCAATCTTTTCTATGATAAATGATGATCCTTATTCCTTTAATTTTTCCTACTTGTTCTGTATCCTGTCCCCTATGTTGTTTCTGCAGTTCCTGTTCAAAGGAGTGTTATCTTTCAGAAATTTTCACAACTATCTTTTGGCGATAGTTACAGGTAATATATTAAACTCCATCTTTTCCACTTCTAGGCTATAATATGTTTTTTTGTGACTGTAGAATTATAGTTGGGATGGGTAAAATGCAGCCAGGTGCAGTGGCTCATGCTTGTAAATCCCAGAACTTTGGGAGGCCAAGGGGCAGGAGGATCACTTGAGGCTAGAAGTTTGAGACCAGTCTGGGCAACACAGTGAGACCTTGTCTCCACAAAAAAATACAAAAATTAATTAAAATTAACCTGCAGTCCCAGCTACTTAGGAGGCTAAAACAGGAGGATCACTTGAGACTGAGAATTAGAGGTTGCAGTGAGCTGTGATCATGTTACTGTACTCCAGCCTGATGATAGTGTGATACTCTGTCTCACCAAAAATAAAATAAAATGCACTGTTACACTCTTCTATCCCATTTTGATCGTCATTCATGAATGATCTTGTGTCATATATATAGAAGTGGATCAGCCAGAGAATCCCCAAATTGGAGATGCCTTCAGGGGTGGTAATGGCCTATGTTGTGATGCCTAATGAGGCTACATTTAAAAAAACCATTTTTTCCTTTAGCTTGAGTATTTTTTATTGTTAAAAAGTAAATTTACATCTTGTTTTATTTTGACTTGTATTGACTTCCTCTTTTTTCCTTAAAAGTGAGAACTTCTTTAAAACCAGTTGCCAACCTTTGTGTTCACAAGGATTTAGGGAATTGGGCCTCCCAGCTCTTTATATTCTTCATCTGTGCATCTGATGGAATAATAGACTGCTGTGGTAGTGTCTCTCTTCTCTTCCAGTGTCTGTCTTCTCTTACATGTGTGTTCATACACATGAACACAGCTGTGTTCTAAGGAATAGACATTTCTCTAAGAGAAACTCATCCTGTTTCATGCAAATGCCCCTCATTGCAGCAAAATTTGAGAGACTTTGAAAGAGGTAGAATTAGTGATTTTTTTTCCCCAAGAGGCCTCAAAGCTCTTAAAATAAACCTTAAAAAATCTGGTACTCAGAACTTCAGCTCTGAAAGCAGACAGATTGAAAACCTGATGCAGTAAGACTCTCCTCTCCTCTGATCTTTTTCCGTTTTCTCTCTCAATTTATTTTAACATCCCTTTTCATGGTCTTAACTTTCAGAAACTTGATTCAGTCCTTCTTTGCCAACTCCTGGCAGGAGAAGCAGCAGGGCTTCTAGCCCTAATTTATGGTTTACATTTCTTCTCCATTCCCTTGCTTTGCTGCCCCAGTTCTTTTCCTTCCAGCATCCTGCTGGTGTTTTCCCCCATCAGAAAGGACAGTGTCTATCAGTAAAATTTTCTGTTAAAAATTACCAGCATTGGGCGGTGCCTGTGGCTCAGTCGGTAAGGCGCCAGCTCCATATACCGAGGGTGGCGGGTTCAAACCCGGCTCCGGCTGAACTGCAACCAAAAAAAATAGCTGGGCGTTGTGGCGGGCGCCTGTAGTCCCAGCTACTCGGGAGGCTGAGGCAAGAGAATCGCTTAAGCCCAGGAGTCGGAGGTTGCTGTGAGCTGTGTGATGCCACGGCACTCTACCGAGGGCGATAAAGTGAGACTCTGTCTCCACAAAAAAAAAAAAAAAAAAAAAATTACCAGCATTACAATGTTATTTACAGCATTGATAGTCCGAAAAACAAAAAGTATATTTTAATTGTACATTTCTTTCTTTCTTTTTTTTTTTTTTAGAGACAGAGTCTCATTTTGTTGCCCTCGGTTTAGTGCTGTGGCATCACGGCTCACAGCAATCTCCAGCTCTTGGGCTTAGGTGATTCTCTTGCCTCAGCCTCCGGAGTAGCTGGAACCACAGGCGCCCGCCACAACGCCCAGCTATGGGGCCGGTGCCCTACTCACTGAGCCACAGGCGCCGCCCTAATTGTACCTTTCTAACAACAAAATATGAGTGTTTTGTGTTTTTCTCTCTGTTGCAGTGGTTTTCAACCTTCCTAATGCCTCAACCCTTTAATACAGTTCTTCATGTTGTGGTAACCCCCCACCATAAAATTATTTTCATTGCTACTTCATAATTATAATTTTGCTACTGTTATGTATCATAATGTAAATATCTGATGTGCAGGATGTATTTAGGCGACCCCTGTGAAAGGGTCTTTTGATCCCCAAAGGGGTTGCGACCCATAGGTTGAGAAACGCTGCTCTATTGGTTTTTAGTCTCTTAAATTTTTTTCATTTGTAACAATTTATAGTCTTACAGTGATTTTAAAGTTTACCTTTAGAATCATAAGAAAGTTGACAGTGTTTTCATATCTCTTTGCCTATTTCTATTTCATTTCAGACTTTATAAGCATTTCTTTATCTTGTAAATTTATTATTATTATTATTATTATTTTGTACAGACAGAGTCTCACTTTATGGCACTAGTGCTGTGGCGTCACGCAGCTCACAGCAACCTTCAACTCCTGGGCTTAGGTGATTCTCTTCCCTCAGCCCCCTGAGTAGCTGAGACTACAGGTGCCTGCCACAGTGCCTGGCTATTTTTTTTGTTGCAGTTTGGCCAGGGCCAGGCTTGAACCCACCATCCTCTGTACATGGGGCTGGTGCCCTACCCACTGAGCCACAGATGCCACCCAATTTATTTTTATTTTAACTGACTTACCAAGTGTTTCATATACTAAAGTTGTTCAAATTGCTTTCTCCAAAAAAGAAAAGAAAGGGCAGTGTCATGTAGTGACATAATAGCTTTAGAATTTAATGGCATCAGTGCTAGCCTAGTGATCTTGCCAGAATTTAGAGTCCTGTTTCGTATATGTGCTGCTAAATGAGAAAATGGGGGCTTTTTTTAATCCATTAGCACCATCTTTCTTTTCTCTCACTTCCTCCCCCAACACCCCCAGCTTTCATTAGCCCTATTGCCAGGTGACATGAAGAATTCCTTAGCATGATTAAGTCTGGAGTATAATTTTATAAAGTTATAAAATAGCATTTTAGAGCAAGATGTCAGAAAGTCTCGCTGCAGTTCCCATGGAAGAAGTTGACCTTTCAATTACATTTTTAAAAAATCTTTGGGGACCTATATGAAGAGAGCTAAAGCAATAATTAGGACTCAGCAAAGAAAACTAATTTGGAGCCAGAATATTTTAATAAGAAGCTTGGAAAAATCAGAACCTGAGGAAACATAACAAATAGAAATTTGAGCTTTGTTCTCTTCTTATCCCTTTTCTTTTTACATTATTTTTGAGTTTTCTCTTCTAGACTTGGGAACTCTCCATGATTTTCCTGGTGGTGGAATCAGTATCTTGGCTGGTGACAGCCTGATGAGATTCAGGTAGAGGAAGCAGGGGTAGGTTCCCTTCAGATATTGTTAAATTTGGGGGGTTGGGTTCATCTGAGGAAGGGGTAAGCTTGCTTTCGTCTCTAGACTCATTTGCTTCTACCAAGGATTCTTAGGGAGTAACTGCATTTTCCAGAAGATTCTCCATGAGGATATCAGGAATGGAAGAAATTTTCTAGACAGTTATAAGAGCATTTTTGTGGCCGGGCACGGTGGCTCATGCCTGTAATCCTGGCACTCTGGGAGGACGAGGCACGTGGATTGCTTGATCTCATGAGTTTGAGACCAGCCTGAGCAAAAGTGACACCTTGTCTCTACTAAAAATAGAAAAAGTGAGGCAAGAGGAATGCTTGAGTCCAGGAGTTGGAGGTTACTGTGAGCTATGACGCCTCAGTACTCTACCCAGGGCAACAACTTAAGACTCTGTCTCAAAAAAAAAAACAAAAAACCCAAAAAACATTTTTGCAAGTCTTTCTTAGCACTTCAGAGACTCAAGCCAAAGAGATATGGGTTTGTCTTTGTAAGGTCTTCTTTAGGTGACAGTAGTAAGCCTCCTCGTACCCCCATTCATTTGGGAGGCAAGCAGTTTGATATTGTATTATAGTAAAATGCTTGGGTTTTGGGGTCAGAGCTGCTTTCTAACTCTGGCTTTGCCATTGATTAGCTCTGTGACCTTGGAAAGGTGGCTTAACTCCTCTGATTTTAGCTTCTGCATCTGTAATAAGGGGTAGTGATGGTATCTATGACATAGGGTTATTGTGGACCTAGCATTTGGTGAGAAAATCAGCTGTAATTGTTATTTTAGGACATTGATGGAAAATCAGATTGAACTTTCTTGGCTTGGGAAAAGAAGGTAGAACGTTGCTAGAACACTAAAGGAAGATATGGTGTTGAAGGAGAGGAAGAGCATCTAGCAAGAAGAAAAGTAGAGGCCAGGGGCCTGAAATCCTAGCAATTTGGAAAGCTGAAGTGGGAGAATTGCTTGAGGCCAGGAGTTTGAGACCAGTCTAAGCAAGAATGAGACCCTGTCTCTACAAAAAAATAGAAAAATTATCTGGCTATAGTGGTGCATACCTGTAGTTCCATCTACCTGGGAGGCTGAAGCAGGAGGATTACGTGAACCCAGGAGTTTGAGGTTGCAGTAAGCTGTGATGACAACTGTAGCCTGGGGGACAGAGCTACACCCTATCTCAAAAGAAGAAAGCAAAGTAGAACTTTGGGTATTTTAACAAGTACCTGGGTGGCGCCTGTGGCTCAAGGAGTAGGGCGCCGGTCCCATATGCCGGAGGTGGTGGGTTCAAACCCAGCCCTGGCCAAAAACCACAAAACAACAACAACAACAAAAAAAAAAAAAAAACAAGTACCTAGTACTATTGTTTTACTACCTTAGAAATTTTTAGGAATTTTCCTGTGTTAATCCTCCAAACTGATTGTTTTCCCAGAAATCCCAAACCGGTTCTACTGACTCCTCTGCAGAGATTTAATAGCTATAGCAGCCACAGTGTTCTCCGTTACCAAGACATTATTAATTTTATAAAATATACTACTATGTTTTTCTACCTGCATTTTAAAGTGTTATACATAATTAAAGCCAAACCATACTTGGCAGAATATGTTCGAAAAGTACATTTGGGGAATGCCATACTTTTGTCCTGACAATGCATTTATTAGCTTGCTTAATTCCAGGATTTGGTTAACTCAAAGCACTTCTGCACCAGCTTGCTTACACTAACACTTGTCCTGATGGCTCAGGCCTATAATGTCAGCAACTCTGGAGGTAGGGAAGATTGCTTGAAACCAGGAGTCTGAGGTCAGCCTGGGTAACACAGCAAGACCCTGTCTCTTAAAAAAAAAAAAAAAGAAAGAGAAGGAAAGGAAGAAAAGGAAGGAAGGAAGGGTGAAAGGGAAGGAAAGGAAGGGAACACCTTAGCTGGGAGTGATGGCATGCAGCTACTTGGGAACCTGAGGCAGGAGAATTGCTTGAGCCCATGAGTTTAAGGCTTCAGTGAGCTATGATCATGCCAGATCCCATCACTATACTCTAGGCTGGGCAATGAGAGCAAGACCCTATCTCAAAAAAAGCAAACAAAAATCTCACTTATCCTGAAAACTTTGAGAGAGGGGTTCAGGGTGGTTCACTCTTCTTGGTGTTCTTGGGGAGTCATAAAGTAGTGAATAGCAGCACTTGGAGCAGAGGGGAAACTGAACTACTTGTGGGTTGGTACTGCTTTCCAAATGTTATTTGTGTGGGAAAGAATAAATTGTGAATTGTGGGCTGGATGGAGCAGAATGACAGGAATTTCTCCATGATTTGAAAAACAGTTAAATGCAAGCAAAATATTAGCTGAGAATCTTTGTTAGACAGTTTGAATTGCTTTCTCATGATTTTGGATTCTGGGCTGTTTCTCTCCATACTTGATAATTAGAACACTAAAATGTTGGTTTAGCCACTGATAAGCTTTTGCTGTGATGTTGGAAGAAAGGCTGTGCAGCAGAGGAACTGTCAGTGCTGATTGCTTCAATTCTTGGTAGGATCAACTATCGTGCAGTGGATAGGCTGGCTTGGGGAGGCTGTGTGCAGAAAAGGAGCAAGATACAGGACTCAGAG
This sequence comes from Nycticebus coucang, assembly GCF_027406575.1. Lineage (NCBI taxonomy): Eukaryota > Metazoa > Chordata > Mammalia > Primates > Lorisidae > Nycticebus > Nycticebus coucang. Next base: position 37,793,405 of record NC_069796.1, on the reverse strand, counting down.
TGCAGCCCTGGAACCAAAGGACCTACGTTGAAAGTCTGCTTTAACACTACTAGTTAGAGGTATTATTAGTTTCCTAGGGCTGGTATAACAAAATAACCAAACTTGGTGGCTTAAAACAGGAGGTTTATTTTCTCACAGTTCTGGAGGCCAGAAGTTTGAAATCAGAGCTAAAATTAGTGTTGTCAGGAGGGGCCATGCTCCCTCCAGAGGCTTTGGGGGCAGAATCTATTCTCTGCTTTTTCTAGCTTCTGATGGCTGACAGCATTGTTTGGCCAGTGGCCACATCCCTCCAGTCTTCAAGGCTGACATCTTCAAATCTCTCTCTGCTCTGTTTTCATATTACTTTTTTTTTTCTTGAGACAGAGTCTCCCTATGTCACTCTGGGTAGAGTGCCATAGTGTCACAGCTCACAGCAACCTCAATCTTGTGGGCTCAAGTGATTCTCTTGCCTCAGCCTCCCAAGTATCTGGAACTACAGGCGCCTGGCACAGTGCCTGCTATTTTTTTGTTACAGTTGTCATTGTTGTTTAGCTGGCCCAGGCCGGGTTCGAACCCGCCAGCCTCCGTGTATGTGGCTGATGCCGTAAGCACTGTGCTATGGGTGCCGAGCCCGTATCACCTTTTTCTTTGTGTCTGTCAAATATGCCTCTGCCTTTCTTGTTGTTGTTTTTAGAGAGCCTACCCAGATAATCTAGGATAATCATTTTAAGATCTTTAACTTAATCATATCTGCAAAGACCCTTTTCCTTATAAAGTAACATTCATAGGTTCTAGGGATTAGGATCTATGTATCTCTGGGGTGCTACTATTCTGCCTATCATACCACCTGACCTTGGGCAAGTCACTTTCACCAACGTGAGCTTATTTTCTTTCTTTCTTTTTTTTTTTTGAGACAGAGCCTCAAGCTATTGTCCTGGGTACAGTGCTATGGCATCACAGCTCACAGCAACCTCAAACTCCTGGGCTTAAGCGATTCTCTTACCTCAGCCTCCCAAGTAGCTGGGACTACAGGCACCCACCACAATGCCCAGCTATTTTTTAGTTGTAGTTGTCATTGTTGTTTGGCAGGCCCGGGTTGGATTTGAACCCGCTAGCTCAGGTGTATGTGGCTGGCGCCTTAGCTGCTTCAGCTACAGGTGCTGATCTGTGAGCTTATTTTCTTATCTGTAAAATGAAAATGATTATCAAATCTTCTGTACTGAATTTCTGTGACACTTAAAATCTTGCATGCTAAGCACCTGGCATTGTGCCAGGTATATAATTACTGCTTAGTTTCCAGTGAGTATTATTGTTATATATAATACATATTATATTACTGTTATTGTTATTTAGCCATGCTTTGTGAAAAGGAGAGGAATATTTCCTTAAGAGATTATTTGAGAGAGTTCCCCTTCGTGCCCATCTTGGCTCCCTTTGCCCTAGGATCTTTGGCCGTCACCCTCCATAGTCAGCAGGTATTCCCAAGGCGACCCTCTTATCCATTCCTCTCCATTTCCCTTTCTCAGTGCCTGGGCTGGTCTTTAGGAACAGGTCTTCTGTTGCAGGGAGCGTTAAAGACCGACTGAATGCTTATGTCCCCTCAAAATTTATGTATTGAAGCCTAATCCCAAGTGTGGCTATACTTGAAGTAAGGAGGTAATTAAGATTAAATAAGGTCATAAGATGGGTGCAATAGCTCACACCTGTAATCCTGGCATTCTGGGAGGCCATGGTGGGAGGCTCACTTGAGGTTAGGAGTTCAAGACCAACCTGAAAAAGAGTAAGACCCTGACTCAACTAAAAATAGAAAAATTAGCTAGGTGTGGTGGTGCATGCCTGTATTTGGAAGGCTGAGGCAGCAGCATTGCTTGATTTGAGCCCAGGAATTTGAGGTTGCAGTGAGCTATGATCCCGATGCCTCTGCACTCTAGCTGGGGTGACAGAATAAGATTCCATTTCAAACAAACAAACAAACAAACAAGAGTTTACAAGGATGGGACCCTGATTCATAGAGTTAGTATCCTTATAAGAAGAGACAACAGAGAGCTCATCCCCCTCCTACTCCCTGCGCACACTGAGGAAAGGCTATGTTAGTAGCCTGCATGAAGGTAGCTATCTGGAAACCAGGATGAGAACCTTGATCTTGGTAAGAGGAAGGGCTTTGTTCACTGGCCAGGAGCTTACAGCATAGAAGAATTCCAAATGGCTGCGTTACCCGACTGGCAAGACAGTCTCATTCTGTTATTGCCTGGGTTAGAGTGCAGTGATATCAGTGTAGCTCTGTTAACCTCAAACTCCTGGGTTCAGGTGATCTTCCTGCCTCAGCCTCCTGAGTAGTTAAAACTATAGGCACATGCCATCATGCTTGGCTAATTTTAAAAAATGTTTTATGGAGACAAGGTCTTGCTGTGTTGCTTAGGTTGCTCTTGTACTCCTGGCCTCAAGCAGTCTTCCCACCTTGGCCTCTCAAAGTGCTAGATTACAGGTCTGAGCTACTGTGCCCATCTTTTTTTTTTTTATTGAGACTGATTCTCACTGTGTCACCCTGAGTAGAGTGCCATGGCGTCACAGCTCACAGCAACCTCAAATGCTTGGCTTAAGCAATTCTCTTGCCTCAGCCTCCCAGGTAGTTGGGACTACAGGTGCCCACCACAATGCCTGGCTATTTTTTTTTGTTGCAGTTGTCATTGTTGTTTAGCTGGCCCAGGCTGGGTTCGAACCTGCCAGCCTGGGTGTATGTGGCCAGCGCCATAACCACTGTGCTATAGGCGCCAAGCCAATTGTGCCCCTCTTAATCTATGGTTTTTTTTTTTTTTTTTTTTGTAGAGACAGAGTCTCACTGTACTGCCCTCGGGTAGAGTGCTGTGGCATCACACGGCTCACAGCAACCTCTTAACTCCTGGGCTTACACGATTCTCTTGCCTCAGCCTCCCGAGCAGCTGGGACTACAGGCGCCTGCCACAACGCCCGGCTATTTTTTTTGTTGCAGTTTGGCCGGGGCTGGGTTTAGAACCCGCCACCCTCGGCATATGGGGCCGGCACCCTACTCACTGAGCCACAGGTGCCGCCCAATCTATAGTATTTTTTAATGTCAGCCTGAGTAAACTAATACGTGTACAGGGGTTGTAACTTGCAATATGCCCACTTGTGCCTAGATGCTTTAGAACAAACTTGGGTTCTGGAATTATTATCAGTCAAAATAATTTGCTGTTTGTCTGCTTTTTCATAGATAATTATAACTCCACAATGGAGGCTGGAAGAATATTATTTTTACAGTGGTATTTAGTATCTGTTAGCTATTAGCAAAAAGGTACATGTCCCCAGCGAGGTACTGTAAATACATTTTATCTACTCTATTACCTGCTGTTTCATGAACACATCCCTGAAGCATTTTAATCTTGTTTTTCATACTTGTCTTCAAGTGAAGAATTGTTCTGATTTGCAACTTTGGGGGATAATTACTATGTTCATTAGTTTCTGTTTCTTTCTTCTCCTCCATTTATTTCTAGTTCCTTGAGAAAATTTCCCCCTAACTGTATGCTAACAGGAGACAAGTCACTTGATTAAAATGGTGTTTTACAGCACTGGTTTTTCTGGCTCCCTTGGGATGGTGATGGGAGGGCTGTGTCAGCCTTTCTGTGGGGTAAAGGTCTCCCTGCTCTGGGCTTGGATGAATAAGAGGCTTTTCTTTTGTGTGTGTGTGTGGGAAGACTATAACCTTAGGCTATCTCTCTTTCTCTCTCTGTATATATATATATATATATATTTTTTTTTTTTTTTTTTTTGGACAGAGTCATACTTTGTCCCCTCAGTAGAGTGCTGTAGTGTCACAGCTCACAACAACCTTAAACTCTTGGCTGTTTTTAGAGATGGAGTCTCGCTCTTGCTCAGGCTGGTCTTGAACCCGTGAGTCAGGCAGTCTACCTGCCTTGGCCTCCCAGGGTGCTAGGATTACAGGCATGAGCCACCGTGCCTGGCCTTCACAGAATATTTTTTGCTCTGAGATATTCCTGAGAAAGGGGCAAGAGAGGCTCACATGGTTTTCTCTTATCAGTGATTCAATTATAGATACTAATCAGGCATTTGTGATGTACAGGCTGTTGTGTACAGCATCGTGGGGTACTTGGTTCTTGGCTCACAGGAGTGCTTAGGACATGTTGATTAAATGACTGTGTGCTGGATACAGTGGCCTTAACATTCTTTTTTTTTTTTCTTTTGACGGTCTTATTCTGTCACCTTGGGTAGAGTATCATGGTGTCATTGCTTACAGCAACCTTAAACTCTTGAGCTCAAGCCATTCTCTTGCCTCAGCCTCCTTCAAATAGCCTCCGAATAGCTCTCCCAACTACAGGTGCCTCCCACCACACCTATTTTTTCTAGGTTTTTTTTTTTTGTTGTTGTTTGTTGTTTTTTGAGACAGAGTCCGTTACCCTGGATAGAGTGCCATGGCGTCGTAGCTCACAGCAAACTCAGACACTTCTACTCAAGCAATCCTCTTGTTTTAGCCTCCCGAGTAGCTGGAACTACAGGTGCCTGCCCCAATGCCTGGCTAGTTTTTCTAGTATTTTTAGTAGAGACAGGGTCTTGTTCTTGCTCAAGCTGGTCTGGAACTCATAAGATCAAATAATCCAAATAAGCTTGGCCTCACAGAATGTTAGGATTACAGGTGTGAACCACCACGCCTAGCCAACCTTAGATTTCAGAGAGATAGAAGGGGCAGGCTAGGGGTCAGTGCCTGGGTACTAGTGAATGAGGTGTACTGTAACCTCCCTGGAAATGTAATAAAATTTGGAATAGAACATCCTCCTGGGGTCCATGATGCCCTGGCTCTGAGTAGAGGAGGAAGGCTATGTTGATGATAGTTCAATTGCATTTATATTTTTTCTGGCTTTTGGCCTCACAAGTCCCTTCTTCTTTGTAGGCAGGGACTATTAAATATGTTTTGTATAAATGCAGATGTTTTATATGTGCAAAATAATCATCCAAGATAGGTTTAGGAAGAGATGGAAAAATAGTTTGGACAGGGGAAGGGCAAGAAGCAGGAATATATATGAGTCAGATGCCTGGGTAAAGAACCAAAGGAATATGAGAAAGCAGAAGCCAGAAATAATTTGAATTATTTGAATCCTCCTCTACTGCTGAAACAGAAGGGGAATCTAGACTGGAGAAGTCTGTCCTGGGCTAGATATCCAGAGAAAGAGCACTAGAAGGATTTCTCTCAGTTGAGAATGAGGAGGGACAGAGTGCAGTGTTCTTGGGATTCCTGGGTGAATGCTTTATGGCTGCTTTATACCACCTCCACTTCATATATCTCTCCGTTATGACACTTGTCATACTAAGTGATGATTATTCATTTATATGCCCCCTTTTCTCCACAAGGTAGGATGGGGAATTTGGTCACTTTTGCATCTTGTTACTTAGCACTGAGTCCATTACATAGCAAGTGCTGCAACAGATGGTTGATGAACACACTTAAAGTTCAGGCCTTGGGTGAGCGATCCATTAAGGACTGTGAAATGTGAGGGGTTGTAGTGGGGAGTTACAGTGGTGGCAAACGCATAACTGGCTTGGGAGTGAATCAGGATAGAACTGAGAAGCAAGCCTGACACAGACTCTAAATCATCCCTCAAGAATGAATTAAACATCTCTTTGGTGTCAAATATTGAACTAGTTGGGCAGAATAAATGTTCCTGTCCTTATGATACTTAAAGTCTAGCAGGAGAGAAGGCAGCTATAAAGCAAAGTAGAGAAAGCGTTACGATCAGCGAAGTATAGGTGTTCTGGCAGCAGTGAACTCTGCTCTACGGGGGAGGGTTAGGGAAGTCTTCCTTGGGTAAGTGTCTTTTAAGCTGAAGCCTTTAGGACGAGTAGAAATTTGTCAGATAAAGAGGAGGAAAATGGTATTCTAAGCAGAGGGAATGACATGTGCAAAAACCTGGAGGTGGGAGACAAGATGTCTTAGAGCGTTGGAAAAAATTTGTACTAGTCAACTATAGATAGGAAGAGGAAAGAGATGAAGTTGCAGATGTTACTCGGGGATAGATGATAGAGGGCATGGGTATGGAATTTGGCTTTTATTCTGAGGGTCCTAGAAAATCATTGAATGATTTCAAGCAAGGGAAGATAGGGTCAAATTCATATTCTGGCTATAGAAGAATCCCTCTAACATTTAATCAAAGTGTTTACTTGAATTTGCTGATTTTTTTACCCCAGGGTCCTTTAACTTTGCAACCCATTTACTCCAGATCACTCTCTGAAGCATAATGGAGAGTGTGACCAGCACAGGCCTAAGTCCCTGGTGTTTGATTTCAGACCCACCGCCTGTAGCAGCATTGCTGAGCATGTGGGGTTCAGAACAGCCGCTTTTAGCTCTGCTGCAGCTCTTCCTGCTCTTACCTCAGAGCCCCATTCATAGCTCCTCAGCCACTGCACTGTTCCATGTACTCTACAAATTGAAAAATTTTATAACAATGTCAAAAGATGGGAAAGGTTTTGAAAAGTAGGCTTGAGAAATAAGGACTTATTTGGCTTTTCTTCCTGCAAGGGAATTTGAAAAATATAGAAATTCTGAGTTACATGTTAAATATCCTTGGGGTTTCCTTTCCTTCCCTTTTGAAAGTTTTTTCCATTAATGGAAAATCCAACAGAAATGCTTGTGGGAAGATAATTCCTTTTGGGAGGAGCTTATGCTCCATGTTGTGAGCTTTCAATTTTCTTTCATTGGTAGTAGGTTGAGACCCAACTGTGCAGTCACTGGAGCTTATCACAGTTCTGTTGCTGGGCAGGTAATCTCTGTGAATCTGTATGTTTTCCCCTTGTATCTACATAATGAAAGCCAAATTAAATCAATTTTTAATCAAGAAGATGAATGAATGTTGAGTTTTTCCTTAGGAAAGACTACAAAATATTGGATAGAATAAAAAGTGAAGTCTTTATTTGCATGTGTGCTGTTAAGCATAACTTTAATGTTAGAAAAACAGGAGGTGCTCCTAAAGAAGCATTTGGAAAGATGCCATGGCAGGGAGATGAAGGAGAGTGCCTCTCTCTGCCCTTTTTCTCTTTTGATGCCTGCCTGTATGTTCCCAGCACCTTGCACAGGTATGTAGTATGTAGTAGGTAATCAGAGGCGTCTGATTGAAGGAAAGGGTAATTTTGAGGAGGGCCTTCTTTCTCTCCTGTTGCTCTCTTCCTGTAGCTCCTCAGCTTGCTATTTGTTATTTCTTCATTCATCTGTTCATTCATTCAACATTTTTTCCTTCTAGGCTGATGTGAGGTCTAGTGGTAGGGAATTGGGTAAAGGGAAGGTTTCCATTGAGTTGAGGCTGGATGGCAGGGCCAGAACTCTCCTTCCTCTTTAGTACCTATTTTGTTTTCTTGATTCTGGAAATTAGATTTCTGAGGGATGGGGCTGTGGAGAGCCAACCTTGCCTTGCCTAGGATTTCATGCCCATAATTGAAGGTCTGTCTTTGGACTCTGGGCTTCCAAGGGGTTGGTAATTTCCAGAGGACTCACCCAGGCAAGAGACCTTCCCTGTAGCCCATGTTCCAGTTTGCTGCTGCTATTGATTAGGTTTCCTGAGTGCCTCTTTTTTCATCTAAGAGGTCCTTAGGAGGGTGTCAGGAGACTAGATATTGAATATTCCAGAAGTCCTGGGCTGAGCAAATAAGAGATTCATTAAAGCTGTGTGCCTAAGTCTTCCTCATTTTGCTACTGTGCTTGGGTCTGGCCTCATTGAAAGCCTGCAGGATTGCTCTCACCAGAGAGATGGGAATGGCTATAGCAATTTGAGTGTGTGAGCAGGACTATTGGGGGAAGGGCAATATTTAGTGGATAGAGCTGACAGTAGTTGATAATGTTTGGGCAGAGGATAGAGAGAAGGAGTGGGGGAGTAAAAGGGAGGTGTTGAGAGCTCCTCAGTTTCTGCAGCAGAGCTAGGCAGTTCTAGAGGAGGATGAGGTATGTGGAGGGAAGAGCAGGAGCTCAGCTTTAGACTTACTGAATGTGAAACAGACAGGAGAGTATAACAGCCATATTCTCCAGGGAGAGGTGGCGAGGAGACTGCCTAAAATCTCAGGCTGTTTTCCTTTTGTGCTATTCACTGGGGTTTTAGACCACTGTGGGTGGGTAATGCAGTCTAACTCTAGTGTCTATTTATTGGCTTCTTCTATTAAGGGAAATAAAAGTTGGGAGTTTTCAAGAGTTAACAAACCACTTAACTGCCAAGTAAAGCAGTGAGTTCATAAGCAGAGTTCACATTGTGGTGAGTGTCTTATCTAGACAGCAGAATTTCCATCTCTCCTTCAGCATGGGCAGTTCTGAAAAGGAGAGAGATTCCAGAGATTTGCTAAGACAATGAGCTATGTTTTTGAAACCTACATAACCTGTCTGGCAAAGAAGTTTCTTGTATATCATCATGTTACTCTCCATAAGCCTTTTGCTTCAACATGTATTTGTTGAAATAAATGCACATTCCTAGTTTCGTGCCTCTAGGCCTTCAGAAAAGCACTCTTTGTCTCTGCTTGGGATCTTTCTTGTTGTCTTTGTTTGGCTAACTTCTTTTCCTCTTTTAATCTTCAAATCTTACTTCTTCTAGGAAGTCCTGTCTGTCCCCAGTCTCCTGATAGAGATGTCTGTACTCTTCTGCCTCAGAGTTATCTCTATCAGGGCTCTTTCAACCCAGTACTTGGTGTCATTGCTGATTTACTCATCTATCTCCATTGCCTGTCTGGAAGCTCCTGGAGGACAAGAGCCCTATTTACTTAGTTTTTGTATCTTTACCACCTGGCACATGTCTAAGATGCAGCAGGTCTCAACAAATATGTGCTAAAAGGTGAATTATCTTCTGATTGGGTGTGTTTGGGGTGGCAACTATATGTTCTCTAGTAGACAGTATAGGTTTCTTCATCTTTTCATAGTGCACACATTTTTGTTCTTTTGGAAGCTTTCCTATATGGGAAAGTGAACACGGTCTTTGCAAAAATTTTTTTTTCTGGATTGTCATGGCTGTTAACTGTTCATATGGGTTGAAATGGTTTTAGCATGACTGTGAAACCACTGGTAGTAAGTAAGTGAATAGTGTGTCTGGGTAGTGTGGACATAGTGTTTTCCTTTTTCTTTCTTTCTGTTTTTTTTTTTTTTTTTTTTTTTTTTTTTTTGCTGGATGCTCTTCACATTTTTGTGAGCTACAACCCAGACATCTGGCTTCTCTGAGGCCAGGGCTTATGCCTTATTGTTTATGGGAGTGGTTGCCTTTCAGAGTGAGAGTCTCTGAAGTAATCTTCCTTGACTCAGTGTTTTCTGCTGGCATTACCAGGGACTGCAGTGGCTGATTTAAGGAGAGCTGCCACAAGAGGAATCTCTGAGCAGTGAAAGATGGGATGGAATAATTGGCAAGAATTGCCTCCTACTTTGCAGAAGGGCAAATCCTTTAGGCAAAACAGAAGGTGTGGGGAGGGGCTGAGTAACAGAGATAAAAAAGTAAGGTCAACGAAGAGGTGAGGTGTTAGTTCTGTAAGGAAACTAGAAAGAATTGGGGCCCCCGCTATAAGGGGGAGGCAAAGGAGGGCCACTTGACATCTCTCATACCCTGTTGCTCTTAAAATGATGTTTTCTTATTCATGACCGAGTGGGATTGGGTTCAGAGCATCTGCTGCCCAAAATCTGGACTCCAAATACTTACTGACACTTGGCCGAATGTGTTCTACCTAGAGTTAGTGAGACAGTGAGACTGACTGTTTTCGGGATATGTTTACCTGGGCAGGTAGCTGGCATGTCATCCCCTTTCAGCAAATCTGCTTCAGTGAGAAGGCTGGCTGGCAAGCTGTTCTTATGGAGCTTGCTGTGGCAGGAGATACTTCCTGGGGTCCTGCTGGCATCTCCATCACAAGCTCACTCACTGGAACCCAGAGTCCCTTTGCAGATTCCAGTCTAGGACACTGCTGTTGGCTGAGCTGTACCCCTGTCAGTTGCAGGCTGATGACTTCTGGCAGGTTGGAATTTGGTTGGTGGCATCTCACAAGGCCTCCTGACCCTACCTGCTGTCACAAATCCTGTTGTGTACCCCTTGTACAAATGCCTGACTGTTTCGTGATATACCACTCTTGAGAAGAACAGATAGCAGATGGGAAAAATAACTCTCTTGGGTTTATGTGTGCTTTAAAAAAAAAAATGCACTTTAAAAAATAAACTGAGTCTGGTTTGGCACATTTCCATGCTCAGAATGTGTTTATTTGTCATGTTCTTGCTGCCCTGTGGAGACTAGCAGAACTGTGAAGAGAAATCACCTCATTAGGAGACTCTAGAAAAAAACCAGGGCTCTCCTGGCACTTCCCCAGAGATATGGGTTCTTCCCCTTCCACAGCCTGCTAAGGCCAGAGCCTGGGAATAGCTCCCTGGGGCAGTGTGCTGTTTGCCAGTGTCCAAGGACCTTAAGGAATTTAATTAAGCAACTAATAGACTAGTGGATGTTTAAAGTTAAAGTGTGATTTTGTTGACATTAAACACAGTTATTTAAATATCAGTTAATTTGTACTTTTTAATATTGTGTCTTGAACTCAAGTTTGGTTACTGTAGTTGACATAGATAATTGACAGACCCAAGTTCAGCATGGAGGAATGGGACACAGTTGAATGTCGACTTGAAGGAGGGGAAGAGAGAACACATAATTTATAGATGCAGAAATAATTCAGCTGTTTCCCTTGCTGATTGCTCTCCTCTGTACTGCTGTGACAGTGAATTGTTAATGTGAAGGTCTCTTGCTCTGCCATTCAGGGTTGGGATGAGGCCCTTTTGATTGTTGGGAATAAGCTCTGGGATTGGAAGGAACACTTTTAAGTTTGAAACAAATGCTACATTCCCCTTCAATCCCAGCATAGGATCTAAGCTTTGAGGTATGTTATGATATGAGAAATGTATCCTGCAGAGTAAAGGCAGGCACTGACGTGTAGAATATTGTTGATTAGAAAATGAAGGAAAGTGGGGAGATGAGAATTCTAGGAATAGGGTTCAGTTTATAGAACTGCAAACAAACTGAGTTGTCCACAGATGGAGCAGATACCTTCATGCAGTGGTTGGCAACCCCTTGGGAATTCTCCCTGCCCAAATAGAGCTGCTTTGTACTCTTGCCAAGGAGAGCATCACTATTTTGATTAAGATGTTCATCTTGCCACTCACCCATTTATTCATTTATTTGTTCATCAGCCACACTTTTGTTGAGTGCTTGCTTGTGTTTTAAGGAGAGCTAGTGTTACACCCTGTACTAGCTAGGGATAAGGAGGCATCCATGCCCTCAGGGAATTCATATTTAAAGTATGGTTTGGTAGATTTTATGATAACCATTCAAAGAATTGTGGGAGCACATGGAAGACCAACCAAATAAGGCAAATAAAATCCATCAGAAAATAAAGTGATCATCTGACCAAGTTGAGCTTACCCCAAGAATTCAGGAGTGGTTTCATAAAATTTATACATAAAATTTGCTCACATTATTAGGTTAAAGGTAAAACTATATGGTCATCTTAATAAATGTAGAAAACACACTTAATAACATTTTATACCCATTCATAATAAAACATCTTAGCAATTTAGAAAAAGAGGAGGACTTCTTTATCTTGACAAAGAGTATCTACCAAAAAACAGAAAACAATTTTTGTTTCTTAAATTTTTATAAGAGCAGTACAAGATGCCATGTATCCGATATCTAGTTTCAGCAATTTCCAACTCATTAACAATCTTCTTTTTTAATTTTTTAGTGTGATAAAATATATAAGGATAAAGATTGAAGGTGTATAACTCAGTGTCATTAATTACATTCACAATGTTGTTCAACCATCACCGCTATCTACTTCTAAAACTTTTTCATCAATCCCAATAGAAACTCTGTACCCATTAAGCAATAGCTTTGCATTACCTGCTCCTTGTTTACCAACTGCTGGTAATCCAGAGGTGTCCAAGCTATAGCCCAAAGGCTGCATGTGACCTTAGGATGGCTCTGAATGTGGCCCAACACAAAATCGTAAACTTACATAAAACATGAGATTTTTTTGGTGGAACTTGGTTGTGTAGTTCTTGAGTGTGAACTTTGTAGACAACAACATTGTGTCACAATGTCACATAAACACGCCTGTGTTCTTGCTATTTGTACACATGCGTCGCTTCAGTTTTATGGCAGTGTGCGGCTTCCAGTGTTTTATAAGCACAGACAGTTGAATTGACACCATCAGACATTATAGGTACTTGTGATGACTTGGTGAGGCAGTGAATATCAATAATATTTCAACCTACCATTGCAACGTTAGGTGTTTAATGTTATTTAGAACTCAAGTAAGGCTTCTTATTAGATTATTAGGGGTACTTTCACACCTTGGCAGCACCTCCTGCACCACCTGCAATGCTTTATAATTGTCCTCTGCCTTGCCCTGCATTGGCAGCCAGGATGCGGAAGACCTCAAACTTTGCTTTCTATTTTCCTGTCAATTTTCATAATAAAAGTAAATATGGTTTCTTGTCTATTATTATTTTTTAAATCCCAGCATGGCTTCTTTAACGTCTCAAAAGAAAACAGAACCTCCAAAAAGAAAAATTATAGATAAAGCAAGATTGTTCAATGAAAAATGGATAGATGATTACTTTTTTGTCAAGGCAAATAGTAAAGCACTATGCTTGATTTGTAGGGAATTTGTGCAAGTTTTCAAAGACTAAAATTTGAGAAAGCATTATATACAAAAACATGCTGTCATATTCAACGTTTGTGAAGGATTGTGTCATAAAGACAAAATAGTAGTAGAACTGATAGAAAGTCTGTCTTCTTAACAAATTTTTTTTTCACTTCAAGAATAGAGCATTTTATTTATTTTTACTTTTTATTTCAGATTAATATAGGGGTACATACAATTAGGTTACACTGTTTGCATTTGTTAGGTAAAGCCCAAGTTGCAGTCATGCCCTTCACCCAGGAGGTGTGCCATATGGGTGAGAGCTTACCACATCGCCTCCTTGCCAACATTTTTTTTTTTAAGTTAAAACTCATGGATTTCATTGTAACAGCTACTTATGTTGTAGCTTATTTAATAGCAAAAAACAAAATTATTTACTGATAGTTTATTAAGCAATGTATGGAAAGCATGGTAGATATAATTTGCCCTTAAATAAAAGGGGGATATTTCTAAAATCGGTTTGTCTCACCAGACTATAGCCAGATGAATTGAAGAAACTGGAAAATCTATTGAAAGAAGTTTAGAGAGTAAAGCTGCTAATTTTCAATTTTATGCTTTGGTAGTGGATGACAGCACTGATGTAACAAGTAGGGTTCAACTTGCCATTTTTATTAGAGGTATTAATGACAAATACAATGTCAATGAAGAAGTGGCTTTTTTAGTGCCATTAAAAGACACAACTAAATCACGAGATTTATTCGAAGCAATAAAAAATAACACTAAAGCGATTTTCTTTGTCCACTGTTAACATATCTGATATAGTTACTGATGGTGCCCTGGCAAGGGTAGGTAAAAGAGAGGGACTTGTAAAATTAATAGACGATGCAGTTGTCACCCCAAACTCATGTTTGATGAGGTATCGTTGCACAGGGTATCAAGAAAATTTTATAAATTTCTTGATTAAAATTTATTGGCGGCGCCTGTAGCTCAGTGGATAGGGCGCCAGCCACATGTACCGAGGCTGGAGGGTTCGAACCTAGCCTGGGCCAGCTAAAACAACAGTGGCAACTGCAACAAAACAATAGCCAGGTGTTGTGGCGGATACCTGTAGTCCCAGCTACTTGGGAAGCTGAGGCAAGAGAATTGCTTAAGCCTGAGAGTTTGAGGTTGCTGTGAGCTGTGATGCCATGGTACTCTACCCAAGGTGACAGCTTGAGACTCTGTCTCAAAAAAAAAAAAAAGAAAAATTATAAAATGCTCAAAAGCTTTAAGAATGGCCAGGTACGGGAAGGCTGAGGTGGATAGATTGCTTGAACTCAGGAGTTCAAGACCAGCCTGAGCAAGAGCTAAAAATAGAAAAACTAGCTGGGTGTGGTGGTGGTGGGAGGCTGAGGCAAGAGGATTGCTCAAGACCAAGAATTTGAGGTTTCAGTGAGCTGTGACACTATGGCACTTTACCCAGGGCAACAGGGTGAGACTATCTCAAAAGAAAAAAAGACTGTGAATTTCATAAGGGCCAAAGAATTGAATCATCACCAATTCCAGGAATTCCTTAAAAGTATTGATGTGACTATGATGACTTTTTGGAAATAAGATGGCTAAGTCAAGGTCAAATGTTGAAAAGATCTTATGATTTGCAACATGTTATCAAGTTGTTTATGGTATCAAAGACCAAATTTGTGCCAGAACTTGATGAAAACTGGCTTTCATATTTAGCTTTTTTAGTGGATTCAACTGCTAATTTAAATGAGTTAAACATGAGGCCAAGCGTAGTGGCTCACACCTGTAATCCTAGTACTCTGGGAGGCCGAGTCAGGCAGATTGCTTGAGCTCAGGAGTTCAAGACCAGCCTGAGCAAGAGTGAAACCTTGTCTCTTAAAAAAAAAAAAAAGGTAGCCAGTCCTTATGGCAGGTGCCTATAGTTCCAGCTACTTACGAGCCTGAGGCAAGAGAATCACTTGAGCCCAAGTGTTTGAGGTGGTTGTGAGCTATGATGGCCCGAGCACTCAACCCCTGAGGCTCTGTCTCCAAAAGAAAAAGAAAAAAAAAAAGAAATGACTTTAACATGCATCTTCAAAGTGAAAACTAATTTTGCAATGCAGTGTTTCAAACCATAACAGTACTCCAGATGAAACAAATTATGGCAAGCTCAAATTAAGGCAAACAATTTCATGCTTACCATACCTTGGCTAAACACAGTCCTGTGAACAGGGAAAAATATGCAGTCTTGTTTTTCGATTTGTTACAGGAATTTGAAAACAGATTTCAAGATTTCCAAGAGAATAATCAATATTTTGGTGCATTTGTGACTCCATTTTTAGTCAAAATAAATACCCTGTATTTAAATTGCACACGAAGTTTATGGACACCCTGTATGTTACCTGTCAATTTTCAAATGGAACACAGGAAGCGGCAGTCTGACATTTAACTTAAAGAAAAATTTGATCATGTCTCTTTACTGGACTTCCAAAGGTCCTATCTTTCCAGAGACAAGTATCTGTTGCTTCACAATCATGCCTTATTCATGTCATCACTTTTTGTTAGTACCTACATTTGGGAGCAACTGTTTTCAGGAATGAAGCACATTAAGAGTAAAATGAGAACCAAAATATCTGATGAGCACCTTGAGAACTCACTGAGAATTACAGCTGCTTCCATGTAACCAGATATTGATGGATTAGTTTCTCAAATACAATGTCAAATATCCTACTACTAGTGTTTTGTGTTGTCCATTATTTTTTTTTTTTTACTTCTGTAAATACAAATATGAGAAAAAACCCCAAGTCATTGTATCACTGAGATAGGTACATTTTCTATATTGGTGACTATCAACTTGGGACCTGCTCAATGATTTTAAAAGACTGCTTAATTAGGATTATTATGTGAGGACCTTTTTGCTTATCTCTGGTGACAGACATCACAAAAATTATGCACAGTTTTTTTTTTTTTTTTTTACTCATCAGCTTTCGTTACTGTTTGTGTATTAAAAAAAAAAAGAATTTCTGTGTATTTAGTGTGTGGCCCAAGATAACTTTTTCAAATGTGGCCCATAGAAGCCCCAAAATTAGACACTCCTGCGCTAATCTACTTCTTGTCCCTATGAATTTGCCCATTCTGGATATTTCATATAAATGGAATTATGCAATATTTATCCTTTTTGCGTCTAGCTTGTTTCATTTAAGGTAATGTTTTTGGGGTTTGTTCACATTATAGCGTGTATCAGCACTTCAGTTCTTATTATGGTGAATAATATTCCATTGTATGTATAAAAACCCGTTCATCTGTTGATGGATGTTTGAATAGTGCTGCTATGAACATTCACATGCATGCATCTATTTGAGTTGTTTTATCTGTTGGCTATCTATCTAGGAGTAGAATTTCTGGGTCATATGGTATTCTTATGTTTAGCTTTTTTAAGAACCACCAAACTTTCTATAGCAGCTGCACCATTTTATATTCCCACCAGCAATGTATGAGGCTTTCAATTTCTTTTGTTATTTTTTTTTTTTTGAATTTTGCATTCAACTGGCTTTCACTCATCTTAGTTTTAAGTTTTTTAAAAAATTTTTTTTTCTTTTCTTCCTTTAGTGATTCTCTTGCCCTTAGCCTCCCAAGTAGTTGGGACTACAGGTGCCTGCCATAACGGCTTTTTTTTGGTAGAGGTGGGGATCTCTCTCTGGCTCACTCTGGCTCAGGATGGTCTCGAACCTCTGAGCTCAGGCAATCCACCTGCCTTGGCCTCCCAGAGCACTGGGATTACAAGTGTAAGCCACCACGCCCGGCCAGGGTTTCAATTTCTTTGCATACTCACCAACACTTGTTATTTTTCTTTTCTTTAAAACTTATAGCTGTCAGGGTGCAGTGGCCCACAACTGTAATTCTGGCACTCTGGGAGACTTAGGTGAGTAGATTGCTTGAGCTCAGGAGTTCAAGACCAGCCTGAGCAAGAGTGAGATACCATCCCCCACCTGTCTCTACTAAAAAAAGAAAAAAGAAAAAAAGAAAAATTAGCCAGGTATTAGTGTAGAGGCTGAGGAAAAGAAGATCACTGGAGCCCAAGAGTTAGAGGTTCCTGTGAGCTATGATGATGCCATGGCACTCTACCCAGGGTGACAGAGTGAGACTCTGTCCCCCCAAAACAAATAAATAATAAAAATTATAGTCATACCTATTGGGTAAAGTGGTTTTGATTTGCATTTCTCTAGTGATTAGTGATGTAGAGCATCTTTTCCTGCACTTGCCATTTGTATGTCATTGGAGAAATCTGTATTCAAGTCCATTGCCCACTTTTCAATTGGGTTGTTTTTTGTTGTTGTTCTTGTTGAGTTGTAGTTGTTTCTATATTCTGGATATTAAATCCTTATCAGATGTGTGATTTGTAAATATTTTCTCCCATCCTGTGGTTTGTCTTTTCATTCTCTATAGTGTCCTTTGCTGTACAAGTTTTAATTTTATGAAAGTCCAATTTATCTATTTTTCTTTTATCATCTGTGATTTTGGTGTCATACTTAAGAAACCATTGTCAAATTCAAGGTCATAAAGGTTTTGCTCATATGTTTTCTTCTAGGAATTTTATAGTTATAGCTTTTAAAGTTAGATCTTTGATCCCTTTGTAGTCAGTGGCACCCTTGTCAAAATCAATTGATTATAGATGTATGAGGCTAATTCTGGTCTCTCAATTCTATTCCATTCCATTGGTCTATATGTTTGTCCTTATGCCAATACCAGACTTGTAATTATTCTAGCTTTGTGTTAAGTTTTGAAGTAGGCCTTGTGAATTCTCCAACTTTGCCCTCTTCCCCCTCCCTGTAGTTTTGTTCTTCAAGATTGGTTTGGATTTTTAGGGTTTCTTGAAACTCCATATGAATTTTAGGATGGATTTTTTTCCATTTCTGTGAAAGATAGAGCTGGAATTTTGATAAACGTTGCATTGAATGTGAATATTGCTTTGGGTAGAATCGTCATTTTGGCAATGTTAAATCTTTCCATCTATTAACCCAAAATGTCCTTCCGTTTTATTAAGATCTTCTCTTATTTCTTTAGCAGTGTTTTATAGTTTTCAGTGTACAAGTCTTTTGCCTCCTTGGTTAAATTTATTCTTAAATATTTTATTCTTTTTGGTGCTATTTTAAATAGAATTGCTCTCTTTATTTCCTTTTTGGATTGTTATGTATAGAAATACAACTGATTTTTTAGTGTTGATTTTATATCCTGCAACTTTGATGAATTTATTACCTCTAACAGATTTTTTTTGATAGATTTTAAAAAAGGTTTTGTACATATAAGATCATGTCATATGCAAATAAAGGCAGATTCCAATATGGATGCTTTTTATTTTTTTCTTGCCAAATTGCTCTGGCTAGAACTTTCAGTATTATATCAAATACAGGAAGTGAAAGCAGGCATATTTATCTTGTTTTTGATTTAGATTTAGATTCTTTTAAATTTCAGGTTATTGTGAGGGTACAAATGACCAGGTCACAATTTTTGAATTTGTTAGGTACAGTCCCTCTTATAGTAGTGTCCTGCACTCAAAAGGTGTGCCATACACCTCTACCTTATGCCCTTTAAGTGGAAGCACACAAATTCCCCCTCCTCTACCCTTTCTCTCATTCCTCCTCTTCTTTCTCCCTCATTCCCCTTCTCTTCAACTTGAATAGAATTACGTTTTTCTCCTATGTGTTAGATTAGATCTACTGGCTTCATGATAAAATTGAGTACATTGGATAGTTGCTTTTCCCTTCTTGTGATACTTTACTAAGAAGTATGCACTTCGGCTCAGCGCCTGTGGCTCAAGCGGCTAAGGGGCCAGCCACATACACCTGAGCTGGCCGGTTCAAATCCAGCCAGGGCCAGCCAAACAACAATGACAGCTCCAACCAAAAATAGCCAGGCCTTGTGGCAGGCGTCTCTAGTCCCAGCTACTTGGGAGGCAGAGACAGGAGACTTGCTTGAGCCCAGGAGTTGGAGTTTGCTGTGAGCTGTGAGCTGGGACTACAGCTATGTGATGCCATAGCACTCTATCCAGGGCGACAGCTTGAGGCTCTGTCTCAAAAAAAAAAAGAAGTATGCGCTTGAACTCCATCTAGGTTAATTCAAAAGTTGTAAAGTCACCATTTTTTCTTACAGCTGAAGAGTACTCCATGGTATACATATACCACAGCTTGTTAATCCATTCCTGAGTTGATGGGCATTTAGGTTACTTCCATATCTTGGCAATTGTAAATTGAGCTGTGATAAATATTCTAGTGCAAATGTCTTTATGATAAGATGATTTTTTTTTCCTTCTAGATAGATACCTAGTAGATAGATACCTAGGGATTGTGGGGTCAAATGGGAGGTCTAATTTGGGTTCTTTGAGGATTCTCCATACTTCTTTCCAAAGAGGCAATATTAGTTTACAGTCCCACCAACAGTGTAAAAGTGTTCCTCTCTTTCCACACCCATGCCAGCATCTGCAACTCTGGGACTTTATGATGTGGGCTATTCTCATTGGGGTTAGGTGATATCTCAGGGTGTGGTTTTTTTTTTTTTTTTTGAGGAAAGCCATTCTCCCTGGAGTTAGGTGATACCTCATTACAGTTTTGTTTTGCATTTCCCTGACAATTAGAGACACTGAGTATTTTTTCATATGTTTATTGGCCATTAGTCTATCTTCTTTTGAAAAGCTTCTGTTCATGTCTTTTGTCCACTTTCAGGGTGGTTTTGATTTGCATTTCTCTGATGATGAGAGATGATGAGCATTTTTTCTTATGTTTGTTAGCCATTCCTGTCTTCCTCAGAGAAAGTTCTGTTCATGTCTCTAGCTCAGTGATGGATGGGATTGTTTGCTTTTTTTTTGTTAATTAATTTGAGTTCTCTATAGATCCTAGTTTTCAAGCCTTTGTTAGATTCGTAACATGCAAATATCTTTTCCCATTCTGAAAGTTGTCTATTTGCTTAAATTCTTGTGTCCTTAGCTATGCAAAAGCTTTTCAGTTTAATTAAGTCCCATTTGTTTATTTTGTTGTTGTTGTTGTTGTGATTGCCACTGAAGTCTTCTTCATAAAAATTTTCCCCAGGCCGACATCCTCAAGGGTTGTTCCCACACTTTCTTCTAGGATTTTCATTGTGTCATGTCTTGGATTTAAATCTTTTATCCATCTTGAGTCAATTTTTGTAATTGGTAAAAGATTTGGGTCCAATTTCAGTCTTTTACATGTGTTTATCCAGTTTTCCTACCATTTTGAATAGGGTTTTTTCCCCCATTGTTTTTGATCTTAGTGGAAAATCTTTCAGTCTTTCACTATTGAACATGATGTTAGCTGTGGTTTTTTTTCATATATATCGTTTATTATAATGAGGATATTATCGTGTATTCTTGGTTTATTGAGTGATTTTATTATGAAAGGATATTGGATTTTGTCAAATGCTTTTTCTGTATCAATTGAGATGATCATGTTTTTTTACTTTGTTTTATTAATGTGGTGTATTGCACTGATTATTTGTTACATGTTCAGCCACTCTTGTGTTCCTGGGATAAATACCACTTGGTTATGTTGTAGAGTCTTCTTAGTAAATGTTGAATTTAGTTTACAAGTATTTTGTTCAGGATTTTTCACATACATATTCATAAAGGATTTTGGTCTGTAGTTTTTTTTTAGCGAGATAGTCTCACTTTTTTGCCCTCAGTAGAGTGCTGTGGCATTACAGCTCACAGCAACCTCCAGCTCTTGGGCTTAAGCGCTTCTCTTGGCTCAGCCTCCCGAGTAGCTGGGACTACAGGTGCCCGCCACAACGCCCGGCTATTTTTTTTGTTGCAGTTTGGCCAGGGCCATGTTCGAACTCCCCACCATCGGTATATAGGGCCAGTGCCCTACTCATTGAGCTACAGGTACCGCCCTGGTCTGTAGTTTTCTTGTTGTATCTTTGTCTTGTTTTGGTTTCAGGGTAATACTGACCTCATAGAATGAATTAGGAAGTTTTCCCTTCTTTTTAGTTTTTTGGAAGAGTTTGAAAATGACTGATATACTGCTATCCTTTTTAATAGGCACCTTGCTGGCTGGTATGCCCTGGGCTTTCTGGTCTGGGATTATCTATTTGGAGCTCTGGTCTTGAAGCTGGCCAGGTGATCTTTCCCATGCTTTTTTGGTCTCCATCTTGGCCGCCTGTCTAGAGAGCTGGTCCTACTGATGATGGAGACTAGAAACTGGGTTAAATAGGGTCAAGTTGATAAATTGGACTTAAGTCTACAGCTTTTGCCATGTGTTCTCTGTTTTCTTGGACTGATAGATGGATAGCCTGATCCCAGGCTTGCTGAAGAAGACTAAGGACTCTGAGCTATCCAAGAGAGCTGAATAAGGTAGCTCACACGGGAGTAAGTTCTGTGTTGAAAACAATATTATTTTAAATGCTTTCTCATATATCTAACATTTTAGGATGAAAGATTCTATTAAGCACAGCCTTCCACAATTCTAAGTTTATATCAGATTATTAGATGTGGCCACACATACTTTTTTTTTTTGAGACAGAGTTTCACTATGTCACTCTTGGTACAGTGCCATGGAGTCACAGCTCACAGCAACCTCAAACTCTTGGGCTTAAGCAGTTCTCTTGCCTCAGCCTCCCAAGTAGCTGGGACTACAGGTGCCTGCCACAACACGTGACTGTCTTTTTGTTGTTGTTGTTGTTGTTGCAGTTGTCATTGTTGTTTAGCAGGCCCAGGCTGGGTTTGAACCCCACTACCCTCGGTGCATGTGGCCAGTGCTGTAACCACTGTGCTACGGGTGCCAAGCCACACACACAAACTTTTTAAAATTTGTAATCATATATATGTACTATTATGCCCTGCTTCTTCCACTCAATAATATTTTACATACTTTCATATATCACCACAGTCTGTATTTTTATTTAATGACATTGTTTTCCATTATACTATTATAGATGACTTTTTTTAGATTATTGATTTTATTCAATCAACAGATATTTTTTTGACTACCAAAAACAGTACTGAGCAATGAGGACAGCAATGGGTTAAGCAGACAGTTATCCCTACTCTGTGGAGCTTTCAGTCAGATGGATTTTAGTTGTTATCGGTCCGCAGAATAGAAGAACTTTACTGACCACTTAAGATAGCCCTAGAGAGAATGAGGAGGTTGTGGCTTGTGCAGTTCCTACTTCTGATTCCTGTTGCTGCCTTCTAAAATAGAAGGGAGGTTTTGGCAGTATAGTGGCAATTCTGCTCATAACTAGGCTCTCAGCAAAGCCCAGGATGGGGAGCCCTGTGACCATGGCAGCTCTAACATGGGGCTTCTGCAGCAGGGAGGACCGCTGTTTCCTAGGCAATACGCTGCTTAATATTTTTAGCCTGTGGTCATGGTACAACTAAATGTAGTTTCTGATCCCAAATTGGTAATAAATGTAGACATATTTAGAGTCAGAAACAATGCATTTAAAGTCCTCTGTTCCTTAATTGTCTTGCCAAGTGCTGAGTTTAGGTTTCTTTGTTTCTTGGCTACCTACCCAGCCTCCCACCATCTCTTGGAGAAGGCGCCTGAGTTTTCTCTGGGCGTTAGGTGGGATTGTGAAAGCCGTGAGTTATGGCTCCCTAGGCTGTGTTGAGAGGCATCTGATTTTTGTGTTTCTGCCCACGTATGTAAATGTGTACACTTTAAAATTCATCTTCCTTTCAAGTTTTTAAGGATCTGATATTATAAATAGTCTTGGGCTCTCAGGCATGTTAAAAATAAAAATGTTTCAGTTGCTGACTTACCTGGAAGACATAGTCAATACCAACATGGTAGTAATGAGTTCCATGTTTGGTGACCCATCCTCATATTACCACTAAGTGTTTCTGTAAATAAAAATGCTGTTTTCTTGGGGTTCCTCAATTAGTTTAAGGAGCATCCTAATTTTTGCCTATTTCATCATTATAGAGTTGTAATTTGTGTTTCAAGTTGCCCAGAATAGTATTCATTTTCTCATGGCATATTCCTTAAGGGGGCTTTCTTTTTAATAATTATTCTAAGACTAAGATGTAGAAACACGTTATCCACTAATTATGAATAGGATATCAACCACTTGAGGTCATTGATATTTTTTGTATGTTCTATGCCGTAGTATGGTGCCAGTGTTCTTGGGGAACCGAGGTTAATGCTAAAATATCTTTGTGTGGTACTTGTTTCTGGAGTGTGAATGCTGAATGCTTATAATCTAAAATGGCACAAAAAAGGTTTATATGCTTACTGATTTTCAGATAGTTTGTTTAGAGCTACGGACTAGAAATCATGCCTTTCTCCCTATTTTATTCCCACTCAGAGGCCCTGATGTTTTCTAGAAGCGTAGAG
This sequence comes from Nycticebus coucang, assembly GCF_027406575.1. Taxonomy (NCBI): domain Eukaryota; kingdom Metazoa; phylum Chordata; class Mammalia; order Primates; family Lorisidae; genus Nycticebus; species Nycticebus coucang. Next base: position 37,770,447 of record NC_069796.1, on the reverse strand, counting down.
ACTGCAGGGGAAAGGAAAGGTGCACTCTGATCTCCCTTATCCCTGGAATATGACGTATTGATGAGTGTGTGAAAGTCTCTGGTGTTTTTTAGGAGCAGGCTGTAGAGAAAGCCCATCATCTGTACTATCAGGTCTAGTTATTATTTTAAAAGAGGAGGGAGGAAGGAAGGTCTGGGGCTCTCACTCCCTGGATGTCAGCTGCCACTGTCTGGGATAAGTCCCAGCAGTCTAGGTCTGTTGCATTTGTTCTGGCTGCTCCTGCCCTTCATGACTCCCCCTTAGAGGTAGGAGGGCAGCAGCAGGAATTTGGAGACAGACCTGAGTCACCAGGAAGCTGGGCTCTGAAATATCTGCTCTTGGTTAGCTGGAACTTATGCAGAGCCATTGAAGATTTCAATGGAAATGTGTCTGTAACCACCCAGAGTGTAGTCCAGGTGTGTGGGCAGACTTTTGGTGTAGGGAAGATGATCTCTAAGGAGGGGCTTGGTTGTCAGAACAGAAGCCAGTTCTGTATGGGAGTGAAGCCCTCATTGCCTTTGCTTATCCTGTTCTTTGCTCAGAATTTAGTAACAGTGAAAGCTACAGGCTTTATGAACCCTCACTTTGTGTCAGGCATTGTGCGGTAGGCTCTATAATATCTCATTTAATACTGATAACCATACTACAAAATAGTTACTACCAAGCTCCTTTATAGATGAAGTAATTGAAACCTGTAGCTGTTAAGCATTTAGGTCAAAGTTATAAAGCTAGCAAGGGGAGACCTGGGTTAAAATCCAGAGCCCACATTTTTTTCTTTTACACTATTATAGAGAAGGAAAAGAGGGAAGCTTCTGGTAGCCTTGGTTGTTATTATAAGACACAGGCTCGTTACTCTCAGGGCCTTAGGCAGGGCCAAGGAGCAAGTGTGAGGAGTGGGTCCCTTTCTCCATACCCTGCTAAGAGTGATGGAAAGTACAGTGGCTAGATCTCTAATTCACCTGCTCACTTGCTGGTATGCTTGATCAAACCAAGTATGCTTGATCCACCTTTCTGGGCTCTATCTTTGTCCACATAGAAATAATTCTGTTTTATTGCAAATGAGCTTAGATCTTTGGCAGCTTTTACTCAATAAAGATTTCCTCTCCCTTCTGCTAAGTTTTTGCTAGACAGGTGTGTGTGCATGTGTGTGCGCACACGTGTGTGTTATGTGTAGAAGTGCCTGTTGCTGGGCTCTGTGAGGTGGAACAGGGTTGCTTTTACTTCTTGTAGCAGCTGGGAAGCTTGAATGATAGATGAGGGTAAGAGGTCAAGCCACAAAGGGAACCAGTGACCTGGCTACAATTTGAGTTAAAGGCTTTCTTCTGAATGTTTGTGCCTCTGCTGTAGGCTGGGATGTACCAAGGACATATAGTAATTAAAGGGTGTGTGTGTGTGTATTTGATGTGCAGAAACTTGAACATGGTAGAGATTGGTTTCTCCACAAGAGGGCCCCAGTAGGCTCATTTAAAAATTTCTCTCCTGACACAGAATGTGCCTTTTTATTTATATTGTTGTGGAACAAATAAAATGATGAATCGTTTTTGTTTTTTTTTTTTTTTTTTGAAACAGAGTCTCACTATGTTGCCTTGGTAGAGTGCTATGGCATCAAAGCTCACAGAAACCTTAAACTCTTGGGCTTAAGTGATTCTCTTGCCTCAACATCCCAAGTAGCTGGGACTACAGGTGCCTACCACAACACCCGGCTATTTTTTGTTGTCGCTGTTATAGTTGTCATTTTTGTTTGGCAGGCCTGGGCTGGGTTTGAACCTGCCAGCCCCAGTGTATGTGGCTGGCATCCTAGCCACTGAGCTATGGACACCGAGCCTTAATCCAGTTTTTGTGGCTGAGTTCATAGACCACTGGAGAGATAGCATGGTCTATGGAAAGAGCATGGCTTCTGGGGCCAAACTGGCTTTGAATCCGGACTCTACTGCTCTCTGGCTGCATGAACTCTGGCAAGTTACTTAACTTCTCTGAATTTCAGTTCTCTCATGGGTAAAATGAGCAGCACATTAGAACCACTTCAGAAGGTTGTTATGAAGAGTAAATGAACTTTATACTTTGCTTGGAACATAGAAAGTAGTCTATAAATGTTGGCTGTAATTATTATTATTATTTGCAGTTTTTGGCCGGAGCTGGATTTGAACCCACCACCTCCAGTATGTGGGGCCAGTGCCCTACTCCACTGAGCCACAGGCGCCGCCCTGACTGTAATTATTATTTGACAGAATTTATTTTCATCTGGGATGCCCAGATAATATATTTGAAGAGGTGTTACTGGAGTATTTCTCTCCTCCATACCAACTGCTACAATTATTATTATAGTTCCACATAGTATCAGGAATAAAGCTACTTGAGTAGTCTGAGTCATGGCTGAGAGCTCAGAAAAAGTAGAATTGTGTTTGTGGAAGTTTCTTCTTGGAGAATTTGTCTTCCTGTCCCCTGTCTTTGCTGATGTGACTGTGTCCCTCTCCTAAGGATATAAGTGTTGTGGAGTGGCTCTATACTATCATAGGAACCTATTGGATGGCATTGGAGAATCCCTCTATAGTACCACTGAAGTGAATTTTTTATTTGTTTCATTAATATTCTAGTGAAATGTTGAAAAAATCACATTTAGAGAAGCAGCCCCAAATCTCCACACTTTAGTGAACCTATTCCGCCTTTCTAAGTGGCCTATCAAAATAAAACAGTACAGAAACAAAGTGGCCTACCCTTGTGCCTCTATTTCCTCACGTGTGGACCCTCTTTTGAAGGGCACTCTGACTGCCTCACTGTCAAATCCAATGGATTTTTTTCTTTTTCTTTGAGACAAGGTCTCACTCTGTCATGCAGACTAGAGTGCAATGGTGTGATTATAGCTCACTATAGCCTCGAATTCCTGGGCCCAAGCAATCCTCCTGCTTCAAACTCCCAAGTAGCTGGGATTCCAGGTGTGCCACCACACCCGGCAAATTCAAGTCTAGTAGATTTTCTTTTCCTCATTCTGACTGAACTCTGGGCATTGTTGCCTACAACATGACTTTCTCATAAATTTCTGCCCTCTCAACATGTGTAATTCTCCACTAATCTTGTTGCTGCTCCTCTGGTTTCCTTACTTGCTCTTTTTCTTTGCTTAACCTGCAGTTGTGAGTTTTAAGAGTATGCTTGGCTTGCTGTCCTTTTCTTTCTAAGCTTTTTCCATAACACCGTGACTCTGTTCTTGCTTCTTTTATCACTTCTGTGCTGATGACTCTTGCCCTGTCCTACCTCTCTTTGCTTCTTTGTCTTTAGCAGGTATGAAGTTGCCAGCACCTTCCTGCATCCATTGACAAGCTCCATGCCTAATGGCATTGAACTCTGATAATTCTTTATGTAGGTATTGAGTGCTTCTTGTGTCTTCTGGGTCTCTAGCAGTAAAAATATAAATTGAGCTATAAAATCCCTTCTAACATTCATCACATTCTTTGAAATTTGTGGCCAAGTAGGAGAGGCCTGGAGAGGGCCAGGCTAGGCGCCCTTTATTCAATCACTTCTCTTATCACTTGATTTCTTTTATATGGAGCCACTATCATTTGCTTCTGAGTTGCAGTTTTTTGCTAACTTGTCTAGCTATCTTCTTGTAGAATTGTCTTTTTCCTGATGGTATGGAGGTCATGTTCTTCTGCCTCTTGGAGTAAGAGAAAAAGCTAGGAATTCCTCTTCACTGTCCTCATTTCATCCCATTCCATACTGCCTTCTTTCCTGGGCTCTAGTCCTAGCTGGAATTGTAGAGCTCTTGTTGGCTCTGTGTGCTTTCTGGCAGGGGCAGCACCTGTCCTTGTACTGCCACTGGCAAGGCTTCCCTTGGGCTCTCCCTTGTAGGGTGCAAGATTGGACTTTGGTTTTGTAGTCCTGTAGTTAGGCAGAGGCATGGGTTCTTTTATGAACCTTCTATTCTCTAATAGCCTCATCTAATTACTGTCCTTCTTGGGTGTCTTGGGTTTGTTAAGACCAGTCCCTGTTTGCTTGGTCCTAGGAATCCCTTCAATACTGGGGGCAGATACTGTCCCTATTGTACAAATGACAGTGGCTCAGGGATGTCCCAACTCCAGCCTCCTAGTCAGTTAGGTGCTGGACTATAGGTAGAAGCCACATTTCTTTTGCTTGTTCAAAGGCTCTTCCATTTAATTGCTGCCTACCTAATGACTTTCTGTTTAGTTTGTATCTTAGGAGGGGGAAATCTTGTTTGCTTGACTATACCAAACTTGTTTCTCGTCCTTCAAATTATTCTTTAAAATTCCATTTCTTTTCTTAAGCCCTTGCACATTGTTTTCCCTTGTCAGGGCTGTCATTTCAGTGTCCTTTTTGCATTGTTTCTTTAGCTTCTTATTTGTGTTTAAATTAGGTGGCATGCTTCTGTTTGTGTAGAGGTGAGTGACTGTGTGTATATAAGTTTGTGCAGCCCATAAATATTAATAGTAATGAATGTGTGTCTGTGGCAGAGCTCATCCTCTAACCTTCAGCTCGTAAAGCAGGGGATTGTCTTACAGCTGTTCCTGCAGCTGGCAGTTCTGCATGTTGATGGCCTGGATCTCTGGATGACAGTATACTGGGAAAAATGCTGAGTGGGCTGGGTCTGTCTTGGGACTATGCCATGGGGTCCTCCTTTAACATCTATTTCCTTCACTTTCTGGGAATAGCTACCCAACAAAAGGCTTTGGTCCTAGTGTGAGGCATTGGTCATCTAGAGCATGTGTGGATCTTGCAGGAGCCTCAAGAACTCTGGAGAGTGGTTTCAGGATGCCTGGCCTGGCCCTGACTGGCTGTGAGTCCAGGGGCAACAGTATTATTCCTATTCCCTTTACGGAGTATTAACTAGGTGCCAGGTACTATACCAGGCATTTGCCATTCATTGCTTTATTTAATCCTTTGTACATTATTTAAAGTAGGAACTATGGAGAATTCTCAAGGAACTAAACCTTGACCTACTGTTGATCCTGCAATATCATTACTAGGTATCTACCCAGAACAAAGACATTTGCACCAGAATATTTATTGCAGCCCAATTCACAATAGCCAAGTTGTGGAAGCAGCCTAAATGCCTGTCAACCCATGAATGGATAAACAAATTATGAGATATATATACACACACACACACACACACACACACACACACACACCAGGGAATACTATGCAGCAATAAAAGAGGGAGACTTTACATCTTTTATGTTTACCTGTATGGAGCTGGAACATACTCTTCTTCATATAGTATCTCAAGAATGGGGAAAAAAAGCATCTACTGTACTCAGTACTATTATGAAACCAATATATAAACACTTACATATCCATACAAATGATAAAACACAAAGATAGTCCAGAAAGAAAGAGGGGAGTGAAGGGAGAGGAGAGGGGAGGGGAGGGTATTTAGTGTGATCTCACCTAATGTACACAATGCAAGGGTACATTTCAAAACAGCTAAGAGTATATTATAAATGTCTTACCACAAAAATAAGAAAGTAAGATGATGGCTATGTTAATTAGTTTGATTTAAGCATTCCACATTGTATATCAAATCATCACATTGTACCCCATAAGTGTATGATTTAAGAAAAATTAAGTGAAAAAAATAAAGTAGGAATTATTATAATGCCCATTTTACAGGTGAAGAAACTGAGGCATACCGAAGTTGTGTCTAAGATTTCATAGCTATGAATTGGCAGAGCCAATAATTGGCCTTAGATCTCTTTGGCTCTAAATCCATGTAGTATACTTTCTACCCAACGTTTTTGTTTCTTTGTTTCAGTATCATCCTTATAAAATGTAAATAGGAATTCTTGCCCTTTCACTTTTCCCAGAAGATCTGGGAAAACAAAAGCATGGACATACACTGTAGGTTATGAATATGAGCATTTTATGAGATGTAATGCCAAAGCTCCAAGCCAGTTTGCTGAGGTGGCTCTGCTTGCCTAGGACACTGAAGACTTTTTTCAGTTCCCCCATGTGCATTTCCTTCCCTGAGACTTGAGAGTGGCTACTGTCAGTGGAGCCTGATAGCCATGTGAGAAGCTGCCAGAGACCCGACAGTCCCACTGCCACTTCCTTCGTTAGCTTCTTGCCATCCTCATTCTTTTATTTTCTTTTTGGGAGAGAAGAAAGAAAGATGGAAAGATATCTTGTTTACCCAAAGCCCAGTTCCCTCCTGTAGCTGTGTATGAATCGAGCACACATGAGGCATTGAGGGATGTGGGGCCTGGCCTCTCACCTGCACCCCAAGCATCTGCTCTAGGCTGCAGTAAGCTAGCAATACAGATTGCTTGGAGCATCCATTCTCCATTTAAGTAGAGGTACAGCCTACAAATGACCAGTTTTGATAGAAAAATGGGCATCTCAAGTATCTTGTTATATCTTTTGTTCCAAAGCCCAAGAATACTTAAAGAGTCATTGGTGGAACATTGAAATAGTTTTCCCTTTCCTAGACTAAGTGATGGTATTTTAAGTTGGAGGAGGGCCATAAATGCAAAGATGTAGTTCTGTCCTCCCTTGAGAGCCAAGAATGATGAGAACTTTTGTTTTCTAGGGTCCTGTGATTAGACAAACTCAGGGTTTGTGGGTGGGGGTGGTTTGGGGAGGGCACTGTTCTCAGGCCAAGTGTGCAAAACTGCGCCTCAGTGGGGCGCCATGACTTTGGCTTTACTTATGTCAGGGACTGAGGGATGTTTTTGGCTGCTTCTGCTGTTGCTGGCTATGTCCCTAGTTGTGATGGTGGACCATCCTGGCAGAGCATAGAGCTTCGTGCTATTTCCCCTTTCCCCCTTCCCTTCCTTTCTCACTTCACCAAAAAGCCCAGGGCAAAGTATGCCTGCTTGTTCATGCCTCCCACTTGTTGAGTGAGGACTGTGATGAAGTGAAGTCACTTGTTGAGTAAAGACCAAGACCAGGTGATGTGGCTGGCCAGGCTGGGCCCTAAAAGGACAGAGGACACTCCTTACTTGTCTCTGCATGCTGCAGAGTTTGCGGTTGCTCTCTAAATGCCCCTGTGAAGTCTGGGAAGCTGTCACACACCTTTCTCCCAGCCTTACCTCACCTACCTCATCTAGGTCTTCCCTCAGTCCTCCCATTTCCCCCAGCACCTCCCCACTTCTCTCTGTTCTGTCCCCCCTCTCTTCCCTGTTTCCTCTTTCCTCTCTCTCCTCTCTATTTCTCTCCCTATTTTGTGGAAAAATATTTGGAGGTCAGGTGTATAGTCCATGTGGAATTTTTGAGGGAAGATGAAGAATCCACTTACGAATCAATCTTTCATCCTTAGTATGGGAAGAAAATGCTTCTGACAGTGTGTGTTTAGGAGATGGAGGTGGCTGGGAGTCCTGTGGGAGCTGCCATTTCTCTCGCCCTCCACTCCCCTTCCCACTTCAGGAGGTGGAGATGCTGCTATTTGTGCATCAGCTACCCTGACCTCTTCTTCCTCAGTCCCTTCTGGGCCTCTGCCTCCCGCTCATTTGTCTTCTTTGCCCTTGACTACTACTTACTCATTTATCTTTTCCTTCTCATCTTTTTCCCCAGCAGCAGTGTTGGTGTTTATCCCTGGCTGTAAGAAGGGAGTGTGTAACTGTGTACATGCATATACACATAAACACGCTCATGTGAGGGGAGGGAAATCTGTGGCCTGGGGTTAATCTTTGTTTCTCTTATTGTATGTTGTCCTGATAACTGCTGTGAGTTCCTCAATTCTCCCTCAAAATAAATTTGTTTACTTCCCCACTTCCAGACAAGACAGCAGGGTTAATAATGACATATGGCGTTATAGGAAGCTCTGAGGTTGTGCCCTCTTAAGACTCATCTCCCTGGGTTTCTGTAGCCTTCTCTTTCCTGACATGGCAACCTCTGCCCCTTGTTTGTCTTCACCTAGCTTGGCCCCTCTCCAGTTTGCACTCAGGCATGAGCAGGCACCTGTCCAGAGCCGAGTACAGTGCTGTGACCTCACTCCCTATATTTCAGTGTGATTGGTGCCCCCAAGAGCCAGGTTGCTGAGACTGCTGGGACTCTCATGGCACGCAGCCGTTCCATTTTGTCGACAAAAAAAGAGGAGGGGAAGCTGGCAGAAAAGCAAAGGCTTTTGCTGCTGGGTGAGTATAGCAGCTATTTTTAGTGCCTGAGCCTTTGCTTTTCCATTTGGCTGTGCTTTTTTAGCACAGTGCTGGTCCAGCAGGGCTGTTTTCTTTCATGGCTGCAGATGTCCTTAGGGAAAGTTTTTGTCTGCCCCAGAGAAGGTGTGGGCTGGGCAGAAGGGTAGTAAGTTCAAAGGGGCAAATTCAGGCAGGCCTTGGGGCTCTGCAGTCATGCCATGGACAGGTTTTTTGAGGTGGAGCAGGGAGGACTGTGGCAAAAGTAGGAGAGAGAAAAGGTAAACACCACTCTTCAGAGATGCTCCCCTGTAATTAATTCACTTAAGCTTCTATTGAGTAAACTGACTAATGAGGTGCATTGGGGCTATGAGATAAACATGAAAACCTTTGATAAGGGTTTGGGCTAATCCTGATGCATTCTGAATTTTTCTAAGGTTTTTGTTCTGATTTTTGCTTGTTACATTTTATTTTTCTTTCTGCCTCTCTTTTTTTTTTTTTTTTTAAATCTGTATGTATTTTATTTATTTATTTATTTATTTTTGAGACAAAGTCTCTCTCTGTCACCCTAGGTAGAGTGCTGTGGCATCATAGCTTACAGCAACCTCAAATTCCTGGGCTCCAGCAATTTTCCTTCCTCAGCTTTCTGAGTAGTTGGGACTACAGGCCACCACACCTGGCTAGTTTTTTTATTTTTAGTAGAGCCGGAGTCTTGCTCTTGCTCAGGCTAGTCTTGAATTCCTGAGGTCAGGTGATCACTTGCCTTGGCCTCCCAGAGTGCTAGGATTACAGGCAGGAGCTTGACCTGCCTTTCTTCTCTAGATTATCTGGTAATTTAGATGCATTTCCCTCCATCCCTCCCTCTCTCCTTTTCTTCCTTCCTTCTTTCTTTCTTTTATTTTTTAGAAACATGGTCTTACTCCGTTTCCTATGCTGGAGTGCAGTGGTGTGATCATAGCTTACTGTAGCCTGGGCACAAGTGATGGCTTCTTTTTTTATTGACTTCTACTCTAGTTTGCTGATTAAAAAACTTTCACTACTCCAAATAGAAACTCATTACCTATTAAGCAATAACTTCCCATTCCCTCTTTCCCCTAGCCTCTGGTAACCTCTTTTTTACTTTCTGTTTCTATGAATTTGCCTATTCTAGATATTTCATATAAGTGGAATCATATAGCATATGGCCTTTTGTGTCTAGTTTATTTTGCCTAGCATAATTTTTCAAGGCTTATCCATGTTAAGCATGAATTAGTATTTCGTTCCTTTTATGACTGAATACTATCCCATTGCATATATATATACCAATTTTTAAAATCTGTTGATGAACAGATTTGGGTTGTTTCCACTTTTTTGGTATTGTGAATAATGCTTCAGTGGACATTGATGTACATGTATCTGTTTTCTTTTCTTTCTTTTTTTTTTTTTGAGATAGAGTCTTACTATATCACCCTTGGTAGAGTGCTGTGGCGTAACAGCTCACAGCAACCTCAAACTCTTGGGCTTAAGCCATTCTCTTGCCTCAGCCTCCCAAGTAGCCAGGACTACAGGTGCCCGCCACAGTGCTTGGCTATTTTTTGCTTGTTGTCATTGTTGTTTAGCTGGCCCTGGCCAGGTTTAAACCCACCAGCCCCAGTGCATGTGCCTGGCTCCGGTGCCCTAACGACTGAGTGATGGGTGCGGAGCCTGTTTTTTTTTTTTTTTTCCTATGATACAGAGTTTCACTCTGTCCCCATGGTAGAGTGATATGCATCATCATAGCTCACAGTAACCTCAAACTCTTGAGTTACTACAGGTAAACACCACCATGCCTGGCTAATTTTTTTATTTATTGGAGATGGGTCTCACTCTTGCTCTGGCTGGTCTTTTATTCCTGAGCTTAAGCAATCCACCCACCTTGGCCTCTCAGAGTGCTGCACCCGGCCTAGATATGTTTGAGATCCTGTTTTCAATTTTTTGTGGTGTATGCCTAGAAGTAGAATTGCTGAGAAATACTATAATTCTATATTCACCCTTTTGAGGAGCCAAACTATTCCAGGGTAGCTACACTATTTTATATTCCTACCAACAAAGTATGAGTTAACACACATCTTCACCAACACTTGTTTTACTTTAAAAAAATGATTATAGTCATTGTACTAGGTGTGAAGTGGTATGTTGTCGTTTTGTTTTTAGAGACAGTCATTTTGTCGCCCTCGGTAGAGTGCTGTTGCCTTAGTGTCACAGCTCACAGCAACCTCCAGCTCTTGGGCTTAGGCGATTCTCTTGCCTCAGCCTCCTGGGTTTTGTTTTGTTTTTGAGAGGAAGTCTCACTTTGTCACCCTTGGTAGAGTGAGGGTAGAGTGAGTGCCCAGGTGTATTAGCTCAGAGCTTAACCCTTGGGCTCAAGCTATTCTCTTGCCTCAGCCTCCCAAGTAGCTGGGACTAAAGGTGCCTGCCACATGCCCTGGCTATTTTTTAGAGACAAGATCTCGCTCTGGCTCAGGCTGGTCTCGAACCTGTAAGCTCAAGCAGTCCACCCACCTCAGCTTCCCATGTGCTAGGATTATAGGGGTGAGCCACTGTGCCCAGCTGTCATTGTCTTTTTATTTGAATTTTCCTAATGATTAATGATGTTGAGAATCATTTCATGTCCGTATTGCCCATTTGTATATCTTCTTTGGATAAGGTCTATTCATTTGTCCTTTGCCTATTTTTAAATTTGTTTCTATTTTTATTGTTGGGATTTAGGAATTTTTGATGAATTGTAGATATTAAACCTTTATCAGATGTGTGATTTGGAAATATTTTCTCCCATTCTGTCCTTTCACTTTTTTTATTTTTTTTAAGACAATCTTACTCTGTCATCCTAGATAGAGTGCCATGCGTATAACTCACAGCAACTTCAAACTCCTGGGTTTGAGCAATCCTCTTGCTTTAGCCTCCTGAGTAGCTGGTACTACAGGTGCCCACCACAACACCTGGCTAGTTTTTTTATTTTTAGTAGAGACGGGAGTCTCATTCTTGTTCAGGCTGGTCTATAACTCTTGAGCTCAAGCGATCCATCTGCCTCTGCCTCCCAGAGTGCTAGGATTACAGGTGTGAGCCACTACACCCTGCCCTCACTCTCTTGATAATGTTCTTTGAGGCCTAAAATTTTTAGAATTTTGATGAAGTCCAATTTATTTTTCTTTTATTGTCTTTGCTTTTGGTGTCATATTTAAATTAAGAAACAACTGCCTGGCTTAGTGCCCATAGCTCAGTGAGTAGGGTGCCCGCCACGTATACCGAGGCTGGCAGGTTTGAGCCCGACCTGGGCCTGCTAAAGAACAATGACAACTACAACCAAAAAAACAGCCAGGTGTTGTGGCGGGTGCCTGTAGTCCCAGCTACTTGGGAGGCTGAGCCAAGAGAATTCCTTAAGCCCAAGAATTAGAGGTTGCTGTGAGCTGTTATGCCATGGCACTCTACCAAAGGTGACATAGTGAGACTCTGTCTCAAAAAAAAAAAAAAAAAAGAAAGAAACCACTGCCAAATCCAAAGGTCACTAAGATTACACCTATGTTTTCTTTAAGAATGTTATGCATGGGCGGCGCCTGTGGCTCAGTGAGTAGGGTGCCGGCCCCATATGCTGAGGGTGGCGGGTTCAAACCCAGCCCCGGCCAAACTGCAACAAAAAAATAGCCAGGCGTTGTGGCGGGCGCCTGTAGTCCCAGCTGCTTGGGAGGCTGAGGCAAGAGAATCGTGTGAGCCCAAGAGTTAGAGGTTGCTGTGAGCCGTGTGACGCCACGGCACTCTACCCGAGGGCGGTACAGTGAGACTCTGTCTCTACAAAAAAAAAAAAAAAAAAAGAATGTTATGCATTTAGCTCTTAAATTTAGGTCTTAAATAAATTTGGAGTCAATGTTTATACATGGTGTGAGCCAGAAAGAGTCAAATTTAATTTTTTTTTTTTTTAGAGACAGAATCTCACTGTGTTGCCCTTCATAGAGTGCTGTGGCATCACAGCTCACAGCAACCTCCAGCTCTTGGGCTTAGGCAATTCTCTTGCCTCAGCCTCCTGAGTAGCTGGGACTATAGGTACCTGTCACAATGCCTGGCTATTTTTTTGTTGCAGTTTGGCTGGGGCTGGGTTTGAACCTGCCACTCTCGGTATATGGGGCCGACGCCCTACCCACTGAGCCACAGGTGCTGCCCGCAAATTTCATTCTTTTGCATATGGATATCCAGTTGTCCCAGTACCATTTGTTGAAGAGATCTTCCTTTCCCCATTGAATGGTCTTGGCACCCTTTTCAAAACTTAATTGAATATAAATGTGATTATTTCTGGGCTTTCAATTCTATTCCATTGATTTATGTTTGTCTTTATGCCAGTATCACACTTTTGATTACTGTAGCTTTGTAGTATAGTTAAGTTCTTTTTTTCTTTTTGTTTTTTTTTTTTTTTAATTTGGCCGGGGCTGGGTTTGAACCCGCCACCTCCGGCATATGGGACCGGCGCCCTACCTGCTGAGCCACAGGCACTGCCCTGTTTGTTTTTTTTTTTTGAGACAGAGTCTCAAGCTATTGCCCTGGGGAGAGTGCTGTGGCATCATAGCAAGTTTTGAAACCATGAAGTATAAATCTTTTGACTTTCTTCTTTTCCAAGATTGTTTTGGCTATTTTCGGTTCCTTGAAATTCTATATGAATTTTAGAATGTATTTCTTCATTTCTGGAAAAACAAAAACACCATTGAGATTTTGATAGTGGTTGCTTTGATTCTGTATGTTACATTGGGTAGTACTGTCATATTGACAGCACTAAGTCTCTAATCTGTGAACATGGGATGTTCTTCCATGTTTTTGTCCTTTTAATTTTAACAGCTATAGAGCCTTCACTTTGGTTTGTTTGGATGTTTGAAAGGTGATATGAAAGGCTTTGTGGCTTAGGAATATTGAATTTTGCTGGCTTAAGAGATTTTGATACCATCTGTCTTCAGGTATGATAATGGGTATGGTTTAAGTACAAAGGCTTAAGTGAATTTGGGCCTATGTATGTTTACATGCCAACCAGTTGATTAGTCTTTCTCCCTGCCATAAGCCAATAGCACCCTCCATAAACCAATACCACCCTCTGCAACCTGGTAACAAATTATTAATGAAGAAGGAAAGGACCAAGTAACTACACAGTTCCAGCCAGGCCATTTCTCTACTTGGGTGGCTGGACCTGTTATGGGAATTTTATCTAGAAGTGGTAGAAGATTTGTGACACTTCTCTGCAGTAAATGTCTGGCATCAGTAAAGAAGTGATGTTGGGGGAGTCACACTGAAAGGGAAGCACTAGGCACCAGCTTTCCATTGACCTTCTGTTTCCTGTGCTGCTCCTCAGGTCCCTAATTATGGCTCCTCTGGGCCTGCTGCTTGGCCTGCTGATGGCCTCCTGCTTCACCTTCTGCCTCAGTCATCAAAACCTGGTAAGTTGTCTTATTGCAAATAGGAAGGATCTCTGATGAGGTCTGACAAAGCCTTCCTGTCACCAGGAAGCACCCATGTAGGAGTAGGGTGGGCTTTTATTTTTTCTTTCTTATGGGAATGTGGTCGGCACCGGGTCATAGAGTATATATACTTCTTTCTCCCCATCCCTGAATCCTCTGGCCTTTGTTTAAAGCTGATGGCACAGTTTTCCTTTGAGGGAAATACCATGATGATGGTGATGGTAATAAGCTCCCATGTATCACACATTGTATTCAGTGCTTTATATGTATTCTCATTTAATCTTCCCAATGACCTTATGAAGTAGGCAACTACAATTTTTATCCTGATTTTGAGAAGGAGACCAAAGCTCAGAGCTATTAAATAATGGGCAGATCACATAGCTGGTGTTGTCAGAGCTGGGAAGGTCAGGATTCTTCCCAGGAGCTGGGTGCCTGTGAGGTGAAGACCAGTTCCAAGCAAGGCTCTGCTTCCTTTTCTCATCTTTATGCTCTCTCAGTCTGTCTGTCTGTGTCCTCCTTCCCTCTGTCCTTTTCACCCTATTCTTTCCAGGCCTCTCTTCATTAACCTAGACCTCATTGCTCAGGACTTCTGTTCTTGCCACAGGCAAGAGGAGAATGCCTAAGAAGGCCTTGAGTTTGGCCTGGCTGCACTATGCCTAGCCCTGTTTCCCTGGCTTGTCCCAGTAACGTCTGCCCTTGACCAGCTCCCAGTGTCCTCCCTCTCCCCTCCCTTGAGAAGGCCTGACTGTCAGCTGTCTGACAGTGTCAGCCTCCCCTGGCCACCTTTTCCAACCCTCAGGGCTCCCACTAAATGTTGGGTAAAGCACTGGAGGCTTTGGAGCAGGAGGCCCTTGAAGTGCAAATGACAATTGTGATGAATTTAATAACAATCCAGCTCAGCTGAGGTTCACCTCTGGCTCATGGCAAGCTCCCACTTTCTCTCTGAAGTCATTTGTTTTCTCATTGCCTTTCTCCCCACTTTGTGGAGCAGGAGAAAACATATAGTTAGGAGTCATGAATCTTTTTGAGTTTTTAATGTTCTCTAAGATTCTGTTGGTACTTTTTATGGCTTCTTCTTCAAGGACAATGAGATTTGGATTCCAGAGGCCCCTGAGGATGGGACTGGTTACTGCGTGAGATTGGGGCTGTCTTTGGCATGGCTTGGTGGTGGAGGGGCCCAGTAAGGCACCCAAGAGTCTTGAGGGATCAGGGCTATGTCTCCTCCCCGGTTTACAGCTCATGAGGATCCTGTACTCCCCATCTTTAGCCTTAGCAGATGCACAATTAACAAAAGCATGCTGATGAATTTACTTCAGGACTGTGCGTTAGGAAGTCCCTTTTGGATAATAGTCCAACCAAATAGATGAGCTTTCAGAGCCATAATTATTCTGGCCCATTTATATTAGCTCTATTGAGTCTAGTCTCAGAAAAATGTTAATACTGACTTTCATCAACAGAAGCTGCTTTTATCCTTATGTCTGTTCCTAAGCTGTATCCATTTGTCATAATCTTTCATCATGTGCTAAGCACAAGTAGGAGTTGAAGCATCCTTTCTCTCATACCATAAAAATTGCTGCCCTGATGTCATTTAAAATCCAAATTATGCAGCCAGCCACCTCGCAACAGTGAAAATGGAGTGGGGTTGGGATAGTTATGATCCTTTCAAGATCCTTGTGTCCAGGTAACCACTGGCTTGAAATTGGCCTCCCCAAAGGCGTTTGGACAGGTTGGTGCCCACCCAGGAAAGGTTGGCTGTGTGTATCAGAGTGTAATCTGGAGCCAACCTCCCTCCAGCTCCTGCTGTGGCCTTTCCCTGGGCTACCACATCTCAGGAGGAACGTAGGTGATGAAGGAGGATGTAGATGTGTGGGACTGGCCTGTAAAAAGGCGGTGAGCAATGAGGGATGCACAGTAGTGGAGCCCAGAGGAAGGAGCACAGGCCCTTTATAAGCTCCCTTGTGCCACCTGCTTTGCCAGTTTGACCCTTTCTGAGCTTTTTTTTCTTATCTGTAAAACAGGATTAGTAAGGTCGTAGTGTGTAGAGTAAATGTGATTATAAAGCACCTAGCATTGAGACTGGAACAATATAGCTAATAAGTGGTCACTAAATGTCAGCTGTTATTTTTAATATAGGTGTGCTACTTCTATAGTTTAATTTTGGACTATGTTAACCAGGCTTCTATCCTAAAATATTGCCCTGGCAATCTGTCTCTGTCACAGTGTCTATCAACCTGCCATTAGAGATTGCCTCATTCTCTTAAACTCCAAGGCTTTGGTTTTTAAGAATCTCTTATTCAGATATAAGCATAAGGAAGTGTGACATGATAAGCTGTTGTCAGCTAACACCTTAGCTGGAATTTCTTGCCAGTTGAGAGGAAATTGGTATTTGGAGAAATGGTGGTAGGGAGATGAAAGTGCTGGTGATCCATCATGGAAGGATCCCTGAGAATACAGCTGGGAAGGCACCAGACCCTGAGATTTACTTTAGGGGTAACCAAAGGCTAGTCTCCCTCTCCCACCTCTTGGTCTCTCTCCTGTTCAGGACTTTGCCAGGGCAGAATAAGGCTAGTTTTGCTTGTCCTTTCACTGGGGCTGTGGTTTCTTTTTTTTTTTTTTTTTGTAGAGACAGAGTCTCACTTTATGGCCCTCGGTAGAGTTCCATGGCATCACACAGCTCACAGCAACCTCCAACTCCTGGGCTTAAGCGATTCTCTTGCCTCAGCCTCCTGAGTAGCTGGGACTACAGGCGCCCGCCACAACGCCCAGCTATTTTTTGGTTGCCATTGAGCCGGGGCCGGGTTTGAACCCGCCACCCTCGGCATATGGGGCCCGCGCCTTACCGACTGAACCACAGGCACCGCCTGGGGCCGTGGTTTCTTATCTGGCCCATAGAGGTCATTGCCTAGGAAGGGAAATGTGGTGGTGGATATACTAAAATGATCTCATTGCCCCACTTTCATTCCTTCAGCATCCAAGGCACAACGATTAGGACACCTGACTGAGAAAGAAGCATAGAAGTGAGTCAGAATTCATGCATGGGCTTTGAAGCTAGGCAGGTCTGAACTTAAATTTCTGCTTTGCTTTTCTGAGTGGTGTGATTTTTAACAGCCTGGTGTCTTTCAGCCTTTCTATAGGATGGTAGTAAGACTATATGCTTCACAGGTGAGACTCAGATGAACTGAGGCATGGAAAGCACCTGAGTCTGTGCCGGGCATGTGATCAGGGCTCAATAAGGGGTAGTTGCTGTTATCATAACCTCATCCTTGTGATGCTGCTTTTCTGCAAAACCTTTTAGAACTCTCCTTTTGAACTGATTGGCCTGTGGTATGTTCATATCACTGAACCTTTCTCAGTGCTTCTGTGGCTTGACCTTTGAGGATAGCCAAATGTGATTTGAGCAGAGGATCTAAACCAGGCATCCTCAAACTGTGGCCCGCGGGTCACAACGGTCCAACGGTCTGAGGGACAGTGAATTGGCCCCTGTTTAAAAAGTTTGAGGATGCCTGATCTAAACCCTGGAGAACAGGGTGAGCTAATCAGATAGGGTGGGGGAAGATGAGTTGATTAGATTGCTCGCCTGAAGTCCGCAGGTGTCACAGTTAAACTTAAGTAACCATGATTAAGCAATATGACATCATTATATAATTAGTGCTTGACTCAGAGCCACTGTTCTTCTGGCCGCTATATAAGGCTCTGAGGCTTTCTGCCTGTGTAGACGTCCCTTAGTGGACCTCCTAAGGGGGACTTCCCAAGGGGGACTTATGCTGTCACAGTTACCTTCAGCTCCTCGGTTTTTCTCTGGTCTTCTGAATCCAGTGCGAACTTCCTTGGCCTCCATCTCTGACATTACACAGGGTAACAACAATTTTCTGTCACCTCCTGTCTACCCTCCCCCAAAAACCAAGAAAGATTTTGTCTGTGTTTTTAAGTTTAGTTCAAAGATGATACCAGAAGGAGGCACAAAAACATTTTGAGCAGTGACAGGATTATTGCAAGTGTTTGGCCTCTTTAGGGCTTGAAGCATGTGGCTCAGTGGTTTGTCAGTTTCTTGTAACCCTTCTTCTTGAATCTACTTTGTGAAATCTTGTTAACATAATCTAGAAAGAAAAGCTTTCCCAGGCCCTGGTAATTAGAATGAACACTAACTCTGCCTGGATTTTGAAGGGCTTCCTGCCATCTTCTCATCATCACTGTTTCACTTGCCCCTTTCTGCTTCCTTGATGAAGAGAATTTTGTTGTTCGCTTACAGCCACACCTGCCAGGAGTTACCTGGCTAGTAGGTATGCTAAAGCAAGGGTTGTAGTTTCAGGCTTAGATATGTTTAATTTGGCCCTCTTAGTGTTCTAAAAATAAGAATATTTTCCCATAAAAATCTGGATTTCAGTTTTCAAGTTGAATGCCTGTGTAGCAATGATGGACCAGCTGAGTAGCATCTGCTTTCCTTAGTCAAGGCAGGGTGGAGGTGAGGGACCAATTTTTACAGTCTCACCACTCCCTGTTGTATATATGTGGCCCACTTTTCTCATTACATCCTTAGGCCCCTGGAGGCATTTGATGGACATCCCTCTGAGGTAAATTTTATTAGCATTCTCCACGACCCACAGTAGTGTTTCTAGCAGGGGCTGATCAGTATGACTGGGTCCTTGAGTATTGATACATAGACTCAGGATCAGGGGTCCTCAAACTTTCTAAAGAGGGGGCCAGTTCACTGTCCCTCAGCTCATTGGAGGGCTGGACTATAGTTTAAAAAAACAAAACTATGAACAAATTTGTATGCACACTGTACATATCTTATTTTGAAGTAAAAAAACAAAACGGGAACAAATACAATCACACCGCTGCATGTGGCCTGTGAGCCATAGTTTGAGGACCCCTGCGATACTTAAAAGACAAGGTGGTCTTTGTTCTGGGAGGCTAGTACTGCTTCCAGCACATTCAGGTACTTTGGGCTTGCTTCAGTCTGAGGCACCCAAATGACACACCTGCCTGTGGGAGGGACATTCATTCATGTATTTGTTCAGCACTAAGCCCTGCGTTAGGCATGGGGGAATGCAGTGATGAAAGAGACTAACTTAATATGGGCTCTCAGGAAACTGGGCTATTGGAAGCCCTTGATGTCCATGTCCTCATGGAGGGTGCCTCCTGCCAGTCTCTTCTTTTTAGTCTTGTAAGCACACTGATTTTTCTGTTCCTAGTTTTCCTTCGAGCTCAAATTTGTGCAAACTTCAAGTTGAAGGGATAGGAGGGTTTGAGGGGGCCAGGTAGCGCAGGTGACCCCATCACCCCAACCTGACCTGCCTGAATTATACTATATTGTATAGTCACTCCTGGATGTCATAGCACAAACTCATCTGACTTGGAACCTATGACTGCCTTTTTAAGTAATAGTAGTAACGGCCACCTGCATTTAGTGCTAGTAGCACCTCATCTAATACATGAGCTCGATCGTGTTATTTCCATTTGACAAATGTAGAAACTGAGGCATAGAAAATTAACTTTCCAAACTCATAAGAAACTGAGATTTTAACTTTGGGTTATCTGATACAGAGCTTGGGTTCTTAATCACTATGCTGGAGTCAGTGTCTCTCATTATTTGTGACGTAATTTGAAGGGCTCTTCCAAGACTTTTCTTTTCTTTCTTTTATTATTGGGGATTCATTGAGGGTACTAGAAACCAGGTTACACTGATTGCGTTTGTTAGGTAAAGTCCCTCTTACAATCGTGTCTTGCCCCTAAAAGGTGTGGCGCACACCAAGGCCCCAACCCCCTCCCTCCTTCCCTCTCTCTGCTCTTCCTTTCCCCACTCCTCCCTCTTTCTTTCTCTCTCTGCTCTCCCCTTCCCCCACCCCCAAGATTTTTCTTACTGGTCCTTACTGGTCTCAAATTCTGTCTAAATTTATATATTTTAAAATGTACAAGTTCTTAGAGGAGCTCTACATTGTCATTACCAACACCTTAATGCCTTAACCTTTCCTCTGATGGCTAATTAAAAAGATTAGACTTTGAGGGACCCAGGTAGGTGGGAGTCATTATCTCAAGCTGGGGCATTACTTGAAGAGCTGCATTGCATATAACATCTCTCAGGTGGGGTTAGAATTGATGGAAGACTAAAACGCAATCCATGTAAAGTACTCAGCACAGTACTTTGGGCTCATAGGAAGAATCCAACAACTGTATTTCTTACTACTAGGGGAGGGCTTGACAAGTGGAGGAAAAGTGATGACAGGGGAGGTGGGAGGGCTGAAATAACCACCCCATGTGCTAATGTGAATTCCTCCTTACTCTCCCAAATGTAATTTCCCAATGTTCTGAAACCCTCTGGTTTCAATTTCCTGAGGCCTTACTGCTTTTATGCAAGAACAGATTTTAAAAAGTGATAGGAAGAATGGGAGTTCAGGAAGGAGAAAAGTGAATGATATTTTGTATTTATCTTGCATTGCTTTCTCCTCATCTCAGACTGCTGTACAGATACCATCTCATTAATCCTCTATGTTCTCCATGGGGTAGAACGAAGCAGGTTTTAGGAAGTGGTTTCCAACCTGGGCATCTTCCTCAGCTTAGCTGAACTTCCACCTTCCCATTTACACTCCTTCCTCCTTAGTTTCACATGTCCCAAGAAGTCATTGATGTCCCATAGGTACCCTGAGGAATTGCTGGGGCCTCTATTGCACCCTGCTGGGCTACTTGGGAATGAGTTGGGTTAGCTGCCAGCTTTTATACATCTGTGATGTCCATTTGAGGCCTTACTCTCCCATTCATGTGTACTTTTTTTGGTGAGGCACTTTGGGAGGCCAAGGAAGGAGTATGGCTTGAGCCCAGGAGTTTGAGCCCAGCCTGGGAAACATAGCAAGACCCTGTCTCTAAAAAATATCCTTTTTATTGTAAAAGTAATATATATGAGTTTTGAACATCAAACAGTATGGTAGCATGTCAAAAAGTAAAGACTCTTGCCTCCTATTGCCAATCCCTTTCCCATTATGTTCCTTTAAACCCCTCAAGATATTATGGAATCTTCTAGAGTTGTTCCTTATGCCCTTTCAATAGTGCCATATGCACACGACAACATGCTGGGTTCATTTAGCCATATAACCTCACACATGCTGGTTCTGCGGCTGACCTTATGAAAGGAATTGTAGTTATTCAAACATTTCTGGGGTGGGGAAGAAGGGCATGGAGGAAAGGAGTGTGCCATCTCAGGCTATTTTCTTTCTGCTTGCCTGGCATCTACTAGTGATGGCTCATGCCTTCTTGTTTTCTTTTCTCAGAAGGAGTTTTCACTGACCAACCCAGAGAAGAGCAGCACCAAAGAAACAGAGAGAAAGGAAACCAAAGCAGAGGAGGAGCTGGATACTGAGGTCTTGGAGGTGTTTCACCCGACCCATGAGTGGCAGGCCCTTCAGCCAGGTACCAGCCTAACACTGTTCCCACAGAATACACTCTGAGTTCAAACTATATATGTCCTTTGTCCCCTCAGGGCTGCTTTGAAGGAGCAACTGCTCTCTGGCCTGCTGGAGGGGTACAGTATGGTCTGTCAGAGTGCTAGCTGCTGCAGTAAGGCTCAGGGACATTCATGTTCCAGCAGAACAGAAATTGCAACATCTAAGTGCCCTGGAAGGAAGGCAGGTGGTGGGTGGCCGTGCTTTCTGAGCAAGTGATTGAAAACTTTCTTTCCTTGCACTTCTGAAGCACAGGAGAGGCAGTGACATGTGCTTTGCTCTGCAGATACTATTTTGGGCTCTGCCACTCGGTTCAGTGCTGCTGAAATGTTGTTCATGGGAGAGTCCTGAGCACTGGTGTGGGGTAGGAATGTTCTGTTAAAGGAATCTGTGCCAAGAAATAGGGGCTGGCCCTGGCCTAGTTTTTAAATGGTGCATCCCCAGAACAAACAACCTTCTCACCCTTTCATGAGCCTGGGCCTAGGGCTTAAGATAATAATGAAAATTAGCTAGCAGCTGTGGAGGGTTTACCATGTTCAGATACTATGGTAGGTGTGGGCACAATCTTGTTTATTCTTTATAATAATAAGAACTATTATCTTTATTTTCAGATGAAAACATTGAGGCTCAGAGAGGTTAGCTAACTTGTCCTTTGTCATCCAGCTAACTTGTCCTATGCCATTGACCTCAGAGCCTAGACCCAGTCTCCTCTTACTTATTCCCAGTACCAACTGTCCTTGGCTGGAAGTACTATGCTGACACATGGGATTGTTCTCAGGAGTAGGCTGTTTGCATTCTGCACTGTGGCAAGGTGGATGGCAAGTCCTGGCAGCTGCCACAGTGTAGTTTCATCACCTCCTTGCCAATATTCATCACCATCTCCTCACTAGGCACCCCCTCACTCCCACCCCACCCAATTGCTGCTGTGCTGGCAGGGCAACATTTGCTGTGCCAGCCAGCTTTCTGGTAGCAATATCGCTCCTACTGGGCTTGCATATGGGTAGTTGCTGCCACAGAAGTCTGAGGAAGCACCAAGGAAGCCAGTGGGAACTAATGGTATTGGGCAGAGGAAGGTTTTAGGAACAGAGATAATGGGTTCAGCAGATCCAGTCTCTGCCTTCCCTGAGAACTAAACTTCCCCACCTCTAGTTCTTGAGGACTAAAACCAAAGGGGCTCTCAGAGGTAGTATATGAAAGACGTGGGCTATGTCCACATGTTTTATATGGTGTCCTTTGTAGTACTTTTAACCAGGCAGATGTCTGGGGCAGATACAGGTTAATGTCCCTGCTCCTACCCTATCTATTCCTGTGGCTGAGTCAGTAGCGCCCTCAACCAATTGTACCCAGGTTTACATTACAGATGGAACAAGTTGACAGTTCTGACCCTGGGCCCTTATTCAGCCCTCTGGGTAATAGGACTGCTTTTAATGGCTGAAGAAAAGAGCCCTTCTCTGTATCCTTGGGAAGGGAGAACCAGAGCCTGTGTGGCAAGGGTGGGCTATGGCCCCTGAGAGCCTTCTGGAAAATTGAAGTGGCACATTGATTTTTACATTTAACTTGATGCTTCATTGACATCACCCTCTGCCTTATAGTTTCTCAAGAGCCCATTGTAAACTCTG
This sequence comes from Nycticebus coucang, assembly GCF_027406575.1. NCBI lineage: Eukaryota > Metazoa > Chordata > Mammalia > Primates > Lorisidae > Nycticebus > Nycticebus coucang. The sequence continues at coordinate 37,747,843 of NC_069796.1, read as the reverse complement.
CTGTACAAAATTCTCTTGGACTTTCCCCCAAAGGCTGATGTGTTGCAGTTGAGCACATACACAGAGGTTCTGCAGCTCAGAGGATGAAGCAGCTGTGGTTCCAGTTGTGCCTGTCTCATCCCAAAGGCAGTTGTTGCTTATACCTCACCCCCAAAGCAGGTCTGGTGGGGGCACATTATTGCTTCTTCTGGCCTCAGTGTCTGGTGGGAGTGTTTCAGAGTCTGGCATCATGGAGTCACACCAGTGGAGGCAGATGGGACATTCTTAGGCCTCAATATAGAATTGACATGTTTCGTGTGTATATTGTTAGGAAATTGACCTCTTGTGGTCTGTGGAAAGCTGACACTTGCCTTCAGAGTATGATATTTAATTTACCACATTCTGAATGCTGTCTGATAGCTTCCAACACATTTGCCAGAAGGTTGAATGGAAGGTAGACATTCCTGAGAACTTGATAGAGAGGAAAATGGGGGAAGTAGTACAATTTAATGGTAAAGAGGACAGACTTTAGACTCAGTCAGTCCTGAGCTCACATCCTAACTTTGCTACTCGGGGATCTTGGGCAAGTGACTGAATCCTTCTGCTCTTTGGCTTCCCTCCTGGTGGTGTGGGAGAACTGTCCTGCCTTGCCCTGCCTGCTGCAGAGGCTGTTGGGTGAGTGAGATGTGAGAGCAAAGCCCTCTGCCCAATTCATAGCATGAAGAAATTATTCCACTTGTACCACCCCTTCAACTCAGTTGTGGAATTAGATGGCAGCGAGGGTACATGAGCATGTAACCTACCTGTTCCTGTGGCCTGCCTGAGAGTCAGTGACATAGCATAGGAAGATGGTAGCATCTCTTTTGGGGACGTTTAAGAATGGCAAGTTTGATTGACCCTAGTTCAGTACCTTCCATTCATTCAGGTCTCAGAAGGGAGGACTGTGGCTTTGTTGCCCTTGGCCTCCAAGGGAGGAAACTAGAGTACATGGGCTGTTTTGGTTGTGGGCTGGGCTCATTTGAAGGCAGATTTTCAGATTGCCTGCTGTAGCCTAGAACAGCAGGGGAGCAACCTGTGACTTCATGGGCCTTCCACTGGGCCAGGTGGGAATTGGGCCCCAGCCACTTAGCCCTGGAACAGCTGCAGGTCGCTCTCCTGAAGTCTGCCTGCCTTTATCATTACTGTCAGCATCCTCCCTGGAAGCCATTTGTTCCTAGAAGTGATTTTTCTGTCTTTATTTCTTCTGATTTATTTTGGGATCTGCCTCACCTTCGGAGGCACAGCAAGCATCTGAGTGTGGATTCAGCATCAGCTGTTCTCAAGGAAGCAGAGGAAAGCTGTTTGCTGGCAGATTCTGTGGGTTCTTGGTAGGGAACTCAGGAATTTGTCCTGGGGCTGAGATTCCCTGAACACCAGGACTTTATGTCTGCGCACTTGTCATTATAGTGTGTGGGTCACAGCTAGATTTGGTGAGGCTTCTGGTTCCTGGGCATTTCCTGAGATCCTACTTTGTGCCAGGCACTATAATCATAGCCAGAGATAAAGCTAATAGGTAGGCATCCTGGAGGACAGGTGCCATAATTGTCTTCATTTTTACAGAAAAAAACAACTGAGTCTCAGAAGAAATGACTTATCAAAATAACTAGTAAGTGACAGAGCCTGAATTCAAAGCTAGCTTTATCTGACTCTAAGACTCAGCTCCTAACCACTGTACCATACTGTCTTCCTGGGTAGCAAAAAAGACATGACCTCTGTCTTCTAGCAGCTCATAGTCTCACAGAGGATACAGGACCAAAAAGGAAGAAAAGAAAGAAAAGGAAAATTACCAAAGTGTTTTTGGAAACCCTGGTGGAAGTGTTTTGTGCTCAGTGAGGGTACAAAGGATGGTGTAGCAAGACCTTCTGTCTTTTAACCCTGAGATCTTGGCAGGGCAGTTAGTCAAATGTTATGATGCTGAATCTCTAACCCTATCTGCAGTTCTCTTTTTGAGCTATGTGGCTTTGATCAGCTTTCTCAGATTCTCTGAATCTGAGTTTCCTCATCTGAAGATAGAGATGAAAATATCTACTTCGGAGGTGGTGTGAGAATGAAGCAAGGCTAACATATGTAAAGCATTTCGTACAGGGCACATAGGACATATTCAATTAGTGGCTAGAGCTGTCATTTTAAAAACTATACCTTTGCTACCTTTCTTTCCTTGGGAACCTAAAGGAGAAGTGGTGAGGAGGCAGCCTGAGAAGAGGCCTCCTTGTCCTACTCTTTTGCCGGTGCTGCACACTGGCCCCCTGTGTGGTCAGGGAAGCATAGCCAGGCTCAACCTGGGCTCCTTACTGACCTGATCTGACTCCAAGCGGCTGTGAGTTTCTGAAATATTGGTATTAGCACAAGAGCCCACTCAATGTGAGCACGCAGGAAGCCCGTGCAGGAACACATTCATGTGAGAGGGGAAAAAAAATCCAAATCATCAACAACTGATGAGAGCAATCCAAGAATTATAGAGCACCAGCCATCTGGTCAGATCATTTCAGATCTGCACAAGCAATAACAGGGAATTGAATTTTAAAAACCTCATTTATAGTAGACCAACTACTCTGGCTTCAAGTATTTAAGAGAGGAGTCTGATTTCCTGCAGGCCCTGGACATCTGTCTGAAGGAGCACCTGACTCTGGTCTGGGTGACTCTGTAGGACTGTTTCTGTGGGGCCTTTGGCTCTTAGCAGCTTTAGAGGGGTTGTATGGTTCTGTAATCCTCTGTCACCAATTGGTTGTCCAATAATTCAGTTCAGTTCTGGCACTGTCTACCTGGAATTAGTGTCACGTCCTACAAGTTCTGCCCTCATTCAGATGGCTATTGTAAGTCCCAGCCACCTGTATTTCTGACTAACCAGCTACAAATTGGAGATTCTCACAACCCCCTATTCATGCTTGGTAATTTGCTAGAATTGCTCTCAGAGCTCAGGAAAATACTTCATTTACATTTACATGTTTATTGCAAAGGATGCAATTCAGGAACAGACAAATGGAAGCTCTGCGGGGGTAAGGTATTGGAGTGTAGGTGGGGGTGCTTCATAGAACCTCCATGCCTTTGCCAGGTGCACCAGCCGCCCAGCACTTCAGTGTATTTACCAGCCCTCAAGGCCAAGTGGAGCTCAGGAAACTCTCTGAACCCTATTTATGGGCCTTTATGGAGATTTCATTATGTAATCGTGATTAAGACATTGGCCATTGGTGTTGAACTCAATCTTCAGTCCCCTCTTCTTTCCCCTGAGGTTGGGGTGGGAATAGGCTGAAAAATTCCACTGTCTTACATGGGTTGTTCTTTCTGTAGACCAGCCCTTGTCCTGGTTGAAAGGGGTTTGTTGTGAATGAAAAGAAGATACTCCTATTACTCAGAGAATTCTAAGAGTTTTAGGAGCACTATGTCAAGAACCAGGGACAAAGACTATATATTTATTTATTTATTTATTTTTTTGAGACAGAGTCTCACTGTATCGCCCTTGGTAGAGTACCGTGGCATCACAGCTCACAGCAACCTCAAACTCCAGAGTTTGAGTGATTCTCTTGCCTCAGCCTCCTGAGTAGCTGGGACTACAGCTATTCATGATTTAGGTGGGACCTCAGAAAGTGGTGAAGTGAAGTCTTTGTTAAGCATTCATTCATAAAGGGCAAAGCTCCTGGTGTTCTTCCCCCTTCCTAGGTCTGTGATTGGGAGACAGAAAACCAACCTTCCCCACCTTCTCCCAAGGGAGAGATTCTCCCTTGTAGTTATCTCATTACCTAGGATGGTCCCCAGGAGTTTGACCTCTAATGTCCTATCCTTCATATATGGACACACAACCTAGGCCCATGAGCATTGAGAGGGAGCAGGGTTGTTGATTAAGGGAAATTCATACCTAAACCCCTCTGGCTCCCCACATCAAAGTGGGCAGTGGGACTTCTTGGCTGCTACCAGGAGGTAATGGTATGAGGGAGGGGTATAACCAGGAGTTGATGATCTTTCACCCCAGCTCCAGTATGGTGCTAGAAAAGTGGGGCAGGGGCCAGATAGAGGAAACTGTGTCTTTATGCAGTGTTGTGATGGTTTGTCTCCTTTCTTGGATACAAGTAGCTATTTCGAGGAACTTTTCAGAATGAAGCAAGCAATAGAGCTTATCTTTGGTGCTACCTCCTCGTGCAAAGTCCTTCTCTACTTTGAGGCTATTCAAGTATTCTGGAGATTTCCCTAGAACTTAATTTGTTCCTCTTCTATCTATACTTCTGGCCCCTAACCCTGTAACTGCTACCTCCCCAGTCTTTGTTAAGCACTCTCTATTCCAAGAATCTCCTTTGCTCCTTTGTAATACAAATTTGTCAGGGGAGCCACTTACAGAATGGCAGGATGCCAGGTCTCTTGAGGACTATAGGAACCGTTTCTGAGGGTTCCCAGTACCCTGTACTGGGAGGGGGAAAGACAGTGGGTTGCAACACATGAAGGCCCCAGAAGGCTCCATGAGGACAGTTTATATCTCTTCATTTGAGAGAGACCTCACTTCTTACATGGGGAGGGCTCTTCACTAGCCTCCCAGCATGACTGACCACCACCCTTCAGCAGACAAACTCACAGCCACTGGGGGAGCAGTGGTGGTGGCAGACATCATGAACCTGAAAGTGAAAGTATCTGTTTGGCTGGAGAGGCAGGTGTGTGTAGGGAATAATGAGGTGGTGGTGGGCAGCATTTTCTCTTTTCAAGCTGGGGGACAGCCAGGAGGGTGAGGAGATAAGGAAGAAAACTGACAAGCCAGTAGATGTAAAGGTGTGAAAGTAAGTGTAATTTATGAATTTGTCATTGAGTCCAACCAGAGGCTGTGCTGGGAGGCAAGGAAATGAAGAAAGATAATGTACACTCTTGGGTTTGAGGAGTTTGAGAGTACATGAAAGAAGAGAATTTAAATAGGGCGGCGCCTGTGGCTCAGTCGGTAAGGCACCGGCCCCATATACCGAGGGTGGCGGGTTCAAACCCGCCCCGGCCAAACTGCAACCCAAAAATAGCTGGGTGTTGTGGCGGGCGCCTGTAGTCCCAGCTACTTGGGAGGCTGAGGCAAGAGAATCGCTTAAGCCCAGGAGTTGGAGGTTGCTGTGAGCTGTGTGAGGCCACGGCACTATACTGAGGGCCATAAAGCGAGATTCTGTCTCCACCAAAAAAAAAAAAAAAGAAAACTTAAATAATAATTTCAGAGATAGCCACATCAAAAAACTTATTTATTCTCATGTTCCATTTGTTGAACTCCTAAAATGTTCCATGGACAGTACTTAATGCTAGGGATGTCATGGTGGGCACGTCAGAGGCTTGCCCACTTGAGCTTATGATTTAGGGGGACCTCAGATAGAATTGTGGACTTGTGACGACACAGTGGCCCTTTCCTTCCCTGATGGAAAGGCTTCCCAGAGGTAGGGTCAGTGAAGCTGGATGGAGAGAGGTTTGAGTATTTTAGAAGGCAGAAGGGAGGGTGGTGCCTGTGGCTCAGTGAGTAGGGTGCCGGCCCCATGTACCAAGGGTGGCGTGTTCAAACCCAGCCTGGGCCAACCTGCAACAAAAAAATAGCCAGGCGTTGTGGCAAGCGCCTGTAGTCCCAGCTACTCGGGAGGCTGAGGCAAGAGAATTGCTTAAGGCCAAGAGCTAGAAGTTGCTGTAAGCTGTGACACCATGGCACTCTACCAAGGGCAACAAACTGAGACTCTGTCTCTAAAAAAAAAAAAAAAAGAAAAGCAGAAAGGAAAGGAATCAGTGTTGACAGATTTAAATCTCAGATCATTGCTGGGACAAAGTTATTTAGGTGGAAGATGGGCAGTCTTGGCTTCATGAATATGATAAGCCTTAGAAATTAGAAGCAGAGGCTAGAAGGAGACACAGAAAGGTGGAAGAGATATAGAGGGATAGGAAGGAAATTTGTTAGATGTCTTTAGTTTTCTGACCCAAGCTGAGGGTGGGCTTTTGCCTGGGGTGATGAAAGAAAAGGCCTCAGTTGGGTGTTTGAGAAATGGAAGGTTAGGAAGAACCACTGTGGGGAAAGTCCTTGGACAACAAGGAAGTGAGAACTAGATGTCACGTAGCATCAGGAAGGGTCCAGTTCACATCTGACATCCTGACTTTGTGGTGAGCCAGAACCCGTGGGTTTGGTGACTTTCTTGGGTAGTCTGAGCTCTGGACAGTGGATAGGTGGGTAGTGGGGTAACTAGTGTTGAAGGAATGATGGACAGATTATTCTGGGACTGTTGGGTTGTCTGTAGGATTGGTGACAGAGACCTTTGTTTATCTGCCCTATGAGGCTTGGTGAGGAAAAGGCCAGAATGGCAACCTGGAGAACTTCACAGAAGCTCCTCTGAACCTGCTCCAACTTTCCCTCTTCTGAAGATGGGAAATGTCAAGAGGACTCTTTGAAGCTCTTGGAAATGTTTAAGGGCAGGGTTGGGGTGGCATACCACTAGGCACTGTTCTAGCTGGCCAACCTGTAAAGAACCTAAATGAACAGGGCTTCATATGTAGGTGCCTTTTGTAAGGTGCCTCTGTAAGCCTTTTGTTGTTTAGGTGCTAATCAGGCTGATATGTTTATGCTGGGGTTTTGTTTTGTGATTGTTAATAAATTCATAGGTTGTTGGTCTTGCCTTATTTCCTATAGTATGTTGATTTGGGCAAACAAAGATTGAGTTTATTTTAATTTCTTTTTTTTTTTTTATTGTTGGGGATTCATTCGGGGTACAATAAGCCAGGTTACACTGATTGCAATTGTTAGGCAAAGTCCCTCTTGCAATCATGTCTTGCCCCCATAAAGTGTGACACACACCAAGGTCCCCCCCATCCCTCTTTCGGCTTTTCCTCCCCCCCATAACCTTAATTGTCATTAATTGTCCTCATATCAAAATTGAGTACATAGGATTCATGCTTCTCCATTCTTGTGATGCTTCACTAAGAATAATGTCTTCCACTTCCATCCAGGTTAATATGAAGGATGTAAAGTCTCCATTTTTTTTTAATAGCTGAATATTGATATTCCATGGTATACATACAGCACAGCTTGTTAATCCATTCCTGGGTTGGTGGGCATTTAGGCTGTTTGCACATTTTGGCGATTGTAAATTGAGCTGCAATAAACAGTCAGTACAAGTGTCCTTATGATAAAAGGATTTTTTTCCCTTCTGGGTATATGCCCAGTAATGGGATTGCAGGATCAAATGGGAGGTCTAGCTTGAGTGCTTTGAGGTTTCTCCATACTTCCTTCCAGAAAGGTTGTACTAGTTTGCAGTCCCACTTTTACAGCAGTGTAAAAGTGTTCCCTTCTCTCCACATCCACGCCAGCATCTGCAGTTTTGAGGTTTTGTGATGTGGGCCATTCTCACTAGGGTTAGATGATACCTCAGGGTTGTTTTGATTTGCATTTCTCTAATAAATAGAGATGATGAACATTTTTTTCATGTGTTTGTTAGCCATTCGTCTGTCGTCTTTAGAGAAAGTTCTATTCATGTCTCTTGCCCATTGATATATGGGATTGTTGGCTTTTTTCATGTGGATTAATTTGAGTTCTTTATAGATCCTAGTTATCAAGCTTTTGTCTGATTGAAAATATGCAAATATCCTTTCCTATTGTGTAGGTTGTCTCTTTGCTTTGGTTGTTGTCTCCTTAGCTGTACAGAAGCTTTTCAGTTTAATGAAGTCCCATTTGTTTATTTTTGTTGTTGTTGCAATTGCCATGGCAGTCTTCTTCATGAAGTCTTTCCCCAGGCCAATATCTTCCAGTGTTTTTCCTAGGCTTTCTTTGAGGATTTGTATTGTTTCATGCCTTAAATTTAAGTCCTTTATCCATCTTGAATCAATTTTTGTGAGTGGGGAAAGGTGTGGGTCCAGTTTCAGTCTTTTACATGTAGACATCCAGTTCTCCCAACACCATTTATTGAATAGGGACTCTTTCCCCCAAGGTATGTGTTCTTGTTTGGTTTATCGAAGATTAGGTGGTTGTTAGATGTTAGTTTCATTTCTTGGTTTTCAATTCCATTCCAAGTGTCTGTGTCTCTATTTTTGTGCCAGTACCATGCTGTCTTGAGCACTATGGCTTTGTAGTACAGCCTAAAATCTGGTATGGTGATGCCCCCAGCTTTATTTTTATTACTAAGAACTGCTTTAGCTGTACAGGGTTTTTTCCGGTTCCATACAAAACGCAGAATCATTTTTTCCAAATCTTGAAAGTACGATGTTGGTATTTTGATAGGAATGGCATTGAATAGGTAGATTGCTTTGGGAAGTATAGACATTTTAACAATGTTGATTCTTCCCATCCATGAGCATGGTATGTTCTTCCATTTGTTAATATCCTCTGCTATTTCCTTTCTGAGGAGTTCATAATTTTCTTTATAGAGGTCCTTCACCTCCTTTGTTAGGTGTATTCCTAGGTATTTCATTTTCTTTGAAACTATGGTGAAGGGAGTTGTGTCCTTAATTAGCTTCTCATCTTGACTGTTATTGGTGTATACAAAGGCTGCTGACTTGTGGACATTGATTTTTATATCCTGAAACATTACTGTATTTTTTGATGACTTCTAGGAGTCTAGTGGTTGAGTCTTTGGGGTTCTCTAAGTATAAGATCATGTCGTGAGCAAAGAGGGAGAGTTTGACCTCCTCTGCTCCCATTTGGATTCCCTTTATTTCCTTGTGTTGCCTAATTGTATTGAGTAGAACTTCCAGGACTATGTTGAATAGTAAAGACAGAGGACAACCTTGTCTGGTTCCAGTTCTAAGAGGAAAAGCTTTCAGTTTTACTCCATTCAGTAAAATATTAGCTGTGAGTTTGTCATAGATAGCTTCAATCAGTTTTAGAAATGTGCCACCTATGCCTATACTCTTCAGTGTTCTAATTAGAAAAGGATGCTGGATTTTATCAAATGCTTTTTCTGCATCTATTGAGAAGATCATGTGATCTTTATTTTTGCCTCTGTTAATATGGTGGATAATGTTTATAGACTTGCGTATGTTAAACCAGCCTTGCATCCCTGAGATGAAACCTACTTGATCATGATGAATGACTTTTTGATGATAAGCTGTAATCTATTGGTTAGGATTTTGTTGAGAATTTTTGCGTCTATATTCATGAGATTGGTCTGAAATTCTCCTTTTTGTTTGGGTCTTTTCCTGGTTTTGGTATCAGGGTGATGTTTGCTTCATAGAATGTGTTGGGGAAGATTCCTTCTTCCTCAATTTTTTGGAATAATTTCTGCAGTACAGGAATAAGCTCTTCCTTGAAGGTTTGATAGAATTCTGGAGTGAAGCCATCTGGACCAGGGCATTTTTTGGTTGGAAGCTTTTTTATTGTTTCTTTGATCTCAGTGCTTGAAATTGGTCTGTTCAGGAGCTCTGTTTCTTCCTGGCTAAGTCTAAGGAGAGGGTGTGATTCCAAATATTGATCCATTTCCTTCACATTGTCAAATTTCTGGGCATAGAGTTTCTGGTAGTATTCAGAGATGATCTCTTGTATCTCTGTGGGATCAGTTGTTATTTCCCCTTTATCATTTCTGATTGAGGTTACTAGAGATTTTACTTTTCTATTTCTCGTTAGTCTGGCCAATGGTTTATCTATTTTATTTATTTTTTCAAAAAAACCAACTCCTTGCTTCATTAATTTTCTGAATGATTCTTTTGTTTTCAATTTCATTGATCTCTGATTTGATTTTGGAGATTTCTTTTCTTCTACTGAGTTTAGGTTTAGATTGTTCTTCTTTTTCCAATTCCATAAGATCTCTTGTGAGATTGTTGATGCGCTCTCTTTCTGTTTTTCGAACGTAGGCATCTAAAGCAATAAATTTTCCTCTCAAAATTGCTTTTGCAGTATCCCACAGGTTTTGGTAGCTTGTGTCTTCATTGTTGTTGTGCTCAAGGAAGTTAATGATTTCCTGTTTTATTTGTTCCTGCACCCATCTGTTATTCAACAGAAGATTGTTTAATTTCCATGCCTTTGTGTGGGGTCAAGCGTTTTTGTTAGAGTTGAGTTCCACCTTTAGTGCCTTATGGTCTGAGAAGATACAAGGTAAAATTTCAATTCTTTTGATTCTGTTGGTATTTGTTTTGTGTCCCAGGATATGATCAATTTTGGAGAATGTTCCATGGGGTGATGAGAAGAATGTATATTCTTTAACTTTGGGGTAGAATGTTCTATATGCGTCTATCAAGCACAGTTGTTCTAGGGTCTCATTTAAATCTCTTATATCTTTGTTTAATTTCTGTTTAGAGGATCTGTCCAGCTCTGTAAGAGGAGTGTTGAAGTCCCCTGTCGTTATGGTATTATCAGATACCATGTTGCTCAGACTGAGTAAGGTCTGTTTCAAGAATCTGGGAGCATTTGAATTGGGTGCATAGATATTTAGAATTGAAATGTCTTCTTGTTGTATTTTTCCCTTGACCAATATAAAGTGACCATCTTTGTCTTTTTTGACTTTAGTTGCTTTAAATCCACATGTATCTGAAAATAAGATTGCAACTCCTCTTTTCTTCTGAATTCCATTTGCCTGAAAAATTGTCTTCCAACCCTTGACTCGGAGTTTTAATTTGTCTTTTGAAGCCAGGTGTGTTTCTTTTAGACAGCAAATGGATGGCTTGTGTTTTTTAATCCAGTCAGCCAATCTATGTCTCTTCAGTGGGGAATTCAAGCCATTAACATTTATTGAGATAATTGATAAGTGTGGTAGTATTCTATTCATCTTATTTTGTGAGAGTCCATTGCTTAGTTTTATCTTTTGCATCAGTGTGGAGGTTAGGTTCTGTCCTTTAATTTCTGAGTTCTTACTTTGCTGCTGATCCATTGTGCTGGTCAGTGTGTAGAACAGGTTGAAGTATTTTATGTAGAGCTGGTCTTGTTGTGTTGAATTTCCTCAATGTTTGTATATCCGTAAATGATTTGATTTCTCCGTCAATTTTGAAGCTTAGCTTAGCAGGGTACAGAATTCTGGGCTGGAAATTGTTCTGTTTAAGTGGATTAAAGGTAGATGACCATTTTCTTCTTGCTTGGAAAGTTTCATTAGGGAAGTCTGTGGTCACTCTGATGGATTTGCCCATGTATGTCAACTGGTGCTTACTCCTGGCAGCTTGCTGAATCTTTTCTTTTGTCTTGACTTTGGACAGGTTCATCACAATGTGTCTTGGAGAAGCTCCGTTAGAGTTGAGGTCACCTGGGGTCCGATATCCCTCTGAAAGCAGTGTGTCAGAATCTTTGGTGATATTTGGGAAATTTTCTTTTATAATATTCTCTAGTATGGCTTCCATTCCTCTGGGGGCATTCTTCTTCCCCTTCTGGAATTCCTATAACTCGTATGTTGGAAGGCTTCATAAAGTCCCATAATTCTGACAGTGAACGTTCTGCTTTCTCTCTCTTCTTTTCTGCCTCTTTTACTATCTGAGTTATCTCAAAAACTTTGTCTTCTACCTCTGAAATTGTTTGTTCTGCATGGTCTAACCTGTTGCTGATATTTGCCATTGCATTTTTTTTTTTTTTTTTTTAGAAAAAATACTTTTATTTGACAAAATTAAATTCTGAGATCTTCTTTCTGTGCACCCAAACGTTACTGTTCTTTAATTTGACTGCCCTGTGAAATCTCAAAGTCTGGGAAAGTCAATGGTCCGTAATTACCCAAGCCCCTGCCCTCTGCACCTCCCAGTGCACTCACAGCAGATGGAGAACCAACACTTTCTGTGCGGAGATCTCCAAGATTGCCATTGCATTTTTAAGTTCCCTGATTGACTGTTTCGGTTCCTTCAGCTCTGCTATATCCTTTCTATATTCTTCATACCATTCATCTCTTATTTGATTCTGTTTTTGGATTTCCTTTTGGTTATATTCCACTTTAGTAGCAGTTTCCTTCATTGTTTCCATCATTTCTTTCATTGTTTTCATCATGTGTATTCTGAATTCCCTTTCTGTCATTCGTAACATTTCTTTATAGGTGGAATCCTCTGCAGTAGCTACCTCATGGTCCCTTGGCGGGGTTGTTCTGGACTGGTTCTTCATGTTGCCTGGAGTTTTCTGCTGATTCTTCCTCATGAGTGATTTCTTTTTCTGTTTCCTTGCCCTAATTTTCTTTTCAGTTCCTCTTGCTTTTTAAGTTCTCATGCCTGTGGACTAAGGTTTTGATGAGTCCTTTTGGTACAGGACCAGAAGGATGAGAAGGTTGAAGAGCAAGAAAGGGATGAAAGAAAGGAGGAACAAGCAAAAAGAAAAAAAAAGATAAAGGAGAGGGGATGGGTAAAAGGAATATTGACAAAAAGAAGAGAGGCACAGAAAGAGGGAGACAGAGCAATATAGGTGTACAGCAGGGTACTTTGACACAACCTTAAAAAAACCCCACCTTCTCGGGGTGCCCAGTTGGGTGGTTCCCTTGAGGTCAGCAGCTCTTTGCTAACTTGATCAGACACAGTACCCCACCTCCACCAAGTAGAGAGGAAAGACAAAAATGGTATAAATCAAACCAAGCAAACAGAAAACTTTATGGGATAAAATTGGGTGAAAAACCAAATAATAGCGGTAGAAACACTAGCAAAAATGAAGTTCTAGTTATTGAAAAAGGCAGCAATGGGAAATGATATTTAAACTAGAAAAATTGAGAAAGAAAAAATCTGTATAGAAAAGGTTGAAATTAAAAAACAAAAGAACATCAACAACATCAAAATAACCCAAAAAACAACCAAGCAAACAGAAAAAAATCACAACCAAAAACAAGGCAGTATTTATATGTTGTTGAATATTGTCTGGGCAACATGTGGTCTTCTGGGGTATGAGATTTTAATCACAGTGCTGATACGACTGGAGGCTGCTGATTTCTCAAACCCTATCAAGGTAGACACCCTAAATCTCTCTTCAGCCCTCTTAAAAGGCACTTCGAAGTTGTAAACTTGCTGAGCAGAAGCTTTCCCATGAACGTGCTTGTCGCTGGAATCACTGCTGAAGTGGCTATCCACTTATGCAGTGTGCCAAAACCAATCTCCCTCTGCCCCTGAGGGTTAGGGCTGTAAGGAGGCTCAGACCCCGCCCTTAGGCTACTCAGTTGCTAGGTTACCAGCTCCCACCTGATTCTTGCTCTGCAGCCCTGAGGGTGGAGCTTGCGGGGCAGATCACTCACAATGGCTCCCTGTGGCCCACAGCCAAACACTGTTAGTTCCGTCTGGCTCAGCAGCTCAGACTGGGGCCCTAGACAACAGCCAAAGTTCTCCTCACTCCCGCTCAGGCTCTCCCCAAGGCAGTTCAACTGAGTGCCAAGTCCAAAGACACCAAAACAGTTCACAGGTAACAGTTCTGGTTTGCAGTCTTGCTGCTACTGTATACTTACAGTTGCCGGCGGGTTTAGACCCATTGAACACACACGACCACTTGCTGGTTTTCCACTGTTTTAGTCCTCCTCTTGGGGTCCAGAGGTCTCTCGCTGACTCCCTGTATCCTCACAGGGATGATTATAGGCAGATCCCACCAGCCAGAGATGCCTGGATTCCTCTCTCCCCAGACTCACGGTGCCCAGATGCAAGGAAGCTGTTACTCGGCCTCCATCTTGCTCTCTTATTTTAAATTTTTTAACTCCCAGAGCAGTCCATTTATAGTTTGTATAAATCAGTTGTTTAGAAGAAGAGGACCATTTCTTTGGATTAAAAAGTTTTCAGATTTGATTACCTGTGGCTATAAATAGTTTATCTAGGCAGAGGTGAGTTTTTATGGAATGATAGTATGGTATATTTGTAAAGTTCTTTTTGCCTAGGGGAAAAAGAAAAAACAAAACTATCCCTTCTCCCAACCCCAGTGGTCCTCTAAATGTTGCATAGACATCATCTTGTCCATCTCTATTCCATCATCTCTTGGCTTTGCTAAGTCAGGCTTTTGGACAGTGGATGAAGAGATCGTCTAATGTCTTATGGCCAAGACTAAATAAATAAAATAAATAGCCCCTTCAGCTAGGTGCTTTGCATATATTTAAGTCCTCAAGATATCTCATAAGGGAGTGGTTACATTTTCTCTTAATCTCGTTTGGAGCCCGTGATCCATTGGTGAAGGAGCCTCAGATGCCATTGCTTTTCCTAGAATTTCTTTCTTTCCTTCTGAAGATAGATACTGCGGGGTTATTAAAAACACTTCTATTTGAAGTCTACGTGGGAACAAAATGTGAATTTTGGAGGCCATTGACACTGGATATTATTCAAGCAGATGCAGAATTATTCAGATTAGTCCATTTTGGTTTCCTACGTTAGATCTTAGGGATAAATCCAGATGTCCTTAAACACGGTGGATGTGGCTCCATGTGCAGTGTGACTTTGCGGTTGTTAGCTGGCTTTAGATTCCCATTGGGGTAAGTCACAGATGGAGAGGCTGGAAGAATTGTTTCCTGAAGTCTGTTAGCATTTCAGCTTCCAGTATTTGATCAAAGTAGCTAGCTGAGGCCGGGCGCGGTGGCTAATGCCTATAATGCTAGCACTTAGGCAGGCTGAGGCAGGTGGATCGCCTGAGCTCAGGAGTTTGAGATCAGCCTGAGCAGGAATGAGACCCCATCTCTAAAAATACTTGAGCATTGTGGCAGGCACCTGTAGTCCCATCTAATTAGGAGGCTGAGGCAAGAGGATCGCCTAAGCCAAAGAGTTGGAGGTTGCTGTGAGCTGTGACGCAACGGCACTCCACTGAGGGCAACAAAGTGAGACTCTGTCTCCAAAAAAAATAAAGCTGAGGACAGCTTAGAGATAAGTATAGAGATAAGTAAGCTGAGGACGGTAGATTTCAAATGGGAGGGGCTCTTTCTATTTCAAAACTGGCAGTAATTGATGCAGCCACATCAAGTGTTTGATTATAGGAATCTATCTTAGTGGTGGGGTTGAAGGATGCACTTTGTTGTGAAGGGAAGCTAAGGGAAGGCCTTTTCACCTGTTTGCTGACTTCATCTAACCCTGCTTATGCATGTTAATGAAATTCTTGGTTCTTTAATGGCTGTTTGGACAAAATACTCTTTTTTGTCTCTCCCTTATTTTCATGCTACTGGCCCTTCTCCCTCTGCCCCCCCCCCTTCACAACCTACCTTCTCTGCCTCCTTTTCTCCCTTGGTATAATGGCTTATACCTGCATCTGAGTGGCAGGTGGCAGGGATGAATAGATGGAGAGGTGTGTGGCTGGGGAATATATTCTCAATTCTGCTACCATCAAAGAAATGACTTCCAGATAAGATTGGGAGCGTTTAGGGTGGGATTGCCGTAGACAAAGAAATGACTTCCAAGGCAGTCCTTCCAGCTATGTATTTTGCTGATCAGTCAAAACTAGAGGAAAACACATCAGTATTGTCAGAAAGGGGATTTGGGAAAAATCAAGTCTATGGAACTGAGTGGTCTAAAGTCATAAGCATTAAAAACAAATCTTGGAGTGCAGCTGGAGTTCTTCCCAGAACTGTCTCACACAGCCCTGTCCCTTAACACACACGTACCCTATGTTTTATGAAAGGTTTGTGCCTCAGCTGTCCCAAAGAGTCTAATGCTAAAGAGGAGGTACCAGCTTATGTTGTTCATCATTGGATATTTCTGGCATGACATGGAAAAGAAGCAATCCCAGAAAGCTTTTATCCTCTTTTTTGAAATTTTGTGACCTCTATGTTTTCATACACCTGCAAAGACTTTGAAAAAGAGTTCTTTTGAATTAAGCATACCTACATACTTATCTAGTTTGCCTCTGCCTGGTACCAGTCTGGAGAGAGTTCTGAGGAGTCTCTTTTTTTTTTTGTAGAGACAGAGTCTCATCCTATGGCCCTCGGTAGAGTGCCGTGGCCTCACACAGCTCACAGCAACCTCCAACTCCTGGGCTTAGGCGATTCTCTTGCCTCAGCCTCCTGAGTAGCTGGGATTACAGGTGCCTGCCACAACACCCGGCTATTTTTTGGTGGCAGTTTGGCCGGGGCTGGCTTTGAACCCGCCACCCTCAGTATATGGGGCCGGCGCCCTACTGACTGAGCCACAGGTACCGCCCGAGAGTTCTGAGGAGAATGGTGGTCTTTTCTTTGCTCTTAGTCCAAAAAGGTGCTTCTTGTTAAGAGAAAAGAAATCTTTTGGTTGATAGGAGTAGAACTTAGAAATTAAAGTTGAATATTTTGTCTCCTTTGAAAAAAAGACAAAGTTTATAATGTCTTCAATGATACATGTACTATGTACTTCAGAGAAAAGACAGGTGTAGGGCAGAGCCCAGGCTGTATTTTAGCATTTAGTTACAGTTGAAATGTTTTGGTTATAGCATACAGTATAGTGTGGTACAGTCAGTCTACCTGGGTTCATGCCACAGCTCTTTTACATCTGGGAGCCATGAACACTTAATGAAACATTTCTGTCTATAAAATAGGAGTAGTAATAGTACCTATATCAGAGGGTTATTTTATTTTCTTCTTTTTTTTTTTTTTTTTTGAGGCAGTACGTCACCCTCAGTAGAGTGCCATGGTGTCACAGATCACAGCAACCTCAAACTCTTGGGCTTAAGCGATTCTCTTGCTTCAGCCTTCCAAGTAGCTGGGACTACAGGCACCTGCCACAATGCCCAGCTATTTTGTTGTTGTTGTTGTTGTTGTTTTAACTGGCCCGGACCGGGTTTGAACCCACTTGCCTTGTTGTATTTGGCTGGCACCCTAACCACTTAGCTACAGGTGCCAAGCCCCAGAGGGTTATTTTAAATAGTAAATGAGATAAATAAGGCATTTACAATAGTGTCAGGTACATACTAAATGTTAGCTGCTATTATGTCTGTTGTGCACATACTAAAAATTAATGGACAGCAGACAAACCCAGATTGAGGTACAATTTGCAGAATAGCTGACTAGTACTTTTTAAATATGTCTGGGTCAAGAAACACAAAGACTGAGCAGCTGTCACAGATTGGAGCAGACTGAGGAGACATGACAACTAAATACAATGTATCCTAGATTTGATTTTGTAACAGGAAAAGAAAAATTAGTGGAGAAACTAGTGGGAAAAAGTCTATAGTTTAATGACTACTGTGTACCGATGTTAATTTCTTTAGTTTTGATAATTGTTCTATAGTTACATAAGATGTTAACATCCAGGGAATCTTGGTAAAGGGTATATGAGAACTCTGTACTTCTGCAACTTTTTTGTAAGTCTACAATTATTTCAACAGGGGGCTGAGGTGGGACCTTGCTTAAGTGCAGGAGTTTGGGGCTGCAGTGAGCTATGTTTATGCTACTGTACTATAGCCTGGGTGATAGAGTGAGATCCTATCTTAACAAAATAAATAAATAAATAATTTCAAAATAAAAAGTTAAAGCGAATATCCAAAGTGACCTGTTAAGTAAAGGAGAAACTGACCAGGCAGATATACCCATGCCCCCAGCATAGCAGGTATCCCCTGACTCAGTCTCATCTCATGCCCAATGCCTGCCTCTTTAACATCTGTATACCCGCTGCATCCTGAGGAGAGGTCTGCTCTAGGCTGGTAATTGGTCAGATAACAATGGAGACATGCACCCAGGTCGATCCTGCAGCAGTGCCATACTGCGACTGAGAAGGAAGCTGCTTACTTGGCTTTAGGACTCTGTAGCACTGACTGATTAGGGTACCTGTTTCTGTTTCCAGGAATAAAAATGAAGTTCTGCTTGTTTTATCTCTCTACCTAAGCACCAATCACTATGGCAATATATTTGCTGATTGAGATGCCTACCCTTGCGATCACTATTTGGTCGTCCAGAACAAAGAAAAATAAGTTCAAACTCAGCTTTGCAATAATTTATTATTTTCTCTCTTATTTTAGGTGCCTTGCTCTGGCACAAAACAAGTACTTTGTTTGCTTTCCTTGAGTGTAAAAGGTACATATGCTTTACCTGTGACTGATGGGGCCATCCCTATCATGCTAATAGCAGGATTTGTAGAAGTCATTATTATCATTGGAAGAAGGTGTCTTGGAGTTTTAATTTTTGCAGTGAAGTCGGCTTTCAGGGGGAATATGGAAAGTATAGTCTTTCATTCTGTACACAACTCCCTTACAAGCATTTACTCTCAAAAGCCCATATTTTCTAAGTTAAAAAAAAATCAATGGTAAAAAATGTTCTTTGTATTTTAACTCGGTGGCTAAGGTATACTGCTTTTTGCTATTGATTTACAAATTTTATTGTCAGACCCTTGGGATGTGTGTGGATTACTCAGTATTGTGACAGATGGTTGGGCTCTGAATTATGTGTTGTATTATGAGGGAGTTTATAAACCATATTTCTCTATAGATTATTTTAGGCATAAGACTAGTGAACTGTCATTTCTCTTTTAATCACATGTGACTAAAAACAGTGGGGGATGGTGGCAGGAGGGAGAAGAGGCTGGTTCAAGATTGAACAGTAAACTGCCCAAGAAAGCTTGTGAATACAGAGAGTTAAAGTAGATAGATCTTGCCTATGGATTGGGAGGATTGGGAAAACCTGTTGGAAATCACACCTTTTGCTGCACCTTTGCTCAGTCTAGAGCCCCAGCAAACGGATGACCAGCTTTTCCTCTTTCTGGAGCTTCTGAAGCCAGAGAGTCCTATACCCTGAGTGGGCCTTTCATGCTCCTGCCCTCCCCTCTGCCTCACAGCCACTTGTGCTGATGGATGTGCAAACCCTTTACAGTTTGGCACCACTCAGCTTGCATAGATCATCTGTCTCTTTTGACTGAGCAACTTTGTGTTTGAAGCTCTTTTTCTTTGCACAAAGATTGCCTTGTGTGACTTCTGCTTTCTGATGGAAATGTTTACCTTCCCTAGGGAAAGCACTATTCTTTGGAGGTAATGTCTACCAGTGCTCCCTACCCCTTGTGGGAGCAGAACTCTGCTCAAGGGTGGATTGGAGGAGGCAGCCATTGGAGTGTGCACGATCGCTACTGGGGCAGCCATCTGCCAGTGTCGTGGCTTGCAGCCTGCCTCTGAGCAGGCTGCTGGGAGGGAATGTCTGCACTCTGGGACCTGCATGCATTATACACATCCCATTCCCTAAATGAGCTTTCTAAGTGTATAATAACTTCTTTCTATCCTATTCTTGTATGGCCTGCCTAAAGGCACTGTTCAGAATCTCCCCTAATTATGCTACTAGCACTGAGCATTAAGAGTTTCTGCTAATAGCTGAATTTATTTTTTTATTTTTTTTGATAGATTTCTAAAAATGCAGTGAGGGATTGATTTATGGTTATGGGAAGATTTGCTTCTTACAGGGAAATTATCAACATTGCGAGAATACAATTTCATGGCAGTGATATGCTGACTCTATCCAAACTACGTCCCAGCCTGCCTAGACTGTGGACCCCTTATAACTTAAGGAGGTTCCTTTAGCATTAGAATGAAATTTTTGCTTCCAATTGCTGACCACCACCTTCCCCACATATCACCCCTTCCTCCCCACCTTCCCTTCCTGAGATGGAAGAATTTTTTCATAAGCTGCTTAGAAAAAGGAGATTCATAACATGACTCAATCCTCGCCCACAGATCTAGGATTCCTGCCATCCAGTAAATTTTGGAAGGCAGACTGTGTACATGTAGAGCAAGTCTATCCTTCCTATCCCTGCACTGCTCCCCTCATTGCATATGCCTCTTGGGTGGAGTCTAGGATGTTTAGCCTCTTTTTTCCTGCTTTTTTATCTCCTTGCTTGCCTTCAGGGGCTTTTAGAATCCATAAGGAAAAAGGGACAGTCTCACATCCTAGGAACTTCATAGGGAGACCCATGGGAAGAGTTTAAGACCTGAGAGGTCTGAGTACGTACCATGTCTCACTTCTGTGTTAAGTACAGTGAGGGCATAGCAGAGTGCTTTGGCCTGATGCACCACAGCCTACCTGGGAATCCATCTGAACACAAATGTTGGCAGTCCTACCTTCACACTTCTGTGGTATGAATATACAAGGCCTTGTGTCTGTCATTATGGTGTTGACATGTTGAGGTCATTGAGGCCTCCAGGCTAGTGCTTATAAGGCCATGATGCTGTTGAAAGTGAGTTATAGGTGACACTAGGCTCTCCTTTGCCCTCTGGTGAAGGAGAGGAGAAGAAAAGAAACATTCTAGCAAATCTTTGGCTATGAGGACATTATTAAACCTTGTCTTCTTCTGACCCATCCCTAGAGCATTAGAAGAAGCCAGAAAGGGACTTTGGGGAACCAAGCAGAGAGAGAGCAATGAGACCACCAACCTATTAGAACAAGAGAAGGGAGTGCCTGCCTCAGCCTGGCTAGCTTGTTGGCACAGTCTAGGAGGAATCCACAAGGCTCTGCAGGGTCTGCTACCTCTATATTGTGCCTGCCTTTCAATTTCATGCTCTCCTGTTTACATAGTCACACAGCTACAGGAAAACAAGAGGTCCTGGGCTGCTCAGCTTTTATAGCAAGGATGTTAACACATAGAGACTTAGGACAAATCTGAACCAAACCAAATGGGGCATCTTTTTAGACTGGACAATGGGAAGCACTTGTTTTAGGAACCCCACCCCAGTCTGTGTAGATGTGCCTAAGCTTCGTCTCTTACAGCCTGGCCTTTGGGGGCTTTCCTCCCTCTTTCTGGCCTCAGCCAACTGACCTGCTGGCAGGTTCTGGACTGATTCCTAGGCCTGTAGCATATAGGGCTTGGCAAAGATAAGATCTGTTGTGGGGCAGCATTTATTGGATGTCCTTTGAAATTAAGGCTACTCATAGGAGCCTCTTCAAGGTCCAGACTTCCCTTGAACTTCATGCTTGTGCTGACTCCCGCATCCCGCATACATTCCTGTGTTTTTCCTTTTAGGCATTGTTGGTGATGAATGGGGGGAGGGGAGTGAGGATTTGCTTTCCTCTGCCACCAGAACAGCAGTAATACTAATTTCATTCTCCATGCTTTGTCTCTGAGATGAGCAGGGTCCTCTGTGCCAATGTTTAGTATTGCTGTGTTGCTGGACTCTCCTGGCAAAAATTAGGCTAATGTCTCCAAACGACTGCATTAGCCACTGAAATGAGGTTCTAAATTGAAGGTACTACACCAAGTCTCTCTCTAAGGTATAGCCTTGTTCTGGCTTTTATTATTCAAATTCATTCTCTCAATGATTCTCCACAGACTGACTAGCATGCTGGTTCAGTGCAGGCAGCGCAGCTGAAAGGTAAGATCACTTTTTAAGAAGAGGGAGGAAGGAAAGGGGTAAAAGGCAAAAATTCTGTGGTGCAAATAGTCAGCAGTTTGTCTATTCTAAGAGCTGCTTTGCAGGCCTGTGTGATGCTCAGAGATAGGGACAGAGACCAGACCTAGAATAGGGTGCAGGAGGGAGCTCCGGGTGGGGTGATGTCAGTGTTTGCTTTCTAACATCACCACATCTTCTTCCTTCCCTTTGTGTTTACCAAGCACCCAACAGGGTCCTGAAAATACCCAGTTGGTAGACCAGAAATCAATAGGACAGGATTCTGAATCTTATAGTTTCACTGGTTTTCTCTTTGGTTTGGGTGTTGCGGGGGAGGGGGAAAGAATAAGAGGAGGAGGCTGTACCCTGCATTTAACATTGAAAGTAGGAGCCTTTTAGCAGTCAGATGCCTAAATGGTTGAGAATTTGGCTTTTTTTTTTTTTTTTTTTTGTAGAGACAGAGTTTCACTTTATGGCCCTTGGTAGAGTGCTGTGGCCTCACACAGCTCACAGCAACCTCCAACTCCTGGGCTTAAGCAATTCTCTTGCCTCAGCCTCCCAAGTAGCTGGGACTACAGGCACCCGCCACAACGCCTGGCTATTTTTTGGTTGCAGTTTGGCCGGGGCTGGGTTTGAACCCGTCACCCTTGGTATATGGGGCTGGCGCCTTACGGACTGAGCCACAGGCGCCGCCCCTGGCTTTTTTTTTTTTTTTTTGGAGACAGAGTCTTACTTTGTTGCACTGAGATTGTCACAGCTTACAGCAACTTCAAACTGTTGGGCTTACCAGTGGTTCTAAACTTGTGGGTCGCCACCTCTTTGGGGGTTGAACAACCTTTTCACAGGGGTCACCTAAATACATCCCGCATATCAGATATTTACATTGCGATTCATAACAGTAGCAAAATTGCAGTTATGAAGTAGCAACGAAAATAATTTTATGGTTGGGGGTCACCACAACATGAGGAACTGTATTAAAGGGTCACAGCATTAGAATGGTTGAGAACCATAGTCTTAAGTGATTTCCCTCCTCAGCCTCCTGAGTAGCTGGGACTACAGGTGCCTGCCACAACACCTGGCTATTTTTAGAGACGAAGTCTTGCTCTGGCTCAGGCTGGTCTCAAACCTGTGAGCTCAGGCAAATCCAGCTGCCTTGGTCTCCCAGAGTGCTAGGATTACAGGAGTGAGCCACCACGACTAGCTAAGAATTTGGCTCTTACATGTTTGTTTTTAAAATGACTTTTTGTGTGCCTGCTGACAAAGTAATGTGTTTTCAAACCGGAGTACTTAGAAAACATAGAAAAGCACAAAAGCAGACAATAACAATAAAAAAAAAAAAATCACTCAAATCACACTATGCAGATTTAAAATTAACATTATGGCTTGTGTTCTTACAGTTATTTTTACAGAAGTGCAGTTACAGTGTACAGACTGTTTTGAGGCTGATACTTTCCCTTTAGAAATGGAGATGAAACGTTAGAGGCTCCAGCACATAATTAGGCACAAAGTGGATGTTTTCCAGGTATTGGTCTTACGTATTCAATTGTGTGAATATACCGAATTATATTAATTGATTATTATTTTTGGTAGTATCTAGGTTTTCACTATTGTAAATAATTATTCAGTGAACATCCTCATATTTATTTTTATGTATTCTCTGAGTCTGTTCTTGAGATTCACTAGAGCAGAAGTGCTTGTCCTTTCTGATTCTTTTGGCTAGCATTTCAGCTGGGGCAACATCTTTTTTTGGGCTTGTTTTGAGTATCTTCACTCCTACTCTACATTAAATATTAGATGCCCTGGGATTTCTTCTCTATGTGGTCCTTAGGTGCCTTTAAAAAAAAATATGTATACATAAATGTTTTATTTCAAATTAATATGAGGGTACAAATGATTGTGTTTCTAAGGTAATGTTCAAGTGGTTGAGCCCTTCAGGGGGTGTGTATACCCTTTTACAATGTGCCCATTAGGTGAGAGTTTACCATTCCGCCTTTCTCCTCCCCTTTCCCCTTTCTTTTCTATCTACTCCCCTGACTTTAATATACTTGTGTTTTTCTCACATGTGGGCATGCAGCTGTTTTTCTATTGGTTTCATATTAGTTTTGAGTATATTGGATACTTGCATTTCTATTCTTGTGACTCTTTACTAAGAAGAATGTGCTTCAACTCCATCCAGGTTAAATACAAAAGATTAAAGTCCCTATCTTTTTTATGGCAGTATAGTATTCCATGGTATATATACATCAGTTTATTAATCTATTCATGTGTTGATGGGCACTTAGGTTGCTTCCACATCTTGGCGATTGTAAATTGAGCTGTAATAAACATTCTAGTGCAAATGTCTTTATGATAAATTTTTTTTCTTCTGGGTAGATATCTAGTAATGGGATTGTGGGATCAAATGGAAGGTCTACATTTAGCTCTTTGAGGATTCTCCATACTTCTTTCCATAGAGGTGGTTATCATTTCACAGTCCCGTTATTGTTTCCTTGACTACAAGATAGTTGGCTTCAGGTGAACACACATGTTCTCATGTGTGCAGAGCACATGTTCCCATTATTGTTTCCCTCCCATAAGTTCTCACTGTTTTATGGCAAGATTTTATGGTACCCAGGGACCTTACATTATCATCACCTCTTTGATAATAAACAATTACTGAGGCCTGCCTATCTTTGTTCAAGCTAGTACCAAATGGAGGAAACACAAAACAGGCTCCTGCCCTCCAGGAGCTTAATGACTGATTAGATAGCTGAACTGACATGAAACAATTCATATATATTTATAGCCTTTGCTATATGGTAGGAGTTTATTCCAGGCTATTGGGGGAAACAGAAAAGGTAGGCATGCTGTTCTTTATAACAAAATTCATAGTATTTATAGATAAAGTTAACTAGCCACACAACTGGGCATAGTGGCTCATACCTATAATCATAGTACTTGGGGAGGGTGAAGTGGGAGAATCACTGGACCCCAAAAGTTTGAGACCAGCCTGAGTAACATAATAAGGCTCCAACTGTTTAAAAAATTATCTGAGCATGGTGATATGTGCTTGTAGTCCAGTTACTTGGGAGACTAAGGCAGGAGGATCACTTAAGCCCAGGAGTTTAAGGTTGCAGTGAGCTATGATGTTGCCACTACACTCTAGCTTAGGCAATAGAGTGGGACCCTGTTTCAACCTATTCACCCTCAAAATAGCCACATAGGTCATTAAGTGATAAATATCTAGTTGTATAGACAACATGTTCAAGGTTGGTAGTCATTGAAACGTTAGGTCTGCTTTGTATGGGAAGCTCATTCGTTGTGAGTCAGAGTAGATAAATTTCAGAGAGAAGATAGATCATTAGGTGGGGCTTGGAAAAGCTGGCATTTGATGAGGTGGTGTGGAAAGGGTTTCCAGGTGGGAGGAACAGCTTGTAAAGAGGAGGTGGCGACAATGACTTGTCTTATGACGGTGATCAGGTGTACAGAAGCACAGGAGTAGCTTGAGGATGGAGAATTGCAGAGAGGCAAAGGAGAGTTAAGGTTGCATATTGAGGGTCCTGTGAGAAGTCTTAGGTATACAGTGGGTGAGAAAAACTTGCTAAATTTGTCACTGATTAAAGGGCAGGTGAGCAGGTCTTGATTTCTTTCAGTGTCAGAGTGCTCACAGGCTCAGTCCTTGCTTTTCTCTGTCTACACTTACATTCTTGGTGAGCTCATCCTTCTTAATGGCTCTATGCTGGATCTGTATGCTGATGGCTGGGTTTTTAAATCTCCAACCCAGACTTCTCTGGATTCCAGATCCATCTGTCTACTAGATACACTGCTACTTGGATAGGGATCTTAAACTTAGCATGTCTAACTTTCTCCACCTCATTTAATGGAAACTCTGCCCTTTCAGTTACTCAGGCCAAAATCCTCATAGCCATTTTTGACTCCTTTCTTTCTCAAATGCCATACATTCTGTCTGACAGCAAATTCTAATAGCTCTGTCTTCAAAATATATCCAGAGTTTGACTACCTTCCATCCCCCTACGGTCACCACTATCTCTCACCTAGATTATTTGTAGTAGGGTGGCCAGTAGTTTAACCATGTCTTCCCTACGCTCAAAAATATCCTTTAGTTTTCTTTCTAATATAAGGTAAGAGTTATTCCCTCCCATGGCCTACACAGCCCTGTGATACAGCCCACTGTCACCTCTGTCATTTCACTTACTGCTACTTTCCCTTGTGTTTCCACTCCTCTTGTCACCCCCTCTCTCTTGTTCCCTGATCACACCAGGCCCATCGTACCTCTTCTCCTAGGTAGCTTTGGGGCTAGCTTTCTCACTTTCTTTGGGTCTTAACTTGGAGGTGACCTTTTCTTCCAGTGGCCAAAGCTGGAATGATATAAACAACAAAATAAGGTAGTATTGGATTGGACTGGATTATAACCCAAAATATCTAATAAATATACATTAGTCTAAAATTATATAAATAAATAATTGATTAAATAAATAAGAGAGAGAAAGATATATCTTTTTAATAGAAGAATTATAATAATATATGTAGATTCTCCCACTCCAGGGGGTAGAGCTTAAGTATTTTGGGTGTGAGCTGGACTTAGCGATTCATTTCTGGAAGAATAGATTTTAGAACACCTATGGTGCATATTGCAAGGGTACATGTCAGATCTATTAAGTATAAAGTATAAATGTCTTAACACAATAATTAAGTAAACGAGATGAGGTATATATTAACCAGTGTGGTGTAAGCATTCCTAATTATATATGAAATCAGCACATTGTACCCCATAAATGCATTAATGTATACATGATCCATGTGTTTATGATTTAATAATTAAAAAAAGAATAGATTTTAGAAAGGGAGGAAAAAAACTAGCTGGGCATGGTGGTACATGCCTATAGTCCCAGATATTTGGGAGGCTGAGGTAAGAGGATTGCTTGAGCCCAGGAGTTAGAGGTTGCTGTGAGCTGTGATGATGCCATGGCACTCTACCCAAGGCAATAGAGTAAGACTGTGGTTTTTTTTTTTTTTTAGATAAAGAAAGAGAAAAATAGTAACTTTACAATGGAAAAACGTGGCAAGTACCACCTGTGGCCAAGGGTATCATGTGATTAAGGGTAATACCACCAATATTGTCATGTGGGTATGATATATCCTCTGATATGATGAGAGAACAAAGGCATTTCTGTGATATTCTTTCTCAAAACCAAGTACTTCAGTCTAATTGTGAGGAAAGACAACAGACAAACCCAAATTAAGGGACACTTTTATAATCTCAGTGACTTGAGAGGCTGAGGGAGGAGAGGGTAGTTTGAGACCAGCCTGGGCAACATAGTGAGACCACACCTCTTTTTTTTTTTTTTTTTTTTTTTTTTAAGAGGCAGTCTCATTGCCCTCAGTAGAGTGCTATGGCATCACTCAACTCACAGCAACCTCCAACTCCTGGGCTTAGGTGATTCTCTTGCCTCAACCTCCCAAGTAGCTGGGACTACAGGCATTTGCCACAACACCCAGCTATTTTTTTGTTGTGGTTTGGCCGGGGCCGGGTTTGAACCCGCCACCCTCAGTATATGGGGCCAGCGCTCTACTGATTGAGCCACAGATGCTGCCCCAAGACCATATCTCTTAAAACAAACTAACCAACCCCCTCTCCAAACAAAACAAAACACACAAACAAAACCCTGACCAGTACTTCTCAAACTCATGGTTGTGATAAACAAGGAAAGTCCAAGAAACTATCATATACATGGTGTCTAAATGCAATGTGGTATCTAAATTGGAGCTGGAACAGAAAGAGGACGTTCATGGAAAAACTAATGAAACATGAAGAGCCTGGAGAGAATTTAATAGTAATATACCATTGTTGATTTCTTAGTTAAATGTGCCATGCTAATGTAAAATGATAGCATTAGGGTAATTGAACCTGAGTGAGGAGTGTACAGGAATTCTAGAAACTCTCTGTACTATCATTGTAAGTTGTCTGTAAATCTAAAGTTATTCCAAAAAACAAAAGTGACCTTCCTAATGAGGCCTTCCCTGTCTGCTCTCTCAAAAAGTTTTATCCCTTCTTAACATTTTCATATCCCTTTCCTGCATTATTGTGATCCTTAGCACTTATTAATACCATCTATTTTGCATTGTTTATTGTCTGTTTCTAAATAAGAATGTAAGCTCTGAGAAGACAAAGATTTTCATCTGTTTGCTCACATCTACATCTTCATTGCTTCGCTTATAACATGTATTTAATAAATATTTGTTCATAAATGAAAGAATGAATTTTGCTGTATCATTCTTTTTTAATTAATTTTATTTTTTTATTGTTAAATCATAGCTGTGTACATTTGTGCAATCAAGGGGTACAATGTGCTGGTTTCATATATAATCTGAAATATTCTCATCAAACTGTTCAATGTAGCCTTCATGGCATTTTCTTAGTTATTGTATGTAGACATTTGTATTCTGCCTTTATTAAGTTTCGCCTGTACCCATTCTAAGATGCACTGTAGGTGTGGCCCCACCCATTACCTTCCCGCCACCCTAACCTCCCCCCTCCCTTGGCCGTTTCCCCATATTCTTGAGCTATAGTTGAGTTATAGCCTTCGTATGAAAGCTATAAATTAGCTTCATAGTAGGGCTGAGTACATTGGATAATTTTTCTTCCATTCTTGAGATACTTTGCTAAGAAGAATATGTTCCAGCTCCATCCATGTAAACATGAAAGAGGTAAAGTCTCCATCTTTCTTTAAGGCTGAATAATATTCCATGGTATACATGTACCACAATTTGCTAGTCCATTCGTGGCTCGATGGGCACTTGGACTTCTTCCATGACTTAGCAATTATGAATTGGGCTGCAATTAACATTCTGGTACAGATGTCTTTGTTATATTGTGATTTTTGGTCTTCTGGGTATATACCTAGTAAAGGAATTATAGGATCAAATGGCAGGTCTATTTTTAGATTTCTAAGTATTCTCCAAATATCCTTCCAAACGCAACGTATTAGTGTGCATTCCCACCAGCAGTGTAGAAATGTGCCCTTTTCTCCACATCCACACCAACATTTCTGGTTTTGGGATTTTGTTATGTGGGCTACTCTTACTGGGGTTAGGTGATATCTCAGAGTAGTTTTGATTTGCATTTCTCTGATGATTAAGGATGATGCGCTTTTTTTCATGTGTTTGTAGATCGTGCATCTGTCTTGTTTAGAGAAGTTTCTCTTCAAGTCCTTTGCCCACCCTGAGAGGGGATCACTTGTTCTTTTCTTGCTAATATGTTTGAGTTCTCTGTGGATTCTGGTTATTAAACCTTTATCAGAGGTATAACCTGCAAATATTTTCTCCCATTGTGAGGGCTGTCTGCTTGCTTTACTTACTATGTTCTTGGCTGTGCAGAAGCTTTTTAGTTTGATCAGGTCCCAGTAGTGTATTTTTGATACTGCTTCAAGTGCCTGGGGAGTCTTCCTCATAAAATATTCACCCAGGCCAATTCCTTCAAGAGTTTTCCCAGCACTTTCTTCAAGTATTTTTATAGTTTTATGTCTTAAGTTTAAATCTTTTATCCAGTGAGAGTCTGTCTTAGTTAATGGTGAAAGGTGTGGGTCCAGTTTCAATCTTCTACAGGTTGCCAGCCAGTTCACCCAGCACCATTTGTTAAATGGGGAATCTTTTCCCCACTGAATGTTTTTTTTTTTTTTTTTGTAGAGACAGAGTCTCACTTTGTGGCCCTCGGTAGAGTGCTGTGGCCTCACCCAGCTCACAGCAACCTCCAACTCCTGGGCTTAAGCGATTCTCTTGCCTCAGCCTCCCAAGTAGCTGGGACTATAGGCGCCCCCCACAACGCCCGGCTATTTTTTGTTTGCAGTTTGGCCGGGGCCGGGTTTGAACCCGCCACCCTCGGGATATGGGGCCGGCGCCCTACCAACTGAGCCACAGGCACCGCCCCCCCACTGAATGTTTTTAATTGGTTTGTCAAAGATCAAATAATGGTAAGTAGCTGGATTCATCTCTTGGTTCTCTATTCTGTTCCAGACATCTACTTCTCTGTTTTTGTGCCAGTACCATGCTGTTTTGATCACTCTCGATTTATAGTACAGTCTCAGGTCTGGTAGTGTGATTCCTCCTGCTGTGTTTTTATTGCTGAGTAATGTTTTGGCTATTTGAGGTTTTTTCTGATTCCATATAAAATGAAGTATTATTTTTTCAAGATCTTTAAAATATAACAATGGAGCTTTAATAGGAATTGCATTAAAATTATATATTGCTTTGGGTAGTATAGACATTTTAACAATGTTGATTCTTCCCAGCCATGAGCATAGTATGTTTTTCCATTTGTTAACATCTTCAGCTATTTCTTTTCTTAAAGTTTCATAGTTCTCTTTGTAGAGATATTTCACGACCTTTGTTAGGTATACTCCCAAATATTTCATCTTCTTTGGCACTACTGTGAAAGGAATAAGGTCCTTGACTGTTTTTTCAGCTTGGTTATCGTTGGTATATATAAAGGCTACAGATTTATGGGTGTTGATTTTATAGCCTGGGACATTGCTGTATTCCTTGATCACTTCTAAAAGTTTTGTAGTAGAATCCTTAGTGTTTTCCAGATACACGATCATATCATCTGCAAAGAGTGAAAGTTTGATCTCTTTTGATCCTATGTAGATACCCTTGATCGCCTTTTCTTCCCTAATTGCAATGGCTAAAACTTCCATTACAATGTTAAAGAGCAATGGAGACAATGGGCAACCTTGCCTGGTTCCTGATCTAAATGGAAATGATTTCAATTTAACTCCATTCAATATGATATTGGCTGTGGGTTTGCTGTAGATGGTCTCTATTAGTTTAAAAAAAAAAAAAAGAAATGTCCCTTCTATACCAATTTTCTTAAGTGTTCTGATCATGAAGGGATGCTGGATATTATCAAAAGCTTTTTCTGCATCAGTTGAGAGAATCATATGGTTTTTATTTTTTAGTTTGTTTATGTGCTGTATTACATTTATAGTTTTATGTATATTAAACCAGCCTGGAGACCCTGGGATAAATCCCACTTGGTCATGGTGTATAATTTTTTGATGTTGTTGGATTGTTTGTTAGGATCTTATTGAGTATTTTTGCATCAATATTTATTAGTGATATTGGTCTATAATTTTCTTGTTGGGTCTTTCCCTGGTTTAGGGATCAAGGTGATGTTTCCTTTGTAGAATATGTTGGGTAGTATTCCTTCTTTTTCTATATTTTGGAAGAGGTTTAGTAATATAGGTACTAGTTCTTCTTTAAAGGTTTGGTAGAATTCTGACATAAAGCCATCTGGTCCTGGGCTTTTCTTTTTAGGGAGATTTTGTATAGTTGATGGTATTTCAGAACTTGATATAGACCTGTTTAACATTTCCACTTTGTTCTGGCTAAGTCTTGGTAGGTGGTGTACTTCCAAGTATTGGTCAATTTCTTTCAGATTTTCATTTTTCTGAGAGTAAAGTTGCTTGTAATATTCGTTAAGGATTTTTTGAATTTCTGAGGGGTCTGTTGTTATTTCATCGTTACCATTTCTGATTGATGAAATTAGAGATTTTACTCTTTTTTTCCTGGTTAGGTTGGCCAAAGGTTTATCTATTTTATTGACCTTTTCAAAAAACCAACTTTTGTATTTATTGATCTGTTGTATAATTCTTTTGTTTTCAATTTCATTTAATTCTGCTCTGATTTTGGTTATTTCTTTTCTTCTGGTGGGTTTGGGGTTGGAATGTTTTTCCTTCTCCAGTTGTTTGAGATGTCCCATTAAGTTATTAACTTCCTCTCTTTCCGTTTTCTTGAGGAAGGCTTGCAGTGCTATAAATTTCTTTCTTAGGACTGCCTTTGCAGTATCCCAGAGGTTCTGATAATTCGTGTCTTCACTGTTGTTCCAAAAATTTGGTGATTTCCTTCTTAATCTCGTCTATAACCCATCCTTCAGCATAAAGTTATTTAGCTTCCATGTTTTTGTATGGGTATGCAGATTCCTGTTGTTATTGAGTTCAACTTTTATTCCATGATGGTCTGAGAAGATGCAAGGAATAATTTCTATTTTTTTAAATTTGCTAATGTTAGATTTGTGGCCTAGGATATGGTCGATTTTGGAGTATGTTCCATGGGCTGATGAGAAGAATGTGTATTCAATTTTGTTGGGATGAAATGTTCTGTAGATGTCTCTTAAGTCCAGATGTTGAATGGTTAAGTTTAAATCTAAGATTTTTTTGGTTAGCTTCTTTTTGGAGGATCTATCCAGCACTTGCTAAAGGGGTGTTAAAATCTTCAACTACTATGGTACTGTAGAAAATCAAGTTGCTCATGTCTGTTAAGAGTTTCTCTTATAACATGAGGTGTGTTCTGGTTGGGTGCATAAATATTAGTAATTGAGATCTCATCATATTGAGTATTACCTTTAACAAATATGAAGTGTTCATCCTTATCCTTCCTTATTTCGGTTGGTTTAAAGCTTATTGCATCTGCGAATAGGACTGCAACGCCTGCTTTTTTTTGTTTTCCATTTGCTTGGAGTATAGATGACCATCCCTTCATCTTGAGTCTATATTTGTCTTTTAATGTAAGATGCGATTCTTGTATGCAGCAGATATCTGGCTTGAGTTTTTGTATCCAGTCAGCCAACCTGTGCCTCTTTAGAGGACAGTTTAAACCATTCACCTTAATTGAGAATATTGATAAGCCTTTCGAGAGTCCGGTGGACATTTTTAATACTTTTGCGACTGTGGAAGTTGGAATTTGATCAAAAATTTCTGGGTGGGTTTACTTTTGTGGTGGAGGATTATGCTGGTCTTTATGGAGGATAGGTCTGAGAATATCCTGGAGAGCTGGTTTAGTTGTGGCAAATTTCTTTAATATTTGAATGTCATTAAAGTATTTAATTTCTCCATCATAAATGAAACTCAGTTTGGCTGGGTACAGGATCCTGGGTTGAAAGTTATTTTGTTTTAGGAGATTAGAAGTTGGTGACCATCCTCTTCTAGCTTGAAAGGTATATCATTCTTTTATCCTTAACAGTGTGGGGATTTTGTGTTTGGGTTTTCCTTTCTATTTTGAGGTTTCCAGTGGTTTCCCATTCTAATGGGAAATGATTCCCATGTTTCTTTTCTACTTTTGCTCAGTGTGGAAGGTTGGAGGTAGGTTGTACACACTTCCAGTGTGTTCCCCCCTTCAGCAGGAGGAACAGATCAATAGCATCATTTAATACTTTTCTAGCAGAAACTGTTCCTCCTGTAGGGAAGGGCTGGTTTATGAGGTACTCTCCCCATCTCATGTTTAAAAATTAATCTAGAACTGCTCTCTGAGAGGAGGGATACTATCTCTGCTTCTGGTTCTGCCCATGACAGATGTGGAGTTTATGTGGCTATGAGGACAGTGGGAAAAGCATTGGGACTCTTTGATCTGGAAGAATAAAACCAGAGAAGGAAAATTTATTTAATTGTAATATGTATTGAGCTTCTCTGATGTACCACATGCTGAAAATTTATAAGGTGAAGATACTGGGGTTGTGAACTGGCTTAGCCTATCTTGTTCAGTAGAACCTGACAATGCTGCTTGATCGCAAGGAGACTAAATTTAGGACAAACTAAAGAAAATCTACCTCATACAGTTAATACATGGCTGAAAGTATAGATTCAAAAATACCTTAGAAAAATATGTGAATGATAATATAGTGGGTGAGGGATTGAAGTTTTGAAGACTTCCACTGAACGTCATGGATAAAGACCAATTTTTCTTTTTCTTTTTTTTTTTTTTTTTTGTTTTTTTACCTTTGGTACCCATGCCAGGAGGTCTTATAGGGCCTTCTGATACTTCCTGGAGGAGATGAGCAGCCTAGTGTAGAAGAGAATTGGGGCTGAGTTCTGAAGGGTTGTGGCAGCACCTGTTCAGTAACACTTGTTTTAGGAACTTGATTATCACTGTCTTAGTCCATTTATGCTGCTATAACAGGCTCCCTGAGATTGGGTAGTTTGTAAAGAACAGAGATTTATTGCTTACAGTTTTGAGGCTGGGAAGTCCAAGTTCAAGGGGCCTTATTTGTTGAGGGCCTTCATGTTGTGTCATAACATAGAAGGCATCACATGGCAAGAGCCAAATTCACCTTTTTTTTTTTTTTTTTTTTAAATTAAAAAGAGAGAAAGAGTCTCAGTAAGTTGCTCAGTCTAGCCTTGGAATCCTGAGCTCAAGTGATCCTCCTCCTTGCCTTAGCCTCCTGAGTAGCTGGGACTAGAGATGTGTGCCACTGCACCTGTACCAACTTGGCTTTTTAAAAAACTACTCTTATTTTTAAATTTTTTTTAAATTTTTATTGAGATAGTCTCACTTTGTCACCCGGAGTAGAGTGCCATGGTTGAGCTCATAGCAACCTCAACTCTTGGGCTCAAGTGATTCTCTTGCCTCAGCTTCCCGAGTACCTGGGACTATAGGTGCTCGCCACAATGCCTGGTTGTTTTTAGAGATGGGATCTTGCTCTAGCTCAGGCTGATCTCAAATTGGTTAGCTCAGGTGATCTGCCCGCCTTGGCCTCCCAGAATGCTGAGATTATAGGCATGAGTCACTGTGCCCAGCCTATAACAAACTACTCTTGTAAAAACAAACCCACTCCTGTGATAGCTACATTAATCCATTGCCCTCATGACCTAATCACCTCTTAAAGGTCCCACCTGTCAACAGTTTTGCACTGAGGATTAAGTTTCCAATGTATAAACTTTGGGGAACATATTCAAACTATGGTAATCTCATAATATATGTATTTTAAAACTTACATAGAATATACTTCCCAAAGAACGGATTCAGCTGATTTGAGGCCTGAACAAAGTCATATGGAGCAACAAGGCATAAATCGAAGGATATTTCTCTTGTACCTGGCACTCTCCATTTCCTCTTGTTTTCACGTTTCCCTTATCCTGGGGCCAAAGGTTGAGCACTTTTGCTTTCTGTTTTTGGTGCTGTGCCCATCACATCTGTGGTACTTTCTGAACAAAGGCCTACTCCTTGCTGGGGATAGGAATTGGGCTGGGCCTCAGGCCGAGATTACTTTTGGAAAGAAATAAACAAGTTGTCGTGCATCCCCTTCCATTTTGTGTGTCTTAAGGCAGAGGCCAAGGGTCCCCTCCCTTTGTAAGTAAAACAGAATGTACTTTCTTAAAATTTAAATATCTTAAATATCTTAAATTTTAAATATCACAGTTGGGTTCAGTTTATCTACAGAAATAGGCTTATATAAAAGGAAAACTTGCAAAAGAGAAATTTGTACCAAATAACTGGCTGCCCTTTTCCCCCCATCCTTTTCAAGGCCATCCAGTTTAAAGTCAGTCTGAGTGACTGTGAAAGAATAAGGGGAAGAAAGAAGGGAAAGTAGAAGAAACAAAAATACTTAGAGATTCTTGAGGGTAAATATGAAGTCTCAGTAGTCATACACACTTCTTCAGCAGTGCAGCCTTCTAGGGGCTTCCCTTCGCCTTTATCCTCACCTCCCACTCCCACACTCTGGTTGGATGGTCAGGCAAAGAAAGCTGGCCTCAAGAACCTCAGCTGATGTAAGCCTCTAGCTCTGCCTGCCTGCTGTTCTAGCCAGACTAGATGGCCTAAGATCTCACACAGCCCACTTATTCCTACCTCTGTGCCTTGGTGTGAACCTTTTCTCCTGTTCATAGGTTATATTGCAACTTACCGCTGTAAAACAAATTGCCACAAATGCAGTGGCTGCAAACACCACCTCATTTATTATTCAGTAGTTTATATAGGTTAGAAATCCAGGCACTGATTAGCTGGGTCTTTTGCTCAAGATCTCATAGCCTGAAACCAGATCGTTAGGCAGCCTGGTTCTTTTCTGGAGGCTCTAGAGAAGAATATACTTCTAAGCTCACTTAAGTTGTTGCCAATTTATGCAATCAGTTCCTAGAAGTCAGACTTCTGGGTCAAAGGGTAAATGCACTTATAATTTTATTAGATGTTGGCTGGGTGCAGTGGCTCATGCCTGTAATCCTAGTACTCTGGGAGGCTGAGGTGGGTAGATTGCCTGAGCCAGAGCAAGACCTCAAGACTTCGTTTCTAAAAACAGCCAGGCGTGTGGCAGGGACCTGTAGTCCCAGCTACTTGGGAGGCTGAGGCAAGAGACTGAGCCCAAGAGTTTGAGGTTGCTGTAAGCTATGATGCCACAGCACTCTAGCACTCTACCAAGGGCAACAAAGTGAAACTCTGTCTTAAAAAAAAAGAAAAAAATATTTGTATTAGATGTTGTCAAATTCTCCTCTATATGTGCTATACCATTTTATACCCCCAGCATTAGTGCATGCAAGGGTCCATTTCCTAGTCTGACCTGAAGAGTATTTACCAATCTAATAGGTAAGAAATGGTATACTACTGTATTTTTGTTTTTCTTTTCTCATATCATGAGCAAAGTTGAGCATCTTTTTCTATGATTAAAAGGCATTATATATTTTTTTTCCTGTGAACTGCCTGTTCATATCTCCACCCCTTTTGTATATTGGGCTGTTGGTCTTTTTCTCCTTTACTTTTGAAGACTCTCTATATATTTGGGATAGTAACACTTTGTCTATGATATTAAGTTGCAAGTACTTTTCCCAGTTTGTCATTTGTCTTTTTACTTTGCTTGTATTGTTTTTCCATGCATTTTTAAATTATTATAAAAATTATTTTTTGTTTAGGAATGTTATTCACTACTCCCAGGTTGTAGAGTAAGTAGTTCACCTATGCTTTCATATAGTTTCATTTTTTACATTTAAATATCTAATGTGTTTAGAATTTAAACTGATATGTAGGCATAAGGCATAGAGTTAATTTTATCTTTTTCAATATGTCTTTTAAGTTATCCTAACACTGCTTATTAAAAAGTCTGTCCTTTACCCACAGATTTAAGATGCTACTGTTATTGTATGCTAGTTTCCATAGGCAATTGAGTCTATTTTTGGGTTTTCTTTTCTGTTCCATCAGAAATTTTGTTCATTCATTTGCCAATACCAAATCATTTTAATTATAGAGGCTTTGCAATATGTTTTATTATCTACTAGGTTCTTCTAGTTTTATTTCTGTATACTTCTCTTTGTGTATGTATGTGTATCATTAGATGGCTGTTGGAGACTTGAGAATTGATGAGTCCCAGAAGAGAGCTAAGGACGGCCTCCTGAGAACTTTTAAAGGTCAGGTAGAAGAGGGCAAGCTGGCAAACGAAAGAGACTGTAGAGGTCAGAGCTAATCAGAGACATGTAGTCTCAAGGAAGTCAGGGCAGAGTACTTTAGGAGTGAGATACTGGTTTCCTATGTCAGGTGCTACCAAGAGCTCTCATGAGGTGAGGAGTGGGAAACGTCAGTGGATGTCACCGAGTGGGCCTAGAGTGAAGTGGGCTTTGGAGTAAATGGGAGGTAAGTAGACAGATACTTCACGTGTAGATAACCCTTGAAGTTTAAGAAATGAAAGGAAATGGGAAAAGGTGGTACTCAGAAGGGGTCTCGGAAGGATTTTTTTTTTTTAATATCTTTTTTCCTTAAATTGAGGTGAAAGTCACATTATATAAAATTAACTATTTTATACTTGATCTTAGCCAAAAGGCTGAGAAGCAACTAAAATTAAAGTGAGCAGTTTAATGGCATTTAATATATTCACTATGTTGGACAATCACCACCTCTAATTCCAAAACATTTTCATCCCCCCGAAGGGAAATCCTGTACCTACTAAGCAGTTACTCACCATTCCCACTAGCCCCTGACAACCAGCAAGCTTCTTTCTGTCTTTATTGATCTACCTTTTTTGGATATTTCATATAAATGTATTAATACACTGTGGTATTTTATGTCTGACTTATTTCTTCTAAAAGTTTTTTTTTTATTTTTCTTGAGATAGAGTCTCACTATATCGTCCTTGGTAGAGTGCTGTGGCATCACAGCTCACAGCAACCTCAAACTCTTGGGCTTAAGTGATTCTCTTGCCCCAGCCTCCCAGGTAGCTGGTACTACAGGCGCCTGCCACAACACCCAGCTACTTTTTGTTGCAGTTGTCATTGTTGTTTAGCTGAGGCCAGGTTCGAACCCACCACCCTCAGTGTATGTGCCTGGCACTGTAACCACTGTGCTATGGGTGCAAACCTAACAAAGTTTAAGTTCATCCATGTTGCATAATGTAGCAAGTACTTTATCTCTTTTATGACTGGATAATATTCCATTGTATAGAAATACCATTATATGGGTAAATTTGTTTACCCATTCATCTATTGATGGATTCTTTATGTCTTTTTTAACAAAGAAGACTCTGGAAACTGTGTATAAATGTTGATGGAAAGACTATAGTATATAGGGATCTGTGGAAGAATTCAGGAGAGAGAATGGATAAAAGTAAGGTTCTGGAAATGGTGGACTCCATCCATTTTCTAGTGAGAAGTTAGGGAGACCCATCTGATACTGTTTGCTTTATGGTGCAGAAAGCTGGGCCTCCAGTGAGAGTGGGAAGTCAGGTTCAAAGGAAGAGTAGAGAATCTGAACTAGTGATTTAGTAGAGGAGTGTGCCAAGCAGAGAATGTGGTTATGATTGCTGAGTGGTGCTGGACATTTTAAATCTTTACCCACCTGCCATTTATTCAGTTCAAAAAACTCTTTTGAAGAGTCCTCTAAGTGTTACATAGTCATGAAGGTGGTATACTCTTTCTGCTTCCTTATGAGATAGTGTTCCAGTCATATCAGAGCTAGAGGTTCTGCCACAAACAAAACCTACAAGGTATCGCAGCTTCACAAGTTTGAAAAACTTTTAGTAAGTGTTGTGAGTTGGGTTCTCCTGAAGCAGACAGAGGCTAAGATATAGGTTGGAGTGCAGTATATTTATTAGAGATCAACCTCTATGAAAGGAAGGTGGCGGGGAGCAGGATTGGGCAGAAGAAGAAGTCAAACTTGATTGCAAGTCTGTTGAAACCTTGATCATCTCAATGGAAAGTTCTGGAGTGGGTATTGTCCTTCATTCAGATTGTCCAGGATTAGGCCAAAATGGTTAGGTTTTTATACCCACACCTGCCCCAGAAGATTATGACCTCAGGCAAAATAGCTCTCTGTAACTGAGGCAGACCCTGCAGGAGCTGAAAACAGTAGATTGTCTGCTGACCAAAACATGTCTTCCTTTGCAAGAGGCTGGGGAGCAATCTGGGAATATTTGCCACAGTATGCAGTCTAGCCAGGAGCCTAGCTGGAATAGTTTGGAGTCTAAGTATGTGAAGTGAAATTCTTCAGAAGGAATCTTCCCATCATTGCTCCAGAAATTGTTCTTGGAAACTGAGCTGATGGACAGGAGTGGGTGAGGTAGTGGAGCTAGCACTGGAAGTTATACTCTGCTTCTCAGGCAGAATGAGCTCAGCTCTGGCATTTGAGGATAGGGGCATGTGTTCCCATGGGGAATGAAATCTCACTTAATAGAAAGGCTTTGTTGTCAGCCAGTCAACTGACCAGGCATGCTTTGGATTTTGAAAAAGTTTCATGATGTTTTTGATTTCACTGTTATTTTACCAGAGAAACTACAAAAAGAAAAGGGTACCTTTTCATCAGCGGCCAGCAAATGTTTGTTGAACGAGTGAATGAAAGAATCGTTGTGGGCAGAGCAGCAGCAGGAAGCAAAGGGTCAGATCCTCTTGTCACCTTTTCAGAGGAGCCTGGGCTCCAATGGTAGCAACTCAACAGGCTTAATAATTGCTCTACATAGAAAGAGAGAGTGGGCTCAGTGCCTGTAGCACAGTGGTTTCCGCGCCAGCCACATATACTAAGGGTGGCAGGTTCAAACCTGGCTCAGGCCAGCTAAACAACAATGATAACTGTGACAAAAAGTTAGCCAGGCTTTGTGGTGGGCGCCTACAGTCCTAGCTACTTGAGAGGCTGAGGCAAGAGAATCACTTAAGCCCAGGAGTTGGAGATTACTGTGAGCTGTGATGCCACGGTACTCTACTGAGGATGACATAGTGAGACTCTGTCTCTATTAAAAAAAAAATAGAGTGAAGGATAGAACCTAGAGTAGAGGCTCAGCGCCTGTACCTCAGTGGTTAGGGCACCAGCCACATACTCTGGGGCTGGCAGGTTCGAACCTGGCCCAGGCCTGCTAAACAACAATAACAACTACATCAAAATAGTTGGGTTTGTGGTGGGTACCTGGGAGGCAAAGGCAAGAGAATCACTTAAGCCCAAGAGTTTGAGGTTTCTGTGAGCTGTGATGCCACAGCATTCTACTGAGGGTGACATAGTGAAACTCTGTCTTTAAAAAAAAAAAAAAGAACCTAGAGCAGAGGCAGTAGTCCAGGGAAGGCTTGGAGGTACCCAAGTTATGGGAGACATGGGTGCCAACTGCCTTGGCAAGCTTGAAGGAGGCCCCTGGCAGTAGAAGGGTAGCTGCTGCATGCTTAGTGCATGTAGCCAGTTGGGAGGAATGGATGGTCTGTTCACCTTTCCCTGAGGAGGCCTTTCTCTTCACTATTGTTTGAGAACTTGGTGCAAGGGGGATGATTCCCTTAAGGTCAGTTCCTCCTGTATCTTAAGAAGTAGGATCTATACCCACTTATCCTTCTGTGGCCTTTCCCTACTTCTGACAGTTCCTGCCTGGTAGCTCCACCTCCTCTGTCACATTGTTTCCCAGATTTGCAACATGACCGCTGATGCACTCTGCTCCATTGATTGTGCTCCAATTCTTGTATACCTGTTGTTTCATCTCAGGGAGCCAGGCCGTCAGCTTGGTTCTTATAATCTTTCAGTGTCTGTGTGTCTTCACGATCCCCCACACAGCATGGACCTCAGGGGACCTCTCTCCAAGACCCTATTGCCAACCTCCTTTTTCCTTCACCTTGTTGTGACATAGGGAAAGAGGTAGGACTGTAGCAGAATGCTGGATTAGGAATAAAGAAATAGCCCTTGTTGATGTCTGATTGCCAGCTTAAGGAGTGACGTGAAGCTAAGAGAGGGGAGAATGAAGAAATAAATGTAACAATTTATTATTTTAATAATTCATTCATGGAAAAGTTAAATTTGTCACATTACTTCTGTGTTTGTTATTTTATTGGAGTCCATTCTTCTTTCCCGATTCCTTTTCTTCTTCTCTCTGAAAAGATGTAGCCATTTATCAAGGCTGTCATAAACATTGTTTCTTCTTTTCACTTTCTGCCTCAGAGATTTCTGACTTGAGCCCTCATTGCCATGCAGATGATTCCCAAACCTGTGTTTCCAGCGTCAGCCTCACTTCCTGAACCCCATCCCATATTTTTTAGCTGTCTGATGATATATATCTGCCTGTCCTGTTGGTACCACAGAGTCTTTTAAACCAAATTTATGACAATTTCCTCCAAAACTCATTCTTGTTTAATCATGGCATCATCATTCTCCCAGTTACCTCACCCTGAAACATAGGCATCTCCCCAGCCCAGTCTCATCAGTTACCTCGCATTGCTACATCCCATCACTTACCATCCCATCGCATTACCACTGTCCTCTCTTGTTCTTACCCCTTGATTTTTTTTTTTCCTGAGCTATGGTAATTGCTCCCTACCCATTTTACCCGACTCTGGGTATGTGTGCCTCCAGGTTTTTAGCCACATGAGTCTTTCTAAGCCACTGTTCTTACTGTGACAGACTTTTCCCCCACTGGTTGGAGAGTTAAGATCCAACTTCTCAACTTGAACAACGAAACCCCATAACTGCTCTTTTTTTTTTGTAGAGACAGAGTTTCACTTTATTGCCCTCGGTAGAGTGCCATGGCGTCACATAGCTCACAGAAACCTCCAACTCCTGGGCTTAGGCGATTCTCCTGCCTCAGCCTCCCGAGCAGTTGGGACTACAGGCACCTGCCACAATGCCCAGCTATTTTTTTGTTGCAGTTTGGCCGGGGCTGGGTTTGAACCCGCCACCCTCGGTATATGGGGCCGGTGCCCTGCTCACTGAGCCACAGGCGCCGCCCCAACTGCTCTCTTTTTCTACCTATGGGACTGCTTCTGTTTCCCCTAATTGTGTCCTGGACTATCCTCCCTCCCTGCCTTTGTTTATACTACTTTTTGTCTTGTAGCTTCTTCCTTTCCCTACCTTTTCACTCCTTTGTCCCTTAGCGTACATAATTTCTACCTGTTAAAGCATACTGATTTATATCCGTTTCAGTGAAATACCTGTGACCCTGTTGAGAAATGAGTAGACGTACATGTGCTGCCACAGGAGGATGTTCAAGGCATACTGTTAGACAGTAAAGCATGTTACACAGCAGTAAACATAGTGGGATTCCATCCTTGAAGAAAAAAGCCGTGACTGTTAATGATTATCCTTGTGGAGAGTGATGGGATTATAGGGATTATACAATATATAAAAAACTTGGTCTTTAAAAAATGATTAGTATAGTAATGAGAAAACATAAGCAAGGAAAAACATTGTCCTCAGTCTTCAAGGTACATTCAGATTTTCTTCTCCCGAGTTTCTCCTGGTGGGAGATGCTTTCATTCATATTCCCTTTCCCCTCCACACTCTCTTCAATGAAGCTTACATCAGGCTGTATACTATGTATCACGGCAATTTATGGACTTGCCTTATTTCCCTCTTCTTGATCTTGAATGAGGAGCAGTTGATAACAGTTGAGTCCTTGAGTTCCTGTAGGACCTGGCCCAGTGCCCACACTCAATGGCTGCTCTCTCAGTGTTTTTTCAGCTGGCCCACTGTCTCCTGGGTATCCTGGGGCCTTCCTGTTCCTCTAGTTTGGGAGAGACTGAAGGCCTCTTCTCTTTCCATGGCTGGAGCTGTGTGACTAATGGGATTGCTTGATTTGCCTTAATTCATTACCAGCTTCCTGACTAGGATCACACTGATTATGATTGATAAGGGTATGATTGGAAATCTCACGTGTGTTCCACTGATCCCCAGAGGAATCCATTCCTACATAGCAACCTAGGCCCTAACCTAGCATTAGATAAATTCAATTCAGCAGTTCATCAAGACATAAAATAATTGAAGTATGGATTGGTGTCTGCCAGGAATGGTAGGAGGCCTGACAGAAGGGGTTTTGGCCAAAGGGGCTGAGCTGTCTAGCCCCCAGGGAATCCGTAATTCTATCAGCACCCCCAGTCTCCCTTTTGAGCTTTAATGGTATCTGCTTTGCAGGGGGCATTCAGGCACTGGTTTGGAGAGTAGATTATGGTCTTTGCATCAAAGGACTTTTGTAACACATAATGAGAGACTTTCTCTTTTTGCCTCAGTTGGCTTTCTGGGGGAGGACAAGGGAGGTGTTGACAGCTAGTTAAGATTTGGTTGTTTCTGAGTTGCTGTCAGCTTTAGCCTGTCCTTAGAGTGTCTCAGACACAGAGAGAGAAGGTAGTGTTTAGCAATGGAAAAGCTGCTTTTGAAGTCATATTGAACTGATTGGACACCCACTTCTATCATGAACCTGAAATGCCTGGTAATTCGGTCTTTAGTAAACACTTGTTGAGAAATGAGTAGATATGTGACCTAAGAATTCTCATATGTAAAATGGGAATACCTACCCCATGTGATTGTTGTGAAGATAGCAGCTACTTTAGTGCCTAGTGCCAAGAGGTAATTGGTAAAACTACTTTCCTTTTTCCCGTCCTCTACACCCTTACACCCTTAAGTTAGAAGTCTTCTGACTGCCTTTGTACATAATTACTAGGATAAAGTGAGAATGGCTTGAGTTGATCTCATTTTTAGTAGGTGTGGCCTCTCCCCCCATCTGGCTC
Source organism: Nycticebus coucang (assembly GCF_027406575.1). Lineage (NCBI taxonomy): Eukaryota > Metazoa > Chordata > Mammalia > Primates > Lorisidae > Nycticebus > Nycticebus coucang. The sequence continues at coordinate 37,705,039 of NC_069796.1, read as the reverse complement.
CGTCTTGTGTGGTCTTTGTAGCCCTCTTCATGGTCTATGGAGGTTCCATTCATAGCAGTGATTCATGGCACAGCAGTGTGTTATAATGGAGAGAACCAAGGATTAGGGTTCTCTTGATCATTTGATCTCTTCGTCATCTGTTTTCTTATTTGTAGAAAAGTAATATTTGCCCTGTCTAAACTTTATATTGCAGTCCAAAATCTATTTCTTTTTGAGAAGACGTCCTTTTATTTTCATTCTTTTTCTTCTTCTTCAGATAGGGTCTCACTGTGTTGCCTAGGCTAGACTATAGTGGCATCATCATAGCAGCTTTAATGTCCTGGGCTGAGGTAATCCTCCTGCCTCAGCCTCTCAAGTATCATCTGGGACTACAAGCATGAACAACCACATCTGGTTAATTTTCTTTTTCTTTTCTTTTCTTTCTTTTTTTTTTTTTTTGAGACAGAGTCTCAACTCTGGGCAGAGTGCTGTGGTGTCATAGCTCACAGCAACCTCAGATTCATGGGTTCAAGTGATCCTCTTACCTCAGCCTCCTGAGTAGTGGGGATTACAGATACTTGCCACCATGCCTGGCTAGTTTTTCTATTTTTAGTAGAGACAGGGTCTCACTCTTGCTCGGGCTGGTCTTGAATTCTGGAGCTCAGGCAATCCACCTGCGTTGGCCTCCCAAAGTGCTAGAATTACAGACAGGAGCCACTGTTTCTGGCTCAGTACTCCTCTTCCCTTGAATGTCTATGTTAGGATAAGAATTTACCAAGTGAACCATCATGAACAACCATACAACCATATTATGATAACAGTGGTTAATGCTGTATTTGTGTTGTAGTTCAATTCTTGTGGGGCTACTTGCTAATAATAAAAGGGATTTTAAGCAGATTTAATATAGAACACTTTTTAAATATAAATTAAAACTAATTTAAACTTTCTGTGGGTGTGGGATTGGGGAAAAACACACCACTTTGACTACTTTGGTTGCAGGACCAGAACATTAAATGTAGGTCTGAATGTCTTGGTACTCAAGAGAAAAATGGAAATATAATGATGAACCATATAATTATCAACTAATACAAAACCCAGTAATTTTATCACTTGTCTGCTGAGAAAGAAGCTTGTTCCTGGTACTAGTAAGAATTGATCTAAAACCATTTTTATAATAAACATTAAGACATGTACTGGATAATGCCTTTAACAAGGTTATTTTCAGAAAGAGCAAAAAGTTTTTTGTAGTTTGTTCCTTATAGAGATTCTAAACAAAATCTGAGGGCATACAGTAAAGCAGAGGGCACATGCAGTGAGCTTTCTTCTGTTTTAATTTGATACTAGATTATAATATAGAATTTCCTTAACAAAATAGATAAAAAGCCTATCATTTAGACTGTCTTCCTCCAGTATCTGCCCTGTCAGGTTGGTTTTTGGCAGGGACTGAATAGTTGTCAGATTAAGACTAAAAACTCTAGCCAGTGTTAAATCTTTTAAGACAATCGTAGCCCATCCTTCTTTAATGAAATGATCTGTTTGTGTTCATTCTATGTGCGTTGTGGCAATGTGAAAATAAATGGACATATGTTGACTTTTTAATAAAAAAACCTAATGATTTGTTTAACTATTTCTTTCTTTTTTTTCTTAAGGGACAGAGTCTCACTTTGTTGCCCTTGGTAGAGTGCTGTGGTGTTACAGCTCACAGCAACCTCCAACTCTTGGGCTTAAGTGATTCTCTTGCCTCAGCTTCCTGAGTAACTGGGACTACAGGCGCCTGCCACAATGCCCGGCTATTTTTGGTTGCATTTTGGCTGTGGCCGGGTTCAAATCTGCCACCCTTGGTATATAGGCTGGCACCCTACTCACTGAGCCACAGGTGCTGCCCTATTTAACTATTTTCATTACTGTGTCCAATCGGTAATAAAACATGTATCCAGCAAATTTTATTTTGAAAAAAAAAAATACATCATTCACAATCAATTGACAAGTGCAATAACTCCATCCTCCAAGATGCTAGCTTTCAGTTACATATGAAATTTTTTTTCTTTTTTTGAGACAGAGTCTCACTTTGTTACCCTCTGTAGAGGGCTATGGCATCACAGTTCACAGCAACCTCAAACTCTTGGACTTAGCAATTCTCTTGCCTCAGCCTCCCAAGTAGCTAGGACTGTAGGTGCCCACCACAACACCCAGATACTTGTTGTAGTTGTTGTAATTGTTATTGTTGTTTGGCAGGCCCGGGCTGGGCGCCCTAGCCACTGAGCTATAGGTACTGAGCCACATGTGAAATTTTTTTGTTTACGGTCAGAAGTATAAATATAGGTTTTGAAGATTTGCTGAGAGATGCTACTGTGTCTATATGATAGAAAGTGGAAATCCCAGATTTCTTTTCTTGGGACTTTGATGTTGGGGTGTGGGGAAGAAAAAAGTCATTGGAAAATGTTGGTGTAGCCCATGCATATTTGCTAATTGAGGGAATTTTTTTCTTTCTTTCTTTTTTTTTTTTAAGAGACAGAGTCTCACTTTATCACCCTTGGTAGAGTGCCGTGCTGTCATAGCTCACATAAACCTCCAGTTCCTGGACTTAGGTGATTCTCTTGCCTCAGCCCCCTGAGTAGCTGGGACTACAGGCGGCCACCACAACGCCCAGCTATTTTTTTGTTGTACTTTGGCCAGGGCCGGGTTCGAACCTGCCACCCTTGGTATGTGGGGCCGGCGCCCTACCCACTGGGCCACAGGCGCCACCTGAGAGAATTCTTTTAGACCTCAGAAATAAACCACAAGGCTGTATATGAACAAATGGATTATGAGGTGATTTTCTTTATTGAACCTTTTTGGCATCAGTTTCATAAGATGTTTATTCATTACAGTTTAATTTTTCATTTTTTTTCTTTTTGCTACTGTCTGGACTAAAGAAATACAGGGGAGTCCATTGTCCCTTTCTCCTTATTAGTAAGTTATTTTCTCTCTTGTCCCCTTCTATTTCTGAACAGATTCTTGAATTGGTTGGGAGGGCAGCGCATTCTGTACTTGCTTTTATCCATTATTTATGTTTGCATTCAATTATACTCAGCCTTCCCTTCAATTATGGGGATGGCCCTCGAGCATTTCTATTTCAGGGACTTAGGTGTCTGTTACAACAATTAGCAGTGGAGAGAGGGAATTACCCATAATTCTGGTCCTCCGAAGAGAGGTACTGCTAATGGATCCCTGATCTCCCATCTGACTCCTCAGGAGAGCCACTGCTCTTGTTTACTCCTTGGCTCAGGGTTTCCAAAATTGGAACTGGCAAGAGGTACTCAGTGTTATAAACCAGATTCGAGTTCCCTAGAAGGGCCTCTGCTGCAAGGCCCAGGACTCCAGCTCATGTTACTATTGCCCATCATGCCTCTCAAAGTTCTTTTTCCTCTGCTGTTTCACTGGGTCCTCATATATTTCAGAGATGCACCATTTGTGAAGTGAAGATCTACTACTGTGCTGTCTGATGTGGTAGTCATTAGACATTTGTGATGATTTAAACTAAAATTAGTTAAAATTTTAAAACTTAAAAATTCAGTTTTTTAGGACAGTCACATTTCAAGTGCTCAATAGATACATGTGACCAGGGGCTTCCGTGATGGACAGCACAGATAGAGAGCACTGTCATCACAGTATGTTGTACTGCACGGTGCTGGTTTAGAAAGCAAGTGGCTGATGCCAGTCTGCCTTCATAGACTGCCTTCCCCCCCGCCTCTCTTAAATAGCTGCTTGGTGATCACCATTATTATTATTATTATTATTATTTTTTTTTTTTTTAATTTGGCCGGGGCTGGGTTTGAACCCGCCACCTCCGGCATATGGGACCGGCGCCCTACCCGCTGAGCCACATGCGCCGCCCCACCATTATTATTATTATTGTTTTTTGCAGTTTTGGGCCAGGGCTGGGTTTGAACCCACCACCTCTGGCATAGGGGGCCAGTGCCCTACTCCTTGAGCCACAGGCGCCGCCCAATGATCACCATTATTTTGCTGCTTATTAATCATTTAAAGTCGTTAAGTGAAAGGTGGTAGATATTCCAAGCTAAAGCCACTGCCAGCAATGCCAGGTTCTCTGCCTCTTGTTGCCTGGCATTTTATATGTGTGCAGTGTCATGGTGGTTCTGTCTACTGAAAATGTGAGGAGCTGACATGCAGGTCGTGAGGCTTAGCAGAAAGCCATGCCTGATCCTGTGGTGGGCTTCTGTACCTTGAGTCTTTTCCTGCTATTCTGATTCTCCCCTTCAGGCAGGCATGGAGAAAGTAGGTCTGGTGAAATATGAAGGCTCATCTTGGAAAAGAGGTTTGGTTTTTAGGACTTACATTGTAAAAATTAAGTCCAAAGCATTCTAGGGGAGTTAAGATAATTCCATGAGTGATTTTTTTTTTTAATTCCCTTGAAACCTCAACGAGAAATTGGGAAGTTTTTTGTCATTACAATTTTGTCCATTATAAATTGTATAAGTATATGTTTCAAAACAAAACAAATAACTGTAAGTTACAAAAGTGTTTGTAACTTTGTTTAAGCAATGTAAGGTTGGTCAAATATTAGAGACACAAGAGTGTATAATAACCAAACATTATTTGCTTGTTTCTCTAGAAACGTAAACGTAAGATTTTGCATATTTGCAAATATAGCCACATTGCACAGATGGCCCTGGGCCCATATTAAATATCGCTATCTCCCAGGTTCCCACAAGATGATTTTCCTCCTAGTTCTGTGCTTTAGTTTGTTTGGTGTGTTAGAGGTAATGAGGACAATGGGGAAGCACACTCATATGAGGTCTGACAATTAAGTTCATGAACTGAACACTGTGTACTTAAAATTGGCAGCACTGTACAAACAACTTAGTAAGGTTTTATATTACTTGTATATCAGTGTCATACAGTTGTGTTCATATTGACATGGTGGTGTTTTGCAGTAGCATTCATAATTGTTGTTATGTGCTTTTTTGTGCTATCGCAAGAATGTTGGAACTTGAATTAGAGCAATGAACAAACATTGGCAAATTTCTTGTTAAACATCCCAAGAGTGGAAGTGAAATCAGGTACGTCTTAGTCCAAGTTTATGGAGATAATGCCATGAAGAAAATGGCAATATGGAAATGGATTAAATGTATCAGGCCTGGGAAAATTCTTGCTGTATGTTGAGACCTCAGTTTTTGGGCTGAGGACGTATGGTGGGCTGTTGGTATGGTAACAGCCGAGAGAATTATTGTAATTCTCCGAGAGAATTACAAAATTTGCTAGATTAGAATCACAATCCATGAAAGAACAGTTTAGGAAAATGGAGTTTTGTTGCAGATTTACTGTGAAATGTGAAATAATGAAGAAATCTTGGTTTGGGAATTGGGTAATGGAAATTTAGGGGAAGTCGAAATACAGAGCGTGCTATAAAAATGTATACACATTTTAAGAAAGGAAAAAACTACATTACATTTGTAATATTCCATATATACCAATAATGTTTGTTATCTTATATCTTTTGAAATCACAGAAGTCAAATGTGACGTATTATTGTGTTAATAGAGTTGTTTCTTTTCTTTTCTTTTTTTTTTAAGACCGAGTCTTACTCTGTGCCCTGAATAGAATGCCATGGTGTTATATCTCACAGCGACCTCAAACTCTTGGGCCTCAAGCAATCCTCTTGCCTCAGCCTCCCAAGTAGCTGAGACTACAGTTATCTGCCACAACACCTGGAATTTATTTTTTATTTTTTTAGTAGAGACAAGGTCTTGACCTCCTGAGCTCAAGTGATCCATCTGCTTCAGCCTTCCAGAGTGCTAGGATTACAGATGTGAGCCACCATGCCCCTCTTCAGTCTTTTTATTTCTTAAAATGATATACATGGCACCCTTGGTATATGTCACAGTTTAATACTTTCTGTAGTTTTGAAATAATTTATTTATTTTGTATTCAATGAAGGAATTCTGTTTTTTTCATAAAGGTATCATGTATTAAGCCACATGAAATCCCAGAAAAAATGATGAGACAACTTATTTTTAGATTGGGGGAAGAGGATAAAGAGTCAAAATTAGTTTTGAGGGGAGAATCACTTTTTCTTTCTGGTGGCTCTTTTATCGCTCACAGTGGTCTTTGAGTAAGAGTGATCATTAGCCATACCAATTGAAGGGGAATTGATTTCTTCATCTAGTGTGCTGGTGAAATAATGGGGTAGCTACAATCCAACCTTTTTGACATAGTGTTCTCAGGTTTTTGAATGTCTACCCACTTGTCACAAGTCCTAGAAATAATCATTTGCTCCTTTAAATGAAGGCGCTCTTAGGTACTGTAGCTCAGGGATTGATTACAGGATGATGCAATGCTTTGCTGTTCCCAAGGTCTATATATTCAGTTGTTTTAGAGGCTTTCCATGTAATGCATTTGACTTTTAGCTTCTGTTGCTAAAGTAATAGTAACATTCTTTTTTCCATTTGTTTATTTATGGTCTTGTTTTCTACCCTTGCAAAACTTGATATAGGTACAAAGTTTCAGAAATGTACACATACCAGAGTAATAGATAACTCTGATTTCGTTATAAGGCAATAATTTAAGTTGACAGGTTTAGCCGATAACATAAAACACAAGAGAGAAATAGGATCAGTTTATAAATTTCAGCAGAACCCCTGAGAGTGAGTTGCTGCTTTGGAGCTGACTCCAGTACTGTTGTTTTGTCTAATACATTGTAAAGTGAAATAAACTGATGTTTGTGAAAATCTGGCTGACCAAGATTAAAAGAATAGGATTGTAAATTAGCTGCTTCCTTTATATCACTTTAAGCAACTTTCTGAAGGGACTAAATGACAGGACATTAGGGTCCTTAGAAGAAGTCCAACTTCTCTAGAATTTCAAGAGGCCAAGAGAATGGATGGGTCTGCTTGTGGCAAATCCTAGTGGGAGTCTCAACTTAACAACTCTCCAGGCCCCACTGTACTGTGTCCTAGGAAAATGGATTCTTAGAGTGGAGGTGATTGTGAGGTCCCGATATCTGGAAAGCAGACCTTGTGGAAGGTCATTGGAGGTTCTGTCAGTATGACAGCTGTAGCCATCCAAAATAAGATTGTGAACTATTTTAGTGGTTTGGCAAAACTAAAACCAATTCAGTATAACAGGGCATTGACACATAGCTTCTCCACACAGAAAATAAGCATTCCTCCCTTACCTTGATGTTTATTCCTTGGGCCTCAAGCAATCCTAAAAACATTCTAGCATTTATATAGTATTATCTTGTTATCTTGTTTTATTCCCTGTGACATGCACCAGGGAAGGGGCAGGGGCTGTTTTAGGGTATCCAGGAGCCTTTTTGCATAGTTAGTAGGAGTGGACATCAAGCTAACCACATGTGTCCTTTTCATGCGTCTCAGCGGGTACCACATATTGAGAAAAGTCCTTGGATTCCTTTACCTCTGTAGAGCAGTTTGAACTGATGCCCTTGTTTTGAGATAGTTCATGCTGAAGAGGGAAAATAAAGTTCTAGAGGATGGAACTTTTAAAAAGTCATGCTTCTACCCATCTGCCTCAAGGCAAGCTGTACTGAACCTTGTCTAGGTTGGTTAGGGTACTCTCCTTTCAGAGGTTTCTATAGATAATGCTCACAGACTCTAGTTGGTAATTTCTGCTTTTCAGTCATAATGAATACTTAGGATTAAATAACCCAGAGATGTTTAGCTCTGAAGGCAAGAAGGGATGGAGGGAAATGATTTCTATTTTTAAAACTCTTGAATTGCCTTCACTCCCAACTTATTCACCACTCCCAAGGTGGGAACAAATGCCCCTGAAGTCCCTTCCTCTTCCACTCTGGCTTTCCCTGCTTAAGACTTGAGGGTGCCTGTAGCTCAGTGGCTAGGGCGCCAGCCACATACTCAGGAGTTGGCGGGTCCAAATCCAGCCCGGGCCTTCCAAACAACAATGACAACTCCAACCAAAAAAGAAAATAGCTGGGCATTGTGGCGGGCACCTGTAGTCTCAGCTACTTGGAGGCTGAGGCAAGAGAATCGCTTAAGCCTAAGAGTTTGCAGTTGCTATGAGCTGTGACACCACGGCACTCTACCCAGGGCAACATAGTGAGACTCTGTCTCCAACAAAGAAAAAAAAAAAACAGACTTGAGGGTTAGATTTTTTGATTAGATGATTAGGGCTCTGTTCAAGGTCATATGGGAATAAAGGCATTGAGGTTGCACCCAGCATCTTGTTTGTTGGTTTGTGTTTCTGCAGGGTCTCTATTCCCAGACTTCTCGACTACCTCTTGTAAATCCATAACGCTAGCAAAATATCTGTGAGATATTTTATTGTAGATATGCAATTTACATTTTTATTTATTTATTTATTTTTTATTGTTGGGGATTCATTGAGGGTACAATAAGCCAGGTTACACTGATTGCAATTGTTAGGTAAAGTCCCTCTTGCAATCATGTCTTGCCCCCATAAAGTGTGACACACACCAAGGCCCCACCCACCTCCCTCCTTCCCTCTTTCTGTTTCCCTCCCCAAACATAATTGTCATTAATTGTCCTCATATCAAAATTGAGTACATAGGATTCATGCTTCTCCATTCTTATGATGCTTTACTAAGAATAATGTCTTCCACGTCCATCCAGGTTAATACGAAGGATGTAAAGTCTCCATTTTTTTTAATGGCTGAATAGTATTCCATGGTATACATATACCACAGCTTGTTAATCCATTCCTGGGTTGGTGGGCATTTAGGCTGTTTCCACATTTTGGCGATTGTAAATTGAGCTGCAATAAACAGTCTAGTACAAGTGTCCTTATGATAAAAGGATTTCTTTCCTTCTGGGTAGATGCCCAGTAATGGGATTGCAGGATCAAATGGGAGGTCTAGCTTGAGTGCTTTGAGGTTTCTGCATACTTCCTTCCAGAAAGGTTGTACTAGTTTGCAGTCCCACCAGCAGTGTAAAAGTGTTCCCTTCTCTCCACATCCACGCCAGCATCTGCAGTTTTGAGATTTTGTGATGTGGGCCATTCTCACTGGGGTTAGATGATATCTCAGGGTTGTTTTGATTTGCATTTCTCTAATATGTAGAGATGATGAACATTTTTTCATGTGTTTGTTAGCCATTCGTCTGTCGTCTTTAGAGAAAGTTCTATTCATGTCTCTTGCCCATTGATATAAGGGATTGTTGGCTTTTTTCATGTGGATTAATTTGAGTTCTCTATAGATCCTAGTTATCAAGCTTTTGTCTGATTGAAAATATGCAAATATTTTTTCCCATTGTGTAGGTTGTCTCTTTGCTTGGGTTATTGTCTCCTTAGCTGTACAGAAGCTTTTCAGTTTAATGAAGTCCCATTTGTTTATTTTTGTTGTTGTTGCAATTGCCATGGCAGTCTTCTTCATGAAGTCTTTCCCCAGGCCAATATCTTCCAGTGTTTTTCCTAGGCTTTCTTTGAGGATTTGTATTGTTTCATGCCTTAAATTTAAGTCCTTTATCCATCTTGAATCAATTTTTGTGAGTGGGGAAAGGTGTGGGTCCAGTTTCAGTCTTTTACATGTAGACATCCAGTTCTCCCAACACCATTTATTGAATAGGGAGTCTTTCCCCCAAGGTATGTTCTTGTTTGGTTTATCAAAGATTAGGTGGTTGTAAAATGTTAGTTTCATTTCTTGGTTTTCAATTCGATTCCAAGTGTCTATGTCTCTGTTTTTGTGCCAGTACCATGCTGTCTTGAGCACTATGGCTTTGTAGTACAGACTAAAATCTGGTATGCTGATGCCTCCAGCTTTATTTTTATTACTAAGAACTGCCTTAGCTATACGGTTCTATACAAAACGCAGAATCATTTTTTCCAAATCTTGAAAGTACGATGTTGGTATTTTGATAGGAATGGCATTGAATAGGTAGATTGCTTTGGGAAGTATAGACATTTTAACAATGTTGATTCTTCCCATCCATGAGCATGGTATGTTCTTCCATTTGTTAATATCCTCTGCTATTTCCTTTCTGAGGATTTCATAGTTTTCTTTATAGAGGTCCTTCACCTCCTTCGTTAGGTATACTCCTAGGTATTTCATTTTCTTTGAAACTATGGTGAAGGGAGTTGTGTCCTTAATTAGCTTCTCATCTTGACTGTTATTGGTGTATACAAAGGCTACTGACTTGTGGACATTGATTTTATATCCTGAAACTTTACTGTATTTTTTGATGACTTCTGGGAGTCTCGTGGTTGAGTCTTTGGGGTTCTCTAAATATAAGATCATGTCGTCAGCAAAGAGGGAGAGTTTGACCTCCTCTGCTCCCATTTGGATTCCCTTTATTTCCTTGTCTTGCCTAATTGTATTGGCTAGAACTTCCAGCACTACGTTGAATAGTAAAGGTGACAGAGGACAACCTTGTCTGGTTCCAGTTCTAAGAGGAAAAGCTTTCAGTTTTACTCCATTCAGTAAAATATTGGCTGTGGGTTTGTCATAGATAGCTTCAATCAGTTTTAGAAATGTGCCACCTATGCCTATACTCTTCAGTGTTCTAATTAGAAAAGGATGCTGGATTTTATCAAATGCTTTTTCTGCATCTATTGAGAGGATCATGTGATCTTTATTTTTGCCTCTGTTAATATGGTGGATAACGTTTATAGACTTGTGTATGTTAAACCAGCCTTGTATCCCTATTTTTATTTATTTGTATTCACACATAAAGTTTTGTGTATTTACTGTGTATAACATGTTTTGAAGTATGTATACATTGTAGAATGACTAAATCTAATATATACATTACTTCTCATAGTTATTTTTGTGGTGAAAACACTTCACATCCAATTACTCAGCATTTTTCGATAATACAGTATATACTACATATTATTATTTTTTTTGAGACAGAATTTCAAGCTGTTACCCTCAGTGGAGTGCTGTGGCATTACAGCTCACAGCAACCTCAGACTTTTTGGGCAATTCTCTTGCCTCAGCCTCCCAAGTAGCTGGGACTATAGGCACCAGCCACAATGCCCAGCTATTTTTTGGTTGTAGTTGTCCTTGTTGTTCGGTGGGCCCAGGCTGGATTTGAACACACCAGTGCCTTGTATGTGGCTGGCGCTCTATCCTCTTGAACTACAGGCACCGAGTCTATACTACATATTAGTGATTATAGTCAACCATGCTGCATAATAGATCTTCTGAATGTGTTCCTCTTATCTAAATGAAATTTTATGTCCTTTGACCAACATATCCCATAACCTTTACCTGCTTCCTCAACCATCCCAGACCCTAGTAACCATCATTCTACTCCTCACTTTTGTGAGATCCAACTTTTTTAGATTCCACTTGTAAATGACATCATGTGGTATTTGTCTTTCTGTGTCCGGTTTATTTTACTTAACAAAATGTCCTTTAGGTTCATCCATATTGTTGTAAATGACAACAATATGGATTTTCTTATTTTTATGGTTGAATAATATTCCATCGGTTATGTGTACCACATTTTCCTTCATTCATCCATCGGTGGACACTTAGGTTGATTCCATACCTTGGCTATTGTGAAAATTGTTGCAATAAACATGGGATTGCAGATATCTTTTAAATACACTGATTGCAATTCCTTCAGATAATTTTCAGTAGAATTGTTAGATCATATGGTAGTTTTAATTTTTTTGAGGAACCTCCATTCTGTTTTCCATAATGGCTATACTAATTTACATTTCCACCAACAGCATGCAAGGGTTTCCTTTTCTTCCTATTTTTCTCAACATTTGTTATCTTTTGTCTTTTTGCAGGGTGATTATTATTGTGGTTTTAATTTGTTTTTCCCTGATAATTAGTGATGTTGAGCATTTTTCATATACCTGTTGAACATTTTTTTTTTATTGTTGGGGTTTCATTGAGGGTACAATAAGCCAGGTTACACTGATTGCAATTGTTAGTTAAAGTCCCTCTTGCAATCATGTCTTGCCCCCATAAAGTGTGACACACACCAAGGTGTTGAACATTTTTATGTCTTTTTACAATATCTATTTAAGTCCTTTGCTCATTTTATTTTATTTTATTTATTTATTTATTTTTTATTGTTGGGGATTCATTGAGGGTACAATAAGCCAGATTACACGGATTGCAATTGTTAGGTAAAGTCCCTCTGCTCATTTTATTTTTATTTATTTATTTATGAGACAGTCTCAAGTTGTTGCCCTGGGTCAAGTGCCGCGGCATCATAGCTCACAGCAACCTCTAACTCTTGGGTTCAAGTGATTCTCTTGCCTCAGTTTTTTCTATATAAGTAGAGATGGTGGCGGGGGGAAGGTCTCACTCTTGTTCAGGCTGGTCTCGAACTCATGAGCTCAAGCAGTCTACCTGCCTCAGCCTCCCAGGATGCTAGGATTACAGGCGTGAGCCACCATGCCTGGCCCTTTGCTTATCAGGTTATTCTCTTACGATTGAGTTGAGTTCCTTATATATCTTAGATATTTGCTGCCATCATATGTATAGTTTACAAATATTTTCTCCTATTCTAGAGGTTGTCTCTTCTCTCTGTTGATTGTTTACTTTGCTGTACAGAAGGTTTTTAGTTTGGTGTAATCCCATCTGTCTTTTTTTGCTTTTTTAAAAATTTCAGATTAATAGGAAGGTACATGTGAGTAAGCTACCTTGTTTATATTTGTAAGGTAAAGCATTTTTGCTTTTCTTGCCTATGCTTTTGGTATATTATCCGAGAAGTCATGTCCAAACTGATGTCATAGAACATTCCTCCATGTTTTCTTCTAATATAGGGGTGTCCAACTTTTTTTCCTCTGCTGTATATTGGAAGAATGAGTTGTCTTAGGCCATACATTAAATACACAAATACTAACAAAAGCTGATTAGCAAGTAAAGGTCCGTGCATACTTTTTGTGATATCCAATACCACAGATAAGTAAAAAGTCCTCACAAAATCAGCCATGTGGCCTGTGACTGCAGGTCAGATACTCCTATTCAGCTAGTTTCTTTCTTTTGGGTTTTATATTTAAGTATTTATTTTTTTTATTAGATCCTAACAGTATACATTAATACATTTATGGGGTACAATGTGCTGATTTTATATATAATTTGGAATGCTTACATCAAACTGGTTAACATAGCCTTCACCTCACTTAATGTGTTAAGACATTTATGTTCTACACTTAATAGATTTGACATGTACCCTTGCAATATGCACCATAGGTGTGGTCCCACCAATTACCCTCCCTGCATCCAACCTCCTCCCTCCCCTCCCCTTCCTCCCCTTACTCTCCTCTTCTCTCCTTCATCCTGGGCTATAGTTGTTTTATCTTTCATATGAAAGTGTGGGTGATTATATATTGGTTTAACAATAGTACTGAGTACATTGGATACTTTTTTTTCCATTCTTGAGATACTTTACTAAGAAGACTATGTTCCAGCTCTATCCATGTAAACATAAAAGAGGTAAAGTCTCCATCTTTTTTAAGGCTGCATAATATTCCATGATGTACATATACCACAATTTGTTAATCCATTCATGGGTTGATGGGCACTTTGGTTTCTTCTGTGACTTGGCAATTATGAATTGGGCTGCAATAAACATTCTGGTGCAGATATCTTTGTTGTAAAGTGATTTTTAGTCTTCTGGATATATACCTAGTAGAGGAATTGCAGGATTGAATGTCAAGTCTACTTTTAGATCCCTAAGTGTTCTCCAAACTTCTTTCCAAAAGGAACATATTAGCTTGCATTCTGACCAGGCGCCTGCCACAACGCCTGGCTATTTTTTGGTTGTAGTTGTCATTGTTGTTCAGCAGGCCCTGGCTAGATTCGAACCTGCCTGCTCTGATGTATGTGGCTGGCACCTTAGCCACTTGAGCTATAGGCGCTGAATCCTCAAAGTGGTTTTGATTCACATTTCTCTGGTTAAAGATGATGAGCATTTTTTCATGTATCTGTAGACCATGCACCTATTTTCTGCAGAGAAGCTTCTGTTCAAGTTTTTTGCCCACAATGAAAAGGGATCACTTGTTCTTTTCTTATTAATAAGTTTGAGTTCTCTATGGATTCTGGTTATCAAACCTCTGTCAGAAACATAACCTGCAAATATCTTCTCCCATTCTGAGGTCTGTCTGCTTTCTTTACTTACTATGTTCTTGGCTGTGCAGAAGCTTTTAGTTTGATCAGATCTCAGTAATTTTTTTTTTTTTTTTTGCAGTTTTTGGCCGGGGCACCCTACTCCTTTGAGCCACAGGCACTGCCCCCCACAGTAATTTATTTTTGGTGGTGTTTCAATTGCCCTGGGGGTCCTCCTCATAAAGTATTTTGCCAGGCCAATTTCTTCAAGTGTTTCCCCTGCACTGTCTCCAAGTATCTTTTTAATAAGTTTCATGTCTTAAGTTTAAATCTTTTATCCAGTGAGAATCAATTTTTGTTAATGGTGAAAGGTGTGGGTCCAGTTTTCAGTCTTCTACAAGTTGCCAGCCGATTCACCCAGCACCATTTCTTAAATAGGGAATCTTTCCCCTAATTTCTGATTTTGATAGGCTTATCAAAGATCAAATGACGATAAGTGTCTTGGTTCATCTTGGTTCTCTATTCTGTTTCATACGCCTACCTCTGTTTTTCTGCCAGTACCATGTTATTTTGATCACTATAGATTTATTATATAGTCTGAAGTCTGATAGCATGATTCCTCCTGATTTGTTTTTATTTCTGAGTAATGTCTTGACTATTCGAGGTTTTTTTCTGATTCCATATAAAACAAAGTACTATTTTTTCCAGATCTTTAAAGTATGACAGTGGTGCTTTAATAGGGATTGCATTAAATTTATAAATTGCTTGGGGTAGTATGGACATTTTAACACTTGATTCTTCCCAGCCATGACCATGATAGGTTTTTCCATTTGTTAACATCTTCAGCTATCTCTTTTTTCAGAGTGTCATAGTTCTTTTTATAGAAATCTTTCACATCTTCTGTTAGGTAAATTCCCAGATATTTTATCTTCTTTAGCACTACTGTAAAAGGAATAGAGTCCTTGACTGTTTTCTCAGCTTGACTATTGTTGGTATATATAAAAGCTACTGATTTGTGAATATTGATTTTTGTATCTTGAGATGCTGCTGTATTCCTTGATCATGTCTAAGAGTTTTGTAGTTGAGTCCCTGGTGTTTTCCAGGCATAAAATCATATCATCTGCGAAGAGTGAGAGTTTGATCTCCTCTGACCCTATACATTGTTAATTAACTTTGCCATAGTTAACATGAAGGAGAAAATTCTGCAAGCAGCCAGACATAAGAAAATCATAACCTGCAAGGGGAAGGATATTAGATGACTGCAGACCTCTCAGCTAAAACTTTTCAAGCCTGAAGAGGATGGTTATCAACCTTCATTCTCCTAAAACAAAACAATTTTCAGCCCAGGATCCTGTATCCAGCTAAGCTGAGTTTCATTTGTGATGGAGAAATCAAAATACTTTAATGACATACACATGTTGAAGAAATTTGCCATAACTAAAATATTTGTCTTTAATCCATTTTTATTTTATTTTTGTATATGGTGTGAGAAAAGGATCTAATTTCATTCCTTTGCATGTGGATACTCAGTTTTCCCAGCACCATTTATTGATGAGACTGTCCTTTCCCCATTGTGTGTTCTTGACGCTTTTATTGAAAATCACTTGGCTGTAAATGCATGCATTTATTTCTGGTCTCTCCATTCATAATTTGCATTTGATTGGTTGGATCATCTCTATTTAGCAAGATGTGTTGGAATGTGGCTGAGTAGTATATGTTGATTATAACTATGTGGTATTCTGAGTTGTTTCTCATTTTAGAATATGTGTATGTTGTGAGCATATAATTTATAATAGACCCCAGCTATCACAGCATATTTTTAAGGAGAACATTTCCTATTATAAGAAATACCAAACAATTGGTTGATTCGTTCTTTCTAGCTACTTCCCTTTTTTCTTTTTGAAATATATGTCACAGTTTTATGCTTTTTGTAGTTTTGAAGTAATTTGTACCCAAAAAAGGAATTATGTTTTTTTTTTTTTTTTTTTTTTTTTTGAGATAGAGTCTCACTATGTCACCCTTGGTAGAGTGCTGTGGCATTACAGCTCGCAGCAACCTCAAACACTTGGGCTTAAACAATTCTCTTGCCTTAGCATCCCAAGTAGCTGTGACTACAGGCACCCACTACAACACCGGCTATTTTTTGTTACAGTTGTCATTGTTGTTTAGCAGGCCTGGGCTGAGTTCGAACCCACCAGCCCGGGTATTCGTGGCTGGCGGCATAACCCCTGTGCTATGGATGCTGAGCTGAATTGTGTGTTTTTAAAACAAAGATATCGGGCGGTGCCTGTGGCTCAAGGAGTAGGGCGCCGGTCCCATATGCCGGAGGTGGCGGGTTCAAACCCAGCCCCGGCCAAAAATCACACACACACACACAAAAAAAGAAAACAATTGAAAAAAAAAAATAAAAGATATCATGCATTTACTAACATAAAATGTAAGGAAAATTAAATTATTAATATTTTTTGCTATCAAAGTCATTTATTATTTTGTATAAAAGTTAGAGACCAAGGCTACAGTGCTATTAAATGCCTTCCTCTCCACCCCTACCCCCCAGAAAACCACCCAATCCTGCTATAAAAATAGAAGACAACAAAAATACCACAGTTCAGGCCAGGTGTGGTAGCTCACGCCTATAACCCTAGCACTCTGGGAGGCTGAGGCAGGTGTATCAGTTGAGCTCAGGAGTTCAAGACCATCCTGAGCAGGAACAAAACCCCATCTCTACTAAAAATAGAAAAACTAGCCAGGCATAGTGGTGGGTGCCTGTAGTCCCAGCTACTTGAGGGACTGAGGCAAGAGGATTGCTTAAGCCCAGGAGACTGAGGTTACTGTGAGCTATGATCACACCACCACTCTACCTAGGGTGACAGAAAGAGACTCTGTCTCAAAAGATAAAACACAGTTCAGCTGAGCTGGGAACAAAGAGTGGCTCCAAAAAAAAAAAAAAAAAAAAAAAGTCAAATACAAGACATAATACCTTCACACGTTTATATAAAAGTTGCCATGGGGAAAGTAGTGATCATAGCCATGTCAACTATGGATACCATGAAACCAGGGTATTTAGAAGTTCAGGACAAGACATGATTGCAAGAGGACTTTACCTAACAATTGCAATCAGTGTAACCTGGCTTATTGTACCCCCAATGAATCCCCAACAATAAAAAAAAAAAAAAAGTTCAGGACAGCTGCCACTTCTGGCCACATCTTCTGGGATCTGCTGCAGGAACTAATGATGCTGTAGACAGGGCTGGGCCCCTCATCCCACTCTGAAGTTTAGGCCATTGGCTTGAAGTGCTTTGGGCTAGGAAGATGCCACAGGCTCTTTCCCCCTTTCCAGACAGAGGGCAGGCTGGAGGTCGGAGGTCCAAAAGCTTCCCATTCCCAAGATAAGGAAGCCAGCCAAGAGATTTTCCCTGTCCAGAAAGAAAGCCCTCTAAATGGACAAATTTCATGGCCCCTGGAAGTTGGCCCACATGCATTCACATGGCATAAAGGCCCAACACAGTCGTAGCCAAGAGAAGTGGAGCTTGGAAGAACACGTTGAGTGGGGTTCCTCTGTGAGTCTCTAAGGGAACGATGTCTTATACCCGCTAGTGAAGTGCCTATAGGCCTTTGAGGGGCTCAAGTCCTTGGCCTCCTGAGTGAGCAACTCCTGCAGCTCTTCCAAGAGCTGAATGTTGAGCAGGAATGCAGTCTTGGCCTCTCTGACCACCCTCTGCCTCACCTTGGGGAGGCCATTCAACTCATCTCCAAAGAGTTCATGTGGAAGTGGTAGAGCTGCTTGAACTTGGTGGCACTGCTGATATTGGGCAAGGTGAAGAAGGCCAGGCTCTCACTGGAGCTGTGCAGGTCCAGGGCCTTCTGATCAGTCTTCTTGAGGACTTGACACTCTGACAGGTCATTCAGATAGCAGGTGTAGGCATGGGCTCTTGGAGTTGTTGCATGTAGTGCTGCATGGCCAACTGTAGGAGATCAGCTCCTGCCAGCAGACCCTATACCAGAAAGCCATAACTTGCTCCAGGACAGCTCTGCAGGGCAGCTCTTTGGGAAGCAGAGTGGTATATAGACTGGGTTCCCCTTACTGTACTCATCTCTCCCTCCAGGGTACAGGGAGGTGCAGGGAGGCCACCACCAGCTTAAAGCTCTCTGAGGTCGCCTGGCCCTTCTAAAAGTTCCTCATGAACTTGGTGTTCTCTGCCTGGCTGTGCACCTCCTTGGTGGCCTCCTTCAGGGCCTCTGACAAATCCTGAGGCATGCTATTGCATTGTGGGTACTCCATTTGGCTGGGGCTGGTTTTACTAGGTGTTGACTGTGTAGGTGGCGGTGCTGGGGGTGCTCTGCAGGAGATGGGCGGTGACTATATTAAATTTTTTAATAATAAAAGTAATACATGCTCACTATAAAAATTATAATTATAACTTAGCAAGTAAAAGTCCTTCTAAGTCCAATTTCTTCACCAGAGGTAACATACATTAATCTATAAAACCCTTTTTATTATAAAATTAGATACAAATGTGGAAAATTATACAAAAATATGTAGCTTGTTAATAAGTTATTACAAAGTGAAGAATTTGAAGTCATACCCAAGAAATGAAAATTTGCCAAGCACTTCAAAAGCCTCACCCAACTATATCTTCCTCCCACCAAATATAACTGCTCTCCTAATTTTTAGAATTGCTTCTTTGCATTTTAAAATAATTTATCACTCAACTGTGCACCCCAGACTACAGTTTATTGTTACTCATTTAAAAAGACTTGTATCCTTTAAGTCTCTTTGAATCTGCAGGATACTCAACTATCTTTCCCTCTTTTTTCCTTATAATTTTTCAATTGAAGAACTCAGGCCATATCTTAGACTAAATTTTGCTGAATTCATAGTAATGGTACAGTTCAGCATGTTCTGGAAGTCTGTATTTCTTGGAAATTGTCAGCTGGATCTATAGGCTGAATCAGACACAGATTCAACCCCTTTGGGAAGACTGTAGGTAATTTGGGGCTCTTTCATTAGGAGGTACATAATATATGATTGACTTCTCTTTTTGTGGGATTGCAAGATGATGATATTCAAATCTACCACTTCTTTTTTATTTTTAGCTGTATTACTTTTATAAGAGATACTTCCCCTCATATGCTATTTTGTTACCTGGTAATAAAGTTCATAAAGGAAAATTAGGATAAATGTTTCTTCTTTTTCTTTATTTCCCAGTTTTTAAGATAATGAATTAGTTCCTAGGCTGGGCAAGGTGGCTCATGCTTGTAATCCTAGCACTCTGGGAGGCCAAGGCAGGTGGATTGCTTGAGTTCACAAGTTCGAGACCAACCTGAGCAAAAAGCAAGATCTTGTCTCTACTCAAAATAGAAAAACTGAGGCAAGAGAATAGCTTGAGTCCAGAGTTGGAGGTTGCTGTGAGCTACGATGCCATGGCCCTCTGCCCAGGGCATCAGCTTGAGACTGTCTCCAAAAAAAAACCCAAAAAACATGAATTACTTTCTAGTTGTACTCTGAAGATGGTCAGGTAAAGTCCCCCCCCTTTATGAAACCTGGATTTAAGTGTATTTTATAGGCTTTAATTCATTATTATTATTTTTTAAATGCACGTTAGTTTTTTTTCCAGTTATCTACAAAGAAGATAAATGGTTTCTTTAATGCTGAAATTTCTGTTACTATATCCAACATTTCACAAGACTTTGTCTCAAAAAAAAAGTCTCACTCTGTCACCCTGGGTAAAGTGCCATGGCATCAGAGTTCACAGCAACCTCAATCTCTTGGGTGCAACTGATTGTTGCCTTGGCCTCACAGAGTGCTAGGATTACAGGTTTTTTTGTTTGTTTGTTTGTTTTGTTTTTGAGACGGTCTCACTTTTTTGCCCTGGTTAGAGTGTCATGGCGTCACCCATAGCTCGCAACAACCTCAAACTCCTAGGCACAAGAATTCCTCGTGCCTCAGCCTCCCAAGTAGCTGGGACTACAGGCATATGCCACTATACCTGGATAGTTTTTCTATTTTTAGTAGAGACAGGGGTCTTGCTTTTGCTTGGGCTGGTCTTGAACTCCTGAGCTCAAGCAGTCCACCTGCCTTGGCCTCCCAGAGTGCTGGGATTACAGGCGTGAGCCACCGCACTGGGTCCACAAAACATTTTTTTTTTGTTGACATTCTATAAACAATACTATCCAGTTATGTCCCAAACATTCTTCTTGTGAAGAGAGTTTATGTATCTTCTTGACTTCTGTAATATTTGTTAGGAAGATTTTCCAGAGAAATGTGATGAGATATTAAGTATTCTTGTTTTTCTCCCTCTTCAATGTAAACAATTAGAATTGAGGTGTCAGTGGCCGAGACACCAAAATTTTTAAAAGCCTCTGAAATATTGTTATTTGGGGAAAGGTTGAAAATAATTTCAGTAGAGTTCTTGTCTTCTTTTTTCCCTGGTTGGTAAAGGTGAACTTCTTTGCTGCCACAAGTATCTAAAAGGAATCGATAATCACTTGGATTTATCAATGAACCAACGATGATGATTTCCATGGCCTTTTCCCTGTGTCTCCTGCATGTTTAACATCCTGAATAATAGAAGGTTTACCTGTCAGGTCTGCAGTGTGTCTGGGAAGTGCTCCCTCTTGGAAAAAAAGCCTAATCCATTCTGTTTTTTTCCCGCCCCTCCATTTCCCTCCCCTCTTCTCCTTTCCCTTCTTTTCTTTTCCTTTCTTTCTCTCTCTCTCTTTTTCTTTCTTTATTTTTTGAGACGAGGTCTTGCCATTTTACCCAGGCTGGTCTCAAACTCTGAGGCTTAAGTAATTCTTCTTTGTCAGCCTCCCATGTACCTGGGACTGTAGGTACAAACCATTGTGCCTGCCTCCATTGTTATTATTACTTTTATTGAAGCTCAACTTGTTCCATCTTTTGTCAATTGTTGGTTTCCAAGTAAGTCCTTTGATGTAATCCTAGTAGTCTTTCACAGCTTGCTTGTTATCTGGTATGATGAGATATTCTAGGCTCATCTTAAACATTTTTCCTGCCCATGTCTGGAATCAGCCACTGCTCTACGAACCTTTTAATTCTCCCGTTTCAGCCTCCTGAGTAGCTGGGACTACAGGTATATACCACCAGGCTCAGATAAGGTTTTTTTATTTTTATGGGGTGGTGGGGGGTTAGAGATGGGGTCTTGCTATTGCCAGGTTGGTTTGACACTCCTGGCCTTAGATAATCCTCCTGGGTCGGCCTTTCAATAGTGCTAAGATTATAGGCGTGAGCTCTGGTACCTGGCCCTCTAAAAATTTTTTTATTTTATTTTATTTTTATTTTTACAATAACAATGTTTAAGATAAAGATTAGAAACAAAAACCTTGTAAAGAACAAAGGAACATAAATACATTCAGAAAAGGAATCAGATAATTGCTTCATCGAAATATTGAGCAATAATAAGAATGCAAAGAAAGTAACATTCATATTGTCAAATAAGAGTATGTCTATTATAGACTGCTTTGACTGTGAGATTCAGTATGGAATCATCAGTTAACTTATTTTTTAAGTATCAAAAAATAGACAACTAATATTTATAAATAAAAGTAAAAGATAATTTCAAAAAACAGATCATGCTAAATCTTATAGACAATAGATTTAGCTCTCCCTCTAAAAATTTTTAAGACTGTATTCTGGCCCTTGAGATTGTTCACTGCTACTGTGTTGGTCATTGTTTCTAGCCCTTTTCTGTTCACAAGTGCTAAAAAGTATGTATGGTAGTATATCTTATTCAGATGGGTACTTCCTAATTTTATTTTATTTTTTGCCTTTTCAAGATAATCTCACTCTCTCCCTCCAGGCTGGAGTGTGGTGGTGTGATCTTAGCTCACTGTAACCTCAAACTCCTGGGCTCAGTCAATCCCCCAGTCTCAGCCTCCTGAGCTAATACTGCAGCTAGGACTACAGACACATACTGTCTGCAAATAGGTACTTCTTATTCATATTTAGGACTAAAGAGTTTTTATTTAATCTCTTTAATATTATATCTGTATCTCTTCTCCTGATTCTGGACATGGGATTATACAACGAGAATATTTAATAATTATTAATTTGCTCTGTCTCATGTTATACATAAAAGAGTTTCAGAATGATAGTACTACCGCCCTGATATGATTACTGAAAACAATTTAAAACATTTTTTGTGTGTGCGTTATTGCTCTTAAACAGCGGTTTTGTATCTTCAGTTTCAGAGTGTTATAGCCATTATATAATTTCCTTCCCTTTTAACTCTTGTTTAGTCTTATTTTCTTAAATAACTGTATATATAATGCTTACCACCTGTCTCAGTTGTTTGGGTTGTCTGAAATGTATTTTCTAATAAATTCTTCAGGAAGATCTCATTCAAACAACATTCCTGTGTTTTTATGTGTTAATTCGTCTGTGGTCTTTACCCAAAAGTCACTTCGGTAGCATGTAAAATCCTTGGCTCGCATTTTCTTTCTTTGAGTACTCCATCTGCTGGCATTCGTCTTTGCTGTAAAAAACACTGATGACAATCCAATTTTCTTTATAAGTCACTTGATGTTTTTTGCTTAGCTGCCCAAATGATTTTTTCCTTTCTTTTAAAATCCTGTGATTTTTACCCGGTACGGTGGCTCACACCTATAATCCTAGCATTCTGGGAGGCCGATGAGGGTGGATTGCCTGAGCTCAGGAGTTCAAGACCAGCCTGAGCCAGAGCAAGACCTCATCTCTAAAAATAGCCGGACGTTGTGGTTGGTGCCTATAGTCCCACCTACTCGGGAGGCTGACGCAAGAGAATCACTTGAACTAAAGAGTTTGAGGTTACTGTGAGCTGTGACACCATGGCACTCTGTCAAGGGTGATAAAGTAAGACTCTGTCTCAAAAAAAAAAAAAATCCAATGGTTTTATTAGAGCATATCTTGCTGTTAGACATTTCTGGTCAGTATTTTCAGACATGCAATGTGTTATTTCAATACATAGTCTTAATTTTTTTTATTTTAGGAAAGTTTTCTTTTATACTGTTTTTGTCCATTTGTATGGAAAATTAGATTGCTTGAACATTTATAAAGAAGCATGGCTTTTGGTATTTTCTCTCTCTTTTTTTTTTTGAGACAGAATCTCACACTGCTCTGCGTAGAGTGCTGTAGCATCCTAGCTCACAGCAACCTCAAACTCTGGGGCTCAAGCAGTGCTCTTGCCTCAGTCTCCCAAGTAGCTGGGACAACAGTTGCCCACTACAATACCTGGTTATTTTTAGAGACAGGGTCTCACTCTTGTTCATTTTGGTCTGGACCTCATGAGCTTAAGCAATCCACCCACCTTGGCCTCCCAGAGTGCTAGGAGGACAAGTGTGAGCCACCATGTTCAGCCTTAATGTTTTGTTCTCTTATTTGAGTTTTCTTCTTTATGTTAGATCTTCTTTGTCTTCAGTGTTTATCAGTTCTAATCTTTTTCTCCTTCTTCTGTTTTTTCTTTATTTCACAATTTCCCCCTTTTTTTACCTTCTATATATCTTAAGGCATTTTCTGTTGATTATTTGTTCTTTTATTTCTAATTTTTCCTTGAATTCTAGCACTTTCTGATTTTTGTTCTTGAGTATCTTATATCATTTAAAAAATATCTTTAAGTCATTTTGAAGTAGGAAGTTGCAGTTTTGTTATGTTTATGGCCATGTATTTCTGTCCTGCTTTCATTGTATGTGGGAAAGTGATTTTTTTTCTCTTAATTCTCTTTTTCTTATGTATAGGATTGTATCCCAATACTTTTCTGCTGGTTATTTGTATATGAAATTAGATTTATGGAACTTTTAGAAAAAAACATGACTTTAATTGCCTTTCCTAAATTAATAGTGCTTTTTCTTTTGTTTTTAAGTAGTGTTCAAAAACATTGCTTTATCATATTTATGATATGCAACTTGCTTTATGATATTTCCTGTGCTGTGTTCACTACCATCCCCATTTTCATCTGGACCCTTTCTTTCCTTTATTCCTATTGTCTCAGTCTATTCAATTTTGAATCCACTTTTAGCAGTGACTTTTCAGCGTGGACCCTGTTTTTTTAGGGCGCATTGGTTGATTAATATTGAGAGTTCAGGGTGGAGTGGGGAGAGCTAAACAGCTGTGGCACCTTGAAATCTTATTCTAGGCGTCTTCCCTTTATCCACTTTTGGACTTAGAAAACTCCCTCCTAGGTTCACTTGCTGTTCTCCTTTGGTTCCTCATATTTTTTCAGTGAATATCTGTTGTCTGCTTTGGAGTTTTCTTATTCTTAGAATAAGAAATCTAAGAATAAGAAATGTAGGAATAAGAAAACTACTGTCTTCCTAACTATGTCTTTCTTGCTCCTACTTGATAAACTCAGGAACACTTGAAAGTTTAAGGATAAACAGCAATTGTAGAGCTCTTACCAGTAGTTTATCCACAAAATCATGTGATCGGAGGTGATAATACTCAGATTTCCACAGAAAGTCTGATGTGCATGGTTTATTAACAGTTAAGTACTAAACTTCTCTCTCCATCTCTTGCTCTTTGTCTTTGCAATTTTTCCATTTTCCTTGTGGAATGAGGAGGGATAAATGGAATTAAATTACATTTAAAATATGTTTTATATTGGCTCGGTGCCCATAGCACAGTGGTTGCAGTGCCAGCCACATGCATTGAGGCTGGCGGGTTCGAACTCAGCCCGGACCAGCTAAACAACGATGAGAATTGCAACAAAAAATAGCCAGGTGTTGTGGTGGACACCTGTAGTCCCAGCTAATAGGGAGGCTGAGGCAAGAGAATTGCTTAAGCCCAGGAGTTTGAGGTTGTTGTGAGTTGTGACACCTCGGCTCTCTACCAAGGGCAACAAAGTGAGACTCTGTCTCAAAAAAAAAAAAAAGTGTTACATTTATTAATAAGTTTAATTTCCCTTGATCTCAACTTGAAGACTGTCTTTGCAACAAAACATCCCTCTGCCTCACATTTCAGAAAGAGGAAATTGTTTTTCTTCCCTTAAAGCTCACTCATGTTTGGTTTAGAATAAGCACAATGGGTATGTACTATGTACCCAAGCACTTTGTTTAGCAATGTAGGGAATGTAAAGATGTTGTAACTTCTAGGAGATATAACCTATTGGGGAAAATTTGGCAGGTGTCATAATTTTTATGGATTTGTTTCTCTCACTAGACTAGTGATCTCCTCAGAAGTAGAGAAGCCATGTCTTATACTTGATTTCCCTAAAAGCTGGCACATAGTAGGTGGTCAGTAAATGTATATTTAATGAGTAACAAGAACCCAGATGACTAAGAGAAAATGAATACAGGAAATGCCATTAGAGAAGAGTAAGCAAAATGCTAGAGATTGAAAAAATGGAAGACAGGGCATAAAACTACATAAAGTTATTGTCTAAATTAGGCTATTAAAAAATGGTTTAAAATTTGACAGGCAAAAAGCAAGTAAAAAGGTAATATCAAAGACTAAGAAAAGCATGAGGTCATTTCGGCCAGAGGTTGGGGGTGGTGGTGGGGCAGGAGAGAACCTGTGGATAAAGGCAGATGAGGCAGAGACTATCAGTAAGGATCTTAGTGGGTTAAACAGGCCCCACACCAGCAGGGGTGATGTGGGCAGCGAGGAACTACTGAAGGTTTTTTAGGAGAGTGCCAACAAAGCTGTCCTTGGGGATCTTCACCTAACTGGGGTGGCAGCTGGCACAAGGAGGGAATACTCCTTCCCTTTTCTCTTCTCTTCCCTCTCCTCTCCTCTCCTCTCCTCTCCTCTCCTCTCCTCTCCTCTCCTCTCCTCTCCTCTCCTCTCCTCTCCTCTCCTCTCCTCTCCTCTCCCCTCCCCTCCCCTCCCCTCCCCTCCCCTCCCCTCCCCTCCCCTCCCCTCCCCTCCCCTCCCCTCCCCTTCCCCCTCCCCCCTCCCCTCCCCCCTCCCCTCTCCCCTCTCCTCCTTCCTTCTTTCCTTCCTTTCTTTCTTTTCTTTTTTTTTTTTTTTTGCGGTTTTTGGCCAGGGCTGGGTTTGAACCTGCTACCTCTGGCATATGGTGCCAGCGCCCTACCCCTTTGAGCCACAGGTGCCACCCTTTTCTTTCTTTCCTTTTTTTTTGACAGAGTACTGTGGCATCATAGCTCACAGCAACCTCAGACTCTTGGGGTAAAGCAATTCTCTTGGCTCACCTTCATGAGTAGCTGCGACTACAGACACCTGCCACAAAGCCTCTATTTTTAGAGATGGGGGGTCTCACTCTAGCTCAGGCTAGTCTTGAACTTGTGAGCTTAGGTGTTCTGCCTGCCTCAGCCTCCCAGAGTGCTGTGATTATAGGTGTGAGCCACTGTGCCTGGCCTGAGGAACATTTTTCATTTCGGTAAGGAGAGGTGAGTTTCCTGGAGTTCTGAGGGATTTGCCTTTTCTTCTAAATTTGAAATGAAATTTTGAAAGAGGATGTCATGAGGATGGCTTATTGGGAGATGACTTCAGTCAAAAGAGATCCAGACCAGATGTATTCAGTACCGCCCGAATCTACCTATGAGAAGGAGAGAGCATCAAGGCCAGAACTTCCATGTATTGCCTGAGTAATTGTAGGGGTCTTCAGAGTATATAGTGGATAGAGTGTATATGCAGAGTTCAAATTAAGTGCTCAGAATTGGGCATACAGGGGGAGGTGCAGCTGGGGACAGCATCAGCTGTCATGATGGTGGGGTGGAGGTATGATGTAGGCTGCTTGTCAGAAGTGTGTACATCAGCAGGTTTGCTGGAGCACCAACCTTGTGCTCATTGGCCCAGAACATCCAGGCCTTCTTACCCATGCTTGGGTGGGCACCTGCCAGCACAGCCCTCTGAGGAATAGAAAGCCTGAGCAGGGCAGCTGCTTTCATAAGCTTTTTGGTGCATTATTGCAAAACTGGCTTAAGCTTGTGAACCTGAATCCCTTCTTCCTTGTTGCTAGCTGACAGTTCCCATTTAAATCCTTCCTATATTTGCCTAAGTTATGATTCTAGATATGGCCTCTTTGATTTCTGTTCTGTTGTTCTGGGAAGTGGGATAGAGACTGTCCCGTCTTTAAAGAGTTTTGGGGCCTTGCATGTGACCCAAGCCAAGGAAAGCTGTAACGAGTGTTTTCAGTGCAGTATAGGCTTGATTTACACCTAATTTGCTACCTTTTTCATTTAGATACCCTATAGTCTTCATTGTTGTTTTTTTTTTATTCATAACTGTATACATTGATATGATCATGGGGCATCATATATTCGCTTCATAGACCATTTGACACATTTTCATCACAATGGTTAACATAGCCTTCCTGGCATTATCTCATTTACTGTGCCAAAACATTTACATTCTATATTTACCAAGTTTCGCAAATACCCCTGTAAGATGCACCACAGGTATGATCCCACCGATCCCCCTCCCTCTACCTACCACCCCCCTCCCTCCCCTCCCTTTCCCACTTCCCCCTATTGTTAGGTTGTAACTGGGTTATAGCTTTCATGTGAGAGCCCCAAATTAGTTTCATAGTAGTGCTGAGTACATTGGGTACTTTTTCTTCCATTCTTGAGATACTTTACTAAGAAGAATATGTTCCAGCTCCATCCGTGTAAACATGAAAGAGGTAAAGTCTCCATCTTTCTTTAAGGCTGCATAATATTCCATATAGTCTTCATTGTTAATGAATTTTTTGCAGCCTTAACAAGGCTTTCTGACATAAAAATTCTGCAAAAATTATGTACTCATCTCTTCTCTACAGAACTCAGTCAGGGATGTATTGAGAGCTATTAACACACAGTTTGAGCATCTATCATGGCACTGGTCCTTGTCTCATAGCTGGGAAAACTGAACGAGCCATGGAGAGGCAAGAGCCAAACACCATTATTGAGAACTCTCTGGTGTCACCCTAAGCATTGCATATCCATTACTCCCCACAGTGAATCCTATGAACCCTTTGAAGTGAGTACTCTGATGCTCATTCTGCAGACGGGTCACAGAGTTTATTTGCCAAGTCTCAGAGCCATTAAATGGTAAAATTGGGCATGGTGCAGGGACTCATTGCTGTAATCCTAACATTCTGGGCAGCTGAGGCAAGTGGATTGTTTGAGCTCAAGGGTTTGAGACCAGGCTGAGCAAGACCATGTCTCTACTAAAAATAGAAAAAAAAAAAAAAAAACCCAACTAGCTGGGTGTGGCAGCACATGCCTATAGTCTCAGCTACTTGGGAGACTGAGGCAAGAGGATGGCTAGAGTGCAAAAGTTTGAGGTTGGTATGAGCTATGATGGTGCCCTGACACTCTACCCAGAGCAACAGAGTGAGACTCTGCCTCAAAAAAAAAAAAAAAGTGGTGAAATTGGGCCTGGAACTAGTCTTCCTGAGTTTGTGCCCGCCACCACTAGGCTGAACAATTGCTCAAGTTACCTAAATGTAGCTGCCTCTCCAGATGATGAAACTAGCAATGTAGGTAAAGAAGGCAAAGCACAGCACTGCTCAGTAGTGATACTGATGAACCAAAACTTTAAGCTAAGAGACAGAAAATTGGGTCTGTTGCTACACTTTGGCAGGTGAAAGAAGGCTCAGGTGACTTTGTTTTGTTGCCTGTTGCCTAATTTAAAGGGGACTCTCTCACAGGGGAGGGGGGAGGGCAAGGATTTGGGACCAGGTGTTTCTGTGACTGCCTTCTCTACACTGTACCTATTGTTCTGTTTGCCTTTTTCCCCATTTTATCCCCCTTGCTACTCAATCTCCACACCCATCCACCCCCCAAAAAAGAGAGATTGTAAAGTCCCATCCTTTTTTAGAGCTTGTTGAGAAAGAAATTCTACCCTAAGAATTTTGTTCCAGTTATCCCTATGGACTCCTCTTTCTACTGGTGGGAGCATATTCAAGCTGAGAAGCTTTTGTGGTAGGCACAGGGGTAATTGTAGAGGTCAGGAGTAGCTGATACTGGGTTTGGTCGTAGAACCATGTTTGGCCATGGAGGTAACAGGTGCTATAAAAGAGAACACATAGAGGGTGGCACCCATGGCTCAAGGAGTAGGGCGCTGGCCCCATATACTGGAGGTGGTGGGTTCAAACCCAGCCCTGGCCAAAAACTGCAAAAAAAAAAAAAAAAGAAGTGTGTGTATGTGCGTAGGAATATAAAAAAGAAAAAAAAAAAAAAGAACACATGGAGTTAATTATGATGTCAGAATTCCTGGGGACTGATAGGGTGGGGAAAGTGGGATTAAAAATTAGAGCATAATATCTTTGCACATTGCTTTTTTAGCCCCCTTATTAAATTTTGACTTCTGTTTGAGGAAAATGAGAACAAAGAATATGTTTAGAATATAGTTTTTGTGTTTTAAATTTGACTAATGAGCAGTTTTAGCAGTTTCATTTGGTTCTCAGTCAACCTGTGTTCAAAGTGTCAATTAACCAATAAATATTATGAAAAACAAGAGTCAGAAATGGTTGCACTACTCTTGCTAATGAGCTGTTAATGAATTGTGGTCAGGTGGGAATTGCAAGCACTCTGGAATCCTTTAGAGTCTTTTCCAGAAAATGAGCAGTAGTGGAGCTAAGGCTCTGACCCCTGGGAAACAGCTTCATTTAACTCTTTCACTCCTAATTTGCCAATTATCCTCCTCTTTATTATGAAATAAGGCTCCTTTTTGGTATCTCTAGGTTAACTTCAATTATAGTGAAAATTTTTAAAATACATTTTTATTTGACTCAATTTCTAAAGTGGGTTTAGAGAGCTAGAAGAGCTATAGTTGTGCTGTGGTTTCCTTGCAACTGCCTGACCTTTGCCCTTTCAGTAATTCCCTTTCTCGTCTAATCTTCTGGAGTGTTTTCTGAGTCTCCTCACCCCCACCATATACATAAACATATAAAGAATAGGAAATTGAGTGGTCTGGCTAAAGATTTTATAAGGGTGAGGGAGCAGGGGGGTTAGATGGGGAAACCAGTCAACAGGGTCATTGAAAACCAGATTCCCTACATTGTAAAAGACTAAATGCTATGATTAAGAGGCTGTGCTGTACCTGTTAGTATCACTTACTGGGCCTTTTTCTAAGATTAAAAGGAATATGGGATATACTCCGAGTAGAGATGGCAGGGGTGCAGAGGCAATCCAACTGGCTAGGAAACAGGTACAGGAAGCACATCATAGGTCTCTACCTGAAAAGTAGCCCCTTTGCCCCCTTCTTCCTTGGTCACCTTTACCCCAAGACTTAATAAATTTTGCAGCTCTGATTAGTTCCTTAGCCTGGTGGAAGAAATTACTTACTCTGTGTGCTTAAAGGTATGATGCAGTGGGGAAGAAGGCTGATAGAATTTCTAGTTTTTCTGGCCAAAACACTATCATCCTTTACTGCAATCTCAGTCTTCCCATTCCCTACCCATTCCGTTGGTTCACACTTTCTTATATCTGATTAGGAGAATTATAATAACCTGGCAAACTGGCCTCCCTCCTTGCCTCCTTGTTTTATATACTGAGATCCAAGTACTTCACAAGGAGTTACTTACTGCTTGCCTTAAAGCTGTTGTCTGGATTCAGAATTCTTTTTTCTTTCTTTTTTTTTTTTTTTTGAGACAGACTCTTACTTTGTCGCCCTCAGTAGAGTGCTATGGCTTCACAGCTCACAGCAACCTCAGACTCTTGGGCTTAAGCGATTCTCTTGCCTCAGCCTTCCAAGTAGCTGGGATTACAGATGCCCACTACAACGCCCAGGTATTTTTAGAGATGGAGTCTCGCTGTGTCTCAGGCTGGTCTTGAACCTGTGAGCTCAGGTGGTCCACTCGCCTCGGCCTCCCAGAGTGCTAAGATTATAGTTGTGAGTCATTGCGCCTGGCCTAGACTCAGAATTCTAAGTGTCATTACCCCCACCATCATTTACTTCATAGTTCTCAATGCCACGGGTTAGTCTTGTTCATGGTGGTATCCACCCCAATGCCCAACACTGCAGGTGGCCTCTCATTGGACACCCAATAAGCTATAATAGGAGGAATGCCTAGAGCAGGTTCTTCCTCAACCCTCAGTAAATGCTCATTGTCTAGCCACTTGTGAAAAGAGGCTGAACATGTTTTAGATGTAGTTACTTTGGCCCTTGTCCTGATGACTATCTAAGCAGTGGTTCTCAACCTTCCTAATGCTGTGACCTTTTAATATAGTTCCTCATGTTGTGGTGACCCGCAACCATAAAATTATTTTCATTGCTACTTCATAACTGTAATTTTGCTACTGTTATGAATCGTAATATAAATGATACGCAGGATGTATTTAGGCGACCTCTGTGAAAGGGTCATTTGAGAACCACAGATTGAGAACCTCTGGTCTAAGGTATCTCTCCCACTGTAACAGGCAATCTTCTTAGTAGCCTCAACACTCCTCCTTGGAGCAATCCTTGGAGAGCATTGCTCTTGTGAATTCTGTGTATAGAGGTTTGGAGTTGTCTGTCCTTGAGGACTGGAAAGGAGAAGGTGGTGTAGGAGATGAGATTTTGATGGGTCATCCTAGGATGATGGAGGGTAGCTGCTAGGTAGCTGTTCCTTGAGGAAAAACTATGGAGTCTTTAGTTCTCAGGAGTTTTAATGAAGGTTAAGGATTTCTACCCCTGCTTGGAAGCTATGCCAGAGAACTCTTCTAAGGTCCTGTCTAGATTCTATGTCCTGTGACTTAGAGTAAAAAATTGGTTTGGAGGGTATTTATTTATTTTTCTGTTTGTCATTGTTGAGTCCTTTTAAAAATACATAAATATAACTATATTTGAGAATGACTCCTTATAGGTTTTGCTGTTCAAAAAAAAGGTCTCTGTGATTTCCTTAAAAAAATAACATTAAGTATTGGTTCAGGGTTGAACACCCTAGAGAGGTTTGTTACTGGTTCTGTTTAAGTCCTGTCTTGGAGACAGGATAGATGCTCATTTGTGTGAAGCAGGGATCTTGCCAGGACTTGTTTGGGGGTTTTGAATAAAGAAGCAGGAGGATAAGGCTGTGGTAGTCATGGCAACCAGGCCTGTAAAGTCTCAGCTCTGACCATCCTTAGTTAGAAGCTTGGCGGCCCCAGTGAGGTGAGTGGTATTGCTTCCTGTTCCGTATTCTTTTTATTCCTTTTAATCTGGGGAAGGGGGAGCTTGCATTTGAATGGAGTTAAGTCCTACTGTGTGCCTGAGGCTAAACCTGAGCTGTGCCACAAGTAATTGGTTCCTGGCCTTCAGAAACTCAGTGTAAAAGGGAGATTTTACTCTTGACACATACCTACAGGACTTGACAAATGAAATGTCTTTGCTTCATCTGGGTTGACATTTACTTCTACAGGACTGTTCTGGGGCTGCTTTTCCTGACACACTTTTTACTCCTTCTGAGCATCGACACAGTTCTTTTCCCATTTGTTCTTCACAACATGTAGCACATTAAGGAAAAAGTAGACATGATAAATTTTTTTCATTTGACACATAAGGGTAAGAAGATTCAGAAAGATAAATTGGGCTAAATTCAGCTGGTCATTAAAGACCATTGAGTGGGGAGCAGAGTTGCAGGGCTTATGGTGGCATGGTCAACCGTGGCAGCCTTTGGCTTTCTGCCATTGTGTCTGAGTATGACTCGAAGTCCCTGGAGTAGAAAGTTTCTGGGCAGGAGCTTACACAGGACACCCTTAACTCTCAAAATTGCTGAAACAATTGGAGCATGAAATAATAATAATGTTGGACCCATAGAGTAAAATATCCATGAGTTCATATTAATATAAATAAATAGATGGAGGACAGTTTTCCCTTGCAGCAAAATTGCAATTAATAAATGTACAAGGAAGGAGAAAAGTAGAAAATCACCATTAGATGATCACCACAGTGGTAACTGTTGCAGACGAATTCTCCTAATGATGTGCAGAAGTTTGAGGAGAAAAAGGATTTGTATAATCTGGAAGTATTTTTCCCCATGAATTTGTTTTTAGTAATTCTGATTTTTTTTAAGCATATCTACAATGTTGTATAACTACTCCCACTATCTAAATCCTAAATATTTTTATCACTCCAAAAAGATATCCCAGACCCATTAGCAGTCACTCCCTATTTCCTCCCTTCCTTTAATCCCTAATGAGACTGATTTAACTCTTTCAAAGTTCATCCAAGTTGTAGGATGTGTCAGTATTTCTTGTTCCTTTTAATCGCCAAATAGCATTCTATTGTATGGATTCACCACATTTTATTCATTTATCAATCAAGGGACATTTGGGTTATTTCCACATTTAAAGCTTATGAATATTCATGTACAAGGTTTTGTGTGAACATGATTTTAGTTCTCTTGGGTGTACACCTAGGTTTGGAATTGTTTGATTCATATGGTAACACTACATGTAATCTTCTGAGAAACTGCCAAACTGGGGGAGGAAAGTTTCACGAGATTTTTGTTTACCACAGAGGAAAAGCTCAGTAGAGGCTGCCTTTATTTGTTGATCAAATAATATCACCATCAATATATATTGATATATTATATCAATATAAAAAATCATATTGCCATCGTGAATACTGATATGATACATTGGATGAACATAGACATCATGCTAAGTAAAAGACAAACAGCCATATATCTTATGATGCAATATATATGAAATATCCAGAATAGGTAAATTCACAGAGTAAATCAGTAGTCATTAGGGACTGAGAGAAGGGCTGTCCTTTTTTTTTTTTTTTTTTTTTTTTTTTTTTTGAGACAGAATCTCACTCAGTCACTCTGGGTAGAATTCTGTGGCATCCTAGCTAACAGCAACCTCAAATTCTTGGGCTCAAGTAATCTTATAGCTTCAGCCTTCTGAATAGCTGGGACTACAGCTGCCCTCCACAGTGCCCAGCTAGTTTGGGAAGGACCATCATTTCCGTGGTCTTTAAGCTAGGGATATAAGACTTACGTTTAATCATGAGAAGACATCAACAGTCCTGAGTAACTCATTGGTATTCCTCATGAGTGTCAGGGTGATAAAAGAAAAGGAAAGATTTAGGAACTATGCAAACTATAGGAAACTAGAAAGTAAAGCCCATATGTATCCCGAAACAAAAAAGGGACATTAGTGGTGACACTGGTAAAGGTTTGTGAAAGATCTTTGGTTTGGTTGATGATGTTACTTTCTCAGTTCTGATATTTGTACTATGGTTATGTAATACATTAACATTGGGAAAAGCTGTGTGAAGGATACATGGAAACTCTCTGCACTATTTTTTTTTTTATAAATTTTGTAAGTTTAAAGGTAGTTCAAAGTAAAAAATTAAAAAAACAATCCAGGGGTGGCGCCTGTGGCTCAGTGAGTAGGGCGCCAGCCCCATGTGCTGAGGATGGCGGGTTCAAACCCAGCCCCGGCCAAACTGCAACAAAAAAATGGCCGGGCGTTGTGGCGGGTGCCTGTAGTCCCAGCTGTTTGGGAGGCTGAGGCAAGAGAATTGTGTAAGCCCAAGAGTTAGAGGTTGCTGTGAGCCATGTGATGTCATGGCACTCTACTCGAGGGTGGTACAATGAGACTTTGTCTCTACAAAAAAAAAAAGCAATCCAGGCTCGGCGCCCATTTCACAGTGGTTGTGCCCCCCGCCACATACACTGAAGTTGGTGGGTTCAAACCCAGTCCGGGCCAACTAACCAACAGTTACAACTGCAACAAAAAATAGCTGGGCATTGTGGCGGGTGCCTATAGTCCCAGCTACTTGGAAGGCTGAGGCAAGAGAATTGCTTGAGCCCAAGAGTTTGAGGTTGCTGTGAACTGTGATGCTACAGCACTCTACTGAGGGTGACATGGTGACACTCTGTCTCAAAAAAAGAAAAAGCAATCCAGTTATTTATTCTTGCTCACATGTCTGCAGATCAGCTACCCTGTTTCCCCGAAAATAAGACTGACTTACAGGAAAGATAAGACGTCCCCTGAAAATAAGACCTAGCGCATCTTTGGGAGCACACCTTAAAATAAGACACTGTCTTATTTTCGAGGAAACAGGGTAGATTTGGGAGATCATGGCTGGGCTCAGCGGGCCTTAGCACCAGTCTACAGTTTGGGTCCAGGTCTACTCCATCCTTCTTGGGCCAAAAGGCTAGTAGTGGCATTTCTTCTCATGATAATGGCAAAATACTAAGAGACAAAGCCAACCATGAAAGCACATTTTAAACATCTCTTTGTGGCACATTTGGTAGCATCTCCCTGGCCAAAGCATGTACAACCTAAGTCCAAATTCAAGTCATGGGAAAGTACACTCAGCTGCTAGTAGAAGGAACTTTGGGCAAAGGGTGACAGGAAGGAAGGAAGAAAATTGGTAATAGTATAGCAGTCTACCATAGATTCTGTCCCCTTGGGAAAAACAGGAGTTATTACCTGGGTCCTGGCCTGTGATTGAAATCAGTGACAGTGTAAGTGGGAGTCAAAACTCAAGCATGAGGTGGCTTTACTTAATATGGACACTGTTTCCTCAGGCAGTGGTACTCAGCCTTGGAATCTGCTCCCTAGGAACCAGTGATGGGAAAACAGACGTAGGTTTTGCAGGACTGTTTGCCTTTCTGGATCCTGATATTATTTTCTCCTTAACCCCTGCCCTCCACCACTCATTCCCTAACTCTTTACCTAATGTCTCTCATGACTTCTCTTTGCTCTGATTTGCTCTTCCATTTTCTTCCTTCACAGGGCTCCTAGAAGTATGCAGGTCAGATCACACACTCTCTTTCCAACTTGGCCCGGCCTTTTCTCAAGAGGGGTGGAAACCTTTGAAATACTGTATTTTCTGTTGCTTTTGCCACTGCTGCTGCTATTAATGGGTTTGTGTATTTTAAATGAGCATAACCTGCATGTTCAGTAAATGTTGCTGTGATCGCTCTTGTTTCTGTGGTGGCTTATATGAAGTGAGTAATTTTGGAATTTTCCCCCCAAATAAATTGATACACATGAGATCTTAGTCTCTTTTTTTTGGCTAGCTTAGCATGGTTTAACCTGCTATATCTGAAGCTGATAAACTCAAATAAAATTTTTTCCTTTTCTAACTTTAACCAAAGTCTGAAAGTTGAAGTTCCTATTAGTATTAACTAGTATTAGTATCATTATTACTTAAAATAACTGTTTTGAGTCTACCTGCCCTGGTAAAAATTTTTGTGGGTCTTTCCACCATACTTTTAGATCACTTAGGATTTCTTCTCTTTCATTTAAAAATTTTCTTTCTTTTCTTTTTTTTTTGAGACAGAGTCTCACTATGTCACTCTCAGTAGAGTGTTGTGGCGTCACAGCTCACAGCAACCTCAAACTCTTGGGCTTAAGCGATTCTCTTGCCTCAGCCTCCCAAGTAACTGGGACTATAGGTGCCCCCCACAACACCCAGCTATTTTTTGGTTGCAGTTGTCATTGTTGTTTAGCTGTCCCGGGACAGTTTTGAACCTGCCAGCCTCGGTGTATGTGGCTGGTGCCGTAACCACTGTGCTATGGGCGCCAAGCCTCATTTAAAATTTTCACTCAGCAAATAATTATTAGAGAGTTCACTGTACGCTAGGCCATGTGATAGGCCCTGAGGATAAAATGATGAGCAGTTATACTAGCCAAACTAAATTTTTAAAACTCTTGGGCAGCGCTCATAGCTCAGTGAGTAGGGTGCTGTTCACATACACCCAGGCTGGTGTGTTCAAACCCAACCTCGGCCAGCTAAACAGTGACAACTGTAACAAAAAAATAGCCAGGCGTTGTGGCAGGCACCTGTAGTCCGAGCTACTTGGGAGGCGGAGGCAAGAGAATCGCTTAAGTCCAAGAGTTGGAGGTTGCTGTGAGCTGTGAGGCCACGGCATTCTACCCAGGGTGACATAGTGAGACTCTGTCCCCAGGGGGGGAAAAAAATAAATAAAATGTAACTCTTGATTGTGGTAAGTTCTATAAAGAAAGGAGTCATGGTGCCTTTGGGAGCAGACATATCTAGTCTGAGAAAATAGAGGGTGCTCTCAGAAGGGACCTCTAGTGGGGATCAGAAGGATGAGGAGATGGAGGCTGGGGTCGGAAAGAGCATTCTGGGCAAATGGAACAGCAGGTAAAATGGCCCCCTGGTAGGAGGAAGGATGATTCTGTCATAGAATGGAAAAAGGCCAGCATACCTAGAATATGGTAAATGAGGAGTAGACAAGGTTAGAGAGGTAAGCTGGGCCAATACTATGGACCTCATTGCCCAGGGTGAGGATTTCATCTTTATCCTAATAGTAGAAAGCCACAAAAGGTGCGAAGAGAGAAATGACATAGATTTATGTTTTTTTGTTTTTTTTGAGGCAGAGTCTTACTTTGTCACCCTTGATAGAGTACCATGGCATCATAATTCATAGCAACCACAAACTCTGGGGCTTAAGTGATTTTCTTGCCTCAGCCTCCCAAGTAGCTGGGACTAAGGTGCCTGGCTAGTTTTAGAGATGAGGTCTTACTCTGGTTCAGGCTGCTCTTGAACCTGGGAGCACCGGTAATCCACCCGCCTTGGCCTCCCAAGTGCTGGGCATAGGCGTGAGCTACTGTGCCCGGCTAGATGTATGTTTTGAAAAAATAACTCATTGTAAAGAACAGTTGGATTGGGAGGTAAGAGTAGATATGGGAGGCCAGTTGGTAGGCTATGATAGGGTCCAGACGAGAGATGGTGATGGTTTGGACAAAAGCAGTGGTGGGAGGATGGAGACACATAGGAAAAATCAACAGGCTTTGGAGACAGATTAGCTGTAGAGGTGACAGAGTAGAAGGGAATGTCAAGGTTGATCTGTTTAGCATTTAGCCAGGAAAAAACTATGTTGTTTTCTAAGTTTGAGATCTTTTTGGGTGAGGCAGCCTCTGCCCTTCACATGTTCAGAGATGAGATTAATATTAAAGTGACGGAAGATACTCAGAAAAAAAGTCTGGAAAACAAAACAAGTTTCTCAGAAAAGCCTAAGACGCACCTGTAGGGTCCTCCCCATGGTAACCCAGCACTTCTCATTTGACACCTCCATGAGAAATAATATGGTAATTCCTTTGTCTATGCGTAAATATAATTAAAAGACAAGAACAGAGCTGACTGGGGACCTGGGCCATTTTTAGATTCTAATCTGCTGGGGCTCTGCTAGCTAAAATAAAATTCCTTCTATAATTTTTGGTGAGAGTCTATTGGTTTCAATTCACCAGTCCTGCAATAAAAGAAGTTACCTCTTCCCGCATGACCATAGGAACAGGTTAGAAGTTGCCTGTTCTTTGTTCTTTTTAGTATTTGGCCTCATCTCCTCCCAGAACCATTTTCCTCAGTCATTTAGTTTTATTTTCCTATCCTAAGAAAATAAATCCAGGCTTCCTGCTGATACACCAAGCCAGCAGCCCCCATAGCTTTTCCAACCTGGTCTACTCTTTGACTGTTGTGGCCTGTCAGTTTCTATGTTGAGAAAACAGAATAATTTAAATATGCATGTTCTAATCAGGGGATGTTGGTCTCTAGATTCAAGTGTGTATCCTCTCACCTACTTTGTCTCATTTTCTTACAGAATTCCCTATAGATTAGTCCTATTGGGACTGCTGCCTGTTTTGATATGACCTGAAAGCTAAATTGGTTTTTATATTTTTTAATGGTTGGGAAAAAGGAGTGTATATGGGTGTTGTGTGTGTTTGAAGGCAAGATATGGGAAGGATTGAGGAAGTAACAGAGCTTAGCAGAGTCTAGTCTTCATGAACCAATAAGCTGCTGGCTTATTAGCTAGCTATTCCATCCCAGTGTCCCTCCAAGGACCCTATACCTCATGAGGCTTTTCTCTTCTTGGCTTTTAGGTCAGGCTGTCCCTGCAGGAGCCCACGTGCGGCTGAATCTTCAGACTGGGGCAAGAGAGGTGAAACTACAATATGAGGACAAGATGCAAAATAATTTGAAGGAGTTGAAAAAAGGCAAAAGGTACAGTGTCAACCCTAGAGACTGGGAGACTAAGTGATGATACTGATTTTTGTAACAATAAAAGTGCTACCCAAATTCATGTGGCTTTGTTTTAAATTTGAAATTTAATAGCATAGAATTTGTGATAAATCTGTCAGAGGTTTGTGGAAGTTTACTTCTACAATCTTTGGAAAGAAATAGTTTGCAAGGCATTTGATACTTTGTAAAAGGCTATAGGAGGAATGCTTAAGCTGCTTTAAAAATGAAGCTATTTTTCCCAGTGCTTTAAGAGCACCCATTTGAATCCCAACGATTAATGTGCTGATTACAGATGAGTCATCTATTCATTAAAACAGGCCTGTTAGGTCTTCTGCTGTGCAATAATACTTCCTTGGTGAACAATAAAATTGCATTTTAAAGTCTTTAATCAGACTAACTTTTCCTCTTGTTAGTCAGTATTAAAATAGGCTGTTTTATAGTAGGAAAGGAGAAGCTACTGCAGTTCTCTGGTGGTTAAAGATTTCCTTAGTTTTAAATCACCAGTTCGTATTTTAGATTTTAGAGAATTCAGCCTTTATTTATCTGTTTGTTGTCTTGAATTAACAAGTTTTCTTTGGTTGGTATTTCCTGAATGAGGGGAAGGAGGTTGAGGCATAGGTTTGTCTGGGTTGCTGGAATTGTACAGTTTAAAAGCTCAGTATAAATATCAGCCATAGGCTTCTATCACAGGGACCAGTGAATTACAGCCTGTGGGCCATCTTGGGACTTCTGCCTGTTTTGATATGACCTCAAAACTAAACTGGTTTTTACGTTTTTTTAATGGTTGGGAAAAAATCGGGAGAAGAAGAATATTTCATGACTCATGGAAATTTAAATGAAATTCAGATTTCAATGTCTCATAAAGTTTTATTGGAACATAGCCGTGTTCATTTGTTTACAAATTGTCTATGGCTGTTTCTTGCTACAACGACAGAGTTGATTAGTTGGGATAGACACCATAATAAGGCTTACAAAACCTAAAATATTATCTAGTCATTACAGATAGTTTGCTGACCTGTTCTAAAACATGTATGTACTGGGAATTAATCAAGGATTAATGGGTTAGTGTTACTCGGTTCTTGGATTTTTATAATTTAAATAATATTTTACAGTTAGGTATGAATCAGAAATGGAGCTTAGAGATCAAGTTCTTACCTTAGTTTTTTCCTTGATATACCCGACAGTATTTTTGCTGATTCATTCATTCATTTTGCTTTGTCAGGTGGCACACATGGTCCCACGAAGCAGCCTGTTTAGATTTGGGCAGTTTTCACTGTTGGAAAATTAGATCTTTTACTGGGATAGAGTCACTTCTCCTTCTTACAGTTACCAAAATTGAGAAGAATCTTTCATCTTCCTTCATATCTCCAGAGAGGCCTGGGGCAGCCCACGTCATATGATTACTCTCTTCTCACCACCATCTAAGAAATAATCAGATATCATTGTTGCAGCCCCTGCCAACATTCCTCCATCCTCAGCACAGATATACACATATATATCAGTATCTCACAACACTTTCAGGAAGTCTTTTCTCACATCTAATAAAAAAAAAAAAAAAAATTTTTTTTTTTTTTTTTTTTGAGAACAGAGTCTTACTTTGTGGTCTTGGTAGAGTACCGTCATGTCACAGCTCACAGCAACCTCAAACTCTTGGGCTCAAGTGATTCTCTTGCTTCAGCCTCCCAAGTAGCTGGGATTACAGGCGCCCACCACAATGCCTGGCTGTTTTTTTTTTTTTGCTTTTATTCTTTAATGCCTGGCTGTTTTTAGAGACGAGGTCTCACTCTTGCTTAGGTTGGTCTTCTCACTCCTGCTCAGGCTGATCTCGAACCTATGAGCTCAGGCAATCCACTCACCTTCACCTCACAGAGTGCTAGGATTACAGGTGTGAGCCACTGAGCCCAGCTTATCCAAATCTTATTTTCTGAGGAAAAAGCCAATTATTTTTGCTTGGCTCAAGAATATTGAGTTAGGAACTATAGATTAATTTGGAGTTTCTCTATTATTTTTGGTAAAGTTACTTCTCTACTACCTGACTGCCAGGGGTCCTCAGACTGCGGCTGCGGGCCACATGA
Source organism: Nycticebus coucang (assembly GCF_027406575.1). Taxonomy (NCBI): domain Eukaryota; kingdom Metazoa; phylum Chordata; class Mammalia; order Primates; family Lorisidae; genus Nycticebus; species Nycticebus coucang. The sequence goes on along the minus strand of NC_069796.1, from coordinate 37,664,133 downwards.
GGTGGTGTGATTGTATTTATTCCCATTTTGTTTTTTTACTTCAAAATAAGATATGTGCAGTGTGCATAGGAATTTGTTCATGTTTGTTTTTTTTTTTTTTTGTAGAGACAGAGTCTCACTTTATTGCCCTGGGTAGAGTGCCGTGGCATCACACAGCTCACAGCAACCTCCAACTCCTGGGCTTAGGTGATTCTCTTGCCTCAGCCGCCCGAGTAGCTGGGACTACAGGCGACTGCCACAACGCCCAGCTATATTTTTTTGTTGCAGTTTGGCCGGGTCCGAGTTTGAACCCGCTACCCTTGGTATATGGGGCTGGCGCCCTACTCACTGAGCCACAGGCGCTGCCCCAAATAGTTTTTTTTTTAAACTATAGTCCGGCCCTCCAACGGTCTGAGGGACAGTGAATTGGCCCCCTGTTTAAAAAGTTTGAGGACACCTGCCATCAGTAGGAGCACTTATTGCTTGTCTGCTGCTCTTATCTTTTCAGAATAGAAAGCGGGGTCATCCGCCTGGTCTGTAGAAACACACCACAAAGGAGAATACTTGTCCTGTGGGCCATATTGGGACTGCTATCTGTATTGTTTGGTACCTGTTTACTTTTCTCCTTTGGAGTGTTTGTGAGAACTATGCCCTGTAGTAGGTTTCAGGATATGCTGGATATTTCCTCTTCCTTCTCAGTGTTTATAGCTAGTAGCTATTCTATCTGAACCAAAGCCCAAAGGCATTGACAATATAGAGTGGACATTCACCACTGTGAGCTCAGAGAAACTCTGGCTGCCATTAGTGGACTTTTTTTTTTTTTTTTGGTTGTAATTGTCATTGCTGTTTGGCAGGCTCCGGCTGGATTAGAACCCGCCAGCTCTTGTGTATGTGGCTGGCGCCTTAGCCACTTGAGCTACAGGCACCGAGCCCATTAGTGGACTTTTTCCTCTTGAAATGGAGCTCTTCCAATTTCACTTCATGGTATCTTCCTAGCTTCTTAGCACTGGAATGGGAACAGAGGCCTAAAGGCAGGCCTGCTTCCCTGAAATTAGGGAAGTTAGTGATCCCACAGAGTTAAAAATGCTCAGCTTAGAGCAGTGTTTTCAAATCTGTTTTAACTCACAATACACGTGAAACTATAGTTATAAAACTTTTGCAGCACACTTAAATTATGTTGGTTAAAAAAAGTGTTAGAAGAATATACTTTGCTTTGAACTTATTTTGAAAACAATTTAATTAATGATCATTAAAATTCATGGCACATTGGTTGATAATCACTGGCCTAAAGTGAGGTGGCGATATCCTTTAAGCCTAACGCAAGGCAGCTTCTCCACCTACAACTACCTAGCTGTGGAAAACTACAGCTACAAGGCCTATGGGCACTAAGGCCTGGGACACAGACACTGACTCTAGCTTGTCTCAGAAGATTCTCTTGGCATTGCCTGTCTTTAGTGCATATTTGGTTCCTAGCAACAGTTTTTTCACTTTCTATTTGTGCTTTAGGCATTGCTATCTCCACTGGTTTTAGTCCATTTCCCTGTCAACATCTCCATAGTACAGTTCTCTTTTGCCCTGGAATAACCATTTACTTTGAGTCTTCCTCCCATGTTTGAAGGGCTGAGGGACAAACTACTACATTCAAGTTGTACCGTTATCAAGGTCCAATATGGTGTTAGTGGTTACGCAGTTAGGCCAAGGAAGGGGCCATTTACTTGCTCCATTCTCTTATTTCACAAAAAACTGATATTGAGTGCCCATATGCCAGGTATTGGGGATACAGTAGTAAACAAAACAGGCAGATATGGAAGCTGGCAGACAGAAAACCAGGTAAACATTCAAGAAAGATAATTACAGGTTGTGATGACAGCTGGGGAAGACATAAACAAGATAAGACTGCTTTAGATAGGATGATTTGGGAAGGCCTCGTCAAGATATTTGGATTGAGACCTAAAGAAAGAGGTAGATTTAGCCATGCCCTTTGCCGTAAAGGCAGTGGCATCTGGAACATAAGTTTAATAAGAGCAGGGACACTGTCATCTATTATAGTGGAAGGCAAAGTAGAGAACATGGGTTTTGGTGCTGATGGTGAGAAGATGAAGTTTTTGTTTTTTTTTTTTTTGAGACAGAGTCTTAAACTGTCACCCTGGGTAGAGTGCTGTAGCGTCACAGCTCACAGCAACCTTGAACCTCCAACTTGGGCTCAAGCAATCCTCTTGCCTCAGTTTTTCTATTTTTAGTAAAGACAGGGTCTCACTTTTTGCTCAGGCTGGTCTTGAACTTGTGAACTCAAGTAATCCACCCACCTTGGCCTCCCAGAGTGCTAAGATTACAGGTGTGAGCTGCTGTGCCCAGCCAGGAAGACGAAGTTTTTCATGATAGCATCTGTTTTCTCAGTGAAGAATGAAGTGAGAAGAGCAGCTGATGATGGCTGCATGTGTGTGCATTTGCAGGTGTACACTTGAGTGTGTAGTCAGGACTGAGAGTGGGCAGTGACAGAAAGTGTGGGAGAGGGGACTTAAGGCAGTAAACAGAGTTACAAGGTGCAATAGGATTGGTCCTAACCAAGTCTTAGAGGAGGGAAGAGATGATCTGTTCAAGCTATGGTTCCCTCTTTTGGGTGGGGACAGGGAAGTGGCATCCTCATGCAGTTGGCAGTGGGTGATGTTCTGGGGGGAGAGAGATTCATGATTTTCTCCCCTACTTTGTAGGATTTTGGTACCAATTTCAATGAAATATTACTTTTAAGGGATTAACATACTACCGGACACATGGTTAAGTGCTCAATAAATGGGAGTTACTAGCTATTATTAGTTTAAGAGGACTAAGGTTTAGAGAAGACAAGTGTTTTTTCTTAAGGTCCTAAATGGTTTCTAGTGTGAATGAAAGCGTGAGTGAGTGAAGAGGAATGTCTGTGTCTTGGATTAGCCCTGGTGGTCTTTGTGAGGATGCCATTCTAACCTTTGGTAGTTTACTGAGATGACACCCACACTGACTCCTTTCCTTCTTCCCCTTGGAGGCTGACTGGAGAAGATGGCCTTGATTCTACTCCTTCGTATCTCAAACCCATTCTTATGTTGTATGGACACATACTTCCTGTTTCTCCTCTGTGCTCAGAGGTTGATCTCTGGCACGAAACTATCCAACCCATTTTTGTGAAGACAGGGTAGCTCTTCAAATCAGTTCAGGCACACGCTGCAGAGCTCTGGTCCCTATTGTCTCTTTTCCCAGAAGAATATAAATAAAGGTACATATTACTCCTGGTGTCTGTGCCCACTGCCCTCCAGGATGTCCTACCCTGGCATATGCTTAGGGGCAGCATTACACAGACATTCCAGGTTTATTTCTGCCTGAGCAAGCTGGCTGAGAGCTCTCTGTCCATGATTGGCTTCTCTCTGCCCCAACCCATTTCTTCTTTTATGAAATGATCACATCTTCAGCGTGTCTTTCCTCTTCTAGGTTAAAAGTAAGGTCAGTCTGTTGGACCCTTGGCTGACTGAAGGTAAAGGTATGATAATATACTCAGTATTAGAGTGGCCTGGCCTAGCCCACCTTGGGGTGCTTGCCAGGGTCATTTTCTTTCCTGGAGAATATAGTGCCTCCCTCCTTACTCTCAGCTTTTCTTTGAATAGGCTGGACATCAACACCAACACCTACACATCTCAGGACCTTAAGAGTGCACTGGCAAAATTAAAGGAGGGAGCAGAAATGGAAAATTCAATGGAAGACAAGGTGCGTGACAATTTTTCCTATTAGCATAAGCCTACAGCATGGCCTTGACGTTTTTGTAGAGAAAGGAATTATTTTTTCCAGAAGCTTTTGTAATAAATATGGATAATATTATAAACTAATTTAAAGGGCCGTTAATGACAAATAAGAAAACTTTTGTGGACTATTTAAAAACAAACAAACAAACAAAAAACAACAGTGCTGATTCTTCCCAACCATGAGCATGGTATGTTCTTCCATTTGTTAACATCTTCTGCTATTTTTCTCGGGGTTTCATAGTTCTCTTTATAGAGATCTTTCACGTTCTTTGTTAGATATATTCCCAGGTAGTCCATACTCCCAAAGCAATCTACAGATTTAATGCTATCTCCGTCAAAGCACCAATGTCAGACTTTAAAGAACTTGAAAAAAATAGTAGTTCATTTTGTATAATGCAATGAAGAAAAACCCCGAACAGCCAATACAATTATTAGAAATGAAAACAAATTTGGAGGTGTCACATTACTAGACTTCAGTTTATACTACAAATCTATAATGATCAAAACATCATGGTACTAACACAAAAACAGAGACATAGATCTGTGGAATAGAATAGAGAATCTAGAGACGAATCTAGCCACATATTGTCATTTGATCTTTGATAAGTGTAACAAAAACATGCATTGGGGAAAAGAATTCCTATTTAGGGTGGCGCCTGTGGCTCAAGGAGTAGGGTGCCGGTCCCATATGCCAGAGGTGGCGGGTTCAAACCCAGCCCCGGCCAAAAACCACAAAAAAAAAAAAAAAAAAAAAAGAATTCCTATTTAATAAATAGGACTGGTTAACCACTTGACTGAAACTGGACACGCATCTCTCACCACTAACGAAAATTAATTCTCACTGGATTTAAATTTAAAGAGAGTGTGGGGGAAATGCTTGACAATACTGCCCTGGGAGAATATTTTGAGTAAAAGCCCCCTGGAAATTGCGGCAACACCAAAAATAAATAACTGGCATGTGATCTAGCTAAAAAGCTTCTGCACAGCTAAACAACCAAAGCAAACAGACAGACTTCAGAATGGGAGAAGATTTTTGCATATTATGAATCTCAGAAAAGTCTGATAACTAGAATCTACAGAGAACTCAAATTAATAAGAAAAGAGCAAACAGCTCCATTTCTTTGTGAGCAAGAGACTTCAATAGAAACTTCTCTGAAGATGACAAACGGCCAACACACATGAAAAAATGCTCATTGGCTGGGTGCCCATACCTCAGTTGTTAGTGCACTAGACACATACTCCGGGGCTGCTAAACAAACAAACAAAAAATAACCAGATGTTGTGGTGGGTGCCTGTAGTCCCAGCCTACTAAGGAGGCTGAGGTAGGAGAATCACTTGAACCCAAGAGTTTGAGGTTGCTGTGAGCTACAACACCGTGGCACTCTACCAAGGGTGACAGAGTGAGACTCTGTCTCAATTAAAAAAAGAAGAAGAAGAAAAAAAAGAGAAAAAAATGTTCATTGTCTTTGATCATCAGAGAAATGCAAACCAAAACCACTTTGAGATATTACCTAATGCCAATTAGATGAGCCCACATCACAAAGTCCCAAAGTTGCAGATGCTGGTGTGGACGTGGAGAGAAGGGAACACTTCTACACTGCTGGCGGGGTTGTAAACTATTACAACCTTTATGGAAAGGAATATGGAGAATTCTCAAAGAACTAAAAGTTGACCTTCAAGTAAAGCAAATAGACAACCTTCAGAATGGAAGATTTTTGCAGGTTATGCTTCTGATAAAGGTCTGATAACTAAAATCCACAGAGAACTCAAACTAATCAATAAGAAAAGAACAGATAACTCCATTTCTATGTGGGCAAGAGACTTGAACAGAAACTTCTCTGATGAAGACAGGCACTTGGCCTACAAACACATGAAAAAATGTTCATCATCTTTAATCATCAGAGAAATGCAAATCAAAACCACTTTGAGATATCATCTAACTTCAATAAGATTGCCCACATCACAAAATCCCAAAACTACAGATGTTGGCATGGATGTAGAGAGAAGGGAATACTTCTGCACTGCTGGTGGGAATGCAAGCTCATATGACCTTTTCGGAAAGAAGTTTGGAGAACACTCAAGGAACTAATAGTAGACCTACCATTTGATCCTGCAATTCTTCACTAGTTATATACCCAGATGATCAAAAATTACTTTACAACAAAGACATTTGCACCAGAATGTTTATTTCAGCCCAATTCATAATTGCCAAGACATGGAAACTGCCCAAGTGCCCATCGACCCATGAATGAATTAACAAATTGTAGTATATGTACACCATGGAATACTATGCAGCCATAAAAAAGGATGGAGACTTCACATCTTTTTCGTTTACCTGGATGGAGCTGGAACATATTCTTCTTAGTAAAGTATCTCAAGAATGGAAAAAAAGTATCCAGTGTACTCAATACTACTATGAAATCAACATATAATCACCTACACATTCATCCGAATAGTAAAATATAACTATAGTCCAGAAACTAGAAGAGGAGAGACTGGGAGAGGTGGGGAGAGACAGGAGGAGGGAGAGTATTTGGGGGGAACCTCACCTAATGTGCATGACGCAATGGTACATTTCATTCTTTTTTCTTTTCCTTTCTTTCTTTCTCTCTTTCTCTCTTTTTCTCTTTCTCTCTTTCTCTCTTTCTCCCTTTCTCCCTTTTTCCCTTCCTTCCTTTCGACACAGAGCCTTAAGCTATTGCCCTGGGTAGATACTGTGGCATTACAGCTCACAGCAACCTCCAAATCCTGGGCTTAAGTGATTCTCTTGCCTCAACGTCCAGCTGTTTTTTTTTTTGTTGTTGTTGTAGTTGTCATTATTTGGCAGGCCCCGGCCAGATTTGAACCCAGCAGCTCTGGTGCATGTGGGTGGCGCCTTAGGCCACTTGAGCTACAGGCACTGAGCCGCAATGGTACATTTCAAAACTATTAAGAAAAGAGTATAATCGTGATGGATGTGTTAATCAGTTCAATGTAAGTATTTCACATTATATATCAAATCAGTACACTGAACCCCATAAATGCATCAATGTACACAGATGTGATTAAATTAAAACAAAACAGAATGAATGAATGAATAAAAACAAAAAATAAATAAATAAAAGTTGACCTTCCCTTTGATCCTGTAATCCCATTACTAGGTATATACCCAGAAGTATAAAATCATTTTACTACAAAGACATTTGCACCTGGCTGGGCACCCATTGCTCAGGGGTTTGGGTGCCAGGCACATACACTGGGGCTGGCAGGTTCAAACTCGGCCCAGGTCTGCTAAACAACAAAGACCAACTGCAACAAAAAAACATCCTGTCATTGTAGCAGGTGTCTGTAGTCCCAGCTACTTGGGAGGCTGAGGCAAGAGGATTTTGCTTGAGCCCAAGAGTTGAGGTTGCTGTAAGCTATGACAACAGAGTACTGTACCAAGGATGATAAAGTGAAACTGTTTCCAAAAAAAGAATAGGAAAAAAGTATCCAATGTACTCATACTATTATGAAACCAATATATAAATACTTACACACTCATATGAATGATAAAACACAAATAAAACACAAATATAGTCTAGCAAGAGGGAGGGGTGAGGAGGAAGGGGGTATTTGGTGGGTACTGACCTAATGTGCACATTGCAAGGGTATATTTCAAAATAAGAGTAAATTTTAAATGTCTTAACCACAGGAAAAGTGAGGTGATGGCTATGTTAATCAGTTTGATATAAGCCCCCCGTTGTACATCAGATCATCCCATTGTATTCTATAAATGTGTATAGTTATGATTTTAATTAAAAATTAATACAAATAAAAATAAACAGTCTTGGGAGTGTTTCTGTCATAGTTTAGATTAGAATCACACTTTTCATTTCTCCAAACATCTCTCCATGTTTGTTGAAATTGAGGCACAGAGCAGAGATGGCCATGCTCTTCATTATCCTGGCCATCACTGAATAGACGTTACAACCCAGATCTCTTCCTCACTTATACTTGGATTAGACGTGAACTTGTTCCAAAAAAAACCCCAGAAGAACTGGACCAGAAGGGAAGAAGCCTGGGTTCTTGTTCCTTGAATATGTAGCAAATGTATTCTTTCTGGACCTTAGATTCCTTAAATGTAAAACATGTGGCTGGGATGAAAGGATGGCTGAAGTTTCTTTCAGCTCTTTCACCACAAGCTAAGGGAATGAGAAGGAAGAAAGGGCAAGATCATAGATCCTTAGCTATGGCCTTAATGCTTGGGAGGGCTCATAGGTACAGACCTATAACAGAAGAAATCTTACTCTTAGATGGATTGTGAGCTCATGTAATAGTTGGAGAATGTCACAAATCATTTGTTCATATTTCCAGTTGAATCCTATCCTTAGAAGAACCTCCTCTGATAGCAGTATGGAGACCCAAGTTCTCACTAAGGAAAGATTTTAGAATGCCAGGAAAAAAAAAAGTTCCCCCTCCTTTTTTTCTTACTGATAGATCAAAGACCCTTTGCCTTTATCTATCTCCCTGCTCTTTCTCTCAAATTTAGTAGTATTTTAGAGAAGCAACATTAGGTACTTGATATCTTGTATTATATTTGTGGAAGAAGCCTTAGATTCTTCTGATGCTTCAAATAGTTTTGAGAAAACGAACCTTTTGAAGGGCCAGGGTGAAGGGACTGGCACTGGATTATTTAAGATGTGTTAAATGTGGGCTAAGTTTCCATGTCTTTGCTTATCTTACCAAAGTCACATCTGCTACATGGGGACTGTGTGTGGTGTGGAAAGGCAAGTAGCAGGATGGCAGGAGCAACAGAGTGGTTGAGAGAAGGTGATGCATGAAGTTACATCTTACCAGTTAAATGTATTAACTGAGGCTTCTGAGGAAGAGCAACTCCCTTACCTGGTGACAGTCAGGCCAGGAGACGAGAGTGTGGGTGGCTAGGTATGCAGGGCAGGGATTGATGTTTTAGTGACCAGGCTTTGGCTTCTTCCCACTCCGTCCTCACAGTGGGCTTCATGTGGGCCTGATGGGAACATAAAAGTCAGCCCCTAGTCCATGTCTTCTCTGTGGGTGGAAGACCTATTTCACTCCTTCTCTTTGCTTTCTTTGAGAATGCGATCGGATTTTCTTCTCTCAGGTAATGGCATTCCCCCCCAACACCCATCTCTAATTCAGTTCGTGTAGAAAGTATGACCATTTATGACAGTATTTGAAAAGTGTAAATGCAGGAGAGTTTTGGGTCGCTTCTTTTTTTTTTTTTTTGCAGTTTTTGGCCAGGGCTGGCTTTGAACCTGCCACCTCCACCATATGGGGCCGGCGCCCTACCCCCTTTGAGCCACAGGTGCCACCCATGGGTTGCTTCTTTTTTGCAATTAAAAATAATCTTCCCCCCTGGGAGGGAGATGGGAGTCACAGCGTATGGCATACCTCTTGGGGGTGGGACACAAGTATAAAGGGAACTTTAAAAATTGCCATCAATGTAATCTAATTCTTTGTACCCTCTATGACTCCTAAACAATAAAAAAAAAAAAAATGAAATCGGACATTTCATATTTTAAAAAATCCTCCCCCCTTGTAAGAGAATCCCGATACCAATATCCAAATGCAGGAATCTAGTACCAGCTGATTTGAACCAGCTGCCTACTTCTGAGGTCTGGCTGTCTTATGTATCCCTTACTTCTGTGGAGCTTGGGTTGTTACCTCCTTCATTGAGGTTTTGGATCCTGGGTCCTTCTCCTATTTTCACTGGAGACTGTCTGCACTGACTCAGCTCACTGCCATTGCACTGTCAGCTCTGAGGCTGGCAAATAAATTTACTTGAAATTGGTTGGGGAGTTTCTTACATGCCTCAAGCTCCTGGTTACAGATGTCATCATACTTTTTATTTATTAATCTTTAAATCCAGGCTGTGTGGTGTCTTGCTAGTACAGGATAGCACTTTTGCTATTTATGAAGACAGTACTGTCAAATATTGGGCCATGTCCTCTCAATTAAATGAGTGTTTTGGGGGAATTTGATCTGTGAGGGAAGGGGGGGCATCAATTCCATTGCATCCATTGGTCTTTGGTAGATTTGAGTGAGTCAGTCCTTCCCAAAGTTCTTTGCTTTTTGGAAAAGCTCTCTTGCCCAACAGATTTGGGTTGTTCTTGTTGACTCTCATCCATTTATCCCTCTATTTGCATACAAATTATTTAATGCTTTGTTTTGTCATGTCAGCTGTTGTTTACTTATATTCTACAAATTGTTGCATTTTTAAAAAATGGCTTTCTTAAGCTTTTGATTCTTGGCAAGATATAGTACCCTCTGTTCTCCCTATTCCTCTAGCTAAGGGTAACTAAAAACCCTGGATCTAATATGAAGAGCAAATTCAGGAAAACTAAGAATCAGCAGATTGGCTAGGGGCCTTGGTTCGTGAGGAATGACGTGGCAGTGACTTCTTTGGGTTTTCTTTTTACCTTCTCTGTATTCCAGACTGAGCATTGGAGAATCTTACATCCTGGAAATGCCAACTGGTACAAATTTTTAAAACCTCTAAGAAAAGTCTGCTCTTTCTAAACATAGGGTGTCCCTCGCCCAATCCTAATGGGACAAAAACAAAACAAAACAAAACAAGAAAACCATATATATTAGGGGAAAGGTGATTTAATTTAATTTTTTTCAAGAGTACAAATTTGTATAAGATGAGTATGTCTTGGAAATCTATTGTACAGCATCATAACTACAGTTAATAAAATATATAATGAGATTTTTGCTTTTAATTTTTTATTTAATTTTTAATTAAATCATAACTACATTTATGGGGTGTGATGTGTTGATTTGATATACAGTGTAGAATGCTTATATCAAACTGATTAACATAACCATCACCTCATTGACAAAACCTTTTTCGTAGTACCTGTCCTGTTTTATTTAGCCAAGGATGATAGAACCTCCCTACTTCCAAACTGGGAAGCCTAAACTCCCCCTTCCTATTTAGTGGTAGTTGCAGGCTGTACTCTCATTCCTCCACCAGGTTCAGCAGAAGCCTGGTATGAGGCAGGCAGTGCTCTGGTTGTTCCACCAGGATACTGTCTGTGGGGGTTGAGCAGAGAGCTTGAATTTTCACCCTCTACCCAGTGGCTATTCTCTGCTTTCCCTGTTCGTATTGTTCTAGCAGAGACTCAAGTGTGAGTTCCGATTTTTTCACCTATAGGGTGGTATCAGCAGAGGCCAAGTAGGAAAATTGAATATCTGTCCTCTGCCTGGCAGCACCAAGATGCTTTTTCACTCCTTTCTGATGAGGTGGTGTCAGTAGGGGTGAACCAGGAGTCTATGCTTTTACCACAACGAGGCAGTGTGGCGCAGCATTCTGCTTTTCCTCTGGGGTAGGAGCAGTGGAGTAAATGAGGAATATGAACTTCTACCCTCAGGCCAATAGTAATGAGGCAGTGCTTCTATACCACAACAGGGTGGTGTCAGTAGAAGCCCAGGGAGGCTCCTATACTCCTACTTTCAATGTCCAGCATCCAGTGGTTGCAGGCAAAGCTCTTTCCCATCCCAGCTGGAGAGTAGGAATTGGATTTTAGAGAGAAGGGAGGTGGAAAAAGGGATTTTGCATATAAAGTCCCGGACATATGCCTTAGTGACCTACACAAGACACTGACCAGAATTAACACAGCAATAGGTTTGAGAAGTAAACTACACTGTGGAATACTGCCCAGGTTTTCAGATTGGCCTCTGGGCAGCACACAGGAAATAAATCGGAATAGGAGTACAAATGCTCTGAAAACTAAGTATCATTGGATCCACAGCCCACACAGTAATCAGAACCAACATTCTCAACCTAAATAGCATGATAACCTACTGAAAAAGAAGATAAATACGATCCAGAGTCTCATAACTTAATACCCACATGTCCAGGATAAAATTGAAAATTACTTATACAATGAACGAGGAACATCATAACTTGAACTAGGAAAAATAATAGGTAACATTGTAGATTTAATGTTGTGTTCCCTGCAAAATTTATGTATTGAAAACCTAATCCCAATGTTATGTTATTTGGAGGTGGGGACTTTGGGAGGTAATTAGGTTTAGGAGTGGCCAAAAGGATGGGGCTGCCATGATTTTATTTATATCCTTAATGAAGAAGAGAGACCAGCATTCTTACTCCACCATGTGAAGACGCAGCTAGAAGGTGGTCATTTGCAAGGCAGAGACAAGAGAACCCTTGTCAGTAACCACATCACCTGGCACATTGATCTTGGACTTCCTAACCTTTATAATTGTGAGAAATGTCTATTGTTTAAGGCACCCAGTCTGTGGTATTTAGTTATAGCAGCCTGAGCTGGCTAAGACAGATGCTAACACAGAGATGACTCAGCAATTAAAATGATCTAAAAAGGATTTTATTTTATTTTAAGAGACAGAGTCTCATTTTGTCGTCCTTGGTAGAGTGCAGTGGTGTCACAGCTCACAGCAACCTCTAACTCCTGGGCTTAGGCGATTCTCATGCCTCAGACTCCCGAGTAGCTGGGACTACAGGCACCTCTCACAATGCCTGGCTATTTTTTTTTTTTTTTTTTTGTGGTTTTTGGCCGGGGCTGGCTTGAACCCACCACCTCCAGCATATGGGGCTGGCGCCCTACTCACTGAGCCACAGGCACCACCCTCTTAACAAGGATTTTAAAGCAACTGTCATAAAATTGCTTCAATAAGCAATTATGAATACTCCTGAAACAAATGAAAGCCTCAACATGCTGACTGGGTACAGTGGCTCACGCCAATAATCCTAGCACTCTAGGAGGCTGAAGTGGGTGGATTGCCTGAGCTTACAGGTTCAGCCTGATCAAGAGTGAGATGTTGTCTCTAAAAATAGCTGGGCATTGTAGTGGGGGCCTGTAGCCTCAGCTACTTGGGAGGCTGAAGCAAGAGAATCACTTGATCCCAAGAGTTTGGGGTTGCTGTGAGCTGTGACACCTCAGCACTCTACCAAGAGCAACAAAGTGAAGACTCTGTCTCAAAGAAAAAAAAAAAAAAACCATGAATGTGGAAATGAAAGATAAAAAAATAGTGAAATGGAATTATAGAACTGAAAAATATAAATAAAAAGTTTAAAGTCACCGGATAGGCTCAGTAGCAGAATAGAGAAGACAGAGAAAAGAATCAGTGAACTTAAAGACAAATAAATAAAAATTACAAAATCTGAACAACATCAAATACATTGGAAAAGTAATTAACAGAGCCTTAAAGACCTACAGGACTATAACAAAAGATCTAATAAAAAAAAATCAAATAAAGATGTACTGTTTGTGTCTTGGAGTTTCTGATGGGAAGAGAAAAAGAGTATGGGGTAAAAAATAATCAAGAAATAGTGACTTGAGGCCAGGCATGGTGAATCACTCCTGTAATCCTAGCATTCTGAGTGGCTGAGGAAGGTAGATTGCCCTGAGCTCTTAGGTTTGAAACCATCCTGAACAAGAGTGAGACTCTGTCTCTAAAAATAGCTGGGCGTTGTGGTGGGTGCCTATAGACCCAACTTCTCACAAAGCTGAGGCAAGAGGATGGGTCAAGCCCAAGAGTCTGAGGTTGTTGTGAGCTATGATGCCATCACACTTTACCGAGGTTGACAAAATGAGACTCTGCCTCTAAATAAATAATTGGAAGATTTCTGTACTTCACTGAAAGTGATAAAACATTACTACCAGTGGATTATAAGTTATTTATATTGTGATACTTAGAGCAATTAACATAAGTAAATGTATAAGCAGTTATACTCAAAAACATAGAAAACCTGAAATGGAATCCTAGCAAATGTACCTTACCTTGCCACAGGAAGGCAAGAAAAGGGAACAGAAATAAAAACAGAAGGAAAAACAGAAAATAATAAACTGGCAAAGTTGAACTAAGATACCAAAAATTACGTTAAAATGTAAATATAATTGTAAAATATTTTGTAGTTGGTCTAAATATGCCAATTGGAAAATAGATTGTGTGTCATAATAGATTATTATTATTATTATTATTATTTTTTGAGACAGGGCCTCAAGCTTTCACCCTGGGTAGAGTGCTGTGGCATCACAGCTCACAGCAACCTCTAACTCCTGGGCTTAAGCGATTCTCCTGCCTCCACTTCCCAAGTAGCTGGGACTACAGGCGCCCACCACAACACCCAGCTATTTTTTGGTTGCAGCTGTCATTGTTGTTTGGCGGGCCTGGGCTGGATTCGAACCCGACAGCTCAGGTATATGTGGTTGGCGCCTTAGCTGCTTGAGCCACAGGCGCCGAGCTCATAATAGATTTTTAAATGACCTAAATGTGTGCTTTCTACAAGAAACTCAATGAAATATAGCAATAAACATGTTAGGCTGAAAGTAAAAGAATAAAAAGTATATCATACAAGCATTAATTTTTTAAAAAGCAAGAAAAATTCCATTAATATCAAATAAAGTTGATATAAAAGCAAGGGAAATGATTAAGGATAAAAAAGTATTACATGGTGATAAAAGGGCTGATCCATATGGTAACTGTAAACATGTATGCACCAAACCATTATTTGTGTATCAGAATACCATATGCAAAAACTCATAGAACTGAAAGGAAGAAACAGATAAATCCATAGTTATAGTTGGGTTAGCCTTTGTGGCTCATGCTATAATTCTAGCACTTTGGAAGCCTGAGGTGGGAGGACTGCTTGAGACCAGCCTGGCAACACATCAAGATCCTGTCTCTACAAAATAAAAAAATTTAGCCGCTTCCTCTCTCTCCCTCCCTGCCCTCTCTCTGTTCTCCCATCTTCCTCTCTCGCCCTCCCATCTTCCCCTCTCTCCCTCCCTGCCCTCTCTCTGTTCTCCCATCTTCCTCTCTCGCCCTCCCATCTTCTCTCTCTCCCTCCCTGCCCTCTCTCTGTTCTCCCATCTTCCTCTCTCTCCCTCCCTGTCCTCTCTCTGTTCTCCCATCTTCCTCTCTCTCCCTCCCTACCCTCTCTCTGTTCTCCCATCTTCCTCTCTCTCCCTCCCTGTCCTCTCTCTGTTCTCCCATCTTCCTCTCTCTCCCTCCCATCTTCCTCTCTCTCCCTCCCTGCCCTCTCTCTGTTCTCCCATCTTCCTCTCTCTCCCTCCCTGCCCTCTCTCTGTTCTCCCATCTTCCTCTCTCTCCCTCCCTGCCCTCTCTCTGTTCTCCCATCTTCCTCTCTCTCCCTCCCATCTTCCTCTCTCTCCCTCCCTGCCCTCTCTCTGTTCTCCCATCTTCCTCTCTCTCCCTCCCATCTTCCTCTCTCTCCCTCCCTGCCCTCTCTCTGTTCTCCCATCTTCCTCTCTCTCCCTCCCATCTTCCTCTCTCTCCCTCACTGCCCTCTCTCTGTTCTCCCATCTTCCTCTCTCTCCCTCCCATCTTCCTCTCTCTCCCTCCCTGCCCTCTCTCTGTTCTCCCATCTTCCTCTCTCTCCCTCCCATCTTCCTCTCTCTCCCTCACTGCCCTCTCTCTGTTCTCCCATCTTCCTCTCTCTCCCTCCCATCTTCCTCTCTCTCCCTCCCTGTCCTCTCTCTGTTCTCCCATCTTCCTCTCTCTCCCTCCTTGTCCTCTCTCTGTTCTCCCATCTTCCTCTCCCTCCTTGTCCTCTCTCTGTTCTCCCATCTTCCTCTCTCTCCCTCCTTGTCCTCTCTCTGTTCTCCCATCTTCCTCTCCCTCCTTGTCCTCTCTCTGTTCTCCCATCTTCCTCTCTCTCCCTCCCTGTCCTCTCTGTGTTCTCCCATCTTCCTCTCTCTCCCTCCTTGTCCTCTCTCTGTTCTCCCATCTTCCTCTCTCTCCCTCCCTGCCCTCTCTCTGTTCTCCCATCTTCCTCTCTCTCCCTCCCTGCCCTCTCTCTGTTCTCCCATCTTCCTCTCTCTCCCTCCCTGCCCTCTCTCTGTTCTCCCATCTTCCTCTCTCTCCCTCCCTGTCCTCTCTCTGTTCTCCCATCTTCCTCTCTCTCCCTCCCTGCCCTCTCTCTGTTCTCCCATCTTCCTCTCTCTCCCTCCCTGCCCTCTCTCTCCCTCCCATCTTCCTCTCTCCCTCCCTGCCCTCTCTCTGTTCTCCCATCTTCCTCTCTCTCCCTCCCTGCCCTCTCTCTCCCTCCCATCTTCCTCTCTCTCCCTCCCTGCCCTCTCTCTGTTCTCCCATCTTCCTCTCTCTCCCTCCCTGCCCTCTCTCTGTTCTCCCATCTTCCTCTCTCTCCCTCCCTGCCTTCTCTCTGTTCTCCCATCTTCCACTCTCTCCCTCCCTGTCCTCTCTCTGTTCTCCCATCTTCCTCTCTCTCCCTCCCTGCCCTCTCTCTCCCTCCCATCTTTCTCTCTCTCCCTCTCTGCCCTCTCTCTGTTCTCCCATCTTCCTCTCTCTCCCTCCCTTCCCTAAAAAAAAAAAAAATAACAGAAGAATTAAAAAAAAAAAAAAATTTTAGCCAGGCATAGTATGTGCCTATAGTCACAGCTACTCCAAAGGCTGAGTGGGGGCAGTTGCTTGAGCCTAGGAGTTTGAGGCTACAGTGAACTATAATTATGCCATTGTACTCTAGCCTGAGTGATGGAATGAGACCCTGTCTCTAAAAAAATAAAACCTCTATGTAGTCGAGAACTTTAACATTCTTTTCTGAGAATTGCTAGAACTACTACCCTGTTTCCCCGAAAATAAGACAGTGTCTTATTTTAAGGTGTGCTCCCAAAGATGTGCTAGGTCTTATTTTCAGGGGACGTCTTATGTTTCCTGTAAGTAGGTCTTATTTTTGGAGGATGTCTTGTTGTCAGGGAAAGGGGGTAGATATATCACAAATCCACAAGGATACTAAAAAGCTTAAAAACACATCAACCAACCAGAAAATTTAATTGCTATTTATACAACTTTCTGTTCAACAGCAGAATCTATTTTTAAGTGTCCATGGAACATTCATATCCTAGGTTATCAAAGAAACCTCGGGTGGCGCCTGTGGCTCAGTCGGTAAGGCGCCAGGCCCATATACCGAGGGTGGCGGGTTCAAACCCGGCCCCGGCCAAAACTGCAACCAAAAAATAGCTGGGCGTTGTGGCGGGCACCTGTAGTCCCAGCTACTCGGGAGGCTGAGGCAAGAGAATCGCTTTAGCCCAGGAGTTGGAGGTTGCTGTGAGCTGTGCGAGGCCACGGCACTCTACCGAGGGCCATAAAGTGAGACTCTGTCTCTACAAAAAAAAAAAAAAAAAACAAAAAAACAAATCTCAACAAGTTTAAAAGAATTAAAATTATGGAGAGTATGTTCTCTGACCATCATGGAATCAAACTAGAAACTAGTAATAGTTAGAAGGGAAATCTCTAAACATTTGAGACTAAGAGAAAATCATAAGGGAGTTTTTTTTTTTTTTTAAATGCCAACAACAGCTTTATTAAATTTAACTGAATGACATTTCTTTTTTTTTTTTTATTGTTGGGGATTCATTGAGGGTACAATAAGCCAGGTTACACTGATTGCAATTGTTAGGTAAAGTCCCTCTTGCAATCATGTCTTGCCCCCATAAAGTGTGACACACACCAAGGCCCCACCCACCTCCCTCCTTCCCTCTTTCTGTTTCCCCCCCCATAACCATAATTGTCATTGATTGTCCTCATATCAAAATTGAGTACGTAGGATTCATGCTTCTCCATTCTTGTGATGCTTTACTAAGAATAATGTCTTCCACGTCCATCCAGGTTAATACGAAGGATGTAAAGTCTCCATTTTTTTTAATGGCTGAATAGTATTCCATGGTATACATATACCACAGCTTGTTGATCCATTCCTGGGTTGGTGGGCATTTAGGCTGTTTCCACATTTTGGCGATTGTAAATTGAGCTGCAATAAACAGTCTAGTACAAGTGTCTTTATGATAAAAGGATTTCTTTCCTTCTGGGTAGATGCCCAGTAATGGGATTGCAGGATCAAATGGGAGGTCAAGCTTGAGTGCTTTGAGGTTTCTCCAGACTTCCTTCCAGAAAGGTTGTACTAGTTTGCAGTCCCACCAGCAGTGTAAAAGTGTTCCCTTCTCTCCACATCCACGCCAGCATCTGCAGTTTTGAGATTTTTGTGATGTGGGCCATTCTCACTGGGGTTAGATGATATCTCAGGGTTGTTTTGATTTGCATTTCTCTAATATATAGAGATGATGAACATTTTTTCATGTGTTTGTTAGCCATTCATCTGTCGTCTTTAGAGAAAGTTCTATTCATGTCTCTTGCCCATTGATATAAGGGATTGTTGGCTTTTTTCATGTGGATTAATTTGAGTTCTCTATAGATCCTAGTTATCAAGCTTTTGTCTGATTGAAAATATGCAAATATTTTTTCCCATTGTGTAGGTTGTCTCTTTGCTTTGGTTATTGTCTCCTTAGCTGTACAGAAGCTTTTCAGTTTAATGAAGTCCCATTTGTTTATTTTTGTTGTTGTTGCAATTGCCATGGCAGTCTTCTTCATGAAGTCTTTCCCCAGGCCAATATCTTCCAGTGTTTTTCCTATGCTTTCTTTGAGGATTTTTATTGTTTCATGCCTTAAGTTTAAGTCCTTTATCCATCTTGAATCAATTTTTGTGAGTGGGGAAAGGTGTGGGTCCAGTTTCAGTCTTTTACATGTAGACATCCAGTTCTCCCAACACCATTTATTGAATAGGGAGTCTTTCCCCCAAGGTATGTTCTTGTTTGGTTTATCAAAGATTAGGTGGTTGTAAAATGTTAGTTTCATTTCTTGGTTTTCAATTCGATTCCAAGTGTCTATGTCTCTGTTTTTGTGCCAGTACCATGCTGTCTTGAGCACTATGGCTTTGTAGTACAAACTAAAATCTGGTATGCTGATGCCCCCAGCTTTATTTTTGTTACAGAGAACTGCCTTAGCTATACGGGTTTTTTTCCGGTTCCATACAAAATGCAGAATCATTTTTTCCAAATCTTGAAAGTACGATGTTGGTATTTTGATAGGAATGGCATTGAATAGGTAGATTGCTTTGGGAAGTATAGACATTTTAACAATGTTGATTCTTCCCATCCATGAGCATGGTATGTTCTTCCATTTGTTAATATCCTCTGCTATTTCCTTTCTGAGGATTTCATAGTTTTCTTTATAGAGATCCTTCACCTCCTTCATTAGGTATATTCCTAGGTATTTCATTTTCTTTGAGACTATGGTGAAGGGAGTTGTGTCCTTAATTAGCTTCTCATCTTGACTGTTATTAGTGTACACAAAGGCTACTGACTTGTGGACATTGATTTTATATCCTGAAACTTTACTGTATTTTTTGATGACTTCTGGGAGTCTTGTGGTTGAGTCTTTGGGGTTCTCTAAGTATAAGATCATGTCGTCAGCAAAGAGGGAGAGTTTGACCTCCTCTGCTCCCATTTGGATTCCCTTTATTTCCTTGTCTTGCCTAATTGTATTAGCTAGAACTTCCAGCACTACGTTGAATAGTAAAGGTGACAGAGGACAACCTTGTCTGGTTCCAGTTCTAAGAGGAAAAGCTTTCAGTTTTACTCCATTCAGTAAAATATTGGCTGTGGGTTTGTCATAGATAGCTTCAATCAGTTTTAGAAATGTGCCACCTATGCCTATACTCTTCAGTGTTCTAATTAGAAAAGGATGCTGGATTTTATCAAATGCTTTTTCTGCATCTATTGAGAGGATCATGTGATCTTTATTTTTGCCTCTGTTAATATGGTGGATAACGTTTATAGACTTGCGTATGTTAAACCAGCCTTGTATCCCTGGGATGAAGCCTACTTGATCATGATGAATGACTTTTTTGATGATAAGCTGTAATCTATTGGCTAGGATTTTGTTGAGAATTTTTGCTTCTATGTTCATGAGTGAGATTGGTCTGAAATTCTCCTTTTTGTTTGGGTCTTTTCCTGGTTTTGGTATCAGGGTGATGTTTGCTTCATAGAATGTGTTGGGGAAGATTCCTTCTTCCTCAATTTTTTGGAATAATTTCTGCAGTACAGGAATAAGCTCTTCCTTGAAGGTTTGATAGAATTCTGGAGTGAAGCCATCTGGACCAGGGCATTTTTTGGTTGGAAGCTTTTTTATTGTTTCTTTGATCTCTTGAAATTGGTCTGTTCAGGAGCTCTATTTCTTCCTGGCTGAGTCTAGGGAGAGGATGTGATTCCAAATATTGATCCATTTCTTTCACATTGTCAAATTTCTGGGCATAGAGTTTCTGGTAGTATTCAGAGATGATCTCTTGTATCTCTGTGGGATCAGTTGTTATTTCCCCTTTATCATTTCTGATTGAGGTTACTAGATATTTTACTTTTCTATTCCTCGTTAGTCTGGCCAATGGTTTATCTATTTTATTTATTTTTTCAAAACACCAACTCCTTGTTTCATTAATTTTCTGAATGATTCTTTTGTTTTCAATTTCATTGATCTCTGATTTGATTTTGGAGATTTCTTTTCTTCTACTGAGTTTAGGCTTAGATTGTTCTTCTTTTTCCAATTCCATAAGATCTCTTGTGAGATTGTTGATGTGCTCTCTTTCTGTTTTTCAAATGTAGGCATCTAAAGCGATGAATTTTCCTCTCAAAACTGCTTTTGCAGTATCCCACAGGTTTTGGTAGCTTGTGTCTTCATTGTTGTTATGCTCAAGGAAGTTAATGATTTCCTGTTTTATTTCTTCCTGCGCCCATCTGTTATTCAACAGAAGATTGTTTAATTTCCATGCCTTTGGGTGGGGTCGAGCATTTTTGTTAGTTGAGTTCCACCTTTAGTGCCTTATGGTCTGAGAAGATAGATGGTAAAATTTCAATTCTTTTGATTCTGTTGATATTTGTTTTGTGTCCCAGGATATGATCAATTTTGGAGAATGTTCCATGGGGTGATGAGAAGAATGTATATTCTTTATCTTTGGGATGGAGTGTTCTATATGCGTCTATCAAGCACAGTTGTTCTAGGGTCTCATTTAAGTCTCTTATATCCTTGTTTAATTTCTGTTTAGAGGATCTGTCCAGCTCTGTAAGAGGAGTGTTAAGGTCCCCTGTTATTATGGTATTATCAGATATCATATTGCTCAGACTGAGTAAGGTCTGTTTCAAGAATCTGGGAGCATTTAAATTGGGTGCATAGATATTTAGAATTGAAATGTCTTCTTGTTGTATTTTTCCCTTGACCAATATAAAGTGACCATCTTTGTCTTTTTTGACTTTAGTTGCTTTAAATCCACATGTATCTGAAAATAAGATTGCAACTCCTCTTTTCTTCTGAATTCCATTTGCTTGAAAAATTGTCTTCCAACCCTTGACTCGGAGTTTTAATTTGTCTTTTGAAGCCAGGTGTGTTTCTTTTAGACAGCAAATGGATGGCTTGTGTTTTTTAATCCAGTCAGCCAATCTATGTCTCTTCAGTGGGGAATTCAAGCCATTAACATTTATTGAGATAATTGATAAGTGTGGTAGTATTCTATTCATCTTATTTTGTGAGAGTCCATTGCTTAGTTTTATCTTTTGCATCAGTGTGGAGGTTAGGTTCTGTCCTTTAATTTCTGAGTTCTTACTTTGCTGCTGATGCATTGTGGTGGTCAGTGTGCAGAACAGGTTGAAATATTTCCTGTAGAGCTGGTCTTGTTGTGGCGAATTTCCTCAATGTTTGTATATCTGTAAATGATTTGATTTCTCCGTCAATTTTGAAGCTTAGCTTAGCAGGGTACAGAATTCTGGGCTGGAAATTGTTCTGTTTAAGTAGATTAAAGGTAGATGACCATTGTCTTCTTGCTTGGAACATTTCATTAGGGAAGTCTGTGGTCAATCTGATGGATTTGCCCCTGTAGGTCAACTGGCGCTTACTCCTGGCAGCTTGCAGAATCTTTTCTTTTATCTTGACTTTGGGCAGGTTCATCACAATGTGTCTTGGAGAAGCTCGGTTAGAATTGAGGCGACCTGGGATCCGATATCCCTCTGAAAGCAGTGTGTCAGAATCTTTGGTGATATTTGGGAAATTTTCTTTTATAATATTCTCTAGTATGGCTTCCATTCCTCTGGGGCATTCTTCTTCCCCTTCTGGAATTCCTATAACTCGTATGTTGGAAGGCTTCATAAAGTCCCATAATTCTGACAGTGAACGTTCTGCTTTCTCTCTCTTCTTTTCTGCCTCTTTTACTATCTGAGTTATCTCAAGAACTTTGTCTTCTACCTCTGAAATTCTTTCTTCTGCCTGGTCTAACCTGTTGCTGATACTTTCCATTGCATCTTTAAGTTCCCTGATTGACTGTTTCATTTCCTTCAGCTCTGCTATATCCTTTTTATATTCTTCATATCGTTCATCTCTTTTGATTCTGTTTTTGGATTTCCTTTTGGTTATTTTCCACTTTATTAGCAGTTTCCTTCATTGTTTCCATCATTGCTTTCATTGTTTTCAACATGTGTATTCTAAATTCCCTTTCTATCATTCCTGACATTTTTGTATAGGTGGAATCCTCTGCAGTAGCTACCTCATGGTCCCTTGGCGGGGTTGTTCTGGACTGGTTCTTCATGTTGCTTGGAGTTTTCTGCTGATTCTTCCTCATGGGTGATGTCTTTTATATGTTTCCTTGCCCTAATTTTCCTTTCACTTCCTCTTGCTCTTGAAGTTCTCGTGCCTGTGGACTAAGGGTTACAGGACCAGAAGGGTGAGAAGGTTTAAGAGCAAAAAAGGGATGAAAGAAAGGAGGACCGAGTGATAAGAAAAAAAAAAAAGAAAAATAGAGAAAGGAGAGGGGGTGGGTAAAAGGAATATTGACAAAAAGAAGAGAGGCACAGAAAGAGGGAGACAGAGCAATATAGGTGTACAGTAGGGTACTTTGATAAAACCTTAAAAAAAACAAAACACCTTCCGGGGGTGCCCAGTGGGGTGGTTCCCTTGAGGTCAGCAGCTCTTTGCTAACCTGATCAGACACAGTACCCCACCTCCACCAAGTAGAGAGGAAAGACAAAAATGCTGTAAATCAAACCAAAACAAGCAAACAGAAAACTTTATGGGATGAAATTGGGTGAAAAAACAAATAATAGCGGTAGAAACACTAACAAAAATGAAGTTCTAATTATTGAAATAGGCAGCAATGGGAAATTATAATTAAAGTAGAAAAATTGAGAAAGAAAAAGGATCTGTATGGAAATGGTTGAACTTAAAAAACAAAACAATCCACAACATCAAAATAAACAAAAAAAAACAACCACACCAAAAAAAAAAAAAATAATAAAAAACACAACCAAAAATAAAGCAGTATGTATATGTTATTGAATATTGTCTGGGCAACACGTGGTCTTCTGGGGTATGAGATGTTAATCACAGTTCTGATAGGACTGGAGGCTGCTAGTTTCTCAAACCCCAGCAGGTAGACACCCTAAATCTCTCTTCAGCCCACTTAAAAGGCACTTTGAACTTGTTCACTTACTGAGCAGAAGCTTTCTCAGGGAAGTGCTTGTCGCTGGAATCACTGCTGAAGTGGCTATCCACTTACCCTGTGTGTCAAAACTGGTCTCCCTCTGCCCCCGAGGGTTAGGGCTGCAAGGCGGCTCAGACCCCGCCCTTAGGCTACTTGGTCGCTGGGTTACCAGCTCCCACCCAATTCTAGCTCTGCGACCCTGAGGGCGGAGCTTGCTGGGGCAGATCGCTCACAGTGTCTGCCTGTGACCCAGAGCCAAACACTATTAGCTCCGTCTGGCTCAGCGGCTCAGACTGGGGCCCTAGACAAAGGCCAAAGTTCTCCGCACTCCCGCTCAGGCTCTCCCCAAGGCAGTTCAGCTGAGTGCCAAGTCCAAAGACACCGAAACAGTTCACAGGTAAGGCCTTTCTGGTTTGCAGTCTTGCTGCTACTGAACTTACAGTTGCGGGCGGGTTTAGACGGATTGAACACACGCGACCACTTGCCGGTTTTCCACTGTTTTAGTCCTCCTCTTGGGGTCCAGAAGTCTCTCGCTGATTCCCTGTATCCTCTCAGTGGTTATGATAGGCAGATCCCACCAGCCAGAGATGCCTGGAGTCCTATATCCCCAGACTCACGGTGCCCAGATGCAAGGAAGCTGTTACTCAGCTGCCATCTTGCTCCGCCTCCCCCATAAGGGAGTTTTTTAAAAAGTACATTGAGGCTTGGTGCCTGTGGCTCAAGTGGCCAAGGCGCCAGCCACATACACCTGAGCTGGTGGGTTCCAATCCAGTCCAAGCCTGCCAAACAACAATGATGGCTACAACCAAAAAAGTAGCCGGGCATTGTGGCAGGCGCCTGTAGTCCCAGCTACTTGGGAGGCAGAGGCAAGAGAATCACTTGAGCCCAGAAGTTGGAAGTTGTTGTGAGCTGTGATTACATAGTACTCTACCCAGGGCAACAACTTGAGGCTCTGTCTCAAAAAAAAAAAAAAAAAAAAGAAAGAAAAAGTACATTGAGCTAAGTAAAAATGAAAACACATCCTAGAGTGGCGCCTGTGGATCAGTGGGTAGGGCAGTGGCCCCATATACTGAGGGTGGTGGGTTCAAACCCGGCCCCAGCCAAACTGCAACAAAAAATGGCCAGGCGTTGTGGTGGGCGCCTGTAGTCCCAGCTACTCAGGAGTTTGAGGCAAGAGAATCGCCTAAGCCCAGGATTTGGAGGTTGCTGTGAGCTGTGTGACACATTGGCACTTGGATATGGAGGTTGCTCTGAGCTGTGTGACACATTGGCACTTTACCGAGGGTAATAAAGTGAGGCTCTGTTTCTACAAAAAAAAAGGAAAGAAAACACATCCTAGCCCTGTGGGAGGCTGAGGTGCATGGATTGCCTGAGCTCAGGAATTTGAGACCAGCCTGAGCAATAGCAAGACCCTATCTCTACTAAAAATAGAAAAACTGAGGCAGGAGGATCGCTTGAGGCTAGGAATTTGAGGTTGCTATGAGCTATGATTATGCCATGGCACTCTACCCATGGTGACAGAATAAGACTCTGTCTCAAAACAAACATAATTTATCAAAATTTGCAGGATACAACTAAAGCTAGACGGGAAATTTATAGCACTCAATGCTTATATTAGAGAAGCAATAATCCATAATAGAAGGTTGTACCTCAAGAAACTAGGAAAAGATGATCAAAATAAGCTCAAAGTAAGCAGGAAGAAGTAAAATCAGAAATCAATGAAATTGAAAGCTTGAAAACAAAGTAGTGAAATCAAAAGATGATAAGCTTCTAACAAGACAAAAAAACAATAATATACAAATAACTAACATCAAGAATAAAGCCAGGCTCCGTGCCGGTAGCTGGAGGGGGGCGTGTTTGAAACTAGCCCGGACCAGCTAAACAACAATAACAACTGCAACAACAAAAAATAGTCGGGTGTTGTGGTGGGTGCCTGTAGTCCGAGCTGCTTGGGAGTCTGTGGCAAGAGAATTGCATAAGACCAAGAGTTTGAGGTTGCTGTGAGCTGTGATGCCACGACACTGTACTGAGGGTGACATAGTGAGACTCTGTCTCAAAAAAAAGAAAAGAATATAGCCGGGAATATTATTATATAGTCTACATACATTAAAAGGAAATATAGTCAGAGATAATAGAACAACTCTCTACACATGAATTTGATAACTTGCATGAAATAATCCAGTTCTTTAAAAAGCATATAATACCCAAACTTACCCAGTATGAAATAATCTGAACAGTCCTATAAATGTTAGAGAAACTCAATTTGTAGTAAAAAATTTTCTAAAAAAAGTTTCCAGGATCAGATAGTTTTATTAGAGACATTTTCCAGATACCCAAAACAGTATCAGTTCTACAGACTTTCTTCCAGAAAGTACAATAGGTAGGATCACTTCCCAGCTTATTTTATGATACCAGTATTGATTCGAGAGCCAAAGTCCAAAAAAACTACCAACCAGCATCCCTTGTGAACATTGATACAAAAATTCTCACCAAAATATTAGCAAATCAAATCTAGCAATATGTAAAACAAACCTCACTTGGTTGTGATTTATTATTTATTACAGGAATGCAAAGCTGGTCCATTATACAAAAACCAGATAGTGTAACCCACCATACCAGTAAGTTAAAAAAGAAATATCATATCATAGATTAATTGATACAGAAAGAATATTGAACTATATTCAACCCCCATTCATCATAAAAAAAAAAAAACTAAAGAAAACTGGGAATAGAAACCTTACTTAATAAAGAGCATTTATAAAAACTCTACATCCAACATCATACTTACTAGTGAAAAACTAGGTACTTTGCCGCTGAGATCAGGAACAAGCAAGGATGAATGTTTACTCTCATTCATTACTGCTCATTCACCACAGTCCTAGACAATACAGTAAGGCAAGGCAAGGAAACAAAAGGCATATACCTTGGAAAGTAAGAAATAAAACTATCCCCTTTTCCATGACATGATTATTCATATATAAATCCCTAAGAACTTTCAAAAATAAAACCTGGCTCAGCGCCTGTAGCACAGTGGCTACGGCGCTAGCCACATGCACTGAGGCTGGCAAGTTTGAACCCCACCCGAGCCAGCTAAACAACAATGACAACTGCAACAAAAAAATAGCCAGGCGTTGTGGTGGGTGCCTCTAGTCCCAGCTACTTGGGAGGCTGAGGCACTTAAGCCCAAAAGTTTGAGGTTGCTATGAGCTGTGAGGCCATGGCACTCTACCCAGGCTGACATAGTGAGACTCTGTTTCAAAAATAAATAAACCCTTCTAGAATTACTAAGTTAATTCAGAAAATGCAAAAAAAACAAAACAAAACAGGAATTCAGCAAGGTCACAGAATACAAAGCTAACAATCAATTGCATTTTATTTTATTTATTTTTTTGAGACTGAGTCTCACTATGTTGTCCTCGGTAGAGTACCATGGCATCACAGCTCGCAGCAATCTCCAACCTCCAACTCTTGGGCTTAAGTGATTCTCTTGCCTCAGCCTCTCTAGTAGCTGGGACTACAGGCGCCCACCACAATGCCCGGCTATTTTTTGGTTGCAGTTGTCATTCTTTAGCAGGCCTGGGCCAGGCTTGAACCCCTCCATCTTCAATGTATGTAGCTGGCACCATACTCACTGAGCTACGGATACCGAGCCAAATCAATTGTATTTTATTATTTTTTTTTTTTGTAGAGACAGAGTCTCACTGTACCGCCCTCGGGTAGAGTGCCATGGCGTCACACAGCTCACAGCAACCTCTAACTCTTGGGCTTACGCGATTCTCTTGCCTCAGCCTCCCAAGCAGCTGGGACTACAGGCGCCCGCCACAACGCCCGGCTATTTTTTTGTTGCAGTTTGGCCGGGGGTGGGTTTGAACCTGCCACCCTCGGCATATGGGGCCGGCGCCCTACTCACTGAGCCACAGGCACCGCCCAATTGTATTTTAATATGCTAGCAATGAATATTTGGAAACTGAAATTAAAAACACAAGTAACAAGGCCAGGCACAATGGCTCACACCTGTAATCCCAACACTCTGGGAGGCCGAGGCGGATGGATTGAGCTCACAGGTTCAAGATCAGCCTGTGCCTTAGTGCTAAAAATAGCCAGCATTGTGGCAGGCGCCTGTAGTCCCAGCTACTTGGGAAGCTGAGGCAAGAGAATTGCTTGAGCCCAAGAGTTGGAGGTTGCTGTGAACTATGACCCCATGGCACTCCACTGAGGGTAACAAAGTGGGACTCTATCTCAAAAAAACAAAATGTCATTTCTCTCCAAATCAGTGTGTAGGTTTAGTGCAATTCTGATCAAAATCACAGAAAGAATTTTTTATAGATAAGCTTATTCTAAAGTTTATATAGAAAAATGAAGGAATGAGAATAGCTAAAACTTTTTTAAAAATAATAAAGGAGGAATCATTCCACCTGATTTTAAGACTTACTGTGTAGCTACAGTAATTATGACAATGTATTGATAATGAGAGAGAAACACAGATAAATGGAACAGAAGAGAAAATGCAGAAATAGGCCCACACCAATATACCTGTCTGATTTTTGACAGGTGCAAAAAGAATTAATCAGAAAGCAGTTTTTCAATGAATAGTAGACATCTGTAAACAGAAAAATGAACCATCACCTAAACCTTATGCCTTATGAAAAAATTAATTCAGAATATATCATAGATTTAAATGTACATGTAAAGCTAAAAGAAAAAGCTTTTAGAACTAGGGAGGCGCCTGTGGCTCAGTGAGTAGGGCATCGGCCCCATATACCAAGGGTGGCGGGTTCAAACCCTACCCCAGCCAAACTGCAACAAAAAAATAGCCAGCATTGTGGCAGGCGCCTGTAGTCCCAGCTACTCGGGAGGCTGAGGCAAGAGAATCGCCTAAGTCCAAGAGCTGAAGGTTGCTGTGAGCTGTGACGCCATAGCACTCTACTGAGGACAACAAAGTATCTAAACAAAAAAAAAAAAAAAAGAGCTTTTAGAACTAAACATAGGAGAAAATCTCTGTGAACAAGGACCAGATAAAGAGTTAAGACATGACACCTAATGCATAGCCCATAAAAGAAAAAATTGTCAAGTTGGACTTCACCAAAATTAAAAACTTTTACCCTGTAAAAGATCCTGTTAAGATATATGAAGATAAGATAAACTATTGGAGAAAATATTTGCAAATTGTGTACCAGCAGTCTTTACCTCATGTTATTATGTGGGACTGTAAAAATGATTTTGCAAGCTGAAAGTATGTGAAGAAATCTTAATATAATCAAGGGGAAAATTATAATTGTTTTCTGACCTTCAAAATTTTTTACTAAAAATTAAACTATATTGCTTTGGTTATAAATGTGTATAGAAATTAAAAAATAGCAATAATACTTATTTTGTACACTGTAATTAAAAAAATTAGAAACATTGAGGATTAAATTTTATTTTTCTTGTAAAAAAGACTTTTCACTGTTGTTTGAACAGTTGCTTAGCTTCTCATCGTATAACTTGTGACATAGAATAAGCATCTTTTTTATGTCTTGGAGAATTATCATATTCTTTTTTTAAGTATGAATCAACTTTCAGCATTTTATATCCTTTGTGATTTCAACATTATAAAATTTCTAAGCATTCTTGTAACGTGAAGGCTTTTTTGCCAATGTCACATCGTCCTTTCTATCATTTTCCTAATTCGTGTCCGTAAATTTGCCTTTGCTAAGTTCCTCTGGCTGCATATCTAGAGTTTATCAAACATCAGTAGTGTAAGGATTCCCATGGTCAGCTATTTCTTCTATAGCTCTGTGTACATTCAAGTTAAATTTCATTGCCAAAGTTACCACTTTTTGCTTCTTTGCTGTACTTTCATCTTTGCTGGTTGGTTCTCGCTTTTGATTATTCATTTTTGTGAAATGTCACATGGTTTTATCATTGGGAGATGAGGAGGCCATACAACTCTATATACTTTGCATCTTTGGATAAGTGAATGTCACAGTATGCACAGTGACCAATCTCTGATAGACTTTGAAAGAAGTGATGTGGGGCGGCGCCTGTGGCTCAGTGAGTAGGGAGCCGGCCCCATATGCCAAGGGTGGCGGGTTCAAACCCAGCCCCGGCCAAACTGCAACAACAACAACAAAAAAATAGCCGGGTGTTGTGGCGGGCGCCTGTAGTCCCAGCTGCTTGGGAGGCTGAGGGAAGAGAATCGCATAAGCCCAAGAGTTAGAGGTTGCTGTGAGCCGTGTGATGCCACAGCACTCTACCGAGGGCAGTACAGTGAGACTCTGTCTCTACAAAAAAAAAAAAAATAAGAAAGAAGTGATGTGGTCAGTCAGTGATCATGATGGACATTGTTATTTATATAGTGATTTGGGGACTGAAGAGCTAGCAGAAAAGTTGGTACTTTATGTAGTTACTCACATTTAACATAGCGTGGTAACTGAAATTTCGGTCATGTTTGAAGACTGGTGTTATTTAAACCATGGTATTTGGAATTGGTATATATCAGATCCATGCAAAGCAAGGACTGTATCTGACAAAGGACTTTTATGTAGAATATATAAAGAATTCTCAAAACTCAACAGTAAAAACCAACAACTTATTTAGTCAGTGGTCAAAGTATAGAAACAGACATTTCACTAAAGAGGATATGCAAATGAAAAGATGTTTGACTTCATTAACTGTTAGGGAAATGCAAGTTAAATCCAGAACGAGCTATTACTGTATATGTATTAGAGTGCCTCAAATTAAAAAATGGTGATAATACTAAATACTGGTGAGAATATGGAGAAACTGGATCTCTTATACATTGATAGTAGTAACATAAAATGGTACGGCCACTCTGTAAAATACTTGGCAGTTTTTTATAAAACAAAATATGCTTATCATATTATCCAGCAATTGCACTCTTGGGCATTAATCCCAGAGAAATAAGATCTTATGTTTAAACAAAAACCTATATGCAAATGTTCACAGCAATTTTATTCGTAATTGCTAAAACCCAGAAACAACTCAGATGTTCTTCAAAGGTGAACAGTTTAACAAACTGTACATCTATATGATGGAATACTTATTGATGAATACAGTAACTTGGATTGATCTCAAGGGCATTATGCTTAGTGCAAAAAGTCAGTCTTAAAAACTTATATAACATTCTTCAAATGCCAAGAGTTATAGAAATGGAGAACAAATTAGTGGTTGCCATGGCATAGGGTTGGGAGAGGATAAGGTGGATCTATAAAGGGGTATCACAACAGTAGTACCAAATTGTTTAGTAGTGGTGGGACAGTTCTATAGTTTAATTGTTCTAATGGTTACATAAATCTGTATCTTGGGTAAAATTTTACAGAAAGATACAATTTTCATACATTTTATGTAAACAAATGAGTATATGTAAAATCTGTTGAACCCTGATTCAGACCTATCATTTAGTTAACACTATTGTACTTATGTCCTTTTCTTGGTTTTGGCATATAAAAATGTTTGTTTTGTTTTTGAGATAGAGTCTCATTCTTAGCCTTGGTAGAATGCCGCGGCGTCACAGTTCACAGCAACCTCAAACTCTTGGACTCAAGCGATTCTCTTACCTCAGCCTCACAAGTAGCTGGGACTACAGGCGCCCACCATAACGCCTGGCTATTTTTTGTTGCAGTTTCCACTGCCGTTTTAGCTGGGTGGGGCCGGGTTTGAACCTGCCACCCTTGGTATATGGGGCCGGCGACCTACCCACCGAGCCACAGACGCTGCCTGGTGTATAAAAATGTTAACATTGGGGGAGGCTGAGTGAAGGGTACATTATACCTTCTGTACTGTTTTTATAATTTCTTGGGAGATTATAATTATTTCAAAATAAAATTGTTATTTCTTTCAAAGGCCTTCTTGAGAGCCAGTTATACGTCATTTCTGTGAAGCAGATGTCCCTAGTTTCTTATTGTGGTTACTTGCCTGTCATCTCACAGCTTAGAAAGTAACTCAGCCCTCTCAGACCTTTTAACCTGCTTTGGCACCCAGTCTGAATCCTCTATCTGGGTGCAGGGAGAAAAATTGTTTTAGCCCAAAGAATCAGAATGTGGTGTCCTATAGATGTGATTACTCTGCTAAGAGCTTGGTCTTGGAGACTTTTTGGTTGGTGTTTCTGTGGAATGCTTATAACTGGAGCAAGAAACCCTTAGGTAATAGATGAGCAATTTGAAGCTGACAGCTGCTCATCATCCTGCTTTTTATAAATATCTGTGCCTTTTAATTTTTCTTGGAAGACAGATACACAAACCACTCTGACTTTTCAGACTCTCTTTATAAGAAATACCTTCTAAAATTGGGAGGAAAACATGGAGTGTTTTCACATGTATAAAATATTTAATTAAAGTCTTTTATTCACCTCTAACAGAACTTCATTTTAAAAATCTTTATATGTGTGTGCAGTGGGGAGGGATTGAGAGAAAATTGTTTGAGATTTGAGTATAATAGTACGTACAGCAATTTAACCATTTCAAACAGTTGGACAAATTGTGCACCTGCAGTTAGATTGACAGTAATGATAGTGATTTAATTTTCATCAGTGAATTACTCCAGCTCTAACAGCTTTTTCCCACAGTTTTCTACATCCAAGTTTCCCTAAAATGTTGTTGGTTGGGTAGGCCAAGATATTCTGTCATTGTGAAAGGTAGAAAACCACGGTGTAGATTATTTTACCTTAGAGCTCAGCTGTTCTGTGTGAGGTTAGGGTTTGAAGGTGAGCTTTCTTGGCTTCCCCTAACCTCAGTGATTGCAATAAGAAGTTCCATTTTTCCTTAACATTGGAAGTTAGACTTGCAAGTGAAATCTGGAAAATCTTGAGTGTGTTTATGGAACAAAGGCCAATATGGCTAGATTCTGAGAGCTCTATTCTTTGAGCATCTTAGAAAGTATCAGGATTTTTGATAGTGCATGTTAGAGAAGATTGGGAATCTTGGAGCAACAATTTTTTCAGGATGGACATCCGTGGTAGATTATAGCTTTCTTGGGGAGATGTTGCCAGTTGCCTTAATTAATCATCTCTTTGCTTCCATTCTTAGGCAAGGCAGGCTGAGGTGAAGCTGCTCTTCCGCCCCATTGAGGAGCTAAAGAAGGACTTTGATGAGCTGAATGTTGTCATTGAGACTGACATGCAAATCATGGTACGGCTGATCAACAAGTTTAATAGTTCCAGCTCCAGCTTGGAAGAGAAGATTGCTGCACTCTTTGATCTTGAGTATTATGTCCATCAGGTATTTCTTTGTCTTGAAGTCTGACTTTTAACTGACAGCTGCCAAAATAAATGCTCTTGCTCTAAATCCTAAGAAAATAGTATCAGAATCTTCACTTCTTTCCCAGGGCATAGAGTATTTTTCATCTAGATCCCATTGTTTATTGTAGCAAGATACATTCTTTTTTTTTTTTTTTTTTTTTGAGAGACAGAGTCTCACTTTGTCACCCTTGATAGAGTGCCATGGCATTATAGCTTACAGCAACCTCAGACTCTTGGACTCAAGCGATTCTCTTGTCTCAGCCTCCCAAGTAGCTGGGACTGTAGGCGCCTGCCACAACGCAGGGGTCTCCCTCTAGCTTAGGCTGGTCTTGAAACTCATGAGCGCAGGCAATCCACCTGCCTCAGCCTCCCAGAATAATGAGATTACAGGCGTGAGCCACTATGCCCAGCCAATAAGATATATTCTTAGAGGCCAGAACCAACCTCTCTTCATGTGGACTGTTACCTTCATGTTTTCAACATAGGAATACAGCAGAGGTAAAACAGACATAGTTCTTGTCCCATGTAACCTATAATCTGGAAGGGGAAGCAATTAAATATGAACAACTGAACAAATAAATGATTGAATGGTAAGACAATTTAAGATGATGATAAGGGCTCACCCAAAGGGTGCTGTAGGAGTATATAATAGGGTGATGTAGAGCTTAGTCAGGGGCAATAAGGAAGGCATCTTAGAGGATGTGACATTTAGGGTGAGTATTAAAGGATGATTAGCAGTTGGCTAGGTGAAGAAGGGAGACTATCACCTCCTGCAGGGAAGGGCAAACTATCACCTGTAATAGAAATCTGGCCTGAGGCTTCCTTTTGTAAACAAAGTTTTATTGGAACACAATGACTCCTATTTGTTTATGGATTCTTTTATAGCCATTTTCATGCTTCAGTGGCAGAGTTGAGTGGTTGTGACAGAGACCACATGGCTCACAAAGTCAAAAATGTTTGCAGTTAGACCCATTAGGCATAGTTTGCCAGTCCTTAGATTAGAGCATTTCAGCTAGAGGAAACCCTATGTGAAAGCTTTGGTGGCAGAGTAAGCTTGATGAGATTGAGGACCTGGAAAAGATTGGAGTGACTGGAGCACTGTGGCCAAGGGAGGAATATCATAGATAATGCAGGAAGGGTAGGGAGTCAGAGAGGTGAGGTTGGGAAGATTATGTTTGTTATGGTTTTAGCCTTGATCTTAAGAACAATGGGAGATTTTGAAGCAGAGAAGTAATTGATTAGTGTTATAATAGCTAATGTTTATTATTATATATCAGACACTACCTCAGATGCTTTGTATAACTTTCATAGGTGCCCTGTGAGTAGACATCACTATTAATTCCAGTTTATAACTGAAGAAAATAAAGCACAGAGAGGTTATGTAATTGCTAAAGATTGCCCAACCTAGTGAATGGTAGATAGAGCTGGGACTTGCAACAAAGTCCTTTTGACCCTAAACTTTATGCTCTTAAACTTTTGATCACTTTGCTTCTCAAAGGAAAGTGGTACCTTTTGAATGTAGCTCAAAAGAGCATAGATGGAGCTAAGGAGAAGGAGCCAAGAGAAGCCATTCATTTATTCAATAGATAAATTTAGTGAGTACCTGTTAAGTCCCATGCTTGTTCCAGGCATTTGAGATATATCTGTGAACAAAATTGGGGCTTACTTTCTAGCAGTGGTAAATAGAAGAACACAACAAATCTGTAAATTAATGTATAATATATTCGAATATGACAAATATTATGGAAAAATAAAAGGTAGATCAGGGTAGAGATTATTAATGTTGAGGAGTGTTTCAGGCAGGAGAAACAGTAAGTGTAAAAGCCCTGAGGTGGAGCATACCTAGTGTTCGAGGAACCTCAGGAGGTCAGTGTGGCTGGAACTGAGAGAGCATTTGAGAAGCAGATGAAGCTCAGAGAGATAATGGAAGAAGAACATAGAGGCACCTGTGGGCCACAAGAAGGACGTGATCTGACTTAACTTTAAAAGAATCTTTTTAGCTGCTGTGCTGAGAATTAGACTGCAGGTGGGAGTATGGATAGAAGCAGAGCCAGATAGGATGCTATCATGGTAATCCAGACTAAGGACAGTGCTGGCCCAGGTGGCTGTGTGGTCATAATCAAAAGCTTGTTTGAGAGCCTTATCAAGGCATAGATGCTTGGTGTCTTCCCACGCACACCAGGGTCCTTGTTCTCTATAAACTGACCTAAAAGACTTTCTTTAGGATTTTGCCAGCTTCTGTGGTGAAAAAGGATAAGTATGCAGTGTATCTGCAGGAATTATGGGGCAGCTTCTTCATCTTTTTCTTCTCATGACTCTTTATCAGGCCTGAAATAGCAAGACTGTGATCCTCTTAGAGAAAAAAGTGAACTGGGCTCTCGTTCCCCTTTCTAGTTTTGTTCTCCAGAGTAAAAAACAAAAACTCCAACTTTTCCATTAAAGATAGTTAAAGGCTTATGGATCCCAGGGGTCATTGGCCAACTCAGTCCTGCTGTGATGTTGACAGCTTTTATTTTTTAACAAACTTGGATAGACCTTTAGGTATCAAGTTTCTATAGGCTCTTACTTTAGTTGCTTATGAAATATCAGTATGACTGGACACCTTATCAAACCTGGAAGGTAGTGAGTACACAGAAGCCTTGGTTTAGCAGTGCCCTAAGAAGTTTTTTTTTTTTTCCCCCTTGCGGGTCCTCTGGTCCCATTGGCAGTGTAACACCTAGGGTGACAACCCTTTGCTTCACAGCTCACTGGATGGGGGGCAAACAATTTCTTGCATATCAGCAGACTCAGTCTGAGGTCATCTCAGCAGCCATTCTCTGGGTAGAAACCAAACTAGTCTGTTGGCAGCAGGTCATAAATGTTCTGGATCATTGGTGTTTTCTTTACCCTTCATTTTCTTTCTAGCACTCTCTGATAGATATATTGGTCTTTTTCTTTTTAAATCATAGCTGTGTACATTGATATGATCATGGGGCATCATTCACTAGTTTCACAGACCGTTTGACACACTTTCATCACACTAGTTAACATAGCCTTCCTGGCATTCTCTCAGTGACTGTGCCAAGACACTTACATTCCACATTTACCAAGTTTCACATATACCCTTGTAAGATGCACCGCTGGTGTAATCCCACCAATCCCCTTCCCTCTACCCATATTGGTCTTTTGATTAGAAGAGTAAGGTTCTGGGTGGCGCCTGTGGCTCAGTCGGTAAGGCGCTGGCCCCATATACCGAGGGTGGCGGGTTCAAACCCGGCCCCGGCCAAACTGCAACCAAAAGTAGCCTGGCGTTGTGGCGGGCACCTGTAGTCCCAGCTACTCGGGAGGCTGAGGCAAGAGAATTGCTTAAGCCCAGGAGTCAGAGGTTGCTGTGAGCTGTGTGAGGCCACGGCACTCTACCGAGGGCCATAAAGTGAGACTCTGTCTCTACAAAAAAAAAAAAAAAAAAAAAGAAGAGTAAGGTTCTTGGTTTGGGGTGGTCCATCAGACTGCCATGCAGCAATGTTAAGCTGTGATTTCACTGGCAGAATAAATAAGATAAAACTCAGCTCGGAGTTCCAGTTGTAATGAGGGATTTGGGTGATACAGTGCTGGTTTTAAGGAAGATAAGACTTTTCTAGCCAGGACCTTCCCCAGTCACCTCCCATTCCAGATTCGCTGAATGGAGTTTTGAGGAACCACAGGCTTCAAGGACCTGAACTGGGCCTAAGGATTCCTCACAACTATATTCGAATTATTAGTAGGATATATGAAAAGCAAAACCATGTGAGTGGAAAACAATTTGTGAGTTATTTGTAAGGAGCAGCCTCTGTACCCTCACCTATCCTGGGCCCACGTATTTGTCTTTCTTCACATGACTCCTCAGTTAGGTACCATTTCTCCCTTTCTCTCTTTCTTGTTCATCTCAGAGCCTTGCTTTTTCCTTTCCTCCTGAGTGTTAGCATAGCTCCCTTCAGTCACCTTCCTAATACCTTCCTCCTTTACTGCTCTCTGCCTACCCCACCCCATTCTGAGGGCATGTTGAGAAAAGTTCTGGCCCCAGACCTAGATGGGGAGCTGTGGACCTGGGCTCTGGCCATGCCTTCTCTTGCATGTCACTGGGAAGGGCCCAGATTTGATGTGCACTGGGCAGAATGACTCTTTCCTTCCTCACTGTTAGTGAAATTTCAAAAATGAGAAAACATCTTGAAAAGGTTGAAGTGCTTACATAAATGTCAGCATTTATATCACACTGAATTACCGTTGTAGAAATATAGATAAACTGAATCTAGAACAGAACCTCTGTGACTCTGGGCTGTGTTGCTTTGGGGCTGACACAATGTCAGCCACTCTGCTACGAATTCATACTACTTTGGTTAGTGGCCATTCCAGGCATCCAAGGACAGGATTCTGAGCCATGGTTTTACATTCAGAATATCTAGAAGGACCACAGGATGGTGGTGAATGCTTATTTTAAAATCAGAGCATGTGAGCAAGGAAGGTGCTGGTGTCAACAGAGTACCCAGTGATGGGTCTCTCCTAGTTAGCTGGGCTCTGACTCAATAATCATTCCTGTCCATAAGGACAGACTGGGGCAGAAAAATTCCCACCACTGCCTGGGGCTGCATGGCAGAGCAGATTTCTTGCTTACTTCACAATCTGGTTTGGCCATTATTTCAGGTCTGTGGTACCAGGGGCCCTTCTATTTTGTTGGCACAGATACCTCAGATTGCCTTTTTCATTCACTGTGGAGTTTTATTTTTGGATCATTTTTTCTGTTCAAATTCATATTCATTTAAACAATTATTTAGTGAGCACCTAACCATATGCTCAATATTATTCTAGTCATTGGTGCTACAACAGTGGACAGATAGTCAAGGAATTAAATGGTAGCCTAGACTAATGTTATCTGATAGAACTTTATGTAATGATAAAAATGTTCTGCATTGTCTAATATGTACCTGCTAGGCAGTAGCACAGCCTAGATGAAAGCTTTTGGAAGAGTGATTTTCTTGCAGATTTTATCACGAATGTCCTCAGATGCAATCAATCTTAGATGGAAGAGAAGGATACTATTGTTATTCCTCTCCTAACAGTCTTGTAGCACTATCCTCCATTTCTCAACAACAGGCCTCCTTTTATAGTCCCTGGCTTCTAGTTAAAAATCAGCTTAAAAAAGAAGTTTGTTCCCTTCATTGCCATTGGGGTCTCATTGGGGTTGAACATCAACAGGAAGCATGGTACCATTTAGTGGTGCTGATGATGCCAGATTCTTTGTGTTAACAGCTTGTACATTAGGAGTAAGCTTTGTGACTCATTACGGTATTAGAATTTTCTAGGACATGTTTGGTAAAAGCAATAGCTAGGTGCCATTTCTGCTGATTCCCACACAGGTGCTCATAAATCATATTAGATGAATTAGGAGTTCTCAAATTTAAGATTATTTAACAATTTAACTTGTTTTTGCAAACTGTTTCTTAGAAAGGCCACTGTCACTTTTTACTTGGCTTTTAAATATGGCTTTGGATGGTTACCAAGAGAAAGGCTATAAGAAAAGCTTCTCTTACCTTGATGGCTGTGCTACACTAAAAAGTGCCTTTGTTGCAGATGGACAATGCACAGGACCTGCTTTCCTTTGGTGGCCTTCAAGTGGTGATCAATGGACTGAACAGCACAGAGCCACTGGTGAAGGAGTATGCCGCATTTGTGCTGGGGGCTGCCTTTTCCAGGTGAGCAGTGTGGATGGACGTCCCATTGGCCAGGATTGTTTGGCTTAATTGGCTTAGAAGAAGGTTGTAGTTGAATCTCTGCATTTGTGCACATCTCTACCCACAGTTCAGTGTAATCCCAATGAAACTAGAGTGAGAATTTGACTCTTCCCAAATAGATAGGAATTTTTGCCCATGTTGTCACCATCTCTGATTCTTCCACCCCCGATGTGTGGATATTTAATAACATATTTTAGGTCACATTCTCTGTTTTATTCAAGGCTAAAAAAAAGTTAGACCAACGATAGCTAGTGTGGAGGGGAAGAAACTCTTAACAGTTGATCCTTTTGGCAATAAAGCTACATCTGGTGATGAATAAGTGATGAACCTGATCAAGGAGAGTCTTTTGGGGGGAATGTGCCTTCCTCTGGTTGTCTGGAACCAATCTACATGCAGTCAGATTATCATACTCTGTGGGTTGGGAGTTCTTTAGAATTTCAGTTAATCTGGCTTGTGATAGAAAACTGATCAGGCCAGAGGAGTGAAGAAGCAGCATCTTGAAAGAGTGGCTGCAGATGGTTATACTCACCCTCAAAAGGTCAGGATGTCTTCGTGGGAGCTATACTTCCTCTCATTTTTGAAAATCTGCTGTTAGGACCATTTATACTTCTAAACAGGAACAAATACTCTGATTCTTGCAAAAAAGGGTATGGATGGTAGTTATTATGGGTTGCCTTGTTTTAGGGGTCCTGATGTTAGAGGAGAAAGACTGAATATATTTACCACTGTAGATTTTATTTTGAAAACATTTCCTTTGCCCTTTTTCATGCTTATCTTTTAAATCAGAATCTCAGTCTGATGCTCTCTCACTCTGATAGGGTTCAGCATCTTAGTAAATTAAGGGATAGAGCTGGGAAGGCTACATGAGTTATTCCTTGGAGAGGTTGAGAGTGCTGCAGACCTTGGTTTCGTTTATCACCACTTTGCCTTGATCTTCAAGCCCTTATTCCCTGTGGTTTTGTTATTAATAGTCATAGTCAAGGCTCTGGCTGCTTAAGGCAATTCCACTCCCTTTGGTCTTACCTCCCAGAGCCAGCTTTTCTCAGAAAGCCCAGGGAAATCTGTACAGTCACTGGAAGGATGGAGAAACTATGAGTTTGTCTTTGGGTAACTATGGTTTCAGTCCTAGAGAAGACCAAAGCTTTAGCCTCATAAGGCTTTAGAGGCTTGAGAACTTTCTAAGGCTCACTTGTTGGTTCTCAAGCCAGAAAAGAACTAAATCAAAAATTGTTAACCTCTCCCTCCAGACCATTTTTTGAAATCTCTATCTTACTCCCAAGTATTTTCTTTCTGTATTTAGTATGAACAGATTACCCTACATATCCCTTGCCATTGCTTCTGGAAATAACTTTTCTTTTTTTATTTTTTTAAATTAATTAATTTATTTTTATTGTTAAATCATAACTGTGTACATTAGTGCAATCAAGGGGTACAATGTTCTGGTTTCATATACAATCTGAAATATTCTCATCAAACTGTTCAACGTAGCCTTCATGGCCTTTTTTTAGTCACTAGGCATTTGTATTCTGCATTTAGTAGGCATTTGTATTCTGCATTTAGTAAGTTTCGCCTGTAACCATTCTAAGATGCACTGTAGGTGTGGCCCTATCCATTACCCTTCCTCATTCCCCTTCCTTGGCCCTTCCCCCATATTCTTGTGCTATAGTTGGGTTATAGTCTTCATGTGAAAGCTATAAATTAGCTTCATAGTAGAGCTGAGTACATTGGATACTTTTTCTTCCATTCCTGAGATACTTTGCTAAGAAGAATATGTTCCAGCTCCATCCATGTAAACATGAAAGAGGTAAAGTCTCCATCTTTCTTTAAGGCTGCATAATATACCATGGTATACATGTACCACAATTTGCTAGTCCATTCGTGGGTTGATGGGCACTTGGGCTTCTTCCAGGACTAAGCAATTATGAATTGGGCTGCAATAAACATTGTGGTACAGATGTCTTTGTTATATTGTGACTTTTGGTCTTCTGGGTATAAACCTAGTAAAGGAATTACAGGATCTAATGGCAGGTCTATTTTTAGGTCTCTAAGTATTCTCCAAATGTCCTTCCAGAAGGAACATATTAGTGTGCATTCCCACCAGCAGTGTAGAAGTGTGCCCTTTCCTCCACATCCACGCCAACATCTCTGGTTTTGGGATTTTGTTATGTGGGCTACTCTTACTGGGGTTAGGTGATAACTCAAAGTAGTTTTGATTTGCATTTCTCTGATGATGAAGGATGATGAGCTTTTTTTGATGTGTTAGTAGATCATGCATATGTCTTCTTTAGAGAAGTTTCTCTTTAAGTTCCTTGCCCACCCTAAGATGGGGTCATGTGTTCTTTTCTTGCTAATATGTTTGAGTTCTCTGTGGATTCTGGTTATTAGACCTTTATTGGAGGTATAACCTGCAAATATTTTCTCCCATTCTGAGGGCTGTCTGCTTGCTTCACTTACTATGTTCTTGGCTGTGCAGAAGCTTTTTAGTTTGATTAGGTCCCAGTAGTGTATTTTTGATACTGCTTCAATTGCCTGGGAAGTCCTCCTCATAAAATAGTCACCCAGGCCAATTCCTTCAAGAGTTTTCCCTGCATTTTCTTCAAGTATTTTTATAGTTTTCATGTCTTAAGTTTAAATCTTTTATCCAGTGAGAGTCTATCTTAGTTAATGGTGAAAGGTGTGGGTCCAGTTTCAATCTTCTACAGGTTGCCAGCCAGTTCACCCAGCACCATTTGTTAAATAGGGAATCTTTTCCCCACTGGATGTTTTTAATTGGCTTGTCAAAGATCAAATAACAATAAGTAGCTGGTTTCATCTCCTGGTTCTCTATTCTGTTCCAGACATCTACTTCTCTGTTTTTGTGCCAGTACCATGCTGTTTTGATCACTATAGATTTATAGTACAGTCTCAGGTCTGGTAGCGTGATTCCTCCTGCTGTGTTATTATTACTGAGTAATATTTTGGCTATTTGAAGTTTTTTTCTGATTCCATATAAAATGAAGTATTATTTTTTCAAGATCTTTAAAATATGACAATGGAGCTTTAATAGGAATTGCATTAAAATTATATATTGCTTTGGGTAGTATAGACATTTTAACAATGTTGATTCTTCCCAGCCATGAGCATAGTATGTTTTTCCATTTGTTAACATCTTCAGCTATTTCTTTTCTTAAAGTTTCATAGTTCTCTTTGTAGAGATATTTCACGACCTTTGTTAGGTATACTCCCAAATATTTCATCATCTTTGGGACTACTGTGAAAGGAATAGAGTCCTTGACTGTTTTTTCAGCTTGGTTATCATTGGTATATATAAAGGCTACAGATTTATGGGTGTTGATTTTGTAGCCTGAGACATTGCTGTATTCCTTGATCACTTCTAAAAGTTTTGTAGTAGAATCCTTAGTGTTTTCCAGATATACGATCATATCATCTGCAAAGAGTGAAAGTTTGATCTCTTCTGATCCTATGTAGATACCCTTGATCGCCTTTTCTTCCCTAATTGCAATGGCTAAAACTTCCATTACAATGTTAAAGAGCAATGGAGACAATGGGCAACCTTGCCTGGTTCCTGATCTAAATGGAAATGATTTCAATTTAACTCCATTCAATATGATATTGGCTGTGGGTTTGCTGTAGATGGCCTCTATTAGTTTGAGAATTATCCCTTCTATACCAATTTTCTTAAGTGTTTTGATCATGAAGGGATGCTGGATATTATCAAAAGCTTTTTCTGCATCAATTGAAAGAATCATATGGTCCTTACTTTTTAGTTTGTTTATGTGCTGAATTACATTTATAGATTTATGTATATTGAACCAGCCTTGAGACCCTGGGATAAATCCCACTTGGTCCTGGTGTATAATTTTTTTGATGTGTTATTGGCATCAATATTTATTAGTGATATTGGTCTATAATTTTCTTTTCTTGTTGGGTCTTTCCCTGGTTTGGGGATCAAGGTGATATTTGCTTCGTAGAATGTCTTGGGTAATACTCCTTCTTTTTCAATATTTTGGAAGAGGTTTAGTAGTATAGGTACTAGTTCTTCTTTAAAGGTTTGGTAGAATTCTGATGTAAAGCCATCTGGTCCTGGGCTTTTCTTTTTAGGGAGATTTTGTATAGTTGATGTTATTTCAGAACTTGATATAGGCCTGTTCAACATTTCCACTTTGTTCTGGCTAAGTCTTGGTGGGTGGCGTACTTCCAGGTATTGGTCGATTTCTTTCAGATTTTCATATTTCTGAGAATAGAGTTTCTTGTAGTATTCAGTAAGGGTTTTTTGAATTTCTGAGGGGTCTGTTGTTATTTCATCTTTACCATTTCTGATTGATGAAATTAGAGATTTTACTCTTTTTTTCCTGGTTAGGCTGGCCAAAGGTTTATCTATTTTATTGATCTTTTTTTTTTTTTTTTGTAGAGACAGAGTGTCACTGTAGCGCCCTCGGGTAGAGTGCCGTGGCGTCACATGACTCACAGCAACCTCTAACTCTTGGGCTTATGTGATTCTCTTGCCTCAGCCTCCCGAGCAGCTGGGACTACAGGCACCCGCCACAACACCCAGCTATTTTTTTTTTGTTGAAATTTGGCTGGGGCTGGGTTTGAACCCGCCACCCTCGGCATATGGGGCTGGCGCCCTACTCACTGAGCCACAGGCGCCACCCTATTTTATCGATCTTTTCAGAAAACCAACTTTTGGATTTATTGATCTGTTGTATAATTCTTTTGTTTTCAATTTCATTTAGTTCTGCTCTATTTCTTTTCTTCTGCTGGGTTTGGGGTTGAAGTGTTCTTCCTTCTCCAGTTGCTTGAGATGTCCCATTAAGTTATTAACATCCTCTCTTTCCGTTTTCTTGAGGAAGGCTTGCAGTACTATAAAGTTTCCTCTTAGGACTGCCTTTGCAGTATCCCAGAGGTTCTGGTAATTTGTGTCTTGATTGTTGTTTTGTTCCAAAAATTGGGTGATTTCCTTCTTAATCTCATCTATAACCCATCTATCTTTCAGCATAAGGTTATTTAGCTTCCATGTTTTTTTTTTTTTTGTAGAGACAGAGTCTCACTGTACTGCCCTCGGGCAGAGTGCCGTGGCATCACACGGCTCACAGCAACCTCTAACTCTTGGGCTTACGCGATTCTCTTGCCTCAGCCTCCCGAGCAGCTGGGACTACAGGCGTCCGCCACAACGCCCGGCTATTTTATTTTTGTTGCAGTTTGGCCGGGGCTGGGTTCAAACCCGCCACCCTCGGCATATGGGGCCGGCGCCCTACTCACTGAGCCACAGGCGCCGCCCAGCTTCCATGTTTTTGAATGGGTATGCAGGTTCCTGTTGTTATTGAGTTCAACTTTTATTCCATGATGGTCTGAGAAGATACAAGGAATAATTTCTATTTTTTTAAATTTACTGAGGTTAGGTTTGTGGCCTAGGATGTGGTCAATTTTGGAGTATGTTCCATGGGCTGATGAGAAGAATGTGTATTCAGTTTTGTTGGGATGAAATGTTCTGTAGATGTCTGTTAAGTCCAGATGTTGAATGGTTGAGTTTAAATCTAAAATTTCTTTTCTTAGCTTCTTTTTGGAGGGTCTATGCAGCACTGCTAAAGGGGTGTTAAAATCTCCAACTACTATGGAACTGGAGGAAATCGAGTTGCTTATGTCTGTTAGAATTTCTCTTATAAATTGAGGTGCGTTCTGGTTGGGTGGATAAATATTAATAATTGAGATCTCATCATATTGAGTATTACCTTTAACAAATATGAAGTGTCCATCCTTATCCTTACTTATTTTGGTTGGTTTAAAGCCTATTGCGTCTGTGAACAGGATTGCAACTCCTGCTTTTTTTCTGCTTTCCGTTTGCCTGGACTATAGATGACCATCCCTTCACATTGAGTCTATATTTGTCTTTTAATGTAAGATGTGATTCTTGTATACAGCAGATATCTGGCTTGAGTTTTTGTATCCAGTCAGCCAACCTGTGCCTCTTTAGAAGACAGTTTAAACCATTCACATTAATTGGGAATGTTGATAAGCCTTTCGGGAGTCCGGTGGACATTTTTAATGCTTTTGTGACTGTGGAAGTTGGAATTTGATCAACATTTTCTGGGTGCGTTTACTTTTGTGGTGGAGGATTACACTGGTCTTAATGGAGGATAGGTCTGAGAATGTCCTGGAGAGCTGGTTTAGTTATGGCAAATTTCTTCAACATGTGAATGTCATTGAAGTATTTAATTTCTCCATCACAAATGAAACTCACTTTAGCTGGGTACAGGATCCTGGGTTGAAAGTTATTTTGTTTTAGGAGATTGAAATTTGATGACCATCCTCTTCTAGCTTTAAAGGTTTCAGCAGAGAGATCTGCAGTTATTCTGATATTCTTCCCCTTGTAAGTAATGGTTTTCTTTCGTCTGGCTGCTTTCAGAATTTTCTCCTTCATATTAACTTTAGTGAAATTGATTATGATGTGTCCGGGGGATGTCTTATTCGGATTGAGTCGTGCTGGAGTTCTGAAACTGTCTGTTATCTGAATTTCAGAATCTCTTGGCATGTTTGGAAAGTTCTCCTTCATAATCTCATGGAGAAGAGACTCTGTGCCTTGTGAAGCCACTTTGTCGCTTTCAGGGATCCCTATTAAACGAATATTGGTTTTCTTCGAATTATCCCAGAGCTGTCTGAGAGAGTGATCTGTTTTTGCTTTCCGTTTCTCATCCTCTTTGAGAATTTGGGAGCATTCGAAGACTTTGTCTTCAGTGTCAGAAATCCTTTCTTCTGCTTGCTCCATTCTGTTACTGAGGGATTCTACTGTGTTTCTCAGATCTTTGAGGGCTGCAACTTTTTGTCTT
The DNA here is from genome assembly GCF_027406575.1 of Nycticebus coucang. Classification (NCBI taxonomy): domain Eukaryota; kingdom Metazoa; phylum Chordata; class Mammalia; order Primates; family Lorisidae; genus Nycticebus; species Nycticebus coucang. Next base: position 37,619,254 of record NC_069796.1, on the reverse strand, counting down.
AATGTGTCAAAATCTTTGGTCATTTGGTATTTGAATTCGTTGAATTCTTGAGATATCTTTTGGGTTACTGCTTGGAATTCTAATTCGATCTTATTTGCTGTCCAGATTCTGAATTCAATTTCTGACATCTCAGCTATTTGTTTGTGTGTGGGATCTTGTGCTGTGTCTGCCCCATTGATCCTTGGGGGAGTTGATCTGCTCTGATTATTCATATTGCCAGAGTTTTTCTGTTGATTTCGCCTCATGATTGTTTTTCACCATTGCCTCTGGCCATTCTCAGAGTTGGGGAGGTGTCTCTCCAAGATTAGACCCCAGCGGGTTCACTCTATTTTTGCTGGATCTTTGTAGGGAGTGACCCTGTGTAGTTCCTGTGGGGCTGCCCCAGCTAGGGAGTTCTGGTTGTGGAAGGAGCTCCAGCGTGTGACACACCCGGATCCAGCAATAGGGTGGGAAGTGGTGTGCACGGTACTGGGAGTGCCTGGTGCCCAGTGACTTTGGCACAGAGAGCCCAAGGCTCCAGCAGTCTCTGGCCAGGAGAAAGGCTCTGTGCAGAGGCAGGGAGGGCTCCAGAGGGCACGCAGCTACCAGTATCCCTGGCTAGACAACCGGGCCAGTGTAGAGGCAGGGAGGATACAGGAGGGAGGTTGCGGGGTTGCGTGGCTCCTGCAGTTCCTGGTCAGGGCATGTAGAGGCCCGGCGGGCGTGTGTTGGGGGTTGTGGTGCAGCTCTTATGGAGGTCCGGGCGGTGCCAAGCCCAGGAGTTTGAGGTTGCTTTGAGCTGTGACGCCACAGCACTCTACCCAGGGCAACAGCCCGAGGCTCCAGTGTGCCAAAACCGGTCTCACTCTGCCCCTAACGGTTAAGGCTGTAAGGCAGCTCAGTCCCCACCTTTAAGCTACTCAGTCCCTAGGTTACTAGCTCCCGCCCGATCCTTGCTGTAGGACCCTGAGGGCAGAACTTGCTGGGGCAGTTCTCTCACAATGACTCCCTGCGGCCCAGCGCAGCAGCTCAGTCTGGAGCCCTAGACAATGACCAAAGTTCTCCGCACTCCTGCTTAAGCTCTCCCCAAGGCAGTTCAACTGAGTGCCAAGTCGAAAAACACTGAAACAGTTCACAGGTAAGGCCTTTCCGGTTTGCAGTCTCACTGCTGCTTGTACTTACGGTTGTCGGCAGGATTAGGTCAATCGAACACACGCAACCGCTTGCCAGATTTCCACTGTTTTTGTCCTCTTGGGGTCCAGAAGTCCCTTGCTGATTCCCTACTCAATGCCATTGAAGGTTCAGTGAGACACACACTCTTATACACATGGTAATCACCCTCTGATCCACTTATCCCACTTCTGGGAATCTATCCTCCTCCTCCTCCCTCCTGTCCGCTGTGGCTCTTGCTCCGGCTCTACGCTGCAACGGCAGCAGCAACAGTTTCGGGAACGGCTGTGACCGTGGCCAGAAATAACTTTTCTTGAGGTAAAGTATGTAGCATCTTCATGTCATATCCTTGTTAAAGAGGATAAATAAATGACTTGAGCCACATTCATAGGCCTGTTTAGAAAACTGTAACTCACCCAGAGTCTGTGCCAATATGTGGTGTTTTAAGACTTTTTTTGTGATTATATTAGCTTAAGACCATATTAACACTTATGTAGCATCACTAAAATTTAAATAGAGAAAAATAGAAAATATTGTAATTTAGTGTTTTGGTGGTAAGCAAACTGCTGTATTCAAAATGCTATAATTGAGTTTTTGATGGCTCACTGGAGGCCTGGTACAGTGACAGTAAGGTATGGTGCCAGAGCTTTTGGAAGCCAACAGCAAGCTCCCAAACACTATGAAAATGTCAGTGTTTTTTACAAAGGAGAACTTGATGCAAGGTAAGGATATTTCTATGTAAAGAGGCAGTGCCTTAGGCTGATAGTCATTATTTACTCTTTTTTTTTTTTTTCTTTGAATAGAAGATTTTTGTTTTTTAAATTATCTCTTTCATGAGTCCTAAGCTTTTTCTCCTGTTCAAACCAAAAGCTTGAGGCTACTAGGGAATGGAAAATATCCCCAAAACAGCTATCAGTTTCAGTGTTCTGTATCTCATAGAATTTGAGCTATTACAGTTGGCTTTAGAAGTTCTCTTAATTTTTTGCAGGGCCTCTACATGAAGAATATGACATAATTATTATTATTTTAAGTTGTTTTTAGATTAATAGAAAGGTATGTAAAAGTAGGTTATGTTGTTTGCATTTGTTAGATAAAGTCCAGGTTGTAGTTGGGGAATATGACATTATTAATTTCTCCTGCGGTTACACAAAGCAGTGGCCCTCCAGTTTCTTGTCTGCTAAATTGAACATTTAAAGGAAATGTTTAAATTTTTCCCCCAGCATCTTCAGGTATTTTGAACTAAGAGTCTTTCTTGGGAAATACGAAGTGTTTTTGGATAGATACAGATAAATCCCAATTGTGTTTTGCTTTGTTTTGTTACTTACTATTTAAATTTTAATTATAAGAATAATATATTCTTACTAGAAGAAAAATCAAACAAAATAAAAATATAGAAAATTTTTAAAAGCTTCTTTGCTTTTAGTGGCTTCCTTCCTCACACCAATCTTTGATGATTTTAGTTTTTGTTTTAAACCATTTATGCTCTGAGCAGCCATGTGAAACTTGCCCTTTATATTGTGCTAGGCAGCCCGTAGACTTGGATGCCAATTCCCATGCTGCTTAAGAAGCTTCCAGTTTTGTTAGGGAAATAGATTAGAGAACTGGCTTACAGTACAGAAGTAGATGTATCAAAGAATCAGTTTAGAAGTACAGACAAGTGCTAATAAAATTGAAGATAAAGGAAAGAACTTTGTGGGTTGGGGTTATGCAGGGAAGAAATTAAGAAAGAAGTAATTTTTTTTTTTTTTTTGCAGTTTTTGGCCAGGGCTGGGTTCAAACCCACCACCTTGGCATATGGAGCCGGCGCCTTACTCCTTTGAGCCACAGGCGCCGCCCAAGAAAGAAGTAATTAATAATGAAAAAAATATGAAGGCAGCCACACAGAGGATGTAGAGGAGGTAGGGGTACATTATAGAGATGAATTCAAAAGAAATGGTGAAGGGACAAGTTCACTAAGCAAAGTGATGCCTCCCTCTTCAGAATGAAGTCTTAGTTTCTTTTGTTTTTGTTTTTTTGAGATAGAGTTTTGCTTTGTTGCCCTTGGCAGAGTGCTGTGGCATCATAGCTCACAGCAACCTCAAACTCTTAGGCTCAGGCAATCCTCTTGCCTCAGCCTCCCAAGTAGCTGGGACTACAGGTGCCTACCCAATGCCCAGCTATTTTTAGAAATGGGGGTTTCACTGTTGCTCAGTCTGGTCTCGAACTTCTGAGCTCAAGCAATCTACTCATCTCGGCCCTTTGCAGTACTCAGAGTAGCTGTTCAGGCAAAGAGTTCAGTTTCCATTTGTTGTTAATTGCCTAGTCTAGTCTTGGTTAATATGCTAATAAATTTATTAGATAAAAATAGTTTGAACTAGCTGGGCGTTGTGGCGGGCGCCTGTAGTCCCAGCTACTTGGGAGGATTAAGCCTAAGAGTTTGAGATTGCTGTGAGCTGTGACGCTACAGCACTCTACCCAGCGTGACAGCTTGAGACTCTGTCTTAAAAAAAAAGGTTTGTGCACCTTCCCTGTCACTGTGGAGGTGTGGAAAAATTAGCGACTAGAGACAAAAGGTCAGACTGGTGTTAGGGTCACATTTGAACTTTTATTCAGATGCTGGCATCTCCGATGTCTGACCTCATCCTAATTTCTAACCTTCAGTTTTCTGGGCCTTCAGCCAGCGGGGCTACATACTCATTTTCCATGGCTTTAGATTTTTTAAAAGGTCAAGATGCAATATCTGAATCATCCACTATTATATCATTAATAGTAAAAAACAGCAGTCTCAACTCAGTCTCCATATGTTATCTGAAAAACAATTCATTTCCTAGGCATCAGTTTTTCCTGTTTTTTTTTTTTTCATTTATTTATTCACTAATTATTAATATTTCCTGAGCACCTCCTCCTATGCTGTATGTACTAGGGAGATAGCAAGATTAAGATAGAAAAGGGACTGGGCATGATGGCTCATGACTGCAATCTTAGCATTTTGAGAGACTAAGGCAAGAGGATTGCTTGAGACCAGTAGTTCAGGACCAGCCTGGGCAAATTAGAGAGACCTAGTCTCTTCAAAAAATTTAAAAATTAGCCAGTTGTGGCGTGTGCCTATAGTCCCAGCTACTTGGAAGGCTGAGGCAGGACTATCAGTGGGCCCAGGAGTTCAAGGTTGCAATGAGCTACAATCATGTTATTGCACTCTATCTAGCTTGAGCAACAGAGTGAGACCCATCTTCTCAAAAAGAAAAAGAAAAAAAACGGGGGGGGGGGGCGGTGATCCTATTCCCCAGTACTGTCTAGTAAGGAATATTAACAGTAAACAGGTAATCAAACAAATACATAACTGTAAATTGAGAAGAATACTATGAAGAATCAAGAGGAATTTTTTTTTTTTTTTTTTTTGTAGAGACAGAGTCTCACTTTACCGCCCTCAGTAGAGTGCCGTGATGTCACAGGACTCACAGCAACCTCCAACTCCTGGGCTGAGGCAATTCTCTTGCCTCAGCCTCCCAAGTAGCTGGGACCACGATGCCCGGCTATTTTTTGGTTGCAGTTCAGCTGGGGCAGGGTTTGAACCCGCTATCTTCGGTATATGGGGCCAGCGCCTTACGCTGAACCACAGGCGCTGCCCCAAGAGGAATTTTTTAAAATTCAAAAGATTGAAGAGAGATTTTGGAAGTTGTATCAAAATGATTATATGTTCAGTTGCAAGTAATAGAATAATGACTAGCACTGGTTTTAGAAAACAAACAATTACCTACTTAAAAAAAAAGAAAAGTCTGGAAGTAGATGGTTCCAGAATGACTGTAGTGTCTATACTATTCCGTAAAGGACCCAGCTTCTTCTGACTTTCCTCTCTGCTATCCTCCTCTGCACGTGGGCTTTTTGTCCTGCACTTCTCACCTCAATGATCAGGTCAGAGATAGCTGCTGCAGCTCTAAAACAACTGCAGTCGGGGCAGAAGAAGTAGGTGAGGTCTCCTTACTATCTTTTTTTTTTTTTTGTAAGTATAAAATCCTTTCCAGAAGCTTCCTAGCAAATGTCTCTTTGTCTCATTGGTCAGAACTGGATCACATCCACAACAACAGGGAATGTGATTACCATGGTTGGCTTAGAATATTCATGAGTCAGTTCCTACCATTGAGAGGGGAACCTGCTGCCTGAGTATGTTGCTGCCCTCACAATATTGAAGTTTCTTAAAGTAGATAGCAGTAGTGGTTTAGTAGACAAGAGTAGTAGAACTATAAATGCATAGGACTTGTTCACCAAGTTAATGAGAAAATGAAGGGAGAAACAAAACCCAAATATCCTCAGATGTTTGGGTAAACTACATTAATCAAAGTGCCAAGAACAGATAAAGAGTTTATGGGAGGAAAAATTTAGAGACAGTAATGAGCTCTACTTTCTTCTCCAAGAGTTTGAGGTACAATCAGATGCTCTGGTAGAAACTTAGGATGAGAACAAAGAAAAGGTCAGACTTAAATGTAGACACTGGAATCATCCACAACAAGGCTGGATTTGAAACCACAGGAATAGATAGAACCATTAGGGGAGCAAATGAAAAAAGAGAAGTGAAACAAGGCTGAAAAATCTTGGTGAATGAATTTAATTAGAGGATAGTAAGTTGTTGCTATAAAAAGAGAAAGAGGGATTGATTAATTACAGACATCCCTAAACCTGGGGACTATAATGACATGACAGTCAAGAAGAAAAGTTTCCAAGGGAAAATAGCGGTCACCATTCTTGACTAATAAAGAGATGTCAGTGAGGCCAGTACTCTTGAAAATTTTCTGAGGTGGTAGGGATTGTTGGAATCCCTATCAGATCGTTGGAATAGGGGTTTTGAATACATTCACATAATACTCACATGCACTCATTCTTGTTCCTTTTTGACTATTCTTTTAAAACATCTGGAAATAAAGGGAGGGAAGATATAGGTTGATAAATGGGAGGTGTTGAACAAGGTGATGGATATTATCAATGGATCAGTCCCGAGTAAATCTTTGAGCTAAAGGGAAGAAGCTTAGAGAGTAAGAAAAGAATAAAGAACAGTGACAGTGACAGGGGAAAACAGGATGACAAGCAGAGGCTGGAGGTCACAATAAGAACAAAAAGAATGTTCAACAGGAGACATGAAGATGTGAAGATATAATAGAGGTGGTCAGAGAATGTGAGATGTTGGAAAAAATAGGAAATGAGTTTCAAGATATCTAGTCAATGACAGAAGTAAAAATGAAGACCAATGGAATTATGAATGCCAGTCCCCAGTAAGCTCACAAAAGCCATCAGGAAAGAGGGGAGAAGATGCAGAGGAGCACAGAAATTTATTGAGAGCAACAGGAAAGAAGCCCTGAAAACTGAAGGCCAGCAGATGGAGATGGGACATGGTGATACAAAACTGACCAAATGCTTAAAAATTAACTGGTAAAAATGTTAGTGAGAAGAGCACAACTGAGAAAACTAGAGAGGCAACCAAGCATGAGGTGAGAGGGCACAGGTTGTGGGAGAACATTCATTTTATAAAGGGATGTATATAACCCAAAATCTGCCAACGAGGTTCCAAGGAAGATGCCAAGAAAAAAGGATAGAACAGAATCCTGTTCCAGGGATCTACCATAATGAAATATAATCTCACCATGGCTGATGGCATGTGTACATTTCTTTTTGTACTGGGCTCAGTTCCATGGCATCCTGCAAACTGTGGATAGTTCAAACAAAAGCCCTGCATACATGAATGCTTATAAGCCTGCATAATTGCATAATAATTCATACGTGTGTATGAAAATGTGGGTTATTAAAGATGTATTTAGGGCACCCAAAGTGACTGATGCAGGGACATGAGAACAGCAAAGCTCATGCTACTTGGGGCAGGCACACCAGTTTCTTGATAATTTAACTCCTGTTAGTTAAAAGGTAAAGGCTATGTACAGGGAGATTAAGAGGAAAACAAACGCAGGCATCAGGGCCAGGCACAATAGCTTGTGCCTATAATCGTATCACTCTGGGAGGTCAAGACAGGCAGCTGGTTTTCTTTTCTTTTCTTTTCCTTTTTTTTTTTTTTGTTCCTCTGTCTTACTCAATCACCTTGGGTAGAGTGCCCTGGTATCACAATTCACAGCAAACTCAAATTCTTGTGCTCAGGTGATCCTCTTACCTCAACCTCCCAAGTAGCAGAGACCATAGGCGCCCGCCATAGCACCTGGCTAATTTTTTCTAGTTTTAGTAGAAATGAGGTCTTGCTCTTTCTCAAGAGGGTCTCAAACTCTTGAGCTGAAGCAATCCACCCAGCTCAGCCTCCCAGAGTGCTAGGATTACAGGCATGAGCCATGTTACCCGGCTTCAGCAGCTGGTTTTCTGAGAAGTAAAACCAAAACATTACAGAAAAATGCACTACCTCTGAAATTCACAAGGCCATTCTAAGACTTCTTTACACAGAAACACAAATGATTTGTCTAGAACTCTAGACATTCCTGGTAAGTCAGATTGCAGATAGACACAGGTGGCATTGTGAGATGAAATTGAGTCATAGATAACCTACTTGAAGAAGGAGAAAGAAGATTTGAGGAAAAAAAAAAATGAAAAGATAGAGCTGCTAAAAGCATCAGCACCCTTATACCTGCATATCTTCTTATGGAAGAGCCTGACCTACCTTATATGTGGGCAACAAGCAATAGAAAATGAGCTGTGTGGTGTATAAGTAAGTGTGAATAATATTTAAAAGGAATAAATTTTACTTTACTGGTCATGTAACATTCAGTAACCACGTCAATTGAATTTACGTGAGCTCTCTTTGATCTTGGAGTAATTGCTTCATGTTTAACACCAGGGAAGAGATCTCTTCATCCACAGAAATGTAAGCATTTAACATTGCTTGCTAAAGCAGTTAACCCAGGTAGGCAAGTAAATACTTTCATGAGGCATTTAAGATTAGCACCGAGAGAGCCATAGTAGCATAATTTTCTTTTTTTTATGACAATCTCACTCTGTCACCTAGGCTAGAGTGCCATGGTGTCATAGCTCATAGCAACTTGAGATCCTTTTACCTCAGTCTCCCAAGTTGGCTAGAGTGCTATGGTGTCATAGCTCACAGCAACCTCAAACTTCTGGGCTTATGAGGTCCTCTTGCCTCAGCCTCCCAAGTAGCTGGGACTACAGTTGCCTGCCACAGCCTGGGTAGTTTTTCTATTTTTAGTAGAGGTGGGGCCTTCCTCTTGCTTCAGCCTGGTCTCAAATTCCTGAGATCAAGCAATCCATGTGCCTCAGTCTCCCAGAGTGCTAAGATTATAAGCATGAGTCATTGTGCCTAGCCCAGTAGTATAAGTATTTTAATAGTAGAGACAATGCAGAAGATAAAGGTTTGTATGGTAGAAAGAAAAGCAATAAGAATTTTCATATAGGGTGGCACCTGTGGCTCAGTGAGTGGGGCGCCAGCCCCATATACCAAGGGTGGTGGGTTCTGGCCGAGCCCTGGCCAAACTGCAACAAAAAAATAGCCGGGCGTGTGGTAGGTACCTGTAGTCCCAGGTACTCGGGAGGCTGAGGCAAGAGAATCGCCTAAACCCAGGAGTTGGAGGTTGCTGTGAGCTGTGATGCCATGACACTCTACCAAGGGTGATAAAGTGAGACTCTGTCTCTAAAAAAAGAAAAAAACAAGAATTTTCATATAGTGAAAACTCATAAAGACACATCATGATAAGGGTGATGATGATGTTGACACCACCTTATTATTGACAAGTGCTTTAAAACCATTTTCATAAGATGTGTATTATTTGATACTCAAATTTATGAAATACATAGAACACTTAATAAAAAGGTGAGCCCCAGGGGCACACATAGAAGAAATGGTAAAGACTACACTTGAAAGTAGATTTTCTCACTCTAGCTCCAGTGGTCTGCCTAGTCTTCCTAAATACGCACATCTGGACTTATCCACCCACGGAAAACTAGATGGAATCACCTCTGATAACATCCTTAGCCTTGGGACTCCCATGATTCCAGGGTGCTCAACTATCCTTTGAATGTTTTCCTGACAAAGAGCAAGCTCATGCATCACTGTGTGCACATGCACGTATCTGGTAGGTATGTGCACATCTATAGACTAGGAGTGGTTAGGAAGGTACAGAGCCAATACTTAGGATATCTGTGGGAGGTAGATAGGCTGTTATCTCCATGGGGGCTCCCAATTCAGGCTAAAGCATGCAGGCGCGCCATCCCTGTGGCTCCTCTAAGATTCTAAGATTACTAAAGAAAGAAGAGTGGGGCCTGGAGGCAGCCCTGTCAGGGGATCATCAACATGACCATTCTAGAACAGGCAGGTTAAGACCTTTGGACTCTTGAACAGCAGTTTAGATTAGGGAAGTAAAGATATCTGCTTGCAGGGACAAAACCTTTTTTCCCTTCCCATTTTGTAAATATACGTTGTCAGACCATTTCAGACATTTCTTTTTTCAAGTTTCCCGTTCCAGATTACCCAACTATCCTGGGAACTGAGCTTTCCCTCTAATCTTATTTTTTGAGCATAATAAAAGACCCCTGAGAGATTAGATCAGTGCTGTATTGCCTTAATCTGCCACTCAGTGCATGAGACAATGCATGCCTCTCCAGGCTTCTAAGTCTTTATGCATTAAGTTGGTGTGGAGTCTCTTTTTTCCTTCAGCTCCCAGCCTGGGTCAGGGTCCCCCAGGAACACCAACAGACATCAAGAGCTGGTAATGAGCTAGGCATATTGTCTCATAGCTGTAATCACAGTGGCTCACAACTTTGGGAGGCAGAGGCAAGAAGATTGCTTAAGGCCAGAAATTTGGGGGTACAGTGAGCTATGATCACAGAGTGATACCTTGCTTGTCTAAAAGAGAAAAAAAAGAATAGTTACTAAGGCCATTTGGCTTTGAATGGAAGGGAAAAAAATGCCTCCAAATCTTAGAGTTTGTTTCTTAGGAAAACAAGCTGCCATGCTTCCTGAAAAAAAAAATTCTAGCACACATTAAAAAAGTCTTGTTAGAGGCGGTGCCTGTTGCTCAAAGGAGGAGGGCACTGGCCCCATATACTGAAGGTGGTGGGTTCAAACCCAGCCCTGGCCAAAATAAAAAAAAAAGCCTTGTTAGAAAATCAAATCCAAATTTGATCAAACATCTACATCTGTCTTCTGATTTAAAGGAAATATTTGGGATAGGGGAATGTGTTAATATAATGGACTTGTGTAGGGCGGCGCCTGTGGCTCAAGGAGTAGGGCGTGGGTCCCATATGCTGGAGGTGGCGGGTTTAAACCCAGCCCCGGCCAAAAATCACACACACAAAAAAAATATACATATATATACATTATATATAGATATATATATATATCTATATATAATGGACTTGTGATTAGCAAAGGCTGGACAGTGGGAAACTGTAGGAAAAATAAGCTACAAGAAGAAAGTAAAGAGGTGGAATGATCTATAAATTTAAATATGCTTATAATGAATAGCAACCCACTATAGTGTATTGGATCTTGACCAAATCAACAATTAAGAGATAAATTAGGAACATTTAAACAATAACTTGACATTTGAGAATATTAAGGATAATACTGAACATTTATTGTGAAACGGTATTTTTTCAGAGAGCCCTTTTACAACAATATGTTGAAACATTTATAGTTACCTGGAGGAGGTACTTTTTTTTTTTTTTTTTTTGAAACCGTCTCATGTTGTCACCCTTGGTAGAGTCCCGTAGCGTCATCGCTCACAGCAATCTCAAATTCTTGGGCTTAAGCAATTCTCTTGCCTTAGCCTCCCAAGTAGCTGGGACTATAGCACCTGCCACAACACCCAGCTATTTTTATTTTTTGATTGTAGTTGTCATTTTTTGGCAGGCCCGGGCTGGATTCAAATCTGCCAGCTATTGTATATGTGACAGGCACCCTAGCCCCTGTGCTACAGGCGCCGAATCAAGGTGCATTATTTTTATTTTTTTAAATTTTTTGATAGTCTCACTTTGCCACCATTGGTAGAGTACCATAGTGCCATGGCTCACAGCAATCTCAAACTCTTGAGCTCAAGTGATCCTCTTGCCTCATAGCATTGCAAGTAGCTGGGACTACAGGTACCTACCACAATATTCACCTATTTTTACACACGGGGTCTCGCTCTTGCTCAGGCAGGTCTCTGAGTTCAAGCAATCTACCTCAGCCTCCCAGAGTGCTAGGATTACAGGCATAAGCCATAGGACCCAGCCTAGGAGGTGCTTAATACTTACCTGGAGGAGTTAGATAGGTTGCTGGAACTATAGATGAAATAGGACAGGCCATGATTTCATAATATTTAAAGCTAAGTGAAGGATCCATGAAAGATTATCATACCATTCTGTCTACTTCAATATATAGAAGAAAATTTCTGTGAGAAGAAAATTTTTTTTAGAAAGCAGTTCTAAATTGGCAGTATTTCCAAGTTATTGATAGAAGCATAAACAAATCCTCTTTGGAAGAACTTAAATCCAGGCTTCAAAGCATACCCACAAACAAAAAACTTCCAGTGATCATGAGCTCACAATCAAAATATCACAAAGCATGCACATAATAAGGTATATGAGTGAAAGGCAGCGGAAACACAATAATTAGACCTTGAAAATTACAGGTAGTAAAACACTAAGGGTATAGAACATAAATTAGTTATTCTAATATGTTTAAAGAAGTCATATTTTATCAAAAGTGTGGGGGGAAAAATAGACTACCAAAAGTGACAATGACCAGACAGGTTTGAAAAAGACACAAACAGACTTTTCTTTCTTTCTTTTTTTTTTTTTTGAGGCAGGGTCTCCCTCTGTTGCCAAGGCTGGTCTCAAACCCCTGTGCTCAAGTGATGTGTCCACCTTAGTCTCCCAAGGTGCTGAGATTACAAGTGTGAGCTACCAGACCTGGCCAGAACTTGTTTTTAAAATTTATTATTTTTTATTATTATTATTATTTTTTTTTTTGAGACACAGCCTCAAGCTGTCACCCTGGGTAGTAGAGTTCTGTGGTATCACAGCTCACAGCAACGTCCAACTCCTGGGCTTAAGCGATTCTCTTGCCTCAGCGACCCAAGTAGCTGGGACTACAGGTGCCTGCCACAGGCGCCTGGCCATTTTTTGGTTGTAGTTGTCATTGTTGTTTGGCAGGCCTGGCTGGATTCGAACCCGCCAGCTCAGGTGTATGTGGCTGGCTCTTTAGCCGGTTGAGCTACAGACGCTGGGCCTATTTTTAATTTTTTAATTGGCAGATAAAATTGTATGCATCGTGTGCAGCGTGATGTTTGAAGTATATATACATTATGTAGTGACTGAATTGAACCAGTTAACATATGCTGTACCTCAGGTGGTTGTTATTTTTAATGGTGAGAATGCTTTACATCCACTTTCCTTTATTTTCAAGACTGTAATATATCATTATTAACTATAGTCACCACGTTGTGCAATATGACTCTTAAAATTTTCCTGACTGAAATGTTGTGTCTTTTGACCGACATCTATCTTTACCGATTTTCCCTGGTCTGTGAGGTGCTGATTCCAGGCCAGGAAAGAAAAGCTGAGAGGGCATCAGGCTGCTGTGCCCAAACCCACTGAGCACTCAACTCCTAGAATAGGCATTTTGCTTGGAGAGAACCTTGTTATTGTTCCCACTCTCAGCACCAGAGTCCTAACTTAGAGGTTTTGCCTGGAGAGAAAGCAGTCCATGAAACAGCTCCTAATCTCTTTCCACAGGAACTGGTCTTGGTTGCAACAGAAGGTGTGAAAGATCAAACCTAAGGATACTTTTTTTGTTTGTTTTTTGAGACAGTCTCCCTCTGGCACTCTGAGTAGAGTGCTGTGACATCATAGCTCACAGCAACCTTAAGTTCTTGGGCTTCACCGAGATCCCCTTGCCTCAGTTTTTTTTTTTTTTTTTTTTTGAGGCAGAGTCTCACTATGTTGCCCTTGGTAGAGTGCCAAGGGCACTTGGTAGAGCTCATAGCTCACAGCAACCTCAAACTCTTGGACTCAAGCGATTCTCTTGCCTCAGCCTCCTAAGTAGCTGGGACTACAGGTGCCCGCCACAACACCCAGCTATTTTTTTGTTGTAGTTGTTATTGTTGTTTAACAGGGCCAGGCTTGAACCCTCCAGCAGCAGTGTATATGGCCAGCGCCCTACCACTGAGCTACAGGTGCTGAGCCTTTTTTTTTTTTTTTTTTTTTTTTTTTGAGAGAGTCTCATTCAGTTGCTCTGGTGTTGAGTGCTGTGGCCCTTATTGTTCACAGCAACCTCAAACTTTTGGGCTCAAGTGATCCTCTTGCCTCAGCCTCCCAAGTAGCTGGGGCGACAGGCACCCACGATAACACCCAGCTATTATATTTTTTAGAGATGTAGTCTTACTCTTGCTCATGTTGGTCTCGAACTCATGAGTTCAAGTCAGCCACTCGCCTCAGCCTCTCAGAATGGTAGGATTACAGGCGTGAGCCACCGCACCTGGCCAGTTGATGACCTTTTCATAATCCTTTCTAATTCTGTTTGTCTGTCTTCTCTCACAGAGGTAGCCACTGTTTGGAATTAGATGTGTATCATATCTGTTTTTTATAGATTATCATATATATCTATATGCATGGTATACATGCTGTACATAGAAATTGGTTTATTAGTTTTTCATGTTAGTACAGCTCTATGTACAGCTTCTGTTCACTTATTTTATTTATTTATTTTTTGTAGAGACAGAGTCTCACTTTATGGCCCTCGGTAGAGTGCCGTGGCCTCACACAGCTCACAGCAACCTCCAACTCCTGGGCTTAAGCGATTCTCTTGCCTCAGCCTCCCGAGTAGCTGGGACTACAGGCGCCCGCCACAACGCCTGGCTATTTTTTGGTTGCAGTTTGGCCGGGGCCAGGTTTGAACCCGCCACCCTCGGTATATGGGGCTGGCGCCTTACCAACTGAGCCACAGGCACTGCCCAGCTTCTGTTCACTTATTAATAGACATTCGGGTTGCTGCCAGTTTTTTTTGCTATTATACACAATTTTGCAATAAATATCCTTCTGCATGAATCCTTTGGTAGATGTACGCATATATCGCTATAGAATATGCCTAAAAATAGAATTGCTAGGTTATATACTATGCACATCTTCAACATCACTAAATAATGCCAAATTATTTTCCAAAGTGATTATTGGTGGAAATAAACTTTTATTGTGTTTGGCAGTATCTGTTTCTTCACATCCTTGCCAATCATTGGTATTATTAAAGTTTTTAGTTTTTACAAATTTGATAGGTATGATGTGGTATCTGATTCTTCTTTTCGTTTTTTTTTGCTTTTTTTGAGACAGCCTCTCATGATGTTGCCCTCTGTAGACTGCCATGGCGTCACAGCTCACAGCAACCTCAAACTCTTGGGCTTAAGCAATTCTCTTGCCTCAGCCTCCCAAGTAACTCGGGCTACAGGTGCCCACCACAATTCCTGGCATTTTGTTGCAGTTGTCATTGTTGTTTAGCTGGCGCTGGCCAGGTTCGAACCTACTAGCCTCAGTGCATGTGGCGGCACCGGTAAGCACTATGCTACGAGCGCTAAGCCTCATTCTTCTTATTGATTCGTTCTTCCCTAACTGCTATAATATTATTGTTTTTCTCCATAACTGGAATCATACTATGTATATTGACAGCTTTGAAGTTTATTTGCTCTTTTTTGTTGTTGTTGAATACCTTTTGTATGTTTTCAATGGAGTTGTCAAGGCTGCTGCTTTTTAAAAATTGCCTCTTAATATCATTTTCCTGTTTTTTCCACTGAATCTTTTATTTTTTAGTAGGTATATGTAGTATATATAATCTGAGTACTGATATATATTACACGTATTTTCATATATGAAATATATGAATACTATCTTTTGTATGTATAGCAAATATTTTCTAGTATGTGACTGTTCTTTTTACATGAGTTGTGTTGCTTTTTGCTATAGACATTTTTAGGTATTTTTGTAAAATCAGAATTATCAATCTTTATCGTAAAAGTTTTCGCTGTTTATATTTTAATAAATCCTTTCTTGAAGGATAGATATTTGCCCATGTTATTTTCTAAGTTTATAAAGTATTAACAGTTAGGTTTTTATTTTAAAATTTATTTTTGTATGCTGTGAGATACAGATTTTAATTTTCACCATTTGGCTAACTAGTTGTCCTGGTACCATGTGAGTAAGCCTGTCTTTTCCCCAGTGATATAATGGTTTCTCTATGATATACTGAGTTCCCTTATTTGTATTGGTTTGTTTTCTGATCCCGTGGTCTCTTTTTCTATACTTCCACCAGTCTTTCGATTATTTACACCACCTATTTCATTTACTATAGCTTTTTAAGGTTTGATATCAGGTAAAACAAAAGTTTTGTCCTTATTCTTTTATTTTGTATCAGAGTCTCACTTTGCCACTCTTAGTACAGTGCTGTGGCATCATAGTTCCTAGCAACCTCAAACTCTTGGGCTCAAGAGATCCTCTTGCTTCAGCTTCCCTGATAGCTGGGACTACAGGTGCTCACCACAACACCTATCTAGTTTTTCTATTTTTGTAGAGATGGTGTCTTGCTCTTGCTCAGGGTGGTCTCAAAGTCCTGAGCTCAAATAATCCACCTGCCTCAGCTTCCCAGAGTGTTAGGATTATAGGTTTGAGTCACTGCACCCAGCCTTGGATGTTCTTTGTAAATGATTATAACAAAATACAAACAATTTTTGTTTCTTTCTAATCTTTATCTCTTTTTTTTTTTTTTTTCCTGCTGCCCTTTGTCACAATGACCCTAGATTCCTGTCGGGTGTGCACACCCCAACTAATCTTTATCTCTTGTTTCTACTTCTTATTACGTGGTCTAGCACCTTTAATACAATGTTTATTGAAATATTATTAGTAGCCATTCTTATACTTTTCTTGTCTTTAAAGGGAATGATTCTAATATTTTACCATTAAATATGATATTTCCTGTAGGCGTTTAATAGATTAAAAATACTTTCTTCTATTCTTAGTTTGCTAAGAGTCCTTTAAAATCATGAATTGGGGGCGGCGCCTGTGGCTCAAAGTGGTAGGGCGCCAGTCCCATATGCCGAAGGTGGCAGGTTCAAACCCAGCCCCGGCCAAAACCCACAAAAAAAAAAAAAAAAAATCATGAATTGGTATTAGATTTTGATAAGTTTTTGTATACGTATAGGTCTATTAATTTGATAATGTGATGAATAACATTCGGGGATTTTCTAATGTTCTACTTGGCTGTAATATATTATTTAATTTGTTGGATTTGATAGTTTTTTTAGATAGTAGGATAACATTTATAATTTACATATAAAACAGTACATTGATTGTGCATATGTATATCATTATAACAAAATAATCAAGTGAATGTGAAATACAGCATTCAGAATAGCAGTTTCTTCTGTGAAGAGGGAAGAAATCTGGCAAATGGTTTTCAAAATTGTTAGTAAATTGTGGATTTCTTATGCTGGTTAGTAAGTTGTTAATTTTAAAATGATTCTTTATACTTTACAAAGATGTTTTATATCTTTTTATATATGAAATTCATAAAACCTATTTTAAAAATTAAAAGAGGGAATACAGAGTGACCAGTTTGATCTGCAACATTGAGCAAACACGGGGTGGCACCTGTGGCTCAAAGGGTTAGGGTACCAGCCCCATATGCTGGAAGTGGCGGGTTTAAACCCAGCCCTGGCCAAAAAACAAACAAACAAACAAAAAGACATTGAACAAACAGATATCATTCTTATCTAATAAATAAAGCAAAGAACCATAATGTCCCAGTTTTGTGTTTTCTCATTTGTCAAGATGATGCCTTTATGCCAGTTAGGAAATTGTACCCCATCCTATGGGGAAGAAATAGCTTAGCACTGGGTACAAGGCTGGCTGAATTCTTGCTCCATAGTTTGGTAGGTTTTCTTTTTTTTTTGTTTTTTTTTGCAGTTTTTGGCCAGGGCCGGGTTTGAACCCACCATCTCTGGTATATAGGGCCGGCGCTCTACTCCTACAGGTGCTGCCTAGTTTGGTAGTTTTTTTTTTTTTAACTTAAAACGTTTATACCTTGGTTATAAATTATATTGACCATGTGATTTTCCTTTATCATACTACTCCTGAGTGATTTTGTATCAAAGTAATAGTGATAAAAGGACTTGGACTACTCCTTCTCTTACAGGGGTCCTCAAACTTTTTAAACAGGAGGCCAGTTCACTGTCCCTCAGACTCTTGGAGGGCCAGACTATAGTTTAAAAAAAAAACTATGAACAAATTCCTATGCACACTGCACATATCTTATTTTGAAGTAAAAAAATAAAACGGGAACAAATACAATCACACCACCTCATGTGGCCCATGGGCCGTAGTTTGAGGAACCCTGGATAAGATGAGGTTATAAAACTATCTGAGCTTAGTACTTTGTTGTGGACATATTTTTAATATCTTATGCTGTTTCATTAATATTATAAGTAGCTTTAAATTTTCTTTTTTTGCATCAATTTTACTCACTTTTTTTTTTTTTTTTGGAGACAGTCTTATTTTGTCACCCTCGGTAGAGTGCCATGGTATCACAGGTCACAGCAACCTCAAATTCTTGGGCTTAAGCAATTCTCTTGCCTCAGTTTCCCAAGTAGCTGGGACTATAGGAACCCACCACAAAACCTGGCTATTTTTTTTGTCGCAGTTGTCATTATGGTTTAGCTGGCCCAGGCTAGGCTCGAACCCGCCATCCTCAGTGTATGAGGCTGGTGCTATAACCACTGTGCTACAGGTGCCAAGCCATGTGTGTATGTTTTATTTATGTGTATATGTTTCTATTAAGTATATTTATGTCAAGTACGTATGTTAACTGATGTATACATCAATTTTATTTTCATCAAGGTGCCTATTAAGAATCTATGGTGCGGGGCGGCGCCTGTGGCTTAGTGAGTAGGGCACTGGCCCCATATACCGAGGGTTGTGGGTTCAAACCCAGCCCTGGCCAAAACTGCAACAACAAAAAAAAAAGAATCTATGGTAGATTTTATGCCTTTTACCATCTACCAAGATGACCATATAATTCTCCTGTGATTTCTTTTTTGGTGAATTTATTTGTATATTATCTAACAGTGAATCATCCTTACTTTTCTGTAATGAATTTTCTTGGTCATTATATCAGTTATCTATTGCTGTATAATAAGTTGCTACAAACTTAATGGCTTAGAACAATGCACACTTATTATATCATAATTTCTATGGGCCAGGTATCCAGGCATGACTTTGCTATGTTCTCTGCATTGCTATAATCCAAGGTGTCAGCTGGGGCTAATAGAGGGCTTGACTGGGCAGCATCTCCTATTTCTGTGGTTGTTGGCACAATTCAGTTATTTGTAGGTTTTCAGCCTAGTGCCTTCAGTTTCTTGCTGGCTGGAGGTTTCCTTCAGTTCCTTGCCATGGCTGTCTCCATAAGCGGGTCATAACATGGCAGCTTTCCTTCTTCAAAGACAGCAAGAGAGGGTGTTTCTCTCCCAAACAGATGTGACAATCTTATACAGTGTAATAACATACACATAATCACATACAGTGTATCACATATGCTAGTCACATACAGCCTGTTACCTTTGCTGTATTCTGCTGCTTAGAAGGAAGCTATAACCCTGCACTCAGGAGTAGGTCATTACACAAGGATGTGTCTGGTTTTGGTCTAGACATGATGAGTGTGGCTTCAGGTGACAGTCAATGGCATAAGTAAGACAGATGTTACATATCTCTTGTGTAAATGTGTTGAGGTGATTTCAACAACCACATTCTATGGATAGTTTGAAGAATTAACAGACTCAGAAAGGGCCATTCCTCTGAGGGTCTTGGGTGGAGTCCCTAGTTTCCTTCTTTACCTCTTAACTTTGATATTTGGAGGATTTGGGGACTGATATGGGGAAGGAGCAGGTGGGATTTGTGGCAAAGTCTCACTTAGACAAGCTCCCATAGCTGGAGTGGAGGTCAGGATGAGGCTTGATAAGCCTGCTCTATGTCTTCCTTTGCTTCTGTGGTCAGCTTTTGCATTAGAAGGTGAGCATTACAAGTGAAACGAGCCTCATTAGGAATCTCATACCCACAGGCTTCTGCCCATTGGCAGCAAACTCTGAAAAGGACTCTGACCAATTCTTTTTTAGAAATAGCCCTGGTTTAACCAGGGCAGGCACGTTTCTAAATTCTACTGCTCTGGTCCATTTTTTGGAACAATCAAGTCCCTTCTGAGTGGGTGCTATTTAAGTCACAAGGACAAAGATGGAGAACTCCTGTTTTGCTTCCTTTGTTCTCTCCTTCCTGTCAAACTCTTTTGAGTGCTTTGTTTATTGAATTCTTATCAGTTAGAAGTTTTCTCTCTTAGCCTGTTTTCTAAGAGAGAAAGACAGTAACAGAGAGAAAGAGAGTAATTCTCTCTCTTAAAGAAGAGAATCCGTAAAGTCTAGAGGGAGGGCAATCATTGAAAGATGACAGGAAATACTGACCCTCTTTCTTGCTGACAACAGTCATGCTTTGCAGCCTATGCTGTCTGGGCAGAAGACCTCATGGGAGAGTCTTGAGGCTTTTTCAGGAAGTTAGCTGCATCCCATTATCTCAGAATGTGTAAGAAGTATTTAATGAATAGCACAGTGTAAAAGAGGCTGTCATGTGGCTGTGTAACAGAAGGATTTCCTCGTGTTGGACAATCCATAATCCCTTTGTTTCAGGGAAATCTCTGAGACTTGACTTCCCAGCCCCCACTGCATTTCACTTGCATACACAACCTTGAGGTTTAAAGCTAATTTATTTCTATCCCATTTTCTCTCAGCTTTTATTCTGCATTTAATCAGTTGCCTTGGTCCCATTGCCACTTTAGCCAGGCTGCCGGGAAAGGATTATAGCTGGACCCTGGCGCCCCAGCCTCCATCTAGAGCATCTGGCCAACATACCAGAAAGCAGACTGTCTGCTCTTTCTGATTGGCAACCAATGAAGGGGTTGGGCTATCCAGTCTCCTATCATGGAACCTTGCCTTTGCGAGCACCCAGAAAATGTAATGGATGAAGAGGGCTAAAAGCTTCTTTAAAAACCCAGTTGGAAAGCCCATGAAAAATAGAATGAAAACCATTGGCTCAATTCCCAAGAATCCTCCTCAGATTACCTTCTATAGTTTCCTGGTCCTTTAGATTCTCATGGCAAGGAGTTAGACTAAAAGCTACCCCAGCAGAATTTCTCTTTGGTATTAGACCGGGAGTACGGGGGCATCCAGACTTTATCTCATAGTGATCACACTGGTGCCTTTACTCTGAGCAAATGTTTTTATATAATCCTCAGTTGTCTTGATGGAAAACTCTTCGGGGTAAGTGTAGGCTCACATTGGGTTGGGCACTAAGAGTAAAAGGGAGCCCAGTGCAGTGGCTCATGCCTATAATCCAGCACTCTGAGAAGCTGAGGAGGGAGGATAGCTTGAAACCAGGAATTTGAGACCAGCCTGGCAACATAGTGAGTCCCCCATCTCTACAAAAATATATTTTTTTAAGTTAGCCAGGCTTGGTGGCCCATGCCTATGGTTTAAGCCCCTTGGGAAGGCTGAGACAGGAGGATTGCTGGAGTTCAGGGCTACAGTACACTATGATCTTGCCACTGCACTCCAGCATGGGCAAAGAGCCAGACCTCCATCTCTAAAAAAACAAAACAAACAAACAAATAAGAACAAGGATTTTTAAAAGGCCAAGCAGAAAGTGGGCCTAGGAACAAACTTGCTGGGCGTTCTCAGCCAAGAAGAGAGTACAGGAAATAGGTTAAGTCGTGGTGCATACCCGTGGTACTTAACCTGAAATCCCTGTTCAGCTGCTTTTGCCAAAGAGCTGTGAACATTGATCAGTGGTTGCATGAAGGAGCCTTAAACCCCATTCAGTACCTCTGCTCAAATAATCTGTTGAAGACCACAGAGCCAGCTGGCAGCCACAAAGAAAAGATGAGTCAGAACCTCAGAGTTTTTAGGCTAAGATATGGCCTTCAAACAGCATTTCCTGCCTGGTCAGAGAACTGGTATCTGAAGTAATATGTTCACATAAAGAACCCCCTCCAGCTTTGTTACTATCTATAAACTTTGATTTAAATGAGCTGCCGTTTCCCTCTTTGCAAAGGTGAGAAACTGTCGGCAGCTTATCAAGCTGTACAGACAGTGCCTTATGAGTCAACAGGTATCTTACACAAAGGAGTTCAGCCATCGTTCCCAACCTTCTGTCCTATCCCTTCCTCCTTTCTTTTTTCCTTCCTTCCATTTCCATTTTCCCCTCCCTCGTTTGCTGCTACAGCCTGTCCTTAGATATGCATAATGACCACTTGGTGCCCCATCTTCTTGCCATGGCTGATCTTGGCCCTGTATTTATAAGGTTTATACATGAAGGTTCACTAAAACTATATGGCTAAGAGATGTATAAAACTCTTGTTTTCCATGTGGAACATGGTCAGACTTCTCTGTCATATTTTGATAAATGTCCAGATTAGTGTCTATGAGGTGATTGACTCAAAATTCAAAGGTCACAAAAGGATATAATGAAAATACT
The DNA here is from genome assembly GCF_027406575.1 of Nycticebus coucang. Classification (NCBI taxonomy): domain Eukaryota; kingdom Metazoa; phylum Chordata; class Mammalia; order Primates; family Lorisidae; genus Nycticebus; species Nycticebus coucang. The sequence goes on along the minus strand of NC_069796.1, from coordinate 37,597,594 downwards.
TCCTTTTACCCTGTCCTGGTGCTAGCCAGTGTCCCTTACTCAAGGCAACCAGTTATTTCCAGTTTCTCTATGTATATTTAAGTAAATACAACCATATATCATTTTTATCCATTTTTACATGAATGGTAGTTGACTCTAGAAACATGATTCTCTTCTTTTTTTTTTTTTTTTTTGAGACCGAGTCTCATTCTATTGGGATACAGTGCTGAGGCATTATAGCTCATAGCAACCTCAAACTCTTGGGCTTGAGCAATCCTCTTGCCTCAGCCTCATGAGTAGCTGGAACTATGGGCATGCACCACCATGCCGTTAGTTTTTCTTTTTAGTAGAGACAAGGTCTCGCTCTTACTCAGGCTGGTCTGAAACTACTGAACTCAAGCAATCCACCTGCCTCAGCCTCCCAGAGTGCTAGGATGACAGGTGTAAGCCACTACACCCAGCCATTCTATCTTTTTTAAAAATTTTCTGTTTTCAAGGATAGGGTCTTTCTATGTTGCCCAGGCTAGTCTTGAACTCCTGGGCTCGAATGATCCTCCTGCCTTAGCCTCCCAAAGTGTTGGGGTTGTAGTATGAGCAACCACATCTGGCCAAGATATATTGTTAAATAGAAAAAATAGGGTGCAGTGGCACATACCTGTAGTCCCATCTAATTGGGAGACTAAGCCAGGAGGATTGCTTGAACCTGGGAATTGAAGGTTATAGTGAGCTGTGATCATCCCATTGCATTCCAGCCTGAGTAACAAAGCAAGGCTCTGTGTACCTCCCCCCCACAAACACACATACACACAGAGTGCCAAAAATATGTACACATTTTAAGAGATGTTATATCTATATATTACTTTTCTGAGGTGACTTGAAGGTATCATGCCTGGTCAAATATACTTAGACTTGCTGTGCACATCCATTTTATTTGCAGTTCATACCCTTTTTGGGAATGATCAATTTTACTTCCAACAAGATCTCTTAAAATGTGTATACATTTTTTTGACATCTCTTTATGTATATTTTTGTGTGTATACATATCTTTATTATCACTCTTTCTAATATAATTCTTAATGAGTCCATAAAGTCCTTCTCGGAGATTGTTTTATTTTTAATACTTGGAGAATGACTTAGATAGAAATTTTTGGGAAAATGCTTACATTGACCCATGTTTAAAAGTGACAAATGCTTCAATTAATTAGACTTATTACTAGGCATAATTTATTGTTTAAATGAAAGAAGTATTTGATTGTTGTGTCTAAGAAGTGATTACTGATGGCTTTTCAGAGCCAGTATGATTCACAAAGCATCTTTGATGTTAAGTTTGGAATGACTGTCATTATATCTGATTAGGAGTTTGTGTAGATCAAAATTTTGGTTTAAAATTTGTTAAGGCAATAAAGAAGCCACATGTTGGGTCTCCTTGGCTTTAGTGTCTTCCATTCACTGCACCAGGACAATTTTGTAAGAACTACCCTGTTTCCCCGAAAATAAGACAGTGTCTTATTTTAAGGTGTGCTCCCAAAGATGCGCTAGGTCTTATTTTCAGGGGACGTCTTATCTTTCCTGTAAGTAGGTCTTATTTTTGGAGGATGTCTTATTTTCGGGGAAACAGGGTAGGTGGTCTGAGCACAGTTGCTCATGCTTGTAATCCTAGCACTTTGGGAGGTGAAGGTGGGGAGAATTGCTTGAGGTCAGATGTTTGAGACCAGTCTGGGCCACAAAGCAACACCCAGTCTCTACAAAAAAATAAGAAAAGTTCTGAGTGTGGCGGTGTGTGCCTGTAGTCTCAGCTACTTGGGAGGCTGAGGTGGGAGAATTGGTTGAGCCCAGGAGTTTGAGGTATAGTAAGCTATGATGAGGGTGCTGCACTCCAGCTCAGGTAACAGAATAAAATTCTATCTCTTAAACAAAAATAATAATCATAATTTTGAACAGGTTTTTAAAAAAGTATTAAATAACGAATTGACTCTTATTTTCCTCACATTTTTTGGGTACCAATGTTTTACCCAAGGACAAATTAAGTATTTCTGTTGTTTGATTCAGTATTGGTAGTTTCTGGTTTCTCTTGAGAAGCTGCCCTTTTCCTAGGATTTGGGGGCCAGGAATTATTTTTATGATGTTAACAATTCTGAAGGTTTGAAGAAAATGTTTTTCACTTACTTAAAAATATCTTTATCCAAACAGAACATTAAAATAGCTCTGAAATTTTCTTTCAAGAAATACATTTTCTTTTTGAGTGCTCTGTGATGAAATCAGTCTTAATTTCAGCTCAACTAGTGTGTAAAAACACACAGTGAGTGATTATTAGTCCCTGAAGGAGGCAAGACAGATGGAGCCCAGAATGGAATTGGCTTTATGATTAATTGAATCCTTGAAGAGTTGAATAGAGTTAGAGCTGATTCGGCCCAATCAGTGCCTTGAAACAGCTGATGCTGTCCTGAGCCTGGGAGAGGAAGGGTCACAATAACCCAGATTTATCCTCTATTAAAATGGATTGGATGTATACACCAGACGGTTCCCATTTTTAAACCATTGATGTAGGATAATTGGAATGGAAACAAACAAGATTAGAACTAGATTACAGGTATTTGTGCAAGTTACCTCCTAAATCAATCAGAGTCCATGATTTGTTCTGAGGGTGCTTTATCATTAGTGTGAGTCATTGAACGTCAAAGACACATCTGGAGTTGTCCATCCAGGAGGGGCAGAGAGAAGAGCAGAAAGCTTCTTGGGAGTTGGGCACCAGGTATAATTCCAAAGTGCTTTCCTGTCTTTGTGCAGAAGTCTTCCAGGGAGAATTTTAATTTAATTTTGCTCTTTTTTCTTTCCAGCAGGGATGCATAATATATAGGTTTGAAATGACTGCTTCTTCACAGTAGTGAATACATGAATGTGTTCTTTTTTAATGTTTGAATCAAATGGTCACCTAGGGCAACTATTGCTTATGGGGACTTTGCATTCCAAGGAGAGGAAAGAGCTATGGAGATACTGCAGCCATTTTAATCACTAACTCCTTTAGGATGATGGGTACCCTGTTGCTTTGCCAGGGGGCCTTTTACTCCAGAACATCATCTTTGAAGCTAGAGAGTGTGGTTTTGCCTTCACCAATAGCTATGCTTCCTGAGCCAGGAACTGAGGAAGGAAGCCTAAGTTCCCTCTTAACCATCCACCATTGCCTATCTCTAATATGGGCATGAGGTGGGATGTAGGGGCAGGGTTCTTGACCTGGAGTGTGACTGACTTAGTCCTGGACTCAGGAGTCTGGACACATGGGAACCAGTCTCAGGTCTATAGACAGCTGACATTTAAGTTGTCATTTTACTTCTATGGAACGTTACATCACTCTTTGTAAGCACAGAGGAGTAGAGATCTGAGGTTCTTTCTGACTTGAGAAGTGTGCCATCATTCCTTTCCTTCCTGAATTGTGCTGGTATATGTGCCAAGTCCCTGCCAGCATGCTGGGTTTAGTCCCATAGAAGCTTTATTTGATAGGCAAGTCTCACCTTTACCTTTGAACTATGCTGGTTTTTTTCCTCTTCATTTTTCCATTTTGAGCTTCTATGAGTCAGGCTGTCGGCAGCTCATTTACATGGGAGTCAGCCAGAAGGAATGCGGCTTGAAGTCTACTTTCATTTTGTCGTAGGAGGTGTTTTCCTGTTGAGTTGCTAACCAGGCAGGTCAAGGGAATCATAAGGGATCTCAGTCATCCCTAGATGGAAACAAGAACAGCAAAGCATCTTGGAAGAAGGTTTAAAAACAACAATAAAAACAACTCTCTTGATGACATTTCTCAATTCTAACACTCTCCAAATTGAACATGCTTAAAAGGTACTATGTCCAAGGGAAGAGGGTGAATTTTCTTGGTCCCACATCGGAAATGGTGGGACCCTCTGGCCACAGTAGAGATAAGAACTGAGTTCTGTTTCTCTTCTCTCCATGTCCCCACTGCTGTGTCCTGCCATTACCTTGGCCCCTCTAGCTGCTCTGGCTGTAGTTTCTCCTGCTGTCATTGTGTCAGGCACAAAAGAATTTAATTTGCCTGTTTTTCTGGTGTCCCCTTTGTGAAGAATAGTGCCTGAGAAGTAGCTAATCCTACAGTGTTTGATACAGCCTTTGTTCTTGTTAGAAGCATCTCCTTCCTTTCCAGCTCAGCCTCAGCTGGATTCATTCCCCACACCCTAGCCTGGGCCCCCAACAGCAAACAGTGCTCAGATTTTCCTTCCTGCTTTTGTGGGATATGAGGGGATGAAAGGTAATCCCACTTGGGAGGCCAGGCCCAATTCTCTGGAACTTAAAGCCCTCAAGAATGTATGGGAAAGAGAGAGGGTTGGTGGGTAGTACCATGTCAGTCTTGCCTGGGACTAAGGAATCCTTGGTATCTAGGATCTAAGGAACCTTATTCCTCTTTTGTACTTGAGCATGGATCTTACCTGCCATCTGCCTTGAATGCTATTTCTCCTGAGGTCCTGGAAATGCAGCTGTTCTGCTCAGTGGCAAGAGAATAAGCTAAACACTTAATCCTGCTGGTTACATAAGATAGATGAGGGATCAGAGCCCATGGTTCAAGTGGCTAAGTCGCTAGCCACATACACCTGAGCTGGCAGGTTCGAATCCAGCCCAGGCCTGCCAAACAACAATGACAGCTGCAACCAAAAAATAGCTGGGCGTTGTGGCAGGCGCCTGTAGTCCCAGCTACTTGGGAGGCGGAGACAGGAGAATCGCTTGAGCCCGGGAGTTGAAGGTTGCTGTGAGCTGTGATGCTACTGCACTGTACCCAGGGCAACAGCTTGAGGCTCTGTCTCTAAAAAAATAAAGGTAGAGGAGGATTAAGGAGATTAAGGTAGAGGAGGCCTTTCTAGACCTTGGTTGAAGCCAGTCCTCTAGGCCAGGGAGCATTCTAACCCTTTGGCTAATTCCCCAACATAGCCCGATGTGACAGGAACCATTATTTTAGCCTCCAGGATCACACACACCCCTTGTGGCTATCCTGTCCCATGGGCTAGCTGTTGCCCGTGACCAGAGCTGTGGGCATGGTATATATCATGGAGATGCTGGATAAGCTGTTTCCAGCTGAGGAAGTTTTTTTTTAGAGACAGTCTCACTTTGTCACCCTCTATAGAGTGCTGTGTGTCACAGCTCACAGCAACCTCCAGGTCTTGGGCTTAGGCGATTCTCTTGCCTCAGCCTCCTGAGTAGCTGGGACTACAGGCATCCACCACAGCGCCCAGCTATTTTTTGTTGCAGCGTGGCTGGGGCTGGGTTCAAACCCGCCACCCTCAGTATATGGGGCCAGCACCCTACTCACTGAGCCACAGGTGCTGCCCTTGAGGAAGATCTTGTCTGGGGATGGTTAGGATCTGTGTCTGGGAGGAGAGATGCCAACTAGGCATGGGTCTTACAGAGGATACTTTTTAAAATAGTGTGTAATGCACCACTCCCCATGGCCGTTTTGTTAAATAGTAACGTCTGCTAAAGATTTGAAAAGAACTACCTTAGGGAAACCCTACAAGTAACATCTAGGGATGCAGAGGGACTCAGAGGCCAGGAATACAGTGACCAAACCCCTTGGCCTCTTATGCTCTTAAGTGGGGGATATTTTACTATGCCTCCTGGATAGAGAGAGATGAGATGAGATGGTCCTTATAAAATGCTCTGATTGTCTTGGAAGAAAAATGTTGTATCTCTGCTAGTTGTTGTTATTAATAGTGACACTTGAAAATCGATAGGGCATCACTCTGAGGCGCTGTAAATACTTCCCACGCTTGTTTTCTAATTTATTCTCACCTTTTCCTAATGGAGGAAGGGGCAGATGCTGTGTGCCCTGCACATCTCGGTGATGGTTGGGAGGCTTCATCTGGAGGTAATGAGCACAACCAGGGCCTGTGAGCTGGACAAATGCATTTGGTAGCTGGGCTTGTTGCCTGTGGCAAATAGGCTCATGGAAGCCAGCTCATTTGACAGATGTTTACTGAGTTTTAATTCTATTACACTCTTAGGGGATAGAAAGATGCATTTGGAAGTTTCTGCCCTCAAAATGTTTAGAGTCCAGACCAAGATATGAAAAATGTTTAGAAATAAGAGAACCTACAATAAGCTAGGCGCTGAGCTAAGAGGTTCCCTACATTTTCTCATTGAATTTAGCCAAATAAGCACTATTATGAAGTAAGTACAATTATTATTATTATTATTATTTTGAGATAGAGTCTCACTTTGTCACCCCCAGTAGAGTGCTCTGACATCAGAGCTCACAGCAACCTCTAACTCTTGGGCTCAAGCGATTCTCTTGCCTCAGCCTCCCAAGTAGGTGGGCCTACAGGCGCCTGCCACAACACCCTGCTATTTTTAGAGATGAGGTCTTACTTTAGCTCAGGCTGCTCTCGAACTCATGAGCTTAGGCGTTCCACTCACCTCAGCCTCCCATACTGCTAGGATTATAGGCATGAGCCACTGTGCCTGGTCTTACGTACAGTTATTACTTCCATTTTGTCCATGAAGAAACTGAGGCTTAGGAAGGTTAAGTACTTGTTTAGGGTCATGCAGCCTAACTGGGTCAGAGCGATGACATGAACCCAGGCAGTGTGACTCCAATGCCAAGCTTTTAACCACAGTGTCATGCCAAGTGGGGATGAATGCTGAGAGCACAAGTGCGCTTTCTCACAGAATTGACTTAGGTGAGATTTTGGGCATCTGGGACAGAACAGAAACTGTACTCCTCGCCTAAAACTGGCCCACATACAATTTAGATTCCTGTTATTTTCTCTATCAATGAATTATAATCACCCTTATTCCTTGCTTCTATTTTCACGTGCCATAGATCAGATCCAACCCCAGGAAAAAAATCATAGGATATGTGTATCAAGAGTGAGCAAAGGATAAACTTGATGTTAGTGGCTCGCTAGTTGTTAAACACTCCCATGTGAAGTGGACTTCATTGTTCCCTGGGGAGGGTAGTTTGGATTTTTCCCTCCTTTTTTTCTACACTGGATTCTGGTGCCTCTGTCATTGAATTCTTCAGGAGTGCTCCATTCCCTTGACCCTTCTGCACCAAGGACTCCTTTCAGTATCACTGAAAACATGCGTGCCCATCTCCTGGGCTCAGAATACTTCTCACAAGAAATCTCCTTTTTGGAGACAGGCGTCCTTATGAACTGCTGATGTGAAAACAAGGCTCCCTCCCACAGCAGTGTTAGATCTGCCACACTGGGAGGAAGTTTGCCTATTGTCACCAAACACAGGAGGAGACTCTGCTGTTGGGGAGAGGGTCAAGCACAGTATTTTTAGCAAGCAATTGTTTATCATTTATTCAGCCACTTTAAAAATAGATGCCACCCTTTCTTTTTAATTGGCACCATTTGTCATCCTCTGTTCTTGCTTTTCATACACTGTACTGTTCATGAATATTTATTTACCCTCCCAGAGGCAACTCCATATATGTGTGTGCGTGCGTGCGTGTGTATACACATGAACCTCTAAAACTTACTCTGTCACTTCTTCCTTTCCTTTCATGAAAGGTGACAGAGTCGGAGTAGAAGAGGAGGGGCCCTTGTCTTTGAATTCCTTTCCTTGATGCTGCAACTGATGAATTCCCACACTTCTCTATTCTGGACCCCTGCTTGTCTGTTAGGTTACTTCTCCCCCTGCCCTGCGGCTTGTAACAGATTGGTTGCCCATTGTCTACCTTTTTCAGAACTCTCAAACCATTCCCTCCATCCTCTTTGCTTAGGTCTGAAATGCCTCCCCTGGGCATTCACGTCCAGGAACTCTGAGGTGCTTTGATGAGGCACTCTGGCTTGGATATTTAGCTTTTCAGATTTTTTTTTTTTTTTTTTTTTTTGAGACAGAGTGTCGCTATGTCGCCCTCTATAGAGTATCGTGGCATCATAGCTCACAGCAACCTCCAACTCTTGGGCTTAAGCAATTCTCTTGCCTCACCCTCCCAAGTAGCTGGGACTACAAGTGCCCACCCCAACACTGGGCTATTTTTTTGTTGCAGTTGTCATTTAGCTGGCCCGGGCTGGGTTCGAACCTGCCAGCCTTGGTGTATGTGGCTGACGCCCTAACCACTGAGCTATAGGTACTGAGCCTGTTTGTTGTTCTTGACAAAGACTAGGAGAGGAAGGTTAGTGAAGGAGGTAGCTTTCACCTCCTTTTTCCTCAGTAAGACCTCTGCCTGTCAGCCATACTGACACACAAGCCCTAGTAGGCTTTTTTTATTATTGTTATCATTGTTGTTTGTTAGTTTTGTTTGTTTTTTGAGACTGTATCTCACTCTGTTGCCCAGGCTAGAGTGCCGTGGAATCAACCTAGCTCACAGCAAGCTCAAACTCCTGGGGATCCTCCTGTCTCAGCCTCCTTACTAGCTGAGACTACAGGCATGAGCTAATTTTTCTAATTTTTAGTAGAGACAGGGTCTCACTCTTGCTCAGGCTGGTCTTGAACTCCTGAGCTCAAGGCATCCTCCCGGCCTTGCCTCCCAGAGTGCTACCCTGTTGCCCCGAAAATAAGACAGTGTCTTATTTTAAGGTGTGCTCCCAAAGATGCACTAGGTCTTATTTTCAGAGGACATCTTATCTTTCCTGTAAGCGGGTCTTATTTTCGGAGGATGTCTTATTTTCGGGGAAACAAGGTAGGATTATAGGCATGAACCACCATGCCTGGCCAGCTCTAGCAGTTTTGAAAAGCAGATGCCTAGAGCCCACCTTAAGGATATTGCACAGAGCTGAGGATTCTGGAGAGAACCTCCTCCTTGTACCTGGGCCTCTCTCCCTGGGTTTTTGCCCCATTCTTGGATTGTTGTTCTGTCTTTGGCTCTCCAGGTTGACTGAAAAAAAAAAAAAAAAACAGGATGACTACCTGAACATTTAAATGAGGGAGTTTATTATTGAGGATGTTTACTAAGAAGGTGTATTGCATTTAACACCTTCCATGCTCTTTTCCCCATGTTCTTGTAGAAGACCACATTCTCTCCCTCTTAATAGATTCTCTAGACCAAGAACGAAAGAATGATTCCAGATTTAATTATATTTACCCCTCTCTCCTGGCAAGGAAGCCCTCTTCTACCTCTTCTGGAGTTAAAAATTCATTCATTTCTGGCAGTGCCTATAGCTCAGTGGGTAGGGCGCTGGCCACATAAACTGAGGCTGGTGGGTTCGAATCCAGCCCGGGCCAGCTAAACAACAATGACAACTGCAACAACAACAAAAAAATGGCCAGATGTTGGGTGTTGTGGGGGGTGCCTGTAGTCCTAGCTACTTGGGAGGCTAAAGCAAGAGAATTGCTTCAGCTTAAGAGTTTGATGTTGCTGTGAGTTATGACACCTTGGCACTTTACCTAGGGCAACTGCTTGAGACTCTGTCTACCAAAAAAAAAAAATTCATTCATTTCTTTAAAAAGTATGTCTTAAGTACCTACTATAGGTATAAAATCCAAATATAGCTTACCTAGCCATGTGCTTTGCTAGACTGAGGATATAGTGGTGAAAAAGACAAAGACAGGCCTTTCTTCTTACATACTTTACCTTTTGGTCTTCAAAGGACACAATCAAGAAAGTAAAAACACAAACTACACAGAATGGGAGAAAAATTTACAAATCATGTATCTGATAAGGGTTTATATCTAGAAAATATTAAGAATGCTTGCAACTCAAAAACAAAATACAATCTAGTTAAAAACCTTTGCAATTCAATGATGAGAAAACAACCCAACTAAAAAAATAGACAAAGGATCTGAATAAACCACTGTCCAAAAAGATATACAATAAGTACATGAAAATATATTTGACTTTATTAGCCACCAGGGAAATGCAAATCAAAGCCACAATAAGAAAACACTTTACACTCATTAGGGGAGCTGTTAGTACTAAAAAGACAGATAATAACAAGTGTTGGTGAGAATGCAGAGAAATTGAAACCCTCACACACTGCTAATGGGAATATAAAATGATCCAGTCAAGTTTGAAAAACAGTAGTAGTTCCTCTGTGGTTAGCACTTTCAGCAGTTTCACTCCTAGGTGTATATCCAAAAGAAGTGAAAATATATGTCCACAGAAATATGTGTACGTACATAGCGGCGTTATTATTAATAGCCAGAAAAGTAGAAACAACCCAAATATAATGGTATATCCACATAATAGAATATTATTTAAAATTAAAGGAAATGCGGGAGGCTGAGGCAGGAGAATCGCCTAAGCCCAGGAGTTGGAGGTTGCTGTGAGCTGTGTGACGCCCCGGCACTCTACCGAGGGCCATAAAGTGAGACTCTGTCTCTACAAAAAATAAAAAAAATTAAAAATTAAAAATAAAATTAAAGGAAATGAAGTACTGATACATGTTATAAAGGATCGAAACTTTTAGACATTCTAAGAGAAAGAAGCCAGTCACAAAGTACTACATAATATATGATTCCATCTACATGAATTGTCCAGAATACACAGATCTACAAAGCCAGAAAGTAGATTCATGGTTGCCTAGTGTTGAGGGAGAAGGAGTTGAGGAATACTAGGGAGTGACTACTAATGAGTAGGGGAGTTTGGGGCAGGATGTGATGGAAATGTTTTAAAATTGGTTGTGGTGAAGAATGGAGAAGCATGAATCCTATGTACTCAATTTTGATATGAGGACAATTAATGACAATTAAGGTTATGGGGGGGAAGCAGAAAGAGGGACAGAGGGAGGGGGGTGGGGCCTTGGTGTGTGTCACACTTTATGGGGGCAAGACATGATTGCAAGAGGGTCTTTATCTAACAATTGTAATCAGTGTAACCTGGCTTATTGTACCCTCAATGAATCCCCAACAATAAAAAAATAAAATAAAATTGGTTGTGGTGATAGCTGCACAACTTTGTTAATATACAAAAAGCCATTGAATTGTATACTTAAGTGGATGAATTGTGTGATATGTGAATTTTCTCTCAATAAAGCATTTTTACATCAGTAATAAAGTGTTATGAAGAAAATAGGATTATATAGGGGGTTCTTTAGATAAGTTATGAAAACTTCTGGAGAGATGTCATCCTTAATGCAAATGTAGATGGAGTCAACCATGCACACATTAGGCTAAACGTCTTCCAGGCAAAGGGCCCTGAGATAGGCACAAGCCTGGCTAGTCATAGAAGCAGCCAGAAGGTCAGTGTGGCTGGAATGGAATGAGCCACAGAGAGACTAAGAAGAGGTGAGGGTGGAGAATTTGGCAGTGCACCTAGAGTAAGCTATATTTGGATTTTATTCTGAGGATAATGAAAAGTCACTGGTAACTTTTAATCAAGGCAGTAACAAGATCTGACTTACCTTTATTTATTTATTTATTTTTTTTGAGATAAGAGTCTCACTTTGTCACCCTCAGTAGAATGCCATAGTGTCACACACAGCTCACAGCAAGCTCAAGCTCTTGAGCTCAAGCAAATCTATTGCTTTAGCCTCCCAAGTAGCTGGGACTCAGGCGCCTACCACAACACCTGGCTATTTTTAGAAACGAGGTCTCGCTCTGGCTCGGGCTGGTCTAGAACTCGTGAGCTCAGGCAATCCATCGGCCATGGTCTCCTGGTGTGCTAGGATTATAGGTGTGAGCCACCATGCCCAGCCTGATTTACATTTTTTAAATGATCCTCTGGTTGATTTGTGGAAAGGAACTCTTCATATTTTCAGAATGTGGGGCCTCCTACCTTGTAATATTAAATATAAATGGTCCTTCCTCTAATGGTAGGAAGTTCTTGCTGTCTAGTTTAAGTCATCCCTTCTTATAAGATTTTGGGTGGCAGATCCAATGACTGTGATAACTTTTCCTAACCTGGAAAATTATTGTCCCCCAAATTAGGAAATGGAGTCAGAAAACTTCGTGTCTCTCTATGAGAATGGCTACTTTCATATGAGGTTGTGGCTGTCTAGTGCTGGAGCTGTCTCTGGCCACAGTACCCTGGTCCTAAGATGAGTAGAATAGTCCTGCCACCTGCACCAGGTAGCAGCAAATCCATTTCCTTCGTCTGAGGTTGAGGGTATTCTGGAGGGTAAGCAGCACATGTTGAGGTTTCATGACCCAGTGGCAGGGTTGAAATGGGCTTTATTATGGGTCCAGGTAGCTCTTGAGAAGCTGTGTATTACGGTGAATTAAAACATAAGGCAGGAGCTATATGTCCTAGATTTGAATCTGGACTCTACCACTCTTTAGCTGTGTAACCTTGGGCAAGTTATTAAATCTTGTAAGCTGTTTGTGTTGGGGGGCCTAATGCAGCCACACACAAACCCTTTTCTCTTCCCCTTCCTCCTCCTGTCTTCCTAAGACAAAGATACAAAGGATCTGACTAGACCCAACCCCTGAGAGGTTTGCCCCAAAGACCCTAATCTAACAGGCAACCTGTGGAATGTGCCCTCCCCCCCCCACATCCATGGCCCCATATAAAAGGGGTCTCTAACTGTCCTCGGGCAGGTGTAGATGCCATCTTTGCACTGCCAGGCAGATCAGTAAATAAACCTGACCTGAACATCTCCTCTGGGGCTTCATCTCTGGGTGCCACTGTTTATACCTTTCATATGGTGCCGAAGACCTGGGACTGGTTGCTGACTGGAAGCTGGCTGCTGGCCTCCCTAGTCACCCCAGTTTTCAAGTGGGGATAATAATAGCACCTACCTAGGGCTTGTTGATGTAGAGGATTAAATGCATTAATACCTGTGAAATATTTAGAAGAGTGCCCAGCAAGTAGTGCTCAGAGAGTGTTAACTGCTATTTTTGTCTTCTCTCTGTTCATTTAAATGTTTTCTCTAAGAGTTAGCTCAGGACAAAGATACACTTCTCTGGGAATGGTGGTGGGTGGCACGTAGTCATTAAAGCTTTGCCTGCTCTGCAAATATTTTTTTCAATTTCATATATATTGTTTCCTCTGACGATATGAGTAATATATGCTCAGTATAAGCTTTTCAGACATTAATAATAAAAGTTGAAATTATATCAAAACAATGCAGACAAGTTGCAGAGAAGAACTGCCTAATGGTAGTTTATTCACTTGTGCAACTAATATTCATTCATTTGTTGTACAAATAAGATCTCATTCTTTTACCTAGGCTAGAGTTGAGTGGCCCAGTCGTAGCTCACTATAATCTCAAATTCCTGGGCTCAAGTAATCCTCCTGCCTCAGGTTCCAAGAAACTAGGACTTGCAGGTGTGTACCTCTACTTTTGGCTAGTGTGTTTTTTTTTTGGGGGGGGGGGAGTTGGGGGGCGATGTCACAGCTCACACCAACCTCAAACTCTTGGGCTTAAGTAATTCTCTTGCCTCAGCCTCTCAAGTATCTGGGACTACAGGTGCCCGCCACAACGCCTGGCTATTTTTTGGTTGTAGTTGTCATTGTTGTTTGGCAGGCCCGGGCTGAGTTCGAAATTGCCAGCTTCGGTGTATGTGGCAGGCGCCGTAGCCACTGAGCTATAGGCACTGAGCCCATTTGGCTAATTTTTAGATTTTTTTTTATAGAGATGGAGTCTTGTTATGTTGCCCTGGCTGGTCTGAAACTCCTAGGCTCAAGCAATCCTCCTACCTCAGAATCCCAAAGTGCTGGGATTATGACCCTATTGTGTGCCTGGCCAACAGATATTTATTGAATGACGACTATGTACTTCCTCTAAGGGTTACAATGAAGAATAACCCTCTGGAGGCAGAGATATGGGAATTGTGAATATTTTTTTTCCTGAGCTTTTCCTTGATTGGAGGGCTAGGATGTCTGGGCTATAAAGGTCATTGTCTTCTCTTGTACAATATTCTAAGACCTTAGGGGCTTATTGAGGGCTTTTGACACCAGATCTGGTTCTTCTGTTCATGTCCTCCTTGCTAGAAATAGTACTGTGAAGCATTTCTCTTCTTTTCCTCTCATAAAGGTTATTAGATGTTTATTGCTGTATAACAAATTGTTCCCAAACTTAGTGGGTTAAAACTGTAATCATTTCTTAAAGTTTGTTTGGGTCAGGAATTAGGAAGTGTAGTCAAGGTGTTGAGTGGGCCTGGGGAATCTGCTTCCAGTTTACATGCCTGGCAAGCTGTTGCTGGCTCTGGTGAGAGCCCCAGTTCCTTTTTACGTGAGCTTCTCCATAGGGCTGTTTGAGTATCCCCATGGCTTCCTCCTGAGTGAACAGCATAGGAGAGCAAGACAGAATCTTCAGTGCCTTTTATGACCTAGCCCAGAGCTCAACACCAACATCTCCTCTTTATTCTCTTGGTTGCACATCAGCCACAGCCACATGTGCTGTGGGAGGCAGCAATACAAAAGTGTAAAATCCAGATGGGAAGGATCATTGTTGGCCGTTTTGGAGACTGACCGCCACACTTCGTATCCAAGGACTCTGAGGCACTGTGAAGGGAATCCCAGATGTACAAGGCCTGGTCCGTCACCTTGTAGATACTTGTATGTAGGTAGACAGTGCTCATTGTAGCTCGCAGTGCCTATACCCTTCCCCCATGCTCTATCCACACACTGCTGAGCTGTACAGCTTAGTAGCTGCCTCTTGGCTGAAGTGGTAGCATATGTGTGAGAGGATTAGTGGTTTCATTTTTGTGTCTTTGATCATGACGATAGATGGACTGAGGGATAGAAGACTACATGCTCTTGGAAGTCTGCCAGTGGCTTTTGCTTCCAGACTCTGGATTTCTTGGAATGGACTGACCAGCTGCTTTACAGGCTTCCAATAACCTTACAGGGGAAGGGGCCATTTTTGTTACCTTGAAATCCAGTCATTTCAAGATGAAAGTGGATAGCATTATATTGAAAGAGCTATTTTCATTCTTCACTTTCATGTGTTCTGTAAGGAGGGCTTTCTTACAAAGTGGGAGAGGTAAGAGTTATATCACAGAAGAGCTTCTTCAGGTTGGTACTTTGTATGCTTGGGCAAGTCACCTAACCTACCTGAGCCTCGGCTTGCTCAAGTGAGAAATAAAACAGTAGTGTGCCACAGACTCAGTGTGAGGATTACATGAAGATAGGGTATGGATAGTGTATGTAAAGTTAGTAAAATAAGAGCTGTCACTAATAATGTTTATATCATTATTATTATATGCTCCTTGACTCTAAGGGAGATGGAGACAGGGGCAGTGACTTACCAAGCAATAAGAGGAAATCTGGGCCTGGGATCAAGGTCGTCTTCCCTCTTCTGGATTTTATGTTTTCTATCTTGAATATTCTTCCACGTGGTGCCTGAACCACAAATAGAAGTTTGGGCAACTCCCAATTATGCCTAGTGTGAATAATTCACTCTGAGATAATCTGTGAGCCTGGCTGGCTTCCCAAATCAGCTGAGTGGGTTATTCTCCTCTTTCAATTATTCAACAGTACAAGTAATTGGGAGCTGGCATTAGAATGTAAAGACCATGAGGTCATCTCCTGTTGTTCTCAGTTGCTCAGCCCTGTCAAGTGTTTCACAGGAACATGGGGGCTGTAGAGCAGAGCCCAAAGGGGGAGGACAGAGGTGGTGACAGGCTTGATGATAAAGATTGAGAGCTCTCAAATGGCGAACTGGGGCAGGTGAAACTGCCAACCGCAGGGCAGAAGACCAGGGAGAAACCATTTACAAAGGCTGCCTTCTCTCTTCCTGGGCCAGAGGGAGAGACCCTATTGCAACTACATTCCTACTTTCCTGAGGACCCTTGGATTTTGATTTTTGATTCTAGAATGTTAGATCTTCCTGGAGTCTTTTAAAATATGACTGCCCTCCCCTCCTCCCTCTCTTTGCTACTCAATGTGACGCCAATGAACTGCAGTGGAAGACCTGAGGAGCCTTTCCTTTCTGTAGTATAAAGTCTGCATTGAGCAGATGTTTACATTCTCCATTCATGTAGAAAGTAAATAGGTAAAGATTTATGTATAAATTGAGGAATGAGGGTATGAGAAAGGGGAACTTTTCTATTTTGTACCCTTCTATACCGCTTTAAGTATTTTTATTACCACAAGTTTATACCACAAGCTTGAAATTATTTATTATAAAATTAAGGCATAGATGTTGGGTTTTCTGGCATGAGCCCTTTGAACTCTGTTTCTTTTCTCATGGTCACTCTCTGGGTCACCTTGTCTTTACACAACCCTTCACAGTGTAAGGATAACCTTTACACAATTCAGTGGCTTGAGTTTGTGGGTGCACTCAACAGTTTGCTCAGATCCCTTCAGCCAGTTGGCCAGTTAAGCATCATTTTGGAATTCTGTGACCTAGATTTATCTTGCCGTCATGGTCTCCATCGGGCTAAACAAGCACTTGTCTACCCTTAGTCACCAGCAACTCAGCCCAAAGGTTGCCATCTACCCTCTGCTCTTCCTACCCTTCTCTCCTCTTTGCCTGGAGCCATTTGTCCTGGACCTTATGGACCAGGGATACCCTAATGTTACCCACATAGTTATTTCTCTGCCTCTAGGAATAAGGATTAAACTCTTGATTCAGATCCCATTTTTATGTAATGTTTGTAGAAGTTTAATAATTTTAAAAGAGGAACAAGGCTAGCAATTGAATTCTGGGATTAAAAAAATAAGTTTGTAGCTCAAGATAAATTGTTTGAGCTCAGTTTGGAGTTCATCACGACTGAAATGCACCCCAAGTTTTGGCTGGTAATTGGTTCTAGCCTGTGTTGAAGAAGGGCAGGAGAAGAGTGGGAGGGAGGTGCTCTCCTGTCTCTGAGGCGTTAATGTTAGTGGTAAATTGTGGAGTATGTGGAGCAGGAGCAGAGCCGGCCCAGTGCTCTGCCCATCCATAGGCAAGCTGCTTTTTAGCCTGGTTCAAGGTTCTTAAATCTGGTCCCAGCATAGCTGTGTTGAATTAGACCTTCAAATGTGGTTCTGGGTACCAGGTATAGCTAGAGCATTTAACCGCTCCACTTGGGAACTGATCCTGTGTTTCTAGGGAAGGCCTCAGTGAACAGGTGGCAGAAGGAACTTGGTAGCCAGGTGTTGACTAGCACCACTGCTTAAGGCAGGCCCTAGGTTGATGGTGAATTCAACAGAATCACATAGTAGCGTAGAGAACCTGCTGTGTCTGGCTTCTGAGGGTCCCCATCACCCCCTGGCCCCAGCTGGCCTTGGAACAAAGCAGCCTCCTATGTCTCAGCTCTCCCCAGGGAGCCTGACAGAGCTCATTCTGGACACATGGAGGAAGGGTGTCATCTGTGTGGCCTAAAGGAGGCCTGACTTTCTGGAGACCTTTGAGAAGGGAAGCTACTCTGACGATTAGCAAGAGAGATGACTGACTCTGATGGCTGGAGTGTGCATTGTGCCCTGCAAGTGAGACAGGAAGACTAAGGGCTTCTCTTCTTTCAAGCCAGATTGCCAGGAGAGCCTACTGTGAACCTCTTGTGTTAGGTCCTGAGCAAAGTAGCAGCCTTTGTGGCAGTGCAGATGTGATAGATTTTCTATTTCTGCAGCTAAGATACCCAACCCCCCACCCCCAGGAGGTAGTCTGAATTGGGGGAGCTCCGGGCTGAGCCTTAACCCTGCCCTTGGCCCCCTGTCAAAAGTGCAGAAGTTTCCAGGTTGGAGGGAGTTAATTCTCTGTGGTCAGTGCTCTGAGAAGGAGATTCAAGTTAGTATGGAAACCTTCCAGTGGGTTGGCTGGCTCTTCTCTATGCTTTAGGACTATGTGAATTTTCTAAGTGAAGCTGTTTGAAATCAACAAGGTCCTGTGCTTGGACCTTACTGACAGGTGTACAAGAGTGGGCTGCCTTTAAAGGAGCAAGCAGCAGGGACTTTGGAGCATTTCAGATTGGTGGGGTCAAAGTGGATCTCTGCAAGAAGAGCCCCAGCCAGACTGCTAATAGTCCTGGCCTGGAAATCTTGCCCCAAACAGCCAACTGTTACCTAGTATCTTGGCCCAAGGTGGTATAAAACAATGTAGTGGGCCATGAAGGCTTTGATTTTTTTTTTTTTTTTTTTTTTTTTTTTTTATCTCAAGACACTCTTCCATTCTTCTCCTTGGAAAACTACAGTTCTTTTTTTCTTTGGCAGCCTTTTCACCAGTGCCACATGATCAGGTGAGGCTGTTAATCTTTAGATTCTACCTGTTTCCTACCAATTAGGGCTGGTCATATGACCTAGACTAGCCACTCAGAGTACTGCTTGCACCTGTACAATGATTGGTCCAGGGGTGGGTTTGTGACACAAGAAGGACCAAAGTCTTTCCCTGGAATTCTGAACTATTTGGGAGTAGGAAGTGCTGTTTATGCTGGGATTGGTATGTTTAGGGATAGCAAAGACCATAAATGTAGCCCGAGAGAGGGCCTCTGGACTCAGTGGTCATTTTACCCTTGTCATCCTTCTTCATGATGGTACTCAAAAAACTCTTTTTTTCCTTAGATGAGTTTGAATTCAGTTTTGGTCACTTAAAAACAGAGTCCTGACTGATAGAACACATCTTCCAGCTGATCTATTTGCTTCCAAATAGCTAATGTCATGTTCAAAAAAGCTACTTCCTTGGTGAAATCCCATGACTGATACTTTGCTTCTCACACATGGAGTGCTTGCCTCATGTTTCTTATGTGGTACTCTCACCATCTGCTGCCAACCTTTGAGAGGAGAAGAGAGGCCTAAACCTGTGTCTCCCAGCCTGCCTCTGTTGGTGGCAGTGAATCTGTCAACTGTACACGTGTTTTTCATCTCCCTTCCTCTGTTCCTCTGCTACTACAAAGATAAATACAATCTGTCCGTCTTGCTTAGCAGGGACCTTGGCAAACATGCCATTGGTGGAGAGTTTATTGGTCTCCCTTATGTTGTTTTCTTCCAGATGTTGACAAGAGACCATACTCCCATGACACAACACTGTTTACAGCCCTGGGTCTGATTATCTCCCTCTGAGATCAAGCTGTACTCTGGTACCCAACATGAGCTGGTGCTGAATTTATTGTGCCTAAAACATCAGGGCAGTGTTAGAGGTTCTTTGCCCACTGCTTTTTTCCCAGGCTGCTTATGCTAGCTCCAGGGCCCTCATGATGCTGTTAGGTGTCTCAGTGGCAGATTCATTGTTCCATATTTTTATTTAATTACTCACTTTTACAGCTCTTAGAATAAATCTAATTATCCATCTGTTATGCTACATTATGCCACTGCAGTTCATGCAATTCTTTTTCATTGTTTGATATTTGTCAGCTTGACCTTGCCCTCTTCCAGTGTTGTTTCTCCCCTGCGTGGCTTCATGCTACCTCCTCAGTGGATCCCTGCACCAGCCCGTCTTGGGCCCCCCAGGCAGAGGTGACTATGAGTGGCTCTAAGAACTGTTGGTGGTGGAGTATTACAGAAGGGAAGAGAGTGACCAAGGACCCCTCTCTGATGCCATGCTGTCCTGAGAAGGGTATGGAAAATTGGATAGTTACTATATTGGAGTGCCAGAAAAGAAAACAGAAGCTCTAACCTTTTTTTTTTTTTCCTCTGCTACACGTTAGAAGAAAAGAGTTGTCTTGGGCCACACAATAAACACTAATGAAAGCTGATTAGCAAAAAAAAAAAAAAAGGTTCACGCATACTTTTTTGTGATATCTGACACCACAGATAAGCAAAAAAAAAGAAGCATCCTCACAAAATCAGCATGAGGCCCATGGGCCACAAATTGGACATCCCTGTTCTAGCCTATGTTTCCTGGTCTCAACCAAAGGGCCCTCGTGTCCAGGAATACATAGCAGAGACCTTCTGAGGGTCAGGAGGTCAGTGAATATTTCTCTGAGGAGACGATGTCTGAGGTGAGACTTGGAGGATCAGGAACTAGCCAAATGAAGATGGAATGGGGTGGATTTGGGTAGGAGAAGGACACTCCAGGCAGAGGCAGTAGAGAGCATAGCACATTTGAGCTGAGGAATTCACGGCAGGAAAGAAAGTTCTCCCTCCTCATCACTTTTGATCCTAACATACGGTCATTTTCAGCAGATTTCCTGAATGGAAGCACTAAGGATGCTACTATTCCTGCACTTAGGTCAGAGGCTCTGTGTTCTAAGCCTCATCCTCCAAGTACCCACAGCCTGTAACAGGAACTGCACTGGGCTGACTCCTCCTCCTCATTCTCCTGCCCTACCTCCAGCCCAAGCCCACATTAAAGACCTTCTGACTTGGATGTGGACCTGGGCTGGAGCTCATTATAGCCCACTGGCCAGGCCCTCCATTTTCCCTTCCAGGTTAAGACTTGGCAGGCATCAAAGACTGCAGGAACACCCCACAGGCTGCCTCCCTTAATCACCTCGCTCCTGCCCTGTCTGCATGGCCTCCTTAACTGCTTTTCCCACCAGAGCGTCTGTCTCTGGTGATTTTCCACAAGTTTCCCCTCATTCCAGCAAGCAGGATTCAGTGACTAATTGCTGGTATTTTTTCCCTCGAGACTCTATTTATATAGGCTGTCATGTTGGGTATGGGGAAAAGCGGGCTCTAGTCTTAGGGGGGCTGCTGTTCCCTGCAACTGCCATCATTAGACTGAGGCCTGTGTGGCATTGATGTCCACACTTTGTCTTTATTCTTGTATTTTTTTGTCATTTCAACATTTGGTTCTTTGAACATCTAACATCCTTTTTATGCTTCTCATCTCCCACTGAAGATTGTTGTATTTTGTCCCCCACCGAAGCAGCATTTTCCTTTTGTCAGATTTCTCACTTTCTTCTTTATTGTATTTTGATCAGTGTGGCCATGCAGGTCTGGGTTTTATTGGAAGCTTTTCATCTTCCTAGCAGTGGCCTTCATGGCCTGTGTCTTTTTGCAAAAGCTGGGCTCTGCCTCAGGCCCCCGAAACAGGACTTTTCCACCAGGGTGAGAGAGAGCCCAGCTTGTTATCTTTCCAGGGATACTCTAGGCCAGTGGTTCTCAAACTTAAGCATTCATCACAAGCACTTGGAAGCCTTGTTAAAATACATATGGCTAGACCCCTCCCCTAAAGTTTCTGATTGACTAAGTCTGGGTTGGAGCCTGAGAATTTGCATTTCTAACTAGTTCTCACACATGTTGTTGCTGCTGGCCCAGAGACCAGACTTTAAAAAGCACTCTTTTAGGCTGGGCACGGTGGCTCTTGCCTGTAATCTCAGCACTCTGGGAAGCCGAGGTGGGTGGATTGCCTGAGCTTACAGGTTGAAGACCAGCCTGAGCCAAAGTGAGACCAGACCCTGCCTTGCTTAAAAAAAAAAAAAAAAAAAAAAGCTACTTGGGAGGCTGAGGCAAGGGAAGCATTTGAGCCCAAGAGTTTGAGGTTGCTGTGAGATATGACACCACGGCACTCTACCGGGGGCAACAAAGTGAGGTTCTGTCTCAAAAAAATAAAATAAAAAGCACTGCTTTAGAGTAATTCCTACTGCACCTTGGGCCAGAGTGCCCAGGGCCCTAGGGACACTAGCAGGGGACCAGGTTCCTTTTCCATACTGGGTCCAGCTCTTTACAACTGAATGCTGGAGGATGTTGGCAGTAGCGTCATAATATTAAACACTTTTACGCTGATTTCCCCTGCCCTTTCTCACTTGTTACTCACAGTCGATCCCTTAATTGGACAGCAGAGATTCTTGACAAGTTATAGAAGTAAAGTTCAGATAATTTAAAGACTTCTTCCTGACCCTTCAGCTAGTAGTTTGTGGTGTATTCCCAGTGGAATCCAGGTTTCTTAACTCCTATTCTAGAGCTTTCATGATTCTGTCACTTATTAGCTATTTGACCTTGGAGGAAATTATGTAGCTTTCTGTGTCTCGGTTTGTTGATTAGTAAAATGTGAGTAATCATATTTGCCTCACAGAGTTGTCATGAGAATTTCTTGAGTTAATATTTGAAAAGCACAGGAGAGCTATTTTATGGTGACACTGCAGAAACCACTATTTTCTTTCCTTTCTTTCTTTCTTTTTTTTTTTTTTTTAGAGGTAGAGTCTTACTCTGTCACTCTGAATAGAGTGCCATGGTGTCAGAGCTCACAGTAACCTCATTCCTGGGCTAAAGTGATCCTCTTACCTTGGCCTCCCAAGTAGCTGGGATTACAAGTGCCTGCCCAAGCCCAGCTAGTTTTTCTATTTTTAGTAGAGACAGGTCTCACTCTTGCTCAGGCTGGTCTTGAACTCCTGAGCTCAGGCAATCCACCCTCCTCGGCTGCTCAGAGTGCTAGGATTATAGGCATGAGCCACTTCCCCAGGCCTGGAAAGTCATTTTTATTTGTGGTCTTCCTAGAGGGAAAAGGCACATAGGAAGCTAGGTAGATGGCATTTGCCTCCAGGGGTTGAAGATTCAGAAACAGCTAGAAAGCTAGGCCAGTGTGTGAACAGCCTAAGATCAGGAGCAGAGGCAACAGGAGAGCAAAGTGGCAGGGTCATCTGGTCTCTTCCTCAGGAGCTGCTGCTATCAAGACCCTTCCACTGCCCAGCCCTAGAGCTGCCCTTGAAGGGTTAGTTAAGATAAGCCTGCCCTTTTGGTGTTTGTCTCTTCCTGCCTTGCCTCCACCTCTGACTCAGGCCATTTCTAGAAGTAATTGGGGTTTTGAATAGTCCCAATAATAATATTGAACCTATTGGAAATTATGTGCCAGTTACTGAATCTCATTTAATCCTCACAACAACCTTGTGAAATAACCCTCATGTAAGAGCTAGAAAAGCTTGGGCAAAGATAGGTTACATAACCTCCTCAAGTGCATGCAGAAAGGGAGTCCAGGGTTCAAATTCAGATCTCTTTCTGGCTCTAAAACCCATGGTCTTTACCATTGCTGAGCTGCCATGATATTCCCCTCTGGAGTGCTGTCTTCTTCATCCCTGGGTGCCTAGCCTTAGCTTGTTTCCAGGATCTTTTGCCCCTCAGCCTAGGGTCCAGGTTCTAGGAGCATGAAAATACTTTATTCACCTTTGTATCATTCATAGAACTTAACAGAAGGCCTTATACAAAGAGTGGCCATATGTTCTGTTTATGCTTCTTGTCCCAGTGCAGTAATTAATCCTGTCCCCTTTCACTCTTAAAAGTGTCCCAGTTTGGACAATACATTATATGGTCTTTCTACTTACACATGACTGGTCCTCACAACCCAGGGGCAGTGGCTTTTTAATAGGCAACAGTATTGTCTTTAAGACTCAAAGAAATAATCCCAGATGGTAAAATTTTAAGTACTTTTATATCCTGATGGGCAAGAGAATTTAGACAAAGGTTCTGCTCAGCACTCCACAAACCTATCACAAAGGACTATTCTAAGACCAGACTTAAGGACTGTGGGAGTCACTAGGCCTATATTAAAATTCAGTGGGACGGGGGTCCCACTGTGGCTCATGCAAATGCCTGACAAGCAAGGCCAGTAAAAGGAGGGAGAGCAAAAAGCTATTGTTTCTCCACCTCCCCTTGGGAGGCCCCAGCTGGGGTTGGCCCTCTCCACAGTATCAGCCTGAACCCCTAGTGGGATCCTGGGCTCAGCTTCCCAGTGCTTTCTTACCTAGGGTTCTGCTCACCTCAGGCCCTGCCCCCAGACCCTGAACATGGATCCATGTTAGCGCTGGACCCAGGCCCACACTCTGCCATGGCATGCATGTCTAAGTCACATTCCAGACTGCATCCTTGGCCCATTTGCAGGCAGCTGAAAACTGCTGTGCATATGTCAGTTCACACTTGAACTGGTTTAATGTTTCTTCTTTTAAGTTGCAATCTAAAATTCAGCCAGACAGGCTTTAACGAGCACTAAATCGTCAGGCCTTTTGTTTCCCTTGCTATTCAAGCCATAGAGATTTTGTGTTTGATTCAGCAACAATTGCTGAATCTTAAACAAACCATTTACATTTTGACATTAACTATTTTATGAGTGTAACTTTTTCTTTGGCATTAGAATGATTCCTGCAGAAGGCCTTTTAATGATTTATCAGAAACAGAGTTAAAAGGGTGTGTGGAAGGTGATTCTTAACATTTTCTTTAAAAAAAAAAAGGTAGATTTTTGTCTTACTTCAGTTGGGTAATACACGTGGAATTTTAGCCTTTCTCCTCCTGTTTTAATGCTTTTAATCTTGCCGAGGCCATTCTTCCAGGGTGCTTTCCTGGTCAACCCTTCATTTTTCAGATGTCCCTCTTGAGGGAGTCGTCTAATAGCATAGGTCTCACACTTCTCTGTGGATTGTTAATTTTGTCTAATAGAGGCAGGAGACAGTCTCATTCTTTGCTCTGGCTCCAGTAGGTCCTTGGTATGCTTAGCCAAGGACCCTGTGCATGCTGGGTCTGATCAGTATTTGTCAACCAGCTGACTAGACAAAGAGCCTCAGACAAATTGCATGTTCACAAATGAAACCATCCATCATTCTGTTTCTGGAAGCTGTAAATAATTGGGACTTTTCTCCAGTTCTTAAAGATTTCCACAGAATAGGAAAACTTCACTTTTCTTTAGGCCCCCATTCTAGCATCTTGCAGGTGAGGCCAGAGGGCCTCTGGCAAGGTCAGTCCTCCCTGTTTTGTTCCTACATCAGGGAAGCTGTTATGCAGGAACCAGGAGCTTGGTTCAACCTGGAATGAGACCTCATGATCCCTGAGCCTGGTCAGGGACTCAGCAGATCCACTCTAGTTCCTCCTGTTTACAACACAAGCTCCTTGGCTGGAGGCAGGAAATGCATGCTAGTGTGAGGAAATGGAGCTGGCCAAGGAAGCCATGTTGATCTGCCTGAAAAACTGGGAGGCTCCATGCTACTCTTGCCTCCTAGAACTAGAACTGATTGTTCATAAAGATCTTTCCAATACCAATGATGCAAAATATTTGGATGGTTCACCATATTTAAATTGTCAAAAACCTTAAATATCTGAGCAGAACCTCAGAAAACAGAGGATATTTGGGAGACTTGTTATGTATGTTGCACAGCAGAGAGATTTGTAGTCTATACGACTTCCAGATCCTATAAATGAAGCATTTCAGTGTTGTCATTTTCAGCTATAGACCATCCCACGATCATTGCCTTTTCTTTTGCTATCAAGAGATAGCTTATTCATAAACATTTCTGCAGTTTTGTAGCAAAGGCAAAATAGTCTTTGCTTGATTCCATTGGCTCTGATTGAGATGATTTTTTTACACAGTGAGATTTATCGCATTTATCAAGTTTATTAGAGAACACAGGGTGAGGGGGATGTGGAGCCTGGAGAGAGAGTGATTAATTTCCTGACATACATCTCAGAACTCCTGAGAGCAAGATCTGAGTGAGTAAAGCAGCTTCTTTCTGAGCCACAAAGGGCTTGCTGACAAGGTGTGTTGCCTGTAGCTTGGAGCAAAGGTTGGCCATGATTTCCCTGGAGCCTCTCTTGCCCCATGGTTTCTGGCCTCTTCTCTCCCCTAGCCACCAGCATGGGGGGTGTGTGTGTGGGGGGCGGAGTTTACACTGCTAACTAGTATAGAAGACCAAAAATAAAACCATTCTATGTTCTCTAATAAAGTAGATAAGTCTCAGTGTGTGAAAAATTTCCCATGTTTTAGCCTAAATTTTCTTCTGCTTAACCTTGTTACTCCTTCCTTGCCTCCCTCAGACTGCCTGAGACAATTACTCAGAGACATTCTTTGAATAATGATAGGCCACAGATAATTCTCTTTATCCCTGTTTCTTCCATGTTCCCTACACTGTGGTCTCCCTTTAGCCAGTTCTAATTAGCTGCTTTGATCTTTCCTTTCAATCTCTCCCTCTAGCTTGTTAATTACATTTCTCCCCCATGAATTCTTTCTGCACTGGCTTTGTCTGTTTAGCCAGAGGAGCTAAGAATGAGAATCTAGGGCCAGTCAGTGGGAGGTGGTCCAGGCTTCTTGTACCCACAACACAATTAGCTCCTCCCACTTGTGAGAAGCCTGAAAACCTAGGCTGTGTTAACAGAAAAGTAAAAATAATGATTTTGGTTAAACAGTATATTGTAATGAAACAACTATTATCCTAATGCTTAGTGTTTGCCAGGTACTTTATATATATATTATCACATTTCATTCCCACAGAAATCATATGATATACATGTTATTAATCCCCGTTTTATGAATACAGAAACTAATATCAAAAGAATTTAATAACATCTCAGTCATACAGCTTAAAAACTCTGGAAAGAGGACTTGAACCCAAGTCTCTCTGACATGAAATCAGCACTTATTCTTTTGCTTACTGAGTTTGGGGTTTTTCAGTAGAAAAAAAAAGTCCAAGTCATTGGCTTTTTTTTTTTTTTTTT
Organism: Nycticebus coucang; assembly: GCF_027406575.1. Lineage (NCBI taxonomy): Eukaryota > Metazoa > Chordata > Mammalia > Primates > Lorisidae > Nycticebus > Nycticebus coucang. The sequence goes on along the minus strand of NC_069796.1, from coordinate 37,571,514 downwards.
TTGCATTTTTTTTTTTGGCCAGGGCTGGGTTTGAACCCGCCACCTCCGGCATATGGGGCCAGTGCCCTACTCCTTTGAGCTACAGGTGCCACCCGATCATTGGCTTTTTTAGCCCCCAAGAAACCATCTGTGAGATAATTGTCAGCTGTTTATGCTTAAATTATAAAGCTTGCATAGAAGCAAATTGATGTGGCAAAGTTAAGTATCTGGGCAGTAGGAAATTTGCTCCAGGAAAAATGAGACTCTAATGAATTCTTGACTTGCTTTAATTCTTTATTCACTTTTTGGACAGTTTTATCTCTCAGAAGGTTAAGGAAAAAGGCCTCACTGAAAGTATATTCTGAGCAACAGGAAAGATTTGTTTGGTAAAGTGAATTTTGGGAATCTTAGCAGAAAGTGACCATGTTTGGAGAATCTAAGGTGAATGCAAAGCTCTCTGACTCTGATTTTTGGGGAAAAGAGGATTTCAGGTTCAGGAAAAAGTAGATATGGTCTCCAAACAAGAGCTTCAAACGAAAGGATGACTCAGAATCTGAAAAATGAAATGTGCTTAATAAAGTTAAGAGTAATTACTGCAAGAATGAGGAGACACTTAAATAGACCCACATGAATGTATAGGAAACAGAGTTGAGATTTTGTCAAAGATGAGAAAGGGACCCATAACTAAGAACAAAAAGAGAAGAAGGGTGTAAACCTCTGAGAACACTGTCAGAAATATCAGAAGGGTGAGATCTGGGAAATGCTAAGAGCAACCAAAGGACCTGAGCGGTTAATGTTCAGAATGGGAGGAATGGCGAGGAAGGCTTTAGGCCACCTGGGTCAGTCAGATGATTTAGCAGATGACAGAAAGGGCATCTGTGTCCTTGCATCTTATTCTGCTTTGCTTCTGCCATCTTTTTCAAGGACCATGCCTTCATGCCGGAAAAAGTTAAGAGAAGGGCCAGACATGATGGCTCACACCTGTAATCCTATCACTCCGGGAAGCAAGCAGGTGGATCTTCTGAACTCAGGAATTAGAAACCAGCCTGAGCAAGAGCGAAATCCCCATCTCTAAAAATAGCCAGGCATTGTGGAAGGTGCTTGTAGTGCTAGCTACTTGGGAGGCTGAGGCAAGAGGATTGCTCTAGCCCAAGAGTTTGAGGTTGCTGTGAGCTATGACACTATGGCACTCTACCAAGGGTGACAAAGTGAGACTCTGTGTCAGAAAAAAACAAAACAAAACAAAAAACGGTTAAGAGGTTGAGATCAAGAGTGTGAGGAATGAATGAATGCCCCATTAGATGCTCCAAATTAGGGTCTGAACAAGTAAATGCCACATAAAAATGTACAGACATCATCGTGAGACCTATGTGTACATGAATCTTTATGGCATGATGGGGGTTTAGGGGGGCAAGAAGAAAGGATGGGTGGTCACTGTCTTGGTTTTCAAAATAACAGATAACGTTTTTGAGAGGTGACATATGAATATTTCTAAAGAAAAGAGATGATCTCTTGGAGTTAGTATGGGTGCTGTAAAACCAGGTCTTACCAGACTAGTTTAAGTCCTTCCTTTCTTTCTCCCTCCTTCTCTTAGACAGAAAAGTTTACCAGTCTGAACACATACCACTTGATGGGTTATTAAAAATGAGCATACCCAGCTCGGTGCCTGTGGCTCAAGCAGCTAAGACGCCAGCCACATACACCTAAGCCAGCCCAGGCCCACCAAACAACAACGATGGCTGCAACCAAAAAATAGCCAGGTGTTGTGGTGGGCACCTGTAGTCCCAGCTACTTGGGAGACAGAGGCAGGAGAATTGCTTGAGCCCAGGAGTTAGAGGTTGCTGTGAGCTGTGATGCCACGGCACTCTACCCAGGGTGACAGCTTGAGGCTCTGTCTCAAAATAAATAAGTAAATAAAATTAAATTGTGCCCTCAGACCCCTGGTGCCAAATGACTGTGACATTCCATCTCCCAAACCCCCCTGCCCACAGGGGAGCATATGACCCCCTAGACAGAAGATCTACAGGGGCTACCCTCTCTGGAAGCCCACCTTTCTTTCTCTCATCTATCGAAAAAAAAAAAAAAAAATGAACATACCCACATAACCACCACCTAGGGAAATACCACATGATCAGTACACCTAGAAGACTCATTCCCTCCTAATTTTATATATACATATATATTATTTTATTTTATTTTATTTATTTATTTATTTATTTATTTATTTTACAGTTTTGGCCAGGGCCGGATTGGAACCCCCGCCCTCGGTATATGGGGCCAGCACCCTACTCACTGAGCCACAGGCGCTGCCCCCTCCTAATTCTAATTTCCTTTTTCAGAAAGATATGCTGGGCTAAGAGATTAAGGCAATTGTTACAGACACAGAGGAAGTCTGCATTTCAGGAGACCATTTGACAGCCTAAACAATCAGATCTAATCAATGTTTATTTAGAAAGGGTTTAGTTATCAACAGAGCCTTTGCTGTACTGAGGTGCCAAAGAGCACATGTCAGATTGTCGTGTCCAACTTCTGTTCTGGTTCTTATGTGAAGACGTGGGAACAGATGGTACAGATTAGGAAGGGATAACCGACATGTGGGATATATGACAGAATGAGACTCCTAAAGAATAGTGACAGGCTATGATAATAAAGGGCTCGGGTAGCTAAGTGACATTTTAAATTTTATTGTTACTAAACTTTCAATTTTATAACTCATACTGTTTTTAAAATATCTCCCACCCAGAAATAAATATGTGATATCATATCATTGATACCATTGCAACTTGCTTTTTGCCTGCTGAGACAAAAAAATAAATATGAGTATTTGGGTACAGAGCCATGTTGGGGAACCCCTGACCATTAGAGAATCATGTGGACAGCCTCCAGGGATTTGACCTAGGCTGGCCCAGAGTAAGCTCTGTGATGCTACTGCTAAAAACCTAGAGATGCCTGAAGAGGTAGAGGCAGAGTGGCCCTGGGACAGAGACAGCTGAGCCCATTGGACCCTGGAGGGGGTTGGCCATGGTGGAGCCCTGCAAGTAGGTTTGGGCACCTCTCTGCAGGGATTTGCTGTTACATAGAGCAGGAGTCTACAGCACTGTCAGGAAGGCAAAGGGTTTCTAGAGTGACATTGAAAATGACTGCAGGATGCTGTGATGCTACATTGTGAGAGGGGAGCTTTCTCTGGGCATTGGCTGCCTTCAGAAGAGCTGACCTGTCAGAATCAGGCAACCCTCTTTAATTACTTTGAGAAGATAGGCTTGGGATCAGGGGGTAGAAGCTTGATAACAGTAGATTTCAACTCAGTATCAGAAGATGTTTTTCTAGCAATTAGAGGTTTTTTGTTTTTTTTTTTTTTTTTGAGACAAAGTCTCAGTTTATCGCCCTCAGTAGAGTGCCATGGCGTCACAGCTCACAGCAACCTCCAACTCCTGGGCTTAGGCGATTCTCTTGCCTTAGCCTCCCAAGTAGCTGGGACTACAGGCACCCATCACAATGCCTGGCAATTTTTTGTTGCAGTTTGGCTGTGACCAGGTTTGAAACAGCCACCCTCAATATATGGGGCCAGCACCCTACCCACTGAGCCACAGATGCCCTAGCACTGAGCCACAGGTGCCACTTGCAATTAGAGGGATTTAAAACTAGCATACGACTGCTTTATTTGATGGTAATCTCCTAGTGTACTAGTCTTCAAGAACTGGGCAGCCATTTGCCAGAGGTGCTGCAGTGGATAAGAGGCTGGGCATTGGGTCTAGTTATCCCAAATGCTGGTCCTTAGAAATTAAGAATCATTGGGGCGTTCGTGAATAATGAATGGAGCCACATTCTCTGACATTGTGGTTTAGAATATATAGGATAGAGCTTAGCATGTGTATTTTCCTTTTCTTTCTTTCGTTTTTTTTTTTTTTTTTTTTCCTTTTGAGATAGAGTCTTGCTCTATTGCCCAGGCTGAAGTGCAGTGGAGCAATCACAGCTCACTGCAACCTCAGACTTTCTGGGCTTAAGTGATCCTCCTGTCTCAGCCTCCAGAGTGGCTGGGGCTGTGGGCACACCTCCATGCCTAACTAAAAATCTGTATCTTCAAAAAATATTCTGAGTGTTGGAGAAATGGCTGCTTCCATGGCTGGCAAAGGAAATACGTATCTTCAAAAAGTATTCTGAGTGTTGGAGAACTTTTTCCATGGCTGGCATAGGAAAAGAGCAATATCTCTATAAGAACATCTTGTGCCAGAAAGTGAGGAAGTATTCTCAAAGAATGATGGAAACATGTCAAAAAGACACAGAAGCCAGTATAAAAAGGCCCTTGATAATTAAATCAAGGATAATTTAGTATCAAAATGGAAATGCCTTCTATCCCATTGATTAAATAAGAATCCAAGAGTCCACACTTATATGAATGAATGGGAAAGAAAGAAAATCTCAGGCTGGTGCAGTGGCTCACACCTGGAATCCTAATACTCTAGGAGACCAAGACGGGTTGGGTGAGCTTAGGAATTTGAGACTAGCCTGAGCAAGAGTGAGACCCTGTCTCTACTAAAAATAGAAAAAAATTAGCTGTGTGTTGTGGCGGTCACCTGTAGTCCTAGCTATTTGGGGGGGATAAGGCAGGAGGATTGCTTTAACCTAGGAGTTTGAGGATGCAGTGAACTATGATGACACTACTGCACTCTAGCCTGGGCAACAGAGTGAGACTCTGTGTCAAGAAAAAATGAAAAACAAAACTATCTAATAAAGATAGAAGTAGTAATGGAGTTTAAACAATTATTGGACAACCATCATAGTACACAGTGAATATCCCTTATCTGAGATGCTTTGGACCAGAAATATTTCAGACTTTTTTAGTTTTGGAATAAACTATTGATGCTCAAAAATTTTCTGCTTTTTTAGTACTTTGGATTTCAGATTTGGGATGTCTGAAATAATTAAGCAAGAATTTTCTTTTCTTTCTTTTTTTTTTTATTCAGCTGCATTTGGAGAATGAGTGATTTATTTATTGATTATTGAATCAAGTACTTATGAAGTTATTAAAAAATAAATGTAAGCAATAAATCTCTCTTTAAAAATTCATAGTTCTGGCTCAGTGCCTGTAGCTCAAGCAGCTAAGGCGCCAGCCACATACAGCAGAGCTGCTGGGTTTGAACCCAGCCTGGGCCTGCCAAAACAACAATGACAACTACAACTAAAAAATAGCTGGGCATTGTGGTAGGTGCCTGCAGTCCCAGCTACCTGGAAGGCCGAGGCAAGAGAATCGCTTAAGCCCGGGTGTTGGAGGTTACTGTGAGCTGTGACGCCCAGCACTCTACTCAGGGTGACAGCTTAAGGCTCTGTCTCAAAAAAAAAAAAAAAAGAAAGAAAAATTCATAGATCTAAATTTAAAAATTTGTTGGTTACATTTGTTGAGAGAAGAAAAAACAATTTCAAAACAAAATATATTGAAATTATTTAATATAAGTCCAGTCAAAACCATAAAGTTATGTGCTCTGAATATTTATCTTAAATCACCAAAATGTAATTTGTGAATAAAATATCCCAGCTGTGTCACAAGCTTTTATTCAGCACAATCTAGACACTGGGCACTGGGCTCGGTAGGAGGTATACAACAATAAGGCATTGGCATTTGCCCTCAGGAAACTCACAGATGAATAAGGAAGACTAATAGATAGACACATTTAAAATGAATAAAACTGTCTTTTTTTTTGAGACATAGTCTTCACTTTGTTTACCTGGGTAGAGTGCAGTGGTGCCACAGCTCACAGCAACCTCAAACTCAAGTGATCCTCCTGCCTTAGCCTCCCAAGTAGCTGAGACCACAGGAGCCCACCACAACTTCCAGCTATTTTTTTTTTAAATTAAATCATAGCTGTGTACATTAATGCAATCATGGGGTACAATGTGCTGGTTTTATATACCATTTGAAATATTTTCATCAAACTAACATAGCTTTCACTGCATTTTCTTCATTATTGTGTTAAGACATTTAACATGTACCCTCGTAAAATGCACCGTAGGTGTGGTCCCACCAATTACCCTCCCTCCACCCATCCTCCCCCCGCCCATCTCCTCCCTCTCCTCTTTTCCCTTCTTCTTGGGCTATAGTTGGGTTATAGCTTTCATATGAAAACTATAAATTGGTTTCATAATAGGGCTGAGTACATTGGATGCTTTTTCTTTCATTCTTGAGACACTTTGCTAAGAATAATATGTTCCAGCTCCATCCTGTAAACATGAAAGAGGTAAAGTCTCCGTGTTTTTTTAAGGCTGCATAATATTCCATGTTGTACATATACCACAGTTTATTAATCCATTCATGGATCACTGGGCACTTGGGCTTCTTCCATGAGTTAGCAATTATGAATTGGGCTGCAATAAACATCCTGGTGCAAATATCTTTGTTATAAAGTGATTTTTGGTCTTCTGGATATATACCTAGTAGAAGAGTCAAAGGATCGAATGGCGGGTCTATTTTTAGATCCCTAAGTGATCTCCAAACATGTTTCCAAAAGGAACATATTAGTTTGCATTCCGACCAGCAGTGTAGAAGGGTTCCCTTTTTTCCACATCCACGCCAACATCTCTGGTTTTGGGATTTTGTAATGTGGGCCAATCTTACTTGGGTTAGATGATATCTCAAAATGGTTTTATTTATTTATTTATTTATTTATTTATTTATCGAGACAGAGTCTCACTTTATCGCCCTTGGTACAATGCCGTGGCATCACACAGTTCACAACCTCCAACTCCTGGGCTTAGGCAGTTCTCTTGCTTCAGCCTCCCGAGTAGCTGGGACCACAGGTGCCCGCCACAATGCCTGGCTATTTTTTTGTTGCAGTTCGGCCGGGGCCGGGTTTGAACCCGCCACCCTCAGTATATGGGGCTGGTGCCCTAGTCACTGAGCCACAGGCGCCGCCCTCAAAGTAGTTTTAATTTGCATTTCTCTGATGATAAGCATTTTTTCATGTGTCTACAGGCCGCGCGCCCCTGTCTTCTTCAGAGAAGTTTCTCTTCAAGTCCCTTGCCCACCCTGAGATGGGATCACTTGTTCTTTTCTTTAAGCAAGAATTTTCAATGAATGCCAAAACTTGTGAGTGAAAGTTTGATGAGAAACAGGGTGTCTTCATATCTCAAAGTGTCTTCCTGCGAAATATTAATCCCAGAGGAACAAATAATAACTTTATGAGAAATTTGGCACATACCCGCATAACCAAGTAAGCAAAGAGAACCTGACCAGTGTGGGACTGATTAGCATCATTTACCTCCTGATATCATGCACTGAGAAAGACACAATATTGTGTTTGTGATTTTGCTGCCAGAATGCATAACCTACATTTAATTGTGAGAATACATCGGACAAATGCAAATGGAGGGGCATGCTACAGCTGGCCTTTATTCTTCATAAATGTCAATGTCATGAAAGACAAAGAGACTGAAGAAGGAAGAGTAACAGATTAAAGGATATAAAGAGACATTTGCTTACATGACTGGCTTCTCATTGGGGACGGTACATGAAGGGGTCAGGTGGTAGTCCTACCTTTCTCCAGAGTTTAAGCAGAACTCTGAGGGGCCCAGTGTGGTTCCCACCACATTTAGGTATTAGGAGGCTCATGGGACAGGGTGAATGTTTTGTTTCTCTTGAAGGCTTCACTTTCACATGGAGGAGTTATGCGTGACATTTATTTTTGATGACCCTATTCTATTTTTATTCAGATTGGTAAGAACTACATCCCTAGATGGCAGGCAAACATGGATCCCTCTTGGACCCACCTATTTCAGGGTACACATCCTGTAAATCCTTGCATTCCATAGATGATCAAGGCCACATGTCAGAGCACAGGCTAGGCGAGGCCACCAGACACAATCTTTCTGGGCAAGAAAGTAATCACGCACAACTTCATCAGGCGGGAGTGACCATGGACACCTGTGAGATGCCTAGTGCATGGCATCTTCTCAGTGGACGGAGGCCATTTCTTCTCTGTCCCACTTCGCAAATACACTGAGGACTCTTAAGTGAGCACATCCCCCCACTGTGCCTCCAGTGTCCCGGTATGGTCCAGGAGACACACACTCTGCAGATTTCACCTTAGCATTTCTTCAGCCCCTTCTAACCAGTCACCCTCATCCTTATTTTCCATCCCATACCTCTGGCTTTTCTAGTTTCTCCTTTTCGGCAGATTAGAACTCCTTTTTCAGCCCTTGTTCCAACTGAATGTTTCTGTGCACATTCAGACACTTTTCATACACCCTGATGGCCCTGTGCATACTACACTTGGCTCTCCCTGTCTAGAAGTTCCTAATAATTTTTGAACAAGGAGTTCCACATTTCCACATTCCATTTAGACCTGAAAATTATACAGTCAGTCCCAATTGCCAGGGATGGAGAAGGGTAACTCCTGGTCAGATTCTTGTGAGCCCCCTGGGCAATTTGGCTGCTTATCCCAGGTCAGCTCCTTCACTCTCCTCCCACCCACACCCTTGCTCAGCTTCAGTTACTAAAAGATGACGCCTGACCCTTAGCAGATTACCCACATTGCTGTCACCCTGACCCAAACTGTTTGGGTTCTGCAAATGCAATCATTTCCATTTCTGCACTCCTCCCGAGCTCCCACCCCCATCCAAAATTTACAGCATAGCAGCTGCTGCTGTCCCTCTGCGCACAGACAGCTGACTTGCCTGCTGATTGTGAACATCCTGGTGATCCAAGTGCTAATGGTATTTATTTAGTCCAGCCGGCTTAGCCTTGAACAAGGTTTATTCTCATTTATCTCATCAGAGTGAACTATGTCCTTAATAGCCTTCTGTTGACTTTGAGCACACCAGTACCACTGATGTCACTTTGAGGAGTGCCAGGCCCCCACCCTGTTAACTCGCTGAGATCTCCACTGTTAGGATACCCTGCTTCTAGCCAGCAGAACTGGCCCCTCCACTCATGGGCCACAGCTATGGTCCACATGATGAAGGGGGCTGGGGCCAGCACCAACAATACGTGCCAGAATCACCGGCAGAGTAAGTTACACCCCTCTGGACGTGGTCTGGCCTCTTAGTGTAGCAAACCCATCGTGATTATAATCTTTTGGCCACAAGGCATTGGTAGCATTTTTGGCATTAGCTATTAGGATAGGAATAGCATTAGCTATTTCATCTTTAACACAGGGTAGTCTCAGCTCTGCCTCAGAATGTGAGGAAACTGCAGTCAGGAGACTTGCCCAAGGTCATCAGAGGTTGTTCACAGGATTCCCACCGAGGGTCCTCCAGGCCCTGGCCCTGGCATATCCCTAGATATCACTCTGAGCTATTTGGGGCATTCCTACCCCAGTCACACTGCTGTGCCACTGTGCGCGTTCAGGGCCAAGGGTGAGCTGCCTAGAGAGAGGCTCTGTTTCTGGGAGCAGATATTCTGCCTTTCGGGGCAGACTACTCAGGAAGTACCCAGCTTTTGTCGTCCTTGCCTGTGTGGACTGAGTGAGGGGCATCTGGAAATGCAGACCTAGTTTTTTCCTCCTTCCCTCTGCTGTGTTTGTTCAATCCCTGACTAAAAGGCTGCTACAGAGGATGTTTTATGAAACTCCTGAAACTGTGGGAGCCCTGGGTAGGGCCCAGAGTTAGTGTGGGAGTGGGTATTAAGCTGGTCACGTGAGAAGGCCAGGCAGGGAAGGCTCCCAAAGCTGCCAAGGTGCGCTCTGTCACAGGCTCACATTTGGCCCATGTTCCTGCTTTACCCACCTAGGCCCTTCAGGACTCAGATGCAGATGAAAAGGTGGACTTATTGCCTTAGAAAAGTGATTTCAGCAACTTACAAAAAGTCATCAGGATTTCTCTTTTTCTCCCTGGTTTAATTGTCCTGTGTTTGAGCTCTATGCTCTGCTATTCTTGATGGTCTTTCCTCCCTAGGGAGGGGGGAGTCTGCTAGAGGGAGGGAGGTGAGTGGGACCGAGCTGGTCCTGGCTTTGCTTCTGGCTGACATCCGTGTACCTTCTGGAGAAAAGAATTTCTCTCTGTTCTGGTTCCAGGAGAGCAAATGGAAAGGCTCTGGTTGCCAGGCCTGGGTGATTTCCTGGAGCCATGATGATGATGTGATGGGCTCCATTTCTGCTACTCTGAGGGTCCGTGAGGGATGGGCTCCTTGGTGGGGGCTCCCTGAGGCTGCTGTGATGCTGGCCTCACAGACCCCTTCTTTGGGAGGCAGCATTTGATGTTTGTGTCAATATCTCAGTATAGTCGTCCTCTCTTCCTAGACCTGCCTATCGTGGGTGAGCATTCCTCAGGCATATGATGGCAGACGGTCCTAATTAGCTCATGCTTTGATGAAGCAGCTGCCTTTCTCTGTCAGGGGACAGGGAAGAGCTCAGCTCCCAGGCCCCCCTCTATGCTGGTATCTACCTGCCTCTCTGGGGAGGAGCTGTCAGACTCCCCTCTCCAGGGACTCTAGCCCATCTCTAGGCTGCTTCTCAGACATGGGAATTGGGGTAGGGCAGGTGGCACCCAGCCTGCGCTTCCTTTCTGCATGAGAGGACACGGGCACAGGCACAAGGAGCTTCTCATGTTACAGCAGGAAATGGGCTCAGCATGCTAAGTCTGCCTTGAACCTTGAAGCTCATTCCTGGTGGGAATAGAAGGGCTGAACCTCGGAATAACTCGGGCCCCATCTTCATTCCATTTAGCCAGTTTGGGGGAACACCTGCCTCCTATGAGCAGTGGTGCAATGTGTGATCTCTCTTGTTACCTGCCTCCCTGTTTTCTGCATTGGGGACTAGGAGCCAACTCCTCCTGATCATCTTTGCTACCTGCACCCTGCCTCACTCTTCAAGGTGCTGTGAAGGGGCTCAGCGCCCGTAGCTCAGTGGTTAGGGCACTGGCCATATACACCGGGGCTGGCGGGTTCAAACCTGGCCCAGGCCAGCTAAACAATAATGACAACTCTAACAAAAAAATAGCTGGGCATTGTGGGAGGTGCCAGTAGTCCCAGCTACTTGGGAGACTGAGGCAAGAGAATCACTTAAGCCCAAGAGTTTGAGGTTGCTGTGAGCTGTGATGCTACAGCACTCTACTGAGGGTGACAAAGTCAAACTCTGTCTCAAAAAAAAGATGCTGTGAAGACCCCCTGGGTAGGAGGGTCAGGCGTTAGGAGGAACAGATGCTTTTCAAGTCTCTAGGAAGCTTGTGGCCATGCTAAAGTAAAGCAGACAGAGACATTGGTAGGCTGTGGTGCCCTTTGTGAGCTGTCTGGGTGGGTATGACAGCCACTGTCTGACCACTGGCCTGGCTCCTTCCCTTGTTGCTGGCCTCAGTCTTTTGTCTGCCTGCTTGCTCTCTTCTCTGAGGCCTCAGAAGTGGAGTGCTGAGTGGTACCCTTCCCCAGGGGGCTGACCATGCAAGTTCATGTGCTAAGCACGTGTTCCTTAATGGATCACGGATGTGATCTGAGAAAGCCAGGAGCCAGCAGAAGGGTATCTTGCTGGGCTTCCCCGCTACATCCCCTGCCACACTCTGGCTTTATGGAGGCCCCCTCCAGGCCTCATCCTTTTTTTTTTTTTTTTCTTTTTAAGTGAACCCATGCAGTTCAGTAAAGTTGTTATTTTGTTGTGGGGATATTTTTTGAGACAGGGTCTGCTTTGTTGCCTATGCAGTGGTGTCATCATTGCTCACTGCAACCTCAAACTTCTGGGTTCAAGCAATCCTCCCCCTGCCTCAGCCTCCTGAGCAGCTGGGGCTACAAGCAGGTGCTGCCATGCCAGGCTAAGTTTTAAAGTTTTTGTACAAATAGAATCTTGCTATATTGCCCGCGTGGTCTTAAACTCGTGGTTTCACACAATCCTCCTGCCTCTGCTTCCCAAAATACTGAGCTGATAGGCATGAGCTACTGAGCTGGTCCTCATATCCTTTCATCCAGGAGGTCTGGGCCTAAAATGTTTGTTTTACTTGTATCACTGTTTCTATAATCCAGGATAGGGAGAGGAGTTCTGGTGGCAGCTCTGGGTTTCAAGAGCTTTCCTTTTGCCATTGGTTATTGGTACATTCATGGTTGTATCCGTGTTTATGTACTCATTCATTCACTCCCTATTGGCTAGGGCCTCATGACATGGCAGGCTCCCCAGTGAGCACTAAGAATATAGGAAGAAAAAAATCACAGTAGCTGCTCTGATGGAGGAGGGAGCCTAGCAGGGAGATGTGACCTTGGTCCTGTTACAGGATCTACTGAGGTACTCAGAGGCTCCCTGGATCTCACACTCTACCTGCCTTCTCTCACAGCATTTTCTATGTGCTGCTGGGGTGCTTGTCTAGGAGAGGAGTTCCATACCAGAGGGGAACAGACCTGTTAGTAGTTGCCCCTAGTGTGTGACATGCCTGAGACCATGAAAGGAGGAGCACCCAAGACTGGCTTGGGGAGCATTGAGAAAGGCTTCCCCTAAGAGGTACATCAGAGTAGCACCTTTGGCATCGGGATGATCTTAACAATGTAAAAGTGACTCACCTTCCCAGCTCATCTCAGCCATTGGCTGCTGGGGAGTGAGAGCCTGGTGTGGGGGCCCTTAGCTCTGCCACCTGTGCCATGCCACCTGTGCCATAGGCCACCAAACCCAGGTGGTCCATGTTAGTTAGCTTTATTTCCCAACTGGGTTCTGGCTTGACCAGGTGGGAACCTCCCACTGTGCTCCTTGTTTCTCCCCAGGGATGGCTGGGTACCGGTCCTGGTCCCTAGGCACACAGTGTGGTCATGCTTTCCTGTGCTTCCTTTCCCAGCAACCCAAAGGTCCAAGTGGAGGCCATTGAAGGGGGAGCCCTGCAGAAGCTGCTGGTCATCCTGGCCACAGAGCAGCCACTCACTACAAAGAAGAAGGTGTGTTTCAACCCCCTCCTCCAGCTGAGCTCCCCAAACACTGTAGCCTTGAAAGGAAAGTGTCCCTTTCCATTCTGTGCCTGTTGCCCTTGGGGCTGTGGGTGGCAGGGGAGAGGTCACATTCAATTAAAGCAGGTGGCAGCATGTCAAGCAGTGCAGCCTCACGTCTTATCCCTACTTCTTGCCCTGAGCATCTGTTTGCCTGCTATTTGACACTAGGTGATGTTGAAAGCATCTGAGGTCACTTCTGGCCTCATAGCTCCAGGTTTCAGGGTATCAAAGTGTTGCGTGGGGCCAGGAAGAATGGGGACTGGGCTGATTGGGGTGCCTCTGGCTGCCTTTTTTGAGCCTCGGGGCAGGACCAGCTCTCTGTGGCTGCTCACAGACCTCTGCCTTCCCAGGCCCTGTTTGCACTGTGCTCCCTGCTGCGCCACTTCCCCTACGCCCAGCAGCAGTTCCTGAAGCTGGGGGGACTACAGGTCCTCAGAAGTCTGGTGCAGGAGAAGGGCACAGAAGTGCTGGCTGTGCGAGTGGTCACCCTGCTTTATGACCTGGTCACTGAGAAGGTGAGTGCCTGGGCCTGCCCTGCCCCCCTCATTTTGCCTTGTGTTTGCTGCTGGCCATTTGACCCAGGCTCCCTCCTGGGTCTCTTTTGTCTATCCATCTGGACACATGAGTGGACAGGTGGGTGGCTGGATGGACAGAAGAGACTTGGGACATCAGTGAAGGTGACCTATGGAATGTGATGGCTAGGCTGAAACCCGAGGGCTAGGAGAGTGGGGAGGTGGAAAGGGTGCTGGCCCTGGTCAAGGCTGAGTGTGGGAGCAGAGGAGGGGTGTCAGAAACAGCCAGTAGCAGGCCCCTCCAGGGGTGAACTGTCTGGGGTGGGCGTGGGGAAGAGCAGGTGGGATGAGCCATCGCAGCATCCTGGAGACTAGGGAGTTGGGGGCTGGAATGGTGCTGACTCCTGTGATTCTAGAAACCTGGAGGTATCTCCTTTGGGAGCTCGGGCTCCAGGCAGGGGCTTAGAATGGCTGCCCTTGAGAGCCCCAGGGACTCTAGTTGCTTCCCACCTGGCAGGAAACTTGGTGTCCAGCCAGTTTGGGTTTTGTAAGCCTGAGAAGCATCTTGATTAAAGAAGAGAGGGGGAAACCACCAGGCTGGATTTTTAGTTGAGCTGCTGCAGAGAGCATCAGTAGGGCTTTCTCAGTGGCCTCTCTTCGGCCACACAGCCCCAGAACAACAGCCAGCTGATTTGTGAAGCAGCCACTGGAACTGCTGCTAAATGTTGGAGCCTCGGGTTCCTCACCCTTCTCTGTCCCAGGCAGGGGGTCAGGACTGTTGCTGCCTGTCTGTTGGTCATTGACCCTGCTCACCTCTGTCTGCCTGTCTTGTCTTGGAGTCTGTTTCTTTCTCTCTTGGTCCAAGTTGTAAAAATCAGTTTCTCAGAACAGCAGGCAGCAGTGTGATACTCAGATCCAATTAATAAGGCCTGGGAATAGTTGACATCTGGAAGTGGGCCAGCAAGCCTGGAAAAGGACACGTACATTGGCCGGGCATTTCCCAGGGGAAACTGAGCTCTTTCCTCTGGTGTCTTGGGTGTGCATCTCTACTGCCCCAGGGCACTGTGGCATTGGCCCATCACAGGATGCTCCCACCGTGCAGTCTCGCCAAGGCTCCCCAAGTTGGCTGGCCCTGGGAGCTGTCAGTGGAGGTCTTGGGGTACCATCATGATTGGGGAGGGAGGAGATGACTATCTTCCTCCAGGGAGGACAGTGAAGGAGTTTCAGGCAGAGAGCTCTTAAGACAGACCATACTCTCTAGTTGAGGCAGTCAGATGTTTCTGTTCTTGTGGTTCCTAAGAAAGAATGCAGAATTAGCCAAAAAAAAAAAAAGGTCCAGAGCTGCCTGAAGGTGGAGGTACATCAGCTTGCCTACTGGGGCACCATGGACCTCAAGGACATTGGCGTGGGAGGACAGCAGTGCAGCAGTGGAATTCCCGTGGAGAACGTGGACCCATCCCTCAGATTGCTGGCATCGTAGTGCACCTCTTCTGTGGTCTACCAGGCCCCAGGCCTTTCCTCCTCTGGCACTTGGCCTGAGACAGGCCCTCTACTGAGGCCCACCCCCAAGTCTGGACTCCTGCAGAGGTGGGACACCTACCTGTGGCATGAGCCTTTGGCTTCTGGTGCATCCATGGAGCTTAAAGGCCACAGGGTGACCCCACCTTCCTGCTGGGTCTTTCCCCCAGTGTTTATTTGGTATCTGTCCTGCTTGATGCTTGCTGTGCCAGGTGCTAGGAAAATAGTCCATGGTCCCTGTCCTCCCTGTGCTTTCAGGTAGGTGTTTATCAGAGAATCATCCAGAGCATGTATCTTACTTAGTCTGTTTTCTGCTACCATGACAGAATACCACAGACTAGGTAATTTATAAAGAAAAGAAGTTTATGTGGCTCATAATTCTGGAGATTGGGAAGTCTAAGGTCAGGCACCCATATCTAGTGAGGGCCTTCGTGCTGCGCAGTGACACGGTGAAGGTGAAGAGGAACGAGCACAAACCCATTCCTGCAATAACAGCATTTATCCATTCACGAGAGCCCTCTTGACAGACCTCTCTCAGCGCCTTCTCCCAACACTACTGCATTGGGAATTAAGGTTCCTGTGCTTGAACTTTTAAGGAACATGCTCAAACTGTAGCAGCATGTAAGCTAAGGAGTCCTGTGCCAGGGTCCCTGACTGACAGTGGTGCTGAGATCCGAGTGGGGAGCCAGGTCATGGGGAAGTGTGCCTGGAGATAGGAGCTGCATCTACAAAGGTCCCAGGCAAGGGTTGTGTGACAAGTGTGAGTGGGGGCAAAGGCAAGCACAGAGGGTCAGAGCCTGCAACTCAGGGCTAGGGGCTGGACAGCACTGGCCAACACCAGTGGATTGGAGGAGGCAGGGTGCGAGTGGGAGGCAGTGGACTGCAAATGCCCATCAAGAGGCAGAACATGTGGGCTAGAGGTAGAAAGCTGGCAGGGGTGGGGTGTGTCTCAGAGGTGGAACTGGCAGGATGTGGAGTAGGCTAGGAAAGGACTGAGGGATCCCTCTCAGCCCCTCCTGTCCCTGGCTTTCTGCGCCAACCCCAATAAGCCCACACCTTCGGACTGACACAGGTGCACCCGGTGGTCCGCTGTGGCCCAGGCTCTCCTGGGATCCCTCTTGCCTTCCCCATCCACCTTATGCCTCTTCCTCCCCTGGGGTCGAGGCAGGTGCAGTCGATACTTTGAGGTGAGAGATCTCAGCCCCTCCTTAGCACAGCTTGTCTCCAGTAATAAATAAGTTGGTTACTTGTCAGGTTTTGAGTGTTGCCTCTGGCCACCTGGCAGGATTGGTACCCATCATATTCTGCTGATGGAGCTGGGTTTCTGCATGTTACAGACATAGGCTGAGGGTGTGACACCCAGCCCAAACTTTCTTTAGCTCCCCAGGCCTTTAGCATAAAGGCCACCCCTCTTGGAGAGAGACGCAGGGCTCTGTGGTCTGGCCCCAAATTGGTCCTTGGGCCTCTGTCCCATTAACCAGAACAACTTGCCATTTTCAAACACGAGGTGGGCCAGGCCTGTGGTCACGGTCCACCTGTATCCACCTGTGTGTGGATTGGCCCTCCACCTGTGTCTGTTTGGAGGACTCCCACTGACCCCTGAAGACTCGGGGAGGCAACCTCTTTCTCTGTCCCCAAGGCAGTAGTCCCTGCCTCAGAAGCTCTGTTGTAGCAAGGCGATAATGGTACAGACAGTGCCAACGATGTTGACGTAGCTAACATTTGTGGATGTGTAGCTCACATCAGAGCTCCTATTTTTTTTTTTTTTTTTTGAGACAGAGTCTCACTATGTTGTCCTCAGTAGAGTGCCTTGGCATCACGGCTCACAGCAACCTCCAACTCTTAGGCTTAAGTGATTCTCTTGCCTCAGCCTCCCAAGTAGCTGGGACTACAGGCTCCTGCCACATCACCCAGCTATTTTTTTGTTGCAGTTGTCATTGTTTAGCTGGCCCGGGCTGGGTTTGAACCTGCCAGCCTTGGTGTATGTGGCTGGTGCCATAACCACTGTGCTACGGGTGCTGAGCCAGAACTCCTATTTGTTGAGTGTCACTGTGCTGGGCTGCAGCTGTGTGCTCATCATTCCCTCTGGTTTCTCCACTTGAGAGACGATGGCATTGGGTCATAGTGGGGAGCTGAGTGCCAGTTCTGGTCATGCCGCTGGTCAGTGGGGGAGCAGGAATTTGAACCCAGCCTGTCCCACACCTACGCTGCACTGTTAGATTAAACTTATTCTGCTATTTAGGAATCATTCAGCTAGTTTTTATTCTCCTGCTAGACCCTGAGCTCTCTGAGGGCAGGAACCCTGTCTCCATCTTGGTTTCTCTAGCACTTGGCCCTGCTCAGTGTTTCTGATGAGTTGATGGATGGACAGACATATGAATAGATGGGGGAGCATGTGTGAAGCTATTAATCTGTGCCCCTTCTCCCCTGAGGTCCCTGGAGGCCCACAGGGATAGAGATGGAGGGTAGGCCCTCACGGGTCAGCCACATGCCTTTGCATCTGAAGGGCAGAGCTGGCCGTCTGGGAGCTGACTGCTCTCTGTGTGTTCTCTCCCCACCACCTACACCCTGCTTGGCTGTACGGATGACAGATGTTTGCTGAGGAGGAGGCCGAGCTGACCCAGGACACATCCCCAGAGAAGCTGCAGCAGTATCGCCAGGTGCACCTCCTGCCAGACCTGCGGGAACAGGGCTGGTGCAAGATCACGGCCCACCTCTTGGCACTGCCTGAGCACGATGCCCGTGAAAAGGTCCTGCAGACACTGGGTGCCCTCCTGGTCACCTGCCGGGATTACTACCATCAGGATCCCCTGCTTAGCAGGATGCTGGCCAGGCTTCAGGCCGAGTACCAGGCTCTGGCCAGCCTGGAGCGGCAGGAGGGCGAGGACGAGGGCTACTTCCAGGACCTGCTGGGCTCTGTCAACAGCTTGCTGAAGGAGCTGAGATGAGACCACCTCACAGCAAGACCGGACTGGGATGCAGCTAGTGAGGCCGAGGGGCGCCAGCTTTGGTGGGCTCTTCAGGGAACATCCGGCAAGAGGACCCCATCTGGGCAGTGCTGACTTGGCCATTAAATGGAAACATGAAGGCCCTGTCTACTGTGTGTCTGTGCAGACTAGGCACCACCCTGTGGCTGGAGGGCTTGCCTGGGAGCCTTCTAGAATAGTTAGATAAGTCGTGGGAAACACGGGGATCTTCAGACCAGGGCATCCAAGAACAGGCTCCATGGGAATGGTCTAGGCTTAGGAGCTGGAAACTTCTTGCTCTTTACTACACAGCAGCTTGGCGACCTTGGGAAAGGCATTTAATGTCTCTGACCTTGTTTCCTCCTCTGTCAAAAGACACTGCCATTAAAGGAGAGAAGACATGGGTAAAGCACCACACCAGTGCCAGGCATCCTGGTTGTGAGGGAAGATTGGGGTGGTAAAGGGCACACATGGTGAGGGTGCTACATCAGCCCAGGGAGATGATGAACTCAGGAGCTATGGGAGGATTGGTGTGGGGGCTGGGTGGTAGAAGGACACCCGGGTGGCCTACTGGAGGCCCACAGGGCTCTCTCTCTCGGAGAGCACCAACAGTGGGGCCAGCTGACAGGGCAGAACCACCTTTCTGTGCTCTTGGCCCTCTCCATGTCCAAGCAGGAGCTGGGCCATGTGGGAGGAGGCCTTGGAGTTGGGGGCAGCCAAGCCTGGCAAGTCACGGCCCCCACCCCAGAGAGACTGAGTGCCAGGCTGGGAGTCGGCTACAGGTTGCCATGGCAACCCCAACTCTGGGCTTCCAGATTTGGATTGTGGTGTGTTTTTCAGCCTTTCCCAGTGCATCAGCGGCTCACTCCTGCAGCCCCCCCAGCCTCCAAGAGGTAAAGTTGGGAAGGCCAGTCTGGGGCAGAACCTTTCTGTCCCTGGTTCCAGGCTTCGCTTTTAGAAAGCTCAGTTTTATTGGGTGGAGGGAAAACTGAGGCCCAGAGAAACATGGGGGGCAGTGGGTGGCCTCTTTCCCTGCAGTCCCTTTGCACAGGACCCAGCCCTTCTCCTCAGCCCCTGTCCTGCTTACCTCATGCCACAACATCCAGAAAGCTGGGGAGCAGAGCCACGGCCTGTGCAGACAGCGCAGCAGGGCATCAGGGGCCCAGGAGGATGTTTAGGAAGAACAGGCTCTGGCTGAGTGGGGCTCAGACTTGGAGTCTACCAACGGCAGACCTGGGCTCCACCTGCCTGCCCAGCCCCTAAATCCTCTCAGTAGCTGTCATAGTATATGTTACAGATGAGGAATCATGGCTCAGAGAGACTCTCTGGATCACACAGCCTTGAGTGGCAGAGCTGAGGCTGCTGTGTGGACTGGGAGGCCAGGGGCGACGGCGGGCAGGTTTGGCAAGAACAGAGCAGGACACCACCATTCAGAAAGCAGATGCTGGGGCCTGGCCAAGGTCAAGGGACACATCAGAGATGGTGTCAGCAGGCTGTGGGGGTGGATGTAAGAAGGCTAAGGGGAGACCTGGGGTGGGGCTATTTAGCATAGGCAGGGAGAGAGGGTCAAGGTGAGTACAGGCCATGACCAGGGGCTGGCAAATGTGAGGAGTGCAGAGGGAGGCCAAGTGAGGCCCCAGGGTGGTGTTGGAACAATGCTGGGGCTTGAGGCCTCTTGTGAACACCAGTGTCTGACCTAGAGTGTGGAAAGGTGTCCCAGGGAAGGAGTGCCACTAGTGGGGTCTCACTGAAGTCTGCAGTAGCCCTTCTACCCTCAGGTGTTCTGTGTAAGACAGCGCGTGCGTACAGCAGAAGGGAGACTTTGGGCCGTGAGCCCTTAGGAACTTCTGGGTACAGGAGAACCAGGAGGCTGCTGCGAGGGAGCTAGACCAGTGCCAGGCTGTTAAGCCTTCCACACATATTCAGGACCTCTGGAGGGTACAGCTGGGGCTGCAGTCTGCTTTCAGATTCATCCTGGGCTATTAAGGAGACCCTCCAAGGAAACAGGTGGCAGGTGGCCTGAGGTTCAGGCTTGGGCTGCTCAGGCGTGGGATCTGCCTCCTGATTCAGCACTGTGTCTGCAGCTCTGGGAGGAGGGAATGGTAATGAAGGCCATGGCCACTAGAATGTGGGTGCTGTGACTTCCTCCTGCAGAACTTAGAGGCTGCTTTGCTCTTCTGCTGCCCTTTCACTTTGTGGCCAGGACAAGACTGAGAGCCATGACTGGCTGAAACGCTGCAGGCCCCGCGTGACTGCTGGTTCCCTACTCCTGGCCTGGGCTGAACTGGGTGGTCTGTGTGGAGGATGAGGATGGAAAGAAGGGTGATAGGTCTAGGTCCTCACCCTCTCTCATCAGCCTGGGTTTGTTAATTCATTTATTCATTCATCCTTTCGTTCAAACTATTTACTGTGTAGTAGTATGTGTTAGGCCTCAGGGGTCTTAGTAAGTCACAGGCCCTGCTGCCAGAGATCTCGCTCATAGTTGAGATGGGCAGGCTCAGTATGACCCATACTGTGATGGGGAAGCCTTGGGTAATTGGAGCTAAGAAGGCCCCTGTCCCAACTAAGGTCAGGGAAAGCCTCCCACAACTAGTGATAACCAAGCTGAGACCTGCAGGATATTTGAAGAACAAGCCAAGTAAGGTAGGGAAAGGGTTTCAACCCTGGGGAGGATACAGAAGGCCTGAGTCAAAGGGGAGTGGTCCATTTGCAGAACCCACAAGTTCAGTGTTGCTGGAGCAAGTGGAGGGGGCGGGTGAGGGGCCAGGTGGCCTAAGGCAGGACTTAATGGGTCCAGCATCTGTTACCACAGCTGAGGACTATACACTCAGCCTGGGGAGCAGGTAGCAAGGGGAGGGCTTAGGCATTCTCCTGGCTGCTGCTCATTCATTCATTCAACAGATCTGGTTATCTGGTTGAGCACTATTGTGAGCCAGGTGCACTGTGCTAGGACATGGGGGCTGGAAGTGGTAAATGGGGGGGAAAGGGCCAGACCATGACAAGTAAGTATACAAAATGACGCCAGGTGATGGAAAAGAAGGCACAGTGAGGGTGAAGAGAGTCAGGGCTGCTCTTTGCCATCAAGTGGCCAGGGAAGGCCTCTGAGAAGGGGCAGTGTAAATAGGAGGCACAGCCAGGGGCCATGTGGGCATCTGAGCAAGTGCTTGTAGAGCCAGGCAGTAGCTGAGGCAGAGGTCCTTAGGCAGGAACACAGGTGGTGCCCCTGGAAAAGCTCGAAAGCCAGTGCCCCAAAGCAAAGTTGGTGGGTGGGAGAACAAGCCACAAGGCCCATCAGGAGGCCATGGTAAGAACTGGAGGTGTTTCATCTTTTTTTTGTTTTTTTTTTTTTTTTTTGAGGCAGAGTTGCTGTTGTCCAAGCTACAGTGCCATAGTGTCAGCATAGCTCACAGCAACCTCAAAACTCCAGGTTTTAAGTGATTCTCCTGCCTCAGCCTCCTGAGTAACTGGGACTACAGACACCCACCACAATGCCTGGTTACTTTTTTCTATTTTTAGTGGAGACAGGGTCTCACTGTTGGTCAGGCTGGTCTTGAACACAGAACTCAAGGATCCTCCAACAGGGCTGGAGTTATAGGCGTGAGCACCACACCCAGCTTGAAGTGTGTGTTTGTGGTGGGAAGTTGTGCATAGAGGACAGATCCAATGCAACTCACATCTTCACAGGGTCCCTCTTGGTGCTATGGTGACAGAGTAGGATGCCCAGTGATGCGGAGGCAAGTGGATGTAGAGTGAGCCGGGGATGACAGGAGTGGGGAGAAGCCTCAGAGACTCGATGGCCTAGCTGACTGGGTGTGGTATGTGGGGGGAGAGGCCTCACCTGAGGGCTTGAGCAAAGAGGTGTGGGAGGTGCTGGCACAAAAGTGGGGAAGATAGAAGAGGGGAAGATGCGGGCTTTGTGGTGGACATTTTTGCATGTGTTGCTATGGAGATGCCATTGGAGATGTTGCATTAACAGCCTGGAGCCAAGGGGAGATGGGCTGTGAAGTGTGCACGTAGGAGGGGGGTCATAAACTTGGCCCGCTGATTGTTAAACATAGCCATTATTAAAAATTAAATGATATAAATGTATGATTAACATATTAAGAAAGCAAAGGTAATTTTTAAAAACTAGTAAGAGAAAAAGCAAGTTGAACTCAAAGCAGAAGAGGTTTCTCTATACTTCCTTCCAGAAAGGTTGTACTAGTTTGCAGTCCCACCAGCAGTGTAAAAGTGTTCCCTTCTCTCCACATCTACCCAGAAGGAAAAAAATCCTTTTATCATAAGGACACTTGTACTAGACTGTTTATTGCAGCTCAATTTACAATCGCCAAAATGTGGAAACAGCCTAAATGCCCACCAACCCAGGAATGGATTAACAAGCTGTGCTATATGTACACCATGGAATACTATTCAGCTATTAAAAAAAAATGGAGACTTTGGGCGGTGCCTGTGGCTCAGTTGGTAGGGCGCTGGCCCCATATACCGAGGGTGGCGGGTTCAAACCCGGCCCCGGCCAAACTGCAACCAAAAAATAGTTGGGTGTTGTGGCGGGCGCCTGTAGTCCCAGCTACTCGGGAGGCTGAGGCAGGAGAATCGCTTAGGCCTGGGAGTTGGAGGTTGCTGTGAGCTGTGTGAGGCCACGGCACTCTGCTGAGGGCCATAAAGTGAGACTCTGTCTCTACAAAAAAAGAAAAAAAAAAAAAATGGAGACTTTACATCCTTCGTATTAACCTGGATGGAAGTGGAACACATTATTCTTAGTAAAGCATCACAAGAATGGAGAAGCATGAATCCTATGTACTCAATTTTGATATGAGGACAATTAATGACAATTAAGGTTATGGAGCGGGGAGGAAAAGCAGAAAGAGGGACGGAGGGAGAGGGGTGGGGCCTTGGTGTGTGTCACACTTTATGGAGGCAAGACATGATTGCAAGAGGGACTTTACCTAACAATTGCAATCAGTGTAACCTGGCTTATTGTACCCTCAATGAATCCCCAACAATAAAAAAAAAAAAGAAACTAAAAGAACAAGGCAGAAGAGAAGGAAAACGATAAAGATAGTAAAAAGATGTTTATTTGAAAAAGAAGGTAAAAATTGGGCGGCGCCTGTGGCTCAGTCGGTAAGGCGCCGGCCCCATATACCGAGGGTGGCGGGTTCAAGCCCGGCCCCAGCCAAACTGCAACCAAAAAATGGCCGGGCGTTGTGGCGGGCGCCTGTAGTCCCAGCTACTCGGGAGGCTGAGGCAGGAGAATCGCTTGGGCACAGGAGTTGGAGGTTGCTGTGAGCTGTGTGAGGCCACGGCACTCTGCCGAGGGCCATAAAGTGAGACTCTGTCTCTACAAAAAAAAAAAAAAAAAAAAAAAAAAAAGAAGGTAAAAATTACTGGTATCAGTGATGAAAGGGCATACGACTGCAGGCTCTACAAGCATTAAAAGGATAGTAAGTGAATATTTTGCACAACTCTAATAAGTTACTACATATAAAATCAATTTGACAGGTTCGGTGCCTATAGTTCAGTGGTTAGGGTGCCTGCCACATACACCGAGGCAGGTGGGTTCAAACCTGGCCCGGGCCTGTTAAACAACAATGACAACTACAACCAAAAAATAGCCAGGCGCATGTAGTCCCAGCTACTTAGGAGGCTGAGGCAAGAGAATGATTTAAGCCCAAGAGTTTGAGGTTGCTGTGAGCTGTGCCCAAGAGTTTGAGGTTGCTGTGTGCTGTGACATCACAGCACTCTACCAAGAGAGACAGACTCTTGTCTCAAAAAAATAAATAAATAAATTTGACAAATTTCACAACTTAGAAGAAATAATAGGTCAGCTCTTTGAAAAATATGGTCTTTGCTATATTTGTTTTCTATTGCTGCAATGGTAACAAATTACCAGGAACTTACGGAGTTAAAACACCTCAAATTTATTTTCCTACAGTCTTATAGGCTAGATGTTGTCATGGGGCAAACACGCGGGCATCATGGGCTGCAGCCTTCCGTGTGGTCTCCAGGTGGGCTCCATTTCCCTGCCTCATTGAGCAGTGATTTTTACCCAGTGTGCCATGAAAAAAATTTTTAAAGATCATTATTTAAATTATTTTGGAAAGAAGTCAAAGCATGGTGAGTATATTCTTACCTTTCTTTAACTTTTTTTTTGATTAACGCAATTTGAGTGTGCTCTGGAAGTTTACAGGGTCAAGTGTGCCATGAGATAAAGAAGGTTGAAAAACACTGGTCTGGAAGCTGCCTCCATTCCTTGGCTCACACCATTCCTCTGTCTTCAAAACCAGCAAAAGTAAGTTCTTCACACTCTGCATCACTCTGGCCGCCTCTTCTGCCTCTGTCTTCTACTTCTAAAGACCCTGTGATTCCACTGGACCTACCTGGATAATTCAGGATAATCTTCCTATCTTAAGATTAGGCAATTAGCAACCTCAATTCCATCTGCAACTTCATTCCCCTTTGCCATGTAATATACTCAGAGGTTCCAGGGATTAGGATGTGAACATCTTGGGGAAGCCATTATTCTGCTTACCACAAAAACATACTAATAAAACATGAAAATAGATAACCTGTGTAGAAAGTAAATGCACAGTTTAAAACCTTCCCCCAAAGAAAACTCCAGATAATTTCACTAGCAAATTTTACCAAATAATACATAATCTCTTCTAGGAAATAGAAGAACACACTTCCAAACTCATTTCATAAGGCCACCATTACCCTAGAACCAATACCAGAGAAAAATATTATAAGAGAGATGCCCTACAGACCCTTACCCCTGTAAGGAACGATACCACAGAGGCAGTGGTGAGGGAGGTCTTAGAGACTGTGGTAAGGACTTGCAATTCTTCTAACATGTCTACCAAAATACTCAGCAAAATGTTATGAAATCAATTGCACCAACATGTTAAAGGATAATACATCACAACCAAATGAAGTTTATCCTGGGAATGTCAGGCTAGTTCAACTCAATTCACTATATTAACAGACTAAAGAAGAAAAGGCAACATGATTGTCTTAATAGCTGCAGAAAAGAATTTGACAATTATCTTCGTAATAAAACTCAGCAAATTGGGAATAGAAAGGAACTTTCTTAACCTCATAAAGGGAAATCACGTAAAAACTTACATCAAACATCAAACTTAATGGTGAAAGACTGAATTCTTTTCTGCTAAGATTAGGAAAAAGGAAAGAATGCCCACTCAACTCTTTTCTTTCACCTGGAAGTCCTAGGTGGTCCCGCAAGGCAAGAAAATGAAAGAGAAAGCATACAGATTAGAAAAGAAGAAATAAAATTGTCTCTGTTCACATGTGACGTGATTGTCAATGTAGAAAATCCCATGGAATCTATAAAAAAAACTCCCCAAATAGCAAGGTTATGAGTTACAAGGTCGATGTACAAAAATCAACTGGAAAAAAAAAATGTGTAGGATTTTATGCTGAAAACTATAAAATACTGATGAAAGAAATCAAAGAAGATCTAAAATATACTGAGTTCATGGGTTGGGAGACTCAATTGTTAAGATATCAGTCCCTACAAAGTTGGTTTATAGATTCAATGCCATCCCAACATGAATATTTTAGATATTAAGAGTCTTATTCAAAAATTGATATGGAAACGCAAAGGAGCTAGACTAGCTAAAACAATTTTGGAACAAAGTTGGAGGCCTAACTTTTTTAAATCATCTAGTGCTGATTTCAAGCTTTTCTACAAAGGCACAATAATCAAAACAATGTGGTATTGGTCAAAGTATAGAAACATCAATGAATCGCAATAGAGAGTTCACAATTGACTTAACAAAGGTGCAGAGGCAATTCAGTGGAGAAAGGATTATCTGTTTAATAAGTGGTGCTGCAACAATTGGCAACCATATTTTTAAAAATGAGCCTTGGACGGCGCCTGTGGCTCAGTGGGTAGGGCACCAGCCCATATGCGGGTTCAAACCCGGCCCTGGCCAAACTGCAACAACAACAAAAATAGCTGGGCATTCTGGCGGGCGCCTGTAGTCCCAGCTACTTGGGAGGCTGAGGCAGAGTTGGAGGTTGCTGTGAGCTCTGACTCCACGACACTCTACCCAGGGTGATAAAATGAGACTCTCTTTAAAAAAAGAAAGAAAGAAAGAAATGAGCCTTAATCCATATACAGTATGTCACACCTTACACAAAATTTAACTCAAGTCAAATCAATCATAGACCTAAATGTAAAATTGTAAAACTTTTAGAAGAAAACAGTAGAGAGATCTTTGTGACCTTAAGTTAGGCAAACTGTTCTTAGATACAACACCAAAGTCAGGCTGAGCATGGTGGGTCATGCCTGTAATCCTAGCACTCTGAGAGGTCCAGATGGGAGGATTGCTTGAGCTCAGGAGTTTGAGACCAGCCTAAGCAAGAGCCAGACCCTATCTCTACTAAAAATAGAAAAATTTGCCATGTGTCATGGCGGGCATCTGTAGTGCCAGCTACTGAGGAGGCTAAGGCAAGAGGTCACGTGAGCCCAAGATTTCGGGGTTGCCGTGAGCTATGATGCCATGGTACTCTAGCCTGGGCAACAGAATCTCAAAAAACAAACAATAAAACAACCAAAGTTACAATTTATAAAACTTAAAAATTGATAAATTGGACTTCATTAAATTAACTTCTGTGAAAGAATTGTCAGGAGAATTAAAAGAGAAGCCATAAACAGGGAGGAGACATTTGCAAATCATGTTTGACAACAGGACTTACATACAGAATTGTAAAGAACTCTAAAAACCCATCGATAACACGTCGGTCCATTATTAATAAAAATTAGACAAAAGATTTGAAAAGACATTTCACCAACAAAGATACGCAGCAGATCACCACATGTGAAGATGCTCAACATCACGAGTTGTTAGGAAATTGCCAATTAGAACTGCCATCAGACACTACTACTCACCTATTGAAGTGGCTAAAAGAACGTCCAGCCAAAGCTTGATTATACCATGTGTTGGAGAGGATGCAGAGCAATAGGAACTCTACACTGCTGACGGGAAAGCAAATGGTACAGCTCTTAGAGAAACAGACCATACAACACAGCAATCTGCATGTGAATGCCGGTATCAACGTAATTTATAAAAAACAAATTGAAAACTGGAAACAACTCAAATGTCCCTCATCTGGGAAATAGATAAACTAGGGTACATCTTTACAGTGGAATAAAAAGCAATAAAAAGGAAATGAGCTCTTGGTGCACACAACACTGCTTGCATCTCAAAGGCATTATGCATTATGTAGTCAGACTCTAAAGACTATGCACTGTATTATTATTCCATTTATGTACATTCTGGAAAAGGCAAAGTGATAAGGAAAGGTATTGCCAGGACTTAGGGTTGGGGGATGTTTTGACTATACTCGGCTAGCACAAAGAATTCTTAGGTGTGGGGTGGATCTTCAGTGGTAGAGTTATAGGACTGCATTTGTCAAAACTCAGAGAACTATACACCACAGAGAGTGGATTTTAACACGTAAATTTCAGCCTAAGTTTAAAAATGTAAATACTCAAAACTCATCGTTTCCTAATTACTACGTTTATCATTATCTGTGCTCTTGAGGTTACTATGTCCATTGTACCTAGGTGGTAGACATATTGATATAGCCACGTTCAGCACTTAAGTGGTTTGAAATCTGATGTGGTGAGAGTATATACACCATGGGAATTGGGAATTATTTAGAGGAAAGTTTTCCTTAAGAATCAATTGGCTAGATGGAATTTACAGTAAAGAGTATTGTGTATTTTATTATTTGTAGTTTGTTGCAATTCCCTTACAGCAGTAAAACGTATTGTAAACCAATGTGTGTACAGATACATCCTCCCTGGCCCTGCCCTTGGAAAGCCTGTTGTTAAACATCTACAGCACAGCACTGCTTGGGACTCATCAGCCTAGGGGCTATTGTGGCTGAATAGAGAAGAGAAAAGAGGACCCAGACCTGAGCCCGGACCCTTGATATGAGAGTCACATGGAGAATGAACTGGTAAAGGAGACGAGGAGGAGACCTGGGTGCAGGGTGTGGAGCCATGTGAGGAGGGGGAACGAGAGGCCACTGGCATCACATGCCACTGAGGGCCTGCTTGGGGCCCTAGAAGAATAACCAAAACCTGGGAGCTTTAGAGGGACTGGGTCCTCTAAACAAGGGCCACTTGTTACCATGAGACTTGGATGTGGGGCAGGCATCATATGAGTTGTCTTCTTACATGTAAAGTTGGAGGTACAGCAGTGACACTGGCACCTCGACAGGTTGTAGAGAAGAAATGGGGTGATGGGGATAAAGGTCAGACACACTCTGGGGTGCCCAGCACATGGCAACTCCTTCTCTCTCCCTTCCATGGGGAAGTAGCCCTGGACTATGTGGAGGGTGGAACAGGCGGGGCTAGAAACTGTGAGGATTAGGACTGAAAAGGTATCTGCGCAGGAGCATAGAAGCTCTGCTAGCCATCCTGGGGAAGACACAGACGCTGCCAGCAGGGGCTGCTGGGGGGCCTCATGGTCATTGAGTGCAGGGTACGAGAGCAGGTCTGGTGGTGACATGTCATGGCAGGACCTGGGGCCCTTAGTTTGCTGGGCCTCACCTGAAGAGGTATCACAGAGACTGCTTAGCCTGGGGGTGTAGAGGGACTAAGTCCCGCCTCTTGGTTGGCCCAGGCTTCAGGGAAAGGCTGGTGGAAGTCACTCAGCAAGCATTTCTCTAGTGCTTTCCATGCCTAGAAGTGTCATGGGCCTTGGCGATTCTGTGGCCGACAAAATAAAGCTCCCTGCCCCTGTGGAGGTTATAATAGAAACAAACAGATATGTAAAGCAGCTCGGTGCAGGGGCAGGTAAGGATTTGTCAAGAGTTTTTTAGGGGCTGGGCATCCATAGCTCAATGGTTAGAGCACCGGTCCCGTGCGCAGTGGCTGGTGGGTTTGAACCTGGCATGCCAGGTTTGAACCTGGGCATTTAAACAAAAGTTCTTTTTGGTCCAGGTACTATGGCTCATGCCTGTAATCCTGACACTCTGGGAGGTTATCCTGACACTCAAGTTCAGACCAGCCTGAGCCAGAGCAAGACCCTGTCTCTAAAAATAGCCAGATGTTGTGGCAGGTGCTAATAGTCCTAGCTACTTGGGAGTCTGTGGCAAGAGATCTCTTGAGCCCAAGAGTTTGAGGTTGCTGTGAGCTGTGATGCCATGGCACTCTACCAAGGGCAACAAAGTGAGTCTGTTGCCAAAAAAAAAAAAAAAAGTCTTTTTTGCTTGAGACAAGAGTCTCAAGCTGTCACCTTGGGTAGAGGGCCGTTGGCGTCACAGCTCACAGGAACCTCAAACTCTTGGGCTTCGGCGATTCTCCTGCCTCAGCCTCCCAAGTAGCTGGGACTACAGGCGCCCGCCACAACATCTGGCTATTTTTTTTGGTTGTAGTTGTCATTGTGTTTGGCAAATCTGGGCTGGATTCAAACCTGCCAGCTCAGGTGTTCAGGTTTATGTGGATGGTTCCCTAGCCCCGGAGCTACCTACACCGATCCAAGAGTTCTTTCTGATAAGTGACTTTTGATGGGACACTTGAAGGAAATGCTAAAGCAAGAGCAGGGCTATCTCTGGGGAAAATATATTATAGTCAGGGACCCTCAAGTGGGAAGGACGAGGCAGGATGTGCTTGGCATGTCCAAAACTTAAAGGAAACCAGGAACAGAAGCAGAAGGACAAAGAATTGTGAGGGAAAAGGCCAGAGAAGTTAGAGGCCTGTGGACTTCAGATACTACTCCTGTGGGAGGATGGGGACACAGGACAGGAGAGGCTTGCTGTGGCAGTCTACCTCCAGGCAACTGTACTCTTGTGTCAGCTCTTACTGTGGACCAGCTGTGACCAATAGATGGGGGAAGTGATGGGGTATCACTTTATGTCAGATTTTAAAGGAACACTGTGGTTCCCCACAGGCTACCACTTACTTTTAGACCACTCTGTGGGAAGTCAATCACTGTAAGCTGCTCCCCAGACTGACCATGTGGCATGGAACTTGAGGCCTTCTGCCAATGTCGTGTGTACACTGGGAAGCAGATCTTTGCCCCAGTCAAGGCTTGAGACTAGCCTTAGCTGACATCTTTCTATAACTTCATGAGACTCTGAATCAGAACCATCCAGCTAAGCTCTTCTTGGACTATTAACCTTCAGAAACTGAGGAATGCATGTTTTAGCTGCTAGGTTTTGGAGCAGTTAGTAGTAAGAGCATGATGGCTTAGGTCAGGTGACAGTAAACAGAAGTGGCAGCAAGTAGTTTTGATTTTTTCTTTGTTTTAGGCATTTGGCCAGGAAATGAAGTGAGGGGTAGTGCTACCTATTGAAGCGGGGAACAGCAGGGGAGGGTTTTGGGGGGGAGGTGGTGGAGAGTAAAGAAGGAAAACAGTTTGGACAGGTCAAGTTTGAGATACTTAATTAGATTTCCATGCTGAGAGTTTAGGAGGCTGTCAGCTACCAAAGTCGTGTTCCTGGCAGAAGCCAGCATTGGGATGGTAAAAGCCTAGGAGTCTGGCTGAGGTGGAAAGGGTGAGCACAGAGAGGTCCTGGCACTGATGCCACTTAACTAGGAGATGGAGCCCCATATGGAAGACAGGAAACCAGAGTGAATGAACAGCCTAGAAGTCACATATTCAGCAAAGGAGGACCATCTGTGTAGTGAGGTTGATAAAAGTGAAGAACGAGCCCGTCTTTGGCACCTTGACAAGTTTACGGTAGTTGAGTGGATAAGGTGAGAGCTGTCCTTCAGAGAACAGAAGTGAGAAAGACTACAAACATCTTTATGGAGTTTTGCTTAAAAAGGGGACAAGGAGGGTTTTCATTTTTAAGAGTATTATCATGGCACAGTGTTTGGTGATGGGAATGATGCCCATGAAAAAGTAAAGGATACTTCCAAGGTTTTGACTTGAACCCTGAAGAATGGATGCATAAATTAACCACGTGGAAGTGAAAATTGGGGCATTCAGAAGGATGAGGGGGCACAGCCCTCCCTGGTGGGCTGACACAAGCCTGCAATCCTCAACCTAGAACCACAAGCATACTCTTCCCTCCCTGGCAACACCTCCTGGGAAGAGAGGACACCTGGAAGGACCCAGAGCACTACAGACGCTGTGCGAAAATCCAAGACTTGAAGGCAAAGAACAACTCTGACCCTTAGACATGGTTTCATAGTGGTCTTTATTGGGAAAAGTTAGTGTAAAAAAACATTCAAATTCATAAAATTTAAATTAGACAGGAAAGTAGACCTTGTAACTTTAGTAATCACTATAGTAATCACAAGTAAAGTAAAATCTAAATTATTGCCTAAGCAAATACTATTTTGTCAGGTCTCTGCTGCAAGCCTAAGGCAGGAAACATTGCAATCATTAGAAGTGAGAGCCCAATGATGAATTTGCATTTGAAGCTGGAAGAAAGGGAAAAAAGCATATGCTGATTACGGTATCAGGACATTCTAGCCTGCAAAAAGCAACTTTATTAATGTCTTGCAGCAGAGTACATTAGTAATTGTAACCATGCATTTAAATTCTCATTTCATGTCCTAAAGAAGTAATCAGTTCTCTTCTTGATACATTTTTTACTGAGTTTCATGTGGTTTTGTCCCTCTGAAAATCTTTCTGGGGAAATTCCTTTTCCAAGGTCTCCTTCCTAGGGTCATCTTGGGTTAAAGGCAGTCAAGCTGCCTGTGCCTGCCACCCTCTTCTGAACTGAGGTTGAGTTAAATTCAACTGAAACACCATCACTAAGAAAATGGGCATCCCAAATTGGCCCGAGTGTTACTAACTAGTTAAGGTGGGATTCTCTTTGGTTATGGAATTTTTACTTGTGCATATGAAAAATATAGCTAGAAGTATGCTCCTGAATTCTAGAAGCATTTTTGACCAACTTTATGTCCTTGCAAAATTCACCACTTGGACAAGTTCAAATCTGCCTATTTCCCTGTGGAATCTAACTTCAGTGTTCTATTTAGCAAATTCATTTCAGTGAAGAACAGTGACTGATCTTTAAGAGCCCCAAAAGGTGAGTGGAGGAGTGGCTTGGACAGACTTAGATGCTGTCCATGGCTTTGAACTCGCTCAGGGCCTGCACAGGGTTCACATGCTTCTTCTGAGATGCCCGTTTAATCTTGGTCTGTGTCTCATCCTGTTTCTCTCTCTTCACCAAGGGCTTTTTTTCAGGCGCCTTCATCTTCCATGACACTGCAGGAAGGTTGAGGGAAGCCATACCCTGAGACTTTTGGTATTTGGTAGAGGCTACGTAGGACGCCTTTACTGTCTGCACCACAGCATTCATCAAATTCTTGGCTGCCTGGATCAGGGACATGGCACTGTCCACCTAGAAGACAGACAGGGGCATGAGGAGTAGGCCTGACAGGAGTGCCCCCACCCAAGACCAGGGCCTGGGCAAATCCCTTTTACAAACAGCCCGAAATCCCTCCTCTTAGATCTTTTGAAGAAGAAAAGGGAGTCCTAAGGAAAGCACAAGGCACCATGCCTCGCTCTCCCCTACCTTGCAACAAGTTTTTATTCAAGCCAAGTGGAAGGGGATCTGTACCTTTCTTTGAGACAGAGTCTCACTCAAGCTGTCACCCTGGGTACGTGCTGTGGTGTCATAGCTCACAGCAACCTCCAACTCAGACCGGGGTCCTCAAACTTTTTAAACGGGGCCAGTTCACTGTCCCTGAGACCGTTGGAGGGTTGGACTATGTTTTTTTTTAAACTATGAACAAATCCCTATGCACACTGCACATATTTTGAAGTAAAAAAACAAAATACAAATACAAAATACAATATTTAAAATGAAGAACAAGTAAAGTTAAACTTACCAGTATTTCAATGGGAACTATGGGCCTGCTTTTGGCTAATGACATGGTCAGTGTCTGGTTCCATATTTGTCACTGCTAGTTGTAATAAGTGATGCAAGTGTGTATCAGTCCCGAGACTAAGAGGAGGAGTTGAGAGATGGAGGGAGTCGGAGAGTGCGGTGCACAGTCCACACATGCGCACTGCGGGCCCGGGAACAGTCTGCTGCTAAGCAGGACAGGCAGCGGTGGCAAAAACACACGGTGGGCCGGAAAAATGTCCTCGGCGGCTGCATATGGCCCACAGGCCATAGTTTGAGGACTTAGACTCAAGCAATCCTCTTGCCTCAGTTTTTCTATTTTTAGTAGAGACAAGATGTCGCTCTAGCTCAGGCAATCCACCCGTCTCTGCCTCCCAGAGTGTAGGATTACAGGTGTGAGCCACCATGCCCAGCCCTGCACCTTTCTTTTCAGCTCTGAGCACAAGTGCCATGAACAGGTACATGGAGAAGCAGGACGAGTGACATGGAGCCCAGGACAGGGGTCTCCTTCCCCTTACTTAGAGGAGCACTTATAGTATAATAGATAAGCAAATGTTGTTAGTGTGTTCAACATAAAAATTTTATAGGAAATTCAGTGGGATTAAAAGAAGCCACAGCAGTGGATCCCATACACTCAGCAAACTACTTTACCCTGCCCAAGGTGATAAGGGACCCAAAACTGTAAACTGGTGAAAGCAAAAAGGAAGCACTACCACTCACACACTTTGAGGGGTGGATGGTTTTTGAGAAAGGAGCCTGTGTCTACTTTGCAATTTTTGAACAGGCTGAGTTCTTCTGTGGGGGAAGAAAAACAAAACTACATTCCCTCAGCAACTGGCCAGCTCTTGTAATGGCTCCTAGCTGTCACCAAAAAGAGCTGTAGTTCAGCAAGGAGCAGACAAAGTGTTGACCTCGGCCTCTAAGGATTGAGATACAACTTGAAGTTTCTGCACAGGACATGTTCCCTATTCAGGGCAAGAATTTCTGACAAGGGTCAACACATTCCCACTGACCACTTTTTTCACAGGTAGCACTTACCCCAGAGACAACGAGCTCTCCACCGAGATTCTGCACCTCAGCCTTGACTTTGCTGCAAATATTGAGCTGGTGGCAGTAGAGGGCAATGCGCTGCAGGTACGCCAGCAGATCCTGCTTGCAGGCCGAGTCTGGGCACTAAAGGGAGCACACACTTAGCACCAAGCACTCCAGGCCTGGTCCAAACACCCACCCCATCCCCCTGGTTATTTCTGAAAGCCTCTGTGTGGCAATAATATACCTCCTTTCTCCTTGCTGGAAAAAAGGGTAAGAGATGAATTATTCAATTGCCTGAGGCGCTCTGGTACCTTGTCTACTCTGCTTGGGGATGGAGGCAAGTGAGATAATGGAAGTCGCTCAGAGAACCCTGTGCTACACAGCACTAGTTGTATAGTCAATAGCTTCTGAGCCTTCCTCCAACTAAGTTCATGTCAGTAGAGAAACCACCATTACCAAGGATTCCACCTGAGACCCATAGCAGGGTGGAAGCCTATGGTCCTAGCAAGTAGGATCCTGGTTACAGAGAAAATTCAAAAAGTTAGAATGTTTTGAGCCAGGTAAAATACCTACCCAAACAAATGACTCTTGTGCTCAGAGGTACATTATCTGAATATCATCACAGACACGGTAAATGCCGATGACATTTATTGTGTGCATGATATTCACTGAAGGCCAGATGGAGGATGAATGAGTAAACCAAAGCAAGAAAAAGAACACTTGGGGATGGTAAAGTCCTGACCAGTTCCTGTCTTACTATTAAAACTTAGGCTTTTGGGGACTGCTGGATTAGGGCTGGCTTAGAAGGCTGGTTTCTTTGCCCAAAGAAATCCAGAGTGCCTCTCAAGTGTTTACAGAAAACATTTTCTTCCACTGAACTGGGGTAAAGTGAACAACAGAGGTATAAAATGAGGCCTTGGAGACCATAATGGGGACTTGGGCAGAGCCATGTCTGTTTTGCAGTTGGTGGTGGAGTAGAGAATGGAGTGAAGATGGGAAAGAGACAGAAGTCAGCGAGGAGGGGCCATAGTAGGCCAAGTGAGTCACGATGGAGATCTGGACTGAGTTGATGGGTGCAGCCAGGAGAAGACTGGCTTGTGCTAAGATATATTTGTCCAGTAGACACAGAAGGGCTTTATCACTAGACTGTGAAAGAGAAGAGTCAAGTATAACTTTCCAATCTTGGGCTCGAGTAATGAGGGATGGTTATCACTCATCCTGGGGGGCCTATGAGGGAAAAGGGCAGGGAGGTTTGTCAAACTACAAAGAAAAAAATATAACTGAGAAAGCATGTGTACCTACTCCAGAGATTTGCTCACATTCAAATGGGGCTTAGGCTTCTAAGATTTGTCAAAAAAGAAACAGGAATAAAGAAATTTTTAAAAATTTATGTTGTAAAATTTCCAGGAGAAGGAGCCACATTTTTGGACCCATCAGTATAAGGAAAGGAAGTCTGAAGGCAGGTGGTTGTGAATGCAGAGTACTGAAGATATAGAAGCCTGTCCCCAACTGGGCACATGAGCTTTCGAAACACTGCCCAATTGGACTCCTGATTCTTAGATGCAATGAACTCTTTAGAAGAGGCTCTTATACATCTGATTCCAGGGTTCACAGAAGCAGCTCTAAACAGTCAACTGCAGAAGTTGGATTCAGCTATCAAGGGATGGAAGATTAAGACATATGTGGCCTACTCCAGAGATCTGCTCAAATACAAACTGGGCTTAGGCTTCTAAGATTTGTCAAAGGAGAAACAGGAATAAAGAAATCTTTAAGATTAATAAAGTAGGTTAACAATGTTTAGAGATGGGGCAGCACCTGTGGCTCAAAGGAGTAGGGCACGGGCCCCATATACCGGAGGCGGTGGATTCAAACCCAGCCCCGGCCAAAACTGCACAAAAAAAAAAAAGTTTAGAGATGTAGGTGAGTGTGCTGGGGCTCATGAAACCTGTCGTTCACAGTAGCCTCAGGAATGGATCAGGCTAGGCTGCCTAAGCCCCAGCAGGAGGGAGCTTAGAGACCCAAGTCTGTCACTCACATGGTCTGCAATGGTGCGCCCAAGCTTATCCATCCTGGATCCAGCCTCAGCAATTTTCTTGGCAGCACTGATCACGTCTGATGTATTTTTGAGTGGTCCTTTACCACTGAAAAGAGAGAATAAGGATAGTTGTAGGTGAAGCCCTTTATATTGGAGATGTCTTCTAAAGCAACATGGCCGGGTGGACAAAAACCTGCCCTCCTGTGCAGGCTAGAGTGGTGCTTACCGGGTGAAGTCAGTCATCTCCATCATAATCATGCACATCTGCTTGGCCAGCACAATGATGTCGTTGCCACTGTCATCCCATTTGGACACTTCAGCATCCAGCTTGCTCTTTTCTTCCTGGAAGCTGGCCACCTGTTCTGCAATCTTTGCTTTTTGCTCCTGGGGAAGCTGAGCCATGATTGCCTATGATCAGAAGCACAGAAAGCTCTTATATAAAGAGAATATGAAGTTCTCAAAGTGCATTAGCCAAGAATATTTCCAACAGGCAATCTATGGTATAGGTAGGATAATGCTTTAATAGGTTTCATTTTGCCTGAAGGGCTATTTCTTCTTTTTTTTTGTGGAAACTTACAGGAGCCTGAATTCCTGACCTATTTTCAAGAACAAGTATTACTGTGAAGGGAAAACTGTGAGGGGTAGGTTAATGTGGAAGCTTTGTTATCATACCCATGCAGAGAAAAGCTGGCATAACTTTATTTGGTGATTGTTTGTTTTGTTTATTTGGTGATAGTCTCAGTATGTCGCCCTCGGTAGAGTGCCAAGGCGTCACAGCAACCTCAAACTCTTGGGCTTAAGTGATTCTCTTTGCCTCAGCCTCCCAAGTAGCTGGGACTACAGGTGCCCACCGCAATGCCCAGCTATTTTTTGTTGCAGATGTCATTGTTTAGCTGGCCTGGGCTGGGTTCAAACCTGCCAGACTTGGTGTATGTGGCTGGCACCATAACCACTGCGCTACGGGAGCTGAGCCTAAATACTTTAAAGTCTCCCAGGCTAGGGTGCAGTGGTGTCATTATAGCTCACTGCAACCTCAAACTACTGGGCCCAAGCTAAAGTGCTAAGATTACAGGCATGAGCCATTGCACCCAGTGTATAACTTAATTCTTTAAAAGTTTCATCTTCTGCCTCCTGCAGTAGAGACAGGAAATGAGGGTAATCTTTTCTCTGGTGGGCCCTGAATGGACCTATCCAACTTTTCAAGGTGAACTGAAAGTGGTTTTAAAGAAAGAGGGCAGAGGGCGGTGCCTGTGGCTCAAGGAGTAGGGCGCCAGTCCCATATGCCGGAGGTGGCGGGTTCAAACCCAGCCCCGGCCAAAAACCATAAAAAAAGAAAGAAAGAAAGAGGCAGAGAAAAATTCGACAAGGAATATACATCTCAGCTGCTTGACACAGTATATTAAAGCAGCACTTAGAGGCCTATTATCCACCAAAGCCCACAGACCCAGAGCTGCTGCTCCTCCCTCTCAGCTTCCCAAAGTGCTCATGACCAAGTAAGGATGTGTTCACTGTGCAGGATGGATTTCCAAGGAGTGAAATAAAAGACTCCTTAGAAATATTTCTTGGCATCCTCCCAAAAACATAAACACTATTGATTGAAGACTCAAATGAATGCAATGGTCTGACTGGTATTCTTGAATGTACCACTGTTATTTTTTGAAATCCATGAATAATTAAATAGTTCATACCCATGGTGTCACTGAGATGGGCAAAGGCAGCCATCTTTTTAAAATTTCACAATCCTTTCAACAAATGTTGCATTGATTAACTCCTATGCCTTTCTTGACCCTGGGCTCTAACATAAATCAAAGCCCAAGGGCACAGCTGAGGAGGTCAATGTTCCTGCTCCCAGCAGAAGAGAGGAACCTGTAACTGACTAGCAGGTGCCACAACAGTTGGTCTAACTTCAGTCCTATTGTCAGAGAAAGAAAAGAATAGTGTTCTGAATACTGAGAGTGTTTTCCCGGATAAGGAAGGTCTGCAGAACAAGTTAAACCACCCCAAGGAGGATTTCCTTACCCGGGCACTTTGGCCAGCTATCAGCTGGTCATCTTCGGTCTGAACACTTGTCCTACTTCTGACGTCGAAATCTTCCGTCTCAAAGTCAGAGTCATCCAGCTCCTCAGGGGTCTGCCCACCAAGACAGATCATGAGTCAGACATAACCCTAGGCCACCAGCCGTCCTGAGCTCCTTGGCCAGGTGCACAAAGGTCAGAAATTGAGTTTTAATGTGCAGTGTCCCAAACAGTGTGGATTAATAATCATTCATCATTCGTTCTGGAGCCTCTGCTTCACAGGTGCGCACACTATGCCCCACAGCAGGCCTAGGCATGACACTAGTCCTTTCCACAGAGCCTGGGTTTCTTTTACAGTGTGCAGGGCTGAATTTCTTCCACTGAGTCAAGGTTCTCGTATCACATACAGTTTTCACTTTTGAACTTACTTCTCCAACACTGCAGTTTAAGACAAAGGTGAGAACTATCCAGGGTAAGAAACGTGCTGACTTAAAAAGAGGTTTTATTTGGCATTAAAATTCGTATGACTTTCCTACTTTATGACAAAAATAAATTAATATTTGGCCTCTTAAAGGTATCAAGACTGCTTAGAGCAGCAGTTCTCAAACTGTGGGTCGCGGCATTAGGAAGGTTGAGAACCACTGGCTTTGAGGAATAATAAAAAGGCAATCAATATCCAGGGTGTACCAGAAGTTGCCATACACAAGAAAATTTCTAACAGCAGCTATCTTGGAACATGTATGCCATAAGTGGGAGAGAAGACTTCATGTGTGTAGAGATAGAGGTGGCCAACAAGTAGAGAATATTTTATAAAATTGTTATTTTGTAAATAAAGGTACATTTGGCTACAATTTCCCTATGTAAGGTAACTTTTGGGACGCTGAATTTTAAGTGTTCTTTTGACTTTCATCAAAGGAAAAGAGAATATGGCAGGTAAGGACTAAGTAAATACCAAAGGGACTAGTTCTGGTCCAAGTTCCTGGGTTTAATTATAAAATAAAAATTCTTATTTTGCACAAACTACCAGCCTCTAATGATTAGCTACTGATTTGAAACATAATGTCATTTTCTGGCAGTTATCAGTAAGGGGGCAGCAGGCAAAACAGCTGGGGTTGGCTCTTAGCCCGGCAGGCTGGCCTGTGACAGGAGGGCAGTGAGGCAAGTCCCTCATCTGCCCAGGACCGAATCCAAGCCCAACCCAAAGACTTGCTGTGAGGTTAAAATGAGGGGATGTGTGAGAAACACTCCGAAACCCCCCAAAGTGTCTTAGCTTTGTCCCGGGATCAGATGAGAACAGTAGGCAGTCACAGAAAGCACCAGAGAGCCACAGAGAATACATCAGTGCAAAATCCTGGGGTCGTGTTGACGTGTGCCAAGTCTGTTTAGGAGCTTTTCAAAGGAGTGCTTCCTAACATCTCTACTTCCTCACCTTCCCAACAGCCTATCTTGGACCTAAGAACAATTCTTGTCAAGAAAAACCAAATAACTTTTTCTTTTATTCAAATTCATGTTGAGTGCACGTCAAACACGGTTCCGGGCTCCAAAGACACGAAATAACTGGCAAAAGTCATTGCTCTTACATATGTTCTAACAGGAGAAATGACAACAAACAAATTATATGACATAATAAAAATGATCAGTACTATAAATTGGTGATAAGGGGGGAAGTGCTCTGAAAGTGTAGGTGGCCAAATGGAGGTAGCTGGGGGTAGACCGTCTACCTGGGGAACTGGATGAATAGCAAGGAGGCCACAAAAGAGGGAGTCAGCTCACTGCCTCATGTCACAGCCCTGTGAGCAAAAGGGAGAACAGTAGGAGAGCAGTCCGGAGTGACAGTTTCAAGTCTCAAAAGGCCTTGTGGGCCAGTGTAAAGACTGGGTAGCATGGTGGCCTTTGAAGAGTTTGCTGAAGAGAGCATGATCTGACTGAAGTTTAGACTAATCGTTCTGGCTTTCCTGTGCACAATGAAACTGCAGGCCCCTAGGATGGGAACAGGAAAACCAGCTGAGGGGCACCCACGTGAATCCAGGTGAGAGGTGTTGGGGACTTGGACAGGGGTGAGAACATGCTCAGATTCTCTACTGTGATGGTAAAGCCAATAGGATTTGCAATTAGAGCAGATGCTGAGGCATGAGATAAAAAGAGAAATTAAAGGGAACCCCAGGTGGGGGGCTCAGCAAGGGAAGATGGAATTGCCATCAACTAACTAATACCAACTGCATGGAGCAAGATGAGGGTAGAAAGATCAATAGCTCCCTCTTGGGTACAGTAAGTGTGAGAGAGGCCAACTGGGACCCACAAGGGAATAAGCATAGGCCGAAAAGAGAAGTGGTCAGGGACCTAAGGCAGAAACCAGCAAAGGAGAGGGGGGTGGGGGGGTCTCCTTAAAATATGAAAAATAACCATGGGCTTGGGCAACGTGCAAGAGGCACAGGGATCTAGTGTCCCAGAGCAGAGGATGACCTCAGCCAGGAGCACTAAGAGGAAGACAGACTACATGGCACAGGGGTGGGGAGGTTCTAACTGCCTCAATATCCTCAGTGAAAGAGGACACGAGGCCAGGCGGGCAGGAAGGGGGCACCTGGGTAGGGGCCTGCTGCAGGGTACCAAGGGCTCACTTAACGGCCACGCTTCAGCAACTCCAGTGAGGATAGCTGTGCTGATCCGCACTGTGCTTACTGGTGAGAGCAGGGTTTCACTAGCAGTGTACTTTGTAAAGCAAGGATGAGGAAGTAAGATGGGGCAAAGGATTGATAATACTGGTGAGCTACAGATTCAAAGCTATAATCACAGTGAACCTAGGACCTGAGGGGATGAGAGTGACAAATGAGGACCCACCAAATGAAGACCACACTAGACCTTAAGGACCTCGGGAGTCACAATGCTGGAGGGAGTAAACTGAATGGCAAAACTGGGATGTGGTACAAAGGCTGCTATTGTAGGAATGGATATGAGAATGGGGGCGGGGGGGAAAGGGCAGAGCAAGAAGACATCAAGAAATAGAAAGGCCCAGGGGTTAGAAGGGTGATTCTTAAATTAAGACAGAATAGTGTCAGAGAGTATGACAGTAAGTAAGAAGCTGGAACACACATGCCTTGCAGGCTTCTTTCTTCTTCACATTTCTCTCCTAAAAGGCTTCTCCAGAGCAGGTGGTACCTTCCATTCAGCTATGGGAAGAGGAGCTCAACACTTGACTGTGAGCCTGGGGGCATCAACAGGTGCTGCCAGAGTCCCTAATCCTTAACCCTGAACACCCCAGCATTCCAACATCCTGTCTGCCTGCAGCCCCACCAAGGAGAGGAACATTCCATGTGAAAAATAATTCAACTTACATTAAGGAAATAGTCCCTTCTCTGAAATTAGCTTAAGGACTTTTATTTCCTGTAATTTCTTTTTTTTTTTTTTTTACCAAAACTGAAGCCTCACATTGTAGAGACTGCTCTAAATTAAACTGTCAACTCTTGCTAGCTCTCCTTCTCAGCCCAAGTTTGAGCTCTAACTTACAACTAACAGTCATTTTAGACAACATAATTAAATATATCTCACTCTAACAGCTTTTAGATTCATGGTTTTAATGTACTGCCACTGCATCTGCTGAATTCCAGAATGATGCATTGCTCAAGTTTAGCAATGATAAGAAGCTGTTAAAACATCTGAAATGCAGTTACTCACCCTTATCATCAACACGGCTTTCCTGATGTCTCGGATGCCATCGTATACCAGGCGGGAGGCATCGATAAACTCATTCTCATCCATGGGCTGGGCTGGGTCTGAGCTGAGGGCTTCCACAGCCGCTTCTACTTGCTCAGTAAAACGTGGCATGACTGCAGAGAGAAGAGGCCCGGCAGATTCCCCTGCTCCAGCAGACAGCATCATTCCACTAGCCTCCCTAAATCCCTCAGGCAGACAGAAAGAGCTGAGGCTTATGGTGAAGAGCCTCTACTTCTACCTATGTGAATGGCATTGATGATTGAAATAAACACAGTATTTTAGGAAGACAAAAATCATCATCTTTGTCTCTGCAATACAGTGTTTGGGTGGGTGAGAACTTGAAATGAGATCAACATGGGGACCCGCCTTAATTATTTATTCACTAATAGAGACTTAACTCAGAAGTTCATCTTAAATTGTATGTTCAGTATTAGTCTCATGATTACTCATGAGATACACATGAAAAAATGTGCTTGCAGAAACCTATATTTGGGTGACCAACTTCTCACAGGTCTGATGTACCAGGACACCAGAGCTGATTTCTGATCTCTTACTTCCCAACCACAGGGCCAGGGTTAACAGGGTAGCTTGCCCTACCCAGGCCATCTGTGTGTGGAGAACATAGAAATGGACAGAGACCCTGTACCTGTGTTGGAGAGCAGCTTAGTGGCTTCCAGAACCTTCTCCGTATAGACTCCTGGCTCATAATTGTCCATCTCTGAGGTGACTACATGAATGACCCGGGCTGCCCGGCCTCGAATTGCACCAGCTGTGCGATCTAGCCCATCCACATCTTTCTCTTGGAGAGCTATGACACATTTGTTCACATCTTCCAAAATATGATTCTCTGAGGAACAAGCACAAAGCTGAATGAGGAAGACGGCTTTCCATGAGAAGATGACAATTCTAAGTTGGAATTGACAATTCTAATCCATCATTTATTATTTGCTTGGTGGCAAGTGCCAAAAGCTTTACGTCTTTACATGTCTCATTTCCCTGTAGAGACCAGATTAAATGTTCCACAGAAATTCAACCTGTAATAACCCCCAAGAGTAACAATCTTTATTCTAGGTTTTTAAAAAAGGGGAGGGGGAGACTTTCATCTCTGAGGCACAGTTGTTCTTTCCATAAGCCAGGCAGAAAATCCTCATCATAGAAACCTCAGTAACTTTTCTTCAACAATTTTAATCTTATGTCCCAAATAAAGTCTAATTTGGAATATAAGTTCACTGTAAGGCTTTATCCATCCTGACCCTTCCCTCTCTCTCTAGGACAGCAGTTCTCAACCTATGGGTCGCGACCCACCAGAACTGTATTAAAGGGCCACGGCCTTTAATACAGGAAGGTTGAGAACCACTGCTCTAGGAGATGCTGACGATATTCAGATAAGCCATCAGCAAGCCCTGCAAGGAGAAGGTGCCTAGAAAGCACGTTGAAGTCTCCTCTGCAGGGCACTAAGGGATGAGGTGAAATATTTAGTCACCCTCTCATAGTATGCAGATGGAGTTCTTGTGGTATTTAAAGGGTCTCTACAGGCAGAAACCCTTGGATCCTGTTAAGATGACATGTGCCTCCTGCCATCAGCTAAATTTGGGGGGGAAACTATTTTTCATCAAAGGAA
This sequence comes from Nycticebus coucang, assembly GCF_027406575.1. Taxonomy (NCBI): domain Eukaryota; kingdom Metazoa; phylum Chordata; class Mammalia; order Primates; family Lorisidae; genus Nycticebus; species Nycticebus coucang. The sequence continues at coordinate 37,528,401 of NC_069796.1, read as the reverse complement.
ACAGCTTGATACTACTTTTTTTTGAACTCCAGAGCAAGGGATTCACTTGTTCAGCCTCATCTGTAAGAGAAAAGTGAATACATGAATTATAGGTACTATGTAGCCATTAACTGAATGAAGTAGATCTATAAGACAAAGACCCAGAACTACAGAGACTACTAATGAACAGTTCAAAGGACATGGGTGTCCAGACTCTGTGCAGTGGGCAGGTGACACAAAGGAAAGTCCGCAGGTTGTCACCTGGCCATTTCCTTCCTACTCACAAAGGAGCTTTCTTATACTCTTAAAAGCAGCAAGACCCACTCAATCCCTGAAACTAAGAGAGCACCTAGCATAACAGGTGAAAGACAATTGGCCTTGTTCCTCTGGAAGAGCCAGACATTTATGAGAAATGCAATCTGTTTAAGAAACCTAATTGGCTTGGGGGGTGGGGTGAGCCACTGGGTACCTAATGCTTTGACGTGCTTGTTCATTATCTAGGACTGGTTTCTGATTTAATCCACTTACAGAAGATAATGTCCCTTCTCTCAGAACCTCTACTAACATACTCAACCAAGACAGTATCTGAAAGGGAGATAACAAAACCACTGTAGTGCCAAAACTTTAGGCTCCAGAATGCCCTGTAGAACATGAGAACTCTCCTCGCTATAGTTCCCAACAGACTTGCAGCAGAGACTCTGGAAGGGTCTCTTTGTTCTGAGGCCACAAGATAGAATAAAATGAAAAGTCAAAATCAGAAAAAAATAAACAATGATGTAAATGATTGAAAAAAGATTCAGTAAAAACACCTTTCCAGGGAAAGCCAAGAAATAGCAAGAATTCCTATTAGAGGAGGGAAAAAGAGATTACAGTGATATAGTTAAGACTATATTTTAGCCTCAATTAAAAATTGTGAGACTCACAAGGGTTTATACCACTGTACTATTGAAAAATCAAACATATTAAACTTTTAGCATAGGCTGGGTATGGTGGCTCAGGCCTGTAATCCCAACACTTTCCGTTGAGCTCAAGAATGCAAGACCAGCCTAAAAAAGAGCAGGACCCTGTCTTCACTAAAAACAGAAAAACTAGCTGTGCATTGTGGCCAGCACCTGTAGTCTCAGCTACTTGGGATGGTGAGACAGAAGGATCACTTGAACCCAGAAGTTTGATGTTGGTGTGAGCTAGGCAACCTCAAACTCCTGTACTCTAAGCCTGAACAACAGAGTGAGATTCTGTCTCAAAAATAAAAACAAAAATACAAAAAACTTCTAGCATAAAGAAATTTTAAAAGGGATATTTGAACCAATTATCAGAATAAATTTACTTGGAGACTATCATAGGCACCTTTGCTTTGGTGTACACATCTTTTAAACAAACAAGCATCTTTTAGATATTAACTCTCTACATACACTAATTTAAACTAAAAAATCTGGTACTGAGCCTGCCTATTATCCAAGGCGCTAGATTATAAACTTGCTTTTACTAAATCTAACACAACACTGATATGGCAAGATGTAACTTGTATCATTCTGAAAGTAAAGAAAAGGAATACAAAGGAAAGAAAAGATGTTACTGACAAAGTATGAACCAATGTTTTTTCATACTGCTAATTTTGAGATTCATCCCTGTTTCAGGACTGTTAATACTTGAGGGCAAGAAAAGTTTATCTTAAAATCAATGAAGTTTGGCATTCCTTTTTGTTCAATAAACAAAGCAGCCCAAACTTCCACCAAGGATTTTGTTAACTTTTGTCTAGATACGTCTATATTAAAAAATAAAAAAATCAATTTAAACTTTCTTGAATCCAAACCAGGAAAGGGTATGCCATATTTCAGTGACAAAGCTGACTAGAGTAACATCCTGTACCTTCACACAACAGCTGTCTCTAGGAAAGCCACAGGGTAGCTGAGGCCACTACACACCCAGGACATAGCACCAAGCTGCTCTCTACAACTAAACCCTAGGGGGGAATGAGGATCCACTGCTCATATAAAACATGGGGGGTTAGGAGGTACCCATGCTAAATGAAACCATAAATCATTTTAGCTTGAACTGAATTTCCAAGGAAACTCATGAGTAGACACACCAATCCGTACCCTAGGAAAGACGACTCAGAGCATGTGTAGGTGTGCTTCAAACAGGAAAAAACATCATACACACAAATTTTATCTATATAAATACGCATAACTACATTTAAATAATCATTAAAAGGACCATATTATAGACACAATTATACCTTTTCCAATTGAAAACCTTTCTAGGTCTGGCCAGGGGGTTTTGTTTGTTTGTTTTGCATCAGAGTCTCACTTTGTACCCCTCGGTAGTGTGCCACGGCATCACAGCTCACAGCAACCTCAAACTCTTGGGCTCCAGTGATTCTCTTGCCTCAGCCTCCCAAGTAGCTGGGACTACAGTCACTGGCCACAACACCAGCTATTTTTAAAAATGAGGTCTTACACTGGCTCAGGCCAGTCTCAAATCTGTGAGCTCAGGCAATCCACCCACCCTGGCCTCCCAGAGTACAAGGATTACAGGTGTGAGCCACAGTGCCTCCCGGGTATGGCAAAATTTTTTTTTTTCTGACCGAGCCTCAAGCTGTTGCCCTGAGTATTGTGGCACACAGCAGCCTCCAACTTGTGGGATCAAGTGATTCTCCTGCCTCAGCCTCCCAAGTAGCTGGGACTACAGGCATCTGTCACAACGCCCGGCTATTTTTTGGTTGTAGTTGTCATTGTTGTTTGGCAGGCCGGGGCTGGATTCGAACCTGCCAGCTCTCATATATGAGCCTGGCCCCTTAGCCGGTTGAGCCATAGGCACCCAGCTGGTGTGGCCAATTTTAATGGCTGCATATTTCCCTAATAACAGAGGGAGAGGCTAAAATTTATTTGTCCAGTGTTTTTTTTAGACATTCTGGTTGGAAAATGGACATACCAGTCCCTTGTGCAGGCATTTTAGCAAATATTTGTGATAAATCCCTGGAGAAATTTTCTACTAATGAGATTATTCAGTTAAAGGCCATATACATTCAAAGTAGACACATGGTACCTGCCTTCCAGGAACCACACCACAGGCATTCTCCAAGAAGGCTGGAAGAACTTCAGTGTACAATGAGTAACAGAGCAGCCTACCCACATGCAGGAAATGATAACACTTTCATATTTGAGGTAGAGGACTTACTCTATCACGGGCAGTATTCTGAGCACATGACATTTAACTCTCTCTATGGTAGCCTTATTTTTTAAAATCACCATTAATAAACCAGGGCACAGAAATTCTCAGTAACTCACCCAAGGTTGCACAGCTAGTGGGCATCATGGAACTCAGGAACCAAATTTTCTTTCTTTTTTTTTTGAGACAGAGTCTTAAGCACTGGGAGTCTCTACCCTGGGTAGAGTGCTGTAGCATCATAGCTCACAGCAACTTCCAACTCAGGCTCAAGCAATCCTCTTGCCTCCGTTTTTTTCTATTTTTAGTAGAGATGGGGGGGGGTCTCGATTTTTGCTCAGGCTGGTCTCGAACTCATGAGAGCTCAAGCTACCCACCTGCCTCGGCCTCCCGTAGTGCTAGGATTATAAGCGTGAGCCACCAAGCCCAGCCAGGAATCAAACCTTCTTGCTCTGAAGAAAGATCTCTTATGTACAGTTTTGGGTTTTTGCTATTAACACCCCAAACCTAGGTCCAATAATCCTTTTATTTAATAGCCAAATTCTTTGGATACACTGACACTTAATGAAGGATAGTGCAAATTACCACTCTTACGTGTTGCTCCAAAGTATTTAAGGTAATATATTATTCCTAAGAGCATGTGGCTAAAATAAATAAATAAATAAATAAGCCTAATTAGCTGCTCTGAGCAAAACTTGTATCTTTTTAAAAAGGGAGCCAAAACTTCAACATGTGATTGAGAAAGTACATAGCATTTCCATGGAAAAAATTTATCAAATACAATTCAAATGAAATTCAAACAGTCTTTATCACTTCGATAAATTTCAAACCACTCTCCTTAAGGGATCAGTCAATATAAATATATTCTTGGTTCGCTGAATGCTCTCTAGCATCCTAAACCATCTCAAATATTTGCAAGGCTGCCTTCTAAACAGAACAGCGTGAGGAAGAGGTACCCCCTTCCCTGCAGATAGCATACCAGTCCCTTTTTATATACAAATGCCAGGGTCTCATATTTGGCAAGCAGTGACTCAAGTTCCCCCTGCCTTGTAACTTTAAAAAATGCTGCTGTTGGAATTTTCTATACCAGGTATATAAGATGACTATTACTATTTTAGCCACAAATCAGGACATGACTTGAGATAAGTAAGCCACAACTTCTGGAACCAATGCTGACACCACATCTAGGAATAGATGTGACACCACATCTTCATCCAAGAGAGATGAAGCTGCAGAGGGTCCTCAGGCCTATTCCATAAATACTTTCCCATTGGATGAGTTCCTAGTGACTGGGCAGGGCTACAGTAAATATCTAGGCCCAGGACAATTTGATGGTGGAAAATCCTCAGTGGAAATAGTTTATAAAACCTCTCACTGCACCAAAGATCCTCAATGCCCCAGGATACATTAGAGAACAACCACTTCAAAGACTCAAGAAGCATGCTTACTTTTCATTTTACAAAACTCCCTGAAGCCCACCTACCTAAAGTTCTTATGCTGAGTAGCCCCCTACTGAGAAATAAATGTGCCTCAGGGCCAGACGAAACTGGCAAATGCAGGTCAGGTGAGGCCAAGACAAGGCTTCTCACCCAGTACAGTCTTGAGGATCAGATAACACCTCTCAAGACTATTTGTCAAGTGACACAGAGAGACAACACTAGTCCGCCCACACACAAAGTGCTAAAGTTGCTAAGGGTAGGGCCAAGGATCTGAATTCTGAAAATTAACTGGTCATTCCAGTGGCCATCTGCACAAGAGTCTGTTTATCTCCTCCCTTCACCCATTCCCTCCAAAAGCACACCGTAAAAATCAGAGGCATTCTGAAGAGCCTTGCCCTATTAATTATTTAATTACTTGATATTCCTAAGCACATCTGTGACAGAATATTAGAAAAACACACCAGGTAGACCTCTAAATTCAGATGCTCTGAAAACAGTACTTCTTGACAGAGAATTCATCCATGTTTTTATTTGCTAAATACATACTGTCTAAACTCATTTCCATCAAGTCAACCCTCCCTCTCTTTACACTGTCTTATTTTTACATGAAAACTGCAAACTGCATACACTTACTAGACAAATGTGTGTGTTAAACAATTCGATTTCTCTTTCTTTTGTTTTACATCATACACCCTAAAGATACTGCTGGATACCACTAAATGTTGCTGCAGAATCCCTTTTGTTCTCTGAAGAATATCACATGAGGGATATTTGATTTCACTACATTTTATTTTACTATAAGGACTGAAAATGCCTTGAGAATAAGCCTGAGCTATGCACAACCTAATCATTAAAAAAAAAAGTAACTTTAAGAATGTAGTATCTGGGTGGCGCCTGTGGCTCATTCGGTAAGGCGCCGGCCCCATATACCGAGGGTGGCAGGTTCAAACCCGGCCCCGGCCAAACTGCAACCAAAAAATAGCTGGGTGTTGTGGCGGGCGCCTGTAGTCCCAGCTACTCGGGAGGCTGAGTAAGAGAATCGCTTAAGCCCAGGAGTTGGAGGTTGCTGTGAGCTGTGTGAGGCCACACTCTACCGAGGGCCATAAAGTGAGACTCTGTCTCTACAAAAAAAAAAAAAAAAGAATGTAGTATCTATCCAGAAAGGGCGTCTGCATTTAGATTTCAGAATTTGTTGTTTGCTTAAAAGTGTGCTGTGAAGGTGGAATGTTTTTCTATAAATCTATGAAACAGAATAACTCAGTACTTCATTGGGGAAAACAACAGAAGGCCAAGATTTCCCAAAAAACCCATTGCTGCATTTTTGGCACCTGCAAAGATGTGCTTGCAAATGAGTTTTTTGTTTTAAAGTACTAACACCTGCAATTTGGCAGCCTTGCGGCAACATGGTTTTACCCCTCTTTTTGCCTTTACGGATTGCCTGCTCTTGGCTTTCTCAAGTGAAGGCAAGGCTATCAATTCCAAGGAGAGAGTGCAGAGACAGGAAAGCACTGCATTGGTATGCGGAACACACGATAACCTTATATAGGTCACTGCTGGAGGGCTGTGCTGTGCGTGTACTTAAGCCTCGCTTCTGTGTCAAGCTCCATTTCCACTCACATCTCCCACATTCTAGCCTGTGGTTCCCTCGAGTAACAGGGAGTTTCAGCCCTAGAAAAATCCAGCCACTGACCCTGCCTACAGCAACTGGCCTCAGGAAGTCTGGCACTTTCAGAGAGCAAGCCCGGCAGCCAAGGGCAACAGAGGCCCTGTCAAATGGAGAATGCATTTATAGTTACTTGACTCCATGGAGATGGGACTGAAATTTATCTGTGTGATAAATGCTGAATCACATTTGACAGGCATTTTCTATATGAATGCAATTTACTATGTTATGACCAGTTTATGTTTATATAATGAAATCAACTGTTTTGTGAGGTGGATTATCCAGATTTATTTTTTTCAAGTTCATAATTAAATGGCACTTACATATTTCCTGTTTTCTATCTGTGTGCCATGCAGATAGAGAAGATAGTCTTTGGAAAAGTAGTCCATTAAACTATGATCATTTCTGAGGGGCAGAAGTGAAGCTTTCGAAGAAAGGAAAAATTTATTTTAAAAAGAAACTAAAGGTGATGCTGACAATCCTTTCTCCTAATAACCACAGCTTCTACCAAGACACAGGTCAATGTTTTTTCTGAAAACAGAAGTAGCAAGAGGGCTGGTTATAGTGCTCTACAGGTCACACATTGAGGATCTCATTCTATTCAAGCAAGGAAAATCCTCTGTCAGTTAGCTTTCTAATTCATGCTTCTAGAACTTGCCAAAATAACTGGAAACAATTCCAGTCCCGCCTCCCATTGCTCTAGAGTCAGTGGTAGCTATTTTTTTTTTTTTAATTAAAATGAAAATCAGCACAATATTGTTGCTAGGATATTTACCTGCCCAGACTTGGGGGTTTTTTGATTGTCTATTATTATAACTTAGACATAAGTAATTATAAACATCCTGACATGGTTCTCTGGAGAACCAGCTCATTACCTGACACAGCCAAGAAGTCATCAATGGAAGTAATATCATCAACAGCATCTGTGAGGACACGGACTTGTTTTTCCCACTGTTCTTTAAAAAGATCCATGTTCTCTTGAGCTAGTTTACTCTGTGGTTTTGCTGCTAAAGCCAGTGCAGCATTGATAACCTGCGAAAAATATTAAAGTTTATTGTTTATTCTTTTTCAGAGTTATGGAAATAAAACAGATGGGAAAATCTGGTCAGTAAAGTAGTGATGGCTTTGTCTTACACGCATTTCACTAGGAGATGTGATACCAAATGTTCCACTGCAAGTATTAATATTACAAAGATGAAATAGAGTAGTAGGTTTTACATGTCAAGGTTGAAGGAATACATATTTTACTTAGAAATTATAGAGAATTATAAAACAAAAGGCACCTCTTAGTTTTTCTACAATTTTTTAAAAGTATTTTTATTTTATTTTTTTGAGACAGAGTCTCACTTTGTCACCCTCAGTAGAGTACCATGGAGTCACAGCTCACAGCAACCTCAAATTCTTGGGCTCTAGCGATACTCTTGCCTCAGCCTCCAAGTAGCTGGGACTATAGGCATCTGCCACAATATCCAGCTATTTTTAGAGACAGGGTCTCCTTCTGGCTCAGGCTGGTCTTGAACCTGTGACTCCGGGACAATCCGCCTGCTTCAGCCTCCCAGATTGCTAGGATTGCTAAGATTACAGGTGTAAGCCAAGCCTCTACTCTATAATTTTTAACATTAAATTCCAGGCTTTTTTCTCCCCACACAGTCACACAGGTAAATACATCAAAACTGCACAATTAGAATTATATGCTACATAAACATTATCCTGTTTCTTCTTTTAAATACTTCCCCATATCATTAAATATATATTAAAAACCATTACCATATTGTGTATGTTACTCTCCTACTGTGGGATGCCTAGGTTGTCACTTGTACCCACCACTATAAATAATCTTGTGGTGAACATCTGGCATTTCAGGTTCTAAATACGGTGTCAAAATGCATTCATGAAGAACATATTAGATTCCCATGCTAAGCTTTTTTCTTTTTAATGGAGACTTTCTCAAAAAAAAAAAAAAAGATAGCCTAAAATATAATTTGCATATCATACAATTCACCCATTTATTTATTTATTTATTCCAGACAGAGTCTTGCTAGGTCACCCTTGGTAGAGTGCCGTGGCATCACAGCTCACAGCAACCTCAAACTCCTGGGCTTAAGTGATTCTCCTGCCTCAGCCTCCTAAGTAACTGGGATTATAGGCACCCACCACAATGTCTGGCTATTTTTGGTTACAGTTGTCATTGTTCTTTAGCTGGACCGGGCCGGGTTCGAACCCACCAGCGTTGGTGTATGTGGCTGGCGGCGGCAGCAGCATAACCACTGTGCTACAGGCGCCGAGCCCAATTCACCCCTTTTAAAGTATACAATTCAGCCTGGCACAGTGACTAACACCAGTGATCCTAGCACACTCTGGGAGGCAAAGGTGGGAGGATCACTTGAGCTCAGGAGTTCAAGACCAGCCTGAGCAAGAGAAAGACTAGAGAAACACTTAGCCAAGTGTTATGCTGTGTAGTCCCAGGTACTTGGGAGGCTGACGCAGGTGGATTGCTTGAGCTCAGGAGCTTAAGGCCAGCCTAAGCAAAAACAAGACCCTGTCTCTACTAAAAATAGAAAAAGCAGCTGGGTGTTGTGGTTGGCTGGCCTGTAGTCCCAGCTACCTGGGAGGCTGAGGCAAGAGACTCGCTTGAGAGGCCGGGCACAGCGGCTCACTAGCTCGCACTGCTAGTGCGATCCTAGCACTCTGGGAGGCCGAAGTGGGTGGATTGCCTGAGCTAACAGGTTGGAAACAAGCCTGAGCAAGTGTGAGACCCTGTCTCTAAAAAATAGCCAGGCTTTGTCACAGGCACCTGTAGTCCTAGCTACTCGGGAGGCTGAGGCAAGAGATTCATTTGAACCCAAGAGTTTGAGGTTGCTGTGAGCTATGATGCCATAGCACTCCATCCGGGATGACAGAGTGAGACTCTGTCTCAAAAAAAAAAAAAAAAGAAAGAAAGAAAGAAAAACAATGTTAGTGTGTTAGTATCTTAGCCCCCAAAGGCTATAGATCATAACAGATTTAAAAAGAATCAGATCCACTACACATACCGGTGCCACTATTCCTCTTCCTTCCTAAACCATTAGATTTGGTAAACTAGCAATTATAGATTTATAGGCATAAAGAACTGAGCCATTCAGTTTATTAATCATTAATAACCCATCACTTTCATAAGTGTCTGGGTTTGGACAATAATTTGGAGGAAAAGGTGGCGCCCCTTAACTCAGTGGGTAGGGCATCGGCCACATACACCCAGGTTGGCGGATTTGAACCCAGCCCGGGCCAGCTAAAACAACAGCGACAACAAAAATAAAACTAGCTGGGCAGCCGCCTATAGTCCCAGCTACTTGGGAGGCTGAGGCAACAATCACTTAAGACCTAGAGTTTGAGGTTGCCGTGAGGTGTGACGCCAGAGCACTCTACCCAGGGCAATGGCTTGAGACTCTGCCTCCAAAAAAAATAAGAAGAAAAAATAATAATAATTTGGAGGAAGAGATAACCTGATTTTTTTTTCTCCCATAGCATGCTGTGGTCTCCCACATTTTCATCATTTTAATAGTTATTTTTTGCCTCTTCCTTCTTGCCATACTTTTTCCACTGGGTGTATTCACCATTGTGGAGCACTTTCTTCATTAATTAATTTGGTAATTCACAAATGTACTGATGTTATCAGAGTGGAGCTAGATCTTGTAGGAATATCTGGCTGGTAAAAATGATTCTTAAGAGAGCCAAGTAATCGTGCGGCAGGGAATTAATTATATGTTTTAAACATTTTCTATTACAAAGAGAAAAGTACTCTCTTTGTTCTGTAACCTATCTCATGGGGGTAGAGGGGAACACCTTGCTCAAGGTTAACTTGCTCATTTGGATTACAGAACTGTCATTTAATAAAATTAAATACTCATTTCTGATGGCACTTAACTAAATTTGGAAAAAAGATACTTTTTTAACGTACTGTACTTTAAATACTCATTCAAAATGATACTGGTGAAACTGTAAAATTATTTACCTTTGCAATCGGTGTTATTGATTGGAACACCTACCATCACACCATTAGTTAAATAATAACAGAATGGACTTTCTAGCCAATGAAATAAGATGAGAAATAGAAATAACAGAAAAAGCTGTTAGAAGGGAGGTGGTGACCTTTGTAATGTAGACAATCGAAGTGTATCAATTGAAAACTCTTAAAATTAATAAGAATTCATAAATATAGCTAGAGATAATATAAATATATCAAAACTCTTATATGTACCAGAAAAAACAATACAAAATGAAGAATGTCAATCTTCATAAAAGCAATAAATATGAAACATGTGGGATTAAATCTGTAAAGAAACCAGAATGCTGGCCAGGCATGGTGGCTCATGCCTATAATAATAGCACTCTGGAAGGCCAAGGTGGGTGGACTGCTTGAGCTCAGAAGTTTGAGACCAGCCTGAGCAAAAGCAAGACCCCTGTCTCTACTAAAAAATAGAAAAGGGCACAGCGGCTCATGCCTATAATCCCAGCACTTTGGAGGCCTGAGCTCACAAGTTCAAGACCAGCCAGAGCCAGAGGGAGATTTTTGTCTCTAAAAATAGCCAGGTTTTGTGGTGGGTGCCTATAGTCCCAGCTACTTGGGAGGCGGAGGCAAGAAAATCACTTGAGCCCAAGGGTTTGAGGTTACTGTGAGCTGTGATACCATAGCACTCTACCAATGGCAACAGTGTGAAACTCTGTCAGAAAAGGAAAGGAAAGGAAAAGGAAGGGAAAGGGAAGGAGGAAGGAAAGGAAAAAGAAAAGAAAAAAACAGAATGACTGAAGTTCTATAACTCAACTTTTCTGAGTTGAGCTGGAATAAATGAAAACATATGCCACACTTAGAAGTAGGATGAATGACACATTTATTAACAAATTAATACAGAAAAAATTAATAAGAAAATCATGGGGATAGAGAACAAGAATAAGGATAAATGGTCAAAAGTCAAAATAAAACTAAAGCAATTAACAGAGTGGTCTGAAATGAGAACCTGCGACATAGCAGGACTTAGTGCAGCGGTTCTCAACCTGTGGGTCGCGACCCACAGGAACTGTATTAAAGGCCGCGGCATCAGAAAGGTTGAAAACCACTGACTTAGTGTATGATAAAAGTGACATCACAGATCAGTAGAGTATACTGGTTTTACATTCAGGAGACTATTTGGAGAAAAATAACATTATAGCCTCCCTTCACACATTTAATTCATTTACAGTTCACTTTATCAGTATCCTGTGTCACCATGTGCATCAAGTGGGTCATGTATATGAAGTCATCATTACTTACTACTTTCATAGTCTAAGATTGTTTCCAGGTGAGGAATTAAAAAGAATAAACCTAGAAGAATGTATTCATCTATTAATTATTTAACTACAAAAAAATTATCCATGTCTTAGAAAGTTCTATTTCTAAATAATGGGAGAAGTCAACTTAAGAATTTAACTATATTGTCTACTTTTAAATACATATTACAAATTAAATATTTGCATATATAGTGTTAGGTAAATCAGGTAGAACACCAAAACACCAGTAGGAAAACAGGGAAAGACATGGTCAGCTTATCTAAAATGAAGAATAGATGACTAAGAAATAACTGGGAGGAAGTGTACTCATACTTGTTAATTAAAGAAATGCAAATTAATGGTACTATTTTTGCTCATCAAATTTGCAAGGAGCCCCAAAGCAGGCACTACTATCGTATTAATGGCAACTTATAAAATGCTGCTATTGGCTTGAGCCCACCTACAATGTTGTGTGGAAGTGGCAAAAGCAGATATCTTTCTCTTGTTTCTGACGGTAAGGAGAAAGAATTCAGTCTTACACCATTAAATATTATGTTAGGCTATTGATTTTTCATAGATATTATCAGGCTGAGAAAGTTTTCTTCTATTCCTAGTTTGCAAAGTGCATATTGGATTTTGTCAAATACTATTTCTGTTTTATTTCCCTCATTGTGGCTATTTTTTCTTTGTCTCCTTTGCTATCCTTGTTGTCTTCCACTGGTGTTGGAGTTCATCAAGGCTCACTCCTATACTGCCTTCTCTTTCAATACCCCACCTCTCCTCCCCAGGCAATTTCATCTAGTCTCATGATTTTATTTTATTTTATTTTTTAAGACAGAGTCTCACTTTGTCACCCTCAGAAGAGTGCCATGTCATCACAGCTCACAGCAGCCTCAAACTCTTGGGCTCAAGCGATTCTCTTACCCTAGCCTCCCAAGTAGCTCAGACTACAGGCACCTGCCACAACACCCGGCTAAATTTTTAGAGACAAGGTCTCACTCTGGCTCAGCTGATCTCCAACTCGTGAGCTCAGGCAATCCACTGGCCTTGGCCTCCCAGAGTGCTAAGATTACAGGCGTGAGCCACTGAGCCCAGTTTTATGATTTAAAATGCCACCCACTTGTCAATTACTTCCTCACCTCCCACCTAGACCAGTCATTCTAACCTCCAAAGCATATCCCAACTACATACCCAGTAGCTCTACTTGGTTATCGCAGATAATTTTAAGTGGAACACTTACAAAATAAAATGTATAATTTCTTGCTCCCAACCATGCTGACTGGGTCTCATGTTAAAATTCTTGGTCACTCTATTCAGGTGGAGAACTCGGGTCACTCTCCCCCCTCTTCCAAACTGGACTCTCAATGAGTCATTGTTTTATACTTTTATCAGCATCTTTACTGCAGTTTATAATACTGCTGCCTATTTAAAGGAGAAGATGAATGCAATCAAAAGAGAGTGCTACAGATTCCTATTGCTACATCTACCCATTTACCTGCATCTGTGCCTTATACTGTCTTAGCTCCTTTAATTATGGTTGTTCTTTCTGTGCTCCCATCTCAGACCCATCTATTCACTCGTGTGCTCACTGGATCTCAATGCCCCCTTCAACTCCAAAACATTGTTCTAGCAATGTTCCCCCCTCTATTGCATGTTATCAAAATTTCTTCTCTACTGAATTATTTGAATCATCATAAAAAACATAACATAATAAACTCTATCTTAAAAAAAAGACACCCCCCCAAATATCCTCACCCAGTACCTACAAATCCTTACGTAAAACTCAAGAGTTGTTATATTCAATTCCTCACTTCTCGCTTGAACCCACTCCAGTCAAGCTTATCTCCCTTAAACTGTACCCAAACCTCTCTTGTCCAAGGTCATATATGATCTCTAAATGTTGCTTAATTGAAGGATCAATTCTCAATTCACATTTTGCAACCATTTGGCATGAATAACTCTTCCTAGAAATATTTTTTTTACTTGGCTTCTAAGATATAACCAGGATGTTCTTCCAGTCTCAACCCTTTCTCAGTCTCCTTGCTAGGTATACTGCTCATCTCCCCAAACTCTACCTGTTAGAAAACCCCAGATCAGATCCCAGACCTTTTTTTCTCTAAGTATACCCACTCCTTTGGTGGCCTCATCTAGGCCCATGGTTTTAAGCACCATGTACGTGCTAATGAACCTCACATTCATACATCTACCCTATTTGCCCGAAAATAAGACATCCTCCTAAAATAAGACCTACTTACAGGAAAGATAAGACCTCCCCTGAAAATAAGACCTAGCGCATCTTTGGGAGCACACCTTAAAATAAGACACTGTCTTATTTTCGGGAAAACAGGGTAGTTCACATCTCTTCCCTGAATGTAACACTGGATCTTGGGTATCTAATGACCACTTCAAAATTAACATATACAAAACTGAGCTCCTTATCTCTTCTCCTAAACCAGGGGTCCTCAAACTACGGCCTGCGGGCCACGTGCAGCCCGTTGAGGAGATTTATCTGGCCCATGGGGTGTTTTTGCCACAGCTGCCTGTCCTGCTTAGTAGCCGACTTGTCCCGGGCCACAGCGCGCATGTGTGGAATGTGCACCAACTTTCCGACTCCGTTCCTTCTGTCTCTCCCCGCCGGGTGTTACTGCCGTCCTGCTTAGCAACCCACTGTCCGGGCCTCAGTGCACATGTGTGGAATGTGCCCCACACTCTCCATTTCCCCTCCTACTCTCTGACTCCGCTCTTTCTCTCTGTCTCTCCCCGCCCCTCCTTCTCTCTGTGTCTCGACTCCTCATCTCAGTCTCTGGTGTAATCAGAGGAGTCACCAGATTGCCTGTGCAGAGCCTGCTGCTGCCTAAGGACTGAGGTAAGAACAAGTTAGGATTTTTTTTTTTTTTTTTAAGTTAGGAGGTCTTTTTTTTTTTTTATTTTGCAGTTAGTAGGGCCTTTTTTTCTGAAGTTAGGAGGTCTTTTTTTTTTTTTTTTTTGCAGATGGGGGCACCTTTTTTGAAGTTAGAAGAGCCTTTTTTTTGAAGTTAGGAAAGCCTTATTTTTTTAAGTTGGTTAGTTGGTTGGGGGTAGTTTCTCCACAAAAAACCTTTCCTATTTTTCCTTGGCACTCGACGAAAGTAATGATGTTCGTGATTCTGCACAACTTCTAATTTTTATTCGTGGTACGAATGACTATTTCAAAGTCAGAGAAGAGCTTGCTGCACTGCAAAGCATCAAAGGAACAACTACAGAAGAGGATATTTATGAAAAGGTTCGCCAAACCGTGAATAGTTTGGAGCTGGACTGGGCAAAACTAGCCGGTGTGACAACTGATGGTGCTCCTAGCATGGTGGGGTCTAAAAAAGGAGTAATTGCTCTCATTAACCAAGAGATGGACAAACATAACCATTCTCATCCAATAGCCATACACTGCCTCATCCACCAACAAGCGCTGTGTAGTAAATCACTGAAGTGGGACTCTGTTATGAAAACTGTGGTATCTTGTGTTAACTTCATTAGAGGTAATACACTAAACCACAGACAATTTCAGGAATTTCTGTCTGAGCTAAATGTTGCCTGTGAAGATGTTCCGTACCACACAGAAATCCATTGGCTGAGTCAAGGGAGAATTTTGAAACATTTCTATGACCTACTTCCACAGATCACAGCTTTTCTGCTTTCAAAAAACAAGTACCAGAGCTCAATGATGCAGAATGGAAATGGCACCTTGCCTTTCTGATAGATGTAACAGAGCTACTCAACAATTTCAATGTGCAACTTCAAGGAAAGGGGAAGTTCATCTGTGATATGCAATCATATGTGAAAGCATTTGAAGTAAAATTAGGCCTCCTCATCAAACAAGTGAAGGAGGAAAATTTCTGCCATCTCCCCACAACTCAAAATCTGTTAGCGGAAAATCCATTGATTGCATTCCCAAATAAAACATGTGTGGATTCACTGGAAAAGGTGCAAAAGGAGTTCTGATTTAGATTTAAAGAGCTTCATCTCCATGAACAGGACATACAGCTTTTCCGTAACCCATTTTCTATTGATTGAAAATGTGGATACGATTTACTAAATGGAACTGGCTGAACTGCAGAACTGTGACTGTGAAAGACGCATTCAAGTCAAGCAGCCTTCCTCATTTCTATGCATCTCTCCCCTCTGAGACATATTCTAATCTCAGGAACCATGCACTCAAAATGGCAACCATCTTTGGTAGCACGTCTGTCTGTGAACAGACTTTTTCCAGAATGAAACATCTGAAATCTCCAACCAGATCTAGACTAACTGATGCACACTTGCATCATTTGTTATGACTAGCAGTAACAAATATGGAACCGGACATTGACCATCTCATTAGCCAAAAGCAGGCCCATAGTTCCCATTGAAATACTAGTAAGTTTGTTGATTTAACTTTATTTGTTCTTCATTTTAAATATTGTATTTGTTCCCATTTTGTTTTTTTACTTCAAAATAAGATATGTGCAGTTGTGCATAGGAATTTGTTCATAGTTTTTGTTTTTAAACGATAGTCCGGGCCTTCAACGGTCTGAGGGACAGTGAACTGGCCCCCCGTTTAAAAAGTTTGAGGACCCCTGCCCTAAACCATTCCTCCTTACCAATATAAATAGTAACTCCATCATTCTAGCTGCTTAGTCTCAAAACTCTGTACTTTTCCCTGACTCTTCTTTTTCTCTCTCACTTCATACCTCATCTTTCAATAAATTCCACCTTTGAAATATATCCAAATGCTAACCAGTGCTCACCACTTCCACTGTACTTTTGCTTGGATTACTATACTACCATCTGTTTTAATCTCCTATTGCTTTTGGAACAAATTACCACAAACTTAGTGGCTTAAAACATCACAATTAAAAAAAAAAAATCACAAATGTATTATCTTAGAGTTCTGCAGGTCAGCAGTCTGAAATGGGTCTTACCAAAATCAATGTACCATCAGAGCTGTGTTCTTTCTGGAGGCTCTACTCAAACATACAGTCCTCAACTTTTCCAAATTCCAGAGGCTGCTCACATGCCTTGGCTTCCAACTTCTGCTTCTATCATACCTCCTTCTCTGCCTCTGAGTCTCCTGCCTCTCTCATATAAAGATACTGTGATTATGTCAGGGTCCTACCTGAATAAGATAATCTTCCCATCTAGAGATCCTTTTTATTTATCGCTGCGAAGTGCCGTTTGCCATATAAGGTCATATAATCACAAGTTTGAGAAATTAAAATTAAGAAATGGACAACTAAGGGGGCACACTCTTCTGTTTACCACAGCTTCCTAAAGGGCCTCTCTGTTTCTATCTTTCCTCAAATAAGTCAGAGAGATCTTGTTAAAGTCTAAGTTAGATCATGTTACCCCTCTAACTCAGAACCTTCCAGTGGCTTCCCATCTCACTCAGACTAAAAGCCAAAGGCCTTACACTGGTCCTACACCATCCAAACTTCCTTTCGATATTTGTTATCCCTCCTAAAAGCCTTTGCACTTGCTGTTCCCTCTCTCCTCAAGACAACTTCCATGGCAAATCTGTCACCAGTCATTTCCTTCACGCTTTCCCTTTTTTGTTTTTGAGACAGAGTTTCACTCTATTGCTCATTCCAGGTAGAGTACAGTGGCGTCACCATAGCTCGCTGTAACCTTAAACTCCTGGGTTCAAGTTATTCTCCTACCTCAGCTTCCCAAGTAGCTGAGACTACAGGAATGTGCCAAGTTGCCTGGCTTATTTTTTTATTTTTAGTAGAGATGGGGTGCTCTTGCTCAGGCTGTTCTTGAACTCCTAAGCTCAAGTGATCCTCCCACCTTGTTTTCCCAGAGCACTAGGATTACAGGCTTCAAATACTAAATTCATCCCTTTTCTGAATTTCCAAGAAAGGCCATGCAAGAAACCAGGCTATACGAATTATTAAAGTGCCAGATTTGTATTAAATGTGTGATGTTCATTCTCACATAACTAAGAAAAATAAAATATTAAAAGTGAGATAATATCCAGAATGTCCTCTTCTGATTTTAAAGACTCAATTGTCAGAAACCTACTACTGCTAACAAGTTTAGTTTTATTTTTCTGGCCAGCACCAAATGGTTTTGAATTTGAAAACCAAAATATTGAAAGCATCGAGTATAGACTAAGACTTGGGTATATCCACAAGCAAGACATAATGTCTAGAATAGGAAGGTACAGATGCAGGTCCTCCGTTCTTCCCCAAAACGGTTTGTAAACTGTTTCTTTGCAAAAAGTCATAAGGCTGGGTCCCTCTGCTTCAATGGAGATAGTCCCTTTCTGATGAACAGAGTAAGACAGTGTTGTGAAATGCAAAGAGAGAGCTGATCTACTGTCTTTTGTATTAACAATAATAGCAAAAAAGCAAAGATGTGTTTCCCCCCACCAATGCCAGCAACAAAATATAGCCCCTTTCAGGTTTATCTTCCTCAACTCAATTTTAATATCTCAAATATTAAAGTTGCTTAACTGTGAAAAAGTTGGTGCCTCAGAATGGACTTTCACATTTCCAAGAGTTAATCTGTTACAGGACAAACTGAAAAATGAGGATGAAAATGGCTTTAGTGGTTGCATCTATCATTTCTCTCCACCAGAGAAAAGCAATGAGGTATAGGATCCATTCCAAACTAAGGGTGAAGCCACCGAAAAGCAGCCCCCAGCAAATGGGAGAGGGTTGCCTAACCTAGACAGGAGGCACAAAAAGTATCCTGCAAAGATTGAACGTCTATTCTATACTGTGCACAGATGTCAACAGTAGCTTTACTATAAAGAAATATGAACTTTAATATAATACTTGTTAATGTGTGGCTATATGCTGTAGCATATTAAAACACTATCTTAAATGCCTGGTGAATTAACTAGCCTAGTTATTTAACTAACTTGTTGATTAATTAACTTGCCTAGATTCTAGAAAGAGGTACCTCAAGACTAGGACTTCCAGTGCATGTGATCACTGCCTTTATCAGGCTGAAGGAGGAGAGGCCTCTATAATCAAAGTCCTCTTCCTCAGAGGAACAGCCATTAGCTACTTTGAATGACAGTTCCTTTGAGCATGAAACACATGGGCCAGGTTAGGCCAGATGAAGCTCACAGAATAATCTGACTTGCCTCCCTCAAAGATTTGAAATGGTTATCAATTGTTTTAATTGCTTTGACAGAAAAATCTGAATGGCTGATGTTTCCTTAAAGTAACAAAAAGGTGGCCTGTTATGATGGCTCACGCCTATAATCCCAGCACTTTGGGAGGCTAAGGTGGGAGGATCACTTGAGGTCAGGAGTTCGGCCAGCAACATAGAGAGACCTATCTCTAAAACCAAAAGAAAAGAAAAATTACTAACTAGTCAGCTGTGGTGGCACATACTTATACTCCCAGCTACTCAGGAGGCTGAGTTGAGAGGGTCACTTAAGCCCAGGCATTCCAAATTGCAGTTGAGTTATGATGGAGCCATTGTGCTCCAGCTTGGGTGACACAATGAACAAACACAACAAACAAACAATGAAAAAAGCTGGCAATAATAGGCTGCAGTGCAGTCACAGGTGCTTCAAGGAAAAACAAGCACATGCTATTCAGTCGGCCATTATCATACCTGCAAACACTTACTTTAATTTTGCATTACTAACCCTGCCCAGGCCCTGTGCATAGCAGATTGCGCACAAGGCTAGGAACAAACCCAGATGAGGAGCTAGAGAAAAATCACATCCAGAGAAACACCTTTTTATCCAGGTCATATACCCAATGCCAAGTTATGGGCTAGGCAATTTATATTTTAGCAAAAGAAACAAAACTGCAAAGGAGAAGGTGCAATGATGCTTTCTGATAGCAAACCCAAACCCAGCAAACCCAAACACAGCCTAGCCACACATGATTTCTGCACACTGTCATTTTTATTAGAATCTACTAGACTCTCCATGTGATTTTTCTTCCTGGCCTTTAAGATCATTTATATAAATACTCTTGGTAAGTGTGATAAGTGTATGTTACCATCTGTTTGTAGCGTTATTGCTTTTCAAGAATTTCAAAACCAAAGGAGAACCAAAGACATTAAAAACAAAGTGCTGGAGGCGGAGCAAGATGGCGGCCGAGTAACAGCTTCCTTGCATCTGGGCACCGTGAGTCTGGAGAGATAGGACTCCAGGCATCTCTGGCTGGTGGGATCTGACTATCATCGCCCCTGTGAGGATACAGGGAGTCAGCGAGAGACTTCTGGACCCCAAGAGGAGGACTAAAACAGTGGAAAAACGGCAAGTGGTCGCGTGTGTTCAATCCGTCTAAACCCGCCCGCAACTGTAAGTTCAGTAGCAGCCAGACTGCAAACCAGAAAGGCCTTACCTGTGAACTGTTTTGGTGTCTTTGGACGTGGCACTCAGTTGAACTGCCTTGGGGAGAGCCTGAGCAGGAGTGCGGAGAACTCTGGCCGTTGTCTAGGGCCCCAGTCTGAGCAGCTGAGCCAGACAGACCTAATAGTGTTTGGCTGTGGGTCACAGGGAGCCATTGTGAGTGATCTGCCCCGGCAAGCTCCGCCCTCAGGGTCGCAGAGCTAGAATCAGGTGGGAGCTGGTAACCCAGCGACCAAGTAGCCTAAGGGTGGGGTCTGAGCTGCCTTGCAGCCCTCACCCTCAGGGGCAGAGTGAGACCGGTTTTGGCACACTGGGTAAGTGGATAGCCCCTTCAGCAGTGATTCCAGCGACAAGCACTTTACTGGGAAAGCTTCAACTCAGCAAGTTTACAAGTTCAAAGTGCCTTTTAAGTGCGCTGAAGAGAGATTTAGGGTGTCTACCTGCTGGGGCTTGAGAAATCAGCAGCCTCCAGTCATATCAGAACTCTGATTAACATCTCATACCCCAGAAGACCACGTGTTGCCCAGACAATATTCAATAACATATACATACTGCTTTGTTTTTGGTTGTGGGTTTTTTTTTTTTTTTTGGTTTGTTTTTTTAATTTATGTTGATGTTGTTTTATTTTTTAATTTCAACCTTTTCCATACAGAGCCTTTTCCTTTCTCAATTTTACTAGTTTAATTATAATTTCCCATTGCTGCCTTCTTCAATAACTAGAACTTCATTTCTGCTAGTGTTTCTACCGCTATTATTTGGTTTTTCACCCAATTTTATCCAGTATACTTTTATGTTTGCTTGTTTTGGTTTGATTTATAGCATTTTTGTCTTTCCTCTCTACTTGGTGGAGGTGGGATACTGTGTCTGATCAGGTTAGCAAAGAGCTGCTGACCTCAATGGAACCACCCAACTGGGCACCCCCAGAAGGTGGGGTTTTTAAGGTTCTGTCAAAGTACCCTACTGTACACCTATATTGCTCTGTCTCCCTCTTTCTGTGCCTCTCTTCTTTTTGTCAATATTCCTTTTACCCACCCCCTCTCCTTTCTCTATTTTTCTTTTTTTTTTTCTTATCACTCGGTCCTCCTTTCTTTCATCCCTTTTTTGCTCTTCAGCCTTCTCATCCATCTGGTCCTGTAACCCTTAGTCCACAGGCATGAGAACTTAAAGAGCAAGAGGAAGTGAAAGGAAAATTAGGGCAAGGAAACAGAGAAAAGAAATCACTCATCAGGAAGAATCAGCAGAAAACTCCAGGCAACATGAAGAACCAGTCCAGAACAACCCAGCCAAGGGACCAAGAGGTAGCTACTGCAGAGGATTCCACCTATAAAGAAATGTTACGAATGACAGAAAGGGAATATAGAATACACATGATGAAAACAATGAAAGAAATGATGGAAACAATGAAGGAAACTGCTAATAAAGTGTAAAATAACCAAAAGGAAATCCAAAAGCAGAATCAAATAAGAGATGAAAGATATGAAGAATATAAAAAGGATATAGCAGAGCTAAAGGAGCTGAAACAGTCAATTAGGGAACTTAAAGATGCAATGGAAAGTATCAGCAAAAGGTTAGACCATGCAGAAGAAAGAATTTCAGAGGTAGAAGACAAAGTTCTTGAGATAACTCAGATAGTAAAAGAGGCAGAAAAGAAGAGAGAGAAAGCAGAACGTTCACTGTCAGAATTATGGGACTTTATGAAGCCTTCCAACATACGAGTTATAGGAATTCCAGAAAGGGAAGAAGAATGCCCCAGAGGAATGGAAGCCATACTGGAGAATATTATAAAAGAAAATTTCCCAAATATCACCAAAGATTCTGACACACTGCTTTCAGAGGGATATCGGACCCCAGGTCACCTCAACTCTAAGGGAGCTTCTCCAAGACACATTGTGATGAACCTGTCCAAAGTCAAGACAAAAGAAAAGATTCTGCAAGCTGCCAGGAGTAAGCGCCAGTTGACCTACAGGGGCAAATCCATCAGAGTGACCGCAGACTTCTCTAATGAAACTTTCCAAGCAAGAAGACAATGGTCATCTACCTTTAATCTACTTAAACAGAACAATTTCTAGTCCAGAATTCTGTACCCTGCTAAGCTAAGCTTCAAAATTGACAGAGAAATCAAATCATTTACGGATATACAAACATTGAGGAAATTTGCCACAATAAGACCAGCTCTACAGGAAATACTTCAACCTGTTCTGCACACTGACCACCACAATGGATCAGGAGCAAAGTAAGAACTCAGAAATTAAAGGACAGAACCTAACCTCCACACTGATGCAAAAGATAAAACTAACCAATGGACTCTCACAAAATAAGATGAATAGACTACTACCACACTTACCAATTATCTCAATAAATGTTAATGGCTTGAATTCCCCACTGAAGAGACATAGATTGGCTGACTGGATTAAAAAACACAAGCCATCCATTTGCTGTCTGCAAGAAACACACCTGGCTTCAAAAGACAAACTAAAGCTCCGAGTCAAGGGTTGGAAGACAATTTTTCAGGCAAATAGAATTCAGAAGAAAAGAGGAGTTGCAATCTTATTTTCAGATACATGTGGATTTAAAGCAACTACAGTCAAAAAAGACAAAGATGGTCACTTTATATTGGTCAAGGGAAAAATACAACAAGAAGACATTTCAATTCTAAATATTTGTGCACCCAATTTAAATGCTCCCAGATTCTTGAAACAGACCTTACTCAGTCTGAGCAAAATGATATCTGATACTACCATAATAGCAGGGAACTTTAACACTCCTCTTACAGAGCTGGACAGATCCTCTAAACAGAAATTAAACAAAGATATAAGAGATTTAAATGAGACCCTAGAACAACTGTGCTTGATAGACACATATAGAACACTCCACCCCAAAGATAAAGAATATACATTCTTCTCATCACCCCATGGAACATTCTCCAAAATTGATCATATCCTGGGACACAAAACAAATATCAACAGAATCAAAAGAATTGAAATTTTACCTTGTATCTTCTCAGACCATCAAGCACTAAAGGTGGAACTCAACTCTAACAAAAATGCTCGACCCCACCCAAAGGCATGGAAATTAAACAATCTTCTGTTGAATAACAGATGGGTGCAGGAAGAAATGAACAGGAAATCATTAACTTCCTTGAGCATAACAACAATGAAGACACAAGCTACCAAAACCTGTGGGATACTGCAAAAGCAGTTTTGAGAGGAAAATTCATCACATTAGATGCCTACATTCGAAAAACAGAAAGAGAGCACATCAACAATCTCACAAGACATCTTATGGAATTGGAAAAAGAAGAACAATCTAAGCCTAAACTCAGTAGAAGAAAAGAAATATCCAAAATCAAATCAGAGATCAATGAAATTGAAAACAAAAGAATCATTCAGAAAATTAATGAAATAAGGAGTTGGTTTTTTGAAAAAATAAATAAAATAGATAAACCATTGGCCAGACTAACGAGGAATAGAAAAGTAAAATCTCTAGTAACCTCAATCAGAAATGATAAAGGGGAAATAACAACTGATCCCACAGAGATACAAGAGATCATCTCTGAATACTATCAGAAACTCTATGCCCAGAAATTTGACAATGTGAAGGAAATGGATCAATATTTGGAATCACACCCTCTCCCTAGACTCAGCCAGGAAGAACTAGAGCTCCTGAACAGACCAATTTCAAGCACTGAGATCAAAGAAACAATAAAAAGTCTTCCAACCAAAAAATGGCCTGGTCCAGATGGCTTTACCTCCAGAATTCTATCAAACCTTCAAGGAAGAGCTTATTCCTGTACTGCAGAAATTATTCCAAAAAATTGAGGAAGAAGGAATCTTCCCCAACACATTCTATGAAGCAAACATCAACCTGATACCAAAACCAGGAAAAGACCCAAACAAAAAGAAGAATTTCAGACCAATCTCACTTATGAACATAGATGCAAAAATTCTCAACAAAATCCTAGCCAATAGATTACAGCTTATCATCAAAAAAGTCATTCATCATGATCAACTAGGCTTCATCCCAGGGATGCAAGGCTGGTTTAACATACACAAGTCCATAAACGTTATCCACCATATTAACAGAGACAAAAATAAAGATCACATGATCCTCTCAATAGATGCAGAAAAAGCATTTGATAAAATCCAGCATCCTTTTCTAATTAGAACACTGAAGACTATAGGCATAGGTGGCACATTTCTAAAACTGATTGAAGCTATCTATGACAAACCCACAGCCAATATTTTACTGAATGTAGTAAAACTGAAAGCTTTTCCTCTAAGAACTGGAACCAGACAAGGTTGTCCTCTGTCACCTTTACTATTCAGCATAGTGCTGGAAGTTCTAGCCAATACAATTAGGCAAGACAAGGAAATAAAGGGAACCCAAATGGGAGCAGAGGAGGTCAAACTCTCCCTCTTTGCTGACGACATGATCTTATACTTAGAGAACCCCAAAGACTCAACCACAAGACTCCTAGAAGTCATCAAAAAATACAGTAATGTTTCAGGATATAAAATCAATGTCCACAAGTCAGTAGCCCTTGTATATGCCAATAACAGTCAAGATGAGAAGCTAATTAAGGACACAACTCCCTTCACCATAGTTTCAAAGAAAATGAAATACCTAGGAATATACCTAATGAAGGAGGTGAAGGACCTCTATAAAGAAAACTATGAAATCCTCAGAAAGGAAATAGCAGAGGATATTAACAAATGGAAGAACATACCATGCTCATGGACGGGAAGAATCAACATTGTTAAAATGTCTATACTTCCCAAAGCAATCTACCTATTCAATGCCATTCCTATCAAAATACCAACATCGTACTTTCAAGATTTGAAAAAAATGATTCTGCGTTTTGTATAGAACCGTATAGCTAAGGCAGTTCTTAGTAATAAAAATAAAGCTGGAGGCATCAGCATACCAGATTTTAGTCTGTACTACAAAGCCATAGTGGTCAAGACAGCATGGTACTGGCACAAAAATAGAGACATAGACACTTGGAATCGAATCGAAAACCAAGAAAAGAAACTAACATCTTACAACCACCTAATCTTCGATAAACCAAACAAGAACATACCTTGGGGGAAAGACTACCTATTCAATAAATGGTGTTGGGAGAACTGGATGTCTACATGTAAAAGACTAAAACTGGACCCACACCTTTCCCCACTCACAAAAATTGATTCAAGATGGATAAAGGACTTAAATTTAAGGCATGAAACAATACAAATCCTCCAAGAAAGCATAGGAAAAACACTGGAAGATATTGGCCTGGGGAAAGACTTCATGAAGAAGACTGCCATGGCAATTGCAACAACAAAAATAAACAAATGGGACTTCATTAAACTGAAAAGCTTCTGTACAGCTAAGGAGACAATAACCAAAGCAAAGAGACAACCTACACAATGGGAAAGGATATTTGCATATTTTCAATCAGACAAAAGCTTGATAACTAGGATCTATAGAGAACTCAAATTAATCCACATGAAAGAAGCCAACAATGCCATATACCAATGGGCAAGAGACATGAATAGAACTTTCTCTAAAGATGACAGACGAATGGCTAACAAACACATGAAAAAATGTTCATCATCTCTATATATCAGAGAAATGCAAATCAAAACAACCCTGAGATATCATCTAACCCCAGTGAGAATGGCCCACATCACAAAATCTCAAAACTACAGATGCTGGCGTGGATGTGGAGAGAAGGGCACACTTTTACACTGCTGGTGGGACTGCAAACTAGTACAACCTTTCTGGAAGGAAGTATGGAGAAACCTCAAAGCACTCAAGCTAGACCTCCCATTTGATCCTGCAATCCCATTACTGGGCATCTACCCAGAAGGAAAAAAATCCTTTCATCGTAAGGACACTTGTACTAGACTGTTTATTGCAGCTCAATTTACAATCACCAAAATGTGGAAACAGCCTAAATGCCCACCAACCCAGGAATGGATTAACAAGCTGTGGTGTATGTATACCATGGAATACTATTCAGCCATTAAAAAAAATGGAGACTTTACATCCTTCTTATTAACCTGGATGGAAGTGGAAGACATTATTCTTAGTAAAGCATCACAAGAATGGAGAAGCATGAATCCTATGTACTCAATTTTGATATGAGGACAATTAATGACAATTAAGGTTATGGGGTGGGGGAGCAGAAAGAGGAATGGAGGGAGGGGGTGGGGCCTTGGTGTGTGTCACACTTTATGGGGGCAAGACATG
The DNA here is from genome assembly GCF_027406575.1 of Nycticebus coucang. Taxonomy (NCBI): domain Eukaryota; kingdom Metazoa; phylum Chordata; class Mammalia; order Primates; family Lorisidae; genus Nycticebus; species Nycticebus coucang. The sequence continues at coordinate 37,502,300 of NC_069796.1, read as the reverse complement.
ATTGCAAGAGCGACTTTACCTAACAATTGCAATCAGTGTAACCTGGCTTATTGTACCCTCAATGAATTCCCAACAATAAAATAAATAAATAAATAAAAAACAAAAACAAAGTGCTGATAGGCTAAAATGGCAAACTGGAGCTAAAAATGCCAAATCTTTAGAAATCCATGTTTTGTACAACTTGGTTATCCATGAACTTTCTGAAGATCATGGCTAAATCATTTTCAGTTATTATCTATATAGCTATTAATGACTAGCAGATTTCATTACTTGATTAAAGCTGGGAAAATGGGCTGGGTATAGTGGTCATGCCCATTAACCCCAGTGCTTTGGGAGGCTTAGGTGGGAGGATCACTTGAGGCCAGGAGTTGACATGGTGAGACTATATCTGTACAAAAAATTTTAAAAATTATCAGGGTATGGTGGTAGTCTTAGGTACTCAGGAGGCTAAAGCAGGAAGAGTACTTGAGCTTGGGACTTAGAGGCTACAATAAGCTGTGACTGGGCAACTACACTCTAGCCTGGGTGACAGAGGCATGTGCCACCATACCCAGCTAATTTTCTTTCTTCTTTTTTATTTTTTTGGTAGAGATGGGGTCTTGCCCAGGCTAGTCTCAAATTCTTGGTCCTGAGTGATCCTTCTGCCTTGGCCTCCCAGAGTGCTGGGATTATAAGGCATGAGTCACCATACCTGGCCCCAGAAGGCCATTGTAAGTGGAGAAAAGCTCTTGAGCTTTTTCCTCAGTGCTGGCTGAATTAAGTTATTAACATCTGTACCATAAGGCTGTTACATTACACTGCAGAGTAAAGGACCTAGGTCTTGAATCTAATTCCTTCCAACAACACAGAGACCCAAATACTAGCCATTAAAGCAGAGTGTAGGGGCTCAGCGCCTGTAGCACAGTGGTTACAGCGCCAGCCTCATACACCAAAGTAGGCCTAGCATACAGTGAACTCTCAATAATTACTTGCTGAGTAAAAAATTTTAAATGAGGCTCGGCACCCTTAGCATAGTGGTTATGGCACCAGCCACATACACAGAGGCTGGCAGGTTGAAAACTGGCCTGGGCCAGCTAAACAACAACAACTGCAACAAAAAAATAGCTGGGTGTCGTTGCAGGCACCTATAGTCCCAGCTACTTGGGAGGCTGAGGCAAGAGAATCGCTTAAGCCCAAGAGTTTGAGGTTGCTGTGAGCTGTGACGCCACAGCACTCTACTGAGGGTGACATAGTGAGACTCTGTCTCAAAAAAAAAAAAAAAAAAAAAAGAAAGAAGAGTGTATGGAGTGTAGGTGAATGGCTGTCATACTTTTCAGGATGTAGGGTAGGGTAACCATTATGGTTCCAGAACTGCCAGATGTTGCAAATAGCCCTCCCTCAAGAATGGTATAGACTGGGCTATACGGTCACTGCCTTCTCCCCTTTTCTAGCAATGGAGAATACTATGCATTTTTAATGTAGGGCAGGGAGGAAGTAACATGTAATCCCTTAAGGAAATGTCACTTAATGTTAAACATAAATTTTTCCAAACTATGTGGATTCTGCGTCAGTGATTTGTCCCAAGACTTTTATCTAAAATCCTAAAAACAAATTACCTCTAATCAAGATTCAATTTGGTGATAGCGTAACCATTACCAGTTGTACTTTACCTGAGGACAGAGGGCTTCTAACTGGCTTGCAGACATTCGAACAAGCTTTACGCCTTCTTCATTGTTTGAGATGGAACAGGCCAAGTTGGCAACCTATAAACATAAAAAAACCTTTAAATATTTTTCTCTTTTGACTGCTACATAAAATAGGCACATACCTACCCCTACCCAACCATTCCAGAACAGATGACAAAAGCACGAATGATACTCCATTTCTCACAGACTGATCATCTGCTTATGAACACACATTTTTAAACTCTATACTGAACAAGGTATACAGACTCATAATGCACATCGCATTGCAGGGTGGTGGCAGAACCTTCAAAGATCCCAGGGCCTGTAAGTCAATCTTTGCATGGCTCTAGTCTGCTTTAAAAAGAGGTTCTTCTGATGTGGGCAATATTGCAAAAAAAGCTAAGGGACCAAAGGCCTCAGGAGATAACTTTTTTATCCTCAAAAACGTTCTGCAGCTATTCTTGAAGGAAGAAAACAAAAATTCTAACTTGCTGATCTCATTTGACAGGTGAATGGATGCTTCACATAAGTCAAGATGAGCTTTATTTGAATACAAGGCCTTTTTTAAAATAAAATTTGGCATGAAGACAACTTCAAGATGGATTCAAGGCCATCCTCATCAAAAAAAAGGAAAAAGAAACAGATAATGTTCCATAGTTAAGAGCAAACTGTCCTGGGCGGCGCCTGTGGCTCAGTCGGTAAGGCGCCGGCCCCATATACCGAGGGTGGCGGGTTCAAACCCGGCCCCGGCCAAACTGCAACCAAAAAATAGCCGGGCGTTGTGGCGGGCGCCTGTAGTCCCAGCTACTCGGGAGGCTGAGGCAAGAGAATCGCTTAAGCCCAGGAGTTGGAGGTTGCTGTGAGCTGTGTGAGGCCATGGCACTCTACTGAGGGCCATAAAGTGAGACTCTGTCTCTACAAAAAAAAAAAAAAAAAAAGAGCAAACTGTCCTTCAGCTGAGTTCTCAAAAACACTGACAGCTGGACTTTTTCCTGGCCAATGCTGCTTAATTTGAACTAAAATCTTTACCTTCCCATCCAATCATCTCAATGATACAGCCCATGTAACCATGTAATCTTTCCATGTTGTGTCGTACTTCCTTTGCTGAAGCTCAGCCTGTGCTAACAACGTGGCTGAGGAGAGACTGCTAAGGCTATCCATGTTTCTTTTTTGTTGTTTTTTTTGTTTGTTTGTTTGTTTTTTTGTAGAGACAGAGTTTCACTTTATTGCCCTCCGTAGAGTGTCGTGGCGTCACACAGCTCACAGCAACCTCCAACTCCTCGGCTTAGGCGATTCTCCTGCCTCAGCCTCCTGAGTAGCTGGGACTACAGGCGCCCGCCACAACGCCCGGCTATTTTTTTTTGTTGTTGTTGCAGTTTGGCAGGGGCTGGGTTTAAACCCGCCATCCTCGGTATATGGGGCCGGCGCCCTGCTCACTGAGCCACAGGCGCCGCCCAGGCTATCCATGTTTCTAAACGATCAGGTTTGCCAACTCCATTAGCAATACCAGCACCCAGCTGAATACATGGTGCTGGGACACATCTTTACCCCAGTTGCAAACTGAGTTATGAATGATAAAGGCGTAGGAAGTTGAATATCAGACGCACTTTCTGGGAATTTAAATGCCAGAGTAAACAAGGGCGATAACAATAACCTTTGATTTCTACTCCTCCACCCAACATAAGCACATAAAAGCACAAGAAAAATTATACACTATGACAGCAGTTGTTTGTAGTGTTAAGGATTATCAGTTTTTGGTAAGACTGCTAACTATCAGAATCCTGCAATGCTTAATCACAAGGAGAAACAAAGGAAGGAACATGCAATTTAAACATAAAAATTTAAAGAAATAGAAAAGTCAGATCTCTAATGTTTATGGAGCCTTCAAAATCACTAACATTTATACTCCCCAAAGCTTCTAATTCCACATTTTGCTGTCAACTGGACCCGAGCAAAGATTCATTTCTGTTTAGGATGACAATCAACAGACATGGCTGTAAATTTCTATTTGTTTAAAAAAAATCACTGCTAAATATGGCCTAAACTAAATTTTGTAAAGCATAAGACTTATTTTATTAAAAAATAAAAATACCAAATGTATATTTTGTTAGACTACATGGAAAGAGAAAGGTTATATTAGATATGTTCATGAATAGTAGTCTACAGCCCCTATTGCTTCACTGCCTTAAAGCAGCATTCTGAAAACAAATACAAAATTTGATGCTGACCACTGAATTAATCAACAGTTTCACAAAAATCCTCAGTGAGGAGAGTGTACTAATGCCCTCTATCCCACCCACTCCCATCATTTATGGAGGCCAGCCAAAGGTTTGATTCAAGACAGTCATTACTAAATTACTACTACAACCTTATGTCAATTTATAGTCTCTCAATTTTATGAACCCCTCAAACTCAAAAAAAAAAAAAAATGAATTAAAAGGCAAAAGATTATAAAAGTATTCTCAGGGTGGCGCCTGTGGCTCAGTGAGTAGGGCGCCGGCCCCATATGCCGAGGGTGGCGGGTTCAAACCCAGCCCCGGCCAAACTGCAACAAAAAATAGCCGGGCGTTGTGGCGGGCACTTGTAGTCCCAGCTGCTTGGGAGGCTGAGGCAAGAGAATCGCGTAAGCCCAAGAGTTAGAGGTTGCTGTGAGCCGTGGGACGCCACGGCACTCTACCCAAGGGTGGTACAGTGAGACTCTGTCTCTACCAAAAAAAAAAAAAAAGATTATAAAAGTATTCTCTACTATAAATCATATCTGAGGGTGACAGTGTATGGCTAAGGCTGAAACAGCTGACTTCTTTAAACCATCTTTTCTGTTTCCTGATATGCATCCTAACAAAATAAAAGTTGTGGAAGTCTTGCTCATTATTTTCAAAAGCACTTCAGATGATGTACTGATGAAGCAGTAATGTTCTGTAAGAGCACACTGCCTGTTTCAGGAGGCCTGCAAGGAGGAAACAGGTCACTGACACTCTTCTCTGGATGAATGAGCTTCCAGATTCACCCCCCAGGGACAGGGCTACTCATTTCTAACAATTGACAAATGTGCAAATGTAACATCTTGGCCACAGTTCTATGAAAAGCTAACTTTACATACTAGTGCCAGGCCTGACAATAGTGAAAGGAGAGGGTAAGAGGAGGGGCTTCCCAAAAGCCTCTTTCTGTGGAAAATGTGGGGCTCTAGTAATCTGGGATAGTAGTTAATACTGATACTAAGGAAGATTTTAAAGTTTGAACGAAAAATACTTGCTGTAGCTAACTTCCACAGAGAACCCAGCAGAACTGAGCAATGGGGAACATCTCTAGGTGTTATGAGAATGAATCATTAATACATCTTTGCTACCACAGTTACTTGTGCATTAGCCACTAAAATGTCTCTGGTTCCTGTTAATCCAAGAGGTGGGCTACAAACGACACCATGACCACCAGCTTTGAGAAGCCCGCTTTTGTAATATCTGTGCATGTCTTGTGTGTGTAGATTTCAGAAAACTTGCAAACCTCTGTTTTCCTCAGCAGTAGCTAAACTACTGAGGAAAACACTCACAGTCTATGTCAAATCAAAAAATATGACATCTGTACATGACAGGAAAGACAGCTTTTCGGTCATTTAGGAAAGCTCTACTTTGTTGTTGTTTTTTTTTTTTTTTTTCTGTACAGACAGAGTCTTACTTTATGGCCCTCGGTAGAGTGCCGTGGCCTCACACAGCTCACAGCAACCTCCAACTCCTGGGCTTAAGTGATTCTCTTGCCTCAGCCTCCCAAGTAGCTGGGACTACAGGCGCCTGCCACAACACCCGGCTATTTTTTGATTGCAGTTTGGCCGGGGCCGGGTTTGAACCCACCACCTTCGGTATATGGGGCCGGCGCCGCCCAGGAAAGCTCTACATTTATGCCACAATGAATTAATGATCTTTATTTAAATAAAATCTATTAAACAGGCCAGGTGGTAGCTATAATCCCAGCACTTTAGGGGACTGAGACAAGAGTACTACTTGAGGCCTGGAGTTTGAGACCAGACTGGGCACTATAGCAAGACCCTTCAGCTACTTGGGAGGTTGAGGCAGGAGGATAGTTGGAGTTGAGGAATTATAAATTACAGTGAGCTATAATCACACCATTGCACTACAGCCTGGGCAATAGAGCCAGACCTTGTCTCTGTTAAGTTAATAAATTAATTAGTTAAAATAAACTAAAATAAGATTTATTACACAAAGTGTTACCCTGGAAAAATATCCTATTGACTAGTTTCCTCTCTTACACAATGGGTTGATGATTTGCATAAGTCAAAGTTGTTTATTTCCTTCAGTAACTGCTCCTGGTTTCATGTCTGGCTCAGTTATACCTGCACCTTATCCTGAAAACTTTGTAGGAAGACAAGATAAGGTGGTATTCTTCATAATAAATTAACGACCTATTTTCACACCTTATGCCTGTTGTAGAGAAAAACAAGTGAGAAGAGCTTTGGGACAGACTTTTAAGTCCAAATAGTGACACCACAATATAGGTAGCATGCCAGAGGGGTGAAGCTTAAAACATACATCTCTTTCTACCTGCCCTTGCGTCAAGCTACCACCTGAGTTTTCTTCTTTAATGATCTTAACTCCTAAAAGTTAAAAGAAAAAAAAGAAGAATGTTTTCAAACTTGTCCTGCACATAAAGAAGTCCCAAATGCAGGTGGTATAAATTTCAGAGTTGCTCAAGAAGTTTTCAACAATTACTCCCAAACCTAAAGAGTAAATGATGATGGAACAGAGGTTAAGCTTCTATTTTCCAATTTCCAGGGAAAGGTGTTCGCAATCTTACTAGTAGGAACAAGATTATCTTACTGAAAAAACAAATTATGCATAGATGATAGAAAAGTCACAAATCCCAAAACTGGATTGAGGTGATGGCTATGCAGTTCTGTAAGCTTACTAAAAATCCTTGAATTGTATACTCAAAATGGGTGAATTTGGGGGCAGCACCTATAGCTCAAAGGAGTAGGAGCTGGCCCCATATGCCAGAATTGGTGGGTTCAAACCTAGCCCCCGCCAAACTGAAAAAAAAAAAAAAAAAAAAAAGAGGTGAATTTTATGATAGGTAAATTATATACCTTAATAATGCTGGGCATGTTTTAATAGCCACATACCAATGGGGGTGGGGTGGGGGGGTAATCCAGGATCCTTCTGTTTTCACATGTTCCTGACCTGTACTCCCATTAATATGTGACTGCTAAAAGCTATTCAAGTGAGAAACTGAGAAAATTTTTCAGAGGCTAGAAAAGAAAAAGGAGAAATTCAGAGAGGTAATCTAAAACTAAAAATAGTGTTCACTTTTGTGGGGGATTTGGGGGAAAATAACATTCCATGATCAGAACTTTGGTTTTTAACCAGCCAATGCCAAGGCTTTCACAAGGTAGACACCTTAGGCACAGAGATAGACAGCCAAAAGTTAACTCCAATGAAAGAGTCAATTAAAGAAAAAGTGACCATGAAGAGGAAAAGAGTAGGATACTTGGCAATCTTAGCATTCACTCAAGGAGGAAAGGAAAACTGCTACACCCTACCCCAAATTCTACCCAAAGGTGGCCCTCTACAAGAGTACAAGTACAGAAATTATGTTATTTATATGTAGGCCTGAAAATCTTTTAGGTTTAGAAGGTCATGTATTTTAGTACCCCTAAGCAACTGGCAGAAGCAAACATAAATTGACATTTTCCCTGATGGAAGATAATCTAAACCTAGGCCTCAAAGAATTCCCATAACAAAATGCCAGGAATATGGACTCATAATGAAAAACACAGAAAGGATACAAGAAAATAAACCATCTTGGGCAAGAATAAGCAAAACAAACACTTGTATAGTCATATCCATAATGAATACAGCTACTCAAATGATCAAAACTGGATCATTTTATTAATAAAAATGAGAGTATATAAATAAGGAAAAAGGCACCCTAAAAATGACTAGTCACACATGAAAAGAATCAAAATAGAATTTTAAGGAAAAACCAACAATTTCTATCACTTCTAGAAATTTATAATATTGACTAAATACTGCTGAAAAGAGAATTAGTAACATGAAAAGTCGAAATGAAAAAATTACTAAAAACAAAATTTTTTTTTGTGATATGGAACATGTGGAAGCCGTAAAAGAAGTTAAGATGCAAGATGGATTGTGAAAGTCTCTCAGTGAGGAATTTCAGAAGGAAACAACAGAGAATGGGGGAAATGATAATATTGAAAAAGATAATGGCAAAAATTTTTTTAGACTAGATGAAATGTAATTTATAGGCTTGAGAAGAAAAATTTCAAACAGGGTAAATAAAAAGAAATGCACACTTAAACTGTAATGAAGCTATGAGACAACAAAAACAAGAAGACTTTTTAAATAGCCAGAAAGTAAATACAAATTATCTATAAAGAAAGGAGTGTAAAATTGACTGTGGACTTCTCATAGCAACAATTAAAGCCAGAGATAAGAAAATAATACCTTTGAGAGTAACTGATGGGGTCATCCCAAAACTATACACCTAATAAACTTATTTTTTCAAGAATTAGGGTGAGGCTCGGCACGTGTAGCTCAAGCAGCTAAGGTGCCGGCCTCATATTCTGGAGCTGGTAGGTTCGAATCCAGCCTGGGCCACCAAACAATGACAACTACAACCAAAAAATAGCCGGGCATTGTGGCAGGCGCCTGTAGTCCCAGCTACTTGGGAGACTGAGACAAGAGGCTTAAGCCCAAGAGTTTGAGGTTGCAGTGAGCAGTGATGCCACTCTACCCAGGGCAACAGCTTGAGATTCTGTCTCCAAAAGAAAAAAAAAAAGAAAAAGAAAGAAAGAAGAAAGAATTAGGGCAAAATAAGGATATTAAAACAAAAAACAAACAACTCAGGAGTATTTACTCCTAACAGATCTCTCCTTCTCCTGAACTAAAGAAGTTTCTAAAGAATATATGGTCCAGGAAGAAGGGGAGTGATCCCAGAAGAAGGCTTAATTCACAGTAAGAAATGGGAAGCAAATATATCAGGTGCGCAAATTTAAGCAAAGTCTAAAAAAAACTGAACAATTACAGTATTGTTTAACTCATGGGGCTAAAAATTAGAAGAACTAAAATACTGGACAATAAAAATATTTAAGTTGAAGAGTGACTGAAATTAAAGCATCTATGATTCTTATATTGTTTCAGTTAAGAGGAAATGATACTGATTAGCCTCAACCTGTGAGTGAAACATGCAGGCTAAAATAGCCAGTTTCTACTGATAATAAAGACAAGTGTGCAACTTCCAAATAAATAAAAGGAGGTGGGGCCTAGACCAATCCAAAATAGGGAAGGAGAGTTAGAAATAAAGAAGGGACAGAAACAGAGGAATTAGAGAGAATAAAATGCGATGATAAAAATGAACTCACATTAGATTTAGCTTATTTTGAACAAAAATATAACTTGGATCATTTTTTTCACGTCACTTCAGTATAATTTAAGCTACATTGTTAAAAAAATACATACTACATAAAATACATATTTTAGGAAGAGGCAGAATATAAATTTAAGCATCACTAACAACAGATAAAAGACGGGACTAGGAATCATGAATTTATTGAAATATGATAAAAGATTTTTTTTTTTTTGGTAGAGACAGAGTTTCACTTTATTGCCCTCGGTAGAGTGCCGTGGCATCACACAGCTCACAGCAACCTCCAACTCCTGGGCCTAGGCGATTCTCCTGCCTCAGCCTCCCGAGCAGCTGGGACTACAGGCGCCTGCCACAACGCCCGGCTATTTTTTTGTTGCAGTTTGGCCGGGGCCGGGTTTGAACCCGCCACCCTTGGTACATGGGGCCGGTGCCCTGCTCACTGAGCCACAGGCGCCGCCCAATGATAAAAGATTTTTAAACAGCGTGGCTATTTGATATATTTTTAAAAGGGCTTCACTTGTAATCACCATTTGGATGATCTTGTAATCATTTCCATTCACGTGGTACTACTATAGGGACCACTCTGAAAAGTCTCTATTTCTATTTTACCTAATCTTATCAGTAAAGCTAGAAAAGGTGCCTGTCTATCCATTAGTCCATCAGTTCCACAGATGAGGAAACAGGAAGGCCTATTCCTGTTTCTGGAACTGCAAAAAGGTTGGGCACAGTGCTTCCTTAATCACGCTTACTAATGCTCAAAAGAAAAGAAGAATCTTCATGCCCCTTAAGAGAACAAGGGTCATCCAAATGTCTTTGTTTGATCATTCCAAAATTTGACTAGGTGGTTAAATTCAATCAAAAAAGTTTATCTGGAGCCAGGCACCATGGCTCACGCCTATAATCTTAGCACTCCCGGAGACCGAGACAAGTGGATTGCCTGAGTTCACGGGTTCAAGACCAGCATGAGCAAGAGCAAGACCCTGTCTCTAAAAATAGCTGAGTGTTGTGGGAGGTGCGGTAGTGGGTGCCTGTAGTCCCACCTATAGGCTGAGACAAGAGAATCACTTGAGCCCAAGAGTTTGAGGTTGCTGTGAGCAATAACGCCACAGCACTCTACTAAGGGTAACAAAGTAAGACTCTCTCAAAAAAACAAACAAATAAGCCCCCCAAAAAACAAGCAGTCAAATCAATAAGATCGTATCTCATTCACTGCCTTGTGAATTAAGAACCAAAAAGTGACTAGCACTTTGGGAGGCCAAGGCGAGAGGATTACTTGAGGTCAGGAGTTTGAGAGCAGCCTGAACAAGAGCAAGACCCTGTCACTACAAAAACTAGAAAAATTAAGGCAGGCATAGTAGCTCATGCCCATAATCCTGGCACTCTGGGAGGCTGAGGGAGGAGGAAAACTTGAGCTCAGGAGTTCGACACCAGCCTGAGCAACAGTGAAAACCCAGTCTCTACTAAAATCAGAAAAAAATAGCCTTGCATGGTGGCATATGCCTGTAGTCCTAGCTACTCAGAAGACTAAGGCAAGAGGATCGCTTGAACCCAGGTGTTTGAGGTTGCAGTGAGCTATGATGAGTCTACTGCATTCCAGCCTAGGTGACAGAGACTCTACCTCAACGAAAGAACAGAGAGAAAGCAAGCTAGCTAGCTTATTTGGGGTTAAGGTGTTAAAAAATAGCACGTGCAAGATAATTTTATCTCACACAGTCTCATGCATCTGAACATACAAACTCTCAAAAATGTTAAAAAGCTCAAAATGCTTAGAATTCTTTAGGAATCTAAGGTCAGCATCCCCCCCCCCCCCCAAGATATCTGACTTTTTGTCTGAAAACATCCTACAGTTGTAGAAAACTGAATCTTCATTTAATTTGCTTTTTGCCAGAATTTCAGCCTAGTATCAAATAGAAGCACTGAGAAAATACCAAAGATGTCACAGAACAAAAGTTATAATGCAGATCATTTAATTTGCAGTTAAAATACACATTTCAAACCAATAAAGCCATATCCTACGAAGTCCCAGATAATGGGAAATAGTGGGGGGTAGCGGACGCACAGGGAGGCAACAAATAATGATATTACAGCTCAAAAGCATGCCAGTTTCACTTTTTGGTTCTTAATTCACAAAGCAGTAAATGAGATACAATCTTATTGTAGCAAATTCATTACACTAAGAGGCATATTTTTCTACAATGTCTAAGGCTGCAGAGATAAATGATATGTGATTTTTACAGGGAGGATTTCATGAATGGCATTTTCCCTATTTCATTCTCGCAATTCATAAAACTGAAGAAGGACGTGGAAGAGAGCAAAATCATAGGTAAAATTCGTTGCTCTTTAGTTATTAAGCTGCTCACAGCCAAAGGAGGTGGACAAAGCATAAAGCATTTAAAAATGCCACATGGGTGTTGCATTTATTGACAAAAAGGTTAATATTTCTGACAGCAAATAAGTTTTTCACCTTAATACACTTTAAATTGAAGAGCAACATAAAGAAATCATTAGCTGGAGAGTCAAGTCTTAAAAGGTGTTATCATAAACTTGAAGCACAGCCTCGCCATTTTATAAACAGATGAAAAGTCCTCAGTGCTATGTTATACTCCATTTCAGAAGAAAATGGTAAAGCGAAGAGTCATCCAGCTCACAACACTGGCCTTCAGCTCCTGCTCCCCCCACTCACTGGCCTTGAGGACATAAAACATCTACACAACCTTCACTTAAGAAACATAATTTTAATACCATGTGGGGAGTTACTGGATTCTACTAACAACTTTGGTATAGGGCAGTCAGAGGTCCTAGCCAGACCATCAGAAAACAGCAGTTTAGAGAGGACTCATGCTGGCTTGGCGCCTGTGGCTCAAGCGGCTAAGGTACCAGTCACATACACCTGAGCTGGCGGGTTCGAATCCAGCCTGGGCCTGCCAAACAACAATGACGACTACAACCAAAAAAAAACAGCCAGGCGTTGTGGTGGGCGCCTGTAGTCCCAGCTACTTGGGAGGCAGAGACAGGAGACTAGCTTGAGCCCAGGAGTTTGAGGTTGCTGTGAGCTATGATGCCATGGCACCCTACTCAGGGCAACAGCTTGAGGCTCTGTCTCAAAAAAAAAAAAAAAAAAAAAAGAGAGAGGACTCATGCTAAGTATTCTGCTATTTGCTTTTAAGTACAAGCACAAGAGTCATTTAAAAAGAATCCAGTAGATTACTAACACCACAAAGATTCACTGATACTATGTACACTTAGAGGGACTAGAGTGATAAGAGGAATTTGCTTCCATTAATAAAACCTCAATAGTATGCGGTGTTTATTCTCAAAACAAATCGTGTATTTCTACAATATGATATACACAGAAGGCATCATAAAACAATTCCATTTCTCTTTTGTTTTGCTTTTGAGACAGGGTCTCACTCTGTCACCCAGGCTGAAGTGCAGTGGAACAATCACAGCTTACTGTAACCTTGAACTCCGGTCTCAAGTGATCCTCCTGCCTTTGCCTCCAAAAATGCTGGATTACAGGCACTCCATCCAGCAAAATAGTTCCATTTCTGAGTAGGTGTTATCCCTAATACTAATCAGGAACCATAAATACATTTGATGCCACTTTATAGGACACCTCCAATTAGAGCATAGACCTTTTTTTTTTTTTTTGTAGAGACAGTCTCACTTTATAGCCCTCGGTAGAGTGCCATGGCATCACACAGCTCACAGCAACCTCCAACTCCTGGGCTTAAGCGATTCTCTTGCCTCAGCCTCCCGAGTAGCTGGGACTACAGGCGCCTGCCACAAGGCCCAGTTATTTATTTTTTTTTTTTTTGGTTGCAGTTCAGCAGGGGCCGGGTTTGAACCCGCCACCCTCGGTATATGGGGGTGACTTACCGACTGAGCCACAGGCGCCGCCCAAGCATAGACCTTTTTATACTATTTTATTTGGTCTAGGGAGAACGAATTTCTTTTAAAGCAATCCATGGGACTTCCAAAAACCAAGTTAGCGAAAGCCAACTAATTGGCTCCAAATTTATTTCAGTGAAGTATTAAAATGCTACAGAAGTAACAGCTTTTGCTCAGCTTCCATTTCAAATGCTGGTAAAATGGATAACTTTTTTTTACATATCACCTCAGTTCAATTTAAATTATATTATACAAAATACATATTTATTTTGATTATATCTCTCTCCCTAGAAGATCATCTTCATGTGGGTAGGAATTTTTGTCTTATTCACTATTCTATCCGTAAGTCCCAGAACAGTGACCAGGACATATTAAGCATTCTAAACATATTTGTTACAAGAATCTTGTTATAATTTTTCTCTCCCAAAGTGCTAGAATTGCAGGTGTGAGCCACCACTTCATTCTCCGAAATTTTCCCATAATTTCCACATTCTAAAAGAGTTCACAATTCATCCTCACATATACATTATACAGTATTATGCATTACATCGATCTTTTGCATAAATATAACAAATACTCTAAAATAAGGTAAAGTTCACTAACACCACTGTTACCATAATGGAGAGCTCTGCATTTCTCCAATTGTCCTCAAATCACTGTACAAGAATCTTTGTGGATGTCAGCCCAAGAATCTAAATGTTGAGCACCTGGGTGACTCAAATGTTTACAAACTTTGGGAACCAATAGGTTCATTAATCTAATTGCCAGTGAGTGCCTACTGTATTATCACAAAATTTACATTCCATTGGAGTATGGGGTAGGGGCCAAACAAATAAGAAAATTAAATCCAATAATTTTAGATAGTAAGAAGTACTCAAAGGATATAAATCAAGTTGACCAGATGGAAAAATGACTACTGGAAGATGGGACAGAGGGGATGAGGGATGCAGGAAGACCTCTCTATGGAGGAAACATTACATATTTAGGCATGGTCAAAGAGGAAGAACTACTCAAACATGGGTGGGAGGGAGACACAGGACTAAAGGCAGTTACAAAGGCAGGCAGGGAACCCTATGGGCCATGGTTAAAAATAGGGATTTTTAAATTTTATTACAAGTGTGCCTAAAAGCCAGAGTAAGTGGTTGGGGGAAGAAGGAAGGATTGGTTCTGAAGTAAAGGAATGGCAAAATTTAATATAAAGGGATCGTGTTGACTCTTCTGCACAAAGAGACTGGACAGGGAAAAGAGTATAATTCCCACCCCCACCCCCACCAAAAAAAATCTGTAAAGAGGCTGCTTCAAAAAACTCCGGTGAGAGATGTAGCATGGACTAGGGAGGTGATCAGAGAAGTAAAGAAAAGCAGAAGTTGCCCTTGCACTTTGTTTTAAAGAACATTTTTTTAAATATCAGATCGGTTAAAAGCTATTTTAAAAAAGAAATGACACAGACTTATAAAAGGGCAGCCAATAATATGAAGAACAATTCCAGCAGCAATCCTGGTAAAACATTTAGGATGCTATCCAGAAGGGGATTTACACGTCGCAGTGAGAATCTATGATTCCGTGAGAAAGAACCACTCACTCTGGTATGAAGAGATGGACCCAATTCCCTGGAAGAACAGAAAACATGACTCAGAAAAGAGAGCTTCCAGAGAAAAGGAAAACTCAAATAAAGCAAACAGCACCAGGTAAGAGATATGGTGATCCCTGGGTAATGGCTATGAAAAAGAATCTACTTAAAGCTATAGGAAATAGACCTCCTCTCTCTTACCTCTTCCGTGTGGTGTTTATGCTCTATAGTATGCTAGGCTGGCTTGTGTGGCCAAGCTACCTAAAAAGCATGCATTCCACATACCTTTAAGATGAGATGAGTTGTAATTATATAATTTGGTCATTATCATGGATTCTGATGAGAGAACCTCCCAATCTTTGGAATTTCAGTAGTGATATGAGAATAGCCGCTTTTCATGGCAAGCACTGATTGTTCGTGTTAATTACATGATTCAGGAGAGGGGAATAACCATGTGATTAGAGGATTGGAGCTTTGAGGTTAGCATACCCTACCTGTGGGAAGAGGAAGGTATTGGAGACCAAGTTCAACTACATTATTATACAAGAACTTATACCTACATAATGAAATCCCAATAAGAACACTGAAACTCGGTGGAACTTTTTAGTTGGTGAATCATTAGTGGGACACGAGGATGGTGGGAGGGCGTCTGGGAGGGCAGACTCCACTAGAAGGGTATGTAGAAGCTCTGCATTGGAGACCTTCTCAGAATCCACCCTACGTGGTTTTGTATCCTTTATAGTAAAATGTCCTGTAAGTTGTCCTAGTGATTTATTAAACCTGAGGTGGGTTGTGGGAACCCCGTAGAATTGTACCCAGTTGGTCGGAAGTGTAAATGGCCTAGGGACGCCTGAACTTGCAGCTGACATCTGAAGTGAGATCAATCTTGTTGGAAACTATGCCATTAACCTGTGGGGTCTTTACTAACTCCCAAAGGTTAATGTCAGAACTGCATTGTCCTATTTTAGGAGGACCACTTATTGTAAACACATCCAGTGGGATTCTCAGTGGCTACGGAATCTGAGCCTCTCCTTCCTTGCCAGAGGCATATTACCACTAGCCCTGCCCAGCTTTAATATAGCACCATTACTTCCCTAATACCCCAGGGAAAATGGTAAATGGCCCCTAAAATCAAAGCTGGCCTACAGGCATTTACTCCAGTTAGAAGGGAACTAATGAAAAGAAAGGAAGATGTCAAGAGATCAACAAAATACTCACAAAGAAGTATTGTATCTTTGCTTAAAACAAGTGTCAGAGACTGCTGTCAAAGTGTTTCATTATAATACAAAAGTGGTAAGGAAAAAGCAGCTTTGTTATTGAATAAATTTCTGCCTTGAGTCAGGAACTTGAGGCTTCTCTAACACTTTAAAAACTCATTTCCTTTTAATAGACACATGCAATTATATAAATATTAGTATCTCTATTACCATAAATATAATTTAACTGTTTGCAGAATGGGACCACAAAGACTGTGGCTATGCTTCAAGCAATGAAAAGCCATGTGTCACTTAATATATAGATAATGTATGTGGGGGTGGAGGTCATGGAGAAGGGAAAGTGGTGATAGAGTGGTCAGAACTGAACTGTGATGAGGAACACCAAACTCTTAACTCTAGGAACCCTTGGTTAGGTATGTTCAGAATTAAATAAAAAATATCAGCTAGGGGAAAGTTCCCGGAGCAAGGTCTCCAACCCCACCTGGCCCACTCAACATTTTATTTTGGTAAGCAGTCTACTATGCCCACAAGTTCAAGTACATAGTCCTCTTTGATGAAGGCACAAAAGCCAGGTAAAACTTGGGCAAGTTACTGAACTTCTCTAAGTCTCAGTTTCCTTCCTAAGAAATGTTATGGACAGTACACTGTATTTGCACATACCTGGTACATGGTAGGTACTCGGCAAGTGTCAGCTCTCTCAGGGTGAAGGTGATGCAGCTAGCCCTAATAAAGGGCCCGCCAGCTCTGGTATAGGCAAGGACTGTCCTCTGTTCAGCTGCCACACCAACCCCTTTACTCCGGTGATATCCAAGGCCTTAGGCTGACAGTGTCCTTCCTTTCTGCCATGCAGATAAACTCTCTAATACATAAACTACTTAGAAGATTGGCTTCCTAAACATGATCTCTATACATCTAGAGATTATACCAGTTAATAAAAATAACTCTAAAGTCCAGAAAATAATTTAAAGAGGTTTATTCTGGGCCAAATGTGTATGACTGGCCCCAGAGAACATGGCTCAAGAGGTCCTGAGAAAATGTGTCACATTAGCTGGGTTATGGTTTGGGTTTATACCTTCGTGGAGACAGAAATTAAACATAAGATCCTAGGTCAATATGTGAGGAATATACATTGGTTTGGCCAGAAAAGGCAAGATATCTTGGGGGTGGGGAGCCTAGAGAGAGCTTACAGGTTATAAGTGGGTTTCAAGATTCTTTGACGTTTAACTGGTTAAAGAAATGAAGCTTTGTCTGAAGGCCTGGAATGTTTCAACTTACGATAAAGATGTCTGTTAGTCAGAGACAAGTCATACAACACAGGGCTCAAGTGATCTGTTAAGTAAAATAAATTGATGACCTGCAGGTATGGTTAAAGCTTTGTCTTATATGGCTTTAGGCCTTTTAATGATTTAGTATCTTTCTGTTACAAAAATTAACTCTAAAAGGCAGGGAACATGACAAGGTATGTCTGACCTCCCTTCTCCTCAGACCTTAACATGTTGTTTACCAGCAATTTTATGCAGAAACTATCCATGTTAACAGGCAGCAATGTGTTAATAACTTTAAGGCATTACTGGGGTCCCCTGTGGCCAAAAGAGGAGCCCATTCAATCTGCTAGAGGGTTTAAAGTTTTTTTAGTTCATGTGCCTCATGCTGTCATGTGACTATTGTGACAAGAAGGTGCTTAATGGAGACACAAAATGAAAGTCTCCCAATTTTTGTTCCAAAGGCCAGAATCATTAACTTGAATAGCAGACTGACCTATGTATTTTGTATATAATTCAAGTCAGAATAACACTTAATGTTCAAAGAAAACTAGGCATAATATTAGTAATGCATTTAATGTGATTATGGATGTTTTCTTTGGAATATTTTTACAGTATTAACCTGGTCTAATGTCACTATAAATCCAAATGTACAAGACATGCATTTTATATAAAGGCCCGTTTTCTGTTCTTATATACTGACCATCTTACCAAATGGTTTATAGAATATCTTTTCCAAGTATTAGATATTCTGCATTAAGGTTACATAATCAAATAACTTAAATATATGCTTACTGTGTGTAACATTTCCAACATACAGAAATGCTACAATTGCAGTTAGCAAAAGGTAGGAGTAAATCTACCTGGAAGTTAAATCATAATTTACTCTTTCTTTTTGCTACCATAAGGTAATTCTGGATAAATAGTTAAGAAATGACAAGAGTGAATTCATTCTAAAACCAAGCACTTACATACAGATTTCTACGGTGCAAACATATCTCATTAGCAGCATGTCAGGGTTTAGTTTCTTCACTTTTAAAACAAAAAGATTGGTCAGAGTCCATTTCTCGGCATAAAGCTAAGCACGTGACATACACAATCTCCTTTAGTCCTTAAAATAGTTCTATTACAGGTATTATTAGTATCCTTATTTTATACACAGGAAATGGGAATTGAGAAAGATTATGTAACTTGCTGAGATGCAAGGGCGGCAGCACTCATAGCCACTGCTGCTTTCTTTTTTTTGTTTGTTTGTTTTGGAGAGACAGAATCTCACTTTATCGCCTTCTGTAAAGTCCCGTGGCGTCACACAGCTCACAGCAACCTCCAACTCCTGGGCCTAGGCGATTCTCTTGCCTCAGCCTCCCGAGTAGCTGGGAGTACAAGCGCCTGCCACAAGGCGCAGCTATTTTTTGCTGCAGTTTGGCTGGGGCTGGGTTTGAACCTGCCACCCTCGGTATATGGGGCCAGTGCCCTACTCAGTGAGCCACAGGCACCGCCCGAAAATAGAAATTTTTTTTATTTATTTTTTTTTTGTAGAGACAGAGTCTTACTTTACCGCCCTCGGTAGAGTGCCATGACGTCACAGGACTCACAGCAACCTCTAGCTCTTGGGCTTACACGATTCTCTTGCCTCAGCCGCAGCTGGGACTACAGCCACCGGCCACAAAGCCCGGCTATTTTTTTGTTGCAGTTTGGCCGAGGCAGGGCTTGAACGTGCCACCCTAGGGGGCCCCGCACTACTCACTGAGCCATAGGCGCCACCCCACTGCTGCTTTCTAAACTGTCTTTTGAGTCTAGTCTTTTCATGATTTATCTTTATTTGCATTAATAATAGTGGAGATGTTAAGTTTCCAGGATAGGGCCAATGATATTTAATCATATACACAATTAATGTAAAATAACAAAAATGGTAGTTTTAGATAGGTGTTGAAAAATAAGGAAAGACTATCATTTCATATATACTATATATTAAGTGAACCCTTAAAATTTTTAGCTGAAACTTTTAATTTCATTAACTTACCTACAATTAATGAAACTGCTAATACACTTACCTCAATCAATTTGTTGGCATGTTCACGGAAAACTTGGGCATACTCCTTAACTTCTTTTTCATTTCCATTCTTTGCAGCTTCAATCAATACTAAAAGTGGAACATTGGTTTCCAGGAAAGAGTCTGAAACGTGGTCCATGACAGCTTTGCGGAGCTAATAATTACATTGTAAAAATATGATTTTATTTCCACCAAGAAGCTAGATTGCTTTTCTTTTCTTGAACATTTAAACCTAATGGAAGCTTATAATAGACTGGCTACACTTATATGAGGACCCCTCATATAAGCCATGTGGTATAAAATCTGCAACTTAGGAAACATGATCATGGAGACAATGGTTTACCCTACTATAGTTAGAGCATTACAGCAACAGAATCTTGGTTTTCAAGACAATAATACCCTTCTTTCTTGGGAATTACAAAACTAAGGAATAATACAAAGCTCAACAGAAAGCAACTCTGGGTTGAATTGGCACAAAGCCTTAGAATATATGTAATTAGGCTAATTGGCTAAATAAAATGAGGAGGAAAAAACAGCACTTTCTGGCTTATCTAAAAGGGTTAGCACACTATGAACCTTAAAACATAAAGGTTATCTTTACAACCATTTTTGATACTATTTCACCAAAAGGAAATCGAATAAAAATACATTCTAACTTTAGTTCTGCTTTATATCAGACATGAGCAATAAATGTCTCTCCATTCACTCTTAGAAATTGCCTGTATTACAACTTCTTAGGTCTTAATACATAGTTTTATAAATTCAACCTTAATTTCCATAGACTGAAACTCAATTTGATGTTAACTCAAAATGTTAATGGAGTTATGATTAAACAAAGAGATTCTTTATAATGTATTTACTAAATTGGAAAATTTGGTACCTCAAATATCTCTATACCTACGACATTTAAACTGGAAAAATATCCCACCAATGATCTAAGGGAACTCCAAGGGTATGATTAGAATGCGGTTAAGTCAAATAAATAACTGGAATTTCTGTCTCTACTGTACATAGCCATATAATGAGATCCTTCAGGTTTACTTTCATAGGTACTAAGTCATTTTAAATTGATGTTCCTACCTGTACATCCTTTTTACACTAGAATCGATTTTTTTCAGTCCATGTAAGTAAGACTATATTATTCCATGTTTCCATGAGATTTTTTTAGCCATTAAGAAGCTTATTAGCAACAAAACAGAAATAGCTATTTTCCTATGATAATCTATGCTTCCCCCCAATTAAAAAAAATATATGAGCCCAGTATTTATTGGCATTTTAATCAAACTATAAAATTGAGAACTTAGGAAAATAATCAGCACTTTCTTCTAATTTACCTGCCTACGTAAGTCCCTGGTCTTCTTGGTCATTTTATCTATAGCAGAATTGAGTGCATCACTTCTTTCTTTTCGTCCAGCCTGGATAAAAAGAAAAAGACATACATTTTAATAATTCACAAGGAAACTTGATGATAGGTGATAACTATTTATGCTCAAATCAACACTGAGAAAACAGTACAGCTTTTTTAGCCCAAAGCTGGAAAACATTTGGAGGATGGGATAGACTGCATGGCTTTGTTCATAAAACACCAACCTTACAATTCTTAAGTGTCACATTATTTGATGATTGGAATTGAGAGAGTTTTGCCAAAACAAGAGAAGTGAAGAGAAAAAGACTTTTGTTTAAAGTTTGGCTTTAAAATTAAATTCATATTTTAACGTAAGGTTATAACAATTTGAATAATGAACCAGCTCTCCTGGATCTTCAAATAAGAACAGGTTACACCTGATTTTGATGAAGTCTGAGATTTGAAGAATGTCAAAAACATGAAAATGTTACCTGGCACAGAAACAATGTGAAACAACAAATTTTAAGATGAAGCTATTATACCAAGCTTGGTCAGAGTTAATAAAACATATTATACGGTTCAAATCAGAATGCTTTGTAAGATTATTTCAGCCATATTTAAAAAAAATTCTAAGCTAAGCTTAATGAAGTTGTACTGCACAGAAAAGAACTATTAACCACTCTTGAGGTATGTACATGAGCATTTCTACAGAGATCATGGATGGGGTTGAGCTGAGATTTGCCAGAGCCACATTCTAAGCAGAATCAAAGAAAAAGGACAAAGGCTTTTACCTCAGGAAGGGTTAGCTTTGTCCTTAGGAATAACTACTACTCGGCGGCAACTGTGGCTCAGTGGGTAGGGCGCCAGCCCCATATATTGAGAGTGGTGGATTCAAACCCGGCCCCGGCCAAACTGCAACAAAAAATAGCCAGGCATTGTGGTGGGTGCCTGTAGTCCCAGCTACTCAGGAGGCTAAGGCAAGAGAATCACCTAAGCCCAGGAGTTGGAAATTGCTGTGAGCTGTGTGACACCACAGCAGTCTACCGAGGGTGATAAAGTGAGACTGTGTCAAAGAAAGGAAGGAAGAAAGGAAAGGAAGAAGGGGAAGAAGGAAGGGAAGGGAAGGGAAGAAGAAAAGAAGGAAAGAAGGAACTACTATTTCCAAATAGGTTAAACTATGAAATAGACATTATATATATAAGTGTGGGTATGTGCGTGTGTATGTATGTATACTCTTTGGACTGTTATAGGAAAAAAAGAGAAGAAATACGCAGAGACATAGGTTTATTTAGTGAAGGACAGAAAGGAGACAATAGGGGACTTATAAATATTAAGAGTCAAAATATGAGTAATAAATTGATATTGTCATTATCAAATTTGGTCAGGGTCTCATTCCTTACCCCTCCAAGCACTCCTGTACTGACAATAAAGTAGTCCACTATTATTAATTAGGGGCAGAGAGATTCAACAAAAACTGATTTAGGTATGAAGATATCTACCTGCAGAAATAAACTGTGGCTTATTCAGGACCATGAGTCAGAAAAGAACTCAACTTGACAAGTAAACTTTGCTATTGACAATCTCAGAGAACAAAATATCAGTATCTAAGACAAAGGGAGCTAAAACTAAATCAAAACTAAACTGACCTCCTGATTAATGCTTTTAATCAACACATTCCTTAAACACTCAAGTACTTACCTCAAGAAAATCTCTCTAAACAAACCCAGTAAAGTTTACCACTGTTCCTAGACTTGTTTTTTTCTTGGGGGAGAGGGGGATTTCTAATCTATTATTTCAGAAAACATTTAGACTCTGAATCCTACAAGTTGGGCTCACAGACCTCAAAAAAGCCCAGTCCCCTACAACCTAGAATGTCCAGGAATTTCCTCAATTTGGGTAAAAGGATTTACTGTGAAAGTTAAACAAATCTTTGAGCTTGACTTTTGAGGGAATTATAATCACACAGCAAAATTCATTTTAAGATGCAATTTAACTCACACCCTGAATCTGTTAATATCTTTGTCAAACCACCTTAAAAATCAATTTTTCTTTCTTCTTATTGCAGGAAATAGAGGTTTATGCCTCATTAATCAGGAGAGGGCAGTTCAGGAGCAGTTATTTACTAAACCTTTCAGGTTATACTAGACAGACCACTTTTAAATCAAATCATTACTTTAAAAAAAAAAAAAAAATACAGTCCAGGGCAGCGCCTGTGGCTCAGTGAGTAGGGCACCGGCCCCATATACCGAGGATGGCGGGTTCAAACCCAGCCCCGGCCAAACTGCAACAAAAAAAATAGCCGGGCGTTGTAGCGGGCAGCTGTAGTCCCAGCTGCTCGGGAGGCTGAGGCAAGAGAATCATGTAAGCCCAAGAGTTACAGGTTGCTGTGAGCCGTGTGATGTCATGGCACTCTACCCAAGGGCGATAAAATTAGACTCTGTCTAAAAAAAAAAAAAAATACAGTCCAAATAGCAAGTTTAATGTTCCAATCATTTAAAATATAATAGGGATGAATGCACATACATATACACACTCAGAACCTGGACACTGAACTTGATGAATGTAGAAATCTTGCTCATCTATAAAACAAAATTTTACTTCTTTTGAAATTTAAAGTTGTTAACGATTTTTTATTTCTCGGTTTTAGCTAGGCAAAATAAAGTTACTCAAACATAACTTTAAGAATAGCAATCCTGTAGCATATAACTGTTACTGGAAATAGCGAGGAATCTTTAAAATAAGTGATGCTGAGCTACCCTCTACTTGAGAGGCTCCATTCCACTGAGCAGAGAGAACACCCAGTTTCGCTCAATTTAGCTATGTGCATCCTTGCTAAGCAGTGGCAAAAGGCTTTCTAAGAAAAAGATAAGGCATGTTTGAGACTTTAACATAAAGCTGCTCTTCAGCAAGTAAACATCAGCTAACTTAAGGAGAGGTGATGGTTTTGTTGCCTCTAGCAATAAAATTCTGATTGTGGTAGTTAAGGGACTCTCAAAACCCAGAAAATAGAAGCATAAATGGCCCAGCCTGGCGGTTCACATCCGTAACCTCAGCCCTTTGGAGGCCAAGGAAGGAGGGTTATTTGAAGCCAGGAATTCAAGACCAGCCTAGGAAACACAGCAAGACTCCATCTCTACAAAAAATTGCACACCTGTAGTCCCAGCTACTCAGGAGCCCAAGGTAAAAGGATTGCTTGAGCCTAGGTATTCAAGGCTGCAATGAGCTATGATTGTTCCTCTGCACTCTAGCCTGGGTGAGAGAGTAAAACCTTGTCTCGAACCAAACAAAACAAAAAACTGGTAGTATCTTCTTCATATGCGGACAGGCTAGTATCTAGACAAACTCTTCAATGAGCACCTACTCTGCATTCATTGGTATGGACAGGACTAGCCATAATCCTTCCCTCGGAGGTTTATAATCTGAGATAAAATGCTTCAGAACAACTAATTCAGCAGAGCTTAATAGGTGTTCCTAATGAAAAAAATACCAGCTCATAGCAGTAAGTAAAAATTATACAGAAGAGGTTACATTATAATTCCTTGACTACACTCCAACCTTTGCCAGTGTGGTAGGGATATATGCAAACGCCAAGAGGGTAAGAGATCTCTAGAACCGCTGATGGCATCTCAAGGCACATTTTATTCCCTAAGGTTGTGACAAAGGTTTATAGGTGAGCCTGTAAGAAACCACTCAGCGTAACTGCACGAAACAAACATCATTCCATAATTGGGGGGGGGGGGGGGGGGTAGTATGCTCCAAATCGAAGAATCCATGTATCTTTGCAGGGCTCTTCTGCATAAACCTTTTCCTTTTCTTATGCTACACATTCTCCTTGGGGAGCCTGACCATTCCTATTATTTTAATGATTTTGCCATATTCCATGCTCTGACTCACCCACATGCATTTTGATCCTTCAGACTTACCATGCTCTCTCTTTCCTACCTGAAATACTCTTTACCCCTTCTTCTAACTCCTATGCATTCTTCAGATAAGATACCAATTCCTTGTGGAAGCTTCCACTGGACAACCTTAGCCTTAACTTCAAGTTCAGTCCTTCCATAGTGCTCCCATAGCACCTCATGTTTCCCTTCACAACTCTGTTCAAATGATTATACCTTGAGATAATTACCTATTGACAATCTGTATCCCACTATACATGAAGTGAGAAACCAATGGTTAGAGACATATTTAATCAGTCTCCTGCTTCTGTGTCATTCATTAAAATATAAGACTTTTCAAGCCATGTCCAGCTTCCTACCCTCTTTTTAATCTAGAGCAAGTCTAGAAAAGGTAGAAGAGTCAAATCCAATGTTTTAACCCTTAACATTTAAGGACTATTAACAGAAAAGTCTGATTAATTTATTAGGAGGGTCTAATGATATACAGTGACTCCTCAGCTATCAGAAAACTAAACAAAATTTAAAAACAGAAAACCATGGCCATTCTACAATACTCAAGTAATAATGGGGGTCTGAAGCCTCTGTGCCTCAAGATATTAGAGAAAACAGAAGGAACAGAGCAGCATCTTCACAAAGGCGAATACCTAAGGCTGTCACTCACATAGTATAAGCCTTCAAATAAAGGAAAGGATGAGGAATTTTAGAAAGGAAGTGATATCCAAGCTGTTGCTCAAGAACAAGAAGGCTTCAGGAAAGAAAGAAGACTTTGAAGAGAATTTCCATAAAAATGCTTCAAAATAAGGGGAACTAGCATCTACTAAGAGTCAATGCACGTCCTTCAAGAGTAGGAATAAAAGGTGGAGCTGAAACATATTCTTCTTAGCAAAGTATCTCAGGAATGGAAGAAAAAGTATCCAATGTACTCAGCCCTACTATGAAGCTAAATTATAGCTTTCACGTGAAGACTATAACCCAACTATAGCACAAGACTATGGGGAAAGGGCCAAGGAAGGGGAAGGGAGGGGGGAGGTTTTGGTGGAGGGAGGGTAATGGGTGGGGCCACATCTATGGTGCATCTTAGAATGGGTACTAATGTACACAGCTATGATTTAACAATAAAAAAAAAAAAAGAAAAGAAAAAAAAGAGTAGGAATAAAAGGTTTGCTGTGGGCTGGGCAACACATCATCATGCATTATTAACTAGTATACTAGTAACATGAGAGGCTACTTGACTCTGGTTGTTCCACCTGGCCCACAGATGGCTGATGGGGTCTGTATAAACTGAATATACAACAAGAGTTACAGGGAACCCTAAGCAAAGCTCAAAACTAGCTCATTATCTTAGGATACAATGATTGCATAGTCCTGTGTTCCCAATTCCTTTCAAAAAGTACCCTATTCTTAAATTACAAAGGGCAGGACAGACATGCACACACAGAGAGACACGCAGGGAACACACAGAAGCAGCAAGTCAGGACCAGTCCTCATGGGATGACAGCTTACCTCACTCCTCCCTCAAGCTTAGGCCTTAGCAAGTCTCTTTCAGAATGTGCAATATAGGGATCAACATCTCAACAGCAGATAGAATGCTGACATGCTGTTATGAATGTTCATAATAAAACATGATCTTGCTCTCCTTGGACCAAGTTTTTATTATCAATTTTCTCTGCATTGCTAACACCACATATTCAATTTTTTTTGCAGTTATTTTCAGCTGGGGCTGGGTTTGAACCCATATGTGGGGCCGGCGCCTTACTCCTCTGAGCCACAGGCGCCGCCCTATATATTCAATTTTTTTGCTTGTCTTAGCACACAGTCACTATCTCTTCACCCCAGAGCCTATTAAGAGGGTTCTCAGAAAATGAGCATTCCAAGCTTCAGCAACCCAGAACCACTAGCACCTAGCTAATATACATACAAATCAACCTCTTTAAATTTAGACAATTGAGTCAGACAGTCAACTAAAAATGAAAGAGATTCTTCAAATAAGTATGAAAGGGTATCTTACCTCTTAATTCTATCCATTGCAAAGGGCTTTGTACAGCCCTGGCCATCTGTGTAGGAGGAGGAAACACATCTAAATCAAAAGCTACTCAGAAAGGCAGGGAGGGAGAGGTCAAGAAGAACACCCCCAAACTTGGCTACATATTTCAGAATAAAAAGTGATGCTTGCTACACACAAGGGAAGGAGGAAGGAAACACAAACATAATGAAGACACTGGCAGAAGAGGAGTAAAAATAAATAAAAGGAGTTAATTATGTAAATTCCAGTCTAGGCATTAATCAAGACTTAAGGACAAATAAAAGATCTTCATGGTGTACATGCTCATCCGCCCAAACTTCTCCTATGGATGATCTTTCCTTACCTCACAAACTTGGGTATACTGCGCAAGATTTGTTACTGAATTACCTAGTCCTGGGCACAGAACACAACTCTAGCACAGGGGAATTCTGCCATGTGATTCTGGCCTAAAGCCCCCACAACAGCAACAATTACCAAAGTGCACCTGCCTCCAAAACTAGAAGGGTATGTCCCAAAGTTGTGTAAACTACAATATCAAAAGAAACACTGCTCACTATCACGAGTGTAATCAGAATTCCTTTCTACTGCTTTCTCAGTTGTGTTTATTAACAAAAAGCACCAAAGGACTTTTTTTTTTATTGATTGCAATTGTTAGGCAAAGTCTCTCTTGCAATCATGTCTTGCCCCCACCCTCCTCCCTCCGTCCCTCTTTCTGCTTTTCCTCCCCCCCATAACCTTAATTGTCATTAATTGTCCTCATATCAAAATTGAGTACATAGGATTCATGCTTCTCCATTCTTGTGATGCTTTACTAAGAATAATGTCTTCCACGTCCATCCAGGTTAATACGAAGGATGTAAAGTCTCCATTTTTTTTTTAATAGCTGAATAGTATTCCACAAGGCTAGGCGCGGTAGCTCACACCTGTAATCCTAGCACTCTGGGAGGCCAAGGTGGGTGGACTGCCTGAGCTCAAGAGTTAGAGACCAGCCTGAGGCAGAGGCAGAGGCAGAGTGAGACCTTCTCTCTAAAAAAACAGCTGAGTGCCTGTAGTCCCAGCTACCTGGGAGGCGAGGCAAGAGAATCACTTAAGTCCAAGAGTCTGAGGTTGCAGTGAGCTGTGATACTACAGCACCCTACCAAAGGCAATAAAGTGAGACTGTCTATTATAATAATAATAATAAAAATCAACAGAGAACAGGGATAGGGACAGGGAACCTGGTCAAATTAGGAGTTCTGGAGGCCAACTGTGGACAAAGTCTACTTTTAAAAGGAAATGTTCCCTCCTCCTCCTTAAAAAAACAAGAAGGTAATAATAAAATACAAGTCCAGATAGAACACAGGCCTAAGTATGTGGTTACCAACTAAGACCTTTAAAGGTACTTACAAGGGGACATATTCAGACCCACAAAATCCAGGACCTCCACCGTAAAAACAGCTATAATTTTTTTTTATAAAAGCAGTGATCTATCTAGACTGCTACAACTGGGTTTACTTTAATATACTTCTCCAAAATACCTCTATGCAATACTCTAGAGCTAAAGTATATACACCATTTTCAGAATTAGGCATGATTAAAGAAACTTTTGACTTTTTATCATAAAGCAAATATAAAACTACCTGTCTACCACAAGAGAACAGAAAATTTCATGAATTTATGTGTACAATTTCTTCTCCAAGTGGAGGAATAACTCCCTAATCAGCAATATATGTCAAAAGCAAATTCTCTCCGAGTTGATGCACCTGTAGTCCCAGCTACTATGGAGACTAAGGCAGGAGGATCTCCTGAATCCAGAAATTCCAGTCCATCTTCAGCAACACAGCTAGACCCTGCTCTTAAAAAAATAAAAATAAAAAGCTCTCACATGGAGAAATGCCAACAACTACAGCCATCTTAAGTCCTACTGCTTGATTTAATTTTCTTAAAATCATTTACAGAGAAATGGGTTAGAGCTTACTTTTCCTTCGCCTTATCTCAAACATCTAAAGTGAAAATTGAAACATCATATGGATAATACCTTCCAGAAGTAGGCCTTCCACTTCAATTAAGTCAAAGGCATATGTATGCAACAGAATGTTGCCCAAAGAGAAACCAAAAAAAGTTGTTTAGAAAGAGCAGGGGCATCTAGGCAGAGAGCGGTGGTTTATACCTGCAATCCTAGCACTCTGGGAGGCTGAGGCAGGTAGGTGGCTTGAGCTCATGACTTCAAGACCAGCCTAAGCAAAATCAAGACCCTGTCTCTACTAAAAATAGAGAAGACTAGCCAGGTGAGGCAGCACATGCCTATAGTCCCAGCTGCTCAGGAGGCTGAGGCAAGAGGACCTCTTAAGCCTAGGAGTTTGAGGTTGCTTTAAGCTATGACACGTGGCACTCTACCCAGGGCAACAGAGTGAGACTCTGTCTCAAAAAAAAAAAAAAAAAAAGCCAGGTGCGGTAGCTCACATCTATAATCCTAGCACTCTGGGAGGCCAAAGCAGGTAGATTGCTTGAAGCTCAGGAGTTCGAGACCAGCCTGAGCAACAGAGAGACCCCATCTCTACTAAAAAATAGCAAAACTAGTCAGGTGTTGTGGTAGGCACCTGTAGTCCCAGCTATTCAGGAGGCTGAGGCAAGAGGATCACTTGAGCCCAAGAGTTTGAGGTTGCTGTGAGCTGTGATGCCATAACACTCTACTGAGGGTGACAAAGTAAGATTGTCTCAAAAAACAAACAAACAAACAAAAAAAAAACCCAAAAGAACAGGGGCATCTCTTTAGCCCTTTTAGATAAAGAAAAAGATCAAAAACATGATACAAAATTCCATCAAAGGCAAACATTATGTCTTCCTTCATTCCACAGCTTGAATCTTTTGAACTCAACAAATGGGCAGGTAAGAAAGGTGTCTGGTGACGTGGAAGGAACTGTGCTCTCTGGGCACTGTGATACAGCAAGCATTACAGCTTATTTCTTCAGGGGCAATCAAGAGATAATTAGTGTTGGTTGCACTGGTGCTTCTCTGGGCAATTTTCCACGCTCGCAAACTGTTGCTAACAGTACTGAGATAACATAATTTAAGTAGTTTCTATTTATTCATATGTAAGAGGTAGGCCACACCTCTTAAACCGAGAGTTTAAGGGAAAGGAGACGCTTTTCCTTCTAAATTTTCAAATATAACTCATTCCTTTAATCCAATTAATACAAATGCTTTTCTGCCCCATGGAACTAATGTGGTTACTTGAGGGAAGAATTTAATCCAGCTTTTTGCACGGCACAGGTTTTTTTCATCAAAGGTGGCTAACTTCAATAAGGGCATTTACAACATCTCAAGGGCTTCTTTTCATCAAAAAAAATTATAAAAGATCACCCCTATGAAATTCTTCTCCTTAAAACTTTTGGTTACAAGTTCACATTGAATAATGTCAATGAAACCTACAGTCACAAACCCTGTAGGGATCTGATTAAACTTTGTCCACAGAAAAAGGAACAAGCAACAAATTTTCACAGGTTTATGGACCCAAGTTAAGAACTTCTAGCCTATAGAGCAGTGGTTCTTCTCAGCCTCCCTAATGCCACGAGCCTTTAATACAGTTTCTGTGGGTCACGACCCACAGGTTGAGAACCGCTGCTATAGAGAGACTATAGAAGGATCAAGTTTAGAGGGCAAGTGGCATCCTTGGGGTCTAAAATAGGACATGTCCTTTTCTTAGCCAGCAAGGAGGAATATAGTGTGAGTACCAGTGTAGGCTCCTGGGCAACTTTGGATTAGGGGTTTCTGTTTAACCTGCAAAGTATCTGAGAATCATGTTTCACTCAGACTCTTGTCCCTCTCCCTTCACAGGTCCACTCCCTGTCTGAAGACTCTACGGGCCCTCAGGATACCTGCTGCATTCTCTCTCCCTTTGTACTTGCCAAGCATTCCCCCCAATAAAACTCTTGTACTTCTAATCCTACCTGGCCTTACTTCTAGGAAGAATAAAACCATACAACTGCATTGCTACCATTTCTACACCTTTACACATGGCACGAAGGAAGGGACCTTGGAGTCTTACAGTTCTCACTTCAGTACTACACAACAGAAAATTTTTTTTTTTTTTTGGCCGGGGCTGGGTTTGAACCCGCCACCTCTGGCATATGGGACCGGCGCCCTACCCGCTGAGCCACAGGTGCCGCCCACAACAGAAAAATTTTACCCAAGACAAGTACTTCTTAAACTTGCCTAGTGGAATGAAGCCCTTCAAAGACAACAGGCCAATGATATTCTTGTTTAACAGAAACCATTAAGTAGTTTTGAGATTTCTATCCTCAGGTCTGAGACCCCACTAAAGATAAGTATCAATAATATAGAAGAAATAGGTATGTTGGTTGGGTCAAATCAATACAACAAGATGTGTAAAAGGCCTGCCTTTTGTCAAGCCTGAAAATGTAACATCAACATGCTAGAAATATCTTTTATTTGTTTGTTTTGGGGGGTTTTTTCTTTTTGTTTGTTTTTTTTTGAGACAGAGTCTCATTATGTCACCCTCGGTAGAGTGACGAGGCATCACAGCTCATAGCAACCTCAAACTCTTGGGCTTAAGCGATTCTCTTGCCTCAGCCTCCCAAGTAGCTGGGTCTACAGGTGCCTGCCACAATGCCCAGCTATTTTTTTGTTGCAGTTGTCATTGTTGTTTAGCTGGCCCAGGCCAGGTTCAAACCTGCCAGTCTGGGTGTAGGTGGCCGGTGCCCTAAACACTGAGCTACAGGGGCCACCCATCTGTTTGTTTGTTTGTTTACTGGAGACAGAGTCTCAGCTTGTCATCCTCAGTAGAGTGCTACAGTGTCATAGCTCACAGCAACCTCAAATTCTTGGTCCCAAGAGATTCTCTTGTCTCAGCCTCACAACTAGCTGGGAATTACAGGCACCTGTCACAACACCTGGCTGCTTTTAGAGAGGAGGTCTCACTCTGGCTCAGACTGGTTTTGAACCTGTGAGTTCAGGTAATACATCTGCCTCAGCCTCCCAGAGTGCTAGGATTACAGGTGTAAGCCACTGCGCCCAGCCTTAAAAACATCTTTTACATTTATACATCACAAAACATGGAGTTCTACATTCATAACCAAGGTCTAAAAAGTGATAACATTATTTGACAGGGAGAAACTAGAGTCAGGTCAAGCAAAAACAAGCCAAAGCAAAAGTCCTACTGCAAGTTTGAGAGACATTTTGTATGCAGAAGACAGATTCAAAAGCAGTTATAAGTGTACCAATTGGAACTAGCCTGGAAATGCTCTATTATCTTAGTGCCACAACCCCCAATCTCAGTACCAGCTGAGGCTTTTCAGTTAAGGAGGAGGTGAAATTCTGAGGTAAATACAAAAGAATTTTTGGAATCCAGTTACACTGAATCACTTGTCCTAAGTCACCTCTGCTCCGCTGTTAATGCTTAGGACATGTGTATTAAAATAACCCTATAAACTTGCCCTTTCCTCCCAGTAGCACATCTAAATATCAATTCAGCATCATTTTTCAATCAGCATGGTGATAAAACATTGTTATAAAATAGGAAAGAGAAAGAAAAATCTTGTAGTTTTCTAAAATTCTCAAAAGAAAAAAATAACCACATGCTTTATTTTGCAAGTCCCCCCTTACTTTATTCTGTTTATGATGGTAAACTCTTAATGACAAAGTAGTCAAGCCCATTTAGTTAGTATATCATCACATCTAAAGCAAATCATAGTCACACTTTGATTTTAACCAAGTATGACAACAAGACACTTGAGTAGCTTTCCAAACTACCAGAGCAGCATAGGCTACCTTGCATAGGCTAGTGTTAAATTGGCATTCATAAATTGTGCAGACTTTTGCCCATTTAGATGATCCCTGTATGCAGAATCGGCAGCCTAACACTGGCTCTTACAAGCATTAAAAATCATCACTCTGCTAACCCAACTCACTGTTCAGACGGGTCTTCTTGAATGCAGCCTTTATTACAACCTCACTGCTGCTTCCTACACTGAAGGAATACCATGTTTTTAAGTCAATTCTTCTTTCTTGCTTTATTGTAATTAGGGGGTCTTGCAACAACCCCAATGCTGTTACAAAGCACGGTGCTTTATAACAGTAAAGCTTCTGGAAAACCCAAACAAAAGACACGTCATCCGGTGACGTCAGCCTATATACAGTTCTGTGTGGTCGCAGCACATAAGCAAATCCATTCTTGTGCCGTTTCTCAGAAAAGCTTTTCAGTAAATGCACTCATGCTGCTCCAGGAGCTCTTCTCTGCAACAAGCCGCCCATCTGCCATCAACAAGTTAAGACTGGGAGAACTAACGGCTGCGGAAAGGAGAGACTGAAGCTTTGATTAACCAGCTGAGCAGTTCAAGGAGGAAAAAATTAATAGCTTACATTCAAAGGTGATTTAGAGGATCAGAGCAGTCACAGAAAATGAAGCCAGTGCTTTCCAGAGGAATATCCTAAGGAAAAAAACAACTCACCCTGGTGGATTTAATTTTACTCGGAAAGCCTGAGACAGAAAACAGGAAACTGGTCAAAGGCTCCTACATGTTAGAGCCTTTTACAGACTCACTGCGTTGAGTCTAACAACCACGACTGAATGCAGCCTCCAATGTGCTCAGAAGAATGGGTAAGTCTATGCATTTATTTACATGCCTTTTATAGTTAATGAAGAATCATGCTTTTAAAATAAGCTACTGAATTCACATTTTATGAGGGAAATTACTGTCATATTTTGGGATATTGATGTTTGAACATTATGTCGCTGGTGGTAAGGTCATGTTTTATCTTTTTAAATGGTTTAAGTTTTGTTCAAGTCAGACCAACAAGGTTAATTTTTTCTGCAGTAAATGAAACTTGAGTTATACGCAGTAAAATCTTTTGCCATAATGTTGTTGTTTTTTTTTTTTCAATAGCCCATATGTTCTGCTGAAAAATATCCTATCTTCTTGTTTTCCCTAAATTATATTCTGCAGGCTTACATTTCAAGTGGCCATTAGGGGCCCCTATGCTGGCAGCAATATATGCAATGAGTATGGTTTTAAAAATGCTGCCTGCCCTGGGTATGGCGTGTCCACCCAAATGCCGCTGTGAGAAGCTGCTCTTCTACTGCGACTCTCAGGGCTTCCACTCAGTGCCAAACGCCACAGACAAGGGCTCTCTGGGCCTGTCCCTCAGGCACAATCACATTACAGAGCTTGAAAGAGATCAATTTGCCAGCTTCAGTCAACTTACCTGGCTCCACTTAGATCACAATCAAATTTCAACAGTAAAAGAAGATGCTTTTCAAGGACTATATAAACTTAAGGAATTAATCTTAAGTTCCAACAAAATATTTTACTTGCCAAACACAACTTTTACCCAACTGATTAACCTGCAAAATTTGGACCTGTCTTTTAATCAGCTGTCGTCTCTGCACCCAGAGCTCTTCTATGGCCTTCGGAAGCTGCAGACCTTGCATTTACGTTCCAACTCCCTGCGGACTATCCCAGTACGCCTGTTCTGGGACTGTCGTAGTCTGGAGTTTCTGGATTTGAGCACAAACCGTTTGCGAAGTTTGGCTCGAAATGGATTTGCAGGATTAATCAAACTGAGAGAGCTTCACCTAGAGCACAACCAGCTGACGAAGATTAATTTTGCTCATTTCCTACGGCTAAGCAGTCTGCACACACTCTTCTTACAATGGAACAAAATCAGCAACCTGACATGTGGGATGGAGTGGACCTGGGGCACTTTAGAAAAGCTAGACCTGACTGGAAATGAAATCAAAGCCATCGACTTGACAGTGTTTGAAACGATGCCGAATCTTAAAATACTCCTCATGGATAACAACAAGTTAAACAGCCTTGATTCCAAGATCTTAAACTCCCTGAGATCCCTCACAACCGTTGGCCTCTCTGGCAATCTTTGGGAATGCAGCACCCGAATATGTGCTTTAGCCTCCTGGCTGGGCAGTTTCCAAGGTCGGTGGGAGCACTCCATCCTATGCCACAGCCCTGACCACACCCAAGGAGAGGATATTCTAGATGCAGTCCATGGATTTCAGCTCTGCTGGAATTTATCAACCACTGTCACTGCCATGGCTACAACTTATAGAGATCCAACCACTGAATATACAAAAAGAATAAGCTCATCAAGTTACCATGTGGGAGACAAAGAAATCCCAACAACTGCAGGCATAGCAGTTACTACCGAGGAACACTTTCCCGAACCAGACAATGCCATCTTCACTCAGCGGGTAATTACAGGAACAATGGCTTTATTGTTTTCTTTCTTTTTTATTATTTTTATAGTGTTCATCTCCAGGAAGTGCTGCCCTCCCACTTTAAGGAGAATTAGGCAGTGCTCAATGATTCAGAACCACAGGCAGCTCCGATCCCAAACACGACTCCATATGTCAAACATGTCAGACCAAGGACCATATAATGAGTATGAACCCACCCATGAAGGACCCTTCATCATCATTAATGGTTATGGACAGTGCAAATGTCAGCAGCTGCCATACAAAGAATGTGAAGTATAATATCTACCCGTCATCAAAAAAAATCATATCAGATAAGTAACCTATTTTACATAGTAGAGGCTAAATACATATCTAATTTTTACCAATGGTGACATTAAGCCTAATTTTCCAAACTAAGTGGAGACTTAGTTTTTGAAGTGTTAAAGTATTTTTAATTTTTTAAATGAAACCATATTTTAAGTGTTAAATTAAGCAATGCTCACATTAATTTGCACTCCTGTTGTAAAGTCTTTAAAAATGCTTACGTTAAAATAAGACATTTCATGTATGTAATTATATAATATTGTGTGTAAACATTTACACGAAGGTCTCCATGTGCTATTTTTTTTCTAACGAAAACAGTTTGGAAAGAGCTATTGAGCAGAAACAGATATGGATCAATACCTGTTTGATCATTGGTCTCCATCCCATGTACCACCAACTAGATAGCTGCTTAAAAGGAGACTTAGCAAAGTTCTCTTGTGTGATAATTTACTCAAATCTTCAATCTGCTACCAGTGTGGGAAGCAGAATTTCATGTATGATGATGAATGGTAAATATTAAATACTTTCCCTTCCAGAGTTTTTGCCTGGGTTAGTAGATATTATCAAAGTCTACACATCATAAAATTAGAACCCCTTACGTAATTCTAATAAGCTGATTCACTCTTCAATATATTTAAGCAATGAATCCAAGTGATTGTGAAAAGGTCTCATTACAATGAAATCAATACTAAATAATTACATGACTTACACATTTCTAGTTTGACTTTTAATGGACATGTTGATTTTTGTGGCATTTAGGCAACTTTTAAACTAGTATTAAAGTACCATTTTACTAATTAATTTACTAAATCCTATATTTACATTATATGTGAAAAAAGACTTAGTAATTATTTTGGAGAGAAAAGAGATAAACAGTTAATTTAACAGTCCTGACATGCTTCCTTCGATTTGAAAGCACACACACAAACACACACACACTCTCTCACTCTCTCTCTCTCCTGTCACGATCAAAGATGCCTTGACAAAAGAGTTTGTTTAAACCTCTTCTGCCTTCTCCTAATTTTCAAACCTCAAAGAGCCAAATAAAAATAATTGGCTAGCAACAGGCATAACACTGATTCTTCTTATAAAAGAATGAGAAAAATCACTTTCTAAATATTATGTGTTAAATTTTGACCTTTTAATAAAGATACATATCCACATCGTAAGCATGGTTCCTTCTAGGTAAAGGGAACAACATCTCATGAGGTTAATCATGTTGCAACAACTTGAAAGGCCCAGGCAGCCACACAGTGGTAACTTGAAGGCAGCGTGGAGGTGAAGGGATGAAAATCTGTCTCAGGTTAGTTGAAGTTACAAGGCAGCCAAGAATGATTATACACAATCTGCACCAAACAGAGAAGGGCCACAGGACCTGCTGCTGAAAAGGGAAAGGGGAGAAGGCCTCCATTGTAAATATACACATTCCATAATTAACAAATTATAAGGATGCTGTGTCTTTCAGGCAGAAAAGAACCACAGGTATTCAGTTTCTCTCATTATGATTTCTAAAGAAAAACTATGATATATTTGGAGTTTAGATGCAAGTTAAACATTCACACAGAATTTTTCCAGAAACAAGGTTTCATATATGCATAAAACTGTGAAATTAGCCAATTGTTTTTAAATGAGAAATTATTAAATGCCATTTAGTATATGTAGAAAAAAGGCATAACTACTTAGAAGAAACCACCACGATTTTTTTTTAAAAAGTTTTATTTCCTTATCATGAACATTAACATGTTATGTTTCATTCAGGGCATATTTTCTTCCTCAGATTGAATTGAAAACCTGTTAAGACACAGTTTAACCCATCAGATTTAATTATATTCTTTCTTTTCTAATACTAAGAGAAGGAAGGGTACCTTAATACCCTTCATCTAACATATTTCAGTGAAAAGCAGATGAAATTGCAAATTACACTTAAAATGTGCTTACATTTTTTAAGATGGATAAAATTAGTTTATCAAAGTCTCAACCCAATTCAATGCAGTTGATCTTGAGTGGTTAGCATTTCCTCTCTTGTTAAACCAGATCCTGGGTTTGTATGGGCAGAGACAGAAGCTGATTTTACAGCAGAGAGAGCAGCACACACTTCCCCACAGAGGGGATGGATTAGAAGCACCTATGACAAATGGGAGCTCCCTGAGCTAAAATTTACCAACCCACTTATTAGGATGACCAAAGCCATTTGTCAGGTAACAGACAGCTCAGTCACAACGCAACTGTGTGTGTCCTGAGCACATGAGACTATCAGCCCTGAAGGATAGCAGAAGAATATTTTCCATCATTTCAAACCACAACTAAAATTAATTCAAACTGTGAAAAGGTTAAGAAATCCCCTTCTTTGGCTAAAAATCTCTACATTAATCCTAAAGGACCATCAACTGGCAAAATCCATGTATGTTCACAAGCCAACCATTTAGTGTTTTAGAGGAACAGCACAGCCAAGGCCATCAAGGCATATTTCTAGTTGAAAAAACAATTGTGTGTTTTTCTTTCTGCCCTCCATTTTTTTTTTTCGCTAATGCCCTCTGAGAAAAGTAAATGACAGTACTAAACAAGTATTTGCCTTTCTCGTTTAAAATAAAAACTCCTCTTATGATTGCTTATAAAAAGCATAATTCCAGTTAATTTTTGTCTATTTTTGGTTCAGAATCAGAAAGGTTTAAAGATAAGACTGTTAGTGATCTGTGCTTTCCTTACCAACTGACAAGGGTAGAACAGCAACACTGCAGATCTTAGAAACACAATGTTAAGGCTTTGGTTTTTGGTGGAGTTTTATTCTCTTGACCACCACCACCATCCCCACTCTTACGCATTTTCAAGGTTAGAGGAAAATGACCATCCCCAGAAAAATAATTATCTCTCTGGAAAAAAGATAAACAAGTCTATGACACCATACCCACAACCAAGGACTACTTTGGAATCATTTATATTCATTTCTGTAGCTTGCCAGGGATTCAATCACCTTTTTGAAAAGAGAATGATCTGGTAAATACTCAACGCTGAGAATACCTACTACCAACATCAAAAAGCAAAGATACTAAAATTTTAAGCCAAAAATCTGTACTAACGCATATTATCTCTTTATGTGCCTAAGTTAATTCCTATACCAATGCAATGAATGAATTGATTGAACTTCCCAACTCCACTAATTATTAAAATCCACCTGCTTATTCTAATGCTAGTCACCAAGAGCAAGACTCCCTTTTCCAATAAAAATGAACCCTATGTAGCACTAGGTCTGAATCCTAAAATTCAAAACAGGCATATCATTTTTTAAGGCATATTTCCTATATACTCAGCTATTGGAGGGAAAGCTATAAACACCCTATTCTCTCTCTTAAGTGTGGATATCAATACGTAGTACAAAAATTTTTAAAGAGTTTTTAACAACTGACTTACATGATCATTTTTCTAACACAGCAATACAGTAACAGACCTGTCTCAAAAGTCTGTTTTGGGACATACTTTTCATATCTTATTGATTACAGCCCTTGAGCCAGAAAAAGACAAAGACAATAAGGCCATCCATAAATAATTAAATATTTCTCTATCTAACCTGGGGCAAACTCAGAGTACTTGAGTAAGTCCAAAAACAAATAGAATATGACTGTTTGAGTTTTCATTTTGCTATTGCAAACATTTAGAAACTTCTACAACTCCTCCAGCTAACCTTCTTCCTCTCTGATTAAAAAAAATCTGATATATGGAATACTTGGTGAACCTTCCTATCAACACTAAGATGGAAACTAAAAATAAAGTCCAAATACATTGTTTTCATTCACGTTCAAGAGCCATTTTGGGGGTGGGGGAGGGAGGTGGGCAGATGGGTTGGGAAGAAAATACTATTATGCAGGTTGTCTTGGGGGAGAGGGTAACAAAGTGCAGTGTACAGGAAAGTTTTCTTATTAAAATTGTGTATACCGTAAAAAGTGAATGCCTATTTTTTTTACTTTGATAACCTATCAATTTTGACATATGAAACTTGAAAAGCTGTTTGTGACAGACACACAACTGAATGAACAGTTGTTTTGTACCATGTTCCTCTACAATGCCAAGTGTGTCAGTAGAAAAAAAGGAGCAGCTAATCATCACCTGTCTTCATTCAGAGAGGCAAAATTAGGCTAAGAAGGAAGTAAAAGTAAACGGAGGGGAGGATGGGAGGTAAGGATGGGACCTAAAAAGCCATCATGCAATAAGCAGCTGTTCTGTCACAAGCCATAGCAAGTGGACAAACAGCTGTCCCCCCAGGCTCACAAAGTCTGGGTTTGGCTATGCCCCTCCTACTCCTCTCCTACAGTGGACTGCACCCACAGCCTGAAGAGCTTCGAAAAGTCACCCAATTGCCTGTGCCTAGCAAACAGCAATGTGGCCTCTACCTCAGAGGTTAGTTGTGGTAGATCCCAGCAGTACCCTGCATACCCCTCCTAGAAGGGAAGTCCACAAGTGCTCAAACACTGGACCATTAGGATCTCTATATGACCTACTCTACCCCACATGCCAAGTCAGCAAATAAAGATGGGGAAAGGAAGAGAAGATCTCTAACTACAGTTGACCCTTTAATAATGTTGGGGTGCTCAGAAATATTGACCGCTGCACACACATGCACACACACACAGAGCCAAAAATTCACGTATCTTACTGATAACATAGTAAATTAACAAGTATTTTGTATGTTATATTTCTTATATACTGTATCCTTACAATAAAGTAAACTAGAGGAAAAAAATGTCATCAAGAAAATTGTAAGGAAAAGAAAATATATTTACTATTCATTAAGTGGAAGTGCAGCCTCATAAAGGTTTTTATCCTTAGCAGTCTTTGTGATGAGTAAGCTAAGGAGGAGGAGGAAGAGCAGGGGTTGGTCTTGCTGTCTCAGGGGTGGCAGAGGTGAATAAAAATCTCCATATGATGGATCTGCACAATTCAAGCCCGATGTTCAAAGGCTTACCATAATAATGTCCTTGCCTGGCATAGATAAACACCCTCAGGATTGCATGCTATACCTGGGCAGCACTGGGGCAGAAACTACCGTGGCCTCTAGGAGCTGATTGCCAAGAGTTGGCCATACTTGCCAGGATGCACTTACTGCTTCTCCAGCCCCAAAGCACATGGTAAGACCAGATGAGAGAATAAACAAGGCCACCATTTGTCCACTGCCCAGAGATGCTGGGATGAGACAGGCTAAGAGAACTCTAACACCAGGAATTTCAGCAGTAACTAGGGCAGAGGCAGGAAGCACAACACACAATTTTACTGTTAAACTCATCCTATATGCACTAGAGGGCACAGGAGATGGTACTTGTAAATTGCATAAAAGGAACAAATTCCTACATGTGTCAGACAACTGACAGAGGCAGAGCTTATTAACATAATTCTCGTACATTTTAATCTTGCAAATCCCATGTAAAGCTACATCTAATTTCTTTATCAGTTATTCTAATTAATTTTGCCTGTATGTCACAGCATTCTCAGGTTCCCACTCAAATAATGTAATAGATTTCTTCAAGATCTGTTTAAAGAGATTTTTTTCCTTTCTTTAAATATATCTAGCCAGCTGGGGTACTCAAGTCTCCCTTAGAGAGACAAATGTATTACAAGTTGTCTTTTACAAAGAGAAAACAGGAAAAGAGGTGAAAGTCATAACTATTACAAACATCTCTCAGCATGAGTTTGACCTCCTTCCTCCCTAGCGGATGTACTGGAAATACTCTTTAAGAGACAGATCTTGAACCTCCCTTTCCACCACTGAAAGGGATGGGATAAAGAGCAAGAAATTTCCAAAGGCAAATAAAATGAGGCACCCTATCCTGCGAAGCCCACAAACTAAAATACTATTCCTCTATAAATGAAGCCAGAGAGCAAAGCCTAGCCCAAGGCCTCCAACTGAGGAACTCCCTGAGAAAACCAGCATGAATGAAGGAGCATCTATGAACAACCACCCCGAGAGGCAGAGGCCAATGGCTCATCCCTCACATGGGAACTAGATTGTAAAACTGCAACCCTAGAGACAATGCCTTTTTATAGTTTTCAAGAGACTTTACCAAGAACGTCCTAGAAGACACATAAAAACATCAAACGTTAACTTTACTGAATATCCATTCACAATTGTGTTTTTAGAGCCTAAGAACTCCGTTTAGGCCCTGCTATCCTCTTGCCCCTAAAAGTTACAAATCTCCAGGTTGCTTTTCATGGAAAATCAGACAAAAACTTTATAGCCATTTATATTAGCCCACCTGTTTCATCATCATGAGGGCAAAAAAGTTCTTCTGATGAACAAAACCATTTTCCATTGCCTAGCTCACCCCCAAAAAACCTCTGAAAAGAATGTATTTATCATTTACTTATAACCTACTTCTAGAGTTAAGGAAACTTAGAAAGATATTCCTATGTACAGAAGAGTTGAAATAGAGATTTAAAAAAAAAGATCAAAAGCCGGGATTCTTAACCTCAAAAAAAGTCTAGGATATGTTTCAAGGATTCAAGAACCTCTTGAAATAATAATGCAATATATTATTCGTGAGTCCAGAGATTTCAGCAGATCCTCAAAAGTTTTGATAAAACACAAAATAGGGTTAGGAAGTTCTAGTTAGAGAAAGTTATCTATAGTCTCTACTGATTTGGCACTAATCTTTCTAGTGGTCATTTGTAAAGAATAAAACTAACAGTTTTCATATGATAAAGACACTTAAGTGCAAACATTTGTGAATTATTTATAAAATGGAGCCAGTTGTAGGAACAATAGGAAATATGTCAAAATGTATCTCTAAGGAGGTTCTGGGGGATAGGAAGACTTGTTCTTCATGTTTAAAAAAAAAAAAAAAATGGGTAAGGTACCTACACAAGCATGCTGCACACTTTGTAATGACCTAACATTTTTTCTGCCCCAAGGCTGAAGAGAGACGGGAAAGTATGCAAGAATGAATGAATACCCTCTTGAAGAATAGCGCATGTTTCCTCCTTAACGCATCCCTGGGACCCAAGCTACCGTGTTCCAACACACAAGGGACACCCAGTAAATACTTACTATATTACATCACACATCTTCTAGGCTAGAAGTACAATTTAAAATTATAAACCTCTTTCACTACATCTAGAACAAACAGAAAAAACTATCATACAACATCTCTGGGTATGCTAATGACAATCATAAGTTTTCTTTGGATAAGAATCTATAAAATGATAACTAATTTCCTAAGAAAGAACACATTTTAAAAAATAAAGCAATCCTTGCTCTGAATTTAACTGTCTATTGGTATGGTTTTAACTTAGTCTATAAACAATCAGAAAACTAGATTTTTAACAAGAGCAAGTAAAGTAGCATAACATTTAGGAGGCCTGCTCCACACTTGAGCCTATGATCCTGGAAAATCTTTCAACCTTTATATATGCCTTGGGCCCTTCATCTCTAAAACAGAATTAACAACAGTACAATCATACAGGGATTTATTCATGTAAAGTCCTGAGGCTAGCACATAGTAAATGCACAAAAACATTTGCTATTTTAACAGTATCATGTAGAGAACTAAAAGCAATCAATTCATTAAATAGAGAATGTAAATCACATTAGAGACATAAAATCCATGTGTTGCTTCCTAAAACTCCCTATTTTCTAGTTTTTCTTCTCTCATGAAGTTAATAATGTGCAGAATCCAAAATTAAGATTGATAATTAGCCAGTTTTCAGTTATCCTCAATGGCCTGGTTACATTTAATACTGGTATGATAAAACTGACATTATCTCATAATCAAGTAATCTACTTTATAAAACGTGTTATATTAGATATGTTATTGCTCTGGTTTGGCTTTATGGATCAAGGCTGAATTTCTAAAGGTTTAAATTTCCTAATTCCGAAATTCCTTCCAGGTAAGGAAGTCACTTAAAATCAAGTGATGCTTCTTTGT
Organism: Nycticebus coucang; assembly: GCF_027406575.1. NCBI lineage: Eukaryota > Metazoa > Chordata > Mammalia > Primates > Lorisidae > Nycticebus > Nycticebus coucang. Next base: position 37,459,556 of record NC_069796.1, on the reverse strand, counting down.
TCAATAAAATCACATAGGATAATGCATGCTATCCATTCTCATAAATGGATACTATTTTTTCAAAAAAAGTAAGACATCATCTCATTGATAGTTCAGCTTCTGACAATTATATTTTAGGACAAAATATGTAGCTGAAAATTAAGGATCACTATTTATGTTTCTTTTTGCTTAGAAAAATATACTGTAAGTCTAACACATCTAATTTAGGAAGCAGCCCTTCCAATTTTGGCAGACTGGGTGCAAGGCAGATTTGCCAGAATTATTAAGGGGTGCAGGAAGGAAAGATATGACAATTTAAAAAACACAAAGATAAACCATTAGTCCAGTGCATTTGAGAGAGGGTATGTTTCACAATAGCTAGATAGCGAACCTCCTTATTACCAAAATCTCTATTCGGTATAAAGCTTGCTCAGAATTAACCTATCTAATGAAATACATTGTCTTATTAGAACCTACAGGCCTTAGGGCCCAGATTTTTTAAGTCAAGAACGTATTTCTTGGCATTGTGCTTCCAAGAATGATCTAGTTTATCCAACAAGGAAAATCACTTTATCTCCTCACCTACAAATTTTCTCCATTCTCCCACATCAACTGGCCTTGAGCTTACTGCTATAAAATTCCAAAGAAAATCACCTTACTGAGGGGAAACAATTTAGTTACAGTACATCAACTGCTGAGGAGAGCACCCACTTTCTAAGAAATATATATAATTTACATAATATTCACCAACTCTACAAAACTAAGTGCTTATCAACTGCAAAGTGACCCATACAATTTGGGGATTATAATCAGAACTACAATCACCCATCTGCATTATCTTATCAGTCTACCCTTCTCTTGTATAGATTCAAGTACAAAATAATGTTTATTCATTTTGATTTCACTTTCAAAATACTGGAATACCAATCACTTTAGTAGTACCCTTTTTGGCCAGCACAGTGGCACAGGAATTCAAGACCAGTTTATGTGGCACAGCAAGATCTTTATCTATAAAAACAAAAACAAAACTATATATATATGCGTAACCATATATATATAGTTTTGGGCATGGTTGTATATACCTGTAATCCTAGTTTCCTGAGAGGCTAAGATGGGAAGATCCTTGAAACCAGGAATTTGAGGTTATAGGGAACTATTATTGTACCCCTTCAATCCAAGTTGGGTGACAGAGCAAGATTCCACCTACTTAAAAAAAAAAAAATTACCTTTTGGCCTTTTAATAATTAGCGGTTACTCTGACTTTCTGACTCCAATTCTTCAATACCCTTTACACCTTTAATATGAACAACCATTTTCTTTTTTTTTTATAATCTATGTACTATTTTTTTTAATTAAATTATAGCTGTGTACATTAATGCGATCATGGGGCACCATACTCTGGTTTTATAGACCGTTTGACACATTTTCATCTCACTGGTTAACATATGAACAGCCATTTTCCTATTTTTATTTGGAGATGAGGAATATGAATTAGAGCATAGACGGCATAGCTATGAAAATGTTGGGAATATAGAATTCCTGGGGGAAACAGTAAGTGGTAACAGTTACTTCCCTCATCTATGCTCTAGAAAACTTCATCCCAGTTTTCTCAAGATCCCAGTGAACTGGCCACAAACACAGTATGACTTTTCATGTGAAAGTTAAACTCTGCCATGGTTTTTTGAACCAAACAGAGAAAAAGGAAGATCAAGCATTAGTAACTATGCCCTGATGTTACTTCTCTTTAATCAATCTTCTATTTTCCTTCAAAATTTATCTGGGGGAAAAAAATCTACCATCCTTACACACTCCTGTAGACAATAGGGTCAGTGCCAAATCACCACATCTCCCTCTTTTTTCATGATCCCTTCAGGCCAGTGTGTGCAAAACTGCTCTCTGACCCTTGCCATCAACTTCCAACAACTAGAGCCCATTTGATTATTTTGTTAAAACTGCCAGTCCTAAGGACTTATCTATTAGTCTACATGAAAACCTAGTAACAAATGGTCAGGAATTTTCTTCTTTTTGATGTAGCATTCCTGACGTGTCGAATGACATTACAGCACGTAAGCGATATCACCATCTAGACACCCAATTTGTGCTCACTTAGCTGTGAGATGAATCACAGATAGATTGTAAAGAAAAAGATAAACTGTAAAAGAATTTATCTAAAATCTACTTGACATTTCCATTAAATTCATCATCCTAATTTATAACTAAAATTATTAAAGTAATATATTTCCATTAAAAACATAAATGTAGGGCGGCGCCTGTGGCTCAGTGAGTAGGGCGCCGGCCCCATATGCCGAGGGCGGCGGGTTCAAACCCAGCCCCAGTCAAACTGCAACAAAAAAATAGCCGGGCGTTGTGGCGGGTGCCTGTATTCCCAGCTGCTCGGGAGGCTGAGGCAAGAGAATCGCATAAGCCCAAGGGTTGGAGGTGCTGTGAGCCATGTGACGCCATGGCACTCTACCAAGGGCGGTACAGTGAGACTCTATCTCTACAAAAAAAAAAAAAAAAAAAAAAAAACATAAATGTATTGGCTTCACCAAAACAAAAATCAGTATTTTGAAAATCTCACCTTTGAAACATTTTTATGTCAATCTTTAAACACACACCCGTCTGTTTTAATTGAGGAGGGAGTCTGAGGAATAGATATAACCTATAAAAAGCCAGATTTTTTTATCTTGTTATTTGAAACTAGCATTTTCTTTGTAACTAAGCATTTTAATTTTAACTAATTCCAAGACCTGATAGCAGTTTAGATTAAGATGACTGTAGACAGAACACACTGACAAGGGTAAGAATGGAGAACTAGGGGCGGTGCCTGTGGCTCAAGGAGTAGGGTGCCGGTCCCATATGCCGGAGGTGGCAGGTTCAAACCTAGCCCCGGTCAAAAAAAAAAAAGAATGGAGAACTATTAAGATTCAGTTTGCGAAATTTTAAAAGCAGAATGTTTATCAGCTGTCCAAGTAGTGATGGTGAGTCCAGGGGAAAGGTAGAGGGCTGGAAATATAAGTTTAGAAGCTCTCATCAGGAAATAAAGGTATTTCAAGTCACAAGCCTAAGGCTCAGTGCTGTGGCTCAGGCCTGTAATCCCAACATTCTGGGAGGCAAAGGTGGGTAGATAGCTTGAGCTTAGGAGTTTGAGAAAAGCTTGAGCAAGAGCGAGATCCTGTCTCTACCAGAAAAAGAAAAACTAGCTGAGCATAGTGGTTCATGCCACTTGGGAGGATGAGGCAAAGAAGATTGCTCAAGCTCAAGAGTTTGAGGTTGCTGTGAGCTATGCCACCACACTTTATCCAGAGCAACAGAGTGTAACTATCTGAAAATAAAAATAAAAATAAAGTCACAAACTTAGATGAGATCACAAGAGAATGAGTATAGATGGAGAAGAGACTCACAGAACCACACTTTCTCCTAGACCAGTCTGAGGAATTATTAAACAAACGTATCCAATGGCAATCAAGGAAAAAAAGATGGATTTCAAGGGCACTAACCCTCAATATCAAAGCCCCGTTTCTAAGAACTTAAGCAAAGCATGTTCTAATGAAAAACTTAATTGGAATATGATAAGCTTAATTCATGAAAATCATCTGAAACATTACATAACAAAGACATTTTTATTAACGAGGGAACTGCACATACACTGCTCTAGGAAGCAGCATGATGACTATAAGTCCATCATTCATGAGACCTCTCTGAGTGTGTTCTCCATACCAAGAAAGTGCTGAAGACGGCCCGGTCCTCAATGAAGTCAACATAATAAACTAAAGAACTAATGAAAGATAACAAAATAATCAGAAAAGCAGGGTTTAATTCTGGGGGAAATATACAGCTCACGTATCTGAACTTCAAGATAGCCAAATATTTAATAAAAAGCTAACCATATAATTTTACATATCTTGGTAGATATTTGGGTTATAAGGTATGTGTATTTACCCAAACTCAGAAAATAGTACACTTAAGATTGGACTTTTCAACCAGGCAGAGTGGCTCACACCTGTAATCCTAGCACTCTGGGAGGCTAAGGTGAGAGGATCCCTTGACCTCAGGAGTTTGAGACCAGCCTTAGGAAAAGCAAGACCCCATCTCTAAGAAAAACAGAAAAATAAGCTATGCATGGTGGTACATGCCTGTCATCCCAGTGGCTTGAGAAGCTTAGGCCAGAGGACTGCTTGAGCCCAGGAATTTGAGGTTGCAGGAGACTTATGATGCCACCTGACTCTAGCCAGGCGACAGAGCAAGACTCTGTCTTAAAAGGGGGGCAGGGGCAGAAAATAGCTATGGGAACTTATATAAGTTATTAAACCTCCATACATAAATAGTACCAAATTCATGCTTTGGCAATTAAATGTGAATTGGATAGTGCCACCCAGATATTTATAGAACAGGAAAGCACTTGAAGAATGCAGTGGAGAAATGAACCTTACATTTAGTACAAAAGGAACAGCAGGATTTCAATATAGCTGGGTGCAAGGGTAGCCAGAGCTGCTAATCTGACAGATGATGCCAGTTAAGTGCAGCTACTCTGGGCTTGACAAAGTAGGACCTCACACTGGGGCCAGGACGAGAACTTAGTTTTAACATGGTCAATAAGCCAAGATACCTGAAGAGGATAGGTCAAGTTGATCAAAGCAATGACTTAGATGTATTCTGATGATTATTCTTGTTTTGCAGAGAATAATCCATACCTTTTACTAGCAGAAAAGGCCTACTATGGTAAACAAAGGAAAGAGGCAGTTTAGGGCAAGAACCAATAATGGCCAGTTGAAACTTTTTCTAAGAGAAATAGGCAGCACATTGGGACATGAGAGAAACACGTGGAAGAAATCATTTATTCACCAAGATGTACCAATGAGAACCTCAGAGTTCCCATGTTAACTTTCAAGTGTTCACGATTAATCTCTAGTCTGAAAATATTTTGTGAAAAGCAATCTGATTTCTTTCTAATATATTTCCTTATTTACAGTCTTCCTTTTGAAGTCTCAATAAGGACTTCCACTCATGAACTAGGTGCAAAAAAGGCAAAACCAATTTCTACTTTGTAAAATGTGGAATGCAGACATGGAAAAAGCTCTTGCTTGGGTTCCACTTACCCTAGTAAATTTAATCATGTAATACTCTGATTAATACTCTGTATTAATCAGATTAAGATTAATCTGATCTTAATCATGTAATACTCTTAAATGTTTAACAAGATAAAATTTTTAAATTCTAAAACAATAATTTCTGGTTCCCTATATGTGGTGCAAATGTTAAACAGAAATACAGCAACACAGTATAGTAACAACCTATTAATTTTACTTCCTCACATACTACAAAAGAATCTTATTATAAGGTCTTATTTGTTACTTTCATTAATGGCATCAATGTTAGAAATCTCAGTGGAATTGTTAGGTTTTCATGTGGCACCGTTGCCAATATAATTTTAATAAAAGTTCCAAGGCATTATCTACCTTCCCCACCCCCTTTTTTTTTGAGACAGTCTCGCTTATTAACCCTCGGTAAAGTGCTATGGTGTCACAGCTCACAGCAACCTCCAAATCCTTGGGCTTAGGCGATTATCTTGCCTCAGCCTCCCGAGTAGCTGGGATTACAGGCGCCCACCACAACACCTGGCTATTTTTTTGTTGCAGTTTAGCCAGGGCTGGGTTTGAACCCACCACCCTCGGTATATGGGGCCGGCACCCTACCCACTGAGCCACGGGTGCTGCCCCATTTTCTTTTTTTTTTTTTTTTTAAGTAGAGACAGGGTTTTGCTCTATCTCCTGGGGTGGAGTACAATGGCATGATCATAGCTCACTACAGCCTGAAACGCCATGGCTCAGGCAATCCTCCTGCCTCAGCCTCCTCAGTGGCTGGACTATTGGTGCCCACCACAACCCACATTTAATTTATTTCTATTTTTAATAGAGATGGGGTCTTGCCCTTGCTCAGGCTGGTCTCCAACTCCTGAGGGATCCTCCCACCTCAGCCTCCCAGAGTGCTGAGATTACAGGTATGGGCCACCACACCCAGTGTACCTCCCATCGTAATAACAGAAATTGAAGATGAGGCTAATGCAATGGCTCATGCCTGTAATCCTAGCACTCTGGAAGACCAAGGTGGGAGGATCTCTTGAGCTCAGGAGTTTAAGACCAGCCTGAGCAAGAGTAAGAACCTATCTCTACTAAAAAAGAAATAAAAATAAAAAACAAAAAATTAACCAGGCTTTATGGTGGGCACCTGTAGTCCCAGCTACTTAGCAGACTGAGGCAGGAGGATTGCTTAAACCCAGGAGTTTGAGGTTGCTGTAAGCTAGGCTGATGCCATAGTACTCTAGCCTGGGCAACAAAGTGAGACTCTATGTCAAAAAAAAAAAAAAAAAAAAGAGAGAGAGAGAAAGATGACACCTTAAAGGTTAATACTTCATAACAGCAACAAGTTTCAGGATTTTAGAAGCCATTCTATATACAGGAAAACAAAAAAAAAAAACTGGCTTGTTTGCTTGGTTGGTTAAAACATGAAGGTTAAAAAGCTAGTTATGGGTTTAGTCTTTGTGCAGACCATTATTGCTCTTACATTCTAAACCGCCAAATTTTCTTCACTCTGAAATCCAAAGCATCTGTCAGTGGTTACAACAGGTACTCAAAAACGTGGGATAAGTGAAAATATTTTACCAATAATACAGGGAAAATCACATGTCCAAGGGAATGTGAAATACCTCTGCATACACAGGATTATATTATTATATAAGACATTATTATCCTTTTTATTTATTTATTTTTGGAGGGTGAGAGAGTCTCAAGCTGTCACCTTGGGTAGAGTGCTATGGCATCACAGCTTACAGCAGCCTCAGACTCTTGGGCTTATGTGATTCTCTTGCCCCCCATGTAGCTGGGACTACAGGCGCCCGCCACAATGCTGGGCTATTTTTGCTGTGGTTGCTGTTGTGTTGTTGTTGTTGTTGCAGTTGTCACTGTTGTTTTAGCAGACCCAGGCTGGGTTCGAACCCTGCCAGCCCCGGTGTATGTGGCCGGTGCCCTACCCACTGAGCTATGGGCACCACCTATTACCCTTTTTAAAGAATACTATCTACACAGAATAAAGAGGAACAAAATAGCCAACAAAAGTTAGTCAATAGAAAGGGAAATGAAAAACAAATACAGAGAGACTTAGCAGGAATTTTTTCTAATAGGCCTAGTGGGTCAAATCAGTTCTGCCTTTAAAATCCTTTATTCTATTTTCACTATAATGCATAATTTCTTTCGTTTTTGTTTTTTTTGTTTTTTTTTTTTTTTTGAGACAGAGTCTCACTATGTCATCCTCGTTAAGAGTGCCGTGGCATCATAGCTCGCAGCAACCTCAAACTCCTGGGATTAAGCAATTCTCTTGCCTCAGCCTCCTGAGTAGCTGGGACTACAGGCGCCCACCACAACACCCGGCTATTTTTTGGTTGCAGTTGCCATTGTTGTTTAGCAGGTCCAGGCCGTGCTCAAACCCACCAGCTTTAGTGTACGTGGCTAGTGCCCTACTCACTGAGCTTTGGGTGCCACGCCCATACTTACTTTTTTTGTTGTTTAATAGCCCTTCTTAGTCCAGTATCTTCTACTTGGACTAGAAGTAGATATTTTAAACTCTAGCACGCTTTGAAGATCACAAAACTTTGCAGAGAGTGGAGAAAGTAAAGCAACTTTTTTTTTTTTTTGTAGAGACAGTCTCACTTTATCACCCTCGGTAGAGTGCCAAGGCATCACACAGCTCACAGCAGCCTCCAACTCCTGGGCTGAAGCGATTCTCTTGCCTCAGCCTCCCAAGTAGCTGGGACTACAGGTGCCCGCCAAAATGCCCAGCTATTTTTTGGTTTGCAGTTCAGCCGGGGCCGGGTTTGAACCCGCCACCCTCAGTATATGGGGCCGGCGCCTTACCGACTGAACCACAGGCGCCGCCCAAAGCAACTTTTTTTTTAAAAACATTACTGCAGTGAGTAGGGCGCCAGCCCCATATGCCAAGGGTGGCGGGTTCAAACCCAGCCCCAGCCAAACTGCAACAAAAAAATAGCCGGGCGTTGTGGCGGGCGCCTGTAGTCCCAGCTACTCGGGAGGCTGAGGCAAGAGAATTGCGTAAGCCCAAGAGTTAGAGGTTGCTGTGAACCATGTGACGCCACGGCACTCTACCCGAGCGTGGTACAGTGAGACTCTGTCTCTAAAAAAAAAAAAAAAAAAAAAAAAAAACATTACTGCAGTACAAATTTTGTGGTTATACATATACCAATTTTGTTATGCTTGAGACAAGGTTATAAGTGTGCCCATGACCCAGACGGTACTCACTGTACCCATTAGATAGGTTTTCACCCTTTCCCCTGCTTGATTCCCACTGAGTTTTACTTCTCTCTGTGCACATGTGTGCTCACCAGTTAGTTCCAGTTTAGCAGTGAGTACATGTGGCATTTGATTTCCCATTCTTTAGATGCTTTGCTTAGGATAACGGTCTCCAGTTCCACCCAAATTGTTTCAAGAGGCTTTTAATTATCCTTCTTCATGGCTGAATAGTATTGCATAGTATACATATACCATGTTTTGTTAATCCACTCACAAATTTATGGGGACTTGGGTTGATTACAAATTTTGCAATTGTGAGTTAACGCTGCAATAAATAGTTAAGTACACCTGTCTTTTTGGTAAAATGACTCCTCCTCCTCTGAGTAGATACCTAGTAGAGGGATTACTGGATCAAATGGTAGATCTACTTTTAGTTCTTAAAAATATGGAACACTTCATGAATTTGCATGTCATCCTTGCACAGGGGCAATGCTAATCTTCTCTGTATCGATAATCTTTGTATTTTACACTATTGTAGTCTCAAGAGTTTGTCAAATTGTTCTGTTTGTCTCCCACTTAAGTTTCTCTTCAGTGATACCTGGCAGCCCTCTCATTCAGTATTTCATTCTGTTCTTACATGGAAACTCTCGAGCATTTACCCTTTCCACTGAAGTCTACATAAGAAAGTGTATGTGCAGGGCAGCGCCTGTGGCTCAGTCGGTAAGGCGCTGGGCCCATATACCGAGGGTGGCGGGTTCAAACCCAGCCTTGGCCAAACTGCAACCAAAAAATAGCCGGGCGTTGCGGCGGGCGCCTATAGTCCCAGCTGGTCAGGAGGCTGAGGCAAGAGAATCGCTTAAGCCCAGGAGTTGGAGGTTGCTGTGAGCTGTGTGAGGCCACGGTATTCTACAGAGGGCCATAAAGTGAGACTCTGTCTCTACAAAAAAAAAAAAAAAAAAAAAAGTATGTGCAGAAAAGAAAGTGTATGTGCAGACACAAGTACACGCCCTCAGCTGTGGGAAAATGGAAGCAAACAACTCCAAATTGAGACAAAATAGCCCCTATTTATTTTAAAGAGAAAGCTATTATTTACTTCATCTCTTGTCAATGATTTTTTTTGGTAACTGTGCTCCCCACCCCTCTGATTCTGAGTCTTGTACTGCTTCTACTTAATTTGAAAAAGAGCCAGTCACTTGAACACATGTAGACATTCAGAGTGCTTATATTTGGAAACTTGTATATCCACAAATAATTTACAGATATCCACTCAAATTCTGCAAATGTGGGTAAAAAATAAAAACAAAATCATTATTCTTAAAGCTATTTACAGGACAAAAATTTGCAGATATGATGTCAATGAGAACTGTGAAAGGAAGATTTATCACAGAACGTTATAGCAGGAAAAACTGAAAACCATCACTAAACCAGTCCTATGTTTGAGACTCTTCTTCCATCTTCCATCCTGGTCAAATGAATTTTGATCTTATATAATTAAAATGGTCCATGTGAACAAGAATTTTAAAAAGTCCCAAAGCTAAAAGGCAGGCAATTAATTATTAGCTTGTATTCAACCATGTCATGTTTGCAAAAGGAATCTGTATTGGAATATGTCAATTTATATGAAAACCACATTTGAAATGGGAAGATTCTTTCAAAGAAACACCAAACTGAAGTTGTCTTTCATAAAAGAAATATAACAACCTCAAATAAAATGTTTAATCTACTCCCATGATTGCACAATGTCAAATGCCTTATGTCTTCCCTAGTTGCTTTGCTTCTATGATTTAACCTTGAAGTACACAAACCTGTGTATGTGTACAATCTAAGGTGGAAGACATTTTTACTCACAATAAGAAATCCAGCCATAAAACAAAAGATAAACACACATAGGAAAATAAAAACAAAGCTTTGATTTTTTCTTTTTTAAACATATGCAATGTTAAAAGACAAAATGATGGGCAGCGCCTGCGGCTCTAAGGAGTAGGGCACGGGCCCCATATGCTGTAGGTGGCAGGTTCAAACCCAGCCCTGGCCAAAAACAGCAAAAAAAAAAAGACAAAATGACAGATTTAGAAAAATACACGTAAAGCATTTGGCAGATATTAGGTAAATATTAAATAGCTATAATATACAAAGAGCTCCAGCAAAGAAAAAGATAGATACAACTTTGAAAAAATGGGCAAAGGATATGAAAAGGTACTTCACTAAAGAGCAAATCCAATGACTTACCACTATATGAATCCAACCGTGGCCAGGAGAAATACAAATTAAAGTAAGTTAGCTACTGCTTCACACTCTTAAGACCAGCAATAACAAATAACACTGGCAGAGTATCACCTAATGGGCACAATGTGAAGGTGTTCAGTCCACCCCTGGGTGAAGGGCTCAACTACTACTTGAACTTTGCCTCAGAATTACCCTCATATTAATCTGAAATTAAATAAATAAATAAATAAATGTGAATTACTTGTAAAAATAAAATAAAATGAATAACACCTAATGTTAGAAAGGATGTGGGAAAAAAGGCTATTTTCTTACATTGTTGAAAGAACTACCTTTAGCTTAACCTTTTGTGGAAAATAATCTATCAGCTTTTGTTCAAATAAAAAAAAAATATGTATCTTTCAATCCAGCAATCCCACAGAAATAAAATCCAGGATTTATCACACAGAAAAAAGAACCAAACATAAGGATATATTCTTAAGGATGTTTACTGCAACATTGTTCATGATGCTTAAAAAAACATTTTAAACAAATGCTCATAGCAAGAGGGAATGGTCAAATATTTTATAGATTAGCCACACCATGAACAATGACTCACCAATAAAAACAATGAATCAGAGGTATGGTGGGCATGGCGGCCTATTAATTCCAGCTCTAGGAAGCCAAGGTAGGAGGATCATTTGAGGCCAGGAGTTTAAGGCTGCAGTAAGAAACAACTGGGCCACTGTACACTAGCCTGGGCAACAGAGCAAGACCCTAACTCTTAAAACAAACTGAAACACACCTATATTTTGGCAAGGATGCAAGGGAAGTAGCAGTGATCTATCATACAGGCAGAGGAAAATATAGAGATATTTATTCCAGATTGCTGACACTGGTTCTTTAGGGGAGAGGATGTGAAATATAGACAGATATGAGTGGGAGGAAAGGTGAAGGAGGAAAATGAGAACCTGGCTGGTACATAAACTACATTTATGGAAAAGCTGTACATACATATAAATTTAAAAAGAAGGCGTGTGCCTTTACATATTTTTGTACAGTACAATTGTACATGTTAAAGTGGAACCTAGTTTCTTATGATTATATTAACGAGGAAATACAGGCTACATAAGAGAAACTATATAGTCATATGAGATTCAATGAATTTTGGAAAGGCCATTGACAACTATAAACACAGCCCTCTCACAACAAAAAGCAGAAGATGGGAAGCGTGAAAGCAGTGGAGAAGAGGATATACCATGGGAAGAGACAGCAATCATCATCCTGGAACACTGCTCAAGAAGGAGTTTTGGTGGCGCCTGTGGCTCAAAGGAGTAGGGCGCCAGCCCCATATGCCAGAGGTGGTGGGTTCAAACCCAGCCCTGGTGAAAAAAGTCAAACAAAAAATAATAATAATAAAAATAAATTAAAAAGTTAAAAAAAAAAAAAAAAAGAAAAGAAAGTACCTACCTGAACTGAGCCTGGAAGCAAAAATGTCAGTGTGGAAGGAAGCATTTCAATATTAGCCCACAGCCTCAGTGGCAAGGATCATCTCCAGGGGGATACACAGAGGCACTATTGGAAGTAATGAAATACTCCACACCCCATTCAAGTACTTAAACTTAAAAAGTTAATGCCAAGCCCAGTAAAGGTCTCTAAAAGCGAAAGAAAGATTATAAGGACAACAAAGGGAAAGAGACCTTCTAGACCTCACACTGCTTTGTCCCACTGTCTTCTCTATACTCTATAGAGAATGCCTAAAAGTGCTACCTTAGGTTATTCAACCAGTTCTAGGATGTGTGAGTTCTCTTAAACAATGAGCTAGCTGGCTTATTAAAGAACAACAACAACAAAAAAAAAACACCTCATTTATAACAGCTTTTTCCTCTATTGCTAAATTAAAAAAAAAAACTACAAAGAAAACATAAACATGACTTATACAAAATGAATAGGAAAAGAAACTATATAGAGTAATGAAATAAAAAGACTTTCAAATGCAATCACTAAATAAATCCAAAATGAGTGGGAAAGAATGAGGTTTTTATACAGAGATACATATACAAAATTCAATTGAGAGCATAAACATTGATAATCAGAGCTACACTTTCCCATGCCAGATAACTCAGAATTAACTGTAAAGAAGTATGCCAGACCTAAGCAAAGTGTACATTTTAATAGTAAAGAGAACGTATTACGAATCTGGGAATAAGGCCACCAACTTCAGGCAAGACAGTCAAGACAAACGGACAGCAATAAAATAACCTTTGCAACACAGTCAATAGGAACACACTTGCTAAAAATTAATACACTCTTTAAACATTATTACCAGAATGCACATAAAAAAGAGAAAATTACACAAATATATTTGACCATCGCTGGAAAAGAAGAGGGGAAAAGAAAAAGAGAGTAGAGAGAGCAAAACAAGCTCTTTTACTGAGGAGAATGGTAAATGCAACTCTTTATAAATCACTGGAAATCAGAACAGGGAAAAAAAAAAATAGGACTTGAACAATTCAAATATAAAATTAAGTTATTAGCTGAGGTATTATGCAGCAGTAGTGACAGTAATGTCCCATAGTGTGCTGTTCTATTTACTCACAACCATGCTGTGTGCATAGGCAATATCACCATCCCCAACTCACGGTTGAGGAAATAGACTTGGGAAGTTTGGCTAACTTTTCATGCTCAGAGCAAATGTCAAGTATTAGAACTATGTCTCTCCATAGAAAATCCCTTTAATAATAAATCTATCTTAATGCCAACAACGTGTAGATATTAGTAAATACAGTTCAAACATCTCTGGAGGGAAAACAAAGCTTCAAATTAGGTAGTCTGTACTGTCCCAGAAGCAAGACCACTGAATCTCGGCTAGGCAAAAAAATTTTAAGGAAACAGAGGAGCTACTTGATTTATCTCCGGAACCACACATCTTCACAACTAATAAGAAATATACTGGCCTATACAATCGCTGCCATTTTCAACTTTTACCTTCAATCCCTCAGTCCCAGATGAAGAAACACCAACTTCCAAGTTCCAAGCAGCAACAACAAACTGAAAGTGTTGCCCAAACATTTATTAAATTTTTGTAATACATCAAAAATTTACGGCCAGCTATGGTGGTTCATCTCTGTAATCTCAGAACTTTAGAAGGCAAAGAAGGGTAAATTGCTCGAGGTTAATAAAGAGTTCAAGACCAGGGTGGCGCCTGTGGCTCAGTCGGTAAGGCGCCGGCCCCATATACCGAGGGTGGCGGGTTCAAACCCGGCCCCGGCTGAACTGCAAACCAAAAAATAGCTGGGCGTTGTGGCAGGCGCCTGTAGTCCCAGCTACTCGGGAGGCTGAGGCAAGAGAATCGCTTCAGCCGAGGAGTTGGAGGTTGCTGTGAGCTGTGTGATGCCATGGCATTCTACCAAGGGTGATAAAGTGAAACTCTGTCTCTACAAAAAAAAAAAAAAAAAAAGAGTTCAAGACCAGCCTGGACAATAAAATGAGACTCCGTCTCTACAAAAAAATTAAAAATTAGGGGATTGCTCGGTGCCTGTAGCTGTGGTTACAGCACCAGCCACATACACTGAGGCTGGCGGGTTCGAGCCCTGCCTGGGCCTGCTAAACAATGACAACTACAATTAAAAAAAAAGGCCGGGCATTGTGGTGGGTGCCTGTAGTCCCAGCTACTTGGGAGGCTGAGGCAAGAGAATCGCTTAAGCCCAAGAGTTTGAGGTTGCTGTGAGCTATGATGCCACATCACTCTACCGAGGGTAACATAATAAGACACTATCTCAAAAAAATTTTTTTTAAATAATAAAAATTAGCCAGGCATGGTGGCACGTCCCCATGGTCCCAGCTGCTGGGAAGGCTGAGATGGGAGGATTGTTTAAGGTTGGGGAATAGAGGGGAGGGGAGGGGAGGGGAAGGGAAGGGAAAGAAAAAGCTTAAGAAAAGATTTTAAAAATTCCTTCTCTCATATGAATTTGGTTTTGGTGCCTACTACAGTTTGGTAAGGTAGTAAGCACCAGTGGATGAAAGTAACAAGGCCAGCTCGGTGCCTGTGGGTCAAGCGGCTAAGGCGCCAGCCACATACACCTGAGATAGTGGGTTCGAATCCAGCCCAGGCCTGCCAAACAACACTGCCAGCTGCAGCCAAAAAATAGCCGAGTGTTGTGGCAGGCGCCTATAGTCCCAGCTACTTGGGAGGCGGAGGCAGGAGAATCGCTTGAGCCCAGGAGTTGGAGGTTGCTGTGAGCTGTGATATTACAGCACTCTACCCAGGGCGACAGCTTGAGGCTCTGTCTCAAAAAAAAAAAAAAAAAAGAAAGAAAGAAAGAAACAAGGTCTATAGAAAGTTAACATTAATGAAAAAAACCCTAGAAAAGAAGTAGTTATAATTAATATGTCCTTCTGTACAATTCATTTCTGCTTGTAAAGTTGTTGCTGGTTTCTATAATGAAACTGAACAAACTTACATGATAAAGCCTCAGGATCCTGAAAGTTGTAAGGAGGCTGCCAAATCTGACAAACACTTTGCCATGGAAAAGTCCAACTCATTGGATTCACCCAAGTTGACAGATTTGCAACTTAGCTCTGCTGGGCAGCACAAAACCAGACGGAAGCAGGACCAGCCTGGCTACTCTGGTAGGTGCATCACAAAAACTAGGAAAGCCTGAGTAACAACAAAGTGAAAATTCATGCAGTTCAACTACGAGTACTATCCATGGAAGCAAAAAGAGTACAAATCTATTGTTGTTAAAGTAATTATGTTGGTTAAACAAACCACTGCACTTACAATTTCTGCTGCATCTTTTTTCCAAGATCACATGGACCCAGAATAAACTATTAAATACTATGATCTACTATGAGTGTCAATATTTCAACCGAAATCCTTCCCCCACAAATCCCTGATAGCAAAAAAAAATCCAAACAGGTTATATAAAACTTGGTTATCAGAGTTATATAATTACATTCCAGTTGACTATAATATAATCTTTAAGAATCTAAAATTCTTAAAATGTGATAATTTAGGGCTAACAATTTGCATGTTGTATAGATCCACAAGTTTTTCTCAGAGAAAAATAAAAATGAAAAAGTCAACTGAAATAATACCTTTCAATCTGATTTCTGAGTTTCTGAACTATTTTTGACTAAACAATCCTTAACTCAACATTTTTATAATTTAAATAAGATAGCCACAGAAAATTGCAGGCCATTAGTCTGTTCAACACAAAGCCAGAAGATTAAAGAGGTCAACCTTACGCTTTTAACACAGCCCATGTAATTATGATGACAATAACAGATATACACCATGCTTCAAAATGAGGGAAACATTCTTTATTTCATATATCATGAACAAATTGCCTGATCTCCAGTAGGAAATACAATTTAAAAAACCTATATCACATTAATAGCATACACACATGTGAAAAAGCATGTGAATATCTTCAGACAGTTTTACAAAGATATCTTATTAAGATATATATTAAAATGTCATTCACATACAATTCACCCATTGAGAGTGAACAGTTCGATGTTTTTTAACATATTCACAGATATGTGCAACCATTACCACAGTCAATTTTAGGGCATCTTGTCACCTCAAAAAGAAACTCTGTACCCTTCAGTTATCACCCCCGCACCTCCATATGTGAATATTTAAGTGCTAAATTGTAAATGTCCAGGACATGGTAATCATACTTGGTTATAAGCTAAAAAGTTTTAAATTTGTTGTCCTTTTCTTAAAAGTAATTTTTAGTAGAAATGTACTCTAAATTTGCTCCTTATACCTCCACGACCACGAATTTACCCATTCTCTTCCAAAAGCTTTTCAGATAATTCCTGTTTGTGAGAATCAGGACCAAGGCAATAAAAACTCTTTTTAAGTATTCCTGTCACATATGCAAATACACCACTTCTTCCCACCCACCAACAATTAAATAAAAATAAATAAAGACAAAGCCCATAAACAAGTTAAAAGGTCTCTTATCTAATACTATCTACAGAACCAGTAACTACCCCTATTTTTCTTGGGTTTAGAAAAGTAAGAATGGGCTCCAAGTCTAAATACACACCCCCTAAAACTGTTGATTCACCGGATTCTCAGCTGCCAAAGAAAGCAGACTAGCTTAGTGTTTGACATTTCCTTTTGGCAGTCATTAGTCCTTAATGTGTCACTGTCTAGAGGCTAAATGCAATAGTTTTATTCATTTCTACTTTAGTAGCTCATTTTCTTGGACCTGAGGAAATGTATCAAAGGCTAAAACTACCCTAAAAGAAAGTTGCCAACCTAAGATTTTATAACATAATAATATGAGCAAAACACCTCTTTCCACAAGCCCTTTATCACTAGAGTCTAAATCAGTCCTGGCTTCTTCTGTACTAACTTTCTACACAGGAGCAAATTAAAGGAGAAAAACAAAACATTTCCTAAAACCTGTGACAATGTTAGTGAGCCACCTACTCTAATGGGCAAGAGTGTTGCTTCCACCCAGTTTTGCTTATTAAATGGTTCTTCATTTCCATCAAACCAAGACATCTGTTGTCCCATGCACATCATTTACTTTATTTCTAAATCTTTTATAGTTTCTTCCTTAGCCTACTCAGCAATTGCCAATGAGCACCAACGCTTTCTTTCTGTTTGCATATCCTATTTACTATAAATGTAAGATTCCCTTGTTCTCATTTTTGCCCCTAAAAAGAGTACAAAAAAAGGGAAAAAAGAAAAAGACAATAGTAAATGGAATGTCATAGGGTCAAACACTCTTTCTAGCTAGGGATCATGTCTTTTAATAACCAACTGCCAATGTGAACAATCTGAAATCATGCTGGCCAACAAAATAATGTTTAAGCAGCCCCCAAATCTGTAGAAAGCAAGCTCTCTCCTCACCCCCACTCAAAACGCCCTGATTATTGCCATTTATTAAATTCTATTCAATCAAAGTCTAGTGAAAAACACGTAAACATCACTACTGAATTATATTGCAGTAGTCAGTAATAAAAAGTTTCTTAGTATACATGACAGAGCTTTAAAAATATGACTTGGGGGAAGGGCCAAAGAGCTGAGGAAATGCTTGAAGAATTACACAATGGAATGCCTAGATGGTTAAGCAATGACAACATTTGACCTTCTAAATTAGTGCTTGCTAAGAATTTAGCCAAGAAATTTCTGAATCACTCAGTAACTACAGTAGGTAACACTACTTTTGGGAGAATCCAGGAACTCTAACGGAATCTACTGACACAGAATTTACTTTGAGGACACGCGCAGAAGAGCTCGAGTACAGCTGGGCAACTGGCCTTGGCAGCAGTCATACAGGAGGCCTTGGGACAAACCTCCTAGTTGGTTACCTTTCCCCAATCTCAAATGTGTGACCCATTCTCACCCTCTTTGCTTCCTATCTAATTCATAGCCTCTGCTCACCCACTTTGCTCACCCCCATGAACCTGACTCTACTTAATGGAATCATTTCCTGCTTCAGTTTCCATTGCTAACCACATTATTTTCCCATTATTTACCCACACAAATTCCCAAAAGAATATAATTGACATAAGAAACAACGTAGACACCAGCCGGCCTGTGAACAAGAAAGTGAAAAGATGACTGAACAAGACAAAACAAGCCCTTCCAGGAATTGTAAAACAGACAAATATCTTCCAAAGGAAGTATCCATGGCAAGGACTATGCCCTTAGATGCTGACAACTGCTCGAATAACCACAATGATAAAAGAGATCCTTTTTTAAATTTTGTTATGAGGTTTTTCAAACAATCCAACAAAAGGATTGAAAATAGTAAAAGAACTCACTACTGTAGCCAAACGTTTAACAATCATCAACTTTCCTTTTCTTATCTTTTTTATTTATTTATTTTTTGAAAGAGTCTCAACTATTGGGCGGCGCCTGTGGCTCAGTGAGTAGGGCGCCGGCCCCATATGCCGAGAGTGGCGGGTTCGGACCCAGCCCCGGCCAAACTGCAACCAAAAAATAGCCGGGCGTTGTGGCGGGCACCTGTAGTCCCAGCTGCTCGGGAGGCTGAGGCAAGAGAATCGCATAAGCCCAAGAGCTGGAAGTTGCTGTGAGCCATATGACATCATGGCACTCTACCAAGGGCAGTAAAGTCTATCTCTATCTCTACAAAAAAAAAAAAAAAAAAAGACACAAACTTCCAAAATGTACCCAAGAAGCAATAGATAATCTAAATACTTAAATCCATTAAAGAAATGAATTTGTAATTTAAAATCTTCAGAAAAGGGCAGCGCCTGTGGCTCAGTCGGTAAAGCACAGGCCCCATATACCGAGGGTGGCGAGTTCAAACCCAGCCCTGGCCAAACTGCAACAAAAAAATAGCCAGGCATTGTGGCAGGCACCTATAGTCCCAGCTACTCCGAAGGCTGAGGCAAGAGAATCGCATAAGCCCAGGAGTTGGAGGTTGCTGTGAGCTGTGTGATGCCACAGCACTCTACAGAGGGCCATAAAGTGAGACTCTGTGTCTACAAAAAATAAATAAATAAATAAAGCCTTCAGAAAAACTAGATGACCTAGATTAAGAATAGCAAGTTTCTGTAAAGGGCCTGATAGCAAATATTTTAGTATTTTTGATCCTCTTTTATAACTACTCGACTATGGTGTTATAGTGGAAAAGAAGCCACAGATGATAAGTTAACAAATATTAGTTATGACACAGAGAATACTGCTACGGACCCAAACATTAAAACATTGATGTAATTGTGTTCCAATAAACCGTATTTGTAAAAGTAGGTGGTGGCAGACAAAACTTGACCTGAGAATTAGATTTGTCAACCCCTGGACCACATGATAATGTCACTTCTAAATTCTAACTTCACAATTCTATACTTCTCCCAGGTCAAAAATCCCCTTTATATATAGTTCCAAGAAAGAATGAATCAAATGCTATCATACAGAACTGAGTCTGTTGACCAAGATTTATTAAAAATCTATACTATAATTTAAAACAAACCAAAAAATGTCACCCCTTCAAACCAGTCTTGAATTAATCATTACCTCAAAAGGATAAATCAGGATATAAATATGTGTGAAAAATCTCCCATATTAATATCCTTTGGAAATGAAAACAGTATAATATAAAGAAACCTAAAAATCTAAGATGAAAAAAAGGAGAGTCTAAAAGTTTATTTTTAAACTTTGTGACATTATCAATATCATTATCAACAAAAAATTTTTTTCAAAAATGTGGGGGTAAAGAAGAAAATTTATACTGCCCACTATGCTACCACCCAGACACAATTACTAATATTCTGATGTATTTAGAGCTTTTTACAAAAAGCAAACTGCATCAGTATGACATGTACTTTGAGCAAGTAATAAGTCAACCGTGTTATTATGGGGGTAAAATAGGTAGTAACATATGTCTCTCAGCCCAATGGCTCGCATATGGTAAGCGGTATAATAGTAGTAGTATGGACAATCCTGACTAACATAAAGCTTTAAAAATGGGGGGGATAAGAAAAGAATAGACATAAGTACCTGGTACCATAAGTACCCAAATTAAGTCTATACACAAAAATGAGTGGTAGGATTATAGGCAATGTGTAATGAACACAGAACTTTTATAATCAGAAAAAAATTAAACTATTCTAATTGTGAAGATAAATGATGCAACCACAAAATCCTGCAGGAACAACATCTTCAGAGTCCTTCAAAAGCTCCGAAGTGATGGCTCTGGGAAAGAGATTCCAGGAAAGCATTTGCAAAACTAAGAATTAGCATCTAAATTGAGTGCTTCTCTTCACTACAATAATGATATATATCTTTTCAAAAGATCTTTGAAAGTGAGCATTAACTGCATACTATTCATATATTCCCTATCAAACTATTATCCAAATCAAATTAAAACTTTCTACCTTGTATATTTACATAATCAAACTCTTCAGACATATGTCTAGTCCATTTCAAAATATGTCTAGTTATTACATTTTTCTTTTGGGATCCTACAACAACTATGTCCAATTTTTTCAGGCAAAAACAAAGATAAAATTTATACTTAAGCATTATCATCTGACCAGCTACACCAATTTTCTTTTGCCTAAAACTACAGTTTTAAGTCTAAAAAATACAAGCTTTTAATGGCTACCATGCACACAGACTACTACACCATTCTGAACATTCAATGAAGAAGTTGATGCTAAACTCTTTTCACGTTTGCTGGTTGGTTACAGTTAGTACTACCCAATAGAGAAATAATGCAAGCCAGAAATTTGAATCATGTAACTTTGTACATAATTATCATTTTTATAATATTAATATACACTAAAATACATCATTTTTCTAGCATCCATAAGTCAAAAGAAACCAGTAAAAATTAAGATTAATAGCAGACTTTACTTAACCCAATATTATAATAAAATATCAATAAAATACTGCTGAGATATTTTACATTAAATATTAATGTATTAAATCCTTGCGATCTGGTGTGTAGTTTATACTTATAGCACACCTCAATTTGGACCGTTCACATTTCAAATGCTCAATAGCCACATATGGCTAGTGGCTACCATATTAAACAGCACAGAGCTAGAGTGACTCAAGCCCATGGTGTGTGCTAGTTTTCACCAATTATGGGCCCTAACTCCAGTCAGTCAGGCATAACCATGAACTGCTGGGCAAGATTGAGAGCCTTTTCTGTTTCAGACATTGTATTAGGTATTTTCATTACGGTTTTAAGGGGGTGAGGGGATGGTTTTGTTTATTTCCTGAGGGGTCCAGGTAGAAGAGGGGGTTGGGAATAGAAACAAACAAGCTTGGTACCAACAAATTCTACCATTGAAAAAACACATACCCTTAAAAAGGAAGAATGTATTAAGGGTTGGTATATCCCTTAGCAGAATGAATAGCATGAAATAAAGAATTCAACTATATAAACCAAGCATCCTCAAACTTTTTAAAAAGGGGGCCAATTCACTGTCCCTCAGACTGTTGGAGGACCGGACTATAGTTTAAAAAAAAAAAAAAAACTATGGGGGCGGCGCCTGTGGCTCAGTGAGTAGGGCGCCGGCCCCATATGCCGAAGATGTCGGGTTCAAACCCAGCCCCGGCCAAAGTGCAACAAAAACAAAACAAAAAAATAGCCGGGCGTTGTGTAGTCCCCGCTGCTCAGGAGGCTGAGGCAAGAGAATCGGGGAAGCCCAAGAGCTGGAGGTTGCTGTGAGCGGTGTGACGCCACGGCACTGTACCAAGGGCAGTAAAGTGAGACTCTGTCTCTACAAAAAAAAAAAAACTATAAACAAATTCCTATGCACACTGCACTTATCTTATTTCGAAGTAAAAAAACAAAATGGAAACAAATACAATCACACCACCTCATGTGGTCCGCGGGTCGCAGTTTGAGGACCCCTGATATAAACTGTAAGGCCCTTTGGAAAGCATTTTCACTAGCACTAAAATAAATTCAGAGAACAACTGGGCACCTAAGTCGGCTATACAATCAAAGAACACAAATTTTGACCCTTAACCTGAGAGCAAAGTTTATAACCCATTAAACTAAGAGTTCGCATCCTAGTTCTATGAATATTTCATGTTTACATGAAGAAAATATTGAGAGCTAAAATTTTTTAAATGCTCTACACAAAAGAAAAAACACTGGAAATATATTCCTTAAGGTTAGCAGTAGTGTTGGTTCACTAATTTATTGCACATGTATGACTTTCAATTATGAGAAAAATAAACAAAATGGCAATAACTTTTTCAAATTTAATTACATTTCAGTTTAATTTCAATCCATTCACTTTTAAACCTTTTA
Organism: Nycticebus coucang; assembly: GCF_027406575.1. NCBI lineage: Eukaryota > Metazoa > Chordata > Mammalia > Primates > Lorisidae > Nycticebus > Nycticebus coucang. Next base: position 37,437,307 of record NC_069796.1, on the reverse strand, counting down.
AGATTATGACACCCATCTAACGTTTTTCTTTCTCGAGAACACTCACAGGCAGAGCAACTTTAGTTAATAGAGCAGAAACAAATTAAACTTAACCACAATAACCACATTTCATTTCAAGGAAACCTGGAAGTCATTTGTGAAACTACAAAGATCCACCGAAGAATTGAGAAAAGCTCTACTGTCATGTATCTGCGGCATTTCTATAATATTAAGTAAGCAGGAGTCAAATGCTTTACTTTTTTATCAGTATCTCCTCTTACAGGTTATACAGCAAGTTAGCTATAGACCCAAGACTACCCTGCACCTCTTCAAAGCACACTGTAAACTAGAACATTAAGGCTGTTGGCCTCCTGACTCCTGGAACCTTTAAAAGGGAATTTAAGTGGCGGCACCTGTGGCTCAGTCGGTAAGGTGCCGGCCCCATATACCGAAGGTGGGGGGTTCAAACCCAGCCCCGGCCAAACTGCAACAACAACAACAAAAAAAATAGCTGGGCATTGTGGCGGGTGCCTGTAGTTCCAGCTACTTGGGAGGCTGAGGCAAGAGAATCGCTTACGCCCAGGAGTTGGAGGTTGCTGTGAGCTGTGTAAAGCCATGGCACTCTACCTAGGGCAATAAAGTGAAACTGTCTCTACAAAAAAAAAAGGGAATTTAAAATATAAAAAAAAAAAAAAAATACACTTAGGGCAGCACCTGTGGCTCAAAGGAGTAGGGCGCCAGCCCCATATGCCAGAGGTGGCGGGTTCAAACCCAGCCCCAGCCAAAAACAGCAAAAAAAAGAAAATCACATTTAATTCACCTGATGAATTAAATGTAATTCCACTCAAATTTAAGGATATTACTTTCACTTACTTCTGAGCACTTGATTTAATTTTTTTGTTTATTTTTGAGACAGAGTCTCACTAGTCGCTCTGGGTTGAGAGCCGTGACGTCACCAGCTCATAGCAACCTCCAACTCTTGGGCTTAAGTGATTCTCTTGCCTCAGTCTTCCAAGTAGCTGGGACTACAGGTGCCTGCCACTACACCTGGCTATTTTTTGGTTGTAGTTGTCATTATTGTTTGGCAGGCCCGGGTTGGATTTGAACCTGCCAGCTCTGGTGCATGTGGTCGGCACCCTAGCCGCTAAACTATAGGCGCCAAGCCCACTTGGTTTAATTTTTTTCTACAAATGTCATCTGTGTCCTGAAAGACCTATAAGAAGTACACATACACCACCCACAGCCGCCTCCTCTACCCTCTCTAGAATGTAAGAAGCATGAAGGCAAAAGTCTTTGGGTTTTTTCCCACTAATGTACCCTTAGCACCATGAATATAAAAAAATCTTGATTCTTGTACCCTCAATGAATCCCCAACAATAAAAAAAAAAAAAATCTTGATTCTGGGCAGTGCGTGTGGCTCAGTGAGTAGGACATGGGCCTCATATACCAAGGGTGGCAGGTTCGAACCCAGCCCCAGACAAAATGCAACAAAAAATAGCTGGGCGTTATGGTGGGCACCTCTAGTCCTAGCTACTTGGGAGGCTGAGGCAAGACAATCACCTAAGCCCAAGAACTGGAGGTTGCTGTGAGCTGTGACGCCACAGCACTACCAAGAGCAACAAAGTGAGACTCTGTCTCTTAAAAAAAAAGTTTTGATTTCATTCGCTGTCCCCAAGTGAGCTTGAGTTTATTAAGCAAGCATTTACTAACTACCACTTCTAGCATTATACTAGATTAATGAAGGAGTATTTTGAAATATAGTAGAATCACTGTAATTTGACCACATGAGGGACTGTACCAAACTCATCAACATACAGAAGTGGTCAACATAAGGAACTAGGCCTACTATACTGATATGTGCATATGGTGTATGTCCAGTCTGAAAATTAGGTTGACTTGGCCAGGTGGGTGGTGGCTCAAGTGTAATACTAGCATTCTGAGAGGCCAAGGAGGGAGGAGGATCCTTTGAGCTCAGGAATTCAGACCACCCTACGCCAAAGCAAGACCCCATCTCTAGTAAAAGTAGAAAAATTAGCCAGGTGTTCTAGTGGACACCTGTAGTCCCAGCTATTCGAGAGGCAGGAAGATCACTTGAATTCACGAGTTTGAGGTTGCTGTGACATGGGCTAACGCCACTGCACTCTACCCTAGGCAACAGATTAAGAGTCTGTCTTTTTCAAAAATAATAATAATAAATAAATAAATAAATAAAGTCAACTTAAGGCTGTGGCCAATGTAGAGAAGTGGTCAACTATGGAGTTACACTACAATTGCCAGCTTTCAAAAGTTTAAAACCTAGTTGAAAGACTTGACCCACGATAGGAGTTCCTACCCTAACAGTTGCAAAAACTACATTCATAAAGAAAATACAATTAAGCAAAATTCAAAAAGTACACAATTAGGTACAAAACTTCAAGCACTATGGGCAGCGCCTGTGGCTCAAAGGAGTAGGGGAGTAGGGCCTCGGCCCCATATACCAGAGGTAGCGGGTTCAGACCCAGCCCTAGCCAAAAAAAAAAAAAAACTTCAAGCACCAAAGAAATAACAAAGGATGATGTAATTTGAAACAGGCTTTAGCAAAGAGATGAAAAATAAATACATGCCTTGAAGGAACAGCAGACTAGGTTTAATATGTAGGAAGGGAATTTCAAGAACACAATGAACAATGTCCTACTGAAGACAAGAGCTCAGCGTGGCCTGGCAAGCAGAAGAGAGTGGAAAATGGAGAAAGTGAGGAGAGCCTGAACTAAAGAAATGATGGTGGGGATAGAAAAGAACAAATGTAATAAACCATCAGAGCAGTTTCTCCACGCTAGTTACACATCCGGAAGCAGCTAGGAAGCTTTTAAAAACAGCAACTGTGCAACTAATGCCGGGATCTCAACTCAGAGATTCTGACTTCATTGGTCAGGAGTACAACCTAGACATCAGGATTTTTAAGTCCCTCTGGGACTCTAATATGCATCCAAAGTTAAAAATCACTGCTTTCAGAGGAAAAATCAGTGGAACCTGTTAACTGGAAGACAAGATGAAGAATGAAGACTCAGAGGTTGGAAGACTTTAACAACGTGTTATCTATAAAACTAACATTAATGAGAGAATCCAAAAAAAGGAAAAAGTGAAAATATGCAAGCTCTTCTAGACTTTGCAACTCTACATACAGTACAGTAAACAAGTTTTAATTAATGCATGCCCTTTCAATTCTCCACATACCATATTTACTTGCCTAATATTTTTCAAAAAGAATCAAAACTTTGAAAAATCAAGGTAGAACTCAACCAAAAGAACATAAACCTTTAGAAAGCCTCTGAGATTTCCCTGCTAGACATTTTCTCGCCCTCCCCACAATTTCCGTGGCCTTTTAGTTGTACCTATGACACACAACTCCCATGAAAGGCATTGTACAGACCCTGTTACAGAAGGAGAGATCAGTGAGAGCCTCGTTTGATCTTTTACACTGTGCCACATGACACATACTCAATACAAACTGAGTTTTTAAATACTTAGAAAATAAACAAAAATTTACCCCAGTTGTTTTTACTTCTTCTAGACCCTTTTACAATTCTAAGCTTTAAGTGTGCTCCATTGCCCTCCTGATTTATCCTCACTCCATCACTTTTTGACAGGACCACTTTTACCTCAGTCGATAAAAGGAAATCAAACATTCTTACCACTTTAGAAGAGGAAATCTAAAGAAAATTTTCTTCAAGACCCCCACAATATTTAAATTTCGCCCATGCAAGAGCGAGACTATCTCTACAAAAATAGAAAAATTAGCCAGGCGTTGTGGCGGGTGCCTGTAGTCCTATAGTCTCAGCTAAAGCGGGAGGCTGGGGGGTGGGCGGCTGAGGCAGGAGGATGGACAACAGAATAAGACTCTCAAAAAGAGGGGGAAAAAAAAAAGAATGCTATTATGATCTCCAGGTCTTCAGTGTAAATGGGTAACTCCCACCTTTTCTTATATCCACAGCATAGTGGATGTGTATTTTCATAGTATAGAAAATACTATGAAACGGCATTTTGGAGCCATTGAAATGGTACAATGGAGCACACTTAAAGGTTAGAATTGTAAAAGCTTAGAAAAAGTACATAGTGAATATGTACTTTCGTAGTATAGAACAGGTGTCCTCAAACTTTTTAAACAGAGGGCCAATTCACTGTCCCTCAGACTGTTGGAGGGCCAGCCTATAGTTTAAAAATAAAAACTATGAACAAATTTCTATGCACACTGCACATATCTTATTTTGAAGTAAAAAACAGAACGGGAACAAATACAATTCACACCACCGCATGTGGCCCGCGGGCCCTAGTTTGAGGACCCCTGGTATAGAAAGTACTATTTGTATGCCACAACAGAAAGAAAGCAGGAGGTTACTCGTGACTGGAAGTGACTGGCAAGGGACAATCCACAGACTGGTTAGGAAACTCTAGAATGCAGTGATAGGAACAGATATATCACATCCTCTTCCCCACCGAAGTCTGTTTTCAAAGTGGTTTCCTAATCATAACTACATTGGACACTCCTGTATTATACCACATATGACAGCAAATGACTGAACATATATATTCCAAATTACTCCCATGTTTAAGACTGCAACATTGTGAGCCATTCTTCAACTTAGGTATTTTTTTATATTTTCTATGGTTCAGAGCTTAGATATAGATTTTAAATGTGTCCCACATTTCCACTGTAACTTACCAACCATTTATTCTATTTAACTAAACCTCTAACCTCTTTTTTTCTGAGGTACATTGCATATGATCAAAACATGGCAATGGCTTTTTAAAACTTCACTAATATGCTTCACTAATTTCACAATATGGTAGAAACAACATAAATACAGGAAGGCGCTGCTCTTTACACTAGGAATTCCATCATGACTCACCATTATCCATTCACTCACATAGGCCATAAGTGAACAAACAAGATGAATGCCAAAATGAACAAATAGGCAAAACCCACTAGTGATGACAACTTCATATTCTCCCTCTTCCCTTTGAGATGATTTTAGACAAATTGTATTTGACTACTTCATTGTCATAGTAAAATACTGGGTACAAAGTCTAAATGACAATGACTATAAATTACCATTAATTAACTTCTCAGATCCAACATACTATGGAAAACTCTTCAGATATAAATACCTAACTTTAAAGAAAAGTTCTGACACTCACATTGCCCATGTACTCTGAAAGCAGGTCCTGTAGGGCCTGACGGACAGCATTGCACTCCGCCACAATTCGTTCACGACGGTCATCACGCGTGCAGGATGAATCCGCCATCAGGGCAGCCCCACTAATGATGCTTTCCAGGCGCTCTTCCAGGGAAGGCCTAAAGCGCTCCTCACTGAAGCTCAAGGGGTCCACAATGATTTGTTTCTGCAGGGAAGCATTACAATATATTAGTGCTCCTCTCTATTTGCTCCATTACTCAAGAAAGTGAGGAAAGTGTCAATTAGGAATATTAAGATTTAACACAAAAATGCCAACATCTGAAAGATTATTCTTCTTGGCAAATGAGTGGCCATCCCATGTAAAGGGGCCAATGATTAATCACTTCTCAAAAAAGGCACTAGAAGCAATATCATCCAGCCAAAAAGCACCTGGGTAAGGTGCGATATCACAGATGCAAATACAAATTTATCATGCTCGTGTTACTTACTCCGAACATCTAAAGGTCAACCTATATACTACTGGTAATTTAAACTATCGAATGAGAATTATATGGAAAATAAAAGTTCTCTCAGGCCAGGCACAGTGGCTCATGTCCGTAATCCTAGCACTCTGGGCAGCCAAGGCAGGTAGATTGCCAGAGCTCACAGGTTCAAGACCAGCCTGAACCAGAGCGAGACCTCGTCTCTAAAAATAGCTGGGCATTGTGGTGTAGTCCCAGCTACTTACTTGGGAGGCTGAGGCAAGAGAATCACTTGAGCTTAAGAGTTTCATAGGAAACACAGGTTGCATAAAAGAATCCAGAAGTGCAATTCAAACTAACAAAAAAAAGGAAAAAGAAAAAAAAGATCAATGCTTTAGGCAAGGCTTAAGATCAAGTAGGCTGATGAGTCATCATTTCTTGCAACTTAGATTACAAATCTAAGTGGAAACTGAGCTACCATCAGAAGTTTTCATCGCATTTCCCCAGGAACCTGTTATCTTTGGGGGTATAATAAAGAGCCTGAAGTGTCCTCTCAACCACAACTTACATCAAAGTTATTGAGTGCATATGCCAGTTCTCCTCCACCTCCTCCCTGGTGCTGGGAGGCATCATCTGAGGCAGTAGCCTGAGCTGCATTGGAAATGCCTGTGACCGCTTGCTGCAGCTGCTTATATATCAGGTCCCTGTTGGCCTTATAGGCTGCGACATCGGGGTGCTGTAGGCATGCCTGCGATGCAGTATAGAGGATAGGAACGTTTTTCTGCAGGATTCCTCTAGCTGCAGCCATCTGGTCACGATGGCCAACATCTTTCAGTTCCTACAAGAGGAAAATAAGAAATTGGCACACTCTTTATATGGATCCTACTTATACATGTAAAAATTTGTTAGTAAATTCTGAAAAGTTAAATGAGTTTCTACTAATTAGACATTATTTTTATTAACAATCTGACTTGAAAGTTAATTACAAAGGATACGGTATGGTAAGACTAAGTGCTTTGGAATCGCATAGACCTGGATTTAAATCTCCACTTCTACTTTTTCCTGGCTATTCTGTGACTTTATTTTAAACTCTCTATGTTCAGTTTCTCCTTCTATAAAACAGTACCTCTCATTGTTTTGAGGATTAAATGGGATAATACACGTAAAACACCTGGCACAGCACTAAGGCACTAAATAAAAATCATAAAACTGCCCAGTATCTTGATTACAACTACGCACATACATACACACACACACACACGCACGCACTCCTATTCCAACCAAAACAGAAATATCATGCAGAAACACATTTAAACATAGTAAGGTTTATTATGCAGATTCATTAAGTTATACGAGTTCATTATAAGAGTTTTGTGAAATCTGAGAGAGAATACTACAGTTCTGCATGAACTATGCAAAACAACAAGGTAAGGATATGACAAGGCTATTCTCACAAGTATACAAATCCTTCTCTCCTCTCTCCAAAGACCACCTTAGGATATAGAACCATACTTTCCTTACACAGTACAATCAGAAGTTCACAGGTCATTAAGACATAAAACTGAGGCACACGTGCTTCATGACTTCAATCCATGATTATAATAACCAATTTAGATGTGGTCTTAAGTTAATATGTTCTTTTCCAATTTCTTCTACCTCATAATTATAATCCTCTACAGTTAAAAGGACATACGGTTCCTGGCATCACATCCACTAACAGCATCTACTTGGTAGGCTAGGTAGGTAGGTTAAGTAACAAATAAGTGATACCAACAATAAGCAAGATCCAGAGCCAGTGTGTTTCTGGCATCTGATTGTTACTTAAATTACTCAGAGAAAAAACAGGGTCTCTTTAGTAAATGTGGGGTACCACCACCATAGAAAAGCAATATAGGTAATAACTCCTAAATGACCACCATATCTATGCCAAATGTTTTACATGTGATCATAAAATTTCAACGTTAATGTCACTGACTAAATATAAGAGTATAAATTTAAACATTGAGTATTATATATGTAAACAGTAAGAGAAAATTGACTAAGTTAGAAAGGCCAAATTCAATTATTCAATTAAAAGTCTCATTTAGCTATTTAGTAGCTCATCTTTCTAGATGAGTATCTAATTAAACATCAGAAACACCAAGCTGGCTTCCTTTTTTCTGAAACTTTATCTCAGTATATATTTTAGATTTGCATCTTTATTCAAACCTTGTATAATATGACAGCTTACTTTTCCTCCTAGAATTCTTTTCTCATTTGGAATCTAAATTTGCAAGTAATAGCTCACAGCACTCCAAACACTCTACAGCACAGTACATTGGGCTAAATATCTAGAAACAGGACCCTGGCTCGGAGCCTGTGGCTCAAGCGGCTAAGGCGCCAGCCACATGCACGTGAGCTGGCAGGCCGCCAAACAACAATAACAGCCGCAACCAAAAAATAGTCGGGTGTTGTGGTGGGCGTCTATTGTCCCAGCTACTTGGGAGGTGGAAGCAGGAGAATCGCTTGAGCCCAGGAGTTGGAGGTTGCTGGGAGCTTGAGCCTCTGTCTCAAATGAAAAAAAAAAAAAAAAAATAGAAACAGAACCCTGTGGATTTATAGACTCAGTGATCATTTTAAGACTCAAGCTACAAGGGACTATGACTAATCATTACACTTGAACAGCTGGTGCACATGTTTTGTGTGGTATTTTCTAAATCTCTTGCCCTCACCACAATCTCAGAGACTCTAAGTCTTCTAAGGAGGCATTTACCTTTAAGCACTTAAATTATCCTCTGTTTATAAAAGCTTTGCAATCAGCTTTGGCATTCCTCCTAAATAACTATAACCTAGAGCAGCACAGCCTCTTATAAGTTACCGAAGATACTCATGGTCACCTAAAGTTAATAGGTGCCAGGATTACTATTCAACCCCTGACTTCCCTAAACCACTGCTTGGTCAAGTACAATAAACTTTTATTTTTTCAAAGACTACATTGGGCTAAAGATTCAGAAACAGGACTCTATGGATTTAGAAAATTGATGATCATTTCAAGATTCAAGTTATGACAAAGGGCCAAGACTAACCATTATGTTGAAACAGCAGATAAACACATCCTGTATGGCATTTTCTAAATTTCTCACCCTCACTACAATGTATCTCTGATAGATTCCTATTTACCTATCCACCCAATATGGGGGATATATTTTAACCTGTGATGAAAATGACAACTACATGCTATCCTTTATCCTAACTGCTAAAGAGTTCTATTTTCTCCTTAGAACTGCTTTTGCCTTAGCACAAAGAAAATGGATTTTGTTACATAAAGATAAGAAAACATGGCTCGGCACCTGTAGCTCAAGCAGCTAAGGCACCAGCCACATACACCAGAGCTGGCGGGTTCAAATCCAGCCCGGGCCTGCCAAACAATGACAACTACAACCAAAAAATGGCCTGGTGTTGTGGCAGGCACCTGTAGTCCCAGCTACTTGGGAGGCTGAGGCAGGAGAAACGCTTAAGCCCAGGAGTTAGCACTCTACCCAGGGCAACAGTTTGAGACTCTATCTCAAAAAAAGATAAGAAAACAGACACTCAACAGGGCAGCACTGCTTACTGTAACAAGAATGATCAATGATCAATCAAAAAGTATTATTTTCCAGGCATACAGTGCTGATAAGTAATCCAGATTAGTGAGAAAAGTGATCTATTATAGCTGGGCATTGTGGAGGACACCTATAGTCCCAGCTACTTGGGAGGCTGAGGCAAGAGAATCACTTGAGCCCAAGAGTGTGAGGTTGCAGTGAGCTATGATGCCACAGCACTCAACCCCAGGGCAACTGAGTGAGACTCTGTCTCAAATAAAAAAAAAAAGAAAAGAAAGTAAATACCCAGAAATTAAAGGATAGAACCTAGTTTCCACGATGATGCAAAAGACAAAACTAAGCAATGGACTTTCACAAAATAAGTTGAATAGAATGCTACCACACTTATCAATTATCTCAATAAATGTCAATGGCTTGAATTCCCCACTGAAGAGGCATAGATTGGCTGATTGGATAAAAAAAACATAAGCCATCTATTTGCTGTCTGCAGGAAACACACCACATGTCAAAAGACAAATTAAAACTCAGAGTTAAAGGTTAGAAGTCAATTTTTCAGGCAAACGGACTTCAGAAGAAAAGAGGGGTTGCAATCTTATTTTCAGATACGTGTGGATTTAAAGCAACTAACGTCAAAAAAGACAATGATGGTCTCTTCATATTGGTCAAGGGAAAAATACAACAAGAAGACATTTCAATTCTAAATATTTATGCACCCAATTTAAATGCACCCAAATTCTTGAAACATCTTATAACACCATAATAACAGGAGACTTCAACACCCCTCTCCCAGAGATGGACAGATCCTCTAAACAGAAATTAAACAAAGATGTTAGAGATTTAAACGAGATCCTAGAACACTGTGCTCAATAGTCGTATATAGAACACTCCATCCCAAAGATAAAGAATATACATTCTTCTCATCGTCCCATGGAACATTCTCCAAAATTGATCATATCCCAGACACAAAACAAACCTCAACAGAATCAAAAGAATTGAAATTCTATCTTGCATCTTCTCAGACCACAAGGCACTAAAAGTGGAACTCAACTCCAACAAAAATGCTCAACCTGGCACAAAGGCATGGACGTTAAACAACCTTATGCTGAATGACAGGTGCAGAAGAAATAAAAAAAATCATTAACTTCCTTGAATATAACAATAATGAAGACACAAGTTACCAAAACCTATGGGATACAGCAAAAGCAGTCCTGACGGGCGGCGCCTGTGGCTCAAAAGGGTAGGGCGCTGGCCCCATATGCTGGAGGTGGCAGGTTCAAACCCAGCCTCGGCCAAAAAAAGGAAAAAAAAAAAATCAAAAGCAGTCCTGAGAGGAAAATTTCTCCCTTCAGAAGCCTACATTCAAAAAACAGAAAGAGAGCAAGCACATCAACAAACTCACAAGCCATCCGATGGAACTGGAAAAAGAAGAACAATCTAAGCCTAAACCCAGCAGAAGAAAAGAAATATCCAAAATTAGGGCAGCACTTGTGGCTCAGTGAGCAGGGCGCCAGCCCCATATACGGAAGGTGGTGGGTTCAAACCCGGCCCCGGCCAAACCACACCAAAAAAATAGCCGGGCATTGTGGCCAGCGCCTGTAGTCCCAGCTACTAGAGAGGCTGAGCCAAGAGAATTGCCTAAGCCCAGGAACTGGAGGTTGCTGTGAGCTGTGTGTCGCCACAGCACTCTACCCAGGGCGATAAAGTGAGACTTTGTCTCTACAAAAAAAAAAAAAAAAAAAAGAAAGAAAGATAAAATTAAATTAAATTAAAATTTAAAAAAAGAATGGGTACAGGCGAAACCTACTAAATGCAGAATACAAATGTCTACATGAAGGCTATGTTGAACAGTTTGATGAGAATATTTCAGATTGTATATGAAACCAGCACATTGTACCCCTTGATTGCACTAATGTACACAGCCATGATTTAACAATAAAAAAATTAAAAAAAATTTTTAATGAAATATCAAATTACAGATTAATGAAATTGAAAACAAAAGAATTATTCAGAAAATTAATGAAACAAGGAGTTGGTTTTTTGAAAAAGTAAATAAAATAGATAAACCTTTGACTAGAAATAAAAAAGTAAAATCTCTAGTAACCTCAATCAGAAATGACTGAGGGATTGATCCCTGTGAATGGAATAGTGATTACTTCTCACATAAATTGGATTTTATTTTGACCAAAGTACATTATTTAAACATTAAACTTTAATTCAACTTGTTAATATGTTGTTTAGGATATTGCATCCTCATTTATAAGTGACATGTTTGTAATTTCCCCTCTATAATAATATATTTTCTTCAATGTTAATATCAGGTGTACCCAGATCAAGTAGAATGATTTTGAAGCATTTCTTCTTTTTCTATTGTCTATAAGATTTGGCATGATCTGTTTTTCGAAATTATCCATTACTTTTATTTATAAATATTATTTATTTTTTGAGACTTAAAAAAAATAAGTTAACTGATGACTCCATACTGAACCTCAGAGTCAAAGCATTCTATCATAGACATACTCTACTTGACAATGTGAATATTACTTTCTTTGCATTATTATTATTGCTTAATATTTCGATGTAGCAATTGTCTCATTTCTTTTCTGAATCTATTTATGCTCATTCATTCTTTACGAAGTTTTTGTTTCTAGCCCTTATTTTAAACATTATTATTGTTATTAAAATTTAAACCTTTTTAATTTTATGCAGGCAAAAAAGGAAACCTAATAAACACATGTATATGTAAAAATTAAAAAAAATGATTAATAATATAAAAAGCAAAAAAAAAAAGAAGAAAAGTAATCTATTGAACAATGTACTACATTACTTATGAAATTAAGAGTCCTACATTACTTATGAAATTAAGAGTCCTATGGTCTACTTTAGCCAATTCCCCAAGTTCGCCAATCCAGTTACAGTTCAAGCAGACTCAGGAATAGGAAAACAGAAAACATAAAGAGAAAACAACTACTTTCAATGTAATTTGAACTATCTATCCCATGAAGCAAGCAAGAAATAGAAGCTAACTTCTAAGCAATCTATAACACTATCCCTATCCAAAAACGGAAAATTCAAGTGAAAGTTTCCTCATTCCCTCTTAATATAAAATTGTAGCCATAGATGTATTTGAAAATGGTGCTTGATCGATCACCAAGGCCGCCGGCCTGCCCGGCAGCCAGTGTTTCCTGGTCTGTCGGGAGGCCTTTGGTGTCGCCGCCGCTCTCACCATGGCTTGGGTCCAAACTGCGCCACAACCTCTAGGGAGACGTGGGTCCTCGGAGCCACTTTAGTGTCGGACTTGGGGCTGCAGGCAGCTCAGCGGCGGCAGCAGGAGAACAGAATCTCTGGATGGACCTTTCCTGGGAAGTTTTGCTAATTTGCAGCAGCTGGACAATGTTCCTCATTAACATCTGTTTGTCAGCGTAACCGTCACATAATTTCACTGTGGGATTCAGCTCGGAATTCTTTATAGAAAACACCTGGATCCTAGTCTTTCAATGGCTTCAAGACAACCAGAAGTACCTGCTCTTGAGCCCAGTGGGCCTCTAGACAAGATGTCCCTGCCCATCGGGATATACCGCAGGGCATTGAGCTATGATGATGCCCTTGAGGACCCTGCGCCCATGACTCCTCCTCCATCCGACATGGGCAGCATCCCCTGGAAGCCAGTGATTCCAGAGCGCAAGTATCAGCACCTCGCCAAGGTGGAGGAAGGCGAGGCCAGTGTATCCTCCCCTGCTATGACTCTGTCATCAGCCATTGACAGTACGGATAAGATCCCAGTGGTGAAGGCTAAAGCTACCCATGTCATCATGAATTCTTTGATCACAAAAACTAAAGCTACAGAGTGGAGAGAGAACAAAAGAAGAGAAGCAGCCTGTGTCAGCCCAGTCCACCCCAAGCAGCACCCCTCATTCTTCACCCAAGCATAGGCCCAGAGGCTGGTTTACTTCTGGTTCTCCCACAGCTTTACCTGGCCCAGATCCTAGCACCATGGATTCTGGAAGTGGGGATAAGGACAGAAACCCATCAGATAAATGGAGCTTCTTTGGACCAAGATCCCTCCAGAAGTATGATTCAGGAAGTTTTGCCACCCAGGCCTACCAAGGAGCCCAGAAACCCTCTGCAATGGAACTGATCCGAGCACAGGCCACTAGGATGGCTGAAGATCCAGCAACCTTCAAGCCACCCAAGATGGACATCCCAGTGATAGAAGGGAAGAAACAACCCCCACGGACTCATAATCTCAAACCCCGTGACTTGAATGTGCTCACACCCACAGGCTTCTAAAGCTCTTTCTGTTCCAGGGATTCTAGAGCCCCTCTTCCCTTTTACCTTGGCTCTGACATAGGAAAGGTATATTAAAAAAAAAAAAAAAAATCTCTTAAACTGAGGCTACACCTGAAGACATAATTGGTTTTTGAGAAACAGTAGTGCAGAGTTTGCCCTTGCTGTGTGGAAGAAGCCATTTTGTACTGCTTTAAAGTTAGGTTAAATCTCAGCACTTGTGCATGGGGACTTCATGATCTATTTTTGTATTATTTACCCTAGATAAGACTGTGATTGTTGCTTACTGAGATAGTGTTTGTGCTGCTCTAAAAACACAGGCTTCTTGATCCTTTTACCACCGTCAATGTGAGCACTGACAAATCATGGCATAGAGATGCTCACTGACTAGTTCAGACAACTTTAGGCCTCTTGACTGCTGGTGCTGTGTTCCAGCCTTGTCAGGTAGGTGGGCCTAATATCTGTTTGAGACCTGGGTACAGTAAAAAGCTAGACTTGGCTCTTTCCAGGCTGAAACTGGAGCCATCTTGCATTTTGGTAGATCTAATAGACACTTTGTCCTACAGCCACTTCTTCATGTGGTACCTCCTGGGCCAGTGCTATTGGAGGAAAGTTTCTTTTTTATGCCACAAAACACTAGTCTTGCATATGCTTTCTTATACTTTAATGTGAGATTAATTCCAGTTTGGTTGAAAATTTTCTAAGGGAGAAAATTCAGTCTACTGATTTGATAAATGGATGTTAAGATGGTAACTATAATTAGTCTTGAGTTCATATGAAAGTAGTATCACCTTATTTTGATTTCCTTGTTCATCATCAGGTCAGAGCCTAAAACTTTTTTGGGGCGGGGGTGGTTAGAGATGGAAGAATTGAAAATTCTTTGTATGAAAGCATTTGTCACCAAAATGAACCTCATACCTTTATGTAGTGTATACCTTACTGGGGAAAGGAAATAGGGAAACCGCCTTTTTATTTCTCCTCACTGTGTACATGTTCAGTCACTGTCTTGAACACTGTCTCACACTTGATTTGGATAGTATTTTATCAGTACATAAGGAGCTGACCTTTCCATAGAGATGTCCTGGAGTCTCAAATTATCAGAACAATTAATTTATTTGTGTCTTTTGTCTCTTATTTTGACAATAAAAATCCTTATGACTTTCTCAAAAAAAAAAAAAAAAAAAAGAAAATGGTGCTTGATCAAACAGCCTATTTCACATTATTTATAAATAATAACACTAACAATGCCTTTACTGATGCTTCTGTTCGAGTAGGATATTTTCTCTTTTCTTTACTTTTTTTTTTTTTTTTTTTAAAGAAAGGGTCTTGCTCTATTGCCCAAGATGGAGTGCAGTGGCCCAATCATAGCTCACTGCAATCTCAAACTCCCAGGCTTAATCAATTCTCCTGCCTCAATCTCCCAAGTAGCTGGGAATACAGATACATACCACCATGCCCAGTTAATTTTTTATTTTTTGTAGAGACAGGGTCTTGCTATGATGCCCAAGTTGGTCTTGAATTCCTGGCCTTCAGTAATCCTCCTGCCTTGCCCTTGTTTGAGTTTTTGGGAAAAATGATCATGAAAGTCAAGAGTTCACAGATAAGATGAGAAGCATTAAGTTCGCATCAAATATCTCAACAAGCTCTCAATACATGAGTGGATAGATTAGAAACATCAAAGCACTATCACTATCATGTTGGGAAACCAAAGTTGACAGTGTGAGGCAGAAGTGGTCCTTCTCATAGGACCCAGGATTAATGCCAGCCCATCCTTATCTCTGCTTATAGTCAAAGAGAAAGTTGGAAGATAATGGAAATACAATACTTGTAGTCAGCAAATAACATTTCAGCCCAAGAAAGTTAACTGATTAGGGCCACACTTAGAATCCCATTCTGGGAAGGAACCTGCAGTACAGCAAAGTGGCTCATTCACTCATTCATTAAACAAATATTTGTTGAAAACTACTATATTCAGGCAATGTTCTATATATGAGATTACAGGAGCAATTAAAACAGACAAAATCCCTGCCCTCTGAAGCCAACGTACAAATCCTACCTCTACCACTTACTATTAGATGAATAATTGTGCCTGATTGTATAACCTCTCCATGTTAACAGTTACTTCATCTATAAAAATTAGTATATGGCCAATTATAGTATCTACCCTATACTATTTTGTGGATATTAAATGAGTTTACATTTATAAAGAATTTGGGAGGCCAAGGCAGGAGGATTGCTTGAGACCATGAATTCCAAACTAACTAGCCTGAGCAAGAGTAAGACCCTATACCACATCCTTACAAAAAACTAGAAAAATTAGCCTAGGCTCAAGTGATCCTTGTGCCTCAGTCTCTTGGGACTATAGGAGACTGCAGCATACGGTAGTCCTAGGAGACTGAGGCAGGAGGATTGCTTGAGCCCAGTAACCTGAGGTTGCAGTGAGCTATAATGATGCCACTGCACTCTGGCCCAGTTAACAAGAGTAAGGCCTTATCTTTAAAAAAAAAAAAAAAAAAAAAGAGGAAGAAGAAAGAAAAGAAGAGGGGAGGGGAAAGGAGGAGAGCAACCTCAGAGTACTGTGCTCAACAGAACAGGCCTCTAGTAAAAGAATCCAATGAAATAAAAAAATCAACAAATTGCCATAAAAGGAATTCAAAATAATGCTCTTACAGAAACTTGAGAAGATAGAATAAAATACAGATAGAAAACGAAATCAGGAAAACACTTTACGAATAATTTGACAAAGAGATAGATATCCAAAAAATAACCAAAAATGCAACCAAAGAATTCAATGGAAGGAATGAAAAAATACAACAGCAGATATGATAAAGCAGAACAAAGAATTTCTGAACTTGGAGATAGCTCATTTGAAATTACCCAGTCAAAAAGGAAAAAAGAAAAAGAAATTACCCAGCCAGAGTGAAAACAAAACAAAACAAAACACAAAGAACAACAAAGAGTAAAGAAAAGGACTTAAGAAATAAAATACATAAATAAACAGAGTAAAGAAAGCCTACAAAACTTATGGCATAGCATTAAGTGAACAAATATACATATTGCAGAATTTCCAGAAGGAGAAAGAAAAAGGTGTAGAAAACCTATTTAATAAAATAATGGTTGAAATTTTCCCAAGTCTGAGGTGTCTGGTTGCAAGTTTAAAGGTACCCAAGTAGATTGAACCCAAAAGGTCCTCCCAAAGCACATTATACTCAGTGTCAAAAGACAAAGACAAATCTAAAAATAGCAAGAGGAAAAGAGTGAAGGGAAGCCCCATTAGACTAATTGCAGATTTTTTCACAGAAACCTTCAGGTCAAGACAGAAGAGGACTGATATATTCAAAATACTAAAAGGGAAAAAAAAAAAATGACAGACAAGAATACCACACCCAGCAATCCTATCCTTCAAAAATGAGAAATAAAGTACTTCCCTGACAGGCAAAAACTGAAGGAATTCATCACCAATAAACCACACTTACAAGAAATGCTTAAGGGAGTCCAACATCTAAAAGTGAAAAGACAATGATCACTATTATGACAACACACAACTATGTCATATAAACTTCACCAGTAGAGCAGATACTATGAGAAAAGGGAGGGCCCGGAGGGAGGGGATGAAACCTGAGTACTACAAAAAAAAATGCCAAACCACAATAACGATGAGAGGAAGAAAGTAAAAAAAGATATACAAAACAGCCAGAAAACAAAATGACAGAAGTCCTCACCTACTGATAATAACCTTGAAAGTAAACAGATTAAATCCCCCACTTAAAACATATTTAAGAACTAAAATCAGTCAAGTATCTCTTCTGACCACAATGAAATAAAACCAGAAATCAACAATAAAAGGAAATTTCAAAATTGTACAAATAGAAATTGAACAACAAGCTCCTGAACAACCAATGAGTCAAAGAACAAATTAAGGGGGAAATTAAAAAATTTCTTGAAACACAACATAGCAAAACTTACGGGATACAGTAAAAGCAGTAGTAAAACGGAAATTTTTAATAATAAACACCTACATCAAAAAGTAGAAAAACAACTTAACAACGTACCTCA
This sequence comes from Nycticebus coucang, assembly GCF_027406575.1. NCBI lineage: Eukaryota > Metazoa > Chordata > Mammalia > Primates > Lorisidae > Nycticebus > Nycticebus coucang. The sequence goes on along the minus strand of NC_069796.1, from coordinate 37,419,772 downwards.
AAGAACTAGAAAAGCAACACCAAACTCAAAATTAGTAGAAAAAAATAATAAAAATCAGACAGGAAATAAATGAAATTGAGACAAAACCACTACCTAGCAAGAAAGAAAAAGACCCAAATAAATAAAATCAGACATTAAAAAGGAGATACTATAACTGATAGTATCCGATACTACAGAAATACAAATGATCCTTAAAGACTATTACACAAACAAGTATATGCCAACAATTAGAAAAGCTAGATAAATGGATAAATTTCTAGACTCATATAACCTACTAAGAAAGAGATCAGGCATGGTGGCTCATGCCTGTAAACCTAGCACTCTGGGAGGCCAAGGCAGGAGGATCCTCCTTGAAGTCAGGACTTCCAGATAAGCCTGAGAAAGTGCTGTCTTTACTGGCTTGGCGCCTGTAGCACAGTGGTTACAGCACCAGCCACATACACCCAAGCTGACGGGTTCGAAACTGGCCCGGGACAGCTAAACAACAATGACAACTGCAACAAAAAAATAATTGGGCTTGGGTGGCGCCTGTAGCTCAGTCGGTAAGGCGCCGGCCCCGTATACCGAGGGTGATGGGTTCAAACCCAGCCCCGGCCAAACTGCAACCAAAAAAAAAAAATAGCTGGGCGTTGTGGCGGGCGCCTGTAGTCCCAGCTACTCGGGAGGCTGAGGCAGGAGAATCGCTTGGGCCCACGAGGTTGCTGTGAGCTGTGTGAGGCCACGGCACTCTACCGAGGGTAATAAAGTGAGACTCTGTCTCTACAAAAAAAAAATAAATAAAAAAAAATAATTGGGCTTTGTGGTGGGCACTGGTGGTCTCAACTACTTGGGAGGCTGAGACAAGAGAACTGCTTAAGCCCAAGAGTTTCAGGTTGCTGTGAGCTGTGACGCCTCAGCACTCTAAGGGCAACATAGTGAGACTCTGTCTCAAAAAAAAAAAAGCTGTCTCTACTAAACACAGAAAAATTAGCTGGGCATGGTGGCTGTAGTCTCAGCTACTCAGGAGGCTAAGGCGGGAGACTGCTTAAGCCCAAGAGTTTGAGGTTACTATGAAATAGGCTGATATCATGCCACTCTAGCCTGGAAAACAGTGAAGCTGTGTCTCAAAAAAACAAGAGTCTCGGTGCCTGTGGCTCAAGTAGCACCAGCCACATACACCTGAGGGCCTGCCAAACAACATACAACATACAAATCCAGCCCGGGGCCCGCCAAACAACAATGAAGGCTACAACCAAAAAATAGCCAGGCGTTGTGGCAGGCGCCTATAGTCCCAGCTACTTGGGAGGCAGAGGCAAGAGAATCACCTAAGCCCAGGAGTTGGAGGTTGCTGTGCGCTGTGTGACACCACACTGAATACTTTGTAAGACCCTAAACTATGAAGTCTTAAAACTATGGAACTACTAAATAAAACAGGGAAAATGCTTCAGGACATTAGTCTGGACAGTTATTTTACGAAGAGAACTTCAAACAGTCAACAAAAGCAAAAATAAATCAGGAGGAGGGAGGGGATGGGAGTCACGGTGTATGGCACACCTCTTGGGGACGGGACACAATTATAAGAGGGACTTTATCTAACAAATGCAATCAGTGTAACCTAATTCTTTGTACTTTCAATGAATTCCAAACAATAAATCAATTATATCAAACTGAAAAGGTTCTGCACAACAAAGGAAACAATCAACAGAATGAAAAGACAACTTGCAGAATGGGAGAAAATACTTGTGACTATTCACCTGATAAGGAATTAATATCCAGAAAAACAAACTCAAACAACTCAATAAGGAAAAAAAAAAAAAATCAAACAATCCAATTAAAAATTAGGCAAATGAGCTTAATAGACATCTCTAAAGGTGACATACAAATGGCCAACAGGTATATGGAAAAATGCTCAACATCACTATCAGAGAAATGCAAACCAGTCCACAATGAGTGATACCATCTCATCTTAGTTATTAGAATGGCTATTATAAAAAAGACCAAAAAAATAACAAATGCTGGCCACAATGCAGAGAAAGTGAAATTCTCATACACTGTTGGTAGGAATGCAAATTAGCATAGCCACTATGAAAAAAAGCACAGGAACTTCCTCAAAAAAAACAAAAAATAGAACAACCGCATGATTCTATAATCGTAATACTAGGTATATAGCCAAAGGAAAGGAAATCAATATGTCAAAGAGACATGCACACACCTGTGTTTATGGCAGGACTATGGACAATAGCCAAGATAGGGATCAACCTAAATTACATGAACAGGTGAATAAATAAAGAAATCATGGCACGTATTCATAATGGAATACTATTTAATCATAAAAAAAGAATGAAGTTCTCCCTTTTGGCATAACATGGATTACAACCCTGGAGGACATTATTTAAAGTAAAATAAGCCAGGAACAGAAAGATAAATGTCATGTGTTCACATTTGTATTTGGAAGCTAAAAAATTTGATTTCATAGAAGTAGGGAGCAGAATAGTGGTTACCAAAGGCAGGGAAGGGGAGAGGGGTTGTTCAATGGATTCCTTTTAGGAGACTAAGGCTAAAGGTAAAGAATTAAGCCTAAAGAAAATTATACATGACCATGACTAGCTATAAACCCAAGAAAATGGAAACACATATCATTCAAGATCTCAGCAGGAAAAAAGATAGTAAAATCAAATTGGGTAATTTGAAGATGGTTTATAGACTACAAGGTCTGACAATTAAGTCCACAAACTCATCCTAGAAAAAGTGCTTCTACATACCTCATTGCTGAATATCACTATGGTCATCTTTGAAGTACTCCCCTTGGGAAGTAATGCACTGGCCCCAGTGCCTAGTCCATCCTCCCAAGCAATTCTGGAATTCTTTTTTTGTGGAATGGCCATTAGAGCTGTCAACATATTACCTTTGACGTCCTGAATATCATCAAAATGTCTTCCTTTTAGTATTTCCTTTGTCTTTGGAAAAGAAAAATGTCACTGGGGGCCACATCAGATGAGTAAGGAGGTGTTCCAATATAGTTATTTGTTACTTAACTAAAAAATCCCTCACAGACAATGCTGTGTGAGCTGGGGCACTGTTGTGATACAAGAGTCACACCTTTCTTATACCAAGATTTTCAGTTACAATTTCCCCAAACTTTCTCTACTGATGTTTACTTGGCCTGCTATCCTTTACATACCTGACAATTTTGATGCACAATTTGATGAATTTTTGCAACATTTTCATTAATTCTGCCCATAACTGGCCACCCTGACCTCTTTGCATCAGTAACACTTTCTCGCCTCACAGAAACACGTTTAATCCATTTGTACACTGCCATTTTCTTCATGGCATTATCCCCATAAACTTAGACTACATGTCCCTGTTTGTTGTTCTAATTCAAGCTCCAACATATTCACAATGGCACACATAAACATTCACTGACAGAGCGAGATCCCATCTCTAAAAAATAGACGAGTATTGTGGCAAGCACCTATATTCCCAGCTACTACGGGAGTTGAGGCAAGAGAATCACATAAGCCCAAGAGTTTGAGGTTGCTATGAGCTATGATGCCACAGCACTCAACTCCAAGGCAACTGAGCGAGACTTTGTCTCAAAAAAAAAAAAAAAAGCTACTCAACAAAACATTGCCACACACAGGTATAAACACAGCTGTGAGATACAGATACACCAAGGTTATAAAGCCTAATGGAGTTGTTTATACAGTGTCGCCAAGGTAAGAACAGGGTGGCAAGTTCACGAACTTAATTGTCAGACCTCGTATATTATTATATAATGGTATGGGCAAAGTACAGAGAAACAACAAGTTAGGGGCAATTACACAAGAGAAGGCAGCAGATACCTGAACATGTAGAGAATGCCACCCAACAGAAGCTACGACTTTCAGTGAGCCAGGGGAACCAGCAGGAAGGGAACCTGAAAATAACACCATAGCTTTACTTTCCTATCTCCTCTAACATCGTGAGCGTACTTCCGATGGACAAACACAGAGAGCCTTCGAATGCAACTGAAACAGGTTAGGTTCCTGAGTCAGAAAACAGGGTGAAATTAAGGGTGAAAACAGATATTAAGATATGAAGGGGCAAATAAAAAGATTATCTACCATGTATATAATAACTCCAAGATTTTTTGCGACATTTAAAGAAATGTCTGGCATTTACTGCTACATTTTTTAGTACATTGAGGATCATGTCCACGGAATTCTTTTTCTTTTTTCTTTTTATTTGGAGACTAGAGTCTCACTCTGTTGCCCTGGGTAGAGCACTGTGGCGTGATCATAGTTCACAGCAACCTCAAACTCTGGGCTCCAGCAATCCTCCAACAATCCTCGGCCTCTCACATAGCTGAGAGTACAGAAGTGCATCACCAACCCAGCTAATTCTTTCTATTTTTAGTAGAGACAGAGTCTCACTCTTGCTCAGAATGCTATCAAACTCCTGAGTTCAAGCAATCCTCCTACCTCAGCTTCCCAGAGTAATAAGATTACAGGCATGAGCCACCATGCCTGACCAAAGGAATTTTTTTTTTTTTTTTTGAGACAGTCTGACTTTGTCACCCTCAATAGAGTGCTGTGGCGGCATTACAGCTCACAGCAACCTTAAACTCTTAGGCTCAAGCAATTCTCTTGCCTCAGCCTCCCAAGTAGCTGGAACTACAGGTGCTGGCCACAACACCCAGGTGTTTCTAGATACAGGATCTCACTCTTGCTCAGGCTAGTCTCTAACTCCTAAGCTCAAGCAATCCACTTGCCTAAGTCTACCAAAGTGCTAAGATTATAGACATGAGCCCTGTGCCCAACAAAGAAATTCTTAATAGGTTCATGGCATTCAGGCAACATTACTTTCTAATAAGTGTATCCACAAAATTCACATACAAAATTCTGAATTATTATTATTGTATCTCAAGAACATCATATACTTATTCCAACACTCATCAATGATGCACAATAGTAAGTCTAAATAATCTTATTTTACCTAAATAGTAAGTCTTCATAAACCAAGATTAAACTAGATTTTAAAACAGAATGACTCTTCACCAAACTGTCTTTCCTTCTCTTTTTTTTTTTTTTTTTTTTTTTTGAGAAAGAGTCTCAAGCTGTCACCTTGGGTAGAGTGCTGTGGCTTCAGGGCTCACAGCAACCTCACACTCTTGGGCTTAAGTGATTCTCTTGCCTCAGCCTCCCAAGTAGCTGAGAGTACAGGCGCCTGCCACAACACCTGGCTATTTTTTTTATTGTAGTTGTCATTGTTGTTTGGCAGGCCAAGACCGTGTTTGAACTCACAATCCTCAGTGTATGTGGCCGGCGCAATACCCACTGAGCTATGGGTGCCACTCGAACTATCTTTTAAGTATAACTTAACATTTATTTCACTTATTCAATGAGAGTTTTTATCAAAACCATTAAGAAACATAAACTATGGACATAATTTGGCCAGCTTGCCATATTCATAGAATTACCATTCTATTAAAGAATTTCTCAAGATCAATGAAAAGAAAAAATATTTATAATTTATGTGACAGAGATTAAGCCAACCGGCTTGCCATATTCATAGAATTACCATTAAAGAATTTCTCAAGATCAATAAAAAGAAAAAATATTTATAATTTATGTGACAGAGATTAAGCCAACAGAAGTATAAAATGATAAAACACACTGAACTTACACTAAGGTAATATACCAAATCTAGCTATATTATCATGGATAATATTAAGTACTGGAAATGTAAAACCAGAATCTCAAATGTACAGAGTTAGTTGATCATTTTATGACCTCAAATATGAACAATAAATTACTATTCACCAACTGCCCACTTAGTGCCTGGCATTATAGAAAATACTGCATATACATTATTTAATTTAATCCTCCCAATCCTGTGGCATATTTTATATTAATGAAAATATAACCAGAGCTGAGATGTCACTTACAGTACTGATAACCATATTCCCTTAATGAAAGTTGTCTACTAAAATCACAGTGGGGGCAGCGTCTGTGGCTCAGTGAGTGGGACGCTGGCCTCATATACCAAGGGTGGTGGGTTCAAACCTGGCCCCAGCCAAACTGCAACAAAAAAATAACTGGGTGTTGTGGCAGGCGCCTGTAGTTCCAACTACTCGGGAGGCTGAGACAAAAGAATCACCTAAGCCCAAGAGCTGGAGGTTGCTGGGAGCTGTGATGCCTCAGCACTTTACTGAGGGTGATAAAGTAAAAATAATAAAAAATAAAAAAAAATAATAAAAAAAAACTAAAAAAATAAAAAATAAATAAAATTACAGTGGTTTGCCTACCCAAATCCATTCCCCATTCCCACCCATGACTCAACTTTCTCCTGTTGGTAAGAGTTTTTGTTGAGTGTTCCTGTCCTCAGGAAGGCTACCTCTATTGCAGAGTAGAAAGTAGATCTTTATTACTGAGTCAGGCATGGTAACTCCTTTCCTCTTGCCAATGGTAAGCATGTTGCACAATTCACCTAGGGCAATGGTTCTCAACCTATGGTTCAAGACCCCTTTGTAACAATGAAAATACATCCCGCATATCAGATATTTATTTACATTACAATTCATAATAGTAGCAAAATTACAGTTATGAAGTAGCAACGAAAATAATTTTATGGTTGGGAATCACCACAACATGAGGAACTGTATTAGAGGGTCACGGCATTAGGAAGGTTGAGAACCACTGACCTAGGGGCTTCTAGATTGTTTGTTTATAAAGGAAGTCATATGGGGAAGAAACAGTCCTTTTCTTCTCACTGGACATTCTGATGTGTACAAATGTCATCCCTAGAGCTTCTGTAGCCATCCAGTGCCGGGCACACTTAAGACAGCAATGCTGAAAATACTAAAACCTGGATTCTTGATGATAAGGCAAAACCCTTCCTTGAATTAACAACCCTGAAGAATTTACTTAACCCAATTCAGAGCTTCTAGTTAGAAAATAAATCCTCCGCAGTTCAAGCAGTTTGGGAGCTAGTTTTTTGCAAACTACAGCACAAAGTATCCTGATATAGGTATTAGTTAACAATAATAATTCATCTTTTCAGGGCATGTTTTTAAAATATGAATTAAAAGCATAAATTTGATCAAGACTATGAAGGTTTTAAAAAGCTGGATGGCAACGTGTCCTTCCTGTAGCACACAGAGTCCAACAGGAAGTACCTAGGAAGGCTTTCAAAGCACATCAACAGTGCAAACACCAAAAGGTGACTAGTGCTCATAAAAATAAGAACACTCATCTACAAGTCAAACAATGGAAACTACTACTAATAATTAGTTAAAAAGTGACAAAACATGGGCTAGAAATGAGGGGATGGAGATAATTTCTGATATAAAGATAATTCCAGTGTTTTAACTGATTTAAGTTTTTTTTGTTTTTGTTTTTTTTTTGTAGAGACAGAGTCTCACTTTATGGCCCTCGGTAGAGTGCCGTGGCCTCACACAGCTCACAGCAACCTCCAACTCCTGGGCTTAAGCGATTCTCTTGCCTCAGCCTCCCAAGTAGCTGGGACTACAGACGCCCGCCACAATGCCCGGCTATTTTTGGTTGCAGTTTGGCAGGGGCCGGGTTTGAACCCACCACCCTAGGTATATGGGGCCAGCGCCTTACTGACTGAGCCACAGGCGCCGCCCTAAGTTTTTTAAAAATGATAATTAAACTCCACCACTAACTCAAGTTAATCCTTGAACACACATAACAAAGACCTACCACACCTCTACAGATACTACCTTCACCAGAAATTCTAAAGCTACTTAAGATAAAATGTTTATCAGAATTACAATAGAAGCCAGGTGCGGTGGCTGACAGCTGTAATCCTAGCACTCCAAGGGAGGTGGATTACTTGAGCTCACCAGTTAGAGACCAGTCTGAGCAAGAGCAAGACCCTCATCTCTAAAAATAGCCAGGTGTTGTGGTGGGAAGCTGAGGCAAGAGATTGAGCCCAGGAGGCTTGAGCCTAGGAGATAAAGGCTGCTGTGAGCTATGATGACACCACGGCACTCTACAGAGGAGGACAGAATGAGACTTGGTCTCAAAAAAAAAAAGAATTACAATAGGAGTGTCACATGAATGCAACTTAGTTACAGTTTTATTAACACCACCATCCTGCAAAGAAACTGCTTAGTTTAAATGTTTCAATGGAATTGTATTGGCAGAGGAAGGAACTGACTGGTACCTTCAGAAAACCGGCTGGATAACAAACTAAACAACTTCAATACATCCCCAAATCATAATGGTACCTGTTGTCTTTTGGCTGCCATAATGTTCAGTTTATCCACCTCAGGTTTCAGGGCTTTATACTGTATTCCTAAGTCTTGTTCATTGCCAGCATTCCTCAGTTTCAAGATACCGTCTTCCACCTATAAAACATGACCCCCCCAAAAATAAAAATTCTAAACAATATAAGTCTATATATGAAGAAGACAGTATCCTAGAATTTTTTATTCCTTTTAACAGTTACTCCAAAAGCAATCTATAATCCAAACTTTTTTTTTTTTTTTGAGACAGTCTCACTTTATCACCCTCAGTAGAGTGCCGTGGCATCACAGCTCACAGCAACTTCCAACTCCTGGGCTTAGGTGATTCTCTTGCCTCAGCCTCCCAAGTAGCTGGGACTACAGGCGCCCACCACAATGCCTGGCTATTTTTTATTGTAGTTTGGCCAGGGCCTGGTTCAATCCCACCACCCTAAGTATATGGGGCCAGCTCCCTACCCAGTGAGCCACAGGCGCCGACGCTATAATCCAACTTAAATCTCTCTATTATGCATGGCCCTCAAACATTTCGGCAGCTATTAATATGGGAGCTTTATAGGAGGTGGGAAAGATAATATTACATTGGCCTCTATCTGAAAGCACACAGTTTCACATATCTTGGTTTCTCAATTCTGGAACTCTACTAATACAAGGAAATGTTTAATCACTACTGCCAAAGGGATAAGAGTCAAAACACCATCTTTGCTACAAGTTCTTCATTAGAATCAGGGCAACAGAGCCAGCATCATCTAAACTACGAGAAGAATAAGTGGAAATTAAAATCATCCCCAGTCCACTGAGATAAACCATGTTCAAAATCAATCGAAATCCTAAGGAATGTGGAACTAAGCAAGGTCAGTAGCAGCCTTACTGTGATAGACAAAATTACAGAGATAGGCTTGTACTTACAACTTTCAGCTGAACAAGTAATTTGTAGACATCTGCCATGTCAGCCAAAATCAGCAGTCGAGTAACGGCAGAGAGCAAAGCTCGAGCTGCCCGAACCATGTTGCCTCGCTTCACAGAAGAGCAGGGATCATCTGCAAACTCTCCAGCAGCAGTCTTCATCAAATCACCTGTTTTACAGAATGAAAAACCAACTCAGCAAGTATGATGCCAAATAACCGAGCTACACTTAAAGAAGTAAAAATCGTTCAAAAATCTGTATATTTCATACACAAATTTGGTTTAAGGGTTTTTATTTTTATTGCTATTTGCTTTTCTTTTGTTTTATAACTGTCACTAAAAAAAAATTCTCCTATAATGCTGGTGAAAGCAAGATATCTGGAAAGTGACTAGGCTCTATATATCAAGAGGCTTAAAATTACTTTCCTTTGATCTGATAATACTTCTTTCCAAAAAGGAATTATTATGTGTATCCTTAAAAAATTCAAGATTTGGGCCCGGTGTGGTGCCTCATACCCATAACACTAGCACTCTGGAGGCCGAGAAGGGTGGACAGCTTGACCTCACGGATTCGAGACGCCGTCTCTACTAAAAATAGAAAAACTGAGGCAAGAGGATTGCTTGAGTCCAAGAGTTGGAGACTGCTGTAAGCTATGACCCCATAGCTGAGACTCTGTCTCAGAAAAAAAAATTTTTTCAAGATTTGAATGGAAAATGGATCTAATGTACTCTACCTCACAAGTGAAGAATAATACAGAAAGAGGGCACCCACTTCATTAACCATCCTAACTATTCCATGTATACAGCTCTAACAAAGAATCATCAGTATGTTAAAAGACAGAGTTCGGTCACCGAATCATTCATTTCCCTCACAGCAAAACACTACCAAAAGTTCAACAATAAACTTTACTTCAAAAATCAAGTAAATTATGATTTACTTACAACTGATTATTATGCAAACATATATATGGAAAAATGTTAAGGATTATGATGAAATTATAAATGTATAATTCTTTTTTGGAAAAAACAAAATAAATGCACGTTTAATAGATTTTACTATAATTACTAGGAATATCCAACTTCATACAATCCTGAGTTCAAAAACTTACTTAACCTGGTAACTTGAGCAAGTAATACTTTGTCATTCATTCCTCTTAATCACATAGGGTGTGGCTGGGTGCCTATAGTTCAACTGCTAGGGCGCCAGCCACATACATGGGAGCTGGTGGATTCAAATCCAGCCCAGGCCTGCCAAACAACAACTACATCAACAACAAAAAAAAAATAGCTGGGCATTGTGGCAGGCTCCTATAGTCCCATCTACTTGGGAGGCCGAGGCAAGAGAATCACTTAAGCCCAACAGTTTGAAGTTGCTGTGTGCTGTGACGCCACAGCACTCTATCCAGGGCGACACAGTGAGACTCTGTCTCAAAAAATCATCATCATCATCATCATCACAGACTGTCTACTAACAGTATTTTCTCACAGCTGGAAGCAACTATCGGGCCAGAACTCTACCTTGTCCACTGATAGACAGGGCCTTTATAGTCAGCTTTGGATTTGCTGGAAAGCAATTTCTCTCTTGGCTGAGTGTGCCCACTTCAGATTTAAGGCCATTCAGTCTCTTATCTCTACCACAAATTCATTAAAACCAAAAACAAAAACAAAAATCATCAAGAGTCCTCTCAAGAAGCCTACCGATTTCTGAACAGACCTCTCAAATTTTCTCTAGCTACCATCTTTAGTGGCACAATACAGGCTTAGAGGGGAAAACACTTAACCTCATCTCAGATTCATGTATTAATTAGGCTTAGACTCACTAAATGGTATTAATACTAGGAGTAAAGATAAGTTCTGCATATTCATCAGATCAGAAATAACATGCAATGAAGAATTTTACAAAGAAAAGGTTTTCCTGGACCTAATATATAATATAGACTTTCTTCATATCTTTAAGAAGATACAAACATATGGCCAATTGTCATGTGGATTCATAATATTAACACTGATATCATACAGTATTTTGTTATTTTCTGAGACAAAGACTCACTCTATTGCCTTGGTAGAGTGCGTCATCATAGCTCACAGCCACCTCAAACTCTTGGGCTCAAGCAATCCTCCTGCCTCAGCCTACTCCCAAGCAGCTGAGACTACAGATGCCCACCACAAAGCCCATCTACTTTTCCTGTTTTCAGTAGAAACAGTGTCTCCCTGTTGCTCAGGCTGGTCTCGAACTCCTGAGCTCTAGCAATCCACCCACCTTAGCCTTCCAGAATGCTAGAATTACAGGCGTGAGCCACCACGCCTAGCCACTTATAGTATTTTTAAAACATGAAACTCATTCTTCTATTAAATAATTCAACAAATATTTGAGAACCCACCATACATCAAGGATTATATCAGGTGCCATCATGAAGTTGTATGGAGGGAGGAAGACAGGGAAACAAGTAAGAGCTGATTAACACAAGACACCTGCACTCTGGCTTGGCACCTGTAGCTCAAGAGGCTAGGGCACCAACCACATACACCTGGGCCTGCCAAACAGCAATGACAACTACAGCCAAAAACTAGCCGGGCATTGTGGCAGTCACCTGTAGTCCCAACTATTTGGGAGGCTGAGGCAGGAGAATTGCTTAAGCCCATAGAGTGAGGTTGCTGTGAGCTATGACACCATTGCACTCTACACAGGGCGACATAGTGAGACTCTGTCTCAAAAAAACTAAAAAAAGACATCTGCATTCAAAGGGCTCACAAATTATAGAGTATTATAATGCAGTCAAAATGGTAATGGCCTCATGGACAGGCCTCAGGAAGCTGAGGAAGGAGGATCACTTGAACCCAGGAGACTGAGGTTATTGTGAGGTAGGCTGACTCCACGGCACTCTAGCCTGGGCAACAAAGTGAGACTCTGTCTAAATAAATAAATAAATAAATAAATCCTGTGTAAAGATCCTTGAAAGACAAAAAAAAGAAAGAAAGAAAAGAAATTTACGAAGCTATAGTTACTATGCCAGCACTCACGGCAAAATACATTTTTACCTCATACTGAAAATGCATCCTTTATGTGAATGTAGGATTGCTATAAGAAAGGCACACCGATAAACTAATATGATCAACAAAAAGTGAAGTCATCGTAAGACAACTTATAGTAAAAGGAAAGTGAAGAATCTAAAGCTAGATAATTTTATGCCAGCAAAGGATGGTTTGATAATTTTAGAAAGAGATTTGGCTTTTAAATTGTCAAGATAATAGAAGCTGCTTCTGCCACCAAGAGGTAGCCAACAAGTTCCCAAACACCCTTAAGAAAATCATTAAAAATAGCCAGGCATTGTGGTGAGTGCCTGAAGTCCCAGCTACTTGGGAGGCTGAGGCAAGAGAATTGCTTAAGCCCAAGAGTTGAAGGTTGCTGTGAGCTGTGATGCCATAGAACTCTACTGAGGGCAACAAAATAAGACTCTGTAACTTCCTTGAGCATAACAACAACGAAGACATAAGCTACCAAAACCTCTGGGATACTGCAAAAGCAGTTTTGAGAGGAAATTTTATCGCTTTAGATGCCTACATTCGAAAAACAGAAAGAGAGCACATCAACAAACTCACAAGCCATCTTATGAAATTGGAAAAAGGACAATCTAAGCCTAAACCCAGTAGAATAAAAGAAATATCCAAAATCAAATCAGAGATCAATGAAATTGAAAACAAAAGAATCATTCAGAAAATTAATGAAACAAGGAGTTGGTTTTTTGAAAAAATAAAATAGATAAACCTTTAGCCAGACTAACTAGAAACAGAAAAGTAAAATCTCTAGTAACCTCAATCAGAAATGAAAAAGAGGAAATAACAACTGATGCCACAGAGATACAAGAGATCATCTCTGAATACTACCAGAAACTCCATGCCCAGAAATTTGACAATGTGAAGGAAATGGATCAATATTTGGAATCACACCCTCTCCCTAGACTTAGCCAGGAAGAAATAGAGCTCCTGAACAGACCTATTTCACGCACTGAGATTAAAGAAACAATAAACAAGCTTCCAACAAAAAAATGCCCTGGTCCAGATGGCTTCACATCTAGAATTCTATCAAACCTTCAAGGAAGAGCTTATTCCCATACTGCAGAAATTATTCCAGAAAGTTGAGGAGAAAGGAATCTTCCCCAACACGTTCTATGAAGCATACATCACCCTGATACCAAAACCAGGAAAAGACCCAACTAAAAAGGAGAATTTCAAACCAATTTCATTACTGAATATAGACGCAAAAATTCTCAACAAAATCCTAGCCAATAGTTAACAACTTATCATCAACAAAGTCATACATCACAATCAAGTAGGTTTCATCCCGGGATGCAAGGCTGGTTTAACATACTCAAGTCCATAAACGTTATCCACCATATTAACAGAAGCAAAAATAAAGATCATATGATCCTCTCAATAGATGCAGAAAAAGCATTTGACAAAATCCAGTATCCTTTTCTAATCAGAACACTGAAGGGTATAGGCATAGGTGGCACATTGCTTAAACTGATCAAAGCTATCTACGACAAACCCATAGCTAATATTTTACTGAATGGAGTAAAACTGAAAGCTTTTCCTCTTAGAACTGGAACCAGACAAGGTTGTCCTCTGTCACCTTTACTATTCAACATAGTGCTGGAAGTTCTAGCCAACACAATTACCATACCATGCTCATGGCTGAAGAATCAACATTGTTCAAATGTCTATACTTCCCAAAGCAATCTACCTATTCAATGCCATTCCTATTAAAATACCAACATCGTACTTTCAAGATTTCGAAAAAGTAATTCTGTGTTTTGTATGGAACCAGAAAAAACCCTGTACAGCTAAGGCAGTTCTTAGTAATAAAAATAAAGCTGGGGGTATCACCATACCAGATTTAGGCTGTACTACAAATCCATAGTGGTCAAGACAGCATGGTACTGGCACAAAAATAGAGACATAGACACTTGGAATAGAGTAGAAAACCAGGAAATGAAACTAACATCTTACAACCACCTAATCTCTGATAAATCAAACAAGAACATATCTTGGGCGAAAGACTCCCTATTCAATAAATGGTGTTGGAAGAACTGGATATCCACATGTAAAAGACTAAAACTGGACCCACACCTTTCTCTCACACAAAAATTGATTCAAGATGGATAAAGGACTTAAATTTAAGGCATGAAACAATAAAAATCCTCCAAGAAAGCATAGGAAAAACACTGGAAGATATTGGCCTGGGGAAAGACTTCATGAAGAAGACTGCCATGGCAATTGCAACAACAACAAAAATAAACAAATGGGACTTTATTAAACTGAAAAGCTTCTGTACAGCTAAGGAGACAACAACCAAAGCAAAGAGACAACCTACACAATGGGAAAGGATATTTGCATATTTTCAATCAGACAAAAGCTTGATAACTAGGATCTATAGAGAACTCAAATTAAACCAAATGAAAAAAGCCAAAAAGCCCATATATCAATGGGCAAGAGACATGAATAGAACCTTTTCTAAAGATGACAGACGAATGGCTAACAAACATATGAAAAAATGTTCATCATCTCTATCTATTAGAGAAATGCAAATCAAAACCACCCTGAGATACCATCTAACCCCAGTGAGAATGGCCCACATCACAAAATCTCAAAACTGCAGATGCTGGCATGGATGTGGAGAGAAGGGAACACTTTTACACTGCTGGTGGGACTGCAAACTAGTACAACCTTTCTGGAAGGAAGTATGGAGAACCCTCAAGGAACTCAAGCTAGACCTCCCATTTGATCCTGCAATCCCATTACTGGGCATCTACCCAGAAGGAAAAAAAATCCTTTTATCGTAAGGACACTTGTACTAGACTGTTTATTGCAGCTCAATTTACAATCACCAAAATGTGGAAACAGCCTAAATGCCCACCAACCCAGGAATGGATTAACAAGCTGTGGTATATGTATACCATGGAATACTATTCAACCATTAAAAAAAATGGAGACTTTACATCCTTTGTATTAACCTGGATGGAAGTGGAACACAGTATTCTTAGTAAAGCATCACAAGAATGGAGAAGCATGAATCCTATGTACTTAATTTTGATATGAGGACAATTAAGGACACGGTGGGGGTGGGGGAAGCGGAGAGCAGAGAGAGAAAGAAGGAGGGAGAGGTGGAGAAAGGAAGAGCAGAGAGAGGGAAGGAGGGAGGAGGGTGGGGCCTTGGTGTGCTCTACACCTTTGGGGGGCAAGACACGATTGCAAGAGGGACTTTGCCTAACAAATGCAATCAGTGGAATCTGTTTTATTGTACCCTCAATGACTCCCCAACAATAAAAAAGAAAAAATAAATAATAAAAGAAAAAAGAGGGCGGCGCCTGTGGCTCAAGGAGTAGGGCGCCGGTCCCATATACTGGAGGTGGTGGGTTCAAACCTAGCCCCAGCCAAAAACCACAAAAAAAAAAAAAAAGAAAAAAGAAAAAAGAAAATCTTTAGAGATTAATGTAATTAATTTCATCATTAATTATTTTTTGAAGACATTCAAAGCACAGTAAGTATATTCATTGGGTTTTTTTACTCTGTTTTTTTTTTTTGTTTGTTTGTTTTTTGTAGAGACAGAGTCTCACTTTACAGCCTTCAGTAGAGTGCCATGATGTCACAGGACTCACAGCAACCTCTAGCTCTTGGGCTTCCGTGATTCTCCTGCCTCAGCCTCCCAAGCAGCTGGGATTACAGGCGCCTGCCACAACACCTGGCTATTTTTGGGTTGCAGTTCAGCCGGGGCTGGGTTTGAACGCGTCATCCTCGGTATATGGGGCTGGCGCCCTACTCACTGAGCCACAGGCACCACCCTCTTTTTTTTTTTTTTTTAATCAATGTAATTTCAGTGTGCTGCAAAAGTTTAACTGTAGGTTCAAGTGTGCCATGAGACAAATAAGGTTGAAAAACATTGTTGTAGATCCTAAGGACCGTCAACCCTATGGAAGAGAACTCTAACAGACAGAACATCATGAAAGTCCAGAAGGATTACACCACTGAAGATACCATCATCATTAGAGAAAAAGCTGTGAAAGTCATAAAGCCCAACGTGATAAATTGCTGCTAGATAAAACTGTGTACAGATTAACATGACCTCACAGGATTTACAACGGAGCCAATCAAGAAAATCTTGACAGGGTGGTGCCCATAGTTCAGTGGGTAGGGTGCTGGCCACATACACCGAGGCTGGCGGGTTTGAACCTAACGCAGGTCAGCTAAACAGCAATGACAACTGCAACAAAAAAAATAGCTGGGTGTTGGGGCGTGCGCCTTAGTCCTAGCTACTTGGGAGGCTGAGGCAAGAGACTTGCTTGAGCCCAAGAGTTTGAGGTTGCTGTGAGCTGGATGCCACAGCATTCTACGAAGGGTGACATAGTGAAATTGTCAAAAGAAAAAAAAAAAGGGTGGCACCTGTGGCTCAAAGGAGTAGGGCACCGGCCCCATATGCCAGAGGTGGCGGGTTCAAACCCAGCCCTGGCCAAAAACTGCAAAAGAAAAACAAAAGAAAATGATGACCGAGATAGTGAGTATGGCAAAAAAATGTGGGGAGTTGGCTGGGTGCAGTGGCTCATGCCTGTAATCCTAGCACTCTGGGAGGCTGAGGCAGGTGGATTGCCTAAGCTCACAGGTTTGAGACCAGCCTGAGCCAGAGCAAGACTTTGTCTTTACAGAAATAGCTAGGCATTGTGGTGGGTGCCTGTAGTCCCAGATACTTGGGAGGCTAAGGCAAGAGAATCACTTGAGCCCAAGAGTTTGAAGCTGCTGTGAGCTATGACGCCACAGCACTCTACCAAGGGCAACAAAGTGAGACTCTGTCAAAAAGAAAAAAAGGCTCAGCACTTGTGACTCACACAGCTGAGGCACCAGCCACAATGGACCTGAGCTGGTGCGTTCGAATCCAGCCCCGGCCTGCCAAACAATGATGGCTACAACCAAAAAAATAGCCAGGCATTGTGGTGGGCGCCTGCAGTCCCAGCTACTTGGGAAGTGGAGGCAGGAGAATCGCTTGAGCCTAGGAGTTAGAGGTTGCTGTGAGCTGTGACGTCATGGGACTCTACCGAGTGTGACAGCTTGAGGCTCTGTCTCAAAAAAAAAAAAAAAAAAAAGGATATAGAACCTGGAGAAATTCAAGAGTTTACAGATAGCACACCAAAGGAATTAACAAAAGATGACTTAATGGTGATAAGTGGTCTGAACCAGTACCAGACAATGAAAAAGACAATATAGAAGCAAGCAGGGCCAGAAAACAAATTGACATTAGACAGTCTGGAAGAAGGGCTGAATTATTCAATACTGCTTTTGACTTCTTTTATGACATAGACCCTTCTATGATACAAGCACTAAAAACAAGCAATGGAAGGACGGGTACCATATGTAAACAGTTTTAGAAAAATGAAAAAGAACTCAGACCAAATTAACAATGTATTTGTATAAAGTTATACCTAGTATGCCTGCCTCTCCCGCCTACCTCTTGCCTCTTTCACCACTACCACCTGAGACAGCAAGACCAACCCCTCCTCTTCCTTAGTCTACTCAATGTGAAAACAAAGAGGAAGACTTTTATGATGATCCACTTCCACTTAATGAATAGCAAATAAATTTTCTCTTCCTTAAAACTTCCTTAATAACATTTTCTTTCCTTTGTCTTACTCCATCATAAGAATACAGTATATACTATATATAATACACAAAATACGTGTTAACTGACTATTTAGTGATCAATAAAGCTATTAGTAGTTAAGTTTTGGGGGAATTAGAAGTTTGCATGGACTTTTGGCTATACAGAAGGTCAGCACCCCATCACCAAACTGTTCATGGGTCAACTTTACCTTCTTTATGCAATTACTCACAGTTAATTAATATACCATGATAACTGTAATTCAAACAATGTTGCTGGGGAACCAGCATTATTTAACAAAACTGCGATAAAGGAAATTTGTGCACAGCAGACTATGCAAAGTGAGGACTGCTTGTACCCGCCACCTACAGTTGCTGTAGAGATCAAAACAAATGCTCTAGACACATAAAGTATTCAGCAGAGTGCTTAGAGCAGTGCGTTGTTCTATTCATATTTTCTATTATCACTATTACAATTAATTACAGATATAAGGGGGTAAGTGAAAGGTAAAAGGACACCAAACATAATTGAAAAATGAAGATTCTAGATCACAGACAGAAGTGTACACAATCCGGACCACAGAAGGAAGTAAGAGCCATGAAAGAGTAGATACAAGGTGTTTCATGTACCATCAGATGAGAATTTAAAGCAAAAGAAGCAGAGATCTCCAGGCACTATGAAGTTTAGTGATGCTGAAAATTCTGCTTTTCTCAGAAGCCAAGAAGTGAGGCTCTTTCCAAAAAACTGAGCAGGATGGAAATGGAAAAGAAGGAACAAGTAGACTGGAAGAAACTCTAAAGTAACTGTTACAGGAAATAAAAAGGGAGTTAAAACTTCAGGTGAATGAAAAAAATTATAGGACAGAAGGGCCAGATTAAGCCAAGCAGGATGAACTTAAAGTAGACTCTTACACCTACAGTCCAACTAAAGGAATCAAAACTCTTGAAAGATCATCTTACATTCAAATGAACAAGTAAAAACCCTTGTAGATAATCTTAAACAATCACTTTTTTTTTTTTCTTTTCTTGAGGCAGAGTCTCACTCTGTCACCCTGGGTAGAGTGCCATGGCGTCATAGTGCACAGCAACTTCAAACTCCTGAATACAAGGGATCCCCCAGAGTAGCTGGGACTATAGGTGCCCGCCACAACGCCTGGCTAGTTTTTCTATTTATTTTTTAATAGAGACAGGGTCTCACGCATGCTTTTGCTCAGCCTCCCAGAATGCTAGGATTATAGGCATGAACCACTGCACCCAGCCAACAAGCACTCTTTAAATCATAACCTCCTCTTCCCTCTAAATCCTCACTCCCACCCAGGTTCCTCTTAATAGTCTCCATGCTTCCAACAGCTAGTGTGGCATCATTCCAAAAGAATATCAGACCAAATGACAGCAAATAAGTGGAACTGGAAGAAAGAAACAAAGTAAATTAAATATATTTACATCTACCCTAATCAGTTTTAGCCATAATGACAAATCCTCACTTTCATGGTTTAATTTTAATTTCATACCATGGTATGGTATTAGTAAAGAAAAAAACTACATCAAACCACAAGGTACAATAGATTAAAACATTCAAATTTTCTCTATTCACAAAACTACAAGTATTAATAAAAATGTAAATAAGCCCCTAGATAAAAATAAGGTCCTCAAACTTCTTCTGAGTGGTCATCCCTGTAAAAGAAACACAATACTAAGACTGATTCAAAATGTTCAGGAATTTTTTTTCTTTTAAAGTTAAATGCAAAAAAGAATAAAGAATCCTTAAAACATAAAAAAGATAACTGTCAATTAGTTTACAGAGCCAACTGCTAAGATATCAAAAGCACTCTTTCAAAAAAAAAAAAAAAAAAAACCACTCTTTCTACACATAGAAGAGCAAACTAGGGGAAAATTGTAAAAGCTCAGAACATAAATTTAGAATACACCTTTAGAACATAACTAGGTGTTCCAGCCTTGTTTCAGTTATCGCTAGTCAACTACATCAGGTATTAACTAATATATAAAGGGGATGAAACTTAAGAGAACTTGCTACTACTGTACCATCTGCTATGAAATCAGGTCTGTTATCCCCTGGTTTTTCCTCTTAACTAAGCAGGGGATAAAATTTAAGCTCCTCTAGAGGTTAAAACAAAGACAAAAAGCAACTGTAAAGGAAATAAACCAAAAAAAGACAGTTCTTTTTTAGAACAAGATAAGATCAAGGCCTTTCTGAAGCATCAAATATCTTGGGTAAATTCTCCTCAAAGCAATCACACTTAAGTTACAGGGAAAGGACAGGCTTGAAAAAATATGAGGGATGGGGTAAAAAAGAAGAAAAGATTTGTTTTTTCTTTTTTAACTTGCGCCTAAGAGATATGATACATTGTTACGTTGCTCCTTTGAAATAAACAATGCTACTGAGTAACATTAGTCAATGTATACTACCTTTCTCCCAGAACAGGAGTTGGTCAATAAAACAAGGTATTGGAATTGAATGTGGGGCGGCGCCTGTGGCTCAGTGAGTAGGGCGCCGGCCCCATATGCCGAGGGTAGCGGGTTCAAACCCAGCCCCGGCCAAACTGCAACAAAAAATAGCCGGGCATTGTGGCGGGCGCCTGTAGTCCCAGCTGCTTGGGAGGCTGAGGCAAGAGAATCGCGTAAGCCCAAGAGTTAGAGGTTGCTGTGAGCCGTGTGACGCCACGGGACTCTACCCGAGGGCGGTACAGTGAGACTCTGTCTCTACCAAAAAAAAAAAAAAAAATGGAATTGAGTGTGAATCCCAGCTTTGCTACTTGGCGGTTACTTTATCTGTGCCTCTGCTTTCTCTTCTATAAAATGAGGACACCATCTTCCACCTCACTAGGTTGTTTTGAAAATTAGATGAGGCTCTGCGCCTGTGCTCAGTGGTTATACAGCCACATACACCGCACCAGGGCTCACAGGTTTGAACCCAGATGGGCCTGCTAAACAACAATGATAGCTACAACAACAACCAAAAAAAAACAGCCGGGTGTTGTGGCAGACACCTGTATTCCCAGCTACTTGGGAGGCTGAGGCAAGAGAATCGCTTAAGCCCAGGAGTTTGAGATTGCTGTGAGCTGTGACACCACAGTACACTACCAAGGGTGACATACTGAGACTCTGCTTCAAAAAAAAAAAAAGAAAGAAAAGAAAAAAGAAAATTAGATGAGAAAATATACACAATGCTCAACAAATACACGTACTTCCGTGACCCTCCCCTCCACTTTCCCATCTATGTTTTCCAACCCTTAAGCCCATTAGCCTCATACCAACTGTTTCTTACATTTCTAGAAATAAAGACATGCTAGCAAGTTTCCTAAAGGACAGAGCAACTGTTGGCTTTCAATTTTAAATACTGAAGCAATAACAGTAAAGGAGAACTCCTTCACTTCATATTCTACAGCGTAGAAAGTAGTAAAAACAGGGCCTTAGAAGGGCATGGTGCCTCACACCTGTAATCCTAGCACTTTGGGAGGCTGAGGAGGGTAGAATGTCTAAGCTCACAAGTTTAAGACCAGCCTGAGCCAGACCCCATCTCTAAAAATAGCCAGGCTATTCATTGTGGCAGACACCTGTAGTCCCAGCTACTTGAGAGGTTGAGGCAAGAAAATCGCTTCAGCACAAGAGTTTGAGGCTGCTATGAGCTGTGATGCCACTGCACTCTAATGAGGGTGACATAGTGAAACTGTCTCAAAAGAAAAAAAAAAAAAACAGGGCCCTTTGTAGTAACAGCAACACAGAAAGCTCAAGTAATTTAATTATGCTAGGCCTTAATTTTCTGATTTTTTTTTTTAAAGGACTTTTCAAGCCAAGCTTAGAGTCCTTTCAGTTTTCAGGAAGTAGTCGTCATCTTCACCTTTCCCATTCACAGCTTTACATCCCAAAAAGCCTCGGCACCTGTGGCTCAAGCGGCTAAGGTGCCAGCCACATACACCTGAGCTGACGGATTCAAATCCAGCCCAGGCCCGCCAAACAACGACAGCTGCAACCAAAAAACAGGCATTGTGGCAGGTGCCTGTAGTCCCAGCTACTTGGGAGGCAGAGGCAGGAGAATCGCTTGAGCCCAGGAGTTGGAGGTTGCTGTGAGCTGTGATGCCACAGCACTCTACCCAGGGCAATAGCCTGAGGCTCTGTCTCAAAAAAAAAAAAAAAAGCCTATGCTATTCTACCAGAATGGCAGAGTCCCAGATAATGGGAAATTTAGCTAAAGAGACAACTCTACAGTTTGTAAGTCTTCCAAGGAGCTCCAATAAATAGAGCAAAGTTACATCTTCTTTCTCTAAAATAATACTAAGAATGTTTTTAACAAGCTCCTTGACCCAAATCTTTTTATCTTTATGGTCCAGATAAAAAGAATTTGCCGGGGTCTTGGTGTGTGCCACAACTTTTGGGGGCAAGACACGATTGTAAGTGGGACTTTACCTAACAAATGTAATCAGTGTAACCTGGTTTCTTGTACCCTCAATGAATCCCCAACAATTAAAATTAAAAAAAAAAAAAAAAAAGGTATCTTTGCCTTTATGCCAGAAAAAAAAAAAAAAAAAAAAAAGAATTTGCCAGCCCAGTATGGGAATATAGCTTATCTTCTATGAATGATACAATCCACCTACCAAAGTACCTTTTTTTCTTTTTTGTAGAGACAGAGTCTCATTTTACGGCCCTCGGTAGAGTACCATGGCATCACACAGCTCACAGCAACCTTCAACTCCTGGGCTTAAGCGATTCTCTTGCCTCAGCCTCCGGAGTAGCTGGGACTACAGGCGCCCGCCACAACGGCCAGCTATTTTTTGCTTGCAGTTCAGCCGGGGCCGGGTTTGAACCCGCCACCCTCGGTATATGGGGCCGGCGCCCTACCGACTGAGCCACAGGCGCCGCCCAGGGTCTCACTTTCTTACCCTTGATGGAGTACAGTGGTGTCATAGCTCACAGCAACCTCAAACTCTTTGGTTCAAGTGATCCTCTTGCCTCAGAGGATCTGAGCTGGAACTACCAGTACCTGCTGTAACACCCAGCTCTTTTTTAGAGACAGGGTCTCACTCTTGCTCAGGCTGGTCTGAACTCCTGAGCTCTGGCAATCCATGAGCTTCAGCCTCCCAGAGTGTGGAGATTACAGGCCTGAGCTACCATGTCCAGCCAGAGGTGAGTTTATTAATAGAAATGTCTTTCATTTCCACTTTAAATAACATTTATATAACAATCTGTACTACTTCCTGAGAACAGAGATCACAAGGTATTTGTGTCAAGAGGAAGGAGACTACATCAACATGTACCAAAACACTGAGAGTTTAATCACAGGGCATATAGCCTGATGAATGATTATTTTCTGGGTTTGTTTTTTTTTTCATTTTCTATAATGAACATACTTTTAAAAGAAAAAAAGTTTTAAATGATAAAAAAATGTGAAATATCTTCGTGTGATATACAAAACTCAGGTTTCAAAACTTTTTTCTCAGTTATAAAATTCTCATGGCTACTCGTTCACTGCAAAAACGAAAAATGGAAATTAGTACACATTCCTAAATCTTTTTTTTTTAAGGCTTATAAAGTTAGGTACCATGACAGGTGTATCCAAATAGGGGAATATGTACAGCTCCAATCTCATGGCTTTTTTTTTTTTTTTTGAGACAGAGCCTCAAACTGTTGCCCTGAGTAGAATGCCCTGGCATTATAGCTCACAGCAACCTCCAACTCCTGGGCTCACGGGATTCTCCTGCCTCCGCCTCCCAAGTAGCTGGGACTACAGGCACACGCCACGCCTGGCTATTTTTTGGTTGCAGCTATCATTGTTGTTTGGCGGGCCTGGGCTAGATTTGAACCCGCCAGTTCAGGTGTATGTGGCTGGAGCCCTAGCCGCTTGAGCCACAGGCGCCATTGGGCCCATGGCTTTTTTGGTTAGCTGTTCAACTATTACACAGACTTTAGGTAGGCATTTCTTGAACAGAACATTTTATGAAAGCATATTGTTATCAACTGCCAAAACCAGCAAAGATATTTTAAGATAACCACCTGAATATGCTTTTGCAAACGAACAAAAACAGTACTGTGCAAAAATGACAAAAGCTTCCAGGAAAAGAGTCAAACATCATCGCTATCTTAAACATGTTCAAACTATTCATTTCAGGATCAGTTACACAGCCGTATGTGGCATTCTGACTACCCCACTCCCAGTGATTTCCCAGATGACCTTGCTCAAGTCACTTTCCTCTCTTTATCTCAAAATGATTTTGTATAAAAGTCTTCTTTTCTTCTCAGAAAGAAAAGTCTTTTTTTCTTCTCTTACCTCATACTTTTTAACAATAGTAGCCTTTGGTGTTTAAAGTAAAACTCTTGGGGCAGTGCCTGTGGCTCAAGGAGTAGGGTGCCAGTCCCATATGCCGGAGGTGACGGGCTCAAACCCAGCCCCGGCCAAAAACCACAAAAAAAAAAAATAAAGTAAAACTCTTATGATTTTCTCTGCTTACCATACTCCTTTCAAAATTCTAAAAAGTAGACTGCTGCGGGCGGCGCCTGTGACTCAGTCGGTAAGGCGCCGGCCCCATATGCCGAGGGTGGCGGGTTCAAGCCCGGCCCCGGCCAAACTGCAACCAAAAAATAGCCGGGCGTTGTGACGGACGCCTGTAGTCCCAGCTACTCGGGAGGCTGAGGCAGGAGAATCGCTTAAGCCCAGGAGCTGGAGGTTGCTGTGAGCTGTGTGAGGCCACGGCACTCTACCGAGGGCCATAAAGTGAGACTCTGTCTCTACAAAAAAAAAAAAAAAAAAAAAAAAATAGACTGCTGCTTGGAAAACTGTCCACATCACTACTCTTCGAGAATGAAGTTGTCCTTCAGGAGCCCTCTTTCATGTACAAGACCAAGAAAAATATGGCCCCTAGATATATTGCTGACTGCCTTTAAAATAGATTTTATCAATGGAGAAATAGTGATAGTTTTTTCTTTTTTCTTCAATTTTCTGTTAGGAAGAATTTATGTTTAAAAGATATTTTGGATAACTTAACCTGATTTATGGGCTTACTTCCTTTCTTCTTTTTATCCTTTTTAAAGAACTGTTTGCCTTTCCTATTTATTTTTAGGTTTTTTTTTTTTTAAAGACTTGTGCAATACTTTTTGAGGTGAAACTTAGTGGATTTTTCTGATAAATTAGAGCATTTAATTGACTTTTTTTTTTTGTTGGGGATTCATTGAGGGTACAACAAGCCAGGTTACACTGATTGCAATTGTTAGGTAAAGTCCCTCTTGCAATCATGTCTTGCCCCCATAAAGTGTGACACACACCAAGGCCCCACCCCCTCCCTCCATCCCTCCTTCTGCTCCCCCCCATAACCTTAATTGTCATTAATTGTCCTCATATCAAAATTGAGTACATAGGATTCATGCTTCTCCATTCTTGTGATGCTTTACTAAGAATAATGTCTTCCACGTCCATCCAGGTTAATACGAAGGATGTAAAGTCTCCATTTTTTTTAATGGCTGAATAGTATTCCATGGTATACATATACCACAGCTTGTTAATCCATTCCTGGGTTGGTGGGCATTTAGGCTGTTTCCACATTTTGGTGATTGTAAATTGAGCTGCAATAAACAGTCTAGTACAAGTGTCCTTACGATAAAAGGATTTTTTTCCTTCTGGGTAGATGCCCAGTAATGGGATTGCAGGATCAAATGGGAGGTCTAGCTTGAGTGCTTTGAGGTTTCTCCATACTTCCTTCCAGAAAGGTTGTACTAGTTTGCAGTCCCACCAGCAGTGTAAAAGTGTTCCCTTCTCTCCACATCCACGCCAGCATCTGCAGTTTTGAGATTTTGTGATGTGGGCCATTCTCACTGGGGTTAGATGGTATCTCAGGGTGGTTTTGATTTGCATTTCTCTAATAGATAGAGATGATGAACATTTTTTCATGTGTTTGTTAGCCATTCGTCTGTCATCTTTAGAGAAAGTTCTATTCATGTCTCTTGCCCATTGATATTTGGGATTGTTGGCTTTTTTCATGTGGATTAATTTGAGTTCTCTATAGATCCTAGTTATCAAGCTTTTGTCTGATTGAAAATATGCAAATATCCTTTCCCATTGTGTAGGTTGTCTCTTTGCTTTGGTTGTTGTCTCCTTAGCTGTACAGAAGCTTTTCAGTTTAATGAAGTCCCATTTGTTTATTTTTGTTGTTGTTGCAATTGCCATGGCAGTCTTCTTCATGAAGTCTTTCCCCAGGCCAGTATCTTCCAGTGTTTTTCCTATGCTTTCTTGGAGGATTTTTATTGTTTCATGCCTTAAATTTAAGTCCTTTATCCATCTTGAATCAATTTTTGTGAGTGGGGAAAGGTGTGGGTCCAGTTTCAGTCTTTTACATGTAGACATCCAGTTCTCCCAACACCATTTATTGAATAGGGAGTCTTTCCCCCAAGGTATGTTCTTTAATTGACTATTTTTTTCAGATTGATTTGTTGACTATTTGCTAAAGACTGTTTGCTAGTTATTTAAGCTATGACATATGATAAATCCCAAATGGCAGTACCTCATTGTTTACGTAGCTTTTGTACTTATATTTTTCAATACTACTGTAAATTGTAAATAGTCGATACATAACTGTGTTATATGCAATCTGTGGCTGTTGGCAATGTCATCTTGAAGGAACAGATAACGTTTACTATAAAAAAAAAATTCTAAAAAGTAACTCTGGCCATACCAATATTAAAGAGAGAGTGCAGGCAGCGCCTGTGGCTCAAAGGAGTAGGGCGCTGGCCCCATATGCTAGAGGTGGCAGGTTCAAGCCCAGCCCCGACCAAAAAAAAAAAAAAAAAAACTGCAAAAAAAAAAGAGAGAGTGCAAAATAATATCCTTAAATCATATTATTCTATATAGGATATTATTCAACCATTAAGAATTATACTGTAGGACAATACTTAATTATACTGAAAGATGTTCAAGATCCATTTTTTTTTTAAATTCACTGCCAAAACTTATAATCAGGATCCATTAAATAAAAAACTAAATCACGACTTGGTACCTGTAGCTCAGCAGCTAGGGTGCCAGCCATATACACCAGAGCTGGCAGGTTTGAATCCAGCCTGGGCCTGCCAAACAACAACAACTACAACCAAAAAATAGCTGGGCATTGTGGCAGGCACCTGTAGTGGCTACTTGGGAGGCTGGGGCAAGAGAATCGCTTAAGCCCAAGAGTTTGAGATTGCTGTGAGCTGTGACTGCACGGCACTCTACCAAGGGTGACATAGTGAGACTCTGTCTCCAAAAAAAAAAAAAAAAAAAACTTTAATCATATCACCGAGCAAAACACACTTCCACCCACATGAGAATAGTCGCAGAAAACAAACTGGAAGAGTTTGGGGGAAAAGGTTAATCATTAGTTTCACCCCTGGGTTACAAAATTACAGGTGATTTTTATTTTTTTCTGCTTATTCTATCAAAACACATTTTCATTGCATTAAATTCACTTTTAATTTTTAGTTCTATGCAGGGAAATGCCAGAGGAAGAAACAAAGAGCAAGCAACCAACATCACAAGCAAGCCTATTATAAAACCGCCCTATACTAAAAAGATGCTAAGTTATTATCAACCGCCAATAACTTAGCATCTTTTTAGTATAGGGTAGCAAACTGCTAATAACTTAGCATATTTTTAGTACAGGGCAGTTTTATAATACCTTAGCATCTTTTGCATCTTTTTTAATATCTTAGTGTCTTTTTAAACAGTGTTTTACAAAGTAAAAGCCATTCAGCCAAGGACTTGAATGAATACCTAAAACTTCCCTATCATAGGATTCCTAATTCTTTCTTTTTTGTCGCCCTTTGCTCTAGTGTCATAGCTATAGGTATTTTCACTTTGTCACCCTTGCTGTAGTGTCATAGCTCACAGCAACCTGAAACTCTTGGGCTCAACCAATCCTCTTGCCTCAGCTTATCAAATAGCTAGGACTCAGGCATCCACTACAAGGCCCAGCTATTTTTTAGAGATGGGGTCTCGCTCTGGCTCAGGCTAGTCTCAAACTTGTGAACTCAGGCAACCTACCCACCTCAGCTTCCCAGAGTACTAGGATTACAGGCGTCAGCTACCACACCCAGCCAGGATTCCTAATTCTTGAAAGTTATTTTTTCTTCCTTTTAGCTCCAGTGCTACATCTATTTTATATTGAATTCTCTTAAATATATATGACTTAGGGATCTCACAAAAAAGTGATGTAACTCTCTTCATCTCTTTGTTATCATTCTACCACCCCTCATTTTACAAAATAATAAAATCAGAGAAGATTTCACAGAATTATTTGCTACCTGCAAGATAAATTACTATGCACTTCCCATCCCATTCCAGTGCTGCCCCACTCCAAATTTTAATTCAGTTACTAGATCTAGTAACAAAATGTTCTACATTTGTCAACGAAGATAAATTGGCAATAAACAGCAGTTACAAAGAATAACAAGTTTCATAGCACAGCCCTATGGGAAAAAAACCAAATGGTCATATATATGTATCTGGCATAACCCACTTGCCCTCTGGTATTAGGATGAAACTGAATAAAACACATCGATAAATAAAACTCTTCACCTTAGCCCTTCCACTAACAGATGGAGGGGGATATTTGGCAAAAAACACTGACCCCTAGATTACACCCTCATAATTATAGATCGGCTGACAATGATTCAAAGATTCTTTAACAGATGCCTTTACAGAACTTACTGGGATGCTATTTTTAACCTACAAAACTATTTTATCTTTTGAAAGTCAATCCAGAAAATAAAACATTTAATATCAACTTTATGAGCCCATCTGAATCACAGCCTAGAAAGCCTCTCAACTTACTGCCCTTCTTCAACTCCTGAGGATAAGAAGCTTTAAAATTTATACTTTTTCCAGTTGATAGAATGGATTAAAAAAATGTTAAAATAAAGCACCACACATATTCATGTTCTCATTTTCCTTACTAATTCAAGAGTGCCCTGCTGCTATTCAGAAACACTCCAAAGAGAGGCACTTACTTCCTGATTACACATTCAAATAAATGCATAACATGCATTTCAACTTGGAATCGCTTTCTTAAGAAATTATCTAGTAGAAACCACATTACTGCAACATCATGGTTGAAGTCATGCCAAAGCCAAAATTTTAGTATCTAAAATAACTTCTTCAGCTATACTGTAAAGATATATAGAGATGGTAATATTACCCACTGTAACTTAGCAGTTATTATCCTGGTTAGTGTTATTTTTGTGAGCTTAGTAAGATACACTTAAAAGGGCGGCGCCTGTGGCTCAAAGGGATAGGGCGCCAGTCCCATATGCTGGAGGTGGTGGGTTCAAACTCAGCCTCGGCCAAAAACCACCAAAAAAAAAAAAAAAAAAAAAAAAGATACACTTAAAAAGAAAAAAAAAGGAAGAACAACTTCAAAGTATCAGGAAACATTAGAACTTAATAACTTTACTCTTCTTCCCTCAATTTCAAGCTGGCTACACCAGAACCAAGTTTCTGCAAAGTAACATATGCTCACCCAAGGGTAGTGATCCAGAAGCAGACAGCGTCCTTGACACACCCTAAGTCAAAGAAAATACAGCCTCCACCCTAAAGACTTATAGTTTAAGACAGACAACTTTAAAACATAAAACTCCCAAATGACAACCAGTCGATGATTTTTCAGAATTTATATTTTGCTTTTCCTGCTCTAGTTAAATAAAGAGCAAGAGAAAATAGATTAAATAATAACGCTGGAGTAATGGGGTCAATAACAATTTCTTTTTTTTTTTTTTTGTAGAGACAGAGACTCACTTTATCACCCTCCATAGAGTGCCATAGCGTCACACAGCTCACAGCAACCTCCAATTCCTGGGCTAAGGCGATTCTCTTGTCTCAGCCTTGCGAGTAGTTGGGACTACAGGCGCCCGCCACAACACCTGGCTATTTTTTTGTTGCAATTTGACCGGGGCCGGGTTTGAACCCACCACCCTCGGTATATGGGGCTGGTGCCCTACCCACGAGCCACAGGCACCGCCCAACAATTTCTAAATTAATTATAGTAGTCAAGAACATATGAAGGGTAGGGAGGGATATCACATGAAAAGAGACATCCACAAAAATAAGTAGAGAAAACAGGATGAAATTTTTACCAAGACAGAGAGAAAAGACAGAGTAACAATTGAGAAGCCAGAACTCAAAGCAAGAAGATGAGAAAACCAGTTGATTTCTTATTAGAAAGTTCTTATATACTAATGTGAAAACCTAATTAATCTTCTTCAAAATGTTAAACATTTCCCTGCTATTGCTCTTCCATAGCATCATTAACACTTTCTGAAACGCATACTCAACATTCCAAAGTAGGAACACTTGTCATTTTTCTCCTCTGAAAAATTAAAGAGCCCATATGTAAGATCAAGTTCATGATCTCAACCTAATTAAAACCACACTAACCAGATCAGACAAATCAATACGCAATGTCTCTCACACACCCACACAACACTCTTCAAAGTTATGTTTTAAATCTTCACATTATGAACTCAGCAAACTCAGAACTCACTCTGCCTCCTGTCTACCTCTCAAACACTGACAGTTGCTTAGCCCCAATCACATTTGCCTTTTAACATCTTCCAGGCTACCTATATTAGATGTGGGTACATCAATTTGAAGCTGTCAACATCTACACTGGACAGAAGACCAATTTTCACCTCCTTCAATCTGACTCTAGTCTGTTGCCAGGGAGAAAATTATACATCAAAAACCTGACAGCTTGTGCTCAATATCCTTTTGTCAGGGATAAAATACGTCATTATTTTCCTTTAAATTGCCTTGCCAAGATTCACAATGGGGGAAAAAAAACTATACACACACACATAAGCACATGTGTATGTATGTTTTTCTCCCTATATAAGCTGTACCAAGGAAGATGAAATCTATGTCCTCAACCACATACACAACTACTGAGATAAATAAAAGAACTTCTCTTAATATCAATTAAAAACTCTCATTGCTTCTTTATGACAAGTGACCTGAGAGACTGCCAATTTTAAATGGTTAATTCCATGCCTTCATAATGTAAAAATAGCTGAGAAGATAATATACCATTAGGGTGCCTTCACAAATCAACTACAGGTACTTAGATTATCCAAATGCCAGCAACTTACAAATTTCAATCTTATTGTTTAGTAACCAAACATATCGCTTTCCTATTCTAAAATTATCAAGACAATTTTTACCTAAAAGATGGATTGTGTGGGCAGCACCTGTGGCTCAGTGAATAGGGCGCTGGCCCCATATACTGACGGTGACAGGTTCGAACCCGGCCAGCCAAACTGCAACAACGACAACAACAAAAAATAGCTGGGCATTGTGGCAGACGCCTGTAGTCCCAGCTACGCAGGAGGCTGAGGCAAGAGAATCACCTAAGTCCAAGAGCTGAAGGTTGCTGTGAGCTGTGACGCCATCGTACTCTACTGAGGGTGACAAAGTGAGACTGTCTCAAAAAAAAAAAAAAAAAAAAAAGATGGATTGTATAATGACTGAAATTCAGTGTTGAACTACATTGTTTGCTCTCAATAAGTTAAAGTCTTACTTCCCCTCAAGAACAATGTACTTACACCATCATCAAAATTTGCCTGAAGTGGAATAATGATCTCAAAGCCAGAACTTGAAAGGAAAGGTTCCAAAGAAATCTTAACACAAATCTACCTGAACATAAATAGACATGAAAGGGGGGAAACTATAAACCAAAGTGTTTGCTTTGCATTTACTAGACAAGGATGTTAGTATGAGAACTTTAACTTCTAGCCCTCTGGAAGAGAAGGGTTGTTTGGTTATCACTAGTAAATGTTTTTTCAATATAAGAAAAGAGGCAGCAGTGAGTTATCCAGATGTTTTCATGATGTTCACCATGAGAATAAGACATACATGACAGATGACTGCCTGTGGTTAACATTATGATAGTCACAAAATAAAGATTAAACCAAAGAATCACTGGCATTAGCTACAATCCTTGCTCTATCCAGCAGAACTCAATTCCTTTTTCTAGGACTATCATAATCTTGACCAACCATTAAAACCAAAATTATAGGCACATTTCTTGATTTTTCTCTCCAATGTAATTCTACCTCTTCTCACCAATAGATTAGTAAAAAGAAATTTAAAAGATCAGCATCTCCAGCCCAATAAATAAGCCATGTCTCAATTTTTGAAAACCTAGTAGGATTTCAGTCAAAAAGAAAGGTAGAGCCAGGCATAGTGGCTCACTCACACCGATTGAAGCCAAGAGTTCAAGACCAGCCTGAACAAGAGCGATACTCCCATCTCTCCAAAAAAAAAAAATGAAAAATGAAAAATTAGCCAGGTTTGCTGGCATGTGCCTGGAGTCCCAGCTACTTGGGAGGCTTAGACAAGAGAATTACTCAACCCCAAGAATTTGAGGTTGCAGTAAGCTATGACACCACCGCATTCTAATTCTGGTGACAAAGCTAGCCCCTGTTAGGATGGGACGGGAGAAGAAGGAAACAAATCAACAAAAGAGCACTAATATTTATAGATATGTATCACTGCCTTAGAAACTCTCGTAAGTACCATGTTATTTCAAACATATTAATGCACAAAAAAGGTACAAAATCCATTGCAAACCTATAGCAAATAGAGTAGAATCTCTGTAAGTTTATTATCCAAGAGACTGTGTAACAAACTGTCAACAACATGTGGAGTCAGTCGATATAAAGAAGTAGGCCTACTATACTGATACATACATGTAATGCATGTCCAGCCTACGAAAACTAGGTCACCTTGAGGTGGTCAACTAAGAATGTTCTACTGGGTCGGCGCCTGTGGCTCAAAGGGGTAGGGCGCCAGCCCCATATGCCAGAGGTGGCGGGTTCAAATCCAGCCCAGGCCAAAAACTGCAAAAAAAAAAAAAAAAGATTCTACTGTATTTTAAAGGAAGAGCATTTTATACTTACAAAGAATTTGGTGTCGTTAGTAGCACACACTACCCCAATACCACCATAAATGTCTCAAGTCACAGGAAAACAAATTATTATAATTTCTCACACACCAAGGCCTTTAGTTTTATGTATGGGAAAAAAAGTCAGCTATTTGCACAGGCCAAGCTGGCAGTCACCATGCTTTACAATTGTCCAATTCTCCTTTTCTATCCTGTGTTAATAGCTCCATTTTATCCTCCACTACTATTAAGGGAGTCCAGACTCTAGGTCCTGCCTCTACATTCTCCCCCAACCCCTTTAACTCTTCATGCACACAGCTGAGAGACTAACCTCCTCGCAAAACATCACTTTTCCTCATATTGCATGTTGCCCATATAGCAGAACTTCTTAAAACAGAAGAAAAATTAAAGAAACATTTCAGTTGAAGGGGAAAAAAAGCTTTAAAAAATAAATACAAACCAATACTGGAAAGAGCTGCTTCCTAAGGTGGTAAGTCCCATACCTCTTTGATATATACAAACTTGAACCGTCTAAGCTGTGAAGCTTGTCCTAACCACAGAATTCTGATTCTATGTAATCCCCCTAATAGCCATCCCT
Organism: Nycticebus coucang; assembly: GCF_027406575.1. Lineage (NCBI taxonomy): Eukaryota > Metazoa > Chordata > Mammalia > Primates > Lorisidae > Nycticebus > Nycticebus coucang. The sequence goes on along the minus strand of NC_069796.1, from coordinate 37,386,483 downwards.
TCTTTATCTGGCAATCTAAGCCACCTTCTAAAATCGTAGCTTCAAACCAGATTAAATGTCTCCTGCCAGCATTGGTCAACGTAACTAGTACCCTCTCCCTTCAGGGCCCTCACTATTCCCCATGCCCATCTTGCAAAGTCTGTCATTTTTCTTACCTGAAAGACTTCCACCCCCGCTTCTTCCATCTTTTAAGATCCAGTGCAATTGGCTGGGAGCAGTGGCTCACATCTGTAATCCTAGCATTCTGGGAGGCTGAGATGAGTGGATAGATTGAGCTCACAAGTTTGAGACCACCCGGAACAAATGTGAGACCCCGTCTCTACAGTAAACAGAAATTCTGAGGCAAGAAGATCACTTGAGCCCCAGTTAGAGGTTGCTGTGAGCTACGACACCACGGCACACTGCCCAGGGCAACAACTTAAGGCTCTGTCTCCCAAAAAAAAAATCCAGTGCAATCTCTATCACCTTCAATAAGCTTTTCCAATCCCGTGCTTACCCTCCCATTCCTTTACCACTATTATTAGTTTGTGGGGTTTTCTTTTTAAGGGACAGAATCTTACCCTATAGTCACCCAGGCTGGAGTGTAGTGGCACCACCATAGCTTACTGCAGCCTCAAACTCTTGGGCTCAAGTGATTCTCTTTCCTCAGCCTCCCAAGTAGCTGGAACTACAGACACCCACCACAACACCCAGCTATTTTTAGAGACAAGGTCTTGCTCAGGTTCTGGCTCAGTCTGGTCTCAAACTTGTGAATTCAGGCAATCCACCCTCCTTTGCCTCCCAGAGTGAGAGGATTACAGAGTTACAGAGGATTACAGGATTACAGAGGATTACCTCATCTGCTTTTTTTTTTTTTTTTTTTGAGAGAGTCTCACTTTGTCAAGGTAAGAATGACCAGGCTCAGCGACCATAGCATAGTGATTACAGTGTCAGTCACGTATACTGAAGCTGGTGGGTTTCAACCCAGCTCAGGCCAGCTAAACAACAATGGAAACTGCAACCAAAAAATAGCCAAGAGTTGTGGCAGGCGCCTATAGTCCCAGCAACTTGGGAGGCTGAAGCAAGAGAATTTCTTAAGCCCGAGAGTTTGAGATTGCCGTGAGCTGTGACACTATGCCACTCTACTTAAAAGGTGACATAGTGAGACTCTATCTCAAAAAAAAATAAATAAATAAATAAAAAGGTAAGAATGACCAAATCAGCAGCCAGGTGCGGTGGCTCATGCCTGTAATCCCAGCACTTGGAAGGCTGAGGCAGGTGGATTGTTCACAGGTTCGAGACCAGCCTAAGCCAGAGCAAGACTCCACCTCTAAAAATGGCTGGGCATCATGGCGGGTGCCTGTAGTCACAGCTACTTGGGAGGCAAGAGAAATCGCTTTAGCCAGGAGTTTGAGGTTGCTGTGAACTATGACGCCACAGCACTCTACCAAGGGTGAAAACTGCTTTTGTCTCAAAAAAAAAAAGAAAGAAAAGAAAAAAGAATGACCTAATCAGAATAGGAGATATGAGAGATGAATAGGGTCCCCAAAAGAGAAAAAAACACATCTAGGAAGCACATGTATACCTCAGTTCATATAACAAGGTAGCTCACTCAACAACTAATTTAAGCTGATTAACAGTAAATGAAACAAACTCCTAGTAGTAGAATAAAACACCAACTCCTTTGGTGATTGGCTCCCACTCACCAGGATAAATGAAATGGTGTATGTGGCCATTTCATTACTCTGGAGGTAAAGTGACCCTGAGATTTAAGTATGTGAATTTTTTTTTTTTTACTTCGCTCATAGCATTATGGTGAAGTTATGGTCTATTCACAAATATTCATGTTTATTATTCATATAATCAGGTAGCAATACCAAAAGAAAATTATATAGAAAAAAATGTACATATTCAAGTTTTGGTTATTAATTACGAGCACAGAAAAAGCAAAAGACACGCATAAATCCAAAGGTCTAATTTTGGGTTCAAAAATGCTATAAATACATAAGTAAATACTACCTTGAAAACAATAAGTTCACATCTTTAATAGCCCTAGGAAAACCCTCGACCAGGGTTAGAAAACCATAACATATAAGTCAAACCTGGCCCATTTCATATTTTTGTAAATAAGTACTATTAGAATACAGCCAAGCCCATTTGTTTGTTTCTAGAGCTGCTTTCCCAATACAACAGCATAGCTGAATAGTTTTCAACAGAGACCTTATGACCAGAATCATCTAAAATACTTAATATCTGGTCCTTTACAAAAAATTTGCAACCCTTGTCCTAAACAAAAGTAGTCAACACTGATTCAGAACAAAGAAATCTTACAAACGCATTAACACGTATGTCAGTAGATAAGCACATATTCTAATACAAATAAAATTCAGAAAAGTTAGGTCAGGATTTGAATAAAATGCTCAGAACCACTGAACCCTGGCCAGGCCAGGGAAAGTTATTTGTACAAAATTTTTTTGCTGCCAACAAATTATTCCAAAAGTTGGTAACTTATACATTATCTCTCAGAGTTTTCTGTGGGTCAGAAATTCAAGATTAGTTGGGGCATCTGTTGTCATCTGAAATTTGACTGGAGTTAGAGGATCTGCTTCCAACACGGTTCTCTCACGTCTTGGCAAATGTGTGCTATTTAGAGGGAGACATAGGTTCCTCTCCATAGGACCTCCAAAGTGGCCTCATGACATGGCAATCACCTTCCCCCACAGTGAATAATCCATGAGAAAAGGCCAGGTGGATACTAGTCCCTTTTTATAACTTTGCTCTAGAATAGATATAATCACTTCTACCACATTCTACTCATTACAGAAATGAGTCACTAGTCTGACCCACATTTAAGGGTTAGGCTCCAATTTTTTAAAGAGGGTGTCAAAAGAATCTGCAGACATATTAACACCACAACAGGATTTCAAATGATGAGTAGACAGCTTCAACAACACAGTCAACAAGTCTTGGCTGATTAAAGAATTTGTGCTCAATCATTTCCATAATATGTATTTTGTTCTATTTATGATAAAAAGTGATTTCACCACCATTTGTTAAGATTCTCCAAAGGAGAAAAGTAAGCCAAGAGAAAAAAAGAAGGCAGTTCAGCTTTTCATATCTGATGCAATAATGATGATGAAAAGCAGTTATATTTTGGTTTGGGTTTTTTTTTCTTTCGAAGAGAAGGCAAATTATGGTGAATAGATCATGATCATAAATAACTGCAAAATTGGACTAGGACAGACAAGTCCTTATGATTCAGAACCACATAAAAGATTTTCACAGATATAAACAAAAATAACAAGAAAAGAAAAATTCAGATATGCATTCAAAATGTGGGGGTTTTTTTGGAAAGAAGGGGGCATATATTGTACTATGCTCGCTGTACAGATTTACATCAGAGAACTTCTGAAAGAAGAAAAAGAGAATGAAATAAAAAGTTACCACAGCAATTAAATGTATTGTGAAAATAAATGTCAGTCAATAAGCAGCGACCATAGCTCAGTGGGTAGGAGGCTGGTGGGTTTGAACCCAGCCCAGGCCAGCTGAAACAATGACAACTGCAACAACAACAAAAATAGCCAGGTGTTGTGGTCGGCGCCTGTAGTCCCAGCTACTTTGGAGGCTGAGGCAAGAGAATCGCTTAACCCCAAGAGTTTGAGGTTGCTGTGAGCTGTGACGTCACAGCACTCTACCCAGGGTTAACAGCTTGAGACACTGTCTCAAAAAATAAATAAATAAATATCACTAAACATACTGAACCCTGTGTCAAATTCAATCTATTAATATACAGCAGAACCTCTGTTGTTGACCACCTCCTACATCAACCACCTCAAGTTGACCTAATTTTCATAAACTGGACATGCACCACATATATGTTTATCAGTATGGTAGGCCTAAAGTTCTTTTTTTTTGTTGAGACAAAAACTTTGTCACTCACTTTGTCACCTTAGGTAGATTGCCGTGGCGTCATAGCTCACAGCAACCTCAAACTCTTGGGCTTAAGCGATTCTCTTGCCTCAGCCTCCCAAGAAGCTGGGACTACAGGCACTCACCACAATGCCCAGCTATTTTTAGAGATGGGGCCTCACTCTACCTCAGGCTGGTCTCGAACTTGTGAGCTCAGGCGATCCTCCTGTCTCGGCCTCCCAAAGTGGTAAGATTATAGGTGTGAGCCACCGTGCCCAGAGGAAGGTCTAGTTCTTATGTTGATCATCTCTGTATGTTGACTACTTTATTACAGTCCCTCAGGTGGACAACTTACAGAGGGTCCGCTGTGATTGTAAGTTTCATTACAGGAGAACAAGAAGAGCTGGGGAACAGATCTTCCCTATACAAAATAATAAAGTAATAATAACCATCCTGATTTCCTCAACAGGAAGCTCAAACATTGTCCTGAACTGGAACATTAAACTGTTTTAAAATAAATTAATTCAAAACTTACTGTATAAGTTCAATAGTGTCCCACAGAAATTCATGTCCACCCAGAACCTGTGAATTGTGACTTTATTTGGAAATAGGGCTTTGAGGAGGAACAAGCTGAGGTTATACTGGTTAAGGAGGGCCCTAATTCAATGACTAATGTCCTGACAAGAGGGAAATTTGGACACAGAGACATATAGGGAGAATAGCAGGTAACAACAAAGGCCGAGATTGGAATCCTAAGGAATTCCTACATTCCTAGCATTCCTACAAGCAAAAGCATACCAAGGATTTCTAGCAACCACCAAAAAGCTAGGAGAAAGGCATGCACAGGTACTTCCTGAGCCCAAACAAGGAATTAGGCCAGCCAACACTCTGATTTCAGATTTCTGGCTCCAGAACTATAATAATAAATTTCTATTGTTCTAAGGCAGCAAGCTTGTAGTAATTTATGTGATAGCAGCCCTAAGAAACTAATACACCCAATTAATTATTATTATGGAATAATTATTATCATTTGCAATAATAGAAATATATCTTCAAAAAAAAAAAAAAAGAAAGAAAGAAATATTTATCTTCACCCTGAAAATTGAAGAAAAAAAAGTTTTACCACTGAAAGTTACTGGAAATATTGTCCTCTCCATCTCTGGTACTGCCCCTTTTTAGGTACTACCACAATACTCCAATGGACTATGCACTTTGCTCTCCAGCATCAACGAGCATAATAGGAGCTCAGTTCACCTCAGCTGATATCCAACAACCTACTAAAACCCCACATCTTTGTTGAAATCCTCCTGCTGGAACAGAAGTCTAACACACAAAACTATAGGTTTTAAGAAGTCAATCTCCCAAATGCAGAATACAAATGCCTACATACAATAATTAAGAAAATGCCATGAAGGCTACATTGAACAGTTTGATGAGAATATTTCAGATTGTATATGAAACCAGCCCTTGATTGCACTAATGTACACAGCTATGATTTAACAATAAAAAAAAAAAAAAGAAGTCAATCTCCCAGATTTAAAATCATCATTTCAAATTTGTAACATACTGATAATTTTTTCTAACATTAATTACTGGTAAGTTATGAATTTCTATTTACCTTCCTATCAATTCTGAGTTTCACAAAACATGATTCCTTTAAGCCCAAATTTATTTCGATCACACTCAAACCAGTGCAAATATGCATGGCTGATTTAACATAGCAGTCTGACACAATAAGACAATTTCTAGGGTATTTTCAGAGTGGGTAGATATTTTTCCATTTTATCAACCTTGTATCTGCAGCATGAACTAAAAAGAGGTGTCACATAGGAAAGATAAAATTTAGTCCCATTTATTTCCTACTAAATTGTGTTACCACATATCTAATTACTTGAAATACCCAGAAGTGAATTCATATTCTACATAGATATTCCTTTGATTAAAATATAAACCAGTACAAATTAATACATCTCCAATAACTGAATACTATTAAAGAATTGTCAAACATGAAAATACTGACCACTGGCTTGGCGCCCGTGGCTCAGTGAGTAGAGCACCAGCCACATATAGCAAAGGTGGCGGGTTCAAGCCTGGCTGCTAAACAACAATGACAACTGCAACAAAAAAATAGCTAGGCATTGTGGCGGGCACCTGTAGTCCCAGCTACTTGGGAGGCTGAGGCAAGAAAATCACTAGCCCAAGAGTATGAGGTTGCTGTGAGCTGTAACACCACAGCATGCTACCAAGGGTGACATAATGAGACTCTGTCTCAAAAAAAAAGAAAAGAAAAGAAAGGGGCAGCACTTGTGGCTCAGTCAGTAGGGCACTAACCAATATACCAAGGGTGGTGGGTTCAAACCCAGACCCAGCCAAATTGCAACAAAAAAATAGCCAGGTGTTGTGGCAGGTGCCTTAGTCCCAGCTACTCAGGAGGCTAAGGCAAGAGAATCACCTAAGCCCAAGAGCTGGAGGTTGCTGTGAGCTGTGACACCACTGCACTCTACTGAGGGTGACAAAATGAGACTGTCTCTACAAAAAAAAAAAAAAGAGAGAGAGAGAGAAAGAGAAGAGAAAGAAAGTACTGACCACAGGGCAGCGCCTGTGGCTCAGTCGGTAAGGCGCCGGCCCCATATACCCAGGGTGGTGGGTTCAAACCCAGCCTAGCCGGGCGTTGTGGCGAGTGCCTATAGTCCCAGCTACTCGGGAGGCTGAGGCAAGAGAATCGCCTAAGCCCAGGAATTGGAGGTTGCTGTGAGCTGTGTGAGGCCACGGCACTCTATCGAGGGCCATAAAGTGAGACTCTGTCTCTACAAAAAAAAAAAAAAAAAAAGAAAGAAAGTACTGACCACAAAAAAGTTTTCTAGATTGATTTTCTAGAAAGGCTTGCCTCTCTTTATACAAAAGGCATTATCGACCTACCTTGTTTTCGAACATCTTCTACAGCAGCTACAAGCTCCTCCTTGAGAAATTGACTCTCCTTTGCAATTTTATCCCCCTTGTCCAAAAAATTCTCAGTTGCTTGTTCAACAGATGCAGCCAAAACATGGGCCTTCTTAGAACGACCTCTCTTCTTATTAGAAGGCCCCTTACTGTTGGTGTTTACCAGTGTTGTAACCTAGAAGTTTCATTTTTTAAAAGTTAAACTGCAGTCAATTAAAATGAATATGATAGAAAAACATCTTTAAAGATGATAATAAGTTATTCATAAGGAAATGAAACATCACATTTATAAGATTCAAATAAGCATTAATATACAACTCTCCATACTTGAGATACATAGTAATAGCACTATGTTTAGTTTCTAAAATAATTTAGCTTCCTCAATAGGTAAGAAATATGATACATATTTTAATTCCTTAAATATGATCACTGGATTTAATTTTACAAATTAAAAATGATTAGAGCTGGGTGCAGTAGCTTACACCTATAATCCCAGCACTTTGGAAGGCCTAGTAAGGAAGATTCCATGAGGACAGGAATTAGAGACCAACCTGGGCAACATAGCGAGATCTTGTCTCTACAAAAAATTAACAAATTAGCTGGGCATGGTGGTGTGCCTGTAGTCCCAGCTATGTGGGAGGCTGAGGTGAGCTATGATCTCACCACTGCATCCAGCCCAGGCAATACAGCAAGACCCTTTTTTAAAAAACACAGATGTCTCTATTATATGTCACTAAGATGTTCCAAAAAGAGTAATAATGAAGTTAGCTGTACACAGAGGTCACATTTTACTACTGTTTTCAATTCTGCAAAATGTTTTAAGATAACTTACTTCTAAAGTCTTTTATTCACACAAATCTCAGCAATTACTTAGTAAAGGATTAATGAATTCCTTAATAAAGGAATGATTGCCCAAAGAAGCCTACAGGGATGATGCTTTATGTCCCAGAAAATTAATCATCATTAATACTCATAATACCAGATAATCTGTAGGTTGAAGATGGTTAAGATTTGTTATATTGTAGATGTGCCAAAAGACTCATGTTCTTTCTCTCACATAATATACATTCTCTCATACATTCTCATTCTCACGTAAACTATGCCAGATCATAAAAGTACACAGCTACTTACTAACAGTTAATGAATATCATAACATTGTGTTACTTGCAACAGAACACACCAAACCTAAATCCTCAAACTGAATATTGCTAATTAATACTATACAATGAAAAGTGTAGCAAGCAGAATAAGAAATCAAGGTTCCATGTTCTGTCTTTCTTGGGCTTTTTCCCTCTCAAGAAGGGTGAAGTATCCAGAAAGTATGGACATTTGCAAAGTTGCACTATATACCAGTAACCCGTTATTGGCAATGAGAATGAAGGGCAGCAATGTGCTCTAAAGGGTTAAATAAATCCATGCATCAATATTTAATTACTAGCAGAGCCAAATCACCTAAGTACTATCAACCTAAACTCAACCACTCAAAATAAGTCTCTGAATTAAATAATCTTGTTTCTCTATTTCTTACCCAGGTCTACTGCTATAGAAATACGTCACAACAACTATGTGTTTATGTTTTCAGACTCTCACCTGTGTAACAAGAGGCTCCAACAGTCTTTCAACTGCCAGAGTCCTGATCTCTAGACTTTTGGGGTCCCATTTGAAGTTTATGTTGCCTGTGTGGACAGCAGTCATTTCTAAAAAAGATACAAAAGCCAAAGTCAGGTAAACATCAAACACAAATAAGAAATAAATAACAAATCTTCTCCCACTTATTGCATATCAAAGGGGGGGCGGTCAGGAAACTTTTTTCCCCATGTCCCTGACACCCCTACCTTAACTTTTCCATTAGAATAAAACTTGCTTGGCTTTTCAGTGTTGCTGGGAGAGCTTTATTTTTTTTTTCCTACAGGGATTTGATATTTCCTGGGTTTTATGTTAGGAAAGCGACATTCAACCACACAGAAAAAATATTAACTACCCTGCACATGAGGGCCCAGTAATTCTTTTTCTTTTTTTGGTTGCAGTTTGGCCGGGGCTGGGTTTGAACCCACCACCCTCGGTATATGAGGCCGGCGCCCTACTCGCTGAGCCACAGGCACTGCCCATGGGCCCAGTAATTCTTATAACCACTTATATTTAATGATTATGAGTTTATAAATACTAAAGGAACTACAAGAAGGCATTCCTAAATACACAGAACTTTCCCTCTGGGTTTTTTTTAGCACCAAGATGTTCCTACTTCCAGTTTTTCCACTCTACTTTCAGAAGCAACACAAAACCTAAAGGGATGACCGTTACTTTAAAAGAAAATTCTTTAAAAATACACAAGATCCTGATTTTTCTTACTCTACATTTATACTACTATATTAACTAAAGGATATGCTTTACTTTTTCTTTCATGGATTCTTAGAGAATTTCTTGTCTTATTCTATTAAAATACAATGCTTAAGTTTGTTGCCCTCTGCACCTACAGCTTTTGTCACTCATAGCCAGAAGAAATTTCAAGTCATACTTAGTCAAATATCACTGTATTAGCATCAAGGGAAACTTCCATTAGACAGGGGCTTCAAGATGGGGAAAAAAATCATATCCAAATAAAAAGTAGTTATTGTTTCCTTTTAAAAGTAGTGCGTTAGGCTGGGTACAATGGCTCACGTCTGTAATCCTAGCATTCTGGGAGGCCAAGTTGGGTGGATTGCCTGAGCTCATGGGTCTGAGACCAGACTGAACAAAAGCAAGACCCCATCTGTAAATTAGCCAGGCATTGTGACAGGCACCTATAGTCCCAGCTACTTGGGAGGCTGAGGCAAGAGAATCGCTTGAGCCCAAGAGTTTGAGGTTGCTGTGAGCTATGACACCACAGTACTCTACCAAGGGCAACAAAGTGAAACTCTATCTCAAAAAAAAAAAAAAAAAAAAAAAAGCATATTCTTATTACCCATAAATGCAACTTTTAGAATTTTATTCTAAGGGAAAAGTTAAGGTCGTGTAAAAACTTGGACACAATGATGTTCACAATGGCATCATTAAAAATTGTAAACTACCAGCGTGACACAGTGGCTCAAGACTGTAATCCCAGCACTTTGGGAGGCCAGGGTGGGAGGATCACTTGAGGCCAGGAGTTTCAAACTATGTCTGCCTAAGCAACATAGCAAGACACCATTTCTACAAAAAATACGAAAAGTTAGCCAGGATGGTGGCATATGCCTAAAGTCCCAAGTATTCAAGAGGCTGAGGTGAGGATATCTCTTAAACCCAGGAATTTAAAGCTGTACTGACATAGAATGATGCCACTGCATTCTACTCCTGGCAACAGAGTGAAATCCCATCTCCAAAAATAATTTTTAAAAACTATTTCTATATACGTATAAATTTCAAAAATTTCAAAAAAAGAAAAACAAGGCCAGGTGTGGTAGCTCATGACTATAATCCTAGCACTCTGAGAGGGCCAGGCAGGTGGATTGCCTGAGCTCAGGAGTTCAAAACCAGCTAAGCAAGAGCAAGACCCCATCTCTAAAAACAGCCAGGCATTGTGGTGGGTGCCTATGGTCCCAGCTACTACTCAGGAGGCTGAGGCAAGAGGATCACTTGAGCCCAACAGTTTGAGGTTGCTATGAGTTATGATGCCCTGACGCTACCAGGGCACAGAGTGAGATTTTGTCTCAAAAAAAAAAAAAAAGAAAAGAAAAGAAAGAAAGAGGAAAAAACGAAAAAGAAAGAAAAGAAAAAAACAAAGTTTGCCAGAGCCCAGGTCTTTGTTTCTACTAAATACCACTTGTTTCCCATTGAAAGGAACCAAGGCTCCTTTGAGAAAAGGGCTTATTCCAGATCAAATGCATCCTACTATGCAGAAAGCAAGTAAAGGTATAAGACTAACAATCATATTAAAAAGACACAGGAACCAAGGGCTCCCACCAGCCAAATTTAGGACAAATTGGGTATTAAAGAGGAACAATTGTAACTATTTATAACTAATCAACTAAACATCCTATGACTACAAGAGAGGCAAGAGAATTGCTTGAGCCCAAGAGAAAAGAAAGGGAATAGGAAGGAATTTATTTACCAAGAACTTCGGATAGAATTAGAAAATAGTCATTGTGTAATCCCCACTGTAATAACTGATCCAGATGAAGATGATCGATAAATGGGTTTTTGTTTTGTTTTTAGAGACAGTCTCACCTTGTCACCCTCGGTAGAGTGCCGTGGCGTCACAGCTCACAGCAACCTCTTGGGCTTAGACGATTCTCTTGCCTCAGCCTCCCAAGTACCTGGGACTACAGGCGCTCGCCACAACGTCCAGCTATTTTTTTGTTGCAATTTGGCCAGGGCCGGATTTGAACCCACCGTCCTCGGTATATGGGGCCAGCGCCCTACTCACTGACCCACAGGAGCCGCCTGATCAATAAATGTTTTATTCACTAGGTGATGGGCGTAGTAGGTAGGCACCTATAGCCCTAGCTATTTGAGAGGCTGAGGCAGGAGGGTCGCTTGAACCTATGAGTTTAAGGTTGCTGCCAGCTAGGCTCAGGCCAGGGTGTGCTAGCTCAGTGGTTTTCAACCCTTTCATATAGTTCCTCATGTGGTGGTGACCCCCAACCATAAAATTATTTTCACTGCTACTTTATAACTGTAATTTTGCTACTGTTATGAATCCTAATGTAAATATCTGATATGCAGGATGTATTTAGGCGACCTCTGTGAAAGAGTCATTCGACTCCCAAAGGGGTAGCAACCACAGGTTGAGAACTGCTGCTAGCTACAGGCAACAGTAAGACTCCATTAAACATTCGGTGAAAGGCTCTTGGGAAACAGGATATGTGTAAGGTGCCAAGAATCAGCCAACAGGTTACTTACAAAGGGCAAGATAAAACTATCATGTTAAGATCTAATGGTTATTATTTTGAACAAATAACTAAAGTTGGCTCGGCACCCATAGCTCAGCAGCTAGGGCGCCAGACACATATACCGGGGCAGGTGGGTTCGAACCCAGCCTGGGCCTGCCAAACAACAATGACAACTACAACAAGAAAATAGCCAGGTGTTGTAGGAGGCGCCTGTAGTCCCAGCTACTGAGGCTGAGGCAAGAGAATCACTAGAGCCCAAGAGTTTGAGGTTGCTGGGAGCTGTGTAGCCATGGCACTCTAACCAAGGGCGACATAGTGAGACTCTGTCTAAAAAAAAAAAAAAAAAAAACTAAACTTAGCATTGCTAATAATGGGACATCAGATAAGATGTGTCTAATGCGATGAATTAAGAGTACTATCACCAGGGCAGTGCCTGTGGCGCAAAGGAGTAGGGCGCTGGCCCCATATGCTGGAGGTGGCAGGTTCAAGCCCAGCCCTGGCCACAACTGCAAAAAAAAAAAAAAAAAGTACTATCACCTATAAGTATTCCTGATTTTTACAAAAATTTTAAATGTTTAACCTGAGTCTAATGAAGCCTCTACCAGTTAATTCAAAAACCTTTTTTGTGTATGCCACGGATCCCTTTAGCAGTCTCATGAAGCCTATCCACTGCATTGTCCAAGACAAATAGAGCCACATATGTAATTTAAAATCCTCTAGTAGCCACATTATAAAAAGTAAAAGAAAACTAGCAACATTAATTTTAATATTTTATTTAACCCAAAATATCCCAAATATATTATATATATAATAATAAATTATATATATAATTTGGGATATTTTTTAAATTATAAGAGGTATTTTACAGGCATACCACATGTTCAAAATATCATACACATGTTTTTTACACATATGGCACATCTAAATTCAGATGAGCCACATTTCAAGTGCTCAGTAGCTATGTGTAGCTAAAGACTACTACATTGGATACAGACACTCTGCAGAATGTCTTTTAAGTGCATGAAATCCAAATAAAAGGATTAAAAGGAAATATAGTAGAACCTGCATAACTGACCACCTTCCCTACATTAACTACCTCCTTATATTGAACTAATTTTCACAGACCAGACATGCACCACAGATACATCTCAGTATATCGCAGGCCTAGTTGCTTATGTTACTCACTTCCATGTTGGCCAGTTTGTTACAATCCCCTGGGTGGTCAACTTAGGGAGATGCTCTATACATATACTGAAATAAAGTTATAAAAATAGGACGGTGCCTGTGGCTCAAGGAGTAGGGTGCCGGCCCCATATGCCAGAGGTGGTGGGTTCAAACCCAGGCCCAGGCCAAAAACTGCAAAAAAAAAAAAAAAAATATATATATATATATATATATATATAGTTATAAAAATATTTTACAAACAGTGAATATGTGATATTGTAATATATATGTTTCTTTTTTAACACATAAATAAGATCTCGCAAGAAGTCAAATAACTACTTTTATGTAATAATGAACATACACCTTTCAAGATAACATAATAACCATTTTTACAGATGAAAACCACTGAGATTCCTATTGATGAGAAAAAGTTACAGCTAAAAATTGTAGTTTGTTGTCTACATTAATAATAGAAGGAAATGCTACATTCCTGTTAGAGGGTAGCAAAACCAAAGACGAAATTTTTTCTTTTCTTTTTTATTTTTGAGACAGAGTCTCACTTTGTCACCCTCCTCAGAGTGCCATGTCATCATATAGTTCACAGCAAAACTTTTGGATACAAGCAATCCTCTTGCCTCAGCTGAGACTATGGGCACTCACCACAATGCCCAGCTGGGGATTGTGAGATGGGGTCTCACTCTTGGTCAGGCTGGTCTCAAACTCCTGAGCTAAGGCAATCCACCAGCCTTAGCCTCCCAGAGTGCTGGGATTACGACCGTGCGCCACCGTGCCTGGCCTTTTAAAGATGAAACTTTTTCAACCCAAATCCACAAACTTAGATTCAATTTCAAGTTTTTCAGAAAGACAGAATACAGAAGCACACTGAGCAACATCAAGAAAAAAACAGACAAATTGAGAATGTAGAGCTCTCTACAAATCAAGATGGCCTTATCTTTCCAAAAAGCCAATATATGGTGGAAAGAGTCGGGAATCTTTTCCAGATGAAAAGACTCAAGAGATACAAGGATCTAGGCTACACACAGTGGGTCATACCTTAAAAATGACTGAGATTCAGGGCAGCGCCTGTGGCTCAGTCAGTAAGGCACGGGCCACATATACCGAAGGTGGCGGGTTCAAACCCGGCCCCGGCTGAACTGCAACCAAAAAATAGCTGGGCATTGTGGCAGGCGCCTGTAGTCCCAGCTACTCGGGAGGCTGAGGCAAGAGAATTGCTTAAGCCCAGGAGTTGGAGGTTGCCGTGAGCTGTGTGATGCCATGGCACTCTACCAAGGGCCATAAAGTGAGACTCTGTCTCTACAAAAAAAAAAAAAAATGACTGAGACTCCAAAAGCATTTGCTTATGTGGTTAAATCTATTGATATCTACTGTATTAAAAATGAAACTGAGGCCAGATGCAGTGGCTCGCACCTGTAATCCCAGCCCTTGGGAGGCCAAAGTGGGAGGATCTCTTGAGGCCAGGAGTTCAAGATCAGGCTGGGCAATGTAGTGAGAGCCTATCTGCATAAAATTTTTTTTTTTTTTTTTTTGTAGAGACAGAGTCTCACTGTACCACCCTCGGGTAGAGTGCCGTGGCGTCACACGGCTCACAGCAACCTCTAACTCTTGGGCTTACGCTATTCTCTTGCCTCAGCCTCCCGAGCAGCTGGGACTACAGGCGCCCGCCACAACGCCCGGCTATTTTTTTGTTGTTGTTGCTGTTGCAGTTTGGCCGGGGCTGGGTTTGAACCCTCCACCCTCGGCATACGGGGCCGGCGCCCTACTCACTGAGCCACAGGCGCCGCCCTGCATAAAAATGTTTTAAACCCAGTGGCGTGAGCGTGGATGCAAGAGCATCTCTAAAAATGGTCAAGCATTGTGGCACATGCCTACAGTCTCTGCTACTCAGGAGGATAACTTGAGCCCAGAAGTTAGAGGCCAGCCTAGGCAACACAGTGAGATCCTGATTCTTTTTCTGGAGACAGTCTCACTATGTCGCCCTCAGTAGAGTGCCACATTGTCACCGCAACCTCAAACTCTTGAGCTTAAGCAATTCTCTTGCCTCAGCCTCCCAAGTAGCTGGGACTACAGGCGCCCACCACAATACCCAGCTATTTTTTGGTTGTAGTTGTCATTGTTGTTTGGCAGGCCCGGGCTAGGTTCAAACCTGCCAACTCCGGTGTATGTGGCTGGCACCCTAGCTGCTGTGCTATAGGCACCAAGCCAAGATCCTGATTCTTAAAAGAGAAGGAAAAAGGCATGCTTATCAACTTATAACTTGTTTCCTCATTTGTAAATTAAGACTACCAACTACTCCTTCAGAAAGCTTCTGTGGAGATTAAATTAGGTAAAACAGATTATGGTTCACTGAATAATACATGAGTCCATGCTACAATGAATAAAGAAGGAAAAGTTCTACCAAACAAAAGAAAACCAACCAGCTTGGTGCCTGTAGCTCAATGGCTAGGGCATCAGCCACATACACCAGGGCTAGGGCAGGTTCAAATCCAGCCCAGACCTGCTAAGCAACAATGACAACTACAACAACAGTAACAAAAAAAAAAAAAAAAAACCCAGCCTAGTGTTGTGGCGGGCGCCTGTAGTTCCAGCTACTTCGGAGGCTGAGGCAAGAAAATTGCTTAAGCCCAACAGTCCGAGGTTGCTGTGAGCTGTGGTGCAAAGTGAGTCTCAAAAAAAAAAAAAGAAAGAAAAAGAAAACCAACCAATAAACGTGGAAAGAATAATATATTTAGAAAAATCACCATTTAGGAACCATCACAGTAACAGCTGATTCAGACAAGAATCAAAGAATGCTAACCAAGAAGATAAAATTTTACTGACAAAATGAGTACACAGTAACTCCCGATTGGTTGTTTATGACAAAGGGGGAAAATAGTAACTTTACAATCTAGAAATCTGCAGATACTACCTTAACCAAGTGATCAAAATTAACATCCCTACTAAGGACACAAAGAGACATCAACATACCTAAAGGAGCTCAGGAAATTTCACTCCAAAATATGACTCCTTGGTATAAAGAGTATTTTGAATTACAGGCCCTTTCAGATCAAAAAAAGATTGGAAAAGGCTTTCCCTCTATCTGTATAACCCAACTGAAAGATCAAACGAACAATGGATTTCCCTTCCTCTCTCAGTTATCTCAATATGTGGTAGAATCTTCACAGTTGACCACCTGCTAAAGTTGACTTAATTTTCATAGACTGGACATGCACCACATGTACTTATCAGTGCAGTAGGCCTAGTTCCTTTTTGCTGACCACCTCCATATGTTGACTAGTTTGATACAGTCCCTTGCGTGGTCAAACTTAGGAAGGTTCTACTGGATAGCAGTAAAGCAGATCAAGAATGCAACCAGATTTGGCCCAAATCATTTAAAACATAATACCTGTCCTCTCAGTTAATTTACAAGTCAATCTGTCTCCCCCATCCATTTATCCTCCCTAGCAACTGTTTACCACCCCTAAACAAAATTATCTATACTTGTCTTATCTCCCCTGTCCTCTAAAAGATGTGTATAAAAATATGTAGATCCTATTTGGCTATTGAGTAATCACTCTGTGATTCTCTCCACATGCATGGTAAATAAACTTTTATTAAGCTCATCTTTCAACAAACTTTTCTGGGGAAAGGACAAGTTTCCCCCCACCTCTACATACCTCTTGATATGATACACTGAGAAGGATAAATCATCACTCTGTGGTACTGTAACACAGCAAATAGCTCGATGTTTTTTGTCTTGGAAACTGAAATCTGAATCCCTGCCTTGACTAGTGGTGAGGGGCAAGGGAGTGATTTCTGATTTTTGCACTACAGAAGACGAGCTTGGCACCTGGCTCCTTAACAGCCTGAAGCACTGAGGTGCAGAGATGCAAACTGAAGGTAGGCCTCCCAGGTGGAAGGAGGTCATGGTTTTGTCTTCAATGTTCCAGAGATGGAACATTAACTATAGTCAAATAACAGTAGGCCCTCCCTTTCAAAAGCTCTGGGTTTCTACTTACGTCCAGGAAAGATTGGTATTTTGAGAAATGGTCTGCCATTTGTCCACCTTCGCTGGCAAAGTAATAAATTTCCCTTTCCTTCTCAAAAACTACTTGTTCTCTTTTTTCTGATGAGGCTTCAAGAACAAATACTTTTGAAAACAGCATTTCCTCCCAAAATTACATAACCACAGGCGGCGCCTGTGGCTCAAAGGACTAGGGCACCAGCCCCATATACCAGAGGTGGCAGGTTCAAACCCAGCCCTGGTCAAAAACTGCAAAAAAAAAAAAAAAATATATATATATATATATACACATATATATACACACACATATATATACATACATACATATATATATATATAACCACAATCTAGTCATAAGGAAATATCACAAAGTAAGGGATATTCTACAAAGTAACTGGCCAGAGTCTTAAAACATGTCAAAGCCAGGAAAAACAAAGATAAATTGAGAAATTCTTCTAGATTAAAAGAAGGTAAAGAGACTTAAATATAATGAGTTTGGACTAAATCTTTGCTGGGAGAAGGAAAATAATTTGAGAAAACTGATAAAATTTGACTATAAATTCTGAATTAGATAAGAAATTTAACACCGATACTATTAATATTCTTCATTGCATTATGGTTATCCAAGCATCAAAACATTCTAGAATCACTAAGGATAGAATTTGGTTTCTCCTAATCTGGTAACACAGTATGCCAGATTCCCAAGGAATGTTTCAGTGCAGATAAGCAAATTTGCTCTCTATACTCATATGTCAGACTTACACTTTGGTTTTTAAAGGTTATTTGTCCACTAAACTGACCAACCCAAGTCAGTAAACAAGAGATGGAATGCTCCAGATTGCTAAAGGGCTGACAACAGCTCCAGCAAATGTCATCAAATGTCACAGATAAAGACATTTCAGAAGAAATTATTTGCCCCATGAATCCTCCATAAGCTAGCATTCCAGAGACATTGCATTGACACAAATAAAACGTAGAACCTTTCAGATTATAGAGGAAGGAAGCTAAGAGGTAACTTAAGTAAGGCTATCTGTAAGTAGACATGTGAGTATATGTAGCCACATTTGTGTTTTTTTAAAAAGTATAACATAGAACAATTCACTTTCCCAAAGAAATTCACCCTTCCTTTTCTTTAAAGATAAAAGGTCTTCATGGTCTTTCATTTTCATAATTTTGATATTTTGAGGTACAAAACAATTTCACTTCCTTAACTAAAAAGAAAAATAAAGTATAACCACAAAATAATGAATTGCAAATGACACCTGGCCTCTCCAGGTTGAATTGGGTAGAGGGAGCAACAGAACTGCAATCAGAAAGCTTGTAGCCAGCTGCCCACCAACTCCAGGCAATCTTCGCCATGCAAACACAGAGTTACCACATCATCTGACTTTTCAAGAGACGCCAGATGTGCAGAGTTTTACATGAAATCTCCCAACTTTAAGGTTAGCAGTAACTTTCAAAAAATCTTACTGTGTAAGACAAATATGTGTACTGTGTGCCCTACTGGTCAGACACCACCTACAATCTCTAAACAAGATTCTCCCATAAGGCTCTTCCTATTCTACCAGAACTCCAGATCCTTTTAAGTAATGTCTCTGAGGAGATCCCCTTTTCACTCTTCAAAATTCACCAGATGGGGCCAGGTGCAGTGGCACTTGGGAAGCCAAGGCGGATGGATTGCCTGAGCTCACAGGTCTGAGACCAACCTAAGCCAGAGCGAGACCTTTGTCTCTAAATATAGCCAGACCTTGTGGCTGGCAACTGAGTCCCAACTACTCAGGAGGCTGAGGCAAGAGAATCGCTTGAGCCCAAGACTTTGAGGTTGCTATGAGCTGTGACTGCCTTAGCACCTCTATCAAGGGCAACAAAATAAGACTGTCTCAAAAAAAAAAAAAAAAAAAAAAAAAAAATTCAGACTCAGGCTTCCCAGTAAAAAGGTCAAAACAAAGGACTCAATCACTCCCTTATATTGAGAAACTTGAAGTGCAATGAAAATTGAGAGCTCATACAGTATATTCTCAAGACTTTCAACAACCATGATGGAAGCCGAATATCCCAAGCAGTACCTTTAGTCAAAAGTGTCAAGGGGCTCATTTTCACCCTTTTTTTTTTTTTTCCTTCACTTGATCTCTTCTTAATCTGTTCAAGCCACACTGGCCTTCTCTTTCTTAGTCCTTGAAGATACTGCCTCATCTCTGTGTTACTTCTTCTGGAATGTTCTCTTCCCCCAGATAATTGGTCATGGTTTTGTCATCAATGTTCTGGTTGACTGATTCTTTCAGATTTTGTCATCAATGTTCTGGTTGACTGATTCTTCCAGATTTAAGCTCAAATGTTATCAAGACAGAACCATCTTTTAAAGGCCTTACCTAATTCTATTACTATTACCCTGCTTAACTTTCTTCCTAGCTCTGCACTGTCTTATTACTTATTTATAACATTACTGCAGTTTAAGTTTTATCAAGGCAGCACCCTGCCAAGAGTGACACCAAACATTATTAAACTATACTATGGGGCCAAGTTATTGCTGTTGGTGACCTCAGTCTTCTATTGATATCTGGTACCAGCTCATCACTAACTTATTCTCTGATCTTTTGGCAAATTACTTTGTTTGTCTGGAACCCTGGCTTTATAATCTACAAAATGAAACAGGTTGAATTTTAAGCTCCAAGTCTTTCTAGCCCTGAAATTCTATTGCTCTTTTCAATTACGTTATTTCAACAGCCTTTGAATTGTTTTATTAAACTTAATTAAATTTCCCAGGTTTAGCATGTAGCCTTTCTAGCTATATTTTACACTTAAGGATGCTTATGTTTAAGCCATGCTTATGCTTTTTTATATCCCTTAAGTTGCTGGCTAGGTGCTTTATGCAGGTCACACACAGTATTAGTAGAACTGAATTTATGCAACATGATTTGCAAATATTTATAGGCCTACCAATACAAACCTCCTGCGGTAATCTTAGTCAGATCTTGTGGTATTCTACAAATAATGGTACTGCTTAGAGTAACTAAACAAATAACTTTTAAACTCTGGCAATTTCTAGTTTTCCAATTAACTTTCAAGAGCACTCCTTCACAAGATCTATTATAAAATATGCTACAGTTAGCCAACCTTAATGAATTACAGCAACCTTAGGTTTGTTCAGGAGCAACCATGCTTAGTAGAACTAAATAAAAAGTTAAACTGTAGTTATTCAGTCTTCATTACCTTATAAATGGCAATCCTGGCTGTAAAGCAAAAGTTTCCTATAAATTCAGAAATGGGCAGTCATTTATGATAGAGAAATGGAGAAACAGCAAGGAGATAGAAAGGCTGAGCCGCAGTGGCTCACACCCATAATCCTAGTACTCTGGGAGGCCACAGCAGGTGGACTGCTTGAGCTCAGGAGTTCAAGACCAGGTTAAGCAAGAGTGAGACCCCCCCACGCCACCCCCACTATACTAACAGTAGAAAAATTAGACAGGAGTTGTGGCTGACACCAGTACTCCCAGCTACTTGGGAGTCTGAGGTTGCTGTAAGGTATGAAGCCACAGCACTCAACCCCAGAATGAGACTGTCTCACAAAAAAAAAAAAAAAAAAGGCAAAAAGAATAAAAGAACAGTGAGGAGAAAATGAAAGTATAGTTTCCATCAGAACCAAGAAGATTGATTAGGAGGGGGCAACAGAAAAAATAAAAAGACCAATTAGTGGCAAACTGCCTTATTTCTGCAAAGAGCTACACGCCTTCTCAAAAGATACTAAACATTCACTTAACAACAGAATGACCACCTTGTTCTTAAAATCTGTCTGCTCCGAAGTTTCAGACTGTCCTTACCACGTTACTGAATGTCAATTTTTTTAACAGGAAAGTTAATGAAATGTTAGGATAATTCGTTAAAATGCAAATCAGGAAATTCAGAAATTAAAAGTACCCAAAGCAAAGTTAACTGTCACACTGCACAAGAAACAGGACTGTGGATTACTCAGTGCTGTCATAGCAAAGACACTGCACAAGATACAGGACTATGGATCACTCAATGCTGTCATAGCAAAGCCAGGTCGCATATGCATTAAGCAGAGTTAACACAGCTTTCAGAACCTCAACTCTCAAATCTCCTGGTAACCTCCAAAAAAAATAAATAAAAATTAAGGTAACACTTACTGTACCCTCAATGAATCCCAACAATAAAAAAAAAAAAAAATTAAGGTAACACTTATAATTAACACATACTCTGAAAACTAAACCCTGCCTATCTGACTAAACCTCTTTATCTCCAAAACCTGTCACCTTCTAAACTATAAACCAGTGGGTACCTAGATAAGGGATAAGAAAATAAGAGGTATACAACTCCAGATGGTCCCAAGTAAACCAAAAAAAAAATATTTTCCCGGGTGGCACCTGTGGCTCAGTGAGTAGGGCACTGGCCCCACATACCGAGGGTGGTGGATTCAAACCCGGCCCCGGCCAAACTGCAATCAAAAAATAGCCAAGTGTTGTGGCAGGTGCCTGTAGTCCCAGTTACTCAGGAGGCTAAGGCAAGAGAATGACCTAAGCCCAAGAGCTGGAGGTTGCTGTGAGCTGTGACACCATAGCACTCTACTGAGGATGACAAAGTAAGACTCTGTCTCTTAAAAAAAAAAAAAAAGAAATATTTTCCCCCAAAATACATTCTCTATTTCTTTTTGTTTGTTTGTTTTTGCAATTTTGGCCGGGGCTGCGTTTAAACACGCCACCTCCAGCATATGGGGCCAGTGCCCTACTCTTGTGAGCCACAAGTGCTGCCCTACATTTTCTATTTCTAATTGTAATTACAGTATCATCATCCAAAAAAATCTTAGTCTTGGTCAAACCTGAGAGCCAAAATATAAGTAAAGTAAACCATCTACTGCAGAGTAACTGGAATAAAAGAGCCATCCATCATTTCCAGGTGATCAACCCATCACATACATCATTTTATCTCAGGCATTATAAGGCACACAGTACAAGTTGTCACTTTCCTCCACAGTATACAGACCTATAAGACAAAGGATACTTGGCTAGATCTTAAAAAAAAATCATCAAAAATAAAACACTTTAATCATCCTTGTTTTGTTCCTTTGCTTACTTTTTTTGGGGGGGTGCGGGGGGGGGGTCTCACCATGTTGTCCTCGATAAGAGTGCCATGGCATCACAGCAACCTCAAACTCTTGGGCCTAAGCAATTCTCCTGCCTCAGCCTCCCAAGTAGCTGGGACCACAGGTGCCCGCCACAACACCCAGCTATTTTTTGTTGTTGTTGCTGCAGTTGTCTAGTTATGGGTTCGAACCCACCACTCTCAGTGCATGTGGCTGGCGCCGTAACCACTGTGCTACAGGCATCAAGCCTTCTTTTTCTTTCTTTCTTTTTTGAGACAGATTCTTAGTCTATTGCCCTCGGTAGCGTGCTGTGGCATCACAGCTCACAGCAACCTCAAACTCTTGGGCTCAAGTGATCCTCTTGCCTCAGCCTCCCTAGTAGCTAGGACTACAGGCACCC
Source organism: Nycticebus coucang (assembly GCF_027406575.1). Lineage (NCBI taxonomy): Eukaryota > Metazoa > Chordata > Mammalia > Primates > Lorisidae > Nycticebus > Nycticebus coucang. The sequence continues at coordinate 37,364,125 of NC_069796.1, read as the reverse complement.
AGTTTCTTTTGGGGGGGGATTATTGAGGGTACAAAAAAACAGGTTACACTAACTGCATTTGTTAAAGAAAACCCCTCTTATAATTATGTCCCGCCCCCAAGAGGTGTGTCACACACCATGACCCCCTCACCCCCTCCCTCATTCTCTCTCTCCATTCCCCCATTCCCCCAACCCCTACCATGTACTAGTTATCAATTGTCCTGATATCAGTATTGATACATTCAATTCTTGCTTGTGCATTCTTGTGAAGTCTTACTAAGAAGAATGCATTCTACCTCCATCCAAGTTAATACAAAAGATGTAAAGTCACGGGCGGCGCCTGTGGCTCAGTGAGTAGGGCGCCGGCCCCATATGCCGAGGGTGGCGGGTTCAAACCCAGCCCCGGCCAAACTGCAACAACAAAAAAAATAGCCGGGCATTGTGGCGGGCGCCTGTAGTCCCAGCTGCTTGGGGGCTGAGGCAAGAGAATCTTGTAAGCCCACGAGTTAGAGGTTGCTGTGAGCCGTGGTGTGATGTCACGGCACTCTACCTGAGGGCGGTACAGTGAGACTCTGTCTCTACAAAAAAAAAAAAAAAAAAAAAAAAAAAAAGATGTAAAGTCACCATCTTTCTTAGTGGCTGAATAGTATTCCATGGTATACGTATACCACATCTTGTTAATCCATTCCTGGATTGGTATGCATTTAGGTTGTTTCCACAATTTGGCAACTGTAAATTGAGCTGCTATAAACAGTCTACTGCAAATGTCCTTATGATAAAAGGATTTTTTTTCTTCTGGATAGATGCCCAGTAATGGTATTGCAGGACCAAATGGGAGGTCTAGTTTGAGTTCTTTGAGGATTCTCCATACTTCCTTCCAAAAAGGCTATTACTTTGCAGTCCCACCAGTAGAGTAAAAGTGTTCCCTTCTCTCCACATCCATGCCAGCACCTGCAGCTTTGAGATTTTGTGATGTAGGCCATTCTCACTAGGGTTAGGTGATATTGCAGGGCGATTTTGATCTGCCTTTCTCTGGATAATTAGGGACAATAAGCATTCTTTCATGTTTGTTAGCCATTCATCTGTCTTCTTTAGAGATGTTCTATTCATCTCTCTTGCCCATTGATATGAGGGATTATTGGCTCTTTTTATGTTGCTTAGTTTGAGTGCTCTGTAGATCCTAGTTATCAAGCTTTTGTCCGATTCATAACATGCAAATATCATTTCCCATTCTGATGGCTGTCTACTTGCTTTGGTTGCTGTCTCCTTAGCTGTACAGAAGCTATTCAGTTTAATTAAGTCCTATTTGTTTTTGTTGTTGCTGCAATTGCCACTGAAGTCTTCTTCGTAAAGTCTTTCCCCAGACCGATACCTTCAAAGAACTGTGATTTGTTCATTTTCTGCTGTGTTTAGAAATGTGCAGAGACTACTGATGATGGACCCATGCTCCGCTCACTCCGAGCCCGCAAACTCCCGACCAACTCCGCCCGAGGCCCAGCGGCCTCTGTCCCACAGGGCTCCTGGGAGGTCAGGGCAGGGAGCTGTTCTCCCCGGCACGCTTCTGCTCCTAAGCTCTCCTCCTTCCCACCTCACCAAGGCCTTTCTATTTCCGAGGATCCAGGTCTGGTCCTACAACACAAATCCAGATGGAGCGTCCCTCCTGGTACTTAAAACTTCCTTCCTTGGGACTCACCATCCCGCGGAGCTTCGGCCTGGCAAGACTGGCCGGACCCGGGTCCCGCCACTGCTGCCACTGCCCGCCCGACCTCTCCAAGATCCCCGCTTGAGCCTCCGCAAAGCCTCGCGACCGCCTGGTTGTCCCCCTAGCCGGTCGGTGCTCAGCCCCGTAGGCTACACGATCTCGCCCACCAGAGGCCAAAGCCTGGCAAGAAGGGCAATGGGCAACCTGGAAAAGCGCTGGAAGAGAGCGCAGAGGGCTGCGGTGCACATGTGTGAACACGCACACCGCCCATCTATTTTTTTATTTCAGAGACTGGGTCTCCTTGTTCAGGCTGGTCTCCAACTCGTGAGCTCAGGCTTACCACCCACCTCAGCCTCCTACACTGCTAGGATTACAGGCATGAACCACCCAGCCCCGCCCGCTTATTTTCTTGAGGGCACCAAAGGTAATAGGCACAACTGAATGCTAGGCACACCAGCATCAGGAGAGACACTGATTACAAAAACCACTAAGCAGATAGGAGCGCCTGGAGTGCCTGTAAAGAATGCTTGCAGTTGGGGCATTGTGACCCAACACATTCTGTATATATATTCTCCTTGTTGCAGTAATTTTGGGGGATGATCATGATTACAAGTTTATTGAATTGATACCTCCTATGCCTCCAGATCCAGGTAGACATTGTTTCTGGGGGTCAGACCTGTCCCCCTGTGACTCGTGCCCTCCTGGAATCCTACACCATCCAGGCAGAACGTGGAAACTATGTGGCTGATGAGGACATCAACAAAATCAAGCCACATACTGATTTTTATTTTGGGTCCATTAACACCGAGGAGATGGAGGACTTGCTGGTGAATTTCTACAAAGCACATATTGGCACAGCTTCAGCAGAAGCTGATTATCAGTTCATAGAGCACGCCAGGGGACTGCCCATGTACCGCGTTCATCTGCATGAGGCCAAGAAAATCAAGCTGGGCGTGTCTGGCAATGGCGTGTTCATCTATAAGGAAGAGCTGACATTCTGTCGCTTTGACTGGGGTAACATCTCAAAGGTCTCCTGTAAGGGCAGTGAGTTTTTACTCAGACTGAGGCTCGAAGAGAAGAACAAATTTGATGTCACCATTGCATTTGAAATGCCAAGTCCCCAGGCAGCCAAAAGGTTCTGGAAGGTGTGTGTGGAGAAACATACCATTTTCAGACTGGAGCAGGCACCTAAAGCAAGATTTCTCGCCTGGTACAAATTTCAGTACAGTGGCCGGACCCTGGCACAGGTCTGCCAGGCAAACGCCTTCATCCGCAGGGAAACACCAAAGGTTAAGCGTACTCCTCCCATGTACATCTATGCGCCTTTCATTGAAGATGAAATCGGTCCTTTGGACAAGTGCTATGAAGGACGTTCCTGGAGAGATAACGTCAAATGGCCCTGGCGTCGTCATCATTGCCATCGTATGACACAGGGCCGGCAGAAAGACACCGAGAGGACTAAAGTCCTGCACTTTTTGAAAGGCATCCAAAAGACTCAAACTGAGAAGAGATACCTCACTTCCCAGAGCCAGAGGGACTTTCATTCAAGAAGGAACAGGTGCCCGATAATAATGCTGTCCTATGTACGCCAGACAGAAAAATTCCTCCAAAGATGACAATGCCCTAATCTCTAGAACCTGCGCATATGTTAACTTGTTTGGCAAAAGGAACCGTATACACGGTTTTTGGCTGGGTCGAATCTAACCTCATGAGTCCTTAAACAAGCTGTGGTCAGAGAGATGTGCGAGCAACAAGGCAGGAAGGATTCAAGCGAGTCTGGAAGGCCTCTGAAGCTGGGACGGCCTCGCACAGCTCTGCAACTGTAAGAACCCTAATTACGTTAACAGCCCCCAAACACACATGGCCATAGATCCTTCCCTAAAGCCTGCAGTACAGAATGCAGTCCTGCTGACCACTGACTTTAGCCCAGTGACAAATATGGCAGATTTTTTAATTCACTGCAAGATAATAAATGTGTTATTTTAAGCTCAAAAAAAAAAAAAACCACTAAGCAAAAGAACAAAAGGTAAACTTGAAAAAATGCTCAGTGAATTTAGTCATTTACTCAGAAAATATTCATGTGTCTCCTCTGTACAGATACTATTCCAGACAGCAGTGAACAAGAAAGAAAAAAAAGGACTCTGCCTTCATAAAGCTTACACTGTAGTAATAGCATAAAGCGGTAAATCAAGAAGACTAATATAGAGCTAGGAAGAAAATTAAGCAGAGTAATAATAATGGAATTAAATAGGGTCCTTTAAAGGACTTTCTTTCTAGATAACATCTGAGCCAAAATCTGAAAGAGTCAGTGAAGTGAGGATCTGAGGAAAGAAAGCATTCCAGGCAAGTAACAGAGTTGAGGTAGTACCTTCAAGGACTAAGAGAAAGAGAAGGCCAGTGTAGCTGGTACAGAGCAAGAAGAGATCAAATTTAGAAAAAAAAAACAACAAGCTCAGAAGGTGAAGAGATTGTTTGCTGTATGGACCAGCTATCTATGTTCATTTACTTAGCTTCCATTATAGTTGAGACCATTAACAATAGAAGAATGTTTTAACAGACAACTGATGATGGATGCACAGTTCTCATGGGTTCCCTATTTACATAAGAAACTAGATTCTTTCTAGTTTCTTTGCTTTCTCTAGTCTGAAAGCAAAAAATATGAAATAAGCTTTTGGACAGGAGGCACAAAGAAAAGAAAGACAATAGGAAAGAAGTTTTTGTTTTAAAACAATGAGACTAAAAAGTAGACAAACTTGACACAGTTGAGAAGCCCACAACACAAGGAGAGTAAGATACTTTTCTTGGAGAGGCAGCAAAAAGATGCCTAGACTTGACTAGAGAATCTTAGAAGTTACCCAGACTGAGCAAGACAATAGGAAAGAATCGTCTCTAAAACTTGTATTGTGGTACATACCTTTATGATCTATTTTGTCATTCATTCATCAATGACTGACCGATTATCATGTTCTAAGATACTGCTAGGTGCCAGGGACAGAAAGACTAATTGGAAATCCCTAACAGATCATTGTAGCAATTAATAATTAAGACTAAAAGGAAACAGAATTTTTATAACAAAGTTATCTGACAGATGCTACTTGGTTTTCTTTGGGTATTTTTGTTGTTGTTGTTGTCTGCTTGTTTTGAGACAGGTCTCACTCTATTACCCAGGCTAAAGTGCAGTGGCTTCATCATAGTTCACTACAACTTCAAACTCCTGTGGTCAAGGAATGCTCTCACCTCAGCCCCCCAAGTAGCTGGAAATACAGGTGCACAACCACCCCCAGCTAATTCTCCTTTTTTTTTTTTTTTTTGTAGAGACAGATCTTGCTGTTGCTCAGGCTGGCCTCAAGCAATCTCCCCTACCCCAGCCCTCTCAAAGCACTAGGATTATAGGCATAAGCCACTGCACCTGGACATGCAGTACCTTTAAGAGCAGGCTGAGGATTAGTAGCCTGAAGAGAGCACATGAGAAATGCAGTTTTAGACCCTATACTAGGCCACTTAAGAGGCTGAAGTGGGAGAATTACTGGTGCCCAGGAATTTGCACCCTCTGCATTCTAGACTGGGTGACAGAATGAGACCTTTTCTCAAAAAAAGTATTACATAATGTTACCATATCAATCTAAAAGTTCGTATGAGTACTCAGGCTATGTGGAGCTATATCCTTACTCTTCAGAATATCATGCTCAATTTTTTTTTTTTTTTTTTGAGACAGAGTTTCACTTGGGTCACCCTTGGTAGAGTTCTGTGGCACCTTAGCTCACAGCAACCTCAAACTCTTGGGCTCAAGTGATTCTCTTGCCTCAGCCTCCCAAGTAGCTGGGACTACACAACAACACCCAGCTATTCTGAGAGGTGGGGTCTCAAACCAGCTCAGGCTGGTCTCAAACATGTGAGCTCAGGTGATCTGCCCACCTCGGCCTCTCGGAGTGCTAGGATTACAGGCCTGAGCCACTGCACCCAGCCCACACTGAAGAATTTTAGAGTAAACTGCCATAAGATCTTCAGTTTACTTTCAAATAAGTCTGAAAAAAAGTTTACAGAAAGTAATTAAGAACATTTGAAGATTGGGTGCCTGTAGCTCAAGCGGCTAAGGCGCCAGCCACATACACCAGAGCTGGAGGGTTTAAATCCAGCCCCGGCCTACCAAATAACAACTACACCCAAAAAATAGCCAGGTGTTGTGGCAGGTGCCTGTAGTCCCAGCTACTTGGGAGGCAGAGGCAAGAGAATCGCTTGAGCCCAGGAGTTTGAGATTGCTGTGAGCTATGACGCCACAGCACTCTACCGAGGGCAACAGCTTGAGACTCTGCCTCAAAAAAAGAAAAAAAAAGAAAGAAAGATGGCTTGACACCTGTAGCTCAAGAGGCTAAGATGCCAGCCACGTACACCAGAGCTGACGAGTTCAAATCCAGCCTGGGGCCTGCCAAACAGCAATGACAACTACAGCCAAAAAATAGCCGGGCACTGTGGCGGGAGCCTGTAGTCCCAGCTACTTGGGAGGCTGAGGCAAGAGAATCGCTTAAGCCTAGGAGTTGGAGGTTGCTGTGAGCTGTGATGCCACAGCACTCTTCCCAGGGAGATGGCTTGAGGCTCTGTCTCAAAAAAAAAAAAAAAAAGAAAGAAAGAAATATCTCTCTATACAGATTAACAAAAATTGGTATAAATTGCTAATTCTTACCTATCACTAATATCACTAAAGCTAATCCAATTAGTTTGTAAACTCCTGAGATAAGCAGTAGTAACTTACACATTTTTCTTTTTTTTTTGAGGCAGAGTCTCAAGCTGTCACCCTAGGTAGACAGAGTTTCACTTTATCGTCCATGGTAGAGCGGCGTGACGTCACACAGCTCACAGCAATCTCCAATTCCTGGGCTTAGGCGATTCTCTTGCCTCAGCCTCCAGAGTAGGCACCCGCCACAATGCCAGGCTATTTTTTTGTCGCAGTTTGGCCAGGGCCAGGTTTGAACCCTCCACCCTCAGTATATGGGGCAAGCGACCTGCCCACTGAGCCACAGGCACTGCCCAACTTACGCATTCTTAACATCTCCCCAGCACCTGGCACACTGCTTTGCAAGGGCAGAATTTCAATAAGCAGGCTATACTTAAGAGAACCCTTCCCAATGTAATTATGATACAGTAAACTAAATACTGTCTTAGATACTGACTCAATAAAGCTACCTAGAAAACATCACGTCTTTCACTAGTCTTAAAGACCCCAAAATAAGCTTAAATTTCTCTCAAAGGTTGACATCTTCCATTTCCTTGTATTTTTCCCCCCTCCCAAGGGATCAAGTTTACATTTCACTTAGTTACTTCTCTGAAAAATAACAGTTTCTAAACCTACACTTCAAAGTCAGTTACAAAGCTTTTCTGAGAACAAGATGACCCCATGTCCAAGGAAGCAAGAAGATGATAACAGATGATTTTGGGAAACCTCTGCCAATTTAGATATCCCCAGAAATACAAAACCCAGTAAACACTGACTCATCAATACTAGTAACTTACCTCTCCCTTTCAGGTTCTATCTTATTCATTGCACTATTATATTTCACAAACCATGATTAAGAGTCTGGATTAGCCGGGCGTGGTGGCTCATGCCTGTAAGTCCCAGCGCTGTGGGAGGCTGAGGTGGGTGGATTTCCTGAGCTCGGAGGTTCGAGACCAGCATGAGCCTAAGTGAGCCAGAGTGAAAGCCCATCTCTACCAAAAAGAAAAAAAACAAGCCAGGTGTTGTGGCAGCCGCCTGTAACTACTTGGGAGGCAAAGGGCAAGAGAACCACTAAAGGAAGAAAGAAAACAAAGAAAATTAAAAAAAAAAAAAATTCAAACTTAAGAAGAGTGAAAGCCAGCTGAAATTGAAAGCAAAATTTAAAAAAAAATTTTTTAATAAAAATATACAAAATAAATTTTAAAAAAAGTCTAGATTAATACTGAAATATTTAACATAATGAAATATTCAACACACCATGAGAGAATGGTAACAATGCATCTTTGACTGAAAAGAAAGCATGTATAGGAGCCACACAGGGCAAATGAACTATTAGCAAAGGCTCTGTTCTTCACATCTCTCGAAAATGGCCACACTGAATGAATTTTCTTTTTTTTTTTTGTAGAGACAGAGTCTCACTGTACCGCCCTCGGTAGAGTGCCATGGCGTCACACAGCTCACAGCAACCTCTAACTCTTGGGCTTACGCGATTCTCTCGCCTCAGCCTCCCGAGCAGCTGGGACTACAGGCGCCCGCCACAACGCCCGGCTATTTTTTTGTTGCAGTTTGGCAGGGGCTGGGTTTGAACCCACCACCCTCGGCATATGGGGCTGGCACCCTACTCACTGAGCCACAGGCTCCGCCCTGAATGAATTTTCTGAGTGATGACAGCATTTTCAGTTTCAAGAACAGTCTGCAGTCTAACCTGGCTATTAATAAAGTACGGGATTATGTAACCTGATAATTAACCAGGCTTCCAACCCTTACCTTCAATTCACAATGTCAGATACTAACAAACCATAGCAATAAAATTTCTTTTTTTTTTTTTGTTTTTTTTTTTGTTTTAGAGACAGTCTCATTTTATAGCCCTCAGTAGAGTGCTATAGCATCATAGCTCACAGCAACCTCCAATTCCTGGGCTAAGGCGATTCTCTTGCCTCAGCCTCACGAGGAGCTGGGACTACAGGTGCCCGCCACAACATCCAGCTTTTTTTTGTTGCGGTTTGGCCAGGGCCGGGTTCAAACCCACCACCCTCAGTATACGGGGTCGGCGGCCTACCCAGTGAGCCACAGGCGCTGCCCTGCAATAAAACATTTTCAAAACAATTGATGGTGCACTTATTTTTTACAATATTTAATAATTAAACCTCTGAACAAGAAAATAAAGGAAATCCATAGCTCAGTATAATGGAATGAAATAATCAAAACTAAGCAATTCAGGAAAGAGCTAGACTTAAAATTAGCAATTAATAAAACCAATTATTTAACACTAAGATTAAATTAGTTGTCACAAAATTTTATGCAAAAGATAAATTTTTCGTAAAGCCCTTGAAATCTTTAAACTCTCAAAGAGGAAAATTACAATAACTTCTACAATTCTACCCCTTCTTTTAATAAAACATAACATGAAAAAGATTACAGACATTTTAAGTCACATCATACTACTCATACCGCAGTTATTCCAACACTGTGCTTTTTTTTTTTTTTTTTTTTTTTTTTTGGCAGGGGCTGGTTTGAACCCACCACCTCCGGCATATGGAGCACTCCAGCGCACAGCAGTTATTCCAAATGTTTAAATCTTTGTTAGAAATATTTAGAACATGAGACGTTGCCCTTTGAACTGTATTTACATTATATATATTACTCCAGACTTGCAGCCAGTGAAAAAACACAAATTAAATCCCAAATATTAATAGTAAATACCAAATCAAATAGTAGGGTTGATAGATGACAGTCCATCAACCAGTAAATAGAAATGCATGCTAATTTCAAGCTCCATTAGAAATAGAATCAAGGCATATTTACACATGGAGAAGAAAAAGTTTCATAGTTATGAAAACACTAAAGAAAATAACGAACATTTAAAATTTCCTACAAAGAAAGGGCAATGTTAGCCGGGCGTTGTGGCGAGCGCCTGTAGTCCCAGCTACTTGGGAGGCTGAGGCAAGAGACTTGCTTAAGCCCAGGAGTTGGAGGTTGCTGTGAGCTGTGTGAGGCCACGGCACTCTACCGAGGGCCATAAAGTAAGACTCTGTCTCCACAAAAAAAAAAAAAAAAGGAAGGGCAATGTTTGTGCTGGAAGAGTGCAAGAGCGGTTATTTCCACAAACTTTGAACTTTCAATAATGGATAATTCAGTACAGTGCTCTCAGAAGTGAGCAAACAGCATCAGACAGGCAAATCAAGCCAGACTGTCCAATTCCTCCCACTCTCACTACTTGGTTGGTTCAATCCAGACCCACAACACATACGACGAGGAACAGATCATCAGGCTATACAAGCAACATCCTCAAGGACTGGAAATAAGCACACTGGCACCTGGGCATGTTTCAGAAACTGCTGCTCTGTGAGACTCTTCCAGATGCCTTACAAGATGTGTTTAACTTTTTTCCTTAAGAGAAAACAGAAGGTGCTAATAAGACTTAAACCCTCCAACATGTACAATATAACCAAAATTTATTTTAAGACTTCAAAGTGTCTGGCTTCATAGTCACTTGGGGGAAAAGGATTTGGGTTAGGAAAACAGAAAGGATAAGTGAGTTCGGGGCTTTCACTATTTGTTTATCTCCATAAGAAGGTCAAACTCACCTCCAAAAAAATACTTTGAATAAATATATACTTTTTGCCTGTTCATTTTTTTTGTTTTACATGCTATATAATATTCAGTCTTTGGTATACTAGTCTAAAAAGTCATGTGATCACTTCCACAATCAAGAAATTTATTTTTTTTTGGCTCGGCACCCGTAGCAGCACAGTGGTTATGGCACCAGCCACACACACAGAAGCTGGTGGGTTCAAACCCAGCCCAGGCCAGTTAAACAACGACAACTGCAAAAAAAAAAAAAAAAAAATTGCCGGGCGTTGTGGCAGGTGCCTATAGTCCTAGCTACTTGGGAGGCTGAGGCAAGAGAATCACTTAAGCTCAAAGAGTTTGAAGGTGCTCTACTCAGGGTGACAACCTGAGACTCTTGTCTCAAAAAATAAATAAAAAATACAGAGTTAAGTCAGCATCAGTCTCTGAAGAGGATGAAGGACTACAGGTGAAAAGGTAGTTCCATAACCATCCCTGACAAGGAGCATTGCTGGACAGAAATTCAGGGCCAAACCCTTTCTAGATGATACAGCTAAACCAGCAAGTGGCCTCCTAGGACTTACTGTATACAAACAATCTGAGAGATACTTCTCCCTCTACCCAAGGAGCCTAACTTGCCATCTAAACCTTCCTCTCATCTTCATTCAATAGCCACCCTACAGTCACCACTTCCAAGTACTCAAACAATAGACAGAGAATGTTTAAAGGAGAAACTACCCTAACATACCACAGATACAGATAAAGTACGTTTCTGGAAGGGAATCTGTCAAAATTTTTAGAGCTACAAAAAGTAGCACACCTTGGAAACACTCCAAATGTTTATCAAAAAATGAATAAACGGGCAGTGCCTGTGGCTCAAAGGAGTAGGGAGCTAGCCCCATATGCCGGAGATGGCAGGTTCAAACCCAGCCTCGGCCAAAAAAACCGCAAAAGAAAAAAAAAAAAAAAAAAGAATAAACAGGCCAGGCAGGATGGCTCACGCCTGTAATCCTAGCATTCTGGGAGGCCAAGGTGGGTGGAATGCTTGAACTCACAAGTTTGAGACCAGTCTGAGCACAACTGAGACCCTATCTCTACTAAAAATAGAAAAACTGAGACAAGAGGATCACATGAGCCCAAGCTGGAGGTTGCTGTGATGCCACAGCACTCTACTCAGGGCAACTGCTTGAGACCCTGTGTCCAAAAAAAAAAAAAAGAATAAACAAAATGTGGTATATAATACAATGGAATATTATGCAGCCTTACAAATAAAGGAAAATTCAGGGAACGGGTTCTAAGACAGAAGAGTAGGAAAATTACAAAAGAGCAAATAGGGCGGCGCCTGTGGCTCAGTCGGTAAGGCGCCGGCCCCATATACCGAGGGTGACGGGTTCAAACCCGGCCCCGGCCAAACTGCAACCAAGAAATAGCCGGGCGTTGTGGCGGACGCCTGTAGTCCTAGCTACTCGGGAGGCTGAGGCAGGAGAATCGCTTAAGCCCAGGAGTTGGAGGTTGCTGTGAGCTGTGTGAGGCCATGGCACTCTACCGAGGGCCATAAAGTGAGACCCTGTCTCTCTTAAAAAAAAAAAAAAAAAGCAAATAAAGTAAAATCAAGCTTTTATAAAAATTATAGTCAATATGCATGCCTAGAATAAAAAAAATTGAAGGATATACACTGAAAAAAAAAATTTTTTTTGGTTCTTTTTGGAAACAGAATCTCAATCTGTTGCCTAGGTGAGAGTCCCCTGGCATCAGCCTAGCTCACAGAAACCTTAAACTCTTGGGTTCAAGCGATGCTCCTGCCTCAGCCTCACAAGTAGCTGGGACTACAGACACCCACCACAATGCCCAGCTAATCTTTTCTATTTTTAGTAGCGAAGGGGTCTGGCTCTTGCTCAGACTAATCTGGAACTCCTAAACTCAAGGGATTCTCCCATCTTGTCCTGGCAGAGTGCTAGGATTACAGGTCTGAGCCCCCACACCCAGCTGATATGCATTAAAATATTAATAGTGTTTATCTCCAGGTGGCAAAATATGACTTTTAGGATACTAAACTGGATGTGAAGACATGTCTCCAAGGCCAGGCACAGGGGTTCACTCCTATATTCCTAGCACTTGGGAGGCCAAGGGGGGTGAATTGCCTGAGCCAGAGGGAGACCTCATCTCTAAAAACAGCTGGGCGTTGTGGCGGGCCCCTGCAGTCCCAGCTACTTGGGAGGCTGAGGCAAGAGGATCGTTTTAACCCAAGAGTTTGAGGTTGCTGTGAACTATGACACCACAGCACTCTGCCAAGGGCAACAAAGTGAAACTCTGTCTCAAAAAAAAAAAAAAAAGGCATGTCTCCACTCTCATATCAACTTGGAACATTCCTATACAAACCATAAATGTATCTACTCTAACAAATTCAATATTTATTGACAAGTACCTGCTTTGGGCAAAGAAACGAATCCGGCATCACAGTAAACAGAAAGATACAAAATAACAGAATTGCCCTGAAGGAGCAGAGCACCTACCAAAATAATTTATGGTGTAGAAAAGTTTCTATGAAGACAAGTCAACAACTTACTGATATTTACATGGTGAAATTGTTCACTGGTGATACTTCTAAGACAATCAACTTACTACAGATTAAAACATGTCCTGTTCAGCATTCTGTAACTGAAATAAATTACCATTTTTTCACATGAGAAGTAAATATGCTTTATAAATCATCATATTCTTTACACATAAGACAAAGTTCAAATACTCAGGTTGAGTCTCATAAGATTAAAAACTCCCTATGAGTATGTCATCATCATAATTCATCAGATAATGGGCAGATAATCAATGAAAACCAGTAACAGGAAACATCCCACTACATAACTCTATTATTTATTATGACCATTTAAGAATTACATTTTTTAAAAAATTCTTTACTTGCTCACTTTGTGCTCACTGTGCAGGAGAATTAAGTTATAGTAACTTGATTCCTCAAGGAAAGCACAAGATAACTGAGAAAAAAAAAAAAGGAAAAAGCTCCATGACACTGGATTTAACAATGATTTCTTAGATATGATACCAAGTATACAGGCAACAAAAGAAACAGGTAAGTTGGATTTCAACAGAATTAAAAACTCTGTGCATTAAAGGACACAGTCATCAGAGGAAGAAGGCAACCCACAAAATAGAAGAAAATATTTGCAAATCATACATGCATCTTTAATATCCAGAATATATAAAGAATTCCCACAACTTGATAACAAAAGAAACAAACAACCCAATTTAAAAATAGGCGGCCTGGGCCAGCCACAGTGGCTCACACCTGTAATCCTAGCACTCTAGGAGGCCAAGGCTGAGGCAGGTGGATTGGCTGAGCTCACAGGTTCCAGAGGAGCCAAAGTGGCAGACACCTGTAGTCCAAGCTACTTGGGAGGCTAAGGCAAGAGAATCGCTTAAGCCCAAGAGTTTGAGGTTATTGTGAGCTATGATGCCATAGTACTCTACAGGGACAAGAAAGTGAGGCTGGTGTCTCAAAACAAAAAATAAAAATGGTCAGCCTGGTCGTCAGTGGTGGCTCATGCCTATAATCCTATTATGCACTCTGGGAGGCTGAGGCAAGCGGATAGACTGAGTTCCCAAGTCAGAGACCAGCCTGAGCAAAAGCGAGACCCCCATCTCTACTGAAAATAGTAAAACTGTGGGCGGCACCTGTGGCTCAAAGGGGTAGGGCACTGGCCCCATATGCTGGAGGTGGCAGGTTCAAACCCAGCCCCAGCCAAAAAAAAAACTGCAAAAAAAATAGTAAAACTGAGGCAAGAAGATCACTGAAGCCCAAGTTGAAGTTTGCTGTGAGCTATGATGCCAAAGTACTCTACCCAGGGTGACAGCTTGAGACTGTCTCAAATAAACAAATAAAATAAACAAAAACGGCCAAGCCCAAACAGATACTTCTCTATTTTGTGTGTCCAAAGACACACAAATGGTCAATAAACACATGAAAAGATGCTCAGCATCACTAATAACTAGGGAAATGCGCATCAAAACTACAATGAGATAACATCTGACATTCATCAGGACAAAGGGGATTTCTGAGTGCTGATAATTTGCTATTTCTTGGTCTAGGTAGTGGATGTTGATGCTGCTTACTTTGTAAGAATTCATTGAGAAGGTAGTCATGATCTAAGCCAGGGGTCCTCAAACTGCGGACCGTGGGCCGCATGAGGTAGCGTGGTTGTATTTGTTCCCGTATTGTTTTTTTTGTTTGTTTTGTTTTTTTGTAGAGACAGAGTTTCACTTTATCGCCCTCGGTAGAGTGCGGTGGCATCACAGTTCACAGCAACCTCCAGCTCCTGGGCTTAGGCTATTCTCCTGCCTCAGCCTCCCGAGTAGCTGGGACTACAGGCGCCCGCCACAACGCCGGGCTATTTTTTTGTTGTTGTTGTTGCAGTTTGGCCGGGGCCAGGTTTGAACCCGCCACCCTCGGTATATGGGGCCAGCGTCCTGCTCACTGAGCCACAGGCGCCGCCCCCCCGTTTTGTTTTTTTTGTTTTTTTACTTCAAAATAAGATATGTGCGGTGTGGCTCAAGCAGCTAAGGCGCCAGCCACATACACCCGAGCTGGCTCAAATCTAGCCCAAGCCCCCCAAACAACAATGACAGCTGCAACCAAAAAAATAGCTGGGCGTTGTGGCAGGCGCCCATAGTCCCAGCTACTTGGGAGGCTAAGGCAAGAGAATCGCTGAAGCCCAGGAGTTGGAGGTTGCTGTGAGCTGTGTGAGGCCATGGCACTCTACCGAGGGCCTTTATAAAGTGAGACTCTGTCTCTACAAAAAAAAAAAAAAAATGGGCAGAAGACATGAACAGAAACTTTTCAAATAAAGATAGACTAATGGGCAAAAACACATGAAAAAATGCTCCGTGTCTCTAATCATCAGGGAAATGCAAATTAATACCACATTAAGATATCAGACTTAACTCCAGTGAGACTGGCTTATATCAAAAAGTCCCCAAGCAACAGAAGCTGGTGTGGATGTGGAAAGGAACACTCAGACACTGTTGGTGGGACTGCAAACTAGTACAACCCCTATTGGAAATTCTATGGAGATACCTCAAAGAACTAAAAGTAGACCTCCATTGATCTAGCAATCCCACTACTAGGTATTTACTCAAAGGAAAAAACAAAAAATTTTATGAGAAAGAGTCTTGCACTCAAATGTTTATTCACAGTGTCAAAAGATGTGCAAACAACCCTAATGTCCATCAATACATGAGTGGATTAATAAAATGTGGTATATGTATATCGTGGAATACTATTGAGCCATAAAAAAAAAGATATGTGCAGTTTGCACATAGGAATTTGTTCATAGTTTGTTTTTTTTTAAACTATAATTCAGCCTGGGCGGCACCTGTGGCTCAGTCGGTAAGGCGCCGGCCCCATATACCGAGGGTGGCGGGTTCAAACCCGGCCCCGGCCAAACTGCAACCAAAAAATAGCCGGGCGTTGTGGCGGGTGCCTGTGGTCCCAGCTACTCGGGAGGCTGAGGCAAGAGAATCGCTTAAGCCCAGGAGTTGGAGGTTGCTGTGAGCTGTGTGAGGCCACGGCACTCTACCGAGGGCCATAAAGTGAGACTCTGTCTCTACAAAAAAAAAAAAAAAAAAAAACTATAATTCAGCCCTCCAGCTGTCTAAGGGACAGTGAACTGGCCCCCTGTTTAAAAAGTTTGAGGACCCCTGATCTAAGCACTTTTCTCCATATATGTTATACTTTAATTTTACAAAAAGCTTTACTGGCTCAGTGCCTGTAGCACAGTGGTTACAACGCCAGCCACATACACCAAGGGTGGCGGATTCGAACCCGGCCCGAGCCAGCTAAACAACGACAACTACAATCAAAAAATAGCCAGGCATTGTAGTGGGCATCTGTAGTCCCAGCTACTTGGGAGGCTGAGGCAAGAGAATCACTTAAGGCCAAGAGTTTGAGGTTGCTGCGAGCTGTGATACCACAGCACTCTACCTAGAACAACATGGTGAGACTCGGTCTCAAAAAAATAAATAAAATAAAATCTAAATTAAAAAAAAGGCCTAGACCTCACTTCTTTTTTTTTTTTTTTTTTTTGTAGAGGCAGAGTCTCATTGTACCTCCCTCGGGTAGAGTGCCGTGGCGTCACACGGCTCACAGCAACCTCTAACTCTTGGGCTTACGCGATTCTCTTGCCTCAGCCTCCCGAGCAGCTGGGACTACAGGCGCCCGCCACAACACCCGGCTCTTTTTCTGTTGCAGTTTGGCCGGGGCTGGGTCCGAACCCGCCACCCTCAGCATATGGGGCCAGCGCCCTACTCACTGAGCCACAGGCGCCGCCTGACCTCACTTCTTTTTTTTTTTTTTTTTTTTGTAGAAACAGAGTCTCACTTTATGGCCCTCAGTAGAGTGCTGTGGCCTCACACAGCTCACAGCAACCTCCAACTCCTGGGCTTAAGCAATTCTCTTGCCTCAGCCTCCCGAGTAGCTGGGACTACAGGCGCCCGCCACAACGCCCGGCTATTTTTTGGTTGCAGTTTGGCCAGGGCCGGGTTTGAACCCGCCACCCTCGGTATATGGGGCCGGCGCCTTACAGACTGAGCCACAGGCGCCGCCCGCCTGACCTCACTTCTAAGAAGACACAGATGGAAGCAAGGAAGTCATCCATAAAAATATTTACCAAATAGTATAAAACTCTGGGAAGCCAAGGCAGATGGATTGCTTGCGCTCAGGGGTTCAAGACCAGGCTGGACAAGAATGAGACCCCATCTCTACTAAAAATGGAAAACTGAGGCAAGCAGATCACTTGAACCCAGGAGTTTGAGGTTGCTGTGAGCTTTGATGCTACAGCACTCTACCAGGGGGGCAAGAGAGAAAACGTCTCAAAAAGAAAAAAAAAAAATAGCATAAAAGATAACAACCACAGAAGATGTACAAGGTACCCAAGAACCACTGAGATCCAAGAAAGAAACCAGAAGCAGTGACATCTAAGGTCAGATGGGTAACAAACAGAAGGATGGTCCAGGAGACAGAAAGATCAAAGGAAAAGTACACCAAAGCAAAAATAGAACAATTTATCCAGAGAACTACAAATAGTTTCCATAATTCAAGGAAAATAACGTAAAGCAGGATAGAAGCAGAGAACAGAAAAAAGGAATACGTATAACTGTATGAAGAGGATTTCATCACCGATTAGATCTGGGTGGAAAGAAGGAGAATGGTTCTCAATTTGCCCAAAATAGAAATTTGGTATTTGACGCCATCCATAAGCTGACTGTTGCCTCATTTGTCATTGTTACACCCACAAGCTACATTCCAGATAGAAAAGACTTTCCCCCTTCATTCAACAGCATCTAATTTGGCCTCCATGACAGGTACAAAACCAAGGGCCAAGGTTATGATCTCTGTCTTCAAGATTTACTTTCTAGCAGAAAAGGCAAACAGAGACATCAATAATAAGTAGAGCAGGTGGTGCCTGTGGCTCAATGAGTAGGGCACTGGCCCCATATACCAAGGATGAAGGGTTGACCCCAGCCCTGGCCAAACTGCAACAACAACAACAACAAAAAATACCCGGGCATCATGGCAGGTGCCTGTAGTCCCAGCTACTTGGGAGGCTGAGGCAAGAGAATCACCTAAGCCCAAAGAGCCGGAGGTTGCTGTGAGCTGTGATGCTACAGCACTCTACCAAGGGCAACAAAGTGAGACTGTCTCTAAAAAATATATATATATATTAAAATTAATAATAAGTAGAGCAAAATCGAGCACCTTGGCTCACACCTGTAATCCTAGCACTCTTGAGCTCAGGGTTCAAGACCAGCCTGAGCAAGAGCCCAACACCCATCTCTAATAAAAATAGAAGAAAACTAGCCAGCATTGTGGTGGGCACCTCAAGTCCCAGCCACAGGGGAGGCTGAGGCAAGAGAATCACTTGAGTCCAGGAGCTTAAGGTTGCTGTGAGCTATGGCACTCTAACCTGGGGCAGCAGAGTAAGAATCTGTCTCAAAAATAATAACAACAACAACAACAACGTAGAGCACAATGCAACATACCTCCTGGTGCTTAGAAGTTTGTTACCAGAAATCAAAGTGCTAAGTCTTGACATATAACTATGAGCTCATCACAAAATTGTGTTGGGGGGAGAAGGGGGAAATCACTACAGAAACAAGTTTACGGAGAAGTCCAGACCCCCCCCCCACATCCAGTCTCATTTAAGTCCAGCCTCATTTATCCAAAATATAGCTCCCTTCATCCCCACCACTTTTACCCCCATCATTTTCCTAGTTCAATTCCCTGCTTCCGCAATGCACACAAATACAAGCCTTCTCCAATCACTAGCAGGAGTGACTGTCTTAAAAAGGAAAAAACTTAGCCAGGTGATGTGGCGGGTGCCTGTTGTCCCAGCTACTTGGGTGGCTGAGGCAAGAGAATCACTTAAGCCCAAGAGTTTGAGGTTGCTGTGAGCTATGACGCCACAGCACTCTACCGCATGCTGTCTCAAAAGAAAAGAAAAAATTCACATCATGAAACTCTCTACAATGGCTTTTTTTTTTTTTTTTGGAGAGAGTCTCACTTTGTTGCCCTGGGTACAGCTCATGGCATCTTCAAACTCTTGGAATCAAGTGATGCTCTTTCCTTTTTTTTTTTTTAGAGACAGAGTTTCACTTTATGGCCCTTGGTAGAGTGCCATGGCATCATACAGCTCACAGCAACCTCCAACTCCTGGACCCAAGCAATTCTCCTGCCTCAGCCTCCCAAGTAGCTGGGACTACAAGCGCCCACCACAACACCCGGCTATTTTTTGGTTGCAGTTCAGCCGGGGCCGGGTTTGAACCCGCCACCCTCGGTATATGGGGCCGGTGCCTTACCGACTGAGCCACAGGCGCCGCCCTACAATGGCTTCTTATATCTCTAGAATAAAATCCAAACATGGCCCTTTGTGACTGGGCCTCTGCCTTTCTCTGTCAATCTCATGTGAGGTCTTACTCCATCCCACCCAACCACCACCATTCCCTGTCCTTACAGTACTCAAGTTACATAGGTCTTCTTTCAGATCTCTAAACATGAGAACCTCCTCGGCCTCAAGACCTTTGCACATGCAGAGGATCCTGTTCCCTCTATCCAAATCTTCACCAGCACACACACCATCACCATTCCAACAATCAGGCTATCTGTCAGGTTTCACACTAACATTCTCACAGAAATTTTTTTTTTTTTTGTAGAGAGAGTATCACTTTATCGCCCCTGGTAGAGTCCCGTGGCGTCACACAGCTCACAGCAACCTCCAGCTCGTAGGCTTAGGCAATTCTCTTGCTTCAGCCTCCCAAGTAGCTGGGACTACAGGCGCCCGCCACAACGCCCGGCTATTTTTTTTGTTGCAGTTTAGCTGGGGCTGGGTTTGAACCCACCACCCTCGGTATGCAGGGCTGGCGCCCTACCCACTGAGACACAGGCACCGCCCTTCTCACAGAAATTTTAAGACCCCAGCTCTTACTCTGGATTTCCACATATAGTTTACGTGTTCAGAAGAAAAAGGAGACCCATTTGGACATGCTGAATTTAAGAAGCCACTGAAACACTTACGGAGCTGCCCAGTGCACAGGTGACCATGTGGGTCAGGAGAGACTTCTATACTCAAAATAAAGACTTGAACATTAGCACATAAGGTTAACAAAGAGACTACGCAGACCACTGATTCTCAGAGAGAAGGGGCACCTCTCTCACCTCTAAGTCACTACATGGAATGAGATGTCACCGATGGGAATGAAGGTGATGCTATGTCTATGGACCAAGAGGACCAAGATAATTTGGAGAATTCTGGGTGTGAAAAGAAAGGAATTCAGGTCTGGGGGAAGAAACTGAGATGAGCCAAAAGAAAAGAAAAACCTGGCCAAGCCTGATGGCTCACATCTGTAACCCTAGCACTCTGGGAGGTCTAGGTGGGTGGATCACCTGTGCTCAGGAGTTCCAGACCAGCCTGAACAAAGTGAGACCCTCCCTCTACTAAAAATAGAAAAGGCAGTGGGGTGTAATGGTGGGTTCCTGTAGTCCCAGCTACTCAGGAGACTGAAGCATGAGGACTGCTGTGAGCTGTGATAATTCTACCCAGGGTAAGACAGAAAGACTGTCTCAAAAACAAAAAAAGAAAGGAAAGGAAAACCAGGAGAGTGATACCACATTCCTCAAATTCCTATGCCCTTTTATGTTTCTCATGACTCTCTTACTTAACAAAACTCAACTCACATTGTATATAGTTTGAAAACCACCACCACCCAGAAGCCTTTCTGGATTTATCCAAACAAAACTTATTTAGTCCTCTCTCCATGTCTACACAAGTTTCGCTTGTTGCTAGTTATCGTATAAGATTAGACCCACACATGATAGTTTCTTCGTAGTACTACTGTAGCACTTATCCCAGTCTGCTTTGTACTACATATGGTATACTACCTCCCCTATTACACTGTGAATCCTTAGGGGCAGGGCCCAGGTCTTAATCATCTGTAAACTCTTAGGAAAGTGGATAAAAAAATATTTTAACTTAATAAAATCAAGGCCGGGCACAGTGGTGGCTCACGCCTGTAATCCCAGCACTTGGGAAGCCAAGGCGGGTGGACTGCTTGATCTCCCGGGTTCAAGACCAACCTGAGCCAGAGCGAGACCTCGTCTCTAAAAATAGCGGGGCATTATGACAGGCACCTGTAGTCACAGCTATTGCAGAGGCTGAGGCAAGAGAATCGCTTGAGCCCAAGAGTTTAAGGTTGCTGTGAGCTAAGATGCCATAGCACTCTACCAAGGGTGACCAAGTGAGACTCTGTCTCAAAAAAAAAAAAAAAAAAACTTAAGGCAGCACCTGTGGCTCAAAGGGGTAAGGCGCCAGCCCCATATGCCAGAGGTGGTGGGTTCAAGCCCAGCCCTGGCCAAAAACTGCAAAAAAAAAAAAACTTAATAAAATCAAGAAGGATGAGGCTAGGCATGGTGGCTCACCGCTGTAACCCTAGAACTCCGGGAGGCCAAGGCGGGTGGATTACTTGAGCTCAAGAATTCAGAGAACAGCCTGAACAAGAGCAAGACACGCCCCCCCACCCCCGTGTCTCTAAAAACAGCAGGGCATTGTGGCAAGCACCTGCAGTCCCAGCTACTCAGTGGTAAGAGGTTAAGGGAAGAGAATCACTTGAGCCCAAGAATTTGAGGTTCCTGTGAACTGTAATGCCACAGTACTCTACCATGAGACAAAGTGAAACTCTGTCTCAAAAAAAAAAAAAGAGAGAGCCCATATCTCAGTCAGTAGGGAGTAGGGCCCCAGTCACATATGCAGAGGCTGGCGGGTTCAAGCCTGGCCAGGGCCTGCTAAACAACAATGACAACTGCAACAGAAAAAAATACCTGGGCATTGTGGTAGCCGCCTGTAGTCCCAGCTACTTGGGAGGCTGAGGCAAGAGAATCACTTGAGCCCAAGAGTTTGAGGTTGTTGTAAGCTGTGATGCCACAGCACGCTATAGAGGGCAACATAGTGAGACTAAGTTTCAAAAAAAAAAAAAAAAAAGAGGAGAATAAATCACTAGGCAGAGGCTGAGGATAATCTCTCCACTCAATTCCTCTTGTAAAACAAAATAACACATCCTAATTAATTTAATTTACAAATTCCATTTCTTAAAATAACACCAACCTGTACAATCTTTAAAAATCACCGCTAAAGGCTAGGTGGGATGGCTTCACCCCTATAATGCTAGCATTTTCAGAAGGCAAAGGCAAGACGATTGCTTGAACTCAAGACTTTTAGACCAGCATGAACAAGAGCCAGAAACCCCTCTCAACAAAAAACAGGAAACAGCCGGGTATTGTGGCGGGCCCCTGTAGTCCCAGCTACATGGGAGACTGAAGCAAGAGGATCGCTTGAGCCCAGGACTTTGAGGTTACTGTGGCTATGAAGCCGCCGCACTCTACCCAGAGTGACAGAGACTGTCTCGAAGAAAAAAGAAAAAACACTGCTAAACACAAAATACTTTCTCATCCTGTCACAAGAATAATGTATTTCCTTCATCATAAACAGCTTTTAATTTAGTTGGAGAAGCCACATAATATTACTCTTCTCTAAATTATTGTAAATTCCGTACAAAACAAACACAAAGTTACAAAGATGCAGGACATCCGAGGGTGTCAGTCCTGGAATAGGGCCAAGCACCGCCTGCATTACTGGGAAGTCACTGCTCCCAAGCAAAGGTTAGGCATTCGGTCAACACTTTTTCCCAACAAGTGCTCTGCACAGGCATGCACACATCCATCTAAAATCAACCACCACCAAAAAAAAAAATTCTCTTCTGCCACTCCTGAAAACTAGAACTAAGAGTGAAGTGTGTCCAATCAACTAGCACAAGAAGGCTGAGTAATCCCAAAGTAAAGGTTAACGTGGTAGACTCCGAAAGTCTACACGGGTGTGGCGCACCTTACCCACGAATGTGTGTCAGAGAAGGAAGAGCTACGACTTTCACATTTGCTCGGGCCGGGAAAGCAGGGCCGCGGCTCAGCCAACGTCCGGCCCGGCACCCCGAGAAGTTTCAGTGGTCGGGGAGGGGGAGGGTGGCAGAAACCACAAAAAATCAGACAACAATCACTTCCCTGCAAAACTCCACTCCCTGAACCCACCCGCAACGCGCTGACGCGCCACCAGAGGAAGGTGGCGGAGGGGGCCCAGCGCAGGGCTGCCGCGCGCGCACCGACCCACTGAAAGTTTAGAAACCCGGAGAAACTTTTCCGCGAGGAAACGCCGCAGCCGCGACCGGCCTGCGGCTTCACTTCTCCAACCGCCCCAGCCCTTCAACTTCCCGAGCGCCGGGAAGCGTCGGCCCCGCCAGCCCAGGGCCCAGGCCTGAGCCCCGCGGGGTGAGGGGCCGCGGCCGGACGCCAGACCCGCGCCAGCCGGGACCCGGATTCTGGGCGGTGTCGCAGAAAGATCGCTGCCCGCCCGCTCGCGGGGACCGGCTTGGGGCGGCCAGGCCTGAGGACCCCCTCGGCCCCGCTGGGAATCCCACGCCCGCGCGCAGGGAGGTGCGAAGAGAGTTACCTGCGGCGAGTGGGGCGAGGGCAAGATTCCGGAGGCTTTAAGTGGACGGCCACTGCTTTGTCTCCCTCCGGTTTGGCTCCAAGGAGGAAATGGGCCGCCAGGCGCCCCCGCCCCCCGCCCGCGGCCCGGGCCCCGGCCCCGCCCGCCCTTCCCAGCACCTCCCTCCGCCTCGCTCTTCCCGGCGCCTCCCGCCGCCGCCCTGCCCGCTTTTCCCGGCCTTCTCCGGCCCCCACTTTGGGGATGAGTTCCCACAGCGGAGAGAACCCGCCCAGGCCGGGCCAGGAACCCTAAAGGATGTCTTCTCCGCCCCCACCCCAGAATTACTTTGCCCAGGCCCCAATTGGGCTCTTGGGCCTGGAGTGACCCCCGAGAGGGAGGAGGAACGGTGACTCCTGGAACAGCCTGCGAGCGGGGGAGGGCCAAGGGAGGGCAGGTGAGTCACTGATCCGCTCGCAGGTGAGCCCCAGGGCGCGGCCCGCGCAGGCCGGGCCGTCGGCGGGTGCCCTAAACACTCGGCGCGACCGCGTAGGGTCTTGTGCTTGCCCTGCTGAGTGTCACAGGTGTCCACAAGTCACAGGCGCCTAGAAAAGTGATCTAAGCCCATTCCCAGACTTTACAAAAGGAGAAACTAAAGCTACATAAAAGCCCCACAGCATGGAGCAGAATTAGAATCCGACCCTGGAGACCGCTTACAATGTGAGGTGAAAGCATCCCTAGAAATACCTAATTCATCCCCTCACTAAACAGGTAAAACCCTGAGCCGTCCCCATCCAGGACTAGAGGACCAGCAGAGTAGCTTATCCCAGCACCTTCCCCTCCTGGGATTGCCCCACACACACACCCAAATTTGAGGGACCTGACCTCTCTCTCTTTGGCCATTTAGGGAATTTTATTCCCATCCTACCTTCGTTACCTTCACAGTGGACAATATAAAAACAAAACAAAACTGTAAAACAAACAAAAAACACTACACACTGTCAGCTTGGTACAGAAAACCCTGTATGTTTTATCCTAGTAATGAACAAGATCGATTTCAGTATTGGGCCTGTAAATCCAAAATAATGCAAGACAATAGTACCTGCAATTGTGTCCTTGTGCTGAGCAATGAGCAAGGTGTTAAGGGAGACCTGCCCTCAACATATTTACCCTCTACTCTTTTTTTTTTTTTTGTAGAGACAGAGTTTCACTTTATGGCCCTCTGTAGAGTGCTGTGGCCTCACCCAGCTCACAGCAACCTCCAACTCCTGGGCTTAAGCGATTCTCTTGCCTCAGCCTCCCGAGTAGCTGGGACTACAGGCGCCCGCCACAACGCCCGGCTATTTTTTGGTTGCAGTTTGGCCGAGGCCGGTTTGAACCCGCCACCCTCGGTATATGGGGCCGGCGCCCTACCTTCTACTCTTCATATCTCTCTGCCCCCAGAGGGAATGCAAGCTCCTGAAAGACGGGCCCTTTATCTCCTACAGCTTCCAGCACAATGCCTATTCCCTAGGGAGTGCCCAGTGACCATCTCAGGGTGAATGTGCCTGGCTGTAATTCAAAGCACTATGGGCTTGTGCTAGTTGCCCTTGTTAAGCAATGTTGACAAAAGGCAATAGCACCATGAAGTAGGAAAAGAACAACTTTCTTTTTCTTTTTTTTTTGAGACAGAGCCTCAAGCTGTTGCCCTGGGTAGAGTGCTGTAGCATCACAGCTCACAGCAACCTCCAACTCCTGGGCTCAAGCGATTCTCCTGCCTCAGCCTCCCAAGTAGCTGGGATTACAGGCGCCCACAACGCCCAGCTATTTTTTGGTTGCAGCCGTCATTGTTGTTTGGTGGGCCCAGGTTGGATTCGAACCTGCCAGCTCAGGTGTATGTGGCTGGCGCCTTAGCTGCTTGAGCCACAGGTGCCTTAGCCAGGAAAGAACAACTTTCAAGAGAAAGACAAACCTTGACAAGACCACTCCTGTCCAACTACATCCCATTCTGCTTCTGATTTCAGAGTCTTTGCTCCTATAGTCCTGTCTACTTAGAGTGGTAATAGCTTCCCCACACACACTTCACCTGTCTACTTCAGAACCTAGTAATCAATAAATATTTCTCTGGCTAGGCGCAGTTGCTCACACCTGTAATCCTAGCACTCTGCGAGGCCCAGGCAGGTTGATTGCTCTAAGCTCACAGGTTCAAGCCTGAGCCAGAGCATGACCCCATCTCTAAAAATAGCAGGGCATTATGGTGGACACCTGTAGTCCCAGCTGCTTCGGAGGCTGAGGCAAGAGAATTGCTTAAGCCCAAAAATTGGAGGTTGCTGTGAGCTATAACGCCACAGCACTCTAGCAAGGGTGACAAACTGAGACTCTGTCTCATATAAATAAATATTTCTTTGAAGTAACAAGAGACAGAGTCAAAGAATTATGCTTCATAACTTTGTATATTCATCACTTTATTCAGCACTAGCTACTTAATTTGCAAGGCCCCTTGTTCAAAAATTAACTATTTCAAGATGGCAACAGTACAGTATTAAAATCATTGATGGGGCATGGGTCCTTTCTTTTGTTTTTTTTTTTAAGTGTCTCAATTTATCACCCTCAGTAGAATGCTGTGATGTCACAGCTCTCAGCAACCTCCAACTTCTGGGCTTAGGCAATTCTCCTGCCTCAGCCTCCCAAGTAGCTGGGACTATAGGTGCCCGCCATGATGCCCGGCTATTTTTTGTTGCAGTTTGGCTGGGGACCAGTTCGAAGCCGCCACCCTCGCTATATGGGGCTGGCGCCCTACCCACTGAGCCATGGGTGCCACCCCTTTATGGGGCCTTTCTAATCATGGGGCCCTGAAAATGAAAAATGCAGGGCCTGCTTTGGGAAAAGAAGGGTCAGGTAGGGCTGAGTACAGTGGTTCACACCTATAATCCCAGGGCTTAGGGAGGCCAAAACACTTGAGTCAAGGAATTTGGGGCCAACCTGGGAAACATAGTGAGATCCTGTCTAAAGAAAAAGTTTTATTATTTAGCCATTACCCAGACACAGAGGCACACACCTATAATCCTAGCTACTTGAGAAGGCTAAGGCAAGTAGATAGCTTGAGCACAAGAGTCAGAGGTTACAGTGAGATGCAATCAACCCACAGCACTCCAGCATGAGTAACATAGCAAGAACCTGTCTCTTAGCTAGGCGCACTGGCTCACACCTATAATCCTAGCACTCTGGAAGGCTCAGGCAGGTGGATTGCTGGAGCTCACGAGTTTGAGACCAGCCTGAGCAAAAGCGAGACCCAGTCTCTACTAAAAATAGAAAAAAACTGAGGCAAGATGATCACTTGAGCCCAAGAATTGAAGGTTGCTGTGAGCTATGATGCCACAGCTCTCTAAACAGGGTGACAGCTTGAGATTCTGTCTCAAAAAAAAAAGAAAGAAAGAAAAGAGGGCAGCACCTGTGGCTCAAAGGAGTAGGGCGCCGGCCCCATATGCCGGAGGTGGTGGGTTCAAACCCAGCCCCGGCCAAAAACTGCAAAAAAAAAAAAAGAAAAGAAAGAAGCTGTCTCTTAAAAAAAAAAAAAAAAAAAGATGGTTAGGTGATAGAATATATACAATATGATTTGAGACTTGAGACTTGCAATGTGCCCCTTAAACTGAAAAGAGTCAGTTTCCTACTTCTTTCTTTCTTTCTCTCTTTCTTTCTTTCTTTCTTTTTTAGACAGAGTCAGTCTCACTTTGTCATCCTTGGTAGAGTGCTGTGGTGTCATAGCTCACAGCAACCTCAAATTCCTGGGTTTAAGTGATTTTCTTGCTTCAGCCTCCCAAGTAGCTGGGACTACATGCTCCTGCTACAACACCTGGCTATTTTTATTTTTTTTTTTTTGAGTCACAGTCCCACTATGTCACCCTCAGTAGAGTGCTGCAGTGTCACAGCTCACAGCAACCTCAAAGTCTTGGGCTTAAGTGATTCTCTTGCCCCAGCCTCCCAAGTAGCTGGGACTACAGGCGCCTGCCACAGTGTCCAGCTATTTTTTGTTGCAGTTGTCATTGTTATTTTAACTGGCCTGGGGTGGGTTCCAACCCGCCAACTAGGGTGTAGGTGGCTGGTGCCATAACCACTGTGCTACCGGCACCGAGCTTCCTCGGCTATTTTTAGAAACAAGATCTTGCTCTGGCTCAGGCTAGCCTCCAACCTGTGAACTCAGGCAATCCACCCACCTCAGCCTCCCAAGTTCAGTTTCCTACTTCTGAAGAACTCTTAAAAGCTTACAAAGGAAGACTGGAGTATTCACTATATCCCAGGCACTTTCTATATATTGAGGAAGTAAATAAAAACAAAACTGAGTTGATCCCTATTTTCACATTACTTAAAATGTAATGGAGACAAGAATTAAAACAGATAAACCATTTAAAACAAGGGCAAATGTGAAGATAGAGAAGAGATAAAGGTAGATTTGAGAGTTCTGGAGTTCAAAGACCAGAAGAAGTGACTTTTATGCAGTGACCTACCTCTACTCAGGCTTTAGCACTGACTCACCATAAAAACTGTTTTCATTAAGGCCCCTGATGGCCGCCATGTTGCCAAATCCAGTGCTCAGTCTCCTTCCTCAATTGACTTATATAATCAATCAGCAGCACTTAGTTTCTCTCTTCCTTGAAACACCTTCATTGGACCTCCAGGGTACCAGGCTCTTCTGATTTTCCTCCAACCTCCCTGAATGCACTTCTTCTTCTTCTTCTTTTTTTTTTTTTTTTGAGACAGTCTCACTTTGTCCCCCTTGGTTGAGTCCTGCACTGTCACAGCTCACAGCAACCTGAGGCTCAAGCGATTCTCTTGCCTCAGCCTCCCAGGTAGCTGGGACTACAGGCATCCGCCACAAAGCCTGGCTATTTTTAGAGACAGGGTCTTGCTCTGGCTCAGGCTGGTCTGGAACCTGTGAGCTGAGGCAATCCACCCACCTGGGCCTCTCAAATGCTAGAATTACAGATGTGAGCCTCCTCACCCACCCCCTAGATACATTTCTTAGTACTTTGATGATGCCCTCTAAATCCTCCCAACCTCTAAATCTTAGAACAATGGTTCTCAAAGTGTAGTCTGGGCATCCCTGAGACCTTTTCAGAGAGTAATGAGGTAAAAACTATTTTCATAATAATACCAAATGCTTTTGCCATTTTTATTCCTATTCTCTCATGGGTGTACGGTAGAATGTTCCAGAGACTACATGATGTATGATATGGTGTCATATGGAATGTGAAAGCAGATGTTCTCACATGCTGAATCCAGGCATCTTTTATTAAGCTGGACACTGAAGGGACCTGCAAAAATGCAAAACCAAACCACATATTCCTGAATTTTCTTTTGGTTTAGAAAACACCATTTTCTTTTTCTCTCTCTGTCTCTGTTGTTGTTACTGTTACAAAGTTTCACTCTGTAGCCCAAGGTAGAGAGCTGTGGCTTCATCATAGCTCACATAAACTTCAAACTCCTGGGCTCAAGCAATCCTCTTCCCACAGCCTCCTGAGTAGCTGAGACTACAGGTATGTGCCATCAGGCCAAGCTTGTTTTTCTACTTTTAGTGGAGATTGACTCTTGCTCTTGCTCAGGCTGATCTCTAACTCCCAAGCTCTTTTTTTTTTTCTTTTTTTGTTGTTGGGGATTCATTAAGGGTACAAGAAACCAGGTTACCCTGATTGCATTTTTTAGATAGAGTCCCTCTTAGAATTGTATCTTGTCCCTTTCAGAAGGTGACTCCAAGCTCAAGCAAATCCTGCTGCTTGGACCTCCCAGAGTGCTAGGATTACAGGCATGTGCCACCCCACCTGACCCTTTTTTCTTTAAAAAAAAAAAAAAATGTTAAAATGTTATTTATGGGCTCAGCACCTGTGGCTCACATGGCTAAGGCGCCAGCCACATATACCTGAGCTGGTAGGTTCGAATCCAGCCCGGCCCGCCAAACAACAATGATGGCTGCAACCAAAAAATAGCCGGGCATTGTGGCAGGCACTTGTAGTCTCAGCTACTTGGGAGGTGGAGGCAGAAAAATCCTTTGAGCCCAGGATTTGGAGGTTGCTGTGAGCTGTGATGCCACAGCACTCTACCCAGGGCAACAGCTTGAGGCTCTGTCTTTAAAAATAAAAAAAAAAAATGAAAAAATAAATAAATAAATAAAAAATTTTAAAAAATGTTATACATGATAACTGTAATACATTTGCTATTATTATTATTATTTTTTTTTTTTTTTTGCAGTTTTTGGCCAGGGCTGCGTTTGAACTCGCCACCTCTGGCATGTGGGACCAGCGCCCTACTCCTTTGAGCCACAGGCACCACCTGAATTTGCTATTATTTTTAAATGAATATCTTGGAATTTTCTATTTTAATTTCTAATATAGTAAATATTGATAGGTTAAACTTATGTAAGCAAGAGCTCTTTGAGATTCTCAATTTTTTTTAAGAGTATAAAGGGATTTTGAGATCAAAAAGTGTAAGAATTACTGGCCAGGCAACGGTGGCTCATGCCTCTAATCCTAGCACTCTGGGAAGCCCAGGCAGAAGAATCACTTGATCTCAGAAGTTTGAGACAAGCCTGGGCAACATTGAGACCCTATCTCTACTAAAAATAGAGAAATTGACGTGGTGTCATGGCAGGTATCTGTAGTCCCAGCTACACAGGAGGCGGAGACAGAAGGATTGCTTGAACCCAGGAATTTGAGGTTTCTGTTAGCTAGGTTGACACTAAGGCTCTCTAGCCGCAGCTAGGGACTCAGCATCTTAAAAAAAAAAAAAAGAAAAGAAAAGAAAAGTTCTTAGACTTCTCTAACTGTTGTCAACCCACCAATGCTGGTCTGGGGGCTTTAAATATGGTGACAAATCCAGGTTTATGTCGCCGATCTAAACCTTTCCCTGAGTTTCCAACACACATATGTAGCTCCCTATTGATTCCTTCATTGGATAGGCATCTAAGCATCTCAAAACTGATTTCCTGATACCTCTGCCCAAACCTGCTTATCCCACAGTTTTCTTCATTTCCTTAAATGTAAATCCATTCTTCTCATTGTATAGGCCCAAAGCTTTGGAGTTATCCTTGATTATTTTCTTTTTCTCACATATTTCATATCTGATTCCTCAGTAAGTTCTGTTCTTCTGCTTTCAAAATATATTCAGAATTCAGCAACTTTTTACTGTCACCATTATTACCATCCTAAATCAAGCTATCATCATCTCTTAGCCTAAATTTCACAGAGGTCTCTTAACTGGTCTCCCTACTTCTGACCTTGCCTTTCTCAGTCTAGTCTCAGTTCAGCAGCCTGAGTGATCCTGTTAACATGTAAGTGCAAACATCTTACTCCTACTCTCCCCAAAACCTCCAGTAGTTCCCATCTCACTCAGAGTAAAAGGCAAAGTCCTTATAAGGGCCTCCAAAGCTCACCTGCCCCCACACACTTCTCTGACACAGTGGCCTCTTTACTCTTCATAGAACATATCAGACAGGCTCTCGCCTTAGGGCCTTTGCTTTGCCTCTGCCTGGAACACTCTCCTCCAAATAGCTGCCCAACTCATTTGCTGTTCCCTGGTCTTTGCTCAGGTGTCACTTTCTCAGGGAGATTTCTGCTTGGCCATTTTATTTAAGATTGCAGCCCCTTTCCCAATATCCCATTCCCTTCTTCCTTGTTTATATTTCTCTAATATATTACCTTCTGACATGTAAAATCACATTTAAAAAATATATATATATAACGTGTTTATATTATAAATGTATAGTTAATATATAATTCATTACCTTTTCCTGTCTTCTTACTAGAATTTAAGTGACACAGGATTAAAATGTCTGTTTTATTTAGTGCCATTTCCTTAGTGCTTAGAATAGCACTTGGCACACAGCAGGCCCTTCAATAAACATTTTTTTAATTAATAAGTAAGATCTAGAAAAGGTAGATGGGGAAGGAAGGAAAGCTTGATTCTAGACCAGGGGAACAAGCAAGTTAGAAGGCCCTGAGTACCTAGAAAAATAAGTTCTATGGTTCAGGAACTGGGCAGAGGCCAGACTAGAAAGATTTTATAAGGTTTGAGACTTAACAGGAGAATTCAGAGCCATAAAGGATTTTAAACAAAAGGACAACAGGTTGGGTGGCGCCTGTGGTTCAAGGAGTCAGGCGCGGGACCCAATATACCAGAGGTGGTGGGTTCAAACCCAGCCCTGGCCAAAAACTGCAAAAAAAAAAAAAAAAAAAAGGACAACAGGATCAAATTTCATTATTATCATTTTTGTTTTTAGAGACAGAGTAGTCTCACTTTGTCACCCTCAGTAGAGTGCCATGGCGTCACAGCTCACGGCAACCTCCAACTCCTGGGCCTAGGCGATTCTCCCGCCTCAGCCTTCTGAGTAGCTAGGACCACAGGCACCCGCCACAATGCCCAGCTATATTTTTTTTTTTATTAAATCATAGCTGTGTACATTAATGCAATCATAGGACACCATACACTGGTTTTATAGACCATTTGACACATTTTCATCACACTGATTAACATAGCCTTCCTGGCATTTTCTTAGTTATTGTGTTAAGACATTTATATTCTACATTTACTAAGTTTCACATATACCCTTGTAAGATGCACCACAGGTGTAATCCCACCAATCACCCTCCCTCGGCCCATCCTTCCCCCCCTTCCCTCTCTCTCCCCCTTCCCCATATTCTTAGGTTATAACTGGGTTATAGCTTTCATGTGAAAGCCATAAATTAGTTTCATAGTAGGGCTGAGTACAAAACAGCCCTCAGAATGGGAGAAGATATTTGCAGGTTATGTCTCCAACAAAGGTTTAATAACCAGAATCCACAGAGAACTCAAACATATAAGCAAGAAAAGAACAAGTGATCCCATCGCAGGCTGGGCAAGGGACTTGAAGAGAAACTTCTCCGAAGAAGACAGGCACGCAGCCTACAGACATATGAAAAAATGCTCATCATCTTTAATTATCAGAGAAATGCAAATCAAAACTACTTTAAGATATCATCTAACTCCAGTAAGATTAGCCTATATCACAAAATCCCAAGACCAGAGATGTTGGCGTGGATGTAGAGAAAAGGGAACACTTCTACACTGCTGGTGGGAATGTAAATAAATACATTCCTTTTGGAAAGACGTTTGGAGAATGCTTAGAGATCTAAAAATAGATCTGCCATTCAATCCTATAATTCCTCTACTAGGTATATACCCAGAAGACCAAAAATCACATTATAACAAAGATATTTGTACCAGAATGTTTATTGCAGCCCAATTCATAATTGCTAAGTCATGGAAAAAGTCCAAGTGCCCATCGATCTACCAATGGATTAATAAATTGTGGTATATGTACACCATGGAATATTATGCAGCCTTAAAGAAAGATGGAGACATTACCTCTTTCATGTTTACATGGATGGAGCTGAACATATTCTTCTTAGTAAAGTATACCAGCTATTTTTTGTTGCAGTTTGGTCAGGGCCAGGTTCGAACCCTCCACCATCGGTATATGGGGCCGATGCTCACCTGCACCTCACCTCATTGAACTACAGGTGCCAGCCAGGATCAAATTTCATTTTTTAAAAAATCACTTTAAGGCTGGGTGCAATAACTCACACCTGTAATCTTAATACTCTGGCAGGTAGAGGCAGGAGAATCCCTGGAACTGAGGAGTTTGAGACCAGCCCAAGCAAGAGCAAGACCTTGTCTCTACTAACAGTAGAAAAATTAGCTGGACATTTGTGGCAGGTGCCTATAGACCCAGCCTGGGTATATGTGGCTGGTGCCCTACTCACTGAGCTACAGGCACTGTCTATTTTTTCTTTTCTTTTCTTTTCTTTTTTTTTTTTTGAGACAGAGTCTCAAGCTATGGCCCTGGGTAGAGTGCCATGGCATTACCGCTCATAGCAACCTCGAACTCTTGGGCTTAAGTGATTCTCTTGCCTCAGCCTCCCAAGTAGCTGGGACTACAGGCGCCCATCATGAGTGGCTATTTTGTTGTTGTTGTTGCTGTTGTTGCAGTTGTAATTGTTGTTTTAGCAGGCCTGGGCCAGGTTTGAACCTGCCAGCCTCAATGTATGTGGCTGGCGCACTACCCACTGAGCTACTGGCACTGCTTATTTTTTCTTTTTTTTTTTGTAGAAACAGAGTCTTACTTTCTGGCCATTGGTAGAGTGCCGTTGCGTCACACAGCTCACAGCAACCTCCAACTCCTAGGCTTAAGTGATTGTCTTGCCTCAGCCTCCCGAGTAGCTGGGACTACAGACGCCCACCACAACGCCTGGCTATCTTTTTGTTGTTGTTGCAGTTTGGCCAGGGCCGAGTTTAAACTCGCCACCTTTGGTATATGGGGCCGGTGCCCCACTCACTGAGCCACAGATGCCGCCCTATTTTTTCTATTTTTAATAGAGACAGAGTCTCACACTTGCTCAAGCTGGTCTTGAACTCATGAGCTCAAAGGATCCTCCCACCCTGGCCTCCCAGAGTGTAGGACTACAGGTAGTGTGAGCCACCCCACCCCCAGACTCTCCTCATTCATGAAAGTCAATCTCTCCCGCATTTGGTCCGAGAGGCCTTCCCTGTCTATCCCCCCTACCTCTCAGTCACTGTCCACATATCACTACATTTCTATTCTTTTTAGCACTCATCCCTCTGTAGCATTATCTTGTTTGCCTACTGGCATAGTTTCCGTCTTCCCCTTTAGGAGAAGCTTCATAAAGACAGGACCTTATCTGACTTTTTTACTTCTCTGCTCCCATAAATAATTTTTCCCATACATAATTTAACACAGTTTTGGGAACATAAAATATACTTTAAAAATATTTGCAAAAAGAAGGCCAGGCGCTGTGGCTCATGCCTATAATCCCAGCCCTTGGGAAGCCCAGGCAGGTAGATTGCCTCTCACAGGTTCAAGACCAGCCTAAGCCAGAGCAAGAATCCACCTCTTACAAAAAAAAAAAAAAAAAAAAGGGCTGTGCCTGTGGCTCAAAGGGGTAGGGCGCCGTCCCCATATGCCAGAGGTAGCGAGTTCAAACCCGTCCCAGCCAAAAAACACTGCAAAAAAAAAAAAAAAAAAGGCTAGGCGCTTGTGGCTTAAGCGGCTAAGGTGCCAGCCACATACACCTGAGCTGGCGGGTTCAAATCCAGTCCGGCCCTGCCAAACAACAGTGACAGCTGAAACCAAAAAAATAGTCGTGCGTTGTGGCAGGCGCCTGTAGTCCCAGCTACTTGGGAGGTGGAGGCAGGAGAATCACTTGAGCCCAGGATTTGGAGGTTGTTGTGAACTGTGTTGCCACAGCACTCTACCTAGGGCAACAGTTTGAAGCTCGGTCTCAAAAAAAAAAAAAAAACAAAAAGCCAGGCATTGTGGCAGGTGCCATGACTCCGCCTCGCTGGGACTATAGGCGCCTGCCATAACGCCTGGCTATTTTTTGGTTGCAGCCATCATTGTTGTTTGGTGGGCCCGGGCTGGTGAACCTGCCAGTTCAGGTGTATGTGGCTGGTGCCTTGAGCCACAGGTGCGGAGTCTCCATGTGATTCTTACATGCAGCCAGAGTTGAGAATTACTGAGCTATTCAGAAATGAGGAAAATACCCCAGTGTTCACAAAGCTAACAAATAAAACTCTGAAGGTGGACAGGCCTTCACTACTTTCTTCCCATTCATCTGAAAAGTAACTGAAAGGCAACCAGGACCACGAGGCTTCCTTGACCTTGATGTGGTCCCACACTCTGGTTTTACCTTTTGTTTTTACTGACTCTTGTCCAAATCAAACCCCTTCTGTTGGTTTTCCCTAGGCTAAGCCAAGAGTGCCTTTGATCTTTTCTATGGGACTTAATGGGGAAAGGGGTGGTTGGTATTTCCTGGCCACACTTAGAAGTAAGCATTTTCCAACCTCCATGAGAAAGCTGCCAAGTTGCCTCTTGTCTTCATCATTCTGGGATCTTTACTCATTTTGATTGTACCTTTCTTAAGGACTGTGGAGTGTCTCAAATGAGATAAACGTCCAAGACAATAAACTGTGAAGCTGTTTACCAGCATGATAATGAAACACCAATAACAAGTAGGTAAATAATAATGAAAGTCTTCATGATGTAGAGAATTTCTAGAATGATCTTTGGTATTTCATCTTTTTTGACATTTTGACATTATTTTTTGTTTACATTTTTAGAATACTCTTGAAAATTCTGCTGATTGACTTTTTGTTTGTTCTTTTCCTTACTATTCTTGGTACAACCTTAAACTTGGTGAGTGTCTACACTAAGTTCAGCAACCTAAAGAAAGTTGAAACCTGAAGTTTCAACCCAAATGCCATCAACTGATATCAGTGACTAAGTCCTTGGGTTCAAGGACACTTGTTTTTCCTCCTATGTCTATGTCCTTTTTGCACATTTTTTGTTTTTTGAGACAGAGTCTTACTTTGTGTCCCTTAATAGAGGGCTGTGACATCATAGCTCACAGCAACCTCAAACTCTTTTTTTTTTTGAGACAGAGTCTCACTATGTCGCCCTCAGTAGAGTGCCATGGCATCACAGCTCACAGCAACCTCCAACTCTTGGGCTAAAGTGATTCTCTTGCCTCAGCCTGCCTGCCACAACACCTGGCTATTTTTTTTTGTTACAGTTGATAAGCGAATTATCATTTTTTTTTTTTTTTTGCAACCTCAAACTCTTGGGCTCAAAATAATTTCCTTGCTTCAGCCTCCTAAGCAGCTGAGACTACAGGCACTTGCCACAAT
This sequence comes from Nycticebus coucang, assembly GCF_027406575.1. Classification (NCBI taxonomy): domain Eukaryota; kingdom Metazoa; phylum Chordata; class Mammalia; order Primates; family Lorisidae; genus Nycticebus; species Nycticebus coucang. Next base: position 37,328,418 of record NC_069796.1, on the reverse strand, counting down.
GCCTGGCTATTTTTAGAGGTGAGGTCTGGCTCTGGTTTAGGCTGGTCTCAAACCTGTGAGCTCAATCTACCAGCCTTGGACTCCCAGAGTGCTAGGATTCTCTTTTTTTGTGTGTGTGTGTGTGTGTGTTTTGGCAAGGGCTGGGTTTTGAACCCGCCACCTCCGGCATATGGGACCAGTGCCCTACTCCTTGAGCCACAGGCGCCGCCCCATCTCTTTTCTTTTTTATCTTCAAAAAAGTTTATTTCAGTATGTCATGGGGGAACATAGGTTTTCATTACATAGTTTGAGTTTGTAAATTTTAAGCCAAAGTTAGGTATGCCCTTCACCTGGGTGGGAATTTACTCTTTCCTTTTTTTCTCCTCCCCCCAACTTGAATTTCGTTGAGTTTTGCTTTCCTAGGAGCATGTAGGTTTTGGTCATAGTTCCAATGTACTATTGAGTACATGTGGTGTTTGTTTTTCCGTTCTTGTCATATTTCACTTAGGAGAATGGTCTCCAATTCTATCTAGGTTGTTAGGAAAGATATTAGGTCACCATCTTTTTTTATGGTTGAGTAGTTAAGTATTCCTGGCCACATTTTATTAATTCATTCATGTATTGATGTACACTTGAGTTGTTTCCACGTCTTTGCAATCGTGAATTGTGCTGCTATATACGTTTGAATACAAGTATCTTTATTATAAAATGTCTTCTTTATAATTTTTTTTTTTTTTTGGGAGACAGAGTCTTATTTTGTTGCCCTCGGTAGAGTGCTGTAGCGTCACAGCAACCTCCAGCTCTTGGGTCTAGGGGATCGTCCTGCCTCAGGCTCCCGAGCAGCTGGGACCACAGGTGCCCGCCACAACGCCTGGCTATCCTTTTGTTGCAGTTTGACCGGGGCTGGGTTGGAACCCGCCACCCTTGGTATATGGGGTCAGCGCCCTACCCACTGAGCCACAGGAACCACCCATAAAATGTCTTCTTTTCTGGTGGCACCTGTGGCTCAAGGAGTAGGGCACCAGCCCCATATACCAGAGGTGGCGGGTTCAAGCCCAGCCCTGGCCAAAAACTGCAAAAGAAAAAAAAAAAAAAAAAAAGTCTTTTGGTTAAATATCTAGTAGGGGGATCACAGGATCAAATATCAAATGGTAGATCTACTTTAAGTTTGTTGAGGAATCTCCACACTACTTTCTGCAGAAGTTGAACTAGTTTGCACTCCCACCAACAGTATATGAGTGTTCCTTTTTCCCTGTATCCACACCAACATATGTTGCTTTGGGACTTATGATGTGAGCCATTCTTAATGGGATTAGGTGATATTTCAATCCCATATTTGCATTTCCCCAATGATTATAGACACTGAGCAGTTTTTTCAAGATAGGCCACTAGTCTATCTTCCTTAGAAAAGTTCCTGTTAGAGGGCGGAGCCTGTGGCTCATTGAGTAGAGCTCCAGCCCCGTATGCCGAGGGTGGCGGGTTCAAACCCAGCCCCGGCCAAACTGCAACAAAAAAATAGCCAGGTGTTGTCGCGGGCGCCTGTAGTCCCAGCTGCTTGGGAGGCTGAGGCAAGAAAATCGCGTAAGCCCAAGTGTTAGAGGTTGCTGTGAGCCGTGTGACCTCATGGCACTCTACCCGAGGGTGGTACAGTGAGACTCTGTCTCTACAAAAAAAAAAAAAAAGAAAAGTTCCTGTTAATTTCTCCTGCTCAAATTTTAATGGGGTTGCTTGATATTCTTTTCTTGTTGATTTGCTTGAATTCTTTGTGGATTCTGGCTATCAATCTTTTATCAGATGTGTACCATGTAAATTGTTTTAACACTCTGAATGACTAAAAGCAATAATATGGCTTGGCACCCGTAGCACAGTGGTTACGGTGCCAGCCATATGAACCAAGGCTGGTGGGTTCGAACCCAGCCCAGGCCAGCTAAACAACAATGATGACAGCAACAAAAAAATAGCTGGGCGTTATGGTGGGCACCTGTAGTCCCAGCTACTTGGGAGGCTGAGGCAAGAATTGCTTAAACCCGGGTGGCACCTGTGGCTCAGTGAGTAGGGCGCCGGCCCCATATACCTAGGGTGGTGGGTTCAAACGCAACCTCGGCCGAACTGCAACAAAAAAATAGCCGGGCGTTGTGGTGGGCGCCTGTAGTCCCAGGTGCTTGGGAGGCTGAGGCAAGAGAATCACATAAGCCCAAAAGCTGGAGGTTGCTGTGAGCCGTGTGACGCCACGGCACTCTACCGAGGGCAGTAAAGTGAGACTCTGTCTCTACAAAAAAAAAAAAAGAAAAAGAATTGCTTAAGCCCAAGAGTTTGAGGTTGCTGTGAGCTGTGACACCATAGCACTCTACCGAGGGCGACATAATAAGACTCTGTCTCAAAAATAAATAAATAAATAAATAAATAAATAAATAAAAGCTCATGTTTACTAAGTCTTTAAGTGGATAAGGGGGTCTGTGCCAAGAGCTTCATGTTTCACCCTAGCCTCTCAATAATTCTATGATGGTATTCTATAAATGAAAAAATGGAGGTTTCAGGTCATTATCAAGAACATGTGATAGTACTGGGTTCCAGAATCCAGAACCCCACTCTTAACCATTCCTTCATGGCTTCTGAAATGTCAATGGCTTAAAAAAAAAAATCTTTGTGAAAGATTCAAAATAGACTATACATGATGGAGGCAATTTAAATGCCTCGTTGTTATGCTGCATACGTTTTGTCTTTTTGAACAGCTTCAAGCAGTCTGACAAGTGGAGCTGTTTGGGGAGTTTGGGGGTCCCAGGACAGGGGCTGACTTGCATCCCCTCCAGGCCTCTTCTGGAAAGGGATGCCATTGGCTTTAAACAGTGAAGTTAAATTTTAAATAAAAGAACCAAACTTAAGCCCTTGACACTTATGAAAGATGTGTAAGCTGCTCTTTATTCATGTTATTCATCTTCCCTGTAAAAACTGGAATCAACATTTAGTTCTTAAAATCAGTCAGCAGTGGGTGTTCATGATTCTTTCCTCCCTGATATGATCAAAGACGTGTACATTAAAAACAAACACTTTCCGCCCCTTTCATGCTCATGTTTTTGTTGATAACAATAGGGAAAGAAAACCTGGGGGAAAAATATTAAAGAATGTGACAATCAAGCAAAATTATATCTAAAAAGAAATAATTTAAAAAGGAGGGGGAATGGAGAAGAAAGAACATACTTTTTTTCTTCTCTTTAAAGTATCAGTGGGCTTTATTATGGAAACCTGACTCTTTGTATTCACCATCTTAAAAATTCTTTTTTTGTCTGGCATTTTCAGATTTTTTATAGAAGTATGAAAAGTACTATCAAAATAAGAATTGTTTCATTGTAATACAAACAGAATTAAATTAATACATTTTAGATCTCAAATGCATTGGTGAATGAGTCATCTGTCTTCATTCATTGTGTCTGTTGCCTAACAACAATTTTTTCTTAATTCCAAGAACCTTGAAGATAAAATCTGTTGGAATAGAGCAAATAGATATATCTGCCAGGAATCATTACATGCCCCCATAGGTCCCTATTTGGAGACTTTGAATTCAGGAGGACTTAAAGCAGAAGCCAGGGTAGTCTTTGTTTTTGGTTTACCCATATTGAATTTGATTCTGGGTTGGCTGGAGTCAGTCAGACTGAGGACCCCTGGGATTCCCAGACTCTGTGGGCTCACAGTGGAGTCTAATAAACCTGGCTCCCTCCGTCAGTTCTTAGCAGCCCAACTTCTTTATTTCTTTAATCACAATAGATTATTCTCTGTCTGCCTGTGAGTCTGGCAGGACCAGTCCTCCATCGCAGAAGGCTATTATCATATTCATTCATTCATACATTCCTTTACTCTATTAATGCATATTTTGGAGGGCGGTGCCTGTGGCTCAAAGGAGTAGGGCGCTGGCCCCATATGCCAGAGGTGGTGGGTTCAAACCCAGCCCTGGCCAAAAACTGCAAAAAAAAAAAAAACAACATATTTTGGAGCACCTACTATATGCCATGCATTGTATTAAACCATGAGATACAGTGGTGGATAACCTTCATGAGGTTTATATTCATAAGATGCATAGATACAGAAAGACAGTAAATAGGTAACAAAGAACAATATGATTTCAGATAGGAGCCAGTATTAGGAGCAATGGAGAAGAGTACTCACTTAGAAGTGTCAGGAAAGGCTTGGCACCTGTGGCTCAAGCGGTTAAGGCGCCAGCCACATACATCTGAGCTGGCGGGTTAGAATTCAGCCCAGGCCCCCAAACAACAATGATGGCTGCAACCAAAAAACAGCCAGGCGTTGTGGCGGGCGCCTGTAGTCCCAGCTACTTAGGAGGCAGAGGCAGGAAACTAGCTTGTGCCCAAGAGTTGGAGGTTGCTGTGAGCTGTGATGCCACAGCACTCTACCCAGGGTGACAGCTTGAGGCTCTGTCTTTTTTTTTTTTTTTTGTAGAGACAGAGTTTCACTTTATTACCCTCGGTAGAGTGCCGTGGCATCACACAGCTCACAGCAACCTCCAACTCCTGGGCTTAGGCGATTCTCCTGCCTCAGCCTCCCGAGTAGCTGGGACTACAGGCGCCCGCCACAACGCCCGGCTATTTTTTTGTTGCAGTTTGGCCAGGGCTGGGTTTGAACCCGCCACCCTCGGCATATGGGGCCAGCGCCCTGCTCACTGAGCCACAGGCGCCGCCCTTGAGGCTCTGTCTTATAAAAAAAAAAAAAAAGGAAGTGTCAGGAAAGAGTAGGGTGTGGTGGCTCACGCCTGTAATCCTAGTACTCTGGGAGGCTAAAGAGGGTGGATTGCCTGAACTCGAGAGTTTGAGACCAGCCTGAGCAAGAGTGAGACCCCATAGCAAGGTATTGTGGTGGGTGCCTGTAGTCCTAGCTACTTGGGAGGCTGAGGCAAGAGAATTGCTTGAGCTCAAGTGTTTGAGGTTGCTATGAGCTATGACACCACAGCACTCTACCGAGGGTGACAAAATAAGACTCTGTCTCAAAAGAAAAAAAAAAAGGAAGTGTCAGGAAAGCCTTCACTGAAAAGGTGATGTTTAATAGCTGGATCTAATAGCATATGTGCCTATAGTCCCTGTTGCTCGGGAGGCTGAGGGAGGAAGATTGCTTGAACCCAGCTATTTGAGATTGTAGTGAGATATGATGATACCACTGAACTCTACCCAGGACAATAGAGCAAAACTCTGTCTCAAAAAATATATACATATTGGTGGTGCCTATGGCTCAAAGGAGTAGGGCACCGGCCCCATATACTGGAGGTGGCAGGTTCAAACCCAGCCCCAGCAAAAAACAAAAAACATATATACATATTTTTGAAATATATATGTGTATATTTTTTGAAGAAGAGTCTCACTTTGTCACCTTCAGTAGAGTACTGTGATGTCATAGCTCACAGCAACCTGAAACTCTTGGGCTCACGCTATCCTTTTGCTGTAGCCTCCCAAGTAGCTGAGACGACAAGCTCCCACCACAACATCCAGATATTTTTAGAGATGGGGTCTCACTCTGGCTCAGGCTGGTCTTGAACTCCTGAGCTTAGGAGATCCACCAGCCTTGGCTTTCCAGAGTGCTAGGGTTACAGGTGTGAGCCACCACACCCAGCCTACATATGGTTGGTTTTGTTTTTTTTTTTTTTGTAGAGACAGAATCTCAAGCTGTCGCCATGGGTAGAAGGCCATGGCATCACAGCTCACAACAACCTCCAACTCCTGGGCTTAGGCGATTCCCTTGCCTCAGCCTCTCCACTAGCTGGGACCACAGGCACCTGCCACAATGCCTGGCTATTTTTTGTTGCAGTTTGGCTAGGGCCAGGCTTGAACCCACCACCCTCAGCATATGGGGCCATCTCCCTACCCACTGAGCCACAGGCACTGTCCTTTAGTTTTTTTTTTTTTTTTAGAGACAGAGTGTCACTTTATTACCCTCGGTAGAGTGCTGTCCTGTCACAGCTCACAGCAACCCAACTCCTGGGCTTAGGTGACTCTCTTGCCACAGACTCCCATGTAGCTGGAACTACAGGCACCTGCCACAATGCCCAGCTGTTTTTTTGTTGCAGTTTGGCTAGGGCTGGGTTCGAACCTGCCACCCTCAGTATATGGGGCCAGCGTCCTACCCACTGAGGCACAAGCACCACCCCTACCTATGTATTTTTAAAGTGCCTAGGGCGGTGCCTGTGGCTCAGTGAGTAGGGCACCGGCTCCATATAACAAAGGTGGCAGGTTCAAACCCGGTCCTGGCCAAACTGCAACAAAAAAATAGCTAGGTCTTGTGGTGGGCACCTGTAGTCCCAGCTACTTGGGAGGCTGAGGCAAGAGAATCGTTTAAGCCTAAGAGCTGGAGGTTGCTATGAGCTGTGACACCACAGCACTCTACTGAGGTTGAGAAAGTGAGACTATCTCTAAAAAAAAATAAATAAAAAAGAGTGACACCTGTGGCTCAGTGAGTAAGGCGCCAGCCCCATATACAGAGGGTGGTGGGTTCAAACCCCGCCCTGGCCAAACTGCAACAAGAAATAGCTGGGCATTGTGGTGGGCACCTGTGGTCCCAGTACTCAGGAGGCTGAGACAAGAGAATTACTTAAGCGATTCTCTTGCTGCAGCCTTCCCAGTAGCTGGGACTACAGGCGCCCACCACAATGCCCAGTTATTTTTTTGTTGCAGTTGTCATTGTTTAGTGTGCCCTGGCTGGGTTCAAACCCACCAGCCTGGGTGTATGTGGCCAGTGCCCTAACCACTGAGCTATGGGCACCAAGCCCCTATTGTATTTTCTTCATAGCACATGTCACCATTCAAAATTATTTGTTTGGTGACCAGGCACAGTGGTTCACGCCTGTAATCCTAGCAAGGCCGAGGTCAGAGAATCACTTAAGGCCAAGAGTTTGAGGTTGCTGTGAGCTATGATGCCATAGCACTCTTATCAAAGACTACAAAGTAAGACTCTGTCTCAAAACAATAAATAAATAAATAATAAAAAAGAAAGAAAGAAAGAAAGAAAATTGTCTATTTGCTTACTGTTGGTCTTCTCCCTTCAGGATATGGCCTCACAGCAGGGACCTTATCTGTCTTGCGCACTGTTTCATTCCTGGTACCTAGTACAATGTCTGGCACATAGTAGGTGCTGAATGAATGACTGGTCCTAAACTATATTTCCAGTTCCATTCCATTCCATTTTTTTTTTTTGCAGTTTTGGCCAGGGCCGGGCTCGAACCCGCCCCCCCTGGTATATGGGGCCGGCGACCTACTGCTTGAGCCACAGGCACCGCCCCATTCAATTCTGTTCTTGCATTCACTCCCTGAGCTTTGGAGGAATAGAGGTCTATGGAGGTCTTTAGACCTGCCTGGCTAACTGAGGCCCTGATTCCTTCAGCCTGGAATATCTTTCTTCCTCTCTTCATCACCCACCTCCTTACTCCCTGGCTTACTTTCCCTTTTCTTCAATATTCTGAAGTCTTGGGTGGCACCTGTGGCTCAGTGGGTAGGGCGCCAACCCCATATACCTAGGGTGGTGGGTTCAAACCCAGCCCTGGCCAAACTGCAACAACAACAAAAAAAATAGCTGGGCGGCGCCTGTGGCTCAGTCGGTAAGGCGCCGGCCCCATATGCCGAGGGTGGTGGGTTCAAGCCCGGCCCCGGCCAAACTGCAACCAAAAAATAGCCGGGTGTTGTGGCGGGCGCCTGTAGTCCCAGCTGCTCGGGAGGCTGAGGCAAGAGAATCGCTTAAGCCCAGGAGTTGGAGGTTGCTGTGAGCTGTGTGAGGCCACGGCACTCTACCGAGGGCCATAAAGTGAGACTCTGTCTCTACAAAAAAAAAAAAAAATAGCTGGGCGTTGTGGCGGGTGCCTGTAGTCCCAGCTACTCGGGAGGCTGAGATAAGAGAATCGCCTAAGCCCAAGAGCTGGAGGTTGCTGTGAGTTATGTGATGCCACGGCACTCTACCGAGGGCAATGAAGCGAGACTCTGTCTCCACAAAAAAAAATTAAAAAAAAAATATTCTGGTCAAATATTCCCAGATATTTGATCCTAGTATACACCCTTGCCAAGGCTCATCTCCCTAAATTGCAATGACACGTTTACCTGACACCTATGCCACCTGTCCATAAGCTAAAGGAAGAGATCTATTCACTTCCATCTCCCTAGCACCACAGCACACAGTAGGTGCTTCACTATCATTTGTCAATTGACCAGACAGCAAGATGTGATTTAAAGAAACCCGTAATAGAAAACTGTGGTCATTTTTATGGCAGCAGTAGTTGTCATAAACATACACCTATGGCAGGAAGGCAATCCCTTTCTGTAGGCCAAACCAGGAAAATAACACCAGATTGAATTCTTATAACTAAGAGCAAAAGGAGGTGGATGTGGCTGAAAAGACTCTGTTTCTCACTGTCCATGGATTCCTAAGTGGAGGAGAATAATTAATTCATGGGTGAGAAGTACAGGAGCATTTTTACTATCAACTCTGGCAGAATCAATCAAAGAGGATCAGAGAGATGCCAGGTAAAGTGTGCACAGTGCTTCCCACTCCACAAAGCATGTCTTCAACCCTTACCCTCATTGGGCCTGGGGGCAAGGAAAGAAGGTTTCATCTTACCCATGAGTCTTAGGCCCAGCATGTCTCCTGCCCAAGGAGACATCCATAGGAGGGAGATGCTCTACAGTTGTGCTTTATTCTGCTACTTGGGTGCCCTTAACATGCTCATCTAAGCTTCAGTTGCTAAGCTCTTAGAAGTCTGCAAAACTATTGTCTAAAATACAGAAGAGTTGGGCGGCACCTGTAGTTCAGTGGGTAGGGTGTCAGCCACATATACTCTGTCTCAAATAAATAAATAAATATTAAAATAAAATAAAATAAAATACAGAAGAGAAGAATATGTAATTAGTTGCTTTTTTTTTTTGAGACAGAGTTTCACTATGTTGCCCTTGGTAGAGTGCCATGGTGTCACAGCTTACAGCAACCTCAAACTCTTGGGCTTAAGCAATTCTCTTGCCTCAGCCTCCCAAGTAGCTGGGACTACAGGCACCTGCCACAACACCTGGCTATTATTTTTTGTTGCGGTTGTCATTGTTGTTTTAGCTGGCCTGGGTCAGTTTCAAACCCGCCAGCCTCAGTGTATATGGCTGGCATCCTACCCACTGAGCTACAGACATTGCCCTAGTTACCTTTTTTAGACATTTTGGTAGACAGAGTTTTACTTTGTTGTCTTGGGTAGAGTGCCATGGTATTTCAGCTCACAGCAACCTCAAAAAACTCCGGGACTCAAGTGATTCACTTGCCTCAGCCTCCTGAGTAGCTGGGACTACAGGTGCCCACCACAACACCCGGCTATTTTTTGGAGATGGGGTCTTTCTCTTGCTCAGGGTAGTCCTTTCTTTTTTTAATTTGTTTTATTTATTTATTTATTTATTGCAGCTTTTGGTCAGAGCTAGGTTTGAACCCGCCACCTCCAGCATAGGAGGCTGGCACCCTACTCCTTTGAGCCACAGGCGCCACCCCTCAGGCTAGTCTTGAACTCATGTGCTCAAGCAATCCACCCACCTTGGCCTCCCCGAGTGCTAGGATTATAGGTGTGAGCTACCACACCCAGCCCAATTAGTTGCTTTTAATAAAGCCATTTTGTTGGGGTTTTTTCCTTTTTTTTTTTTTTTTTATTAAATCATAGCTGTGTACATTGATATAATCATGGGGCATCATTCACTAGCTTCACAGACCGTTTACCAAGTTTCACATATACCCTTGTAAAATGCACCGCTGGTGTAATCCCACCAATCCCCTTCCCTCTACCCACCCCCCCTCCCCTCCCTTTCCCCCTTCCTCCTATTCTTAGGTTGTAACTGGGTTATAGTAATAAAGCCATTTTGGAAGGTGCTGATAATACTGATGATGAAGGCAATTTTGATAATGATGACGATGCAGGTGCTGTCCCTGAATACAAGGGCCAGGAGAGAATTCCACCTTAAAGTGGAGCCAGAGCAGGGGCGGCACCTGTGGCTCAGCGGAGTAAGGCTCCAGCCCCATATGCTGGAGGTGGTGGGTTCAAACCCAGCCGCGGCCAAAAACTGCAAAAAAAAAAAAAGTGGAGCCAGAGCAAGAGTCACAGGCAAAGGGCTGATCAGGATGGACTGTTAACCGTTGAGCTGGACCCTTGAGTTGGGCCACCTGTGATCTCCTCATGCTTCCACTTGTTACTGGCTGTATGGTCTTGTGAGCCTCAGTTTCCCCATCTCTAGATGGAGAAATTATTACCTGAATCATACAGTTGTTGGAAGGCTCTTTTGAAGTAGTATCTGTAAAGTATTATGACAATGCTTATATCACAATAAATGCGTCATGGTGACAATGAGCAAATTCTTTTTTTTTTTTTTGTAGAGACAGAGTTTCACTTTATTGCCCTCGGTAGAGTGCCGTGGCGTCACACAGCTCACAGCAACCTCCAACTCCTGGGCTTAGGCGTTTCTCCTGTCTCAGCCTCCCGAGCAGCTGTGACTATAGGGGCCCGCCACAACGCCCGGCTATTTTTTGGTTGCAGTTTGGCCGGGGCTGGGTTTGAACCCGCCACCCTTGGTATATGGGGCCGGCGCCCTGCTCACTGAGCCACAGGCGCCGCCCGACAATGAGCAAATTCTTATGTACTCATGTACCATACTTTATGACAATGTTTTAAGAATGTTACATAGGCTACTCGGGAGGCTGAGGCAAGAGAATCGCTTAAGCACCCTACAGGTGCCGCCCAACTCTTCTGTATTTTAGACAATATGAGTTTGAGGTTGCTATGAGCTGTGACACGACACAGCACTCTACCAAGGGTGACATAGTGAGACTCTGTCTTAAAAGAAAAAAAGAAGGGCGGCGCCTGTGGCTCAGTGAGTAGGGCGCTGGCCCCATATGCCGAGGGTGGCGGGTTCAAACCCAGCCCCAGTCAAACTGCAACAAAAAAATAGCCGGGCGTTGCGGCGGGCGCCTGTAGTCCCAGCTGCTCAGGAGGCTGAGGCAAGAGAATTGCGTAAGCCCAGGAGTTAGAGGTTGCTGTGAGCCTGTGACGCCACGGGACTCTACCGAGGGCGGTACAGTGAGACTCTGTCTCTACAAAAAAAAAAAAAAAAAGAACATTACATAGATAAGCTCATTTATGTAATACTAGCATCATCACTTCTATTTCATAGATAAAGAAACTAAGGCACGGGCGGCGCCTGTGGCTCAGTGAGTAGGGCGCTGGCCCCATATGCCGAGGGTGGCGGATTTAAACCCAGCCCCGGCCAAACTGCAACAAAAAAATAGCCGGGCGTTGTGGCGGGCCCCTGTAGTCCCAGCTGCTCAGGAGGCTAAGGCAAGAGAATCGCGTAAGCCCAAGAGTTAGAGGTTGCTGTGAGCTGTGTGATGCCATGGCACTCTACCCGAGGGCGGTACAGTGAGACTCTGTCTCTACAAAAAAAAGAAACTAAGGGGCGGCGCCTGTGGCTCAGTCGATAGGGCGCCGGCCCCATATACCGAGGGTGTCGGGTTCAAACCCGACCCGGCCTGGCCCGGCCAAACTGCAACCAAAAAATAGCTGGGCGTTGTGGCGGGCGCCTGTAGTCCCAGCTACTCGGGAGGCTTGAGGCAAGAGAATCGCTTAAGCCCAGGAGTTGGAGGTTGCTGTGAGCTGTGTGAGGCCACGGCACTCTACCGAGGGCCTTAAAGTGAGACTCTGTCTCTAAAAAAAAAAAAAAAGAAACTAAGGCACAGGGAAATTATATCATTTGACTATGGCCACAAATAGAAAGTACCAGAGCTGGGTGTTGAACCCAGGCAGTCTGAGTCTAAAGGCCAAACTTCTAACCACTCCATTAATACAGCTATGGCAGCTCTGTGGGCATACAATTCAGATTTTCTGTTGGAAGAGCTATAGTGGGGAGCAGACTTGACTGACCTTGGAATCCATCACAGCATTCACACTAAGGCAACTCTCCCCCTGAGCCACCCCCAGCAAAGGACTAAGCATGGCAGGAACCCTAGAGCTGGATCATTCCTGCCCACCATGGGACTCCTCTGACAAGCAGCTCTGTTGTGTGTGGTAAAATATACATAACATAGGATCAACCATTTTAGGTGGGTACAGTAGCTCGTGCCTGTTATCCTGGCACTCTGGGAGGCCAAGAGGGAAGGATCCCTTGGAGCTCAGAAGTTCAAGACCAGCCTAAGCAAGAACCAGACCCCATCTCTAATGAAAATAGAAAAATTAGCCAGGTATGGTGTCAGGTGCCTGTAGTCCCAGGTACTCAGCGGACTAAGGCAGGAAGATCTCTTGAACCTAGGAGTTTGAGGTTGCTGTGAACTGGGCTGAGGCCATGGCACTCTAGTCTGGGGGGGCGACAGAGTGAGTCTCCATCTCAAAAAAGAAAGAAAGAAAGAAAACAAAATCAACCATTTTAACCATTTTGAAGTATATAATTCAGGAGCATTAAGCATATGCAAATTGTTGTATGACCATCACCACCATCCATCATCCATCTCCCAAACTTTTTCATTTTCCCAAACTGCAACTCCATAATAATTAAACAGTATATCACCATCGTTTCCTCCCCTAACCCCTGAAAACCATCATTATACTTTCTCTTTAAAAACTCAGTTAGCGCCGTGCCTGTGGCTCTAAGGAGTAGGGCGCCAGCCCCATATACTGGAGGTGGTGGGTTCAAACCTGGCCAAAAACTGCAAAAAAAGAAAAATAATTCAGTTAGTCTAGGAACCTCATAGAAGTACAACCACACGGTATTTGTTCTTTTGTGATTGGCTTATTTCACTTAGCACAATGCCTTCAGTGTTCATCCATGTTATAGCATAGGGGTCCTCAAACTGCGGCCCACGGGCCACATGAGGCAGTGTGATTGTATGTGTTTCCGTTTTGTTTTTTTACTTCAAAATAAGATACGTGTAGTGTGCATAGGAATTTGTTCATAGTTGTTTTTTTTAAACTATAGTCGGGCCCTCCAAGAGTCTGAGGGACAGTGAATTGGCCCCCTGTTTAAAAAGTTTGAGGACGCCTATTATAGCATGACTCAGAATTTCCTTCCTTTTTAAAGTGGAATGTCAGAAGACTGTCCCACCCTCTCCTGCTCCTCCCCCTTATGCTTCAGAGATGTCCCTCTTAATGTCTTGCACACCCAGTCTCATCTTGGTGTTTGGTTCTCAGAGGACTATACTGACTCAACAATCTCTTAATAAACATTATTTACCATTATTATTACTATTATTTCTTGGAAAGGAGAAGAGGTTTTTTTTTTTGCAGTTTTGGACGGGGCTGGGTTTGAACCCGCCACCTCCGGCATATGGGGCCAGCATCCTACTCCTTTGAGCCACAGGCCCCGCCCAGATGCCTGATTATTTATAAAGACGGGGTCTCTCTCTTCCTCAGGCTGGTTTCAAGCTCCTGAGCTTAGGCAACCTACCCACCTTGGCCTCGTAGAGGGCTAGGATTACAGGCATGAGCCACCATGCTCAGCCTATTTTTTTTTAGTTGTTTTTTTTTTTTTGGCCAGGGCTGGGTTTGAACTCGCCACCTCCGGCATATGGGACCGGCGCCCTACTCCTTGAGCCACAGGTGCCGCCCTTTTTAGTTTTGATGGCATCAGTCAATGTCTCATTTTCTGCATCCTGTAGGGATTTTTGTTGGCCAAATTCTATTTTAGCATATGAATATAAATAAAATTATTCAATGAGATAATATCAAAGGTCTCTAAGTGTGCTGACAGGCACCACCATCTCATTAAATGTGAATATTTTTACAGTGTTACTTGGTTTAAAAAAAAAGAGGTAGACAACCACGGTATAGTATTTTTAGGTACGTAGGTGAGGCAGGCACCCACACATGCCACCACATCCCTCTGAACAGTAAAGATAGATGGCTTCTGTGTTGCCAGGCTTGCAGGGGGCTCCAGTCCCCCAGGCTATGATGACCTAGCAGTGCATGCTCAGTGTCAGTGTTCTTGAGAATCAGCAGGTCCCCCACTCTCTTCTCTAAATCCAAATGCTTGGCAAAGCAGCTGCCAGCAAGTGGCATAGGAAGTCAAGGCTCAACTCTGTGGTCACTGAGGTGTGGGCACCAAGATGGACAGGAACAAGCCTAGTCTTGGTAGTTGGACCCCTTAAGCCAGGCAACCACAGAGAACAGTACTGCCCAAGGTCTAAATGTCCCTACCTCCCTCAACGGCAAGCCTGGGCAGAGGTCGTCACTGGGTGTGTGAACACCCACTGGTCTTCTCAGCCAATTTGACAGTCAGGATAAAAATAACACCAGCCGCATCATTTTCCAAAATTAAGGGCGATGCTATAGCAAATGTATGCAGATGTATACAGACACAGATGGGAGCAAGTGTATTTAATTGTAAATGAGTCAGAACAGAGCAAATGAGATTTCCCTTATATTTGGGTTCCAAAAATTACAGAGAAAATGTGCCTAAAGCAGAAACAAACCAAAAAAAAAAAAAAAGCAACAAAACACACACACACACACAACAACAAAAAACAGGTGTAGGTTATTGAGGCAGGAGCCACATGGGAGAGAACCTTTGGCATCCAGAAGGTTGGGATCGCTTTAGTTTCCTCTGGGGGTAATGAAAGTGTCCTGGCTCCAAAGAACTTGATGCCAGAGGCTCTCACGTGACCAAAGTGCTAAAAGGACAAACACAGGCACAGAGGAACAGGACTCAAGGTGCCTCAGCCTCATGTAGCCCATCAGTGTCAGAGAAAGCAGGGAAAGGGGGGGCCCGTAATGGAACTGTCTCCATGGAGGGAGCCAAAGGCCAGCTTTCATGTCCTCAGGGAAATAAGCTGAGGCAGAAGGAAAGGGAAGGGGAGAAAAAGCATCTCTGCCTAGCTTCATATGGCCAGAGAGGGGAGGAGAGAAAGAAGTATGAAGGACAACAGAATATTGCTTGTTTGTAGAATACCATTTCTCCTTAATAGCTTTGAGGAAGATACCCCGTAGGGTGCCAGGCTCTTGGTAGACATTCAGTAAATACTGGAGGAAAGAAAGGAAAGAGAAAGCATGGAAAGAAAGAAAATGTCATCCTACAAGTTCCTCCCATCGTATGGACTGAAGACTGCAGAAACAGTAAGGCAGATCCCCCAAGTGAAAAGAACACTCTCACTGGGGGCTCTGGGAATGTCAGGAATGGATGTGAAAGGTAGCCTTCCCCATCCCCAGGCCTCCCACCCTTGTAAGCTCAACCCCTCCTTTGGCAGTTGTCTGGAAGGCTTACCTGCCTCCAGTGACTAAGCAATTGTAATTCGCCCCTCAGAGAATCCAGAAAAACATTGGTTTTAGTACAGCAGGAGACTGGGCTTACCCCAGGGGCAGCAATTTGACACCAAAGTCGGGAAACTATGTGCAGCTGAGCAGCCAGGTCTGGCATTTCGTGGGCATTTCATAAATGCCTGCTAGTAGATGAACATATGAACGAATGCATGCATACATGAATGAATGCAACAAAGACCCATTCCCTTCACCCCCAAAAGGGTCTCACAGTATGGTTTGGACCATTTACTTCTCCCTCCCCAGGATTGTTTCTTATGTGTCCTAACGACTCTGCCTCCCAACTGGAGGAGCAGCAAACCCAGCCTTTTTACTCTGGCTCCAGCTCCCCTTGCTAGAGGATTCCAGAAAGGCAAAAGCACAAAGGCTCTTGGGGGTGGGGGGTGGAGGGTGGGGTGGGGAAAAGGAAAAGGCCAGGGAGAGCTTTCATCCTCAGCCAACCCTGCATTCTTTGGCTGATCACATTTGCTATCCTAACCTTTTCTCCCCAGAAAGCCTGGAGGGCTAGGTTGGCCTTGCTGACATTTGACCTAAGGCTAACCCTCAACACTCCCTCACTCTCTGTATTTCTGCCTTGAAGACATCAGATACTGTGTGTCTGATGTACTACAGGTCTGCTGGGGGTGGGGGTGGTGAGATGGGGTGGTCCAAGTGCTCTGGGTGCCATGCACCCAGGATAGCTCATGTCTCATCCCTGCTGGTCTTCCAAGCCACTCCTCAGGCACCCACCCTGCTAGTTGCCAATGGATACAGAAGCAAAAGAGGAAAAAGAAGAAACAGTGCTCATAGCATCACTCAGCAGAGCAGTGTGCAATCCAGCAGCACACTGCAGCTCCAGTCTGCCACATTCCATCCTGCCAGAAGGGTTACTTAAAATGAAGTCAAAGAGAGCTGAAGAACCGCCTCTACCCATAGCCTTGGATCTGCTGTTCACAGGCTTGTTTTCTTTTCTTTTCTTTTTTCTTTTTGAGACAGAGTCTCACTCTGTTGTGGGGCTAGAGTGCCATGGTGTCAGCCTAGATTACAGCAACCTCAGACTCCTGGGTTCGAGAGCTCCTCCTGCCTCAGCTTCTCAAGTAGCTGAGACTATAGGCATGAGCCACCACGTTCAGCTAATTTTTCTATTTTCTTTCTCTCTCTTTCTTTCTCTCTCTCTCTCTCTCCTTCCTTCCTCCCTTCTTCATTTCAAGAGTTTGAGGCTGAAGCAAGTAATAATTGTGCCACTGTACTCTAGTCTAGGCAATACAGTAAGACTCCATCTTTATAAAAAGAATAGATCTTTAGTGAAGCCTTCAGATGAATGCAACTTCAGGTAATCCAACCCTCCACTTCATTAGCGACCCAGTGCCAAAACCACCTTATTAAGCTGCTCCCCAACTTCTGACCCCCCCAGAAACTGTGTGAGATAATAAATGTTTATTTGTTTGTTTATTTATTTATTTACTTTTTTTTTCTGAGACCAAGTCTCACTATGTCACCCTCGGTAAAGTGCCGTGGCGTCACAGCTCACAGCAACCTCAAACTCTTGGACTTAAGCGATTCTCTTGCCTTAGCCTCCAGAGTAGCTGGGACTACAGGCACCTGCCAAAATACCCAGCTAATTAAACGTTTATTTTTAAATTTACTTTTATTATTTTTCCTATTTTTGTGGAGAGGGAGTCTCATTTTGTCACCTGAGCTAGAGTGCCATAGCTTCAACCCAGCTCAAAGCAATCTCAAACTCATAGGTTCAGGTGATTCACCTCCTTCAGCTTCCTGAGTAGCTAGGACTATAGGTAACTGCCATAATGCTTGGCTAATGTTTCTATTTTTAGTAGAGATGAGGTCTTGATCTGCTCAGGTTGGTCTTTTTTTTTTTTAGACAAAGTCTCATTCTGTCACCTGGGTAGAGTGCCCTGGCATCATAGCTCACAGCAACCTTAAACTCTTAGGCTCAAGTCCTCTTCTTGCCTCATCCTCCTGAGTAGCTGGGACTAAAGGGGCGTGCCAGAATGCCTCGCTATTTTTTTAGAGAAAGGGTCTTGCTCTTGCTCAGGCTGGTCTCAAACTCCTGAGCTCAAGCAATCCATTTGCCCTGGGCTCCCAGGGTGCTAGGATTACAGGTGTGAGCCACCTCGCTGGGTCCTCAGGCTGGTCTTAAACTCCTAAGCTCAAGGGATCCTTCTGCGTTGGCCTCCCATAATATTAGGATTACAGATGTGAGCCATTGAACCAGGTCTTATATGGTTATTTTTTTAAGCTGCTACATTTGGGCATAATTTGTCACACAGCAATAGATAACTAATATATGACTTTTCACCCTTTACTCTTCCCTTTGATATTTAGGGCCTTTCTGTTTGTCTCATACCATTCCTTCTGTGCACCTGCTCACCAGCATCTCTTGGTAGGTCCAACAGAAAGTGTTACAGCACAGTTCTGAAGCTGCTTTCAGAGCTCTAGTTGGCTAAAAGACTACATACTTTTCTTTCTCTTGGCAGTTTTTTCCTTTAATTTATGTTTCCTTTTACAATCAAAGGGAAAAAGAAGCCATAATTTCTTGATTCATTTATACTGCCCTCTTCCCTGTGGCTTTGTGAGAGTGATTTGACATGAGATAGTTCTTTCTCTTAGTCCCTGAAAGCTTCTATTCTCTTTGTGAACAAAAGAAGTGAGCTTGCCAAGAATAAATGGGACTTGGACCTCAAAAGGTTACAGTTGGATTTTAAATCTAGAATCTGTGTTCTCTGAGTGGACTCCAAACTTGGCAGCTTCCTTGCTGTACTCTGATTCGGTCTCTCTGCCACATTGGACTGCTTTTTCCATCAGAGCTATACACACATTTCCCAGAGCAGTTTCCTCATAGGGCATGATGGAAATGCACACTTGAATACAGAACTATCTTAATTTCGTAGCGCAGGGTTGGGCATGCTTAGAACTGAATCACAGGACTGGATTTGGCAGAGGGTTCAAGTTCCAGGGGTCCTCAAACTACTGCCCGCGGGCCACATGAAGCGGTGTGATTGTATTTGTTCCCATTTTGTTTTTTTTTTACTTCAAAATAAGATATGTGCAGTGTGCATAGGAATTTGTTCATAGTTTTTTTTAAACTATAGTCCGGCCTTCTAACAGTCTGAGGGATAGTGAACTGGCCCCCTGTTTAAAAAATTTGAGGACGCCTGTTCTAGACCTTAGTTTTCCCTTTTTGCTTTCATTTTCTGTCCTGAGATGCAGCTCTGAAAATTCCCAAGGGGCAATAAACTACCTATGTGCCCCAAGTCACCATCCTAAGATTTAGCATTAAGGAGACTATTTCTCCAGGCTTTGTGGTAATCCAGAGTAGTAGAAAGACAGAAAAGAGAGAAGCAGTTTTTATTATTTTTGGCAACTTTGGTTGTGTTCCTCTCCTTTGAAATGAGTACAAATTTCTCTGAAGGGCCTGAAGGAGTTGGGAGGACACAGAATATTATTTACTGAGCCCTTACTATGTACAAGATTTTTTTTGTTTGTTTTGAGACAGAGTCTCACTTTGTCACCCTCAGTAGAGTGCCAAGGTGTCATAGCTCACAGCAACTCTTGGGCTCAAGTGATTCTCTTCCCTCAGCCTCCCAAGTAGCCTGGAGAGGGACTACAGGTGCCCACCACAGTGCCCAGTTATTTTTAGAGACAGCGTCTTGTTCTATCTCAGGCTGGTCTTAAACTCCTAAACTCAGGCAATCCACCTGCCTTGGCCTCCCAGAGTGTATAAGATTTTTATTTTTCAGGCGGTGCCTGTGACTCAGTGGGTAGGGTGCTGGCCCCGTATACGGAGGGTGGCAGGTTTAAACCCGGCCCCAGCCAAATTGTAATGAAAAGAATAGCCAGGCGTTGTGGCGGGCGCCTGTAGTCCCAGCTACTTGGGAGGCTGAGGCAAGAGAATCGCCTAATCCCAGGAGTTGGAGGTTGCTGTGAGCTGTGTAATGCAATGGCACTCTACCGAGGGCCATAAAGTTAGACTGTGTCTTTACAAAAAAAAAAGATTTTTAGGGCGGCGCCTGTGGCTCAGTCGGTGGGGCGCCGGCCCCATATACCGAGGGTGGCGGGTTCAAGCCCAGCCCCAGCCAAACTGCAACCAAAAAAAAAAAAAAATAGCTGGGTGTTATGGTGGGCGCCTGTAATCCCAGCTACTCAGGAGGCTGAGGCAAGAGAATTGCTTAAGCCCAGGAGTTGGAGGTTGCTGTGAGCTGTGTGAGGCCACAGCACTCTACCGAGGGCCATAAAGTGAGATTCTGTCTCTACAAAAAAAAAAAAAAAAGATTTTTATTTTTCGTATTCCTCAAAAGAACGAAGTGAAGATGGAATTTTGGGCAGTTTTAAAACATGGCTTAAAATTTTTGACCCTCACCAAGTAATGTGATCTATCTTATATCCTGTACCCTTGAATCTGGGTAGACTAGTGACTTCTAGAGTATGGTAGAAATGATGTTATGTGACTCCCAAAACCAGGTCATAAAAGGCTATGAAACACTTGCCTTATTGGCTAGCATACTTGCTCTTAGAGCCTAAAGTCACCATGGAAGAAATCCTGGTAGCCATCATATTGGGAGGAAGTCCAAGCCATATGGAGAGCCCATGCAGAGATGCTCTGATTAACAGTCCCAATTGAGCCCAGTTTCAAGTCATCTTAGCTTAGGCACCAGACATGTAAGTAGAAAAGCCTTCAGATAATTAGATAATTTCAGTCATTAAAGTCACCCATTTATTCAAGGCATCAGAAACAACTTATGGGCTTGGTGACTGTAGCTAAGTGGTTAGAGCAACAGCCACATGCACCAGGGCTGGTGGGTTCAAACCCACCACAACAATATCCAAAAGTAACCAGCTGTAGTCCCATCTACATGGGAGGCTGAGGCAAGAGAATCGCTTAACCCCAAGAATTTGAGGTTGCTGTGAGCTGTGATGCTACAGCACTCTATGGAGGGCAACATAGTGAGACTGTCTCAAAAAAGAAAAAAAGAAATAAAGAAACAATCTATCCCCATTGTGCCTTGTCCAAATGACTGACCCATAGAATTTGTGGCATGACGAATTTTTTTTTTTAATGCTACTAAGTCTGAAATTCTTACACAACAGTAGATAACCATAACAGTATTATTTCTGTGCAGATTATGTAAACTAAGATTTGGAGAAATTAAATTTTCAGGCCAGTAAATGACGGAAAAGCAACTTGAACTTAGGCCTGTTTTAATATTAAAACCCATCATTTTTCCACTAGAGAACTAATCAGGAATGGGGTGACTAGCTGGGTTGGGGCGTGGGATCATAATATTGTAATTTTTTTCAGTTAAATCATACCCCAAATCTGTACTTACCTTTCCATCACATCACCCTCCTGGGGACATTTGGCAAAGATCAAGCCAGCTTCCCTGACTGGATGTTGTCTGATGCTGAGTGAAGAAAGCTGGAGCAGGACCCCTGGGTCTGGAGGCCTCATTTCCAGCAGTGCAGACCTGTACACTGGTGCCATGTTGACCCATTTTCAGGAGATACTGTTCTCCAGGAGAGGATCTGCACCAAAATCTGAGAACCAGTCAGTAGCCCTTTGAAGATTAGCCTAAAAAAATATGGGTCCATTCATGGGGCGGATGTGAGGCAGGATTGGTCCTTTGTTTCCTACAGAGAGAGGATATGGGGTCTGCTTTCTCCTCTTCCCTATTTACAGTAGTGCTGAGAGTTTCATTTCATTAGTCTTTATAAAGTCTCTGGAGGGTCTCAGGTGCCAAATGCTATAATAAGTGTGAAATTTAACTACTTTTTCATCAAGGCAAAAAATCCAGCCTGCAGAGATTCAAAGTCTGAGAATCTGCTTGTAAAAGACAGGAACACTATTGTCAACTTTCAATTGCAACTGAAGCATGATCAGGCACTGAATTATCACAGCAAGTTCTCTCAGGAGCTCTTGCTGTCCAGCAAGGGATCAGCAATAAGAATTTGTTCCAGGAAGGGGTCGTGATGGAAGCCTCAGCACTGCTACCTCTCAGGGCTGGGGGCTTCCAATGGACCATCTTTTTCTTCCGGAATATGCCATCCTAGGCGGAGCCTGTGGCTCAGTGAGTAGGGCGCTGGCCCATATACCGAAGGTGGCAGGTTTGAACCCAGCCCCAGCCAAATTGCAACAAAAAAATAGCCAGGCATTGTGGCAGGCACCTGTAGTCCTAGCCAATTGGGAGGCTGAGGCAAGAGAATTGCCTAAACCCAAGAGCTGGAGGTTGCTGTGAGCTGTGATGCCATACCACTCTACCCAGGGCGACAAAAAAAAAAAAAAAGAAGAAGAAGAAGAATATGCCACCCTCACATCTATAGCCATGCCACCTTGAATGCCCCTGATCTTGTCAGAATACACATATCCATTCTCCCTACAGAGGCTCACCATCCTACTCCACAGCTCTTCATTAACACACTTCTCACATCCTCTAGGCCCCATCTCCTGCCTCCCTTTTATTGCAATTATTTCTGGTGAGCACTGCTGCCTGAGTTTTCCAAAGGTACAGCCCTGGCCATTAACCTTTAAAGAGCAAAATGCCAATAGTGCTGCATCATAGGGAGCACATCTTCTATTTACAGCTGCTTTTTCAGATCACAAGGTAGTAGGCAAAGAGAGAATTTTGCTTTCATAACAAGCAGGTGCTTAGAATTAATGCAGGGGGAGAAAAAGTCATGACATGATCTGAGCAAGCAGTGCAGAATCCGGGTCAAACCAGAGGGGCATTGGGAGCATACTGCAACAAGGTCCTGGAGCCAAAGCTAGGAGGAGCAACTTTGGTCAAGTCCACCAAGGAAAGAAATTAGCATTTCTTGTCTGAACTCTTACTATGTGTCAAGTGCAACAGAAGATATTTTATATACATTATTTCATGGCATTGCAACCTGTAAAGTTCCATTTTATGGATGAGTAAACTGAGGCTCAAAAGAAATAATTCATTAATGAGATAATTATCCCAAATCATACAGCTAATATGGGAGGAACCTGGGATTCAAACCTGGGAGCTTTTTTATTTCTTATGTTTTATTTTATTTATTTATTTATTTTTGAGACAGAGTCTCACTTTGTCGCCCTGGTAGAGTGCCGTGGCGTCACACCTCACAGCAACCTCCAGCTCTTGGGCTTAGGCAATTCTCTTGCCTTAGCCTCCCGAGTAGCTGGGACTACAGGCGCCTGCCACAACGCCCAGCTATTTTTTTGGCCAGGGCCAGGTTAGAACCCACCCTAGGTATATGGGGCCAGTGCCCTACTCACTGAACCACAGGTGCCGCCCTTTTTATTTTATTTATTTATTTATTTTTGAGACAGAGTCTCATTTTGTCACCCTGGGTAGAGTGCTGTGGCGTCACAGCTCACAGCAACCTCAAACTCTTGTGCTCGAGCAATCCTCTTGCCTCAGTCTCCCAAGTAGCTGGGACTACAGGTGCCTGCCACAATGCCTGGCTAATTTTTTTAAGAGATGAGCTCTTGCTCTTACTCAGGCTGGTCTCAAACTCCTGAGCTTAAGCAATCCACCGGCCTCAGCCTCTCAGAGTGCTAGGATTACAGGTGTGAGTCACGGTGCCTGGTCCCCAGGAACTTTTTATTTCAGCTCCACATTCCTTATTTTACCTACTGCTGGAGACAGAAATTTATTATTCTTCTCTTAGCTCAGCTATCCCCCAGTGTGTGACCTCCACCTTCCTTAAAAAGGAAAAAGAAACAAAAGGTTAAAGATTATTCCTATATGTTTCTAGAATGACCTGAATGAAAGGATTTTTTTTTTTTCAAACCCCTTGAGAAGATTCCAAAAGCAACTCTGAACGTTAACTATTGGGCTCAGAATCAGGAATCTGTGCCATAGAAACACCCACCATCCCTAACTCTGCTGCCTAATCCTCACCCACCCCTCACAGTCAAGCCCAAACATCATCCCTTCCACGAAGCTTCTCAAGTGCCTATGCTTCTTTCTTTCCTTTGAATTCAGTTAAAGGTGACTTCAAATACCCAGCTCTTGAGGCTGACAGAGAACACTGATGTGCAGACATTTTGCGCATCCCATGAAGCTGGGCATCTCAGGCAGTATATCAGAGGCTCTTCTGCTCATCTGCCACACAGGCCACCACCAGCGCACTTGTTATCCTAGCCCACAGGTTCATTCGGCCCAAAGAGCTTTGCTGCTTTGAGGCCAAATTGGTGCAGAGGGTTCCTAGAGTCCAGCCTCCCTGTGCCCTCCCTGGGGAGGTACTGCCAAAGAGTTGGGTGCGGGTCTACACAGCTCAAAAGATGCTGACTTCAGATTCCCTCCCAATCTGGCTGCCCTTCATAGTTCCCTCCTCTTTCTTCACATTAAGTGAGCTTGAGACTGGAGGGGGAAACAAAACAATTTAAAATGGAAACTTTGGCACTAGGGGAGGTGGCTCACACCTAGTACTCTGGGAGGCCACCGTGGGAGGGACTGTTGAGCTCAGGAGCTCAATACCAGCCTAAGCAAGAGCCAGGCCCCATCTCTACTAAAAGTGGAAAAATAGCTGGGCATTGTGGTGGGCGCCAGTAGTCCCAGCTACCTGGAAGGCTGAGGCGGGGGATCACTTGAACCCAGCAGGAGTTTGAGGTTGCTGTGAGCTAGATTAATGCCATGGCCTTCTAGCCTGGGCAACTGAGTGAGACCCTGTCTCTAAAATAAAATAAAATAAACTTTTGGCTCATTCTCCATTATTTCCCATTGCAGGAAAGGAAACCACTATTTATTTAGTTGCAAGCCAAAAACCTGTAATCTTCAGTCCAGCAGCCTGTTGCTTCTATCTTCCAAATACTTTCAGAATAATCATGTCTCACCATCGCCAGTGCTACCACCTCACTTTAGGCCCCTATCATCTCTTATTTGGATACTTGCACTGCTAACTAGTCTTCCTGCTTCAGTTCTTGCTCTCTTTTAGCCTATTTTCTGCACAACATTTAGAACTGCACTGGCTATTTAAATTAATTAAAATTTCATTTCCTCATCTGATTGTTCCATTTTAAAAATTCAACAGTCACATCACCCCTGTGGCTACCGATATTGGTCAGAGTAGACCCAGAACATTTTCATCATTGCCAAAAGTTCTGTTGGACAGAACTAATCTAGAGTAAGCATTTTTTTTTTTTTTTTTTTTTTTTAAGACAGAGTCTCACTTTGTTGCCCTTGGTAGAGTGCTGTGGCATCACAGCTCTCAGCAACCTCCAACTTTGGGCTCAAGTGATCCTCTTGCCTCAGCCTCCTGAGTAGTTTGGGACTACAGGTGCCCACCCACAATGACCTGCTAGTTTTTATATTTTTAATACAGACAGGGTCTCGCTCTTGCTCAGGCTGCTCTTGAATTCCTGAGCTCAAGCAATCCACCCCACCTCAGGCTCCCAGAGAGCTAGGATTACAGGTGCAAACCACTGCACCCAGCTAGAGTGAGCCTTTTAATATTTCAGTCAGGGGCGGCTCCTGTGGCTCAGTCGGTAAGGCGCCAGCCCCATATACCAAGGGTGGCGGGTTCAAACCCGGCCCCGGCTGAACTGCAACCAAAAAATAACGGGGCGTTGTGGTGGGCACCTGTAGTCCCAGCTACTCGGGAGGCTGAGGCAAGAGAATCGCTTAAGCCCAGGAGTTGGAGGTTGCTGTGAGCTGTGTGATGCTATGGCACTCTACCGAGGGCCATAAAGTGAGACTCTGTCTCTACCAAAAAAAAAAAAATTTTTCAGTCAGATTATGTCTATTACCTACTCAAAACGCCCCCAATGACTTTCCGTTACATTTAGAAAATAAATCCAAACACTTGACCATGATTTACAGACATTATATGGCCAGGCCCCTTGCTATGCCTCCCATCTCATTTCCTATAGCACTGTCTCTCACTCAGTTTCAGTTACTAGCCTCTGACATCTCTTGAATACTCCAAGCATTCTTCTTCTTCAGGGCCTGCGCACTTGCTGCTCCCTTTTCCTTGAACACGCTTTCCTTAAATAAGCATAGGGCCTACTCACTTCATTTAGATCTTCTCTGCTCAAGGGTCCCCTCCCCCATATCTGAAAGGAGTCGTGTCCTCTTCCTGTATATCCAGTCACTTTCTCATTCTCTAGCCACCACAGTCTGTTCTTTCTTTCTTTCTTTCTTTCTTTCTTTCTTTCTTTCTTTCTTTCTTTCTTTCTTTCTTTCTTTCTTTCTTTCTTTCTTTCTTTCTTTCTTTCTTTCTTTCTTTCTCTCTTTCTCTCTTTCTCTCTTTCTCTCTTTCTCTCTCTCTCTCTCTCTCTCTCTCTTTCTTTTCTTTCTTTTGACAGAGTCTCACTTTGTCACCTTGGGTGGAGTGCTGTGCATGGAATCATAGCTCATAGCAACCTCAAACTCCTAGGTTTTAGCAATTCTCCTGCCTCAGCCTACTGAGTAGCTGGTACTACAGCTGCCTGCCATGATGCCTGCTAGTCTTTTTCTATTTTTAGGAGTGACCATGTCTTGGTCTTGCTTAGGCTGGTCTCAAATTCCTGAGCTCAAGCTCGGACTCCCAAAGCACTAGGATTACAGGTGTGAGCCATCACACCCAGCCTGCCCTATATTTCTTTCTCTCTTTTTTAGAGACTGGGTCTCACGCTGTCATCCAGACTGGAGTGCAGTGGCCCAGTCATAGATCATTGGAATCCCCAACTCCTGGGCTGAAGCAATCCTCCTGCCTCAGCCTTCTGCCTCAGCATAATCCTCAGTAGTTAGGACCATGGGTGCCAGCCCCCAAGCCTGGCTGATTTTTCAATTTTTTGTAGAAATGGAGTCTTGCTACATTGGGCAGGCTTATCTTGAACTTCTGGCTGTAAGCAATACTCCTGCCTCAGCCTCCCAAAGTGCTGGTATTATAGGCACGAGCCACTGTGGCTGGCCTCTATATTTCTTTTTTTTTTTTGGCCAGGGGTGGGTTTGAACCCACAACCTCCAGCATATGGGGCTGGCGCACTACCCTTTGAGCCCCAGGCACCGCCCCAGGCCTCTATATTTCTTTATAACACTTCCTACTGTCTGACACTGTATTATACATTTATTTGTTTCTTTTCTGTCTCTCCCACTGGAACCTATGCTCCTTAAAGGCAGGGTCTTTGTGGTTTTGTTCATTTCTCTATCTACTTGCATCTAGTACACTGCCTGGCAATTAAGAGGGCCTCAGTGAATGTTTATTGATTGACCGAATGAATGAATATTTTCTGTTCTGCAAATGCCCCAGAGACGAAGAAATTACATAAGACCTTCTTAGAATAGAAAAAAGGAAGAAAAATGTAGAGAGAACAAATAAACTGATATCTTAAGAAATTGTCCTGTTGGCTCGGCACCTGTGGCTCAAGGGGCTAAGGCGCCAGCCACATAAACCTGAGCCGGCGGGTTCGAATCCACCCCAGGCTGGCCAAATAACAATGATGGCTGCCTCTTTCGTCTTGGTCGCCGACACGCCATCCAGATTGAGGAAGACCCGGAAGCTTTGGGGCCACATGAGCCACGGCCATGGCCCTATCTGCAAGCACAGGAAGCAGCCAGGAGGCCGAGGTAATGCTGGTGGCATGCATCATCACAGGATTAACTTCGACAAATATCACCCAAGTTACTTTGGGAAAATGAGGCATTACCACTTAAAGAGGAACCAGAGCTACTGCCCAACTTTCAACCTTGATAAATTGTAGACATTGGTCAGTGAGCAGACACGGGTAAATGCTGCCAAAAACAAGACAGGAGTTGCTCCCATCATTGATGTAGTACGATCGGGCTACTACAAAGTTCTGGGGAAGGGAAAACTCCCAAAGCAGCCAGTCATTGTGAAGGCCAAATTCTTCAGCAGAAGAGCTGAAGAGAAGATTAAGGGTGTTGGAGGGGCTTATGTCCTGGTGGCTTGAAGCCAAATGGAGGGGAGGTTCATTAAATGCTATTTCCTTGTAAAAAAAAAAAAAAAACAATGATGGCTGCAACCAAAAAAAAAAAAAAAAAAAATAGCTGGGCGTTGTGGTGGGCACCTGTAGTCCCAGCTACTTAAGAGGCCAAGGAAGGAGAATTGCTTGAGCCCAGGAGCTGGAGGTTGCTGTGAGCTGTGACGCCACAGCACTCTACCTAGGGCAACAGCTTAAGGCTCTGTCTGAAAAAGAGAAAAAAAAGAAATTGTCCTGTTATACAGCTATATTTTAGAATTTGGTTTATACACTGTGTCTTATGCTTCTATAAGGCTTGTTTTGGAAACGTAAATTTGTTCCAACGTGATTGATATATTAGGGAACAATTTGAGCAAAAATGCAAATTTCACATTTGTTTCTGCACAATTCATCTGCTAGAAACACCAAGTGAGTGCAGAAAACTGCACTCAGCTGCATCAACCCACGTAGGAATACACAAAATCTCCACAGATATCACACACATCTACATCTGGTGTTATGACTTCCCATCAAATTTCAGATAACGCCCCCTTCCACCGCTTCACAATAACTCATGAGTTACAACTTTTTTGGCATCTACTTCCACAAACAAACTTCTGGTCTTTTTCAAGATAAAGCCATATTTACTATAGTATTTATGTGTTTGTTTGTTTTTGTAGAGACAGAGTCTCACTTTGTCGCCCTCAGTAGAGTCCTGTGGTGTCACAGCTCACAGCAACCTCCAGCTCTTGGGCTTAGGCGATTCTCTTGCCTTAGCCTCCCGAGTAGCTGGAACTATAGGCGTCCGCCACAACGCCCAGCTATTTTTTTGTTGCGGGGACCAGGTTTGAACCTACTACCCTTGGTATATGGGGCTGGCACCCTACCCACTGAGCCACAGGCACTGCCCTTTATGGGTTTTTTTGTTTTAAACAATTTAACCTTTGTAAAGCTGTGCTGCCTGTTTTGTTTTTTTTTTTGAGACTGAGTCTCACTCTGTTGCCTTAGGCTAGAGTGCCATGGCGTCAGCCTAGCTCACAGCAACCTCAAACTCCTAGGATAAAGCATTCTCCTGCCTTGGCCTTCTGAGTAGCTAGGACTACAGGCACCCACCATGATGCCTGGCTTATTTTTTTCCTATTTTTAGTAGAGACAGGGTCTGGCTCTTGCTGAGGCTGGTGCCAAACTCCTGAGTTCAAGCAATCCTTCTGCCTGGGCCTCCCAGAGTGCTAGAATTATAGGTTGAGCCACTGCACCTGGCCCCCATTTTTTGTTTTTGTTGAGACAGAGTCTCACTCTGTTGCTGGCACTAAAGTGCGGCAGCATTATCAAAACTTGTAGTAGCCTTAAATTCCTGGGTTCAAATGATCCTTCTACCTCAGCCTCCTGAATAGCTGGGACTACAGACGTAAGCTACCACTCCCAGCTAATTTTTTCTATTTTTAGTAGATACCAGGTCTGGCTCTTGCTCCAGATGGTCTTGAAGTACTAAGTTTAAGTGATCCTCCCATTTTGGCCTCCCAGAGTGTTAAGATTACAGATGTTAGTTACCACTCTTGGCCAGGTTCCTATCTTTTTTAATGTGTCACTGATGAAGTTTTCAGTGTTGTACTCAATCCTATTTCCCCCATAAGCCCTGAGGGATTTTGTATAGCTCAGTGATTTGTAGGTGTACATACATTGTCTAATAACAGAACTAAGAGTACTTGAGTACATCTACCCTCTTCCGCAAACCCCAACTAGATGGAAAGCACATTAAGGACAAGGACTGTGTTTTATTCTTTTTTTTAAGCCCTACATCCCCTAAAATAACAGCTAGGCATGTAACAGATGCTCATGAAATGTCTGTACTTGGTTTGTTGCACCCTAGGCTTTTTTCTGGTTATCTTTGAAAAACTGAGCTTGGACCAGAGATGGCAAAAAAGACTCTGCAAAACTTCTTCCCAGGGAAGGTATTTTCTCTCCCAGAGCTTCTGGTCAGAGCAGCCACTTCCCAATCCCCCAGAGGGGGAATGTCCCCAAGCAGTGGAGGAAGGACAGACATAGGGTCTCAGCTGTTGTGCCTGTAGGCTATCCAGTAGCACCCTGAAGGGAGGCCCTCCCAAAAAATATATTAATGTCACAAAAGTTAATGGATCAGAAAGGAGAAAAATTAATATAAATTACCTTCAGATCTTTCCTTGGCAGCCACAGAACAAGTTCCATGAGGTGCCTGAGGAAAATCAGGCCTTGGGAAGCAGTGCCCTTAATGGGCTAAAATGTCACCTCAGACCCTCCCTCTAAAACTGTAACTCCCCAGTCATCTGGGCCTAGAAACAAATTATGCTGGGTTTATGCTGCTTTCTGGCTAGTCCTTTACCCAGTGAGTCCTTTACCCAGTCCTTTACTCTAGCTTTTGCTGGGTGTGCATGTCTTTTATGAGAAGATTGTCACTTCTCTCAGTCTGGGGAATGGTAGGGGCACCTCTGCCTCTTGCTGGGCCTCTGCCTGGAGTCTTGGTAGTGAGAGAAGCATCTTTACTATAAAACTACCTACAACCTGGGGGGGGTCTGTGGCTCAAAGGAGTAGGGCATTGACCCCATATACTGGAGGTGGCGGGTTCAAACCCAGCCCTGGCCAAAAAAAAAGGAAAAGAAAAAGAAAAGAACAAAAGCAAATGTTACAGAAAAAAAACTACCTACAAACCCTTCTTTCTTTTCTTTAAAAGGAGTCTTTTATTTATTTATTTATTTTTTGCAGTTTTGGCCGGGGCCGGGTTTGAACCCGCCACCCCAGGTATATGGGGCCAGCGCCCTACTCCTTGAGCCACAGGCACTGCCCAATCTACAACCTTTCTTTGTACATAAAAGATATATCTCCCTGTCATATAATCTGACAAAGAAACCCCACTTCCCCCATCCCCTCCTGTAGGGCTTAGATGGGCTACAGAGAGGCTCAAAAAGAGAGCAGTTTCCAAGGTGGCAGACTGGGGCAAAGAGAAAGGAGATGGAAGAAGATGGCAAGTGGGCATATACGGCAAGGCAGCAAGCTGGCATTGGAGAAGAAAAGTGACTGAGAGATGCCTACTGGCAGGCAGGAATGACCAGGGAATTTAAGGAGCAGTGATGCCCAAAACCCAATTTTAAGTTGTTCACTGAGCTGTGTGGTACATAGTGCCTTCTGTTCCCCTCAAGCTTTTTGTAAATGACTTTCACACAAAGCCTAGAATTAGGGATGCTTTGCTGAGTGGAGACAGGGGCAGTGTGAGAGGAGAAAGGGAGGAGGCACACAGTGGGTCAAGAATTCAGCAGCTCACACCTGTAATCCTAGCACTTTGGGATCGTTTGACTTTAAGACAGTGAGACCCCATCTCTAAAAAATAAAAAAAAGGATTAAGCAGAAACGGAATAAAATCAAGTATTTTTATAGTACTTATGGAGTGGCAAATACAGGTCTAAGTGCTTTTCCTATACTTCTGGTAATTAATTTAATCTTCATATCAACCCTATGAAGGAGAAAGTATTATTATCTCTATTTTATATAGGAGGTACAGAGAAGCTAAATAACTTGTCCAAGGTCACAACACCAATAAGTGTCAGAGCTGGTATGTGAACTGAACCCAAAGCTACCCTCAAACATTACAGGTTCCTAACCCAGCACAGTGACTCACACCTGTAGTCCCAGAAATTTGGGAGACTGAAAATTGCTTGAGCAATTGCTTGAGTTCGAAGTTTGCAGTGAGTCGTGATCGTGCCTGTGAATAGCTGCTACACTCTAGCCTGAACAACATAGCAAAACCCCATCTCTAAAAAATAAAAAAATTATACACTTCTGCCCCTCAAGAAACCTCAAAGATAGAGGGTTCAGGACATGGATTTCCCATTGTACGTGGGGTGGAGGGAGTGTGAGTCCTCTAGCTGGACACAGAGAAGGGTGACCCCAGGACTCTGAGAGACTTGGATAAATCCAAGAATCTGATAGTTGGGCTACCTTTAAATCAGGAAAGGTGGGCCAGGTGATGCCCAAAGCTCTTTCCTGCATAAAAGGGGTCCCATCTAGAGGAGGATGTGATGTCATTACAGAGGGGACACATATCTGAATC
Organism: Nycticebus coucang; assembly: GCF_027406575.1. Lineage (NCBI taxonomy): Eukaryota > Metazoa > Chordata > Mammalia > Primates > Lorisidae > Nycticebus > Nycticebus coucang. The sequence goes on along the minus strand of NC_069796.1, from coordinate 37,297,179 downwards.
AAGTTGACTAGCTCTCTGTGGAATAGTTAGACAGCCTATTAGGCAACAAGGCAGTAAGTTATCCAGCATGAGGTCTTTGGGTCAAATAATTCATGCTAGATGAAGTCCCTTAGGGAAAGAAAAAGACAGGGAGACTTCCTGGAGAAGGTGGCATTGCTGTACCAGTAAAGCCTCCTGCAGACCAGTGGGCTGGGATCACAAAGCTCTGGAGTCTCAATTTCAAGCATTGTCCAGTCCTAGTCCCTTTTCTTCAGGCCCCTTCCTCACTCTCTTTCCTTCCATTTCCCAGACTTCTTCTTATCAAGTCAGCAAAACACATGGAAGCACGATGGTCAAAGGCCAGGGTGGTCTGATTTCCTGCAAATGGTTTACAAATTAATTGAATTTGAAGGAAAATGTAGACTTCCCATTCCAAACTATCTTTGTTCATTTTTTAATTTAGATATAATTCACTACTGTAATAGTCACCATTTTAAAATGTACAATTCAGTAGTTTTTAATATATTCATAAAATTGTGCAATCATCATCTCTATCTAATTCCAGAACATTTTCATCATCTCAGAAAGAAACCTTGTACCCATTGCAGTCACTTTGCATTCCTTATTTCCCCAAGCCCTGACAACTACTAGTTTTCTGTCTTTACAGATTTGACTATTCCAGACATTCCATATCAATGGACTCAAATATTACATAGTCTTTTGTGTCTTTCAGTGAGCATGATGTTTGTAAGTTTCATTCATGTTGTAGCATAAATCAGTATTTCATTCCTACTGGTTCCTGGCTCCAGCAGCTCTGCTTCACATAAACAGACCTGTAGTCACTTGTCTCTCCAGTTGTCAGGGAGTCATTTTGTCCTAGGGCTTCAGTTCTCTGGTGGATCTAAGAAAAGTTGTTGATTCTCAGTTCATTTGACTTTTTCCTTATTGTAAGGAAGCTGGGGTTTTGGAGACAATTGTTTTGAAACTGTAAATCAATTTGGGAAGTATTTCCATCTTTACAATATTAAGACTTCTGTGAACACGCCATGTCTTTCCATTTATTTAATTTCTCTTTATTTTCACTCATCATCTTTTGGTATTTCTCAATGTATCTTTGCATTTCTTTTGTACTACCCTAGCTCAGCTGCTGCAGGGCTGAAGGGTTAAGATGTGAGAAGGGGGCCAGGCAGGTGGCTCATGCCTGTAACCTTAACACTCTGAGAGGCTGAGGTGGGTGGATTGCCTGAGCTCAGGAGTTTGAGACCAGCCTGACCAAGAGTGAGACCCCGTTTCAACTGAAAAAAAAAAAATAGAAACTATTAACCAGGTATTGTGGCAGGAGCGTGTAGTTCCAGCTACTCAGGAGGCTGACAGAAGAGGATTGCTTGAGCCTAAGAGTTTGAGATTGCTATGAGCTATGACACCGTGGTGGTCTATCCAGGTGACGGTGAGACTCTGTCTCAAAAAATAAAATAAAATAAAAGATGTGAGAAGGGGTGAAGAGAGTTGCCACCATTGTTCAGCCAAAGACAAGAAAGACCAGGACTCCTCTGAGATGACACACACTGGTGCTGGACAGTTAGCAAAGTTAAAATACTGAGCACAGGGCAGCGCCTGTGGCTCAAAGGGATAGGGCTCCAGTCCCATATGCTGGAGGTGGTGGGTTCAAACCCAGCCTCAGCCAAAAACCACACACAAAAAAAAAATACTGAGCACAGCAGCTGATTGACATGCATTTGATTCTGTCCATGTCTGGACTGCTCCCTGATTCTTAGCCCTTGAATGCTGAAGTGGGGAATATTGCAGGCTCATTATTCCAGGAAAGCATCTTCTAGGGCCAGCTGGGAAGCAGCAGCCCCAGTGACCCTAAAGTCTAGTCCCAGGCTCCTAGCTATCTTTGGAGTTTCTTCTGCCAGGAAGGACAACGTGCCTTCTCCAGGAATGTCATTGGCAGAGAGGGCTAGAACCATGTAAATTATATTTCCAAGCGTTTTCCTAATCACATCAAAGTCCTTTTCAAGGAGTCTCCTGGACTAACTGGAGTTTGATAATTACAAATTATTTCTAGCAGAAATGCTGACTGTGGGAAAGCAAGTTAGAGCAAATTTCATTCATATTAAAGCCATGGTCAGAGCATCATGAACCTTCAGGGTATTTATTTTTCCATCAGTTCCTCCCTGGTTCCCTCACTTCCTTCTTAGGCCTGGCTGAGCTGGAGACTCGCCTAATACAAATGACTGCATTAAAATAAAATCATGTGAAAGCTCAGGGGAACACGCCTGAGTAATGGAGAAGATAATAGGCTTGGACAACCACCCGAGCCCTCTCTTCTTACTCCCTCAAGGCAAGAGAATGTTCACAACTGATTTGGGATCACTTCTAATAGTAAGTAGGAGGTAGACTAGAACTTAAGTGGTTTATGGGAAAAACTGTAATAATGTAGCAGATTGTTATCACTCCACTGATCCTCGCTTAGTCCCTATATCTCCAAAGTGATTTCTACTTTCTAAATGATGATGGGAGGAGCTGAGAAACAAAGGTACAAGGAAAAAACTAACACAGAGATGGTTCTGTTCACTCATTCATTCATTCTTTCTTTCACTCGTCAAGCATTTGAAGCTGACCCCATCCCAAGTATTGTGCTGGCTGCAGGAAACCAGAGATGGAGCAGGGGTGGGGTGAGGGTGGGACTCCTGTTCCTTAGTTGCCCTTAGTATGTGTAGAAGGGGAAAGCAGAGGTACAGTCAGATAAGCTACATCACCTGTAAATTTGTTGCTTTCAAGAATCTGCCCCCTAGGGTGGCGCCTGTGGCTCAGTGAGCAGGGCGCCGGCCCCATATGCCGAGGGTGGCGGGTTCAAACCTGGCCCCGGCCAAACTGCAACAAACAAACAAAAAAAAAAAAAGAATCTGCCCCTAAGACTCTTCCCCTTAACTTGGGTTGAGCTGGGGCAGAACAGGTGAGAGGTGATCATCTCACCATTTCACTTTTGCCTCTAAAAGCTGGAAATTAGAGTTTGCTAATCTATTTTCTTTTCCTTTTTTTTTTTTTGTAGAGACAGAGTCTCACTTTATGGCCCTGGGTAGAGTGCTGTGGCATCACACAGCTCACAGCAACCTTCAACTCCTGGGCTTAAGCGATTCTCTTGCCTCAGCCTCCCGAGTAGCTGGGACTACAGGCGCCCGCCACAATGCCCAGCTATTTTTTGGTTGCAGTTCAGCCGGGGCTGGGTTTGAACCCACCACCCTTGGTATATGGGGCCTGCGCCCTACTGACTGAGCCACAGGTGCCACCCTTTTTTCTTTTCTTTTCTTTTCTTTTTTTTTGAGACCAAAGTCTCACTTTGTTACTTTTGGTAGAGTGCCATGACGTCATAGTTCACAGCAGCCTCAATCTTTTCTTTTTTTTTTGAGACAGAGTCTCACTTTGTCACCCTTGGTGAAGTGCTGTGGCATCATAGCTCACAGCAAGTTGAAGTGATTCTCTTGCCTCAGCCTCCCAAGTAGCTGGGACTACAGGCATCTTCCACAACACCTGGTTATTTTTTTTAGAGATGAGATCTCGCTCTGGCTCAGGCTGCTCTCAAACTCATGAACTCAGGCAATCCAGCCACCTCAGCCTCCCAGAGTGCTAGGATTACATGTGTGAACTGCTGTGTCCGACCCTCAATTTTTTTTTCTTTTAATAAAAACACAGTCTTGCTCTGTCACCTAGGCTGGAGTGCACTGGCATGATCATGGCTCATTGCAGCCTCAAACTCCAGGACCATCATTTTATTTTATTTTATATTTATTTATTTATTTTGAGACAGAGTCTCATTATGTCACCCTCGGTAGAGTGCCATGGTGTCACAGCTCACAGCAACCTGAAACTCTTGGGCTTCCATGATTCTTTTGCCTCAGCCTCCCAAGTAGCTGGGACTATAGGTGCCCGCCACAACTCCCGGCTATTTTTGTTGCTGTTGTCATTCTTGTTTAGCAGGCCCAGGCCAAGTTCGAACCCACCAGCCTCAGTGTATGTGTCTGGCACTGTAACCACTGTGCTACAGGCAGAGTATTTATTTTTTTGAGGCAGAGTCTCAAGCTGTCACCCTGGGTAGAGTGCCATGCAGTCATAGCTCACAGCACCCTCCAACCCTTGGGCTCAAGAGATCCTCTTGCTTCAGTTTTTCTATTTTTAGTAGAGATGGAGTCTCACTTTTTACTCAGGCTGGTCTTGAACTCATGAGCTCACACTATCCACCTGCCCTGGCCTCCCAGAATGCTAGGATTACAGGCGTGAGCCACCAAGCCCGGCCTGGATCATTTTAAAAAGAAAGAAATAGGGTCAGGCAAGGTGGCTCATGCCTGTAATCCTAGCACTTTGGGAGGTCAAGGCGGGTGGATTGCCTGAACTCAGGAGTTCGAGACCAGGCTGACCCAGAACAAGACCTCGTCTCTTACAAAATAAAAAAAAAAAAAAAGCCAGGCGTCTGTAGTCCCAGTTACTTGGGAGGCTGAGGGAAGAGATCACTTAAGCCTGAGAGTTTGAGGTTGCTGTGAGCCGTGACTCCATGCCACTTTACTGAGGGCAGCAAAGAGAGACTCTGTCTCAAAAAATAAAATAAAATGGAAAGGAAGAAGCAAAAGAAAAGGAAAGAAGGAAAGGAAGGAGAGGGGAGGCAAGAGGGTTGTCATTTTCTACAGGAGGGCTTCCCACTTATCTAGTAGCTTAGGAAGAGACAACTCTCTCTCTCTCTCTTTTTTTTTTTTTTTTTTGAGACAGAGCCTCAAGCTATTGCCCTGGGTAGAATGCCGTCACATCACAGCTCACAGCAACCTCCCAACTCTTGGGCTCAAGCGATTCTCCTGCCTCTGCCTCCCAAGTAACTGGGACTACAGGCGCCTGCCACAATGCCAGGCTATTTTTTTTGGTTGCAGCCATCATTGTTGTTTGGCGGGCACGGGCTGGATTCAAACCCACCAGCTCAGGTGTATGTGACTGGCGCCTTAGCTGCTTGAGCCACAGGCACCGAGCCAGAAGGGACAACTGTCTTGGTGTCAGAGGTCCAATTCTTTGGAGATAGGGTCAGGCCCCAGAGGTGAGGGAGGTGATAGGGAGATCATGAAGAAAAATCAAAAAGGCTGCTGCCAATACCATGGAGCTCCTCCCTGCCTGCCCAAGAGATGGTGAGAATAAGGAAGAGGAAGGCTGAGAAGGGAGGGTCTTGAGGCCCACAGAGGAGAAGCATCTGGGAACATAGTTCTCATCCCATCAATAGCAGCAGCAGTAACATTCCACTGAGGCACAAATCACTTGGGAGCAGCTAAAGATTGCTTTACCTTATAACCACAAAAATTCTATGGTTTTGGGCGGCGCCTGTGGCTCAGTCGGTAAGGCGCCGGCCCCACAGACCGAGGGTGGCGGGTTCAAACCCGGCCCCGGCTGAACTGCAACCAAAAAATAGCTGGGCATGGTGGCGGGCTCCTGTCGTCCCAGCTACTCGGGAGGCTGAGGCAAGAGAATCGCTTAAGCCCAGGAGTTGGAAGTTGCTGTGAGCTGTGTGATGCCATGGCACTCTACCCGAAGGGCATCAAGTGACACTCTGTCTCTACAAAAAAAAAAAATAAATAAATAAAAAAAATAAAAAATAAAAATTCTATGTTTTTTTATTGCTGGGCATGGTGGCCATGGAATTGGCTCCTCCAGGGCCTGGTGTTTTGGTGACAGTCATCCCTCAAATCTTCTCTCAGTGTGAAATGGATTGCTGGATTTCCAGGGCTTAATTGTCCGCACCAGCTAAAAGCACTCTGCCAGTAATGAAAATATATCCACTCTTTTTATCAAGAAAAAAGGACAATAACTCAGCCAGCTTTAGTCTACATTTTATTGAACATCAGCCTAGCTTGTTTCCAAGGACATCTCTGATATGAAGTAGAGACGGCTGATATGGGGGGTTGGGGGGTACTCAGAACACATCTGGGGAACAAGGGCCAAAAAATGTCCGGGACCAAGTCTCTCCTCCTTACTCCCTCATAGCACACAGCTTTCTTTCTTTCTTTTTTTTTTTGAGACAGAGCTCACAGCAACCTCAAACTCTTGGGCTCAAGCGATTCTCTCGCCTCAGCCTCCCAAGTAGCTGGGACTACAGGCGCCCGCCACAACGCCTGGCTATTTTTTGTTGCAGTTGTCATCATTGTTTTAGCTGGCCCAGGCTGGGTTCAAACCTGCTACCCTTGGTGTATGGCTGGCGCCGTAACCACTGTGCTACAGGTGCCAAACCAGCACACAGCTTTCTTTCTTTCTTTATTTTTTTGTAGAGACAGTGTCTCACTGTACCGCCCTGTAGAGTGCCGTGGCATCACACCGCTCACAGCAACCTCTATTCTTGGGCTTATGCGATTCTCTTGCCTCAGCCTTCCGAGCAGCTGGGACTACAGGCGCCTGCCACAACGCCCGGCTATTTTTTTATTGCAGTTTGGCCGGGGCTGGGTTTGAACCTGCCACCCTCGGCATATGGGGCCGGCGCCCTACTCACTGAGCCACAGGCGCCACCCAGCTTTCTTTTTTTTTTTTTTTTGTAGAGACAGAGTCTCACTTTATGGCCCTCGGTAGAGTGCCGTGGACTCACACAGCTCACAGCAACCTCCAACTCCTGGGCTTAAGCGATTCTCCTGCCTCAGCCTCGCGAGCAGCTGGGACTACAGGCACCCGCCACAACGCCCAGCTATTTTCTTGGTTGCAGTTTGGCCGGGGCCGGGTTTGAACCCGCCACCCTTGGTATATGGGGCCAGCTCCCTACCAACTGAGCCACAGGCGCCGCCCAAGGGAAAGTCTTTCAATAACTTAGCACCCAGAGGTGGGGTGGGTCCTGGAAGTTGGGAGGAACTGGAGGAAGTCTTGATGCAAAATGGGTGAGGGCAGTTAGGGGTTTATGCAGTTTTGAAAGGCTACATTTGAAGAACCTAAAACAAGTTCTGCACTTTCTCAATTCCATCTCCATGCCATCCTCTTACACCAATGCTCCAGCCACATTGGGCCAATATTCCTGATCACCTACCCGCCACAACTCCCAGCTATTTTTTGTTGCTGTTGTCATTCTTGTTTAGCTGGCCCTGGCCAAGTTCGAACCCACCAGCCTCAGTGGTGGGTGCCAGGAGGTGCCAGCCTCCTCCACTTGTTTGCTTCCTGAAACTTAGTTTTGCTCTTGGAAGCCTGTCCCCGCCCGTCTCTCCCAAACTGAAAGCACTAGATCTTCAATGAAGTTCTATAGAAGCTAGGCGTCTCCTTTGCCCAACTCTAAACCAATCTTAGGAACTCCACTCCCTTTGTTAATGACCAGTTTAGGATTTTTTCATGCTACACATATAAAACGTAAAGTGAAGTGAAATCTGTGCAGGGTCCGAGAAGGTAAGAATTTGCTCTATTCTGTTCTGCCTCTTTGCATGAGAATAAGGAAGTTCTATGAGATTGGAGCTTTGAGAGCCATCTTGGGATCTGGAAGGACGTCAACCCAAAAGGGTGGATGAGTAGAAAGAAGGACATAGTCTGGCCTTTGATATTGTTGATTTGTTAATTAAATGGTCTTAGAACCCTGCCTCCATGACCTCCGGGCTTTTTTCTGTGAGGTCATAAAATTCCTTCTTATTGGTGCCATTTTGAATTGGGACTTCTCTTTCTGTCCATTGAAAGTATTCTAGGGTGGCGCCTGTGGCTCAGTGGTTAGGGCACTGGCCCCCCTATATACTGAGGGTGGCGGATTCCAACCCAGTGCAGGCCAAACTACAACAAAAAATAGCCAGGCAATGTGGCAGGCGCCTGTAGTCCCAAGCTACTCGGGCGGCTGAGGCAAGAGAAATCACCTAAGCCCAAGAGCTAGAGGTTGCTGTGAGCTGTGATAAAGTAAGACTCTGTCTCCCCCCACCTGCCCAAAAAAGAAAGGGGGCTAGAGGTTGCTGTGAGCTGTGATAAAGTAAGACTCTGTCTCCCCCCACCTGCCCAAAAAAGAAAGTATTCTAGGCTCGGCACCTGTAGCACAGTGGTTATGGCGCTAGCCACATACACCGAAGTTGGCTGGTTTGAACCTGGCCCAGGCCAGCTAAACAACAATGACAACTGCAACACAAAAAAAAGCTGGGCTGGGGCGGCGCCTGTGGCTCAAAGGAGTAGGGCACCAGCCCCATATGCCAGAGGTGGTGGGTTCAAACCCAGCCCTGGCCAAAAACTGTAAAATAAAATAAAATAAAATAAAATAAAATAAAATAAAATAAAATAAAAATAAAAAAAAAGCTGGGCTTTGTGGCAGGCACCTGTAGTCCCAGCTACTTGGGAGGCTCAAGAGAATTGCTTAAGCCCAAGAGTTTGAGGTTGCTATGAGCTGTGATGCTGCATCACTCTACCAAGGGCAACAGTTTAAGACTCTTGTCTTTTTTTTTTTTCTCTTTTCTTTTTTTTTTATTGTTGGGGATTCATTGAGGGTACAATAAGCCAGTTACACTGATTGCAATTGTTAGGTAAAGTCCCTCTTGCAATCATGTCTTGCAAGACTCTGTCTTAAAACAAACAAACAAAAAAAAAAAAACCTGTGCCTTGTTTGCCCACCACCATACTTCCAGCAACTGGCACAGGGTCTAGCACATAGTAGGTGCTCAATAAGTATTTGGTGAATAAATAAATAAATGAATAAATAAAAAGACCTCACCATGCTGCTGGGCAGCCTGTCTGTACTCTTGGCCTTTCATCACTTCCTTTTACAAAAATCTAAATCTTAAGACCAGAAAGAAATAAAAAGGCAGCCGAGAAGGAAAACACCATAAAAGCAAAATTATTTTAGGTTTAAATATAAAAGGAGAGCAGGCTGATTGCATAACATATGTAGATCTATGCAAATTACCATGCAAGTTAAATAGAGGAGAAGTTAGAAGTGGTGGGAAATCCAGAGTCCCATGTTGGGTGTGTTTTCTGTCTCACTGGGAAGTGGTATCAACTTCTCAGACTCAGAAAGTGGGGATGCAGACATACAGGGAGAGAAAAATCAAGTGAAAAGGCATTTAATTTAGCTGTTGTGTTTTTCCAAGAGACACAAATCAAAAACATTCCACTCGTCTGCTTTAAATAGTAGGAACCGGAAGCATAAAATTCTAACCAGTTTTACATGATGGCCAAATAGGATTAGAGAAAGAAGAAGAAAGAAAACAGGGAAAAGAAGGACAAGAGAATGAGATACAACCCCCAGGCTATCCCAGTCTTCCAGAGGCAAGAACCTAATTCATGTAAAAATAAGGATATGTATTCTAGGTTTGTTACTAATAGTTCTCATTCATTCATTTTTCAACAACTGTTTTTTTTGCTTGTTTGTTTTTTGGGACAGAGTCTCACTGTGTCGCCCTTGGTAGAGTGCTGTAGCATCACAGCTCACAGCAACCTCGAACTCTTGGGCTGAAGAGCTTCTCTTACCTCAGTCTCTTGAGTAGCTGGGACTACAGGAGCCCGTCACAATGCCTGGCTCATTTTTCTGTTTTTAGTCAAGACAGGGTCTCACTCTTGTTCAGGCTCGTCTTAAACTCCTGAGTTCAGGCAACCCACTCACCTCCACCACCTCCCAGAGTGCTAGGATCACAGGTGTGAGCCACCATGCCCAGCCAACAACTATTTTTTGAATACCCTGTTCAGAATGTGGGCACAGTACCTGCCTTCATGAAGCTTGCATTCTATCAAGTTCTCTATTTTAATTTACAATGCCAGAAATACCCTTTACCTGATCTCTTTAAAAAAAAAAAAAAATATATATATATATATATATATATATATATATATATATTACCCATCTCAATTTTCAAAGGAAAAAGTCCACTTTGTGGGTATCACATGTGGGCAATCCATGTGCTACTATTAAGAACTTGAGGGCCGGGTGGCGCCTATGGCTTAGTGGGTAAGGAGTCGGCCCCATATACCAAGGGTGGCAGGTTCAAACCTGGCCCCAGCCAAACTGCAACAAAAAAATAGCCGGGCGTTGTGGCGGGCGCCTGTAGTCCCAACTACTTGGGAGGCTGAGGCAGGAGAATCGCCTAAGCCCAAGAACTGGAGGTTGCTGTGAGCTGTGATGCCACAGCACTCTACCAAGGGTGACAAAGTGAGACTCTGTCTCTAAAAAAAAAAAAAAAGAACTTGAGGGCAGGGCAGCACCTGTGGCTCAGGGAGAAGGGCGCCGGCCCCATATACCGAGGGTGTCGGGTTCGAACCCGGCCCTGGCCAAACTGCAACAAAAAAAATAGCCGGGCATCGTGGTAGGTGCCTGTAGTCCCAGCTACTTGGGAGGCTGAGGCAAGAGAATTGGCTAAGTCCAAGAGCTGGAGGTTGCTGTGAGCTGTGACACCACAGTACTCTATAGAGGGTAATAAAGTGAGACGCTATCTCTAAAAAAAAAAAACAACTTGAGGGCCAGCTGGGTATGGTGGCCTGAGCCAAGGAGTTTGAGAACAGGCTAAGCAAGAGGAAGACGTTGTCTCTACTAAAAATAGAAAAAACTAGCTGGGTTCTGTGGCAGACACCTATAGTCCCAGCTACTTGGGAGATTGAGGCAAGAGGATCTCTTGAATCCAAGAGTTCGAGGTTACTGTGAGCTATGATGACACCATAGTAGTCCACTTAGGGTACCAAGTCAAACTGTCTCAAAAAAAAAAGAAAAGAAAAAACCCCCAAAACTTGTGGGCCCTGACCTGATTTCCCAGGGTCAAGTGTCAACGGAATTGCCTTTGGCAAAGATCTCAATGGGATACTGACCTTCTCTGGTGGATTTTCTAGGATATTGCTGATTACAAACAGTTGGAGCCAATGTCTCCCATATCACCAGCTCCTGTGCTGTTTCCTCTGGCCATGATCATGTCTTGCCTCAGTTCCCATAATACCCTCATGACTGGTCTCCCCATGCCCAGCCTTGCCTTCCTTCTCGCTGTTCTCCACACAGCAGGCCCAGCCACCCTGCTAAAATGGAGGACAAAGTTTGTCTCCTTTCTGCTCCACACCTTGCACTGACTTCTTGTTCACTCAGAGAATGAACCAAATCCCTGCAATGGCCTAGAGCCCTGGTCCTCCGGCTCGCTTCCTCCTTCTCTCCCTCCTGCTTACTCAGCTCCAGCCACAATGGCCTCTGTTCTTGCTCTACATGCCACCCACAATCCCTCACTAACCTTCACTCTCAGCATCCCTCTACCCCAGCGCTGCCCCCGCGCCCCCACGCTCACATCCCACCTTTTCAGGTCTTGACAGGGTCCTCACCTTCTCATCCAGGCCTCCCCAAAACCCCATTTAACATCACAAACTTGTCCTCCCTCTCACTCCCTCGCCTCTTTATCGGCTTTATTTTTCTCTGTGGCACTTACCGTGGTGGAACTTATTGCATACTTCACTCATTTGTCTTGTTTATTGTTTTTCTCTCCCTCGTAGAATAAAAGCTCTGGGAGAGCTGGGATTTTTGTCTGGTTTGTTCATTGCCGTAGCCTCAGTCCCTTGAAAAGCCACTGACAAATTAAGTGCTCAAAAGTATCTGCTGACAGACCTTTAAGGTGAATTAACTTAGTCTTATAGAAAAGTGACAACATCATTCTCATTTTTGTCATTTTACAGAGGACCAGTGAAGACTCTTTCAAAGGTTCAGACTGAACACCACACTCCTGCTGAAGCCCTTGCCCAGTGGCTGGAAGTCCCTGGAGACAAATCCTGGTTCTGAACCCCAATCCAGTCCCTCTTTGACACTCCGCTCACATCAGCTAGGTGCCTGAACGGCAAATGTCAGAGCCTCCTCCTAAACGCAGGCAGATTTACTTTGCAGACGGTGAAGATGCATTTTAATTTGTTGATGTGAAATCTTAATTGAACTAAACTGCTAGAGGTAGTCTCTGTTCTCTGTCATAGTCTTAATTTAGTTGGCAAAACAAGATATCATCAGAGGAAAATCACAGGCAAAGACGCCATGCCCAGAGGGCTTGGGGAATACCCTCTGCCTTTGGAGGTGGGCTGGTGTATGACTGGCACCATGAGCCCCATGCACACACCGTAGGATGTGTGCATCATAAGGGCTTAGACACATGGGGTCCCCCCAAACCAGCCAGGCTCAACGAGACTTCCTGTCGTTATTCACCGTTCTATTTTTAGTGTTAAAGCAGGAAGGAGATGAGAGAGTTCTTACCTGAAGGTACTAAAGTGTGGGAGGTGGAAACTCTATCACTTACTGACTACGAGATCTTAAGCAGTATACTTCTCCTATCTGAGCCTCAGTTTCTCTATCTGTGTAACAAGGAGGCTCGAATCCACATCCCTAAAGACTTCCATTGCCAACCTACCATGTATGACTCTACCTTAGACCTTGTCAGTGTCCAGCCTCTGCTTCTAACTCTTGCCTACTGAATCTCTACTGAACAATCTATTTACATTCTTGCCCATGGCATCTGCTCATACCATTGGCCTCACGTTCTCCTATAGGGATCAGGCTGCAGTCTTTCACTAAAGTGGCCTCATCCTTGGGAGGGGGCCTTAGGAATCATTCTCTTGGTGACAGATGCTCACTCCACCCCTTTGCCAGACCCCTGCCCCCAAGGGCTTCTACTCATGCCGCTGGTCCTACCTCAGCAGTTTCTGTCTACCAGGCTTGTCCATATCTGGTAAAGACACTGCTGGGGTCTTGCTCCAAGCTCACCCTCGCTGCAGTACTCAGAACAGGCAGAGGCAAGTCGCCAGTAGTGGCTGGCAGGAATTGGGCCCCCAGGCAGGCCATCCCAGATTCCTTCATTATCATATTTTGAGGAAAGCCTCTGCAAGGGAGTTCCCAGGGAAGTGACTCGGGCCTTGGTACCTCCCTCTGACGCATAGCTGTACAAGAGCTGGGGGCATAGATTCCTAAGCTGGCAGGTCCTTATCCTGCTGACTCATTGGCTGGAGCAGGAAGGCTGCAGGTCCCAGGTCCTAGTCACCTACATTTAGTCACAAGTTCTCATGCTGGGAACCAGGTGCCAGAAGGTTTAGGACAGAGATAGAAGAAATGTCACAAGGCCAGGCACTGTGGCTCATGCCTATAATCCTAGCACTCTGGGAGGCTGAGGTGGGAGGATCAATGGAGGTCAGGAGTTCAAGAGCAGCTTTGACCCTGTTTCTACTAAAAATAGAAAAATTTTACTGCAGTTCAGTAGTAGTCCCACGTACTCAGGAGGCTGAGGCAGGAGGATCCTTTCAGCCCAGAAGTTTGCAGTTGCTGTGACCTATGGGTGACATAGTGGGTGACAGAGTGAGGGTCTGTTAAGAAAGAAAGAGAGGGCTGAGTGACGGCTCGGGGCCTGTGGCTCAAGCGGCTAGGGCACCAGCCACATACACCTGAGCTGGTGGGTTCGAGTCCAGCCTGGGCCCACCAAACAACAATGACGGGCCGGGCGTTTTGGCGGGCGCCTGTAGTCCCAGCTACTTGGGAGGCAGAAGCAGGAGAATCACTTGAGCCCAGGAGTTGGAGGTTGCTGTGAGCTGTGACGCCACAACACTCTACCTGGGGTGACAGCTTGGCTCTGTCTCAAAAAAAAAAAAAAGAAAGAAAGAGAGAAAGAGAAAAAAAGAAAGAAAGAAAGAAGGGATCATAGCTTTGTAATTGAAACCACCTGTAAAATCCCTTCTGTTTGCTGAGCCTGTTTCTTTATCTGTTAGGTGCAGATAATAATATGTGCTTCAGAGAACTGCTGTGAGAATTAGATGGTATAATGCTTCCATAGCGCCCAGCACTGTGGCTGGTCCATAACCATAACCTGTGCTGCACAGATGGCAGCAGTGGATGCCGTTTCCTCCTTCTCTTCCTTCTTTTTCTAAGAGATGAGGTCTTGCTAATATTGCCCAGATTGGACTCCACATCCTGGGCTCAAGAGATCCTCCCTCCCAAGGGATTGATACTGAGGCTCAAGTATCTGGGATTATAGACACATGCAGCTGTGCCTGGCCAGTTTATTACTAACACCCTAGCATAGTGGAGGAGAGCTGGGAACATACTCAATACATGGAATTGTGACTTTCATCCACCAGAGGACACACGGAGTTGCAGAGTTCTTTTCAATTCTTTGGAGATGGTGGCAACCTACACATCACACAGATACATCCTTGGGACTCCTTTTTCCCTCAATTCTCCTGTCTTGCTCTGCTTCTCTCTCAGCTTGGGAGGAGGGCAGCATCAGGGAAACTCTGAGGGCATTTGGAAGATAAACTGTGAGCTCTTGGTAGAAGCTGGAAGGGACCTTCTCCCATCACAAGATGGAAAGTTTGAGGGTGCTAAGCTAAAGTCAGCGGGGCTTCTTACATAGGTAGGGCCGGAATTTATGAGCAGCCTTCCTGGGGATGAGGTCTTTTGTAGAGAATGGGCTCAGCCTTTGATTAGGTGAAGCACTTTCTCCTGAAAACACCAGAAACTTACCTCAAATTCTTAAGCAAAATGGAATGCATTGACTCCGAGACCAGATGGGGAAGAATTCTAATCAGTGTTCCAGGAAGGAAGAGCTGTTCCAGGCCACAGAGACAGGAACCAGGGACACAGCATGCAGGGACATGCTCTCCTGTGAAGAAAACAAAACCGGGTAGTGTGGTAGAGACTGGGCTCTCTTTATGTTGAGAGGTCAGGAAAAGTCAATCATGATAAATGGAGCAGCCCAGGCAGAGGTAAGAGCCAGTGCAAAGGTCCTAAGGTGTGTGAATAAGCTTGTTCAAGGACCAGAGAGAAGCCTGAGTGGGAGAGCAGTGAGCCAGGAAGAGAATGATAGGCGATAACAACCACAAAGGAGGCAGGGTATATGCACGGTTCCTGGCTCATCATTCCCACAGTCCTTATTATAGTCTTTAGTCTTTATTGTTGAACCACTTTAGGCCTCAGAGGTAGGCCTCAGAAAATGGAATCTCTCTCTTTGACCTTCTGTCCTCTTATTTATTTTTGAGGCAGAGTCTCAAGCTGTCACCCTGGGTAGAGTGCCATGGTATCATAGCTCATAGCAACCTCAAACTCCTGGGTTTAAGCAATTCTCTTGCCTCAGCCTCCCAAGTAGCTGGAACTACAGGCACCCGCCACAACTCCCGGCTATTTTTTTGTTGTTGTTGCAGCTGTCATTGTTGTTTTAGCTGGCCCAGGCCGGATGTGAACCCACCAGCTTCAGTGTACATGGCCGCTGCTCTAGCAGCTGAGCTACAGGTGCTGCCCAGACCTTCTATCCTCTTTTCATCTGCCTTTTGCTCCCCAAGACAGGATTCTAATCTTCCCCAGATTTTCTGTCTTGGAGCTGGCCATAAGAAAATTCTCTGACCTTGTTTGATTGCAGGTCATAAGACCCTCATTTCAGAAGGGGTCTTGGCCCATACTCTGGAGGAAGGAATGATACACAGAGAGCCCAGGAACAATCAGCAGAGAGGCCTTGCTGGGTTTCCCAACTCAGTTTATTCATATTAGAGCTACATGGGAGGAAAAGTTCTAGTGTTCTATAGCACTGTTGTGTGAATATGATTAATAACAATACAGGCTCAGCACCTGTAGCTCAAGAGCAGCTAGGGCACCAGCCACATACACCAGACCTGGCAGGTTCAAACTCGGCCCAGGCCTGCCAAACAACAATCACAACTATAATAGCTGAGCGTTGTGGCAGGCTCCTATAGTCCCAGCTACCTGGGAGGCTGAGGGAAGAGAATCACTTAAGCCCAAGAGTTTGAGGTTGCTGTGAGCTGTGAAGCCACAGCACTCTACCGAGAGCCACATAGTGAGACTCTGTCTCAAAAATAAATGAATAAATAAAATAAAATAAAAAAACAATAATACAGTGAATTTTTTTAATTTTTTTTTATTTTTAATTTCAGTGTGCTTGTTCATTCTTCTTTGTTTGAAGTACTCCTTTTTTGTTGATTTTCTTCTTTCTCCTGCGGTGCTGGCTGTTTTTGATGTTGTTAGTAGAGACGGGGTCTTACTCTGGCTCACTGCTGTTACATACAGGTCTCGAACCTCTGAGCTCAGGCAATCCACCTGCCTCGGCCTCCCACAGCGCTGGGACTACAGGCGTGAGCCACCATGCCCGGCCAATACAGTGAATATTTTTAAAAAGCTAGAAGAGAAATTTCTTTTTTTTTTTGAGACAGAATCTCATTATGTTGCCCTCGGTAGAGTGCCATGGCATCACAGCTCACAGCAACCTCAAACTCTTTTGGGGCTTAAGTGATTCTCTTGCCTCAGCCTCGCAAGTAGCTGGGACTACAGGCGCCCACCACAACACCTGGCTATTTTTTGGTTGTAGTTGTCATTGTTGTTTGGCAGGCCAGGGCTGGATTCCAACCCACCAGCTCTGGTGTATGTGGCTGGTGCCCTAGCCACTGAGCTACAGGCACCGAGCCTAGAAGAGAAGGTGTTGAATGTTCACAACATGAAATGATAAATGTTTGACATGATGGATATACTAATTGCCCTGATTTGATCATTATATACTATGTGCATGTATCAAAATATCATTCTGTATCCCATAAATATACACAATTATTATGTGGTAACTAAAAATAAAATGAGGGGCCAGGTACAATGGCTCACACCTGTAATTCTAGCACTCTGGGAGGCTGAGGCATGTGGATTGCCTGAGTTCACGGGTTTGAGACCAGTCTGAGCCAGAGTGAGACCTTGTCCCTAAAAAAAAATAGCCAGGTGTTATGGCAGGGACCTGTAGTCCCAGCTACTCAGGAGGCTGAGGTAAGAGAATCTCAAGAGTTTGAGGTTCCTGTAAGCTAGACAACTCCATGGCACTCTACCAGGGATGACATAGTAAGCCTCTGTCACCAAAAAAAAAAGGAAAAGAAAAGAGTTAACACGCTGCTGGCTCAGCGCCTATAGCTCAAGCTGCTAAAGCGCCAGCCACATACACCAGACCTGGCAGGTTCAAATCCAGCCTGGGCCTGCCAAACTACAACAACAACAAAATAGCTGGGCGTTGTGGCCAGCGCCTATAGTCCCAACTACTTGGAAGGCTAAGGCAAAAGAATCACTTAAACCCAGGAGTTGGAGGTTGCTGTGAGCTGTGACACCACGGCACTCTACCCAGGGTGACAGCTTGAGGCTCTGTCTCAAAAAAAAGAAAAGAATAAGTAATTAAGTTCTGTTCTGGTCATGTTACGTCTGAGATACCTAGTTCATGTTGTATTAGGTTCCTAGGAGTGCGGCAACAAATGGCCACAAACTGGGTAGCTTAAAACAACAGAAATGTATTTTCTTACAGTTCTGGAAGCCAGAAATATGAATTCAAGGTGTCATCAGGGTTGGTTGTTACTTCTGGACACTCTGAGGAAGAATTCTTTTTTTTTTTTGAGAGAGTCTCACTATGTTATTCTTGGTAGAGTGCTGTGGCGCCACAGCTCACAGCAACCTCCAACTCTTGGGCTTAAGTGATTCTCTTGCCTCAGGCTCCCAAGTAACTGGGACTACAGGATCCAGCCAGAATGCCCAGCTATTTTGTTGTTGTTGTAGTTTGGCAGGCCCAGGCTGTGTTTGAACCCGTCAGCTCCAGCGTATGTGGCTTGCACCCTAGCCGCTAAGCTATAGGCGCCGAGCCTCTGAGGGAGAATTTGTTCTATGCCTGTATCACAGTTTCTGGTAATTGCTAGCAATCCTTGGCTTATAGACACAACATTGTTATCTCTGCCTCCATCTTCACATGGTTTTCTCGCTGTGTGTCTCTGCCTCTGTGCCTTCTCCCCTTCTATAAGGACACCAGTCATATTGGACTTACAGCTACCCTAATCCAGCAGGACATCTTGATTTTATCTGCAAAGTCCCTATTTTCTTTCTTTTTTTTTTTTTTAGGACACATTAAAATTTGCTTTAATACTTCTTTGGGGGGAAAAAAAACACACTTGTAGTGAATGAACAAGAAACATTTTTATGCTATTATTTGTATCTACCATGCCATGAATTCATAGGGGAAGAGGTTCCAGTAGCTCAGGGAAGCACCTTGCCATTGAATGTGACAAAGTGTTGATTGACTTTTGAATTCGTGGGAAATAAGTTCCAGCACCTTGTATCACTGTGACATGGGAACTATTGGTTATCTTGTGTGCTATGCTGTACACATATTATGCCATGAGCTCATGGGGAATAAATAGGTTCTTGCGCCTAAAAACATGGGACCACTGGTACTCCTGTGTGCTATGTTAAATGCTTATTATGCCATGAATTCATAGGGAATGGGTTCCAGGAGCTCAGGCTCTTTTCCGTTAGTTCTCACAAAGTGGGCTTCTCTGGGTGGCGCAGGCTGGTGTTTCAGTTGAACCCAGGAACCTTTCTCTTTGGCTTCCTTCTTTTTCTGATCATTTTCCTTCACACGTTTCAGGAAGCTATCTCGGCTCTTAGAGTGCTTAATATGTTCAATATGAACATTAATCCTCTTCACGAGGATCTCACCCTTAACTTGCTTGTTTACAACAATGCCAACAGCATGCTGGGTAACATTGTAGATTCTTCCAGTTTTGCCATGGTAACATTTGTGGGGCATGCCTTTTTGAACAGTACCCATTCCCTTGATGTCTACAATATCACCTTTCTTTTTTTTTTTTTTTGTAGAGACAGAGTCTCACTTTATGGCCCTCGGTAGAGTGCCGTGGCCTCACACAGCTCACAGCAACCTCCAACTCCTGGGCTTAAGCGATTCTCTTGCCTCAGCCTCCCGAATAGCTGGGACTACAGGCGCCCGCCACAACGCCCAGCTATTTTTTGGTTGCAGTTCAGCCGGGGCCGGGTTTGAACCCGCCACCCTCGGTATATGGGGCCGGTGCCTTACCGACTGAGCCACAGGCGCCGCCCAACAATATCACCTTTCTTGTAGATTCGTATATATGTGGCCAAAGGAACAACTCCATGTTTTCTAAAAGGCCTAGAGAACATGTATCGGATGCCTCTCCTCTTTCCCTTTTTTGTCATTTTGGTGAATTACTGGAAGATGGCGTCTCCAACCAAAAGGCCAAAGTCCCTATTTTCAAATAAGGTCATATTCACAGGTGCTGGGGGGTGAGGACTTCATATTTTTTTTAGAGGACATAATTCAACGGGCAACAGATATTAAAGGGTATGTCAAGTGAGTTGATATATATACAAGGCTGAAATTCAGGGCTGAGGTCTAGTTTGGAGGTATTAATTTTTCTGTCATGGAAAAACAGTCATGAGAGTAGATGAGACAGAGAAGAAAAGGGGAACGAGGTTGAGCTCTGGGACTTTCCAATATTTAGTGGTTCAGCAAAGGAGGAGGAACCAGCATAGGTGACTGAGAAGAAGTGGCCAGTGATGCAGAAAAACAGGAGAGTGGGTGAAGTGGCTCATGCCTATAATCCTAGCACTCTGGAATGCTGAGGCAGGTGGATCACTTGAGCTCAGGAGTTCAAGACCAGCCTGAGGAAGAGTGAGAGCCCATCTCTACTAAAAATGAAAAACTGAGGCAAGAGGATCGCTTGAGCCCAAGAGTTTGAGGTTGCTGTGAGCTATGGCGCCATGGTACTCTACCAAGGGCAACAAAGTGAGACTCTGTCTCAAAAAAAAAAAAAAAAGAAAAGAAAAGAAAACCAGGAAAGTGCAGTGTCCTGGAAGCCAAGAGGGATCATGTTTGCATGCTATTGAGCACGTTCTAGTGTAGCAGATGGTCATTGACAGGAATGGGGACACTCCAATGTATAAGGAGGAAAGGCAAATTATTCGAATACATATGCAAGTGGGTAAGTAGAATTGGTGTGAGGAAATGAGGGAGAATTGGTGCTAGGAAAATAAGATGCTAAAATAAAATGAGAGAAAATAGAAGCAAAAAGATTATTTTCCCTATGAGGCATGAAGCAAGGCCATCAGCTGAACTGAGGGGTAAAGAGAGTGAAAGATGTTTGAAGAGATGGAGAAGGTATGAAACAGAAGTTTTGAAGAGCGGGAAAGTAAATATACTAGAGGAATGTTGGAGGATTACATTGCAGTGTTGAATGTCCTCTTGAGATTCTCCATTCCTACTTGGGACTCTTTCTAGACATCTTTCTTCTGCGGCTACATCTCCTCTCAAGAAAAGGCTATGATTGGCCCTGTCTAGCTCATATGCTTATCTCTGGTCCAGGCACCATGTGCAGAGGATTAGATACTGTGACTGAGTAGACATGGGTCACTCACCTACTCCTATAACCAGTAGGGAACCAGAACCACAGGGAATGATGTGAAGGGTAATTTCTACCCCCCAAGAAAACAAACCAACAAACCAAAAAAACCACAGCGCTATTAGGCAAAAAGCAATTAATATTCATTCTCCCCTACTACTCTCCCAGGGTTGTCCTGAGGCCCAGTGAGACAGTGTCTGTAAAACTGCATTGTAGATTTCATAGCATTACACAAGATGAGAGATCATTATAGTAGTGCTTAATAAATGCTGGATTCATTTCTTTTTTTATTGTAGAGACAGAGTTTCACTTTATTGCCCTCGGTAGAGTGCCGTGGCGTCACACAGCTCACAGCAACCTCCAACTCCTGGGCTTAGGCGATTCTCCTGCCTCAGCCTCCCAAGTAGCTGGGACTACAGGCGCCCGCCACAACGCCCAGCCATTTTTTGGTTGCAGTTTGGCCAGGGCTGGGTTTGAACCCGCCACCCTCCGTATATGGGGCCAGCGCCCTGCTCACTGAGCTACAGGCGCCGCCCTGGATTCATTTCTTTATTAGTCTCTTAGTAAACAATTGCTAAGCCTCTTTTTTTTTTTTTTTTTTTTAGACAGAGACTCAATTTGTTGCCCTCTGTAGAGTACTATGGCATCATAGCTCATGGCAACCTCAAACTCTTGGGCTCAAACGATTTTCTTGCCTCAGCCTCCTGAGTAGCTGGGACTATAGTTGCCTACCACAACACCTGGTTATTTTTAGAGATGGGGTCTTGCTCTTGCTCAAGCTGGTCTCCAACCCGTGAGCTTAGGCAATTCACCCACCTCGGCCTCCCAGAGTGCTAGGATTACAGGCTTGAGTCACCACCACGCCCGGCCCCAATTGCTGAGGCTCTAAGTGAGGCTGGCTGGGTGCAGTGGTTCAAGCCTATGATCCTAGCTCTCTAGGAGGCTGAGGCAGGAGAATTGCTTGAGCTCAGGGAGTTCAAGATAAGCCTGAGTAAAAGGAAGACCTCAGTTGTGGCAGGCACCTGTAGTCCCAGCTACTTGGGGGTGGAGACAGGAGACTCGCTTGAGCCCAGGAGTTGGAGGTTGCTATGAGCTGTGATGCCATGGCACTCTACCCAGGGTGACAGCTTGAGGCTCTGTCTCAAAATAAATAAATAAATAAAATAAAATAAAATAAGTGAGGCTCTGTGCTAGATTCATGAAGGATAAGAGAAAAATCATGAATCAGATGTAACACTCCCCATCAAGAGGCTTGCTCTTCAGCAAAGATGGATTAGTCAGCTTTTGCTAGGCTATGCTGTGATAACAAACAACCCCAAAATATTCATGATTTATATAAACAAAGGTTTATTTCTTGCTCATCGTTTTCAAGGTAACTCTGGTTCTGCTCCTAGTGTGTCTTCATTCTAATATGTGGGTCATTACTAAAGTTTTGAGAAATACAAAAATAAGAAATGTAAAATCTGTGTAGATGGAAATAAGTGAAGCCCTCATAATAACACTGATAAGCTGAGCAAGTTGAAACTTGCACAGGTGAAGCAGAAAGGATACTGTTGGCTATGTTCCTTGGAAGTGAAATAATGGACCATAACACAGTCTGACTCAAAACTTTCATAGTGACCTACATACATGCCAGTCCCATGTCATAAAGTAAAGAGAGCACTGTGATCAGGCTATTAAAGCTTCTCATCTGATCACTCTCATCCTTATTTGAGTGGACAAAACAAGTCACACTAACTGATAACCAATGAGATGCTGAAGTATCTTCCTCCCACAGGGAGGTATTGGTAATCACATGGCAATGTGTGGCAATCAATAATACTTTTACAGAGAGGAGAAGTGAATGATTAGAAAAAATAATACATTTATAATCTTTACAAAGGGATAGAAATATGTGAATGTCCATGATACTTTGGAAAGTGATGGAAGTCCTATGATTCAGGGCATTAGGAGTTCAAGAGGAGAGCAATATTTTCCATTTGGGGAGATCAGAGAAGGCCTCCTAGAAGAAGTGGCATTTGGGTTGAGACTTAAACAACATCAGAGGATCTGGATGGTTACAGTAGAAGGCAGGGTAGCTTTCTAGCAGAGCAACAGCATGAGAAAGGCATGAAAGAGGAAAGTTAAAATGCTTAGACAGGAATGATAGATGGTTTACTTAGCCTACAGTAGAGGAATTGAAAGGAAATAATGGAAGGATGAGACTCCATAATGAATCTGCCTGCTGGTTTCCAAGAGAACACAGAGGCTCCCTTGCCACTTCAGTAATCCACCCACCCAGCAAGTAGTTCTTTGACTGGGGAAGCACCTGCCTTGTTGGTAAATGAACTCAGAGTAGGCAGACTTTTGAATGGACCCTTCTGTCCTTCCTGGCTTCATCAGGCCCAGATCCTAGCCTAAGGTCAACTTGTCTCTCTCAATGCCCCTCTCTCATGTCTTATTGGGAATTGTGCTTCTAATGTTCTTACAAAGTTTTATTTTTTGGAGACAGAGTCTCAAGCTGATGCCCTGGGTAGAGTGCCGTGGTATCACAGCTCACAGCAACCTCCAACTCTTGGGCTTAAGCGATTCTCTTGCCTCATCCTCCCAAGCAGCTGAGAGTACAGGCGCTTGCCACAATGCCCAGCCATTTTTTTGTTGTTGTTGCAGTTGTCATTGTTGTTTTAACTGGCACAGGTGATATCCAAGCCCCCCCTCTCACTACTGAGATGGGCCCTGGCACCTACTGAGATTTTTAACATTGGAACCCACCAGCCTTGATGTATGTGGCCAGCGCCCTAACCCACTGAGCTACAGACACCACCTCTTACAAAGATTTTTATGGGTTTTCTGTTTGTTTCCTTTGCCTGCTTCAACTATCCTACTATCCAGAGAACACTCTCAAACTAAAAGATGTTAAAACCCAAAAGGAGTTCTTCCCAAAGGCGGGCAGACAGACCAGACAACTTGGTGCAGTGCCCATCCTTATAAGGGAAGCCTGTCTTTATAGGTTTCTGTCTTCTGCAGCAGCAAAATGAATTTTTGTTTTGTTTTGTTTAGAATAAGATCTTATAGTTTACTTTGTTCACAATATCATAAAAGAAAAACATAATGGCTCTCCACAGTCACGTGCATTACAGTATGAATTTCATTGTCTTTTTGGATTTGGCTTATTATTACAGTAATGATTTGGGTTAAATGTTTATGTAACAGAAACTTTCTGTTTCTTATTATGTGATAAGAATGTGATGATCAGTAAAATTAATTTTAAAACAATTTAGTTTGTTTTCTTTATAATTATAAAGTCTAGAATATAGTTTAGGAAAACTTTGTGAAAGTGATTCCTGGCTTGTTGGAATTAATGAGCTGCCCACATGGTGGGCGTATAGTCTAATTGATACTGGCCCTGGGCAGGTTTGCACTTTTAATCATTAATGCCCTGCAGCCTGCTGGAAGCATGGAAAGAAACAGGCTGACGAGAATGTGTCAGGAGACAGGCCAGAGCCACAAAGAGGCCTCCTGCTACCCAGGAGGGGCCTGCCTGAAGGCACAAGTGGAGCTCAGGACCCTGAATCTGGGCACAAACCTTGGTGGTCCTGCCTCAGGAGAGGCAGGGAGATCTCTCCCTTGGTAGCCTCCAATGTAAAAAATCTCTGTAGGTGCCAGGGCCCATCTCAGTCATGAGGGGGGCTTGGATATCACTCATTGTATCACTTATTTACTCAAAAATATGTATTATATTAAGCACTAGGTCTGTGCCAGGCAATGGCTGCAACAGCAAGCAAGACAGATAAGATTCTGGTTCTTTCAGGTTTTTTTTTTTGTTTGTTTGTTTTTTGTAGAGACAGAGTCTCACTTTATGGCCCTCGGTAGAGTGCCGTGGCCTCACACAGCTCACAGCAACCTCCAACTCCTGGGCTTCAGCGATTCTCTTGCCTCAGCCTTCCGAGCAGCTGGGACTACAGGCACCCGCCACAACGCCCGGCTATTTTTTGGTTGCAGTTTGGCTGGGGCCAGGTTCGAACCCGCCACCCTCGGTATATGGGGCCGGCGCCCTACCGACTGAGCCACAGGCGCCGCTCCAGGGTTTTTTTTTTTAATCTGAGAAGCAGACAATAAACAACTGAAGGAATGAATCAGCTAGGTAAGGTAAGGAATAAGTGCTGTGAAGACAATAAAAGAGTAACGAGATAAGAGTATCTGGATGTGGGGTAGGTTTACACTGGATAAGATGGCTGGGAAAGGCTGTTCTATAAAGCTGACATTAAGGCCAAGACCTGAGACATGGGAAGGAATCAGCTTTCCCAAGTGCTAGGCGAAAGCATTATAAGTATATTTTGGGGCCAGGCACAGTGGCTCATGGCTATAATCCTAGCACTCTGGGAGGCCAAGAAAGGAGGATCACTTGAGCTTAGGAGTTTGAGACCAGCCTAAGCAAGACTGAGACCCTGTCTTCCTACTAAAAATAGAAAAACTAGCTAGGCATCGTGGTGTAGTCCCAGCTACCTGGGAGGCAGAGGCAGGAGTATCATGAGGTTGTTGTGAGCTGGGTTGATGCCATGGCACTTTAGCCTTGGACAACATAGAGAGACTCTGTCTCAAGAAAACAAACACACAAGTACATATTGGGGGGCAGTGCCCGTGGCTCAACATAGTAGTTCTATAGGCCCCCACATTGTGAGCTCTGCATGCAATATGCAGAACAGACTGCCAGGGCAATCTGACTCTCTCATTTCACATTTGTAAAATGGGAATGACAATAGTCATAGGTTTGTTATGAGGACATTATATATAAAATACTCAGCACAGTGCCTGGTACTTGCATAAAGTCATAATAAAAATATTATCTATCGGGCGGCGCCTGTGGCTCAGTCGGTAGGGCGCCGGCCCCATATACCGAGGGTGGCGGGTTCAAACCCGGCCCCGGCCAAACTGCAAAACCAAAAAATAGCCGGGCGTTGTGGCGGGCGCCTATAGTCCCAGCTACTCGGGAGGCTGAGGCAAGAGAATCGCTTAAGCCCAGGAGTTGGAGGTTTCTGTGAGCTGTGTGAGGCCACGGCACTCTACCGAGGGCCATAAAGTGAGACTCTGTCTCTACAAAAAAAAAAAATATTATCTATCTATTAAATTATACTGAAAGTACAATAAAAATCATGTGGCAGACACCCAGGTTCTGTCACTGGGCTGGAGTGACATAGCTCACTGTAGGTGTGATCATATCTCACTGTAGCCTCAAACTCCTGGGCTCAAGCAATCCTCCTGCCTCAGCCTCCTGAGTAGCTGGGACTACAAGCACATGGGGGATAGGTCTCTGCTACGTTGCCCAGGCTGGTCTGAAACTCCTGGCCTCAAGCAATCCTCTACCTTGGCCTCTCAAAGTGCTGGGATTACAGTTATGACCCACCACTCCTGGACCACCTGCGTGTTTTTAATGAGACAAAGGAGATTTATCAGTTGGAAAGGTTGGGAACCAAGGGTTTTAGGAGAGTTTAGGGTACAAAATTAACAGGATCAGAGAATCTCCATTACCACTTTGTCTCCCACAGGGCTCACGCAAAAGACCTTTGTTGTGCTTTGCTTCTGCTGGCTCTCTGCTTGGGCCCTAAGTGGAAATTCAGAGTATATAGAGGGTAGGGGTATTGAAGGAGTCTGGTGGAAGAGCGAGATGCCAGACAAAATAATTAGCATTGTTCCAATCGTTAGTTGCTATGGAGCAAAATACTTGAAAGCTTATTGCTTAAAACAATCATTTTTTGTGCTCAGGATTCTCTGGGTTAACAATTTAGATAGGGCACAGTGGGAGGTGGATTGTCTCTGCTATGGCTGGCAAAATTAGAAGGATGTGGGTCTCTCAACAGCTGGGATCTGGAATCACCAAAAGCTCAGTCACTAACATGTCTGGTGCCTGGACTGAGTGGACTGACACTTTAGGACTGGAGGCCAAAGTACCTACATGCAGCCTCTCTATATGGTTTGGCTTCCCCACAACATGGCAGCTACAGGGTAGTTAGACTTCCCATGTAGTGACTCAAGATTTTTTAGCTACCAAGGTAGAAGCCCCATCACTTTTTCAAACTGAGCCTCAGAAGTTTCTTAGCCTCACTTCTGCTGCAATTCATTAGCTACAAGGGTCATCACAAGCCTTACAGACTCAAGCAGAGGGTAAGATGGGTATACCTCCATCCTTTTTTTTTTTTTAGAGAGACAGAGTCTCACTTTATCGCCCACGGTAGAGTGCTGTGGAATCACAGCTCACAGTATCCTCCAGCTCTTGGGCTTAGGCAATTCTCTTGCCTCAGCCTCCTGAGTAGCTGGAACTATATGCACCTGCCACAACACTCAGCTATTTTTGGTTATGGTTGTTATCATTGTTGTTTGGAAGGCCCATGCTGGGTTCGAACCCACCAGCTCTGGTGTGTGGCTGGCACCTAGCCACTGAGCTACAGACACTAAGCCTATACCCCCATCTCTTGATGGGGAAGGACAAAGTTCTAGAAGACCATGTTGCATGAGAAATATTGTTGTGACCATCTTTGGAAAATGTAATTTGGGCTCAGTGCCTGTAGCTCAGTGGCTAGGGCTCCAGCCACATACAATGGAGCCAGTGGGTTCGAATCTAGCCTGGGCCTGCCAAACGACAATGACAACTACAACAAAAAAATAGCCAAGCATTGTGGCAGGTGCCTGTAGTCCCAGCTACTTGGGAGGCTGAGGCAAGAGAATCACTTAAGCCCAAGAGTTGGAAGTTGCTGTGAGCTGTGATGCCACAGCACTCTACCAAGGGTGACATAGTGAGACTCTGTCTCAAAAAAAAAAAAGCAATCTGCTATAGAACTGCAGGTTAGAATTCATGCTTCCCATGGGCCTTACCAGCCATCCCAGGCTAAGATCTAAGCTCCCAGGTGGCGCCTGTGGCTCAAAGGTAGGGCGCTGGCCCCATATGCTGGAGGTGGTGGGTTCAAATCCAGCCCCGGCTAAAAACTGCAAAAAAAAAAAAAAAAAGATCTAAGCTCCCTGAGGAAGATGGAGCCAAAGGCACATGTCCCTGTCTGTATTCTGCCTTAACCTTCATAAGCCTCCCCAAAACCCAAAAGGGAGGAGAGCTGAGGCCCAGAATGAATCCTCAGAGAGTACCCTAGTGAATATTCAGTTGGTATATGTCACATCAGAGAGCAAGGGAGCTGGAAACTGTGGTAGAGCGTCTCATCACATGTGACACTGGATAATGACAACGATGGTGATGATAAGCTGTCTATTGAGTGACTGTTTGGAACTAGTCATTTACATGTATTTGTTTTGCCATTTAAGCTTCCAGAAAGTAATGTAGAACCTTAAATGTACATCTTAGAGAATAAAAAAGACTGAAAATTAATGAGCTAAGAACCTATCTTAATAAGTTAGAAAAAAAAGCAAAATAGCTCAAAGTAGAAGGAAGGAAATAAAGTGGAAAACAGAAATTGAAGAAATAGAAAACAAATGTGCAACAGAGGATCAGCCAATCTAAAAGCTGATTCTATGAAAACTGATAAATCTCTGGTGATAATGATCAAGATAAAGTTGAAAGAAGACAATAATAATGAAATGTCAGAAATGAAAAGAGGGGTGTTTCAGGCAATACAAGAAAATTAAAGGATATATGAATAAGTTTGTGTCAAAATTGAAGATATACGTGAAATAGACAAAAGGTGAGAAATGTATAAATTACTAAAACTGACTCATCTTGAAATAGGAAATCTGGATAATCCTATAGCCATTAAAGAATTTGGATTAGAAGGCAAAATGTTCTCATGAAGAAAATCTCAGGCTTCATTGGTGAGTTTTAATTTTTTTTTTTTTTTTTTGTAGAGACAGAGTCTCACTTTATGGCCCTCGGTAGAGTGCCGTGGCCTCACACAGCTCACAGCAACCTCCAACTCCTGGGCTTAAGCGATTCTCTTGCCTCAGCCTCCCGAGTAGCTGGGACTACAGGTGTCCGCCACAACGCCCGGCTATTTTTTGGTTGCAGTTTGGCCGGGGCCAGGCTTGAACCCGCCACCCTCAGTATATGGGGCCGGCGCCTTACCGACTGAGCCACAGGCGCCGCCCTAATTTTTTTTTTTTTTGAGACAGAGTCATACTTTGTCACCCTTGGTTGAGTGCTGTGACGTCACATCTCACAGCAACCTCTAGCTCTTGGGCTTAGGTGATTCTCTCGCCTCAGCCTCACAAGTAGCTGGGACTACAGGTGCCCCACCACAATGTCCGGCTATTTTTTTGTTGCAGTTTGGCCAGGGCTGAGTTTGAACCCACCACCCTTGGTATATGGGGCTGGTGCCCTACTCACTGAGCCACTGGTGCCGCCCAGTGAGTTTTAATTCTTAAAACACTCCATGAGGCTGGGTATAGTAGCTCATGTCGACAATTCCAGCACTCTGAGAGGCCAAGGAAGGAGAATCACTTCAGGCCAGGAATTTGAGACCAACCTGGGCAACATAGCAAGACCCTGCCTCTACAAAAAATATTAGCTGGTTGTGGTGGCATGCACCTGTAATCCGAACTACTTGGGAGGCTGAGGCAGGAGGATCATTTGAGTGCACGAGTTAGAGGCAGGAGCCATGATCATGCCCACTCTAGCCTTGGTGAGTAAGACCCCCATCTTTTATTTTTTTTTTTTGAGACAGAGTCTCACTTTGTTGCCCTCGGTAGAGTGCTGTACCATCACAGCTCACAGCAACCTCCAGCTCTTGGGCTTAGGCAATTCTCTTGCCTCAGCCTCCCAAGTAGCTGGGATTACAGATGCCCACCACAACACCCAGCTATTTTTTGTTGTTGTTGTTGTTGTTGCAGTTTGGCCAGGGCCGGGTTTGAACCCGCCATGCTTGGTATGTGGGGCCGGCGCACTGAGCCACAGGCGCACCAAGACCCCTATCTTAAAACAAAAATGAAAACACCCCATGAGAGTGTTATGATTCCCTTTTTCAGATGAGGAAATTGGGGCTCTGAGTGTTCAAGCTTCCTATTTAAGGACAGAGCTAGTTAATGTCAAACCTAAGATTTGAACCCTGGTTGGCCTGGCTCCAAAGCCAGGAGGCTTATCCATTACACTCCCCAGCTTCCTCTTCAAATGCCACAGGCATTAGAATGAAAGTGAGTGGCATATATGTGACATTGAAGGACAAGGCTCTGGTTGAGAAGCCCTAGAAACAGGTGTCTGATTATGTCCATTCAGAGAAGGAACTTGGAGGTTATCCTCAAGTCCCCACCCCACCATCCTTCAAGACCTATTAATATGCCACCACTGCTTCTCTTTAGAGCACCATAATCTAACCTCCATGGCTTCCCCAGCCTCCACCCTTGGGTGCCCACAGCATTGCCTCTGGGCCTCTTCTATACATTGTCTTCACCGTATCATTCTCACCAAAGTTTTCCAACCTTGAAAATGCATGGCTCCTTAAAAATACAGACCCTGAATTTTAACCTGCAGTTCTGTAGCAGATTACATTTTCCAATCCGACATGGTCTTCTATAACCTTGTCATCCATCAAGAAATGGAGGTATATGGGGAAGGGGGAGAGGGAGGGGAGGGAGGGGGGAGGATAGGCGGAGGGAGGGTGATTGGTGGGATTACAGCTACGGTGCATCTTACAAGGGTACATGTGAAACTTAGTGAATGTAGAATATAAATGTCTTAACACAATAACTAAGACAATGCCAGGAAGGCTATGTTAACCAGTGTGATGAAAATATGTCAAATGGTCTATAAAACCAGTGTATGGTGCCCCATGATCGCATTAATGTACACAGCTATGATTTAATAATAAAATTAAATTAAAAAAAAAGAAATGGAGGTATAGTTCCTCTCTGCTTGAGTCTGGAGGGCTTGTGACCCCCTTGTAACTAACAAATTGAAGCAGAAATGAGGCTGAGAAATTTCTGAGGCTTGGTTTAAAAAAATGATGGGGCTTCTACCTTGGTAGCTGAAAAGCCCTGAGTTACTACACGGGAAGTCTAACTACCTTCAGAAAGCTGCATTGAGAAGTTAAATGTCAGCACTCTAGCTGATCACTGGAGCCCTGAAAACTGTAAGGCAGCTACCACAGTCTTCTTGACTATCCAGGCTATGTTGGGTTTTTTTTTTGAGACAGAGTCTCACTTTGTAGCTCCCCATAGAGTGCTATGTCATCATAGCTCACAGCACCCTCAGACTCTTGGGCTCAAGTGATCCTCTTGCTTTGACCAGCCTCCCAAGTAGGTGGGACTATAGGTGCCCACCACAACATCTGGCTATTTTTTGGAGACAGGGTCTCGCTTTAGCTCAGGCTGGTCTCGAACTTGTGAGCTCAGGCCATCTACCTGCCTCAGCCTCCCAGAGTGCTGGGATTACAGGAGTGACAGAGTATGTTCTTATTCAAAGGCATTGTAAGACTTTCACTAAAATAAAAACTAAAACTTTAAATATTGTCATAGCAAACTTTGTGGTCCCTGAAGATAAATTTTATAACAGGCATGAACTGCTCCATCACATAATGTAGCATTTCATTCTCTCTCTAAGTCAAAATTGAATCCAGTTTAAGTGCTGTGGAATACTAGATTACACTTCCATCTCTTTATACCCTCCCAGGTAATAGGATTATATGGCCACATTCCTTGCCAGGTAACGTTGCAGTTTCCATCCCTGATTCTAGTCTTGGCCATGTGACTTGCTTTGACCAGCAGTAGTATTTTAGCAAACGTGACAGCGCAGAGGCTTAAAATGGGCTTGCATGTTGGGGCTGTTGCACTGGTGCTTCTGTCATCTCCATGAACATCCCCTAGCTGGCCTGCTGGTCCTGAAAGGAGGGTAAAAGGCAAGGACTGCAGCCAAGAGTGCCAGCCAAAGCCAGTCTGTAGCAATGAATCCCAGCTGCTCCCCAAACATGTGAGCTATGTATATGCTGACTGTTGTATGCCACTGAAATTTTATGATTGGTATACAGCATAACTGTGGCCATAGTTAACAGATACAAGCCCTTTAGTACCAAGATTACCAAGTCCTTAATTGATGTCAGGGCCACAGCTAACACTCCCTGTCTGGCTGTGAAGCACAGCTGAAGCAGGGGTGGGTGAGGGGTTACAGGTCCATCTCCTCTGTAATAGTTCCAGCCATGGTGACCTTCAGGAATACAGGCTCCCCAGACTATGACCCTTTGTGCTCCGCTCTCACAGGTAGCCATGACCCTCAATGAAATCTGATCCCCTAGGCTTGATTCTCAGATCCATAACCCTGGGAAATTCATTTAATTTTTCTTTCCTTCATCTGCA
This sequence comes from Nycticebus coucang, assembly GCF_027406575.1. Classification (NCBI taxonomy): domain Eukaryota; kingdom Metazoa; phylum Chordata; class Mammalia; order Primates; family Lorisidae; genus Nycticebus; species Nycticebus coucang. Next base: position 37,265,805 of record NC_069796.1, on the reverse strand, counting down.
AAATGGAAACAATAGTACTCACTTCATAGAGTTCTTTTAAGAAATGTGAATAAACAAAGTGCTTGACACAGTGTCTGGCACAAAGTAAGTGCGCAATAAATGGTGGTTATTAGGCCATGTATGGTGGCTCATATCTGTAATCCTTGTACTCTGGGAGGCTGAGGCAGGTGGATTGCCTGAGCTCAGGAGTTTGAGACCAGCCTGAGCAAGAGTGAAGCCTCATCTCTAAAACCAGCCAGGCATTGTGAAGGGCGCCTATAGTCCCAGCCACTTGGGAGGCTGAGGCAAGAGGATTGCATGAGCCCAAGAGTTTGAGGTTGCTGTGAGCTATCAGGCCACAGCACTCTACCCAGGGCAACAAAGTGAAACTCTGTCTCAAAAACAAACAAACAATAAAAGGTGGCTATTATAATCATCATGTATTGGTTCACCCAAAACTTTTCTAAGTTCTCTGTATTCACATGAATTCTGGTCTCATACCTGAGAGAATTCATACCGTCATTCAATTCCCTTTCTAATCTTGAGAGTTCCTATGAACTCTCTGTTGAGACGGAGTCTCAAGCTGTTTCCCTGGATAGAGTGCTTTGGCATCATAGCTCACAGCAACCTCCAACTCTTGGGCTCAAGTGATCCTCTTTTAGTAGAGACGGGGTCTCTGTCTTGCTCAGGCCAGTCTTAAACTCGTGAGCTCAAGCAATCCTCTTGCCTTGGCCTCCTAGGGTGCTAGGATTACAGGCGTGAGCCACTGAGCCCTGCTGCTATGAACTCTCTTGAGTTGAAGCAATCCCTCTTTAGTCTGGGAAGCATTTAACCCCTCAATCTTAATCTTTGTTTTTTAAAAAAGCCTGTTTGGAAGTTGGGTAGCATGCTACTTGAACCCATCCTTTCTACTGTGAAACACACCAGTCTTCATGAGGGGGTCAAGAAAATCCAAACTTCAAGGACAAAAAGTCTGTCTCCCTGACTCCTACCTCAGGATAGAATGCCTTTCATTCTTTTGAGGTCAGCCTGCAGCTGAGAAAAAAAAAAACAAGAAGGTCATTCTGCTACATTTAATTCTGAATAAATCTTCACTACTAGGCTGTGAATTCCTTGGCTCTATTCTATTCAATGTAGTCCTCCAGAACTTAGAACAGAACCCACATGTACTAGGTTCTTGATAAAAGTTGGATAAATAGGCCCAGTGCAGTGGCTAATCCTAGCACTTGGGAGGCCGAGGCAGGTGGATTGCCTGAGCTCACAGGTTCGAGACCAGCCTGAGCCAGAGGAATACCCGCCAACCCCCCTCTCTAAAAATATAGCCAGGCATTGTGGCGGGAGGCTGAGACAAGAGGATTACTTGAGCCTAGAGTCTGAGGTTGCTGTGAGCTATGAGGCTATGGCACTCTACCAAGGGCTACAAAGTGAGACTCTGTCTCCCAAAAATAAATAAGTAAATAAATAAATAATTTAAAAGTTGGGTAAATAAAGAAAGAACATAAGTCACAGGGCCAAGACAATTTCAAAAAATAGGGGTGGAGAAAAAACTATGAGCTTCATGCTCAATGCTAAGGCCCATTCAAGAAAGGTGACGGGGCTCGGCGCCCATAGCACAGTGGTTATGGCACCAACCACATACACTGAGGGTCCGGGTTCAAACCTGGCCCAAGCCAACTAAACAACTGCAACAAAAAAATAGCCAGGCATTGTGGTGGCGCCTGTAGTCCCTACTACTTGGGAGGCAGAGGCAAGAGAATTGCTTAAGTCCAAGAGTTTGAGGTTGCTGTGAGCTGTGACTCCACAGCACTCTACCAAGGGTGACATAGTGAGACTCTGTCTCAAAAAAAGAAAGAAAAAGGTGACGGGCATCTCGAGTCTGTACTCAAGATGAACAAAGGAAACAAACATCCACCACACAAATCATGTGCTCTGTCCCACATCAGAGAAGGAAGTATGTGGTTCAGAAGCAGCTGTGTGTTGAGTGTGGCACGGGAAGCTTTAGGGAAGGAAGAGGCAGGATGTGGCCCAAGGTCTGAAGGCCCGGAGTGCACTGACACTGGTGTGTGGGGGTGCTGTTCATCTCATCCTGAGATAAGACGTCTCACAACACCATGAGCAAAGGCACAGCACAGGAATCAAAGTGCTATCTGTGGAAAATAATGAAGTCCAGGTTACCCCGGGTGTCATGCTTGTGACAGGGAGTCACGGGAAGGGTGTGGGAGGTGGGGGGTAAACTTGGCTTGGCTATTTCAGGCTGCTGCCTGAGCATGGAGACCTGGAAGTCAGGCCAGGAGTCAGTCCTGGTGAGGCAGATGGCAAAGACTGGGTTCCTGAGGCAAGGTGTGACAGCAGCAGGAGCTCCCTTTTCTTTCATTCCAGGACCAGATGAGATTTGAATCCAAGCCAAAGCCTACAGATACGAGCCCTCCTGGGGACGCAGATCCCTCAGCTCCTCCATGAAGATGGGACTTGTATTGGCAAAGATGCTTTGGTTGTAAGCAGAAAAATCTAGGCCGGCTACGGTGGCTCACACCTGTAATCCTAGCACTTTCAGAGGCCAAGGCGGTTGGATCACCTGAGCTCATGAGTTTAAGACCAGCCTGAGCTAGAGAGACCCCCATCTCTAAAAATAGCTGGGCATGTGGCAGGCACCTGTAGCTGAGGCAAGGGGATCACTTGAGCCCAATAGTTTGAGGTTGCTGTGAGCTATGATGCCATGGCACTCTACCGAGGGCAACAAAATGAGACTCTGTTTCAAAAAAAAAGAAAAAGAAGGCTCAGCGCCTGTGGCTCAAGCAGCTAAGGCGCCAGCCACATATACTTGAGCGGGCGGGTTCGAATCCAGTCTGGGCCCGCCAAACAACAATGACGGCTGCAACCAAAAAATAGCCAGGCATTGTGGCGGGCACTTGTAGTCCCAGTTACTTGGGAAGCTGAGGCAGGAGAATTGCTTGAGCCCAGGAGTTTGAGGTTGCTGTGAGCTGTGATGCCAAGCACTCTACCCAGGGCGACAGCTTGAGGCTCTGTCTCAAAAAAAAAAAAAAAAGAAATAATCTAGCTAATTTAAGCAAAGAAAAAAAAAAAAGGCTCGGCACCTGTACTCAGTGGTTCAGGTGCCGGCCACATGCACCAGGGCTGGTGGGATCCATGCCTGCTAAACAACAAATAGCCAGGCATTGTGGCGGGCACCTGTAGTCCCAGATACTTGGGAAGCTGAGGCAAGAGAATCACTTAAGCCCAAGAGTTTGAGGTTGCTGTGAGCTGTGACATGAGAATCACTTAAGCCCAAGAGTTTGAGGTTGCTGTGAGCTGTGACACCATAGCACTCTACCAAGGGCGACATACTGAGACTCTGGCTCCAAAAAAAAAAAAAGAAGTATTAGAAAGAAATAGGCTTGGCTCATAGAATCAAAGAAAATGCTAAAAGGCTGTACTAGAAGATGAAGAACCAAGACTGTGAAATCAAGGGAGCTGGAACTTAGGAGTATTTTCTACATGGTACTGCCTTGGAGACAAATGAAATCCATTTTCATGCTATTCTTTTCATCATTCAAGGAGCAGAAAGCATCTGATCGGCCCAGCTTAGGTCACATGCCAATACCTTGGCCAGGGGTTGGAGGGAGACTTCGCTGACAGCTCACCAAGATGATAATTGCTGAAACAGTTCCCTTAAGCCAAGTCCCCAATGCCGGTGCCAGGGGAAATGGATACTTCATAGGACAAAACAGTAACTTTCTACTATAGGATGTGGGCCTTGGTAAACCTAGGGCCCAGATGGAGTTGGAGATCAGAGAAAGGGGGAGGATGGAGCTGCTATCTGAACCATTAGGTATACATTTGTGACTGGATGCCTAGGCTACAGAGCACAAAATCTACTTCAAGTCCCTCTGTCAGGGACCTTCAGGATGACCAGGGTGAGAAATGAGCTGGTGTGGAGATTCCAGGTAGGAACCCATGGAACTTAATGATGTAATAGTTCTAAGGGGATGGAAGGAGGGACGTGGCATTTCCAGGGATATGTCAGACATGAACAGTGGGCCTTTTCCCAGTATCAGAGTTGCTGAGAGGGTCAGGGCACTCCCCCAGCTTTGCTAGGCCCCTCAGATGACAATAAATTTCAAAGGATAAGGGGTAGAGGCCAGAGCTCATGCAAAGGAGAAGCAGGGAGAAACCTCTGGCTTCATCCAATCAAATGGGAGCAAAGGTTTGTTAGGTAATTACAATTTGTTAAAGTAATTACCCAGCCTGCCTGTTCCTATAACTTGGCATGAGGAAAATGAGACCATCCAAGAAGGCTGATGCGGGCCAACAGGGCTGGAGGCAGACTTGGGGCAATAGAAACCTTCTCTATGTGGTTGAAACCCCCCCTGAGCTTGGCCTGGACCTTGCCCACCTTGATCTGAGAGATGGCACAAGTTCTGAGCACAGGTGGCATGGGAACTTGTAAGCTATTTAGGAACCAGAGAGGAGGTGGGCTTAAAGGTAGGTGACATCAGGAGGAAGTAAGAAGGTTCTAGATTCACTTTTCATTCTTCTCTGCCCTGCACAGTGCCCCAGGAGGCTGACCTTTTTGGACTACATCACCCTGGCTCCTTGCCTTCAGGGTTTGGCCAGTGGAAGGCACTGGCAGGAGACCAGCCATTGGCATGAGAGGTCAGAGTCCTTATTCACACCCTCAAACTCACTGCTGGGCCTCAGTGTTGGCAGCAGCCATATTTCTCCATAGAAAGTCACAGCTCCTAAGCTGGTGCAATGGCTCATACCTGTAATCCCATCACTCTGGGAGCTTAAGCTCCCGAGTTCACAACTGCTTGAGCAAGAGAGAGACCCCGTCTCTAAAAAAATAGCCAGGCATTGTGGCAAATCTCTATAGACCCAGCTACTCAGGAGACTGAGGCAAAAAGATCACTTGAGCCCAAGAGTTTAGGTTGCTGTGAGCTGTGATGCCACCGCACTCTATCAAGGACAACAAAGTGAGACTGTCTCAAAAAAAAAAAAAAAGTCACAGCTTCTGTGGGGCTATGCTTTTACTACATCTGACCCCACTTCTCTTAGCCCTTCCAGTCTAAAGCTGGTGAAGGCTTTCTCCCGTGGCTGGGCTGTGGGTGCCTCCCTATTTTGTGTTGTTGCCTGCAACCCTGGCCACCTGTGACTAGTCCCTTCATTAGCCTCTCATCTGCTCACCCTGTGAGTGTGCCGTGCTTTCTGCAGGCCCCTGGCGGTACAACCTCTTACAGCTGCACAGCACCAGGGAAACTTCTCTATCACCTCGGCCCCTTGTTTGGTGTCCCTGCACAAGGCTGCCTCAGAGCTACCAAGAACGGTTCCTTGCTGTTTGGCAGGGCCTTTAAGAGCTGATTCTGTCACCTCCCTGCCTCCACACATAGGAGAATGGGTAATAGGGCAGAGACTGGCCTGCCCAGGAAAGGCCTTTAGCCAAGGGGACGCCCTCTGGCCCCAGTTGCCCACCAGGATGGGTTCTTTCTGCTTTACCCTACCTCCATTCCTTCTGCTCCTATCTCACCCTGTTCCTTAACCTCTTAATGAAAAACAGGCAACTCTGTTCTCCATGGACTCTTTCTAGCAGCAAAGCTGGGGCCCCTTTATGACCTATTCCTAAACTTTAGCTGTCTTCCGCTTACCTCTTCCTTCCCCTTACTCCCACCTTCAGCGCATGGTGAAGAACAGGGAGAAAGATCGTGAACCCTCTCTGAGCCCTGCACTCCTCGCCCCCCCCCGCCCCCTGCCAGACCTTGGTTTCCCCATCTCAGACTGAAGACGAGACAGATGCTCATTAGGGAAGCTGAGAACCGAGGGAGGTGACTAATGATGTCAGGAGCAGAGCCCAGCAGGAGCAGAGAACTGAGCAACGGTATCAGAATTGAATGTGGGAGAAAAGAGAAGAGGAGAGGAGAGGAGTCAGTGCCCAGAGCCAGCAGGGCTTGTACTTCCAAATGATTCTCTCAGGATGAAACAAAACCAGCCTCATCCCACAGCCTGATCCTCTCCTTCCCAGGAGCTGTCATCTTAGAAGAGAGAACTGCTCTGTCACCTTACGTGGGAGGAGGGTTAGCTGGGTTTAGATACAGACAAGGATGCTTATTAATTCATTTCAAAGACATTAATTGAGTGCCTACTACATACAGGACACCAGCAGTGAACAGACAAGTATTATCCCTGGAGTTTATTTTCAGATGCATTTAACATGCAAACACCTTACTGTGGCCTCCAAAACTGCACATGATCTGGCTGCTGTCTCCAGCTGCATCTTGTGCCCCTCTTCTTTCTCTCACTCTGCTCTGGCCACAAAGACCTTCCTGCTACACCCCGAGCATGCTGAGTTCATTTCTGCCTCACACCTCTTGCACAGCTGGTTCCCTCTGCCTGGAACATTCTTCTCCCAGATCTCCTAGCTACTTCCTTCCATTCCTATAAGTCTCAGCTAAGGGTCTTCCTGAACAGAGAAAAAAGCACCCTAGGCAGTGGAGAAGACTTGTTGGAAAGTTCTGAGGTGGGAAAGAGGTGAAGAACTAAAAGGAAACCAGTATGGCCGGGGCAGAGAGAGAAGAGGGGAGTGATTTAGCCCAAGTGCCCATGAAAGCTGAACCTTAAACTGTGATCTGAGGAGTAGGGGTCAAGGACAGGGGAGTGAGGTGGACTAGGAGAGCCCAAATGAGAATGTATTTTGGAGTTGGTCACAGCTTCAAGCAACCAGGGAACATTCTGGAAAGCTTAATGAAGTGTCTCAGAATTGTCCACCTAGGACAAGAAAGAGGGAAGAATTTATACATTGGCTCCCAGCTCCACTGTCAAGAATATTAGTTACACTTGCACCTCTGGGTTCCCCAGGCAGGAAAGCCAATAATTTCCTTGCTAACAGAGAAGTAGGGGGCAAAAGCAAGAGGGCAAGGTCAATACCCTGTGGGTGAGGTGCTGTCAGGTCACACTGCCTGAAGTGGTGGAAGCCAGCAGGAAGCTGGTTGTCACAGCAGTTACTGGAATAAGGGGTGAGACTGAAAGAATTTTAAGTGGTCCACAAGAGGTGTTTGATACTGTGACAGGGACACAGTGTGAGGCTGACGAGGAAGGAAGAGCAGTATATGCCAAAGAAGAAGGGGGGAGGCTGGGCAGGCAAATGTTCCCAAGGCAAGTGGAAGAGTGAGTGAGTCATGGTCCGAGGCCCTGGACGGCATCTCCTATTTATGAGGTGCCCAACAGGGGCACTGCCCACCCCTTCATATCCCAAAGATAGGCCATTTATCACTTCTGGGGGAATTTACTAAATATTCCATAGCATTATCGCATGGGAAGGGTGAGGAAGTGGGGCATTGATGTGTTGCTCAAGGTACCTGCATGTGACCTGTCTTGGGTGAGAGGCTGGGGTGGGGAGGAACTTATCATAATGTTTATCATGAGACTCTGGCCTGGTGCCTAAGTGTGCACATTCACTCAGTAATCTGAGTATCTACTTACTGAGCATATACTACGTGCCAGCCACTGTCCCAGGTGCTGTGGATATGGCAATGAACAAGAACACATGGCCCCTGCCCTCACTGAGCTCACATCCTAGTGGGCAACATGCAGACTTGTGTTCTTTTTTTTGTGTGTGTGTGTGTGGTTTTTTTTTGGCCGGGGCTAGGTTTGAACTCTCCACCTCTGGCATGTGGGACCAGCGCCCTACTCCTTGAGCCACAGGCACCGCCCCAGACTTGTGTTCTAATGTGCTATCCGTAGGGGCCTGCGCTGCCACTTCCCTTCCTCCACCCCCCACCCACACACCCTGCTCCCTCATCTAGCCCCACACAGATGGGCCTGGGCAGGGGAGCAATTCCAACCCCCTTATGCTGGGGGCCAGCTTATTCTGATTTCTCAAGAAGTTTAATTTTGCCAACAGCCAGAGGCAATAACAGCAGCTCTGGAAATCTGGCTGCAGATACTCTGGGCTGGGACGGCCAGCCCAGAAATAATTGCCTCTTTGAGTGCTTTATTGGAATGTGCACGTGCTTCCTGCTCTGTGGGGCTGTTCCCTCCCAGGGCTGCTTCTTAATGTAAGGAATGAATTAGGCCTCTGAAGCTGGTGGGGGCTGCTTTAAGGAGAGGGTGGAGGGTGTTCAGACTCAGGGAGGTTCCCTTATCCATCCCTTTTCTCCCCAAAACCACGTTTTTAGCAGGTGTTTGGAAAGCACCTTCAATCTCTGTTTGTCACAAGCACAACAGCCTCACCACTTGTGAAGTTTCCCTCAAGTCCTCCTCGAACCCACACACTGTGCTGGAAGCACTTCGCTGCACTGGCTGAGGGTGGGTGGCCCTAAAACTGGGGATCTGAGCTCTAAAGGCAGCTTTGCTCTAGGCTGCTCCCTCCTGCCACTGTCCTTAATGCAGGATGCTGCCTCTCCTTGCTGTGGGTAGAGAAACAGAATGCTAATGATGATGAGTCCGATTTTTCTGGGTGTGGAACCAGTCAGATGGATCCTAATGCCACATTCTGGCTCCAGTGGTGCAGACCTGCCACTGCACCAAGATGGCCACCTCCTCTGTGGCTGCTATCTGGCAACTAGGGGAGAGAACAGGCAGAGAGAAAGAGCCAAGGGGAAGCGACTGAAATGGAGGAAGAGATTTCATTTTTATTTGCCCCAAATCTGGTGGGTCTTCCCAAAGTCATCTAAACAGACTGTCTCCCTGATTCCCGCGTAGTCACTGCCTCCCAGCCTCCCCGGGGAGCCCAGTACACCCCGACCAGGGCACCTGGTACCCTTGGCGACTAGGTCAGTGGATGTGGGAGAAGAGAGGCTCCATCTCCATGCAATTATTTCAGCTCTGTGACTCAGCTGAAATCCTCCAAGTTTACAAGCCTATTGACTATATCTATATAACATATCACCCTCTATTTATTTTTATTTATTTATTTTTTTGTAGAGACAGAGTCTCACTTTATGGCCCTCGGTAGAGTGCCGTGGCCTCACACAGCTCACAGCAACCTCCAACTCCTGGGCTTCAGCGATTCTCTTGCCTCAGCCTCCCAAGTAGCTGGGACTACAGGTGCCCGCCACAACGCCCGGCCATTTTTTGGTTGCAGTTTGGCCGGGGCCGGGTTTGAACCCGTCACCCTCGGTATATGGGGCCGGCGCCCTACCGACTGAGCCACAGGCGCCGCCCCACCCTCTATTTATTTAGGTTATGATACGGTGTTGGGGCACATGAGAGAATGGCTGTCGGTCGGGGTTCAGGGAACCACAGCTCTGTTTAGAGACACAGGGGTCTCTCCAGGACTGAGGAACCCCTGCGGATGCTGCCTGCAGCTCCACCCCTCCCACAGACCCATAGAAGTGCTGTGCCCTCAGCCGGCCCGACAGCCGCCTTGCCGCCATCACGGACACCAGCCGCGTGCAGCCAATAAAGCTGGCCAGGGTTACCAAGGTGCTGGGCAGGACCAGCTCTCAGGGACAGTGCACGCAGGTGCGCGTGGAATTTATGGACGACATGAGCTGCTCCATCATTCGCAATGTAAAAGGCCCCGTACGCGAGGGTGACGTGCTCACCCTGCTAGAGTCTGAGAGAGAAGCTCGGAGGCTACGCTGAACTTGGCTGCTGTGTCCTGGATGTTACAGTCGCGACCACTTGGCTTAACAAGGATCATCTGGAAGTGTTAAATAAAGCGTTCATATTGTCTATAAAAAAAAAAAAAAAGTTGCCTGTGGTCCCAGCTACTCGGGAGGCTGAGGCAAGAGAATTGCTTAGGCCCAGGAGTTGGAGGTTGCTGTGAGCTGTGTGATGCCATGGCACTCTACCCAGGGCCATAAAGTGAGACTCTGTCTCTACAAAAAAAAAAAAAGAAAGAAAAAAAAAAATAGGTGCTGTGCCATGTCACTCCTTCCCAGTCTTGGCTCCTGGAAAACTCCTACCCATTTCTTCAAAATCCTGATAAAAGATCACCTGTTATCTGAAGGCTTCCCTGATGCTTTTTTAGGCCCAATTGATCACTTTTCTTCAAGTCAATACTTCTTTCTGCAAATGGCCTGATAGTGAATAAGTTACTAATGACATCTCTAAAATGGGGATAACATATCCCTCACAGGGTTACTGAGGAATTAGAGATGATGTACCTTTTTTTTTGAGACAGAGCCTCAAGCTGTCGTCCTGGGTAGAGTGCTGTAGCATCACAGCTCACAGCAACCTCCAACTCCTGGGCTCAAGCAATTCTCTTGCCTCAGCCTCCCAAGTAGCTGGGACTACAGGCGCCCGCCACAATGCCTGGCCATTTTTTGGTTGCAGCCGTCATTGTTGTTTGGCAGACCCTGGCTGGATTCGAACCCGCCAACTCTGGTGTGTGTGTGGCTGGCGCCTTAGCCGCTTAAGCCACAGGCGCTGAGCCAAGATGATGTACCTTTAAAATCTCATGTTATTGCTCTCAAATGTTTATAGCAGCCAAATTCACAATTCCAAAGAAGTGAAAACAACCCAAGTGTCCATCAACTCATGAATGGATTAATAAACTGTGGTGTATGTACACCATGGAATACTATTCAACCATAAAAAGATGGAGACTTTGCATCTTTTGTATTTACCTGGATGGATTTGGAGACAATCTCCTAAGTAAAGTATTTCAAGAACGGAAAAGTAAGCATCCTATGTACTCAGTACTAATTTGAAACTAGTAAATCAACAACTACAGGCCCACATGAGAGAAAAACACAAATAAATTCAAGAAGGGGGGGTGGTTCAGTAAGTTCCTATCTGTCGAGTACAATGTAGGGGTGTATGGCACATTTCCTGGACTCAACTATAACTTGGACTTTGGACTTTACCTTACAAACACAAGTAATGTAACCTCATCGTTTGCACCCTCATATTACCCTGAAATAAAAAAAATGTTATGCATAGCATGTGGTCAAGGCTCAGAAAATGACAGTTTGGGGGATGATGATGGGGCTCTCACACCCTTATGGTGATCTGTTTACACATCTGTCATCCCTCTAGTATATTGTGAATGCCTTAGGACAAAAGCCACATTTGAGTCATTGCTGTATGCATAGCACACAGGCTGGCTCACAGCGAGCACTACAAGGTAACAAATGCCAGTATTATCATTGGGATACTTAAAATAATACTACCTGTCCTCTAATGAGTGATTTTCCATATGCCAGACACTGTTCCAAACAATTTACCAAGATTATCTCACTTAATCTTCACAACAGTCCTATAAAGTAAGAAGTATCATCTCCATTTGCAGATGAATAAACTGAAGTTTATCTAGGTTAGACAACTTGCCTGAGGTCATACTCTAAAGTGAGGGATGGAAGCAGTTTTTGAATCAGATCAATTTGACTCCAGAGTTTTTGACCACCTACCCTTCTGACTATTGAGCATGGACTATGCTATATCATAACCCTCAGACCACCTATCTTTCTCTTCTGTCCAGTGACAGGAACTAGGCTGGTTTAACCCTTGCACAGATCCTGGCACACAGTAGGCGGCAAGTCCATGTTTCTAGGATAAGTAGATGAGAAAAGGAGGGGAAAAAAGGAGAAGGTGAAGGGCAGATAGTAGGGCTGGGTGGGGCATGAGATCTTCTGTTCTGGACAGCCCTGGGAGGTGAGGCCTTAGGAGGGCAGGGGGAGGGCTGTAGCCTGGCCCTGAGGCTCACACACCTTACCCTGTTCCTACTGTGCAGAGTGCAAGTGCATTTGCAAGGGTGTACCCTTGGGAACAGACTGAATGAACCTCCTGAGACTGTGAGCTGAAGGCTCTGGGGGCCTGGCCTTCCCAGGTAGCACCTTCCTATTCCATTTCTGGCTTGAACTGGGGGAGAAAGAGAAACGTTTATAGTAGGTTGGTGAGTCACCATGGGGGAGAAGAAGAAACAAAAGTCGGCAACAGTGTGTCTCAGGAGACTGGAAAGTGGGGGCCGGGGAGTCATGCCCTTTCCTGAACCCAGCATTCAGGGCCGGACCTCCCTATGGAGAGCTGTGTCCCAGGGAAGCCAGGCTTGATGAAGGTTAATCTCTCCTGCGAATGGGTGGATGAGTCCCTGATCCTTGTCCTGTCAACACCCTGGGGTGGGGGTGGGTGTGTGGCAGCAGCCAGCCTGCTCACCCAGCTGACCTTAGGGCCCGGGTCGCAGGAGCCTTTGCCAGCTGCTAGGCCCAGTTTTTTCAAACCCAGCTGATGTGAGAGAAGGAGAAGGAAGTTTTAATTTATATTTCTCTGCTTGATTCAGAGTCTAGGCAGCAATTTTGACTGCTTCACTGGAATATTCTTTAATTCTGAGTTTCTTTTTCTCATTACGGCTTGAAAATTAAAATCTCTGCCTTCGGCAAATGAAGGCTCAGAGAGAGAAGGCTGCTGCCGCCACACATTTCTTATTTAAGTCAATTTAGAAACACCAAATGCTTTCTCTCAGGGCAGGTGACCGAGACATGAGGACAGGACAGAGTTTAGCCTCCCTACTTCCAATGTCCTGGGCATTAATCCTCCTATTATTCCTGCAGCCCTTGCTGACCTGGCCTAATCACAAACTTAATAACACCCTGCGCTTGTAAAGCTCTTCCTATGAATTATTTCCAGCTGATCCTCACAACAGCCCTGCATGGGAGGAAAGCAGGTATTCTTTTCTCCGGTTTTATTAATGAGGGAACTGAGGGCCCAGGGCATTTTACAGATGAGAGATGGAAGCCCTGAGCTCCTCAACGAGGTACAGCAGGGTGGGAGGTGGAGGTTGTGACCCTTCCCCTTCAGGTACCTTTGCTTTTTTTTTGGAAACAGTCTCACTTTGTTGCCCTCGGTAGAGTGCCGTGCATCACAGCTCACAACAATCTCAAACTCTTGGGCTTCAAGTGATTCTCTTGCCTAAGCCTCCTGAGTAACTGGGACTACAGGTGCCTGCCACAACTGCTGGCTCTTTTTTTAGAGACAAGGTTTTACTCTGGCTCAGGCTGGTCTTGAACCTGTGAGCTCAGGCAGTCCACCTACCTGCCTCGGCCTCCCAGAGGGCTAGGATTACAGGCGTGAGACACCTTACCCAGCTGGTCCCCCTTGCTTTTTGGAAGACAGCTGAAGCAGGACCACTTCTCATTGTACCTAGAATACTGAATGGGAAACCCACTCAGGAGCAGTGTGACCAAGGGCAGGTCCTGTCTACTGAGTCTCAGCTTCCTTCTATTTAAAAGCGGGGTCTCGGGCAGCACCTGTGGCTCAAAGGAGTAGGGTGCCGGCCCCATATGCCAGAGGTGGCGGGTTCAAACTCAGCCCTAGCCAAAAACTGCAAAAAAAAAAACAAACCAGGGTCTCCAGGGTGGCGCCTGTGGCACAGTGAGTAGGGTGCCAGCCCTATATACTGAGGGTGGAGAGTTCGAACCCGGCCTCGGCCAAGCTGCAACAACGACAAAAAAAAATAGCCAGGCGTTGTGGTGGGTGCCTGTAGTCCCAGCTACTTGGAAGGCTCAGGCAAGAGAATTGCCTAAGCTCAAGAGGTAAAGGTTGCTATGAGCTGTGACGCCACAGCACTCTACTGAGGATGACAAAGTGAGACTGTCTCTAAAAAAATATAAAATGAAAAAATAAAAAAATAAAAATAAATAAAAGAGAGATCTCCCTAAATTATGCCTAAAGCCACCTTGCAGTGCTTGTGCCTAGACCCCAGGGACAAGGAGAGCAGTCTTTCTCTGCTGCTGTGGGAGGCCTGTCCTTGGGAGGCCACTGCTCTTTCCTGCGGGAGCACATCCAGCTGTCTTTGCCTTACTCTCGTTTTCTTTATGCAGATGTCTCCCTGTTTGCTCTCAGACTCTCAGAGGGATATTTGGTCCACCTAGGGTCTCCTTGTGGAGTGCCAGAATCTCCCCTCAGACAGAGGTCAGGAGGTGGCAATCTGGTGGGAGGGGCTCTGGGACAGCCTCAAGGCCATGGCAGTACATTGGTTTTACTGAGTTTATCGGAAGGTGCCTGCGTCTAAGGTCTAAAACAGGCTCTCTTAGGCCGGGGGGTGCTGGCTCACACCTCTAATCCTAGCAGTCTAGGAGGCTGAGGAAGGTGGATTGCCTGAGCTCACAGGTTTGAGATTGGCCTGAACCAGAGTGAGACCCCGTCCCTAAAAAATCTGGGCATTGTGGCAGGTGCCTGTAGTCCCAGTTACTTGGGAGGCTAAGGCACGAGGATCTCTTGAGGCCAAATATTGAGGTTGCTATGAGCTATGACGCCACAGCACTCTACTAGGGTGACAATCTGTCTCAAAACAAACAAACAAACAAACAAAAAAAAACAGGTTCTCTTCAATGAGGGACACAGGATCTAGAAATGAAGGTTACATCTGTTCAAGCATTAGAAGCTGTGACTGCCCTGTGAGCAAAGAACAGCACCAGAACCTATGTCTTCTTAGAAGTTCTTATTCTACCTCTGCCCCCATCCCTAGATCCCTTAATGACCTGGTAGTTTTCCACATTCTTCTACTTCCATTTGTGCGACTGCAGGGTCCTGCCAGGTAACTCTTCATGGGAACCAGAACCTAAGCTAGGTCACACCAGGTGACCCTAAACCTAATCTCTCCACAACCTCATGTTGTTTTTCCTGGTATAAAATGACAGCCACACTCACCTTCCTCTCCTCCTCCCATGAGAGTGAGCTGAGTGTTAGGCTACTGTCTTCACTGCCTCAATCCCAGGGGCCACAGAAGGAATGCCAAACCAAACCTGAACCTACAGGAGGGACAGCCCAGGCAACCAGGGCCTTCCTAAGGATGATACAGGCAGGAGGCAGAGCTGAGGTGGGGAGATGTGGACGGATGCTTTCTGGAGAGAAGCGTTTTAATTGCACATCAAAACCCCAAAGGAGGAGGATGCATTGTTTAGACAGAGCAGGAAAAATGAAAATAAGCAGAGTGGGCCAGGCACAGTGGCTTACGTCTGTAATTCTAGCATTCTAGGAGGCAAAGCAGAGGGATTGCTTGAGCTCAGGAGTTTGAGACCAGCCTAACCAAGAGTAAGACCAATCTCTAGGCTGGGGAAGGTGGCTCACATCTGTAATCCTAGCAGTCTGGGAGGCCAAGGCGGGTGGATTGCTTGAGCTCACAAGTTTGAGACCAGCCTGAGAAAAAGCAAGACCCCCATCTCTGCTAAAAATAGAAAAAAATGAGACGAGAGAATTGCTTGAGCCCAGGAGTTGGAGGTCACTGTGAGCTATGATGATGCCATGGCACTCTACCCAGGGTGACAGCTTGAAACTCTGTCTCAAAAAAAAGTAGAGAAATGAGCCAGGCATAGTGGTGCACACTGTAGTCTCAGCTACTCAGCAGACTGAGACGGGTGGATGGGGTAAGCCCAGAAGTTAGAGGTTGCAGTGAACTATGATGAGGCCACTGTACTCCAGCCTGGATGACAGAGCAAGACCGTGTCTCACAAGGAAAAAATAATAATAATAAGCAAAGTGGGAAGCTGAGAACTTGGAATCAGACAGATCTGGGTTCAAATTTCAGCTCCAACTCAAGCTGTGAAATCTTGGGCAACCTCTGGAATCCTCAGTTTCCTCCTCCACTTTCTACAGTGGCGATTATTCCATATTTGTTGCAGGATTAAATGAAATAACATCACGTAAGATGCTTACCAAGGTCTCTGGCATATATTAGGCACTCAATCAATGGTTGCTACAATGATTATTATTGGTACCACTGTTCTTTATAGTGATGATGAAGAAAAAGATAAGAAGTAGGGATTGGAGAGCAGACTCTTGTTTGCAGAGACACTCGGCCACAGTGAGTAGGGGAATAAATCCCCTGACTGGGGTCTCTACCAAAAGCCATCTGCGGTCTCATGAAAGCCTGGGCCTGGTCTTCCCCCTCTGGTGCCATCTTGCTGATGTCAACGTAGACATAAAGGCTTTGATGTCCTTGGGGCAGCTCACTTTACATTGGGAACAAGGAGCATCTTGGAAAATCAGACTTACAAGGACTGGGCTAAGTCTCTGTCACTGTTGAATAAAGGGTCCCCTGTTCTGATTCCCATCAGTGATGAGGGATGACGTTCAGGCTGCCACTGAGCACGAAGGCCGGGCCAGAAGAACAACGGTTGAGCAGGTGCCAAGGTCTTGGGAAAATCTGAGGTCCTGAGAGAGAAACCAGAGCTGCCCTGTGGGCACTGCCTTCTCCTTTGCGCCTGTCAGTCTTCTAATCCCCCCAACACCCATCTCTGACAAGGAGGGTAGGACCAAGCTGAGATATTGTAAGGTAGGGGGGTGATGCCACAGACATTTGGGGGCCCCACCCAGGGGAGTTAGAGTGTTGGGCTTTCTTCTCTGTATTTTTCTTTCCCTTCCTTCCTTCCCCTCTCCCTTCTTTCCTTTCTCTCTTTCAAGTCTCACTCTTAGGTGAGAGTGTCATGGTGTCAGCTTAACAATCTCCTGGGTTCAAGTGACCCTCCTGCCTTAGCCTTCTGAGTATCTGGGACTCAGGCTACTGACACCACACCCAGCCAATTTTAAATGCCTAGCCTCAGTTCCCTACTTCTTCTTTCTCTTCTCATTTTCTCCTGTGCCTCCTCTTTTTTCTGCCTGTTCCTCAGACCGGTTTTGCAAGTTTTCTACTTCTGCTTCCAAACTCCCTTCACATACTAGAGTCTATCTTTGTTTCTGTTGTTCCCTTTCTTCTTGTTTGTATCCGATTGCCTCATCCATGAGCAGGGATTCCTGCCTTCTTTGATAGAGGCTTAAAGGACAGCAAAGGCCCAGGGCTGGGATAGCTCAGGCTCTTCAGGAGGACAGGGGAGCAGAGAACTGGGCCATGTTAAAGAAGAAATCAAGAATTGGCTTAGGAGAGCATAAAGATAGCCCAGAGGCCAGGCATGGTGGCTCACACCTATAATCCTAGCTCTTGGGAGGCTGAGGCAGGAGGATCACTTGAGCTCAGGAGTTGAAGGTTGCAGTGAGCTATCATGACATCACTGCACTCTAGCTGGAGCAACAGAGCAAGACCCTGCCTCATAAGAAAGAAAGAAAGAAATGGCATAAATGAACAAAATGGAATATTGATTGATTGGACTCTGGCAACTTACCACCCCAGGAGAGGGATCTAGGAAACTGACGTCATGACTGGGGCTGATGGTAACACTGGCAGCTGCATGCCATCCCTGCCCTGATATCTTTTCTTCCCTTGCAAGCTTCTTTTTGCCTTTCCATTACAAGGCAGGGCTGAGGAAACAAGTTTCACCTTTGATGACATTTAGAACCCCAACGTGGTTTTCTTCTACTGAGACCTTCCTTTCCACATCCTCACCTCCCCCACTTCTGCCTGTCTTGGTGGGTGTACCAGTGTGCACGTGGGCATTCATTGTCTCACACATGCATGCACACTTTTTTAAATGTGTGTACAGCTCACGTGCGTGCACACACATACACACACACACTCACACATACTCCCACCTGCCATCTGTTTCTGTCAGTCCAGGGAATCACATAAACTGGGCCTCCAAACAGTGCTAGGGGACTTGAGGGGGCTGATTCTCCCTGAGGGTGATCTGAAGAAGTCCAGCATTTGGGTGTGTCTTTGAGACTGTGCATTTCCAATTTCATAATCAGAAGAATACTGGTGTGGAATTAGATTGTGCGTGGGGGTAGGGGATTTAGGGGATATGTGGAGGAGGACAATTTGGGTAGGGCCAGAGACTTAAGAAACTGACTCCAAGACAGATGTCGTCATTTTCCCCTCTCCCACCCACCCCTGAATTGAATGTATCTTTCTTTCCCTCTCCATTTTAGGAAGAAAGTTGCCTCTCACTTAGGAACCAAATCCCAGGAATCTAGTTTAAGCTGGGGCAGATGAATGATTCCAAAACATGAGGGTGAATGTATTCACTTATTTACATAGGCAAATCACATGCAAATGTGTCAAAAACAAAGATAAATAGCTGGTGGATCTTGAGAAAGAACAATTAGCCTGAGGTGAAGGCAGTGGAGGGACCACAGCTTTGTAATGAGGTGACTTCCAGAATCTGAGTAGAGGATGAAGCCTACTCCTGTCCCCTAGAAATCCTGGCCGAACTGTGGCTAGTAGAAATGTTTTGTTTGGGCCATAAGCAACTAAATGACAAGTCTTTATCAAATGTCCACCTGGCAAGGTGGCAGAGGTGGATTTTTTTGTGAGGCTAATGAAACTTAGGCGCCAGTGTTCCTCATTTGTACAGGCCCCTTCCAAAGCCTCCACCCAATTTTATGTTCATAATCTTGTATATTTTTTCCTAAAGAGAGATTCCCAAATTGTATAAGATTTGGGCCCCACAAAACCTGGGTTCACCTCTGTAATGAAGGGGAATAATCAGATTAAAATGCTGACAAGCTCTCTGTTCTTAGTTTAATTAGCAGCCTCCTTTGAAATCATCTATTAGATGTGTCTGTCTGTCAGCCTCATATACCCTTCCCCTGGGTGAATACATCCCATCCTGAATGCTCTGAGCATCCCCCAACCCCCTGTCCTCATTCTGATGTCCTCAGCCCCTGATTGATGGTGGGAGGAGCAGCGAATGGTGGGAGGAGAACCTAGAATTGGCTTCCAAGACGGGTCCTGTCTCCAGAACTTTATAATTTTCTGCCTTGAGGCTAGTGTAGGAGGAGGATTAAGGTAGCTGCTTTGTTGCTAAAGGGAATGTGTCTCTCCTGCCCAAATCCTGAGAACCCTGAGGAACAAGTAGTTGATGATAAATAATAATAATATCTTATATTCGTAAAGCCTTTGAGTGTTTCTAAAGGGAACTTGTCATTTGATCTTCACAACTCTGAGTCAGGGAGGAGAGAGATATTGTAGAAATTTGTTACAGATAAGGAAACTGAGGCTCAGAGAAGTCTAATTGTAATAATAGCTTACAAGTACAAAGCTTTTGTATCAGTGGGGACAATTACATGTATTCACTCATGTAGTCTGCACAAACTAAACCCTACCAGGTATTCTATTATTATCCTCAGAGGGGTTGTCATTTGCCCTAGCCAAACTAAAGAAGAGCCCAGCCAAGATCTGAACTGGAGCAATCTGGCTACAGAGTCCTTGCTCTTACTCAGTACGCGGTTCAAGTAACAGTGCATGCTCATAGGCCATAATTCAAACCCTGACCTGTCTGACCCCAAAGCCCTTTCTCATTACCACTGAGCCTGGGCGGCACCCGGAGCTCAGTGGTAGGGCGCCGGCCACATACACTGAAGCTGGCATGTTCAAACTCATTACCACTGAGCACTGCATCTCTCTATGAACCAGGAAGTGCATGGGCCTGGAGGAAGAGACAGGGGGTTGGTCTTGAGGACCAGGGTCTTGCCATGGAAATGACCACTCAGGAAAGATGAGTACCAGTGTTTCTCCTGGGAGCTTGGGGGTACATCTTGGAGAGACCAGAATTTGTTATCTCCTAGGCTCTCAAGACTTGAAGTTTGACTACTTCTTTTTTTTTTTTTTTTTTTTTGAGACAAAGTCTCACTTTGTTCCCCTGGGTAGAGTTCCACATTATCATAGCTCACAGCAACCTCAATCTCCTGGACTCAAGTGATCCTCTTGCCTCAGCCTCCCATATAGCTGAAACTACAAGCACCGACTGTAACACCCAACTATTTTTAGAGATGGGGGTCTCGCTGTAGCTCAGGCTGGTCTCAAACTCGTGATCTCAAGCAATCCACCCACCTCAGCCTCCCAGGATTATAGGCATGAGCCACCCTACCCTAAATTTGACTACTACTCCCTACTCCCGGAATTTCTGGACAAAGGGGAGAAAGATTATGATCAGTGGTGTGTTTAGGAAGATTACCATGGCAACAGAGTAAAAGACAATAGACTAGGGTTGGGGGTGAGCCAGAGGCAGACCACCAGTTAGGAGGTGGTGGCAAAAATCTAGTTGAGAAGGGATGAGGTCATAATGAACTAAGGCAGTGGCCATGGTATAGGCAAGAGAGATGTTGTAGGGGCAAATAAATGAAGGGAGATAAAGGGTGTCTTCTTCAAATCATGCAGCCCACACTTAGGCCCCAGTGGAATAAGGAGTGTAGAGAATGGAAGGTGGAGGGTACAATAAGCAATGGCCAGAGCAGCCCCTGGAAGCTGCCAGAGTTTTTAACCTCCCTTCTTCCTGCTCTATGGGACTCCCATCAGTCAGGCTGACTCCCCGTAGGCTATGTATGTGTGTGTGTTTATGTGCGTGTGGCGGAGAGAAGTGTCAGCCCTGGGCTCTGGAGCCACATCACAGGGAAGTGAGCTATGGGGAACATCAGAGAAGCGTGATTTAGAGCCTCATTCCCACTGCCCTTCACTGTGCTACAAGGACAGTTCAATGTAATATATAATTACTGCCGCCCCACAAGGCTGCACTGTACACAGAGCTCCCCACCTTCCTCTTGCTCCCTCCTGCCTGCCTTCAGACCATAAATCAGTTTTCAATCCTGAATGCTACCTGTAAATGTTCAAACTCAGGATCCTCAACTCACATTCTGGGTCCCTGGGGCGTGGTCTGGGCTCTGAGGGGAGCCTCCCCCAGTCCTGATTCTGACATCCCAGCCCCTGATTGATGGTGGGAGGAGCAGCAGTGAAGCTGGAATTGGCTCTGGGTTCTCTGGGGCCCCGGCTTGGGGAGAAGGATGGCTCTGCTGGATGGTGTCCAGTGTGTAGCACTGTGGACAAGCTCTGGGTAGATTAAAACTGACCCCTTCCTATGGACAGCAACCTCTTCCCAGTCCTGAAGGGTGTGCCAGCAGGAGCCAGGTAGGCACCTTCCCTGGAGAACCTCCAAAGACAGAGCCTTTACCATCCACTGATGAAGAGCCATCAGTCATGGCTCTCCCCCTGAGCTAACATGGGAAATCGACTGTGTACCTTGGGGTTGTTACAAGGACAAACCAAGAAAGGAATACTTGATTTACACCTAGAGGTACCCTGATGATGTTAAATAACAACTGGAAACTTTTCTTCTTCCCTTCTTACCCACTCCTTACTAGGATGACTACTATAGCCCCCTTCATGGTCTACCTACGTCACTAGCAACCCTCTAATACATCCTGCTGCCCAATGGCATTCAGGTGGTGCCTCTCCCTCGCCTGATCACACCTCTTTGTGAACTTCCCTCCTCTCTTAGAATAACACCACCTTCCTTGCCATGGCTCACAGGCCTGCCTGGCCCTACTGGCTACATTAGCTTTGTCAGTACTCCTCCTCCCCTTATCACCTCACTCTAGCCACACTGCTTTCTGTCTCTCCAACAGGGTTGCACAGGGCCAGCCTGAAATGCTCTTTCCCTGGTCCCTACTTTTCTAGGTCTTTCCATAAGTCACCACCCTTCACTGACTACCCCATTTGAAGAAGGTGCCCCTGGCCCAGACCTGTTACTATTTTCATACCCTCTGTTCATCTTATAGTATTCATTATAATTCATAATTCTATCTTGTCTGGTTTCCTCATTTTTTTGTGGGCTTTTCACTCCTCGATTGGAATCTCAGTGCCAGTCAGGGGCCACAGTGCCTTATTCAACATTGTATTCCAGGAACTTAGCATCAACTCTCACCCATACTGGGTGTTAGTTAATTACCCTTTGAAAGAACTGAAGGCATGGCAGGTGGGGAATGGCTGCCAAAGAGAAAGTCTTAAAAGCTGAAGCTGACTCTATTTCTCTGGCACATCCCCATTTGCAAATAGCAAACAGCCAGTCAGATTCATCCTTCCCTGAGAGTTCAGGGTTGTAGCACCCTGGTGGGCCAGGACCTCACCTTCCTCCCTCTACTTTGGGGAAACTCCTTCAGCTATGGCCCCTCCCAGCTGTCCCTGGAGCTGCCCTCTGGAGACCAGGGGTCAGAACAAGTATTTACTACCTCCCGCCCCCATCCAGATTCCTGGGTTGTTGAAGAACTTGGCTCAGCCCTAACTGACACTCTGTGTGGGCCAGGGACTCAAGCTGGGATAGTCTTGGGGTGGGGAGGATGAGGAGGAAGCTCCTCCACCATTATAATATCCACAAGTAAATGCAAATGAATGGAAAGCACCTTTTGAATAAGCAGCATTTATTGAGAGAGATGCTCTAATCCCTAAATGGCTTTGCTGACAGGGAGGAGCCTTCTGGAGGAGGAAGGGATGGGAAATGGGGACGCTGCTGTCAGTGCCCTTGTCACTGCGCTTTTAGATTCAGGGCACACTTCTTGTGGCTAATGGAACTCAGAGATCTCTAACCTTGGCTTCCACCTTCCTAGCCCCGTCCCACCCCCAGAGTCTGGGGCGCCTGGCCTGTATGTTTGCAGGAGGCCGGGGCTGCTGGACGCTGGGTCTCAGTTCTGGTCGTGAGTTTCAATGTTGAAGGAATTTCTAGGACCATAAGCTGTAGAGTGTGGCCACAGTGATGCAGCTCTGGGGGCTCTCTAGCAACCACGTGAAAACATCCTTGTGCCTGTGTGTGAAGGTGTGTGGCTATGTGTACCAGGAGCTTTGTGTCCATTTACACACACCCTGGGACAAATATCATTGTGTTGTCTGTTTGTGCATCTGTGTGTCTGTACTTTTATCTGATTTATCAGGATGGCAGTGAACTAATGACCCACAGAGAGGCCCCTGCTCTGGAAGGAAGTCAGAGAAGGAGTGAGTAGGCACAGAGTGGAGACTGGCAGTGGCCCCCACAGAAAACCCATTCCAGCTCCGTTCAGCTTTTAGAGGGATAAGGGGTGAGAACGAAGAAGGCCCAGATGATGTTGGCAACATTCTCCATATCCCTTGCCTGTCTTGCCTGCATCTTCCCGAATCCTCTATTCCCAGCCTCCTGTCTCTCTTGCCCTCTCAAAGCATTCCCCTATCTATGGAACTGTGAGAGGTAAGGCTTGTCCTGTTGAGATGGAAGGAGGAGGCTGCTCCTAGAATCCTGAGTGGCAGCTGAGGGACATAAATGGCCTGAGCAGACTTTGGAGCAGGAGAAACTGAAAAGCTGCCCCTTGGGCATGGAGCCTGTCAAGGCTAATTGGCCTCAATGTTCTTTCATAATGGATTTAGGGCTCTGTACGTTGTCATTGGGGAGAGGACAGAACAGTTCAGAAGCTGGTGAAACATCCATACCAGAGGGACTTGGGGGATCACAAAACAAGAACAGCTCTCATTGGTCAGAGAGGATAAGTGCTACCCCTCCCAAAGGTTTCAGATAGCCTGCAGCATGCAGGGGGCTCACTTCCCTGGAAAAGCTCCTCCACCCCACTGCAGAGAGGCAGCCACCTCTCCCCAAATTAGAGAACTCTGGGTCCCCCAGCACAGCCTGGCACACAGTGAGTATTCGATAAACATCAGTTGTTGCAAATATCAGCATAATCTCCTGGGGGAAAATCTCTGAGGGTGGTCCCTGCTGAGCCAGCTCAGCCTCTAGGACCCTGGGAGTCAGAAGGGGCGGGGGGGGGGGGGCAGAACAAAGTAGGCATGGTGTTCAGCTGGAGGACCAAGGAGGCAGGCACCATGGCCTGCACTGTGACCTCTCCTGCCCTTGCCCCAGCCCCAGAGCCATCCTCCCTCTGTCCCAGGCAGGCCCAGTGACCTTTTGCTTGAGTCTGTAAACATATCCTTGGCTAGTCTTAGAAATGAAATTGTGCTCAACATTTGTACAGGGCTTTTCCACCACCCAGCCCTTTATAGACATTAGCTAATTAAATGAAGGAGGAGAAGGAGGAGGAGGAGACAGGCCTTGCCTTTTCAGTCAGAGACTCTAAATTTGTCTAACCTGGGCAGTTCCGGTCTCACGCCTCCTTTCTTCTTTCCTACCAGATTGGACTTACTCTAAAGAGGAAGCAACTCCTGAGGAGTTGGCCCCTCAGTCAGAAAGCAGGGGAAGGAGGGAGCTTGAAAATATGTCAAGTAGGTAGGGTCTTCCTGAGGTCATCTTGTCCCATGGGCAGCCATATCCAGCAACTGGCTGGCCCTGAAAGCGCAGGTATGTGTCTGCCATGGATGGGTCAGCCACTTTTACCCACTTTGGAGAAGGAGATGAGGACCGATAGTAACTAGAGCCAGAACAAATCGCCAAAGCTCTTTCCCAGAGGACTAGAGGGAACAGTGCACACAGCCCTTCAGCCTGGTCTTGAGGCTGGCACTGACCTCTCACGCCAGTGGGGTGTCACAGTTGTGGACAGTAGCTCGCAGCCTAGAGACAAGCATGTAAACTTGTACCTGCCATGCTCTTCCTGACTGCAAGGGTTGGAGGGGAGCCACTCAGTGTCAGTAGAACGTTGTGCCCTCCCCACCCTATCCAGTCAGTGCCACAGTCCTGTGGCAGCACTGAAGGAGTGGGTAGAACTGCCCTCCAGCTGGAGCAAGTCAACTCTCACCCGGGGAGGAGAGGCAACAAGAGAGGTACACTGGGCTAGGACTGTGGGGATCAAGAGAGAAACAGAGACTGGTTATGGAGGCTGACATAGGGAGGCAATAGGCCTTATTTTGGACTAAAACTGTGGAAGAAAGGAAAGGAAGGAGACTGGTAGGAGAGAGGGAATTAAAAAGCAGCTCCATGATGTCGAAGATGGAGGATTCCTTGGCACAGCCAGGAGCAGCCAGCATAGCCTTGGCACGTGCCCGTGTTGGACTTCCCCAGGAGGCTTGAGAGAAGGAGAGCCGTACCCCCCGCCCACCCTGCCACTGCTGCCTCTTCTCTCACCTCACAGGTGTGGGCTTCCTCAGGGAGCAGCAAGGCACTTTCTTTTCCTTAATGCTACCAAGGGGACTAGAAGGTGAAGACTCAGTCTCTTTGCCTGGCCCAGCTGCCTCTGCCCACCCTGACCCACCAAGTACAGCAGAGGAGGACCTGACCTCACCTTACCATAATTATCTGTACCATAAAAAACAAGCATTGAACTCCATAAAACCAATTAAAACTTCAAGGCCAGGTCACAGGAGCAAGCAGGAGTCCAGCAGCTCTGGTGAGAGTGGGAGCCGACTCCAAGGACGAACCCAACAGAGGAAGCTGAGGTCAGACCCAAGGAAGGACTGGCTGGTGGACAGGGCAGTGAGCACTGGAGTGGTTTCTTTCCTTTTGTAACAAGCAGCCCAGCAGAGCCTGGTTATTCTTTCCACAGTCCTCTCTGGCTCCAGAAAACCTCAAGAGGATCCCATCAAGTTGCCAAGGCAACCGCAGCCTGCACAATTCACAGGGAGGATGGAGGGAGCGGAGACTGACAGGCACCCCAGACAGGATGCCGGGGTGAGGCTGCACATCTGAGAGTGAGCAGAAGGGCAGGGGCTTGTTCTGGGATGTTTCCTGCAGGTTGTGGGTTTATTTCAGACACTCCAGTCTCATGTGGATTAGAAAACACCATCAAAGCTTCCCTTTATGGCAGGTGGGATGAAGGGGGGCAGTGAAAGGTTTCTCTTCAGCTTCCCAGGGTGGCAGCTGCAGCAGCTCCTGGCTCAGACCACAGGCCAATGGTACTGTTGCTTGAAAAGACCGGTGGGACCCTCTTCCATAACCACCTGCTAGCATGATGGCCCCTTGGGAGGTGGCATTGCTAAGGGATCACGGGCACAGCCTGTGTTAGAATCAGACAGAAGTATGTCTGGCTCTTGGCTTGGTAATTTTCTTTTTCTTTTTTTGAGACAGAGCCTCAAGCTGTCGCCCTGGGTAGAGTGCTGTGGCATCACAGCTCACAGCAACCTCCAACTCCTGGGCTCAAGGGAGTCTTTTGCCTTTGCCTCCCAAGTAGCTGGGGCCACAGGCACCTGCCACAACACCCATCTATTTTTTGGTTGCAGCCATCATTGTCGTTTGGGGGGCCGGGCTGGACTCAAACCCGCCAGCTCAGGTGTATATAGCTGGCGCCTTAGCCACTTGAGCCACAGGCTTGGTCATTTTCTAAGGTGCCATGTCCTTGGGGGAAGTTACTTCTCTCTCAGACTCAGTTTTCTTAGCTGAAAATGGGGATAATATCATGCATTTCCAGGATTTACTAACACCATGTATATTATGTGCTTGCACAGAGCCTGGCACTGGGTCAATTTTTTTAAACGCTGTTAAAATTTGGGGCGGCACCTGTGGCTCAGTTGGTAAGGCACCGGCCCCATATACCGAGGGTGGCCCCGGCCGAACTGCAACAAAAAAATAGCCGGGCGCTGTGGTGGGCGCCTGTAGTCCCAGCTACTCGGGAGGCTGAGGCAAGAGAATCGCTTAAGCCCAGGAGTTGGAGGTTGCTGTGAGCTGTGTGATGCCATGGCACTCTACCGAGGGCCATAAAGTGAGACTCTATCTCTACAAAAAAAAAAAGCTGTTAAAATTTTATCATAATTATTACTATTTTAATTTTTATTATCATTGTGTGTGCCTCTCTCTATTCATCTGTAAAACAGGAATTATGATTAGACCTAATTCAATGGATAGTTTGCTGATTACATGAGAGAAAGCACATGAAATGCTTAGACCAACATCTTAGCCCAGGGAAGTACTCAAGTACTCGATGAATAGGCACAATCCCTACCTTTCCCTCTGTTCCCTGCACCCCAGGCCTTCAGATTATATACTGAGGAGCCACCATGAAGCTGGCTCAAATTCCCAGTTCCCTAAGTAGTAGGTTTCTGGAGCTGTAGTAGGGGACAGTCATTCCTAACTGTGGTACTAGGGAACTTCTAATTCATTTCTGGACCAGGAATGAGCCACTGACTCATGTGCTTCCTCATTTCCTCAGGAGCCTAAGGTTTCCTGAACAGGCTGATGTCCAGCCAGTCACACCCAGGATCCTGGAAAAAGGAGGGAAATGGTTATTTAGAATGGAAAAACTCATCCAGGCATAGTGTCACACCTGTATTCTTAGTACTCTGGGAGACTGAGGTGGGCAAATCACTTGAGCTCATGAGTTTGAGACGGGCCTAACCCTAACCCTAACCCTAACCCTAAAAAAATAGCTGGGTGATATGTAGCACCTGTAGTCCTAGCTACACAGGAGTCTGAGGCAAGAGGATCGCTTGAGCCAAAGAGTTTGAGGTTGCTATGAGCTACCATGGGCAACAAAGTGAGATTCTGTCTCAAAAAAAAAAAAAAAAAAAGAATGGAAAAACTCACTGGGTTTTCTCTTTATTAAAAGAATTTGTTCTGGGCGGCGCCTGTGGCTCAGTCTGTAAGGGGCGCCGGCCCTATATACCGAGGGTGGCGGGTTCAAACCCAGCCCCGGCCAAACTGCAACCAAAAAAAAAAAAAAGGAATTTGTTCTATAAAATTTGGATTCAGTTAGATGGCCACACTCAAGGATCCAGAAGGCCCTTCTAGGTGTGGAGGCCTTATTTCACTAAGGCGATCTCAGACATGGTGGAGCAGGGAAGACTTCCCCTGATCCTCAGTGTTACCCCCCAGCCTAAAATACCAACCCTCCTTTAGATCCAGTCATACTTCTGACCTTTGAAATGGACAAAGAGGCTGATTGTGATGGGCTGTGGAACTGACTGAGCCTTCCTCATCCTTCACCATTTCCACCGGTCCATTCCCTCACCAGTTGCACAGGTGGATGTCTCAGGAGTCTGCTGTGTGTGGCACAAGCTAAAGAGTGGGCTAAAACTGCAAATAGAACACAGGTGACACCTCAGGGAAAATGTCTAGGTTGAAGAGACATAAAGAGAAGGTTGCAGGCCTACAGACTTTTGCAATTTGCTTCTTTTCAGATATTCAATCATAAAAGATCCCACTCTAGGGGGGAGGGTAAGGTGGAGGGATGGGTGGGGCCACACCTACGGTGCATCTTGGAATGGGTACAGGCGAAACTTACTAAAGGCAGAATACAAATGTCTACATACAGTAACTAGGAAAATACCATGAAGGCTGCGTTCAACAGTTTGATGGGAATGTTTCAAATTGTATATGAAACCAGCACATTGTACCCCTTGATTGCGCTATTGTACACAGCTATGATTTAACAACAACAACAACAACAAAGAAGATCCCACTCTAAAGAGCTTGAGAGTTAGGGCCTCATTAGAGCTGGGGCTTGGTAACCACTCACAGACCCTTAGGGCATTTGAAGAATAGGGCAACCCCACTCTACCCCCAAAGCAATTGAGTGGCCCTGTGGGAGAGGGAAGACCCAGGGAGTCCTGGGAGTTCTGCAGAGCCAGACTCTAGGGGGAACTCATGACTCTGATGGAAGGAGCCAGATCTGAGGATGACTCTGGCACATCCCCCACTAGAACAAGTTCACAGACTGCAGATCCAGGCCCATGCCCTCTGCTCTGGCATCAACAATGCCTTTGTCTCCAGCCCAGAGGTCCCTTCCACCCTACCAGCCACTGCACCTAGGACTTGCCGCCATCCTTTGGACAGAAAGAATTTGGAGGTGCTAGAAGTCAAAAGGCCAGACTTTTCTTCTGGGGCTGTGTAACCTGATAGAAGCATTCTTAACCCTCCCTAAACCAATCCCCACGTAGGCCCTATTACTGGAAAGGAGAAATTCCTGTGCGTGAGAGGGGAGGCTTTGGGGTGACAGGGTGAGAATGAGGAAGACAAATGGAAATAACACAGGGGCAGGACCTTGGGAAACCTCCTCCTTTCTGGGATTTCCCTCAGAGCAGCTGCTACCAAGAAAACCCCAGCTGTGTCAACATGGGGTCAGGAATGTGCTGTACCCCACCAACCTGCTCAGCAAGCCTAGCTCAGACCAGCCCCATCTGAGAGGTCCAGGAATAGTCACAGAAGATTGTTAGATCTGGGAGAAAGAAAGGAAGCTATTCTTTTTTTTTTTGGCCAGGGCTGGGTTTGAACCCACCACCTCTGGCATATGGGGCCGGCGCCCTACCCCTTTGAGCCACAGGTGCCACCCTGGAAGTTATTTTTTTTTTCATGATGAAGAACCTAGGTCTTGGGCAATAGTATCACATATCAACAATCTGGAAATGATTCTAAAGAAAATTGAGACACTCGGCTCCCCCATCATAGCCAAACCAAGCTCAGCTACTGGGGACTAGTAGCGGTTCAGGAGTTACTATTCCCAAGGACCAAACCGGGATATGCCCCACTAGATGACCTCCCACAGGCACAAGTCAAGTTCCTTCTAGCCCAAGGAATCTCAGGACAAGTCATAAAAGCCAGTTTTCTCTCAAGTCTCTGTCTCTACCTGCCAGGAAAAAATTACTGGAACCGTCTGCCCTGTCACCTTCAGATTGACAGATGGATAGACACAATTTCTGATGTTCTCTGAACCAAAGCAAAGACATCAGCCTAGAATCCTCTCCTGGGATGACCCAGGAGCGCCCCCTTCTGTCTGGTTTGGCCAAGCCAGTTCCGGGTGGGGGGCAGGGGAGTAGGAGGAGCTAAGGGTTTTAACTGCAGGTTCTAACTACAGTGCCCAAATATAGCTGCTGCAGGAGCAGTATGCACCGCAAAGGGCCCCACTCTAAGCTGCCCACTCTTATCTTTTGCTTGAGCCTGAATCAAAACTGGAATTTCCCAGGGGGCATCAAGGACTGTGCAGGAGAACGTCCAGAGAACAGTCAACCTGAGAGAAGGATCCCAACCAAGGCTGTCACTCCCGGGCCCTGCAGCTCAGAGCTCTGGAGGGCTATCCAGCCTGCAGATGTCCCCAGCTTTGGGAGAAAAATCATGGTCCATGCAGCAAAACCAGCCTCCTTCTCTAAGCCTGAGAAAAGCCTGAGACAGGCTCAGTGAATTCTCTCAGGGCTATGAGCATGTGGAGGGGATCTGCTAGCCATGGGGGACACAGGAGGGGCAACCTCTCTTCTCAGCGACTCCCCCAGGGGCCAGGGGGACATATTTCCAAAAGGACTTCTTATCTGTAAGTTCAGGAGAGACCCACAGATTTGGGGTCTTTAGTTCTAACATTCTATGAGCCTACAGGATTCCACAGCCCAACCCCAGGGCTGCATTCTCTCCAGAACCATCCACTACCCCCTACTCCTAGTTCTTCCTTCAAACTGATTTAAATCTGTCCTGCTGCATTCTAAATAGTGACAGCCAGAGGGAGGGGCTTCTCTCCAGCATCCCATTTTCAAGATCAGAGATAGAGAGGGAAGGAAGGAGGAAGGGAGGAAAGGGAGAAACTGGGGGCAGAGAAAGAAGCAGCAAGAATAAGGAGTGGAGAGAGAACTGAGTAAGGCCCAAGCATAATCTGAGAGGAACCATCTGACCAGTGGAGAGGTAGAGAACAGCTTCAGTTTTGTCCCTAGTCAGTCTCCCTCTCAACATTTGGTAGCTGCAAGCCTGTGCTTATTCTAAATGTAGCTATGGGCACACACCACCCCCCATACATACTTAGACTGAGGGGAAGGCTTGGCTGTGTTGTGAGGTTGGGGTGGCATTTGTCCTCTCTTGCTCCAATGAGTTCCACTCCCACTGCATACTTATCTTTCCTTCCCCACACCCCACCCAGACCCCACCCCAGTTTCCAGGCCTTCTATGGCTAGGTCTTTGTGCTTTCAAAATAGCTCCCTCCCAGAGTGCCACCTCCAGGAAATGCTGATCTGAGAATGGGGGGATGGAAGCAAGGGGAGCTAGTCCTCTTCCCTCCACAGCCCTACTCTATCAAACAGCTCCCTACCTCCCCTCACCTCCACCTCCTTCATCACTGTCACCGACAGCTGCAAACACAGCCCTCCCCACCCAGAGCAGTGGGCTGCCAGGGATATGCCTATTTCCCAGGGACAGAGACAGCTTGGTGGGGGTGGGGCTTGAGAAGAAGCATCCCTCCTCCATGCTGATACCCCCCTCTTCTCTGGGTAATTAAAGAAATAAAAGGGAAAGCCCTCCCAGCCAATCCCTAGCAGTCACCCCAGCTTTCCAAGCTCCTTGTCCAGGCTGCCCCTGCCCCCATCCCTCCCTCCTGAGCCTGCATTGCTCAGCCCTTGGAAAGTCGCTCCAGGATATCTCACCCTGAAAGTCAGATCCACTCTTGGAATGCAGAAAGACAGTGATGAATTCGCCCACACACTAGAAACCTACTTCCATTAACTCCTATGTTCAAATAATTTCTTTAAATCACCAAGGACGAGGCTGGGGAGGGGAAGGCAAGTCTGTGACATCAATCTCCAGCAGGGATTCCTTTGTCAAACCTGGCCAGAGCCAGGTGGGAGAAATATCCACTACACACTTCCTGGATGAAGCTATAGAAAAGAGACACCACCCCACCCTGCCACTCCATAGTGACTCCTATCTTTTATTTATTTATTTATTTATTTATGTATTTATTTATTTATTTTTTGAGACAGAGTCTCACTATGTTGCCCTCGGTAGAGTGCTGTGGCATCGCAGCTCACAACAACCTCTAACTCTTGGGATTAAGAGATTCTCTTACTGGGCGGCGCCTGTGGCTCAGTCCGTAAGGCGCCAGCCCCATATACCGAGGGTGGCGGGTTCAAACCCGGCCCCGGCCAAACTGCAACCAAAAAATAGCCGGGCGTTGTGACGGACGCCTGTAGTCCCAGCTACTCGGGAGGCTGAGGCAGGAGAATCGCTTAAGCCCAGGAGCTGGAGGTTGCTGTGAGCTGTGTGATGCCACAGCACTCTACTGAGGGCCATAAAAAGTAAGGCTCTGTCTCTACCAAAAAAAAAAAGAGAGAGAGAGATTCTCTTGCTGATGGCACCGTGGCTCAAGGAGTAGGGTGCCCGCCCCATATACCAGGGGTGGTGGGTTCAAGCCCAGGCCCGGCCAAAACTGCAAAAAAAAAAAAAAAAAAAAAAAAAGAGGAGATTCTCTTGCCTCAGCTTCCCAAGTAGCTAGGACTACAGGTGCCCACTACAACGCCTAGCTATTTTTTTGTTGTAGTTGTCATTGCTGTTTGGCAGACCCCGGGCTGGGTTTGAACTCTCCAGCACTGGTTATATGGCCAGCACCCTAGCCACTAAGCTATAGGTGCTGAGCCCATAGTGGCTCCTCTGACCTAAGTACTTGTCTACCTCCTCCCTTGGATCTGTGGAAAGACAACACAGACATGGGCTCACCCACCCCTTCCTGAGGATTTCAGTACTCTGGCTACTCCAGTAGCATCCCACCCTCTCTGGCAGCCAAGACAGCACCCCCTGTGTGACTAGCACCCAGGAGGACCAAAGTGGGCAGGGATGGGAAGGATAACTAACACCTGTATTACAGGTCCCAGCTTACCCATTCCTTCTCAAATCATCCTAATTACTGCCTTCATTTTACAGATGAGGAAGTGGACACTTCAAGGGGCTGGGAACTGACTTGCCCAAAGCTATAGCTAGAAAGGGACAGATCCGAGTCAAGCACAGATCTTCCACCTCCAAAGTCTGCCATTAGGTCAGCAGGGAAAGGGGCCAGGACAAAGGTGACATTTCAGCTGCTCAGTGTTCCTACCCACCTTTGATTTTGGAATACAGGTTTATCAGCTCAGACTTAAGTTCTAAGCCTCTACCCTGCTTACCCTGCCTGTGCTGAGCCAGCCTCCAGCTGGAAGGTTTGTACATCTTTAGGATGGCCAGGTGAGGCCTCAAAGAAGGGACAGAAAAGGGAAGAGCTGGCATTTCTTTCTTTCTTTCTTTTTTTGCAGTTTTTGGCCGGGGCTGGGTTTGAACCTGCCACCTCTGGCATATGGGGTGGTGCCCTACCCCTTTGAGCCACAGGTGCTGCCCTGGCATTTCTTTCTTTCTTTTTTGGAGAGGAGTCTCACTCTGTCACCCTTGGTAGAGTGTCATGGCATTATAGCTCACGGCAACCTCCAGCTCTTGGGCTTAGGCGATTCTCTTGTCTCAGCCTCCCGAGTAGCTGGGACTACAGGTGCCCACCACAACGCCCAGCTATTTTTTGTTTGCAGTTTGACTGGGGCTGGGTTTGAACCCACCACCCTCGGTATATGGGGCCAGTACCCTACTCACTGAGCCACAGGTGCCACCCAAGAGCTGGCATTTCTACAGGACCCAGAAGCAGGCAGAGAAAAGAGAGCTGGACAGATGGGCAGAAGGCTGGGCCTTGGGAAAAGCAAGGGCATAACATGGCCTGGCTGGAAAATGGTTTTGCTTAATTGGTGATCTGAACAATTCTTACTTCCTCCCTTCTCCCCATCACTCCAAATTGTCTGCTTCAGATGTGATTCTTTCCAAATGGGCACACTCCCCCCACCCCAAACACAAAGGGACTGGCATGCGAGGGATGCTGTGGACTGATTACTGACATCCTCCTTCCAAAAGCAGCAGCAGGCTGGGGAGCTGGCGGCCCAGACCACAACAGGAGCAGTTTGTGATATTCTGTTCCAGCAGATTGGAGAGGGTTCCCCATGGCTCAGACCTGAGGCTGAGGAGCCAGAAGGGTAAAAGCAGGAAAGAGAAGGCCCCCGAGCTCTTGGCCAGCCAACTGGCTTGCTGGTGGTCTGAAATATAGGTGTCCATATGGACTTTCCCTGCCTGGAAGGAAAACAGACACCCTTGTCCAGCTCTGTGATTCTAATGACAGTTGGGGCTCAGTGTTGGAGTCTCCCTTAGAAGTGCTCTAGTTGTTCCAGGTCCTATAGTTCCCCAAACGAGGGGATGGTGAGCGGGAACCAGTCACTCATACTTGCTGGCTCCTTTCAACCTCTGTGTCTTTTAGTAGCAGAGACTCAACCTCCTCCATCAAGTGTTTCACTGAGCAGGGGTGGGGGCAAAATAGCTTTCCTTTCCAGCATCTGTAGAACTGCCAGTGGTTGGAGTTATCTTTTGGGACTATCTTAGTCAGTTCAGGCTGCTATAACAAAATCCATAGACTGGATGGCTTAGAAACAACAGACTCCAGATTCTGGAAGGCCAAGGTCAGAGTGCTAACATGGTCAGGTTCTGTTAAGGGCCTTTGGGTTGCAGATGCCAACTTCTAATTGTATCTTCAGCAAGCTCTCTCATAACTCTTCTAAGGGTACTGATCTTGTTCATGGGGCCTCAATTCTTAGGACCTTATCTAATCCTAATGTTCTCCCAAAGGCCCCACATCCTATTATCATGTGGGAGTGGGTAAGTAGGGTTTCAACATATGGATTTGGGGAGAGGGACACAAACATTCAGTCTATAACAGGAAACAAACACATCATGAGATGTCAAGAGGAACAAGAGACAAATACTTTGAGATTGATCTTGTCTCTGAAAATATTATCTCTTTTTTTAATTATTATTATTATTTTTTTTTTTTGTAGAGACAGTCTCACTTTATGGCCCTCGGTAGAGTGCTGTGGCCTCACACAGCTCACAGCAACCTCCAATTCCCGGGCTTAAGCGATTCTCTTGCCTCAGCCTCCCCAGTAGCTGGGACTACAGGCACCTGCCACAACGCCCGGCTATATCTCTTTTTTTTTAAGACTAGTCAAGTGGCTCGGCGCTTGTAGCTTAAGTGGTTAGAGTGCCGGCCACATACACTGAAGCTGGTGGGTTCGAGTCCAGCCCGGGCCTGCCAAACAACAATGACAACTACAACCAAAAATAGCCCGGCATTGTGGTGGGTGCCTATAGTCTGAGCTAATTGGGAGGCTGAGGCAAGAGAATCCTTAAGCCCAAGAGTTTGAGGTTGCTGTGAGCTGTGATGCCACAGCACTCTACCAAGGGTGACAGCTTGAGACTGTCTCAAAAAAAAAAAAAAAAGAAGAAAAGACTCGTCAAGTGCAGTAGTGAGAAGGGGGAAAGAATAGAACAAGGAGTTCAATCTATAACTTACTGTGAACAATCAAGTGAGTTAACTCAGTACCTTGGGACCAGCCCTCCTCTTTTTTTTTTTTTTTTAAAGACAGAGTCTCATTTTGTTGCTCTTAGTAGACTGCAGTGGCATCACAGCTCACAGCAACCTCCAGCTCTTGGGCTTACGCGATTCTCTTGTCTCAGCCTCCGGAGTAGCTGGAACTACAGGCGCCCGCCACAACACCCAGCTATTTTTTGTTTGCAGTTTGGCTGGGGCCGGGTTTGAACCCGCCACCCTCGGTATATGGGGCCGGTGCCCTACTCACTGAGCCACAGTCACCATCCCTCTTTTTTTTTTTTTTTAAACTGGATCTTGTTGTGTCATCTGGGCTAGAGCACAGCGGTGTCATCATAGTTCACTGCAACCTGGAACTTCTGGGCTCAAAGGATCCTCCTGCCCCAGCCTTTCAAGTAGCTGGGACTATAGGCCCACCCCACCGTGCTGGAGTCGGGGGGGGGGGGTCTCTTGCTCAGGCTGGTTTTGAACTCCTGGTCTCAAGCGATTCTCCTACCTAGGCTACCACACCTGGCCCTGGTTACTCTTACATGAGGGCACTGCAAGTGCTTCCCCTGTAGATCAAAGCTACAGAAGCCACCTCTTCAAGAGTGACTGCAGAAGTAGCAACTGATACAGAATCACAGTCTTAGAGCTAAAGGATCCTTAGGGATCCCCTAGATTCCAGGTCAAAGGCCCTCACCACCTATTTGGTGACAGAATAAAGTATGAACCTTTGGATTTTGAAGGGGGCATCAGGTGTTGTGGAAAAGAGTCCTTCATATACTAAGGTGTTCAGTATATGCTGAGTCAGAGCCACTGAGGCAGTGACATGCTCCAAAGGAGGTCAGTGTTCTCTAATTAGAGAACAGAAGGCTAGCAAAGGACAGGCAGGCGCAGTGGCTAAAGCCTGTAATCCTAGCACTCTGAGCAGCTGAGACAGGTGGATTGCCTGAGCTTAGGAGTTTGAAACCAGCCTGAGCAAAGGCGAGGCCCTGTTTCTAAAAAATAGCCAGGTTTGGTGGGTGCCTATAGTCCCAGCTACGTGGGAGGCTGAGGCAAGAGGATCACGCGAGCCCAAGACTTTGAGTTTGCTGTAAGGTATAATGCCACAGCAATTCTACCTAGGGTGACAAAGTGAGATTCTGTCTCAAAAAAAAAAAAAAAAAAAAAGGCTGGCGAAGGAGTAGGGAGGGGCTTGCTACTTTCAGCCACGGTGCCTCCTCTGGCACCCCTACCAGCTAGAGGTGGAAGGACAGGTTATCATTAGATCAGCCACCTCATTCTCTGGCCACCTCCTCAGTCTGAGCCCACCTGGGCTCTGATTTTTGTCTAGACACTTCCTCTCCAGAGGAGGCTGGGAAGCCGATGGAGTCCCTCACAATCTCACCCTTCACAGTGCTGCTATTAAGGAGCCTGATTAGTGGAGCCCCATGCTGGGCTGCTAATGCATCAGGGACATTAAGTATAAATGGTTTCCCAGACATGGGCTTGAGCAGAGGCCAGGAAGAAACAAATATTTTAATCTCAAAGAAGCAGAAGTGTAGGAGGGGAGGAGGTTCCCTCTGCTTACTCTGCATTTCTTGTTCTCTATTCCTCCACCTGTTGGCATTCTGAGGTCCCAGGATTCCCTACCTGGGGAGTAGGGTTTGTCGTGGCAGGGAGAACAGGTCTTCATTCACCCAGATGTAGGGGAATGGGAAAAATTCTGAGATTTACAGGGAGGGAGGTTTCATGGACTGCCTTGGCCTACAAGCATGGTTAGGACATCCTTGGCATCTAATCTGAGTGAATGTTGTGATAACTCAAGCCCACTTCCCCTTGGTTGAGAAGGACTAAAGATTAGTGAGGGACAACTTTAACACCAAATTAGTCATGGATGGAGCTGGAACATATTATTCTTAGCAAAGTATCTCAAGAATGGAAGAAAAAGTATCCAATGTACTCAGCCCTACTATGAAGCTAATTTATAGCTTTCACATGAAGGCTATAACCCAACTATAGCACAAGAATATGGGGAAAGGGCCAAGGAAGGGGAAGGGAAGGGGGAGGTCAGGGTGAAGGGAGGGTACTGGGTGGGGCCACACCTACCGTGCATCTTAGAATGGGTACAGGCGAAACCTACTAAACTCAGAATACAAATGTCTACATACAATAACTAAGAAAATGCCCATGAAGGCTACGTTGAACAGTTTGATGAGAATATTTCAGATTGTATATGAAACCAGCATATTGTACCCCTTGATTGCACTAATGTACACAGCTATGATTTAACAATAAAAAAAAAAAAACAAATTAGTTACTGTAGGCCACTGGTTCTCCCAATGTTGTTGGGACTAGCAACATTAGTACCAGCTTAGAACTTGGTAGAAATGTAAATTCACAGACCCACCCCAGACCCACTGACTCAGAAGCTCTAGGTGTAGCAACAGGTAATCTTTCTTTCTTTCTTTCTTATTTTCTTTCTTTCTTTTTTTTTTTTTTTTGAGACAGAATCTCATTGTTGCCCTGGGTAGAGTGCCATGACGTCACAGCTCACAGCAACCTCAAACTCTTGTGCTTAAGCCATTCTCTTGCCTCAATTTCCCAAGTAGCTGGGACTACAGACACCCGCCACAACGCCTGGCTATTTTTTGGTTGTAGTTGTCATTGTTCTTTGGCAGGCCTGGGCTGGATTTGAACCTGCCAGCTCCGATGTATGTGGCTGGTGCCCTCACTGCTTAGTCTACAGGCGCCAAGCCGGTAATCTTGCTTTCAGTAGGGACTCCAAGTGGTTCCTGTCCCCTTCAGACTTTAAGAACCACTGCTGTTGGCTCTCTACCTCTCAGACAGACTAAAGAGGAATGTCAAGAGAAGAAAGAATTAGAAAGGGATCTGAAGGAGGAAAAAAAAACAACAGAACTTTCCCAGTGTGGAAATCTGGAGCCAGGCCTCAGAAAAGGCCTCTGATCTCCAGGCTGTAAATGTCACAGCAGTGTCTAAGTGGCCCTGTGAGGAGGAGTCTGGGGAAAATAACCAAGCGTGACCTTTTGCATTTTGCCCAGAGCAGGAAAGGATAATGGAGCAATCTTTCCAGTAATTTATCTCCTGCTCAGCCCCATCTTTTCTCCACTGGCCTTTCCTTCCAATTGGGCTCCCTTATCCGCCCAGCCCTCCCCTCCATATCCCCCAGCCCTCTGGCCAGGCAATCCCTCTTACTTCTTCTCTCCTTGAATGAGAACTCTGTTCAAACTATTTCTTTTTTTTTTTTTAATTTTTATTTATTTATTTGTTGTAGTTTTTGGCCAGGGCCAGGTTTGAACCCTCCACCTCTGGTATATGGGGCCAGTGCCCTAATCCTTGAGCCAAAGGCACCGCCCATATTTCTTTTCTTTTCTTTGTAGTTTTTTTTGGCCAGGGCTGGATTTGAACCCACCACCTCCGGCATATGGGGCTGGCGCCTACTCCTCTGAGCCACAGGCACTGCCCATCTTTTTCTTTTTCTTGAGACAGAGTCTCACTATATCTCCCTTGGTAGAGTGCTGTGGCGTCACAGCTCACAGCAACCTCAAACCCTTGGGCTTAAGCAATTCTCTTGCCTCTGCCTCCCAAGTAGCTGGGACTACAGGCACCAGCCACAACACCCAGCTATTTTCTTGTTGGTGGTTGTTTTAGCTGGCCCGGGCCGGGTTGGAACCCACCACCCTCGGTATATGTGGCTGGTGCCATAACCACTGTGCTACAGGCACCGAGTCCAAACTATTTCTTAAGCAGACCAGCTTAAGGCCAGAGTGAGGCCCTACTCCCTAGGGAATAATAGGAAAAAGCCCACTACAACCTAAAACTATAAGCTATAATGGGGCAGCTTCTTTTCA
Organism: Nycticebus coucang; assembly: GCF_027406575.1. NCBI lineage: Eukaryota > Metazoa > Chordata > Mammalia > Primates > Lorisidae > Nycticebus > Nycticebus coucang. The sequence goes on along the minus strand of NC_069796.1, from coordinate 37,227,385 downwards.
TAACCTTTCTCCTTCCCTACCCAAACCTCACTAGTTCATGGTGCCACCCTAAAAAGAGAAGCCACTCTTTCCCTGATCTTTTAGCAAACACGAGAATGGTCACACTTGCAAAGAAAAAGGAGAACAAACATCTAGTCTTCTTTTTTTCTTTTTTTTGAGACAGAGCCTCAAGCTGTCACCCTGAGTAGAGTGCTGTGGCATCACAGCTCACAGCAACTTCCAACTCATGGATTCAAGCAATTCTCCTGCCTCTGCCTCCCAAGTAGCTGGGACTACAGGCGCCTGCCACAACATCTAGGCTTCTAACCAACCTGTAAATGTCCTAAGAGCCAGTAATGGCCTATAGACTATTCTCCTTTTATATCTACCATACTAGATGCTTAATGAATGTTTGATAAATTGAGCTGAAAGGAGCTCCCAAAAGCAAGAAATTAAGGAGTCTCTTGTTTCCAAACTGGAACCACAACAGAGATCAAGAAATGGGTCCTGCCCAGATATGGTGGCTAACACTTGTAATCCCAGCACTTTGGGAGGCCAAATCAGAGAGGATCGCTTGAAGCCAGGCGTTCGAGACCAACCTGAGCAAGAGCAAGACACTTGTCCCTACAAAAAATAGAAAATTTAGCCAAGTATGGTGGTGCATTCCTGTAGTCCTAGCTACTCAGGCAACTGAAGAAGGAAGAGGGCTTGAGCCTAGGAACTGGAGGTTGCAATGAGCTATGATGATGCCACTGCACTCTAGCTGGGATGACAGAGTGAGATCCTATCTAAAAAAAGAAAAAAGATAAATGAAATGGGTGTTGGTAGGGCAGTGCCTGTGGCTCAAGGAGTAGGGCACCGTCCCCATAGGCCAGAGGTGGTGGGTTCAAGCCCAGCTCCGGCCAAAAACTGCAAAAGAAAAAGAAAGAAAGAAAGAAATGAGTGTTGGCACCAGGTATGGTGGCTCATGCCTATAATCCTAGCACTCTTGGGAGGCCAAGGCAGGTGGATTGCTTGAGCTCACAAGTTTGAGACCAGCCTGAGCAAAAATGGAGAACCCATCTCTACTAAAAAATAGAAAAACTGAGGTAAGAGGATCGCTTGAGCCCAAGAGATAGAGGTTGCTGTGAGCTATGATGCCATGGCATTCTACCCAGGTGACAGCTTGAGACTGTCTCAACAACAACAACAACAAAATAGTGTTACAGGTAGAGGAGACAGCAACTGCAAAAGCACTGAGGTCCCCCAAAAAAAGGTCCCCCCCTTTTTTTTTTTTTTTGTAGAGACAGAGTCTCACTTTACTGCCTTCAGTAAAGTGCCATGATGTCACAGGACTCACAGCAACCTCTAGCTCTTGGGCTTCCACGATTCTCCTGCCTCAGCCTCCCGAGCACCTGGGATTACAGGCGCCCGCCACAACGCCCGGCTATTTTTTGGTTGCAGTTCAGCCGGGGCTGAGTTTGAATCGCCACCCTCGGTATATGGGGCCAGCGCCCTACTCACTGAGCCACAGGCGCCACCCGGTGGGGGCGTTTTGCAAGCAGTCTAACATGGCTGGAACAGGCACAGGGGAGACAGGTAGATGAGAGCAGAGAGAAATTGGTGCTCAAACTATGTAAGGCCTTTATAGACCATAGATTTCTTTCTTTCTTTCTTTTTTTTTTTTGTAGAGACAGAGTCTCACTGTACCGCCCTTGGTAGAGAGCGGTGGCGTCACACGGCTCACAGCAACCTCTAACTCCTGGGCTTACGCGATTCTCTTGCCTCAGCCTCCCGAGCAGCTGGGACTACAGGCACCCACCACAACGCCCGGCTATTTTTTGGTTGCAGTTTGGCCGGGGCTGGGTTTGAACCCGCCACCCTCGGCATATGGGGCCGGCGCCCTACTCATTGAGCCACAGGCACCGCCCCATAGATTTCTTTCTAAGATGAGAAGTCATAGAGGGTTCTGAATGGAAGAGTGACTCGTTCTGATTTAATAGACTACTCTAGCCACGGTGTTGAGAACAACGTATGGGGGCAGAGCAGAAGTAGGAAAACCTGGCAGAGCCACAGTTTTCCTCCCAAATTCATTCTCTCCTTCCTCAGTTTAGCTGGGGACATGGCTGCACAGAAAAAGGACTACATTTCCCAACCTCCCCTGCAACTAAGTGCAGCCAAGTGGCAAAATGCCCATAGATGAGATGTGAACAGAAGTAATATCTGCAACTTTCAGGTCATGTCAGCACAGGTGGGCACTGTGCTGGGGGGCGGGGGGGGTCCCCTCAATTTTATTGAGATATAATTGCCAAATAAAACTTGTATATAGGCTTGGTGCCCGTAGCTCGGCAGTTAGGGTGTTGGCCACATGCACCCAGCCCACACCTGCTAAACAAACAGAAAAATAGCCGGGCATTGTGGCCAGTGCCTATAGTCCTAGCTATAAGGGAGGCTGAGGCAAGAGAATCACTTGAGTCCAAGAGTTTGAGGTTGCTGTGAGCTGTGACGCCACAGCACTCTACCAAGGGTGACATAGTGAGACTCTGTCTCAAAAAAAAAAAAAAAATTGTACATAGTATGTCAGCTGTACAATGTGATGTTTTGATTATTGTATGCATCATGTAATGATTGCCTCAATCAAAATGACATATCTATCACCTCACATAGTTACTTTTTTCAGGTCATGTTTTTAAAGGAGTGGGCTTTCTTTCCCATTACTTCCTTCTTCCCGTTCCACAGGCTACAATCTCTTAGGCATGATGAGGGCAGTTGGAGCAGCCACCTTACACCCAAGCTACAAGTTATCTGCTGAGGATGACAGAGCAGTGAGCCCTGAGGAGCCAGGGCCTTTGATGTTGTAGAGTGACTATATCAACACTGGACTACTTCTACACAGGTTCACATGTGAGAAATAAGCAATTTTCTTTTTTTTTTTGGCCAGGGCTGGGTTTGAACCCGCCACCTCCGGCATATGGGACCGGTGCCCTACTCCTTGAGCCACAGGCGCCGCCCGAAATAAGCAATTTTCTTTCTTTTTTTTTTTTTTTTTTGAGACAGAGCCTCAAGCTGTCGCCCTGGGTAGGGTTCCATGGCATCACAGCTCACAGCAACCTCTAACTCCTGGGCTGAAGCGATTCTCCTGCCTCTGTCTCCCAAGAAACTGGGACTATAGGAGCCTGGCACAACACCTGGCTATTTTTTTGTTTCAGCCGTCATTATTGTTTGGCGGGCGCAGGCTAGATTTGAACCACCAGCTCAGGTGTATGTGGCTGGCGCCTTAGCCGCTTGAGCCACAGGCACCGAGCTGGACATAAGCTATTTTCTATCTTGTGTACAACACCGTATTTTGGGGACTCTAACATTGCAGCCTAATCTGTATTGTAACTAATTCAAAGGCTTTGTAATGGCCCAGGCAAGCAGTAATGCTGGTGGCTCTGGTGAGGATGGTAGTGTACAACTAGAGATAAATGACCAGATTCTGGAGATCATTTTTTTTTTTTAAGAGACAGAGTCTCACTCTGTCGCCCTCAGTAGAGTGCACCGAAGTTAGCAGTTTGAACCTGGCCGGGGCCTGCTAACCAGCAATGACAACTGCAAAAACAACAACAACAACAAAATAGCCGGGCATTGTGGCGGGCATCTGTAGTCCCAGCTACTTGGGAGGCTGAGGTAAGAGAATTGCTTAAGACCAAGAGTTTGAAGTTGCTGTGAGCTGTGACACCATAGCACTTTACCGAGGGTGACACAGTAAGACTCTGTCTCAAAAATAAATAAATAAATAAAATAAAATAGTGCCTTCATTTGGCCTCACTGACAGTTCTCCTTCAGTCCTTATACCTCCATAGTCTCATTGCTGGTTTCTCATCTTCCTCATCTCTGCGATGTCCCAGGACTGTCATTACACCTCTGTCCTTTCTTTTCCATTCTCACTCTGTAAGTAATCCTATCTCTCCCCAGACTTTAAAGCCAGGTATATAGAAGAATCCCAGTCATATCTGCAGCTACTTGCCATCCCCACATGAACGTTTCTCAGTCTTCACAAACTCAATGGTCCCCAGTCTTTCCCAGGGCAATACATGCAACTCTATTATACTAGGCCCTCAGCCCAGGAGTTATTTCTGGCTCTTCACTTTCTTTTAAATCCCCTTATCCAACTGGCGAGACATAGTGGCCCACACTTGCAGTTTCAACTACTGGGGAGGCTGAGGCAAGAGGATTGCTCAAGCCCAAGACTTTGAGGTTGTTGTGAGCTATGACTTCATGGCACTCTACCCTCAGCAAGAGTGTGAGACTCTCTCAATTAATAAATAAATAAATAAATAAATGCTGTCAATTCTACCCTTTAAATTATCTCCAAGGGCAGCGCTTGTGGCTCAGTGAGTAGGGCGCCGGCCCCATATGCTGAGGGTGGCGGGTTCAAACCCAGCCCCGGCCAAACTGCAACAAAAAAATAGCCGGGCGTTGTGGCAGGCACCTGTAGTCCCAGCTACTCGGGAGGCTGAGGCAAGAGAATCACTTAAGCCCAGGAGCTGGAGGTTGCTGTGAGCTGTGTGATGCCACGGCACTCTACCAAGGACCATAAAGTGAGACTCTGTCTCTACAAAAATAAATAAATAAATAAATAAATGCTGTCAATTCTACCCTTTAAATTATCTCCAAGGGCGGCGCCTGTGGCTCAGTGAGTAGGGCGTGGGCCCCATAAACTGAGGGTGGCTGGTTAGAACCCAGCCCCAGCCAAACTGCAACAAGAAAAAAAATAGCCGGGTGTTGTGGCAGGCGCCTATAGTCCCAGCTACTCGGGAGGCTGAGGCAAGAGAATCGCCTAACCCCAAGAGCTGGATGTTGCTGTGAGCTGTGACACCATGGCATTCTACCGAGGGCGACAAAGTGAGACTCTGTCTCTAAAAAAAAGAAAAAGAGAGAGAGAGAGAGAGAATGGGAAAAGAGGAAGTGGTGACAAATATAGACAACTCTAAATTCCTGGCAGGTAGAAATCATTAAAGCAATCTAATTTCCACCCTTCCTATCATAGTTCCAAGCCTTCTGAAGGACACGAGGGCACCCAGCATCTAAACCTATCCAGCTCGCCTTTCCCACATGTCTGACTGACACTGCAATCTCTCCTCTCCCAAATGCTATGGAGCCCAGCCTCCCTATAGCTCTGCCTCTGTCCTAGGTCCCAAGGCTGCTCTCAAGGACTGCCTTGGCAGGCTAGGCAGCCAGGCCTGACTCTCCTGTATCCTAATTAGTGCTGCTGTTAATGATGTTTGGCCCCTGTGGAATAGCAACCTGGGAAATTCTGATACTTCCAATTTTCCCCATCAGTGCTTTCCCAGATGCAATTTCCCAGCTAGCGCCTTATGTTCCAGACCTGGGCTCCGGCTGCTTCCTCACAAGGGAGAATTAAACCTATGCCTCAGATGCTACTCCAAAGGACCTAATCAGTTAGCTGAAGTCACCTCCTGACCATTATCATAGTAACACAGGCACTGGCTTTGAGAGAGGAAGGAGGGTTGCTGTGAGGAAGAGGTGGGGAAAACCAGGCCAGCTCTACACAGAACACATCAAGCATTACTAGTGGTGTGATCAGAAAACTGATGGCTAGCAGCCGGGTGAGGTGGCTCACGCCTATAATCCTAGCACTTGGGAGGCCAAGGTGGGCAGATTGCCTGAGCCCACAGGGTCGAGACCAGCCTGAGCCAGAGTGAGACCTCATCTCTAAAAATAGCCAGGCGATGGGTGGCGCCTGTGGCTCAGTGAGTAGGGCACAGGCCCCATATACCAAGGGTGGTGGGTTCAACCCAGCCCCGGCTGAACTGCAAACAAAAAATAGCCGGGTGTTGTGGCGGGCGCCAGTAGTCCCAGCTGCTTGGGAGGCTGAGGCAGGAGAATCTCTGAAGCCCAAGAGCTGGAGGTTGCTGTGAGTCCTGTGACGTCATGGCACTCTACCGAGGGTGGTAAAGTAAGACTCTGTCTCTACAAAAATAAATAAATAAATAGCCAGGCAAATACCCGGGCACTGTGGCAGATGCCTATAGTCCCAGCTACTTGGGAGGCTGAGGCAAGAGAATCGCTTGACCCCAAGAGTTTGAGGTTGCTGTGAGCTGTGACGCCATAGTACTCTACAGAGGGCAACATAGTGAGACTCTGTCTCAAAAAAAAAAGAAAGAAAGAAAACAATAAATAAATAAATAAAAATAGCGGGGTGTTTTGGCAGGCACCTGTAGTCCCAGCTACTTGGGAGGCGGAGGCAAGAGAATCACTTAAGCCCAAGAGTTTGAGGTTACTGTGAGCTGTGACGCCACGGCATTCTACTGAGGGTGACCTAGCAAGACTCTGTCTCAAAAGAAAAAAAAGGAAAACTGATGACTAGTGGCTCACACCTGTAATCCTAGCACTCTGGGAGGCTGAGGTGGGTGGATTGCTGGAGCTCACAAGTTCAAAACCAGTCTGAGCAAGAGTGAGACCCCCCATCTCTACTAAAAATAGAAAAACTGAGGCAAGAGGATCATTTGAGCCCAAGAGTTGGAGGTTGCTATGAGCTATGACGCTCTACCCAGGGTGACAGCTTGAGACTCCATCTCAAAAAAAAAAAAGAAAGAAAGAAAGAAAACTGATGGCTAGAGAGAAAGGAGCCCTCTCTGATGAGCTCTGGAATTTTCAGCAGAGATGCAACTCAACCACGCACTCTTCCTTGACAAGGAGCTTACAGGGTGCTCCTCGCTCCAGGGGAGAGGGCCTTAGCAGTCAGAGCCCAGGCCATTGCTTTATAGTCTGGCATCCTGGGGGTGGGCCTGATCAAGTCTTAGACCCAGCTGTCCTCCACCCTACCAGTCTCAGTTCCTGACTTCCACCCCGGAAATTGCTCAGCTCACAGGAGTATCTTGATCTCTCAGGTCTGGGGAGTTGACTTCATGGCTCTGGTGGGCTTCTGGCTCTCTGGGGCAGGGGGCTGTGGTGGGCCCTGTGCCTCAGAGTCTTGGAGGAGAGGCTAGAATTTTGCTTTGGGTTAAGGGCATCAGGATTGACTGTTCCATGGCTTCTGTTATAGGCAATACAATGGAAAACCAGCATTTATAAGGCACGTGCTATATGGGAGAACCAAGATAAGGTCTTTTTGTTGTTGTTACAAAATTTACATAACATAAAACTTACCATTTTAGCCATTTTTTTTTTTTCTTTTTTTGAGACAGAGTCTCAATAAGTCACCCTTGGTAGAATGCCATGACAACCTCAAACTACTGGGCTTAAGCAATTCTCTTGCCTCAGCCTCCCAAGTAGCTGGGACTACAGGCACCCGCCTCAACAGCAGGCTTTTTATGATTGCAGTTGTCATTGTTGTTTTAGCTAGCTTGGGCTGAGGCTCGCCAGCCTCAGTGTATGTAGCTGGCACTGTAACCACTGTGCTATGGGAGCCAAGCCCATTTTAGCCATTTTAAAGTGTACAGTTCTGTGGCATTAAGTACATCCATACTGTTATACAACCCCCAATCTTCCCAGCTGAAACTCTGCTCCCATTAAACACTAACTTCTTCCAATTTAGGGTCTTGCATATTTATCTCTTGCAATTCTTATTGTAGGGTAGGAATTATTCCCGATTTTACAGAAAAGAACATAGAGGAGCAGACAGGAAAGCAGGGCAGCCTTTCCTAAGGACAGACAGTCAGCAAGGAAATTTATTTATTTATTTATTTATTCATTTACTTATTTATTTATTACCTTTAGGGGGGGTCAAATGATCCTTTATTGAAATATTTTCCTTTGGGCGGCGCCTGTGGCTCAGTGAGTAGGGCGCCGGCCCCATATGCCGAGGGTGGCGGGTTCAAACCCAGCCCCGGCCAAACTGCAACAAAAAAATAGCCGGGCGTTGTGGCGGGCACCTGTAGTCCCAGCTACTCGGGAGGCTGAGGCAAGAGAATCGCGTAAGCCCAAGAGTTAGAGGTTGCTGTGAGCCGTGTGACGCCACGGCTCTCTACCGAGGGCGGTACAGTGAGACTCTGTCTCTACAAAAAAAAAAAAAAGAAATATTTTCCTTTGTCCTTTTTTTTTTTTTGAGACAGAGCCTCAAGCTGTTGCCCAGGGTAGAGTACTGTGGCATCATAGCTCACAGCTCACAGCAACCTCCAACTCCTGAGCTCAAGTGATTCTCCTGCCTCCACCTCCTAAGCAGCTGGGACTACAGGCACCCGCCACAACGCCTGGCTATTTTTTGGTTGCAGCCGTCATTGTTGTTTGGTGGACTTGGGCTGGATTTGAACCCGCCAGCTCTGGTGTATGTGGCCGGTGCCTTAGCTGCTTGAGCCACAGGCACCAAGCCTCCTTTGTACTTTTTTTTTTTTTTTGAAGGATTGCTTGAGCCAGGAATTTTATTTATTTGTTTATTTATTTATTTATTTTGCTGTTTTTGGCGGGGGCTGGGTTTAAACACGCCACCTCTGGCATGTGGGGCTGGCGCCCTACTCCTTTGAGCCACAGGTGCCACCTCCTTTATACTTTTTAATTAGCTGGGCGTTCCACTAAAACACTCTTGACTCTATGATGTCATAAAAGTTGCAGCCATCAACATCACAGCCCACAGACTGGGCAGTTCTCAGGATCTCTTTAATGGTTCCAGAGAGTTCTTTGGCTGAAGATGGGCACCACATCTACCTAGCAATATTGACAGTCTCATCAAAAGTGATATTTCTACTGTGTTTAATATTTTGTTTGTTTCTTTCTGTCTCTCTGTGGTTCCTTGAAGGCTTTGATGATCAGGGCAGAGACAGAAAGTATCACTTATCTGGGCTTGGCTGTTCTGAATAGTCAGTTTCACTGTAATCCTTAGACCCTTCCAGTCACTGGTTGCCTTGGTGATGTCATCATCAACCCTTTTTTGGAGACAGATCCAGGCAGCTGATCTTGGGGGCCAGGGCAGATGTGGCACAGACTTCGCCACTGGTACATCTCAGGTACACAACTTTGATCTTGCCGAGGTTAAACTTCAGTGTCATGGTGGAGGTGGCTGGTGTCAGATGAACCTAGATTCAGGACGACCAAAGAAAGTTGCACTTTGGCCTCCTTTGAGCTAAGGGATTTAAATCCTAGTCTGCCTGATCCCAAAGCCTGTGCTCTTTGTAGTTCCCCACCCGAGCTGCCCAGGGCCACTATGGAAATGGCATCACTGAGTGATGTGCCTGATGACCAGTGACTTCACACACAGTGTCATACACTGAACTGTGGCCTGCAGTGAGAGACCTTCTAGACAGCATGGTTTGTACTTCTCAGGAAGGCTTCCCAGAGCAAATCCAGGCACTATTAATCAATCTTTTGACCACCTCACAGCACCCAGAAGAGGGTTGCTCACACATTCTCCTTTAAATTGATATCTCTTTAGACAGGTGTGATGGTACATGCCTATAGTCCCAGGTACATGGGAGGCTGAGGCAGAAGGGTCACTTGAGCCTGGGAGTTTGCGGTTATAATGAGCTATGATGACACCACTATGTTCTAACATGGGCAACAAAGCAAGACTCTGTCTCAAAAAAGAAATTAAAAAAATTAAATTATAGGGCACCTGTAGCTCAGTGATTAGGGTGCCAGCTACATGTCTGGGGCTGGTAGATTTGAACCCAGACCAGGCCTATTAAACAACCTTAACAACAACAACAAAAAAATAGCCCAGCATTGTGGCAGGCGCCTGTAGTCTCAGCTGCTGGGGAGGCTGAGGCAAGGCAATCACTTGAGCCCAAGAGTTTGAGGTTGCTATGAGCTATGATGCTACGGAACTCTACCAAGGGCAACGAAGACTGTCTCAATTAAAAAAAATTTTAAAATGGAGTGAACAAAAGTCTCAAAGTGCCTGGTATAGAGTTATGATTAATAAAAGTTTGTTTCCCTTTCCTTCTGTAGGAAAGGCCATATTTTGTTCTCTCTTGTTCCCTTCATTCA